>NC_082626.1:2906337-4278634 GCF_030936135.1 Gavia stellata
TGGGGGGGGCACGTGGGGCCCCTCCGGTACCGGACACCCCCCCCCCGACCCCCGGCGGGAGCGGAGCCAGACACGGACAGGCGGGTTTCAGAGTTTTATAGCGACGGTACAAAAGTTTCCATTAACGATCGGTTAAAACGCGGGGTGGGGGGGGGGCACCGGGACCATCCCGAGCACCGGGGGCGGGGAGCACCGGGACTGCCCCGAGCATGGCGGGGGGGGGGGGGGCACCGAGAGCACTGCACAGCCCCGGGGGAGTCATGAATGGCAGCGGGGACTGGATCCCCCCCCTCTGCGAGGGCACTGACCCCACCATGCAGAGCTGGGGGTAGGGGGGGGCACCGGGGACCCTCAGCCCCCGAGGGCCGGTGCACCGGGGCCGGAGCGCGGCACCGGCACGGCCAGCACCGTCCCAGAGCCGGCGGCGAGTCCCAGCAGCAGCCGGCACGGGGCGAGGAGCCACAGCCAGTGCGCGGCACTGTGTCTCTGACTGGTGTGTGGGGGGGTGATGGCTACAAAAAAAGGGGGTTTGGTCCTAAACCGGCGGGGGAAGCTGGCCGCGGCGGCGGCAGGGCGGCTCAGCCGTCGTTGGCGGCTACCAGCTGTCCCAGGCCCTCCCGGACGTAGACCGACTGGATCTCCTTGGTCTTCAGGCAGAAGTCGCAGGCCCAGACGGCGGAGGCCTCGGTGGTCAGCAGCCCGTAGGCGTTCTCCGTCATCCCCGTGCACTCCCGGTGGAACCACTTCTGGCACGAGGCTTCGCACAAGATGGCATCCTGGTCGTCGTTCACCTCGTTGCGGCAAGCCCCGCAGGGGTACACCAGCCCCGGCGGCGGCTGGTGACCCGAACCGCCGGCCGCTTTACCGGGGGGAGGCGGCGGGAGGCTGTTGGTTTCGGGGGTGCCGGCCCCGCGACCGGCGCTGTTGGGGGCGAAGCCGGGCTGCGCCCCGTTGACGGCGGCGGCGGTGGCGGCGGGGGAGCCGGAGTGCGGCTCCTGGGCGAAGGTGCTGGGGGGGGGGTTGAGGTTCTTGCCCCCCTCCTCGCCGCCGGCGGGGAAGCCGGGGTCAGCCCCGGGGAAGGGGCTGGCGGTGGGGGGCAAGGGGGGCATGTTCTGCCCGGGGCGCTGCAGGGGCGACTGTCCAAAGAGGTTGCCGGGCTGACTGAAGCGCTGAGCCACCGCTGGCCCCCCGGGGGGGTTGAGGGCCGGCCCGGGGCCCATGTCCCCTCGGGGGGGCTGCCCCATGGTGGGGGAGATCATGGGCCCGAAGCCCCCGACGGGCCCCTGCATGAGCTGCCCCGTGGGGGGGCTGAAGTTCTGTCCGAGGGGCTGCCCGAAGGGCTGCCCGGGGAAGCTCATGCCCCCGGGCTGGACGTAGTTGGGGTTCTGGGGGGGCATACCGAAAGCCGGGCCCATCTGCCCGGGGGCGAAGGGGGGGGGCTGCCTCCGCAGGGGCTGGGGACCCCCGCCGTAGCCGGGGGGCACCTGCGGCGACATCCCCCCCTGGACGCGGAAGCCGCCGAAGGGTACGGGGCTACCGAGGAAAGGGGCGGGGGCCGCCCCCACCTTGGGGGCCCCGAAGTCATCCTCGAAGGGGTTGGAGGCCACCAGGTGGTCCACCATGGGGGTGGGCGGTGGGGCGAACTCCGAGAGGTGGGAATAGGCGGGGCCCTGCGGGGAGAAGGCGGCGGTCAGGGCTGCGGCCCCTCCGGTCCCGGTCCCGGTGCCGCCCGGGGCCCGGCCCTACCTGCGTGTTGGACTTGCGCCGCTTCTTCTCGGGGCTCTTCATCTGCAGCCCTGCGGGGACAAGCGGGGCCGCGTCAGCCGGGGCCGGGGCCGGGGCCGGGGCCGGGGCCGGGGCCGGGGCCGGGGCCGGGGCCGGGGCCGGGGCCCCCCCACCCCGCCGGCCCGGTCCGACCCGGCCCGGCCGCCCGCGCTCACCTGCCTTCCCCTGCTTCCGGCCGGGCCCACCGGCGGCGGCGCTGCCCGCGGGGTGCGGGGGCCCCGGCGGGGGCGGCGGGGCCGGGACGCCTCCCTCCAGCTTCTCTGCGTGCGGGGCCGCCATGGCCCTTACAGCCGGCGCGGCGCCATGGCCCCGCCGCCGCCGCCGCTCCTCCTCCGCACGGCGCCCCCAACCGGAACCGGAAGCCGCGCGGGGCCAATCACCGCGCGCGGGGCGGGGCGAGGGCGGGGAAGAGGGGTAGGGCGGACCAAGTGCAGCGCGCCGCGGGGGTGGGAAGGCGCGCAGCGGGGCAAACCATGTGCAAGGCTGGGGGGGGGGGGGGGAGCGGGACGGACTAACTACAGGGCGCGGTAAAGCAGAGCGGGACGGACCATGTGCAGCGTCCGTAGGGGAGGGCGGGAGGGACCATGTGCAAGGCCGGGGGGGGGGGGGGGGGCGCGAAAGAACCATGTGCCAATCGAGGGGACGACGCCGACGCCCGTGGCGGGAGGGGCCGTGTGCCCGGTACTCGCCCTCCCCTCCCGGTGTTCCCCCCCCCTTCACACCAGCCAGGGCCTAGAGAAATACCAACTTTAATACCAACTGCCGGTTCCTTTGGTATAGCGGGGCCCGGGGGGGGGGGCCTGGGGCTGCGCGGGACAGGGCTGCGCTTTGGCTTGGGGGGAGTAACACCGTGCATGCAAGGGGGGGGCCCTCCCGCCGCCCCCCCGGGGCTACGGGACCCAACCGGGACTCCGGGGGAGCGGGCAGGGAGGGGGTGCGGAGGAGCATGTCCCGGGAAAGGGCACGGCAGGGGCTGGGAGCGCAGAGGGGGGGGGCTCTGTCCCCGGCCCCCCACCCCGCGGCATTGCATAAGAGTGTGGGACCTGCGGGGTCAAGGCACAGAGTTAACACGTAAAGTGATCGGGTACAGTGGGTGCGGGGGCACCCGGGCCTTGTGCTTGGGGGAGCGGAGCCCCCCCGCAGCCCCCCTCCATGCCCCGTGGGCAGGGGACGAGGCCAGGCTGCCCCCCGGCTCGGGGTGGGGGGGCTCGGCTCCACCAGCCCTGAGCCCGTGCCCACGCCGGTGAGCGGGAGAGCGGCCGCGGCACGGCAGCGGGGCCGGGTTTTGGTAGGAGCTGAGCTGCTGTGCAAAGGCTGGAGCTGGGAGGAGGCAGGGGCTTTGGCAAGAACAGCCCCCCGCCCTGCAGGCAGCTCACGCCACGCTGCCCGCACCCCCGCGGCCGCCAGCTCCACGTGGCGGAGGGGGACAGGCCCCGGCCCCGGCCAAGTCCACGCTCAGTCCCGGGCAGAGCACCCGACTGAGAGTCCGAGGGCTCCCTGGGGCAGGGAGCAGGGCCGGGGGGCTGCGCACCGGGGCCCCCGGGCGCTCACAGTCTCCTCTCCACCGGCTGCTGCAGGCACATCTCGCTGCCGGCTGAGATGATGGGCAGGTGATTGTCCATGTGGTAGCTGATGAGGTGGCTGACGCTCTCGAAGCGGTGGTCTTTCGTCCGCACCTGGGGAGCCGGGAAAGGGGCACTCAGGAGGCTGCCGATGCCCGCGGGAGGCCAAAACCACCAACCTCCAGGGGCTGGGCGCCAAAACCCCACGCTCCGCCAGGCCCTCTCGTCCCTCGAGCCAGCCCAGAGGCGTCCCCCAAGGAGCGGCGGGGGAAGCCCAATGCCCTGGTGGCTCCTGTAACCCCCAGGGCCCTCCCGGTTGTGCCAAGCTCCGTCCCCGGGTTGCTACGTGGACTCACCACTCCCTCGGGATCGACGAGCAGCAGATGCTTGGGCTGCCCGCCCTGCAAGCCGGTCAGCACGTACTGGCCCGGGGTGGTGGTGCTCTCCCGCACTAGGAAGTCTCCGTTCACCTTCAGCAGCTTCTCGGCCTCCTTGCGGT
Source organism: Gavia stellata (assembly GCF_030936135.1). Classification (NCBI taxonomy): domain Eukaryota; kingdom Metazoa; phylum Chordata; class Aves; order Gaviiformes; family Gaviidae; genus Gavia; species Gavia stellata. The sequence continues at coordinate 2,910,184 of NC_082626.1, forward strand.
TCATCTTTCCGTGGTACCACGGCTCCCGTCTCAGCTGCTCCTCCATGGAAGCCACCACCTGGGCAGGGGGCAGCCCCACGGGCACGGACGGGGGGACACGCAGGGCATCTTCAAAGGGCTCTGCAGGGAGAAAGCAGCGGGGGGTCCGTGACCGACCCCACAGCCACCCACCCCCAGCCCAGGACGGACCCCCCAACCCAGATACGGCTGCGGCCACCGTCCCACTCACTCATGTCGAAGAGATCTCTCTGGGTGCTGCCGTTGGCCGTCGTGGGGGTGCCAGCGGCCGATGCTTGGCGGGTCTTGTCCATGTTCTGCACGTTGACGTAAGACGGGTCATCGAACAGGTCCGTGCGGCTGGACGTGCCCGCCGGAGCCGGGTATTTCTCTCTCCCTGCCGCCAAGAGCACCGTGGTCAGCAGGGCTCCAGCCTGCCTCAGCCCCAACACCAGTGCCCGCTGCTGGAGCACTTGGGGTCCAGGAAAGCAGACGGGGACCGGCCACGTCCATCACGTTACCTTGGGCAGGAGCGTGCTGCTTCCGCGGGTCGTACTCCCCGCCGGATGTCTGGCCGACGGGCTGCAGGGAGAGGCGGGTGGTGAGCCCCGCTGTGCTCCCCATCCCTTCCCACTCCCCACACCCTGGGCTGATGGAGGTGCTGAGGAGACATGTGCCATGGCTCTCGTGGTGGAATAACCCTGAACGAAGAGCCTGTGGCCCGGTCGAGGTCCCTGCATCTCCTTTGTAACGTGGAGCCTCCCCATGAGGACGTGCCCAGAGCCTTACCAGCGTGGCCCCCAAGTGATTGGGGGTCTGAGCAGCCCCGTCCCGCAGGCGCATGTCCACGACTCCCCCGATGGGAGGCTCCTTGCCGGGAAAGTCATTGTAGTACTGGTGATCGGGGGCTGGTTCCTCCTCTTCCTCATCCCAGGCAGAGCCATCAAATCCTGCCATCCTGGGAGGGCACGGCACAGATGAGCAGCTGACAGCAGCCAGGGCCGCATCCCCTCTCCAAAACCAAACAATCTCGGACACCCTCCCACCTTCTTCCTTCCCACACGGCCCTGCCCTTACCTGTCATGGGGTGTCACCAGCTTCGGGGGGTTCTTCAGGTACTGCTTGAACCGCAGCTCGAAGGCCTGCCCGATGGTGCTGATCACATCCTGCGCCAAGCCCTCAGGGCACTCCAGGATATGACAGGCTGGGAAGGGAACGGTGGGATATGAGTGTGGAACATCAATGATAAGTTCTCCACCCCTTGAGCTTGCCCTATGCACCCCAGAGCTTCCGTATGGGGGACCCAGTCCCTCCCTGCCACACTGAGCTGCCCCTAACCATCCACGAAACGGGGCTCTGGCATTTAGGACCCTCGGCAGCAGCCTCACCTCTCTGATTGACGGGGTCTTTGGCAACATAGGCAACGTACTCGGCTGTGTCCTGTGGGTGAGACACCGGCGGTGAGATGGGGCTGCCGGGGAGCACGGTGCCCGAGACTTCGGGGAGAGGGCAGGAGAGGCACCGATCCCTAGCATGGGGCAGGGCACACATGGACGGGGACCCTGCGTACTCACCGGGTCTCCCCCAGAAGCAAAGGAGATGGACTGCATGTGGTGGTTGGCAATGATCTGCAAGGCAGAGAGTTTGTTGAACGCAGCCAGGAGCTCCTTGGCACCCAGCCGGAGGCGGCACCTCCTGTCTGCCACGCTTCTCCCAAGGCTGGACCGACATGGGGGCTTACAAGCCTCCGGAACCCTGGTTATGAGCCACAGGCCACCAGGATAAGGGCTGGGACACCAACAGGGCCACCGAGAGCGGGTGAAAAAGCAGGAGACCTGGCCCCAGGCCAGGAGACTTGGGTCTCACAGTCTCCAGAAGAGATCCTGCAAAGCATGTGGGGTATCGCTCTGACCTCTTCACCCCCAGGGACCCGGGGGAGGTGGGCACACAGCCCACCCAGACATCCCTTAGGGAGGCTGGGGACATCCCCTGCCCCAGCAGGGCCCGGGGTGGGGGACATGGGGATTCCTGCTTGTCTAAAGCCAGCTGCCCGGCCCCCGGCACCTCCCCGCTCTCACCTGCTTGCAGTCAGAAGCCATGAGGTTGAGGCTGCTGGTGGAGATGGTCAGGGTGATGGGCATGCCGGCGAACTTCAGGTTGCTCTTGCCCAGGATGGAGTTCAGGGAGCGGCCGCAGGGCTGGGGGCAAACGGCAGCGTGGGGAAGGGGCTCCCCGGGCCGGACACAGCCCGGCTGTGGCGGGGGGGACACGACAGGGCACCTCCTGCCGCCCTCCACAGTGGAGACGGGCACCTTGTCCACACCACCGCTCCTACTGAGCTCCACTGACGCGAGCCGTGGCAGATCAGAGCCCCAGGCTGCCCAGCCCGGGCACAGCCAGCTGGGCTGGGATCCGGCCCTCGGCCCCGTGCCCAGGCGGCCGAGCACGCTCCCCCCGGCAGCTCCCCAGCCGGGCCTCACCTTCCTTCTCCGCACGGCTCCCTTGGCACCGGGCACGGCCTCGCACACCAGCCCAATGGCCTCCCTGCGGGGAGCACAGCGGGATGTCAGTCCCCCCCAGTGCCTGCCCTCCCTGTTCCCCCGTGACACCCCAACCACGGGACTGAGGACACAGGGACGAGCGCAGAAGGGACAGGGTGACAAACAGGAAGCCCTCGGGCAGCGCCGGCCAGTGCTCTTCAAGCGGAGGAAGCGCGCTGTCGTTAATATTTGATGGGGCTGCAGACAGCCCTCACCGATAGACCCACATGCCACCAGCGACTTGCGTGGGGTTTGGACCGATCCCTGCCCCAAAAGCAGCAGTCCCTGGGGAGAGGCAGAGCTCACCTGGTGACCTGCGTCCTGGTGTTGAAATCCAAAGCCCTCATGGACTGGAGAACTTCTACACAGCCCATGTACTGGGGGAGAAAGCAGGGTCAGCCCGGCCAGCCCTGGGGTTTGCTCCCCACGCAGCCGGGGAGAGGGCTGGGGCCCCGAGCCCACCAGCTCCGCAGCGATGACCTCCCCGGGAATCCCACTGCCCACCTGCCACCGCCAAGGAGCATGCCAGGAGGTGCCCAAATCCCCACCGTGACCCTTCCCACACCCCCCTAGTCCCCAGCACTCACCCGGACATGGTAGGAGACCCCGGGGCCCATGACCTTGTCATCCGGGTGCAGCCAGCCGCGGGTGGGCTTATTGACGAAGCTGCCGTGGCGGGTCCATTCGTCACCCCCCAGCTGGCCACCTTCCACCCGCGTCTTCTTCCCGCAGCTCAGCTTGTTCATATCCTGGGAACAGACAGCGACAGGTCCCGCTGAGTCGGGGCCGGCAGCACCCCCCGGCGCCGGTGCCAGCGTCCCGGCAGGGCCAGGCTCCCCCAGGCTGCCGCCGGTCGAGGAGCCTCGCAGGCTGAGCAGGTTGGCGGGGTTCGAGAGCTTCAGGTTGGCCATTTTGGGGAAGAAGGAGCAGAGGGTGGTGGGGCTGTCCTCCGACTCGGGCGAGAGCTCCCCGAGAGGCGCCGCGGGGCCGAGGGAGGAGGAGGAGAGGGAGCCAGGCAGAGACCGCATGCCTGCGAGGGATTCCACCGGGGAAGCCGGGACCCCCAGGCCCCCCACTGCCTCCTCCAGAGAGGAGACGGACTCATTTCGCAGGTGACTGTATTTGCTCTTCTGCAGGAGATCCATGCTGGAGAGAGGCAAGAAGGGCCGGGGCCGGCCCGTCCCACGCAGCAGCTGGGTGGAGGCAACCGGCCAGGTCTCATGGAGGCCCCATGGAGAGTCCGAGCACCTGCAGCCGCCGGGAAGCCGCCCCCAAGCACAAGCCTCGGCCGAGCTCCGCGCCAGGCCCGTGCCAGCCCGGCATGGCTGGCAGGGAGAGCCGGCCCTAGGACGCCAGGCAGTGGGCCCGGGGGCTGCCCGGCTCCACGCCGTTGCAGCCGATCGATTGCGATCGGCGTCAGCAAAGATGCACGGATCCAGCCAGATGGAGAGCGACCCCCTGCTCCCGCTGCAGCGGGGAGGAAACGGGGCCGCGGCTACGCCCCGGGGAGCTGCCGGCACGGGGAGGGGGGCTCAGCACGCTTGGCCCCCAGCCTGGAGGTCCTCAAGCCCCGTGGCCCTGCACCGCTCCTGCACCGGACCAGCAACAAATCCCATTGTCTTCAGCTGGGGCTGGATTCGGCCCCCTCTGCCCCACCGCTGGGTCCGGCACGGCTGCCCTCCGCCCCAGCCGGCTCGCTCCAGCCCCTGTGCTGTCCCGCCGCTGCCAGCCGCTAAGAGGAAATCAAAAGCATGAATATTTAAAGCCCTGAGACAAGGCAGCCACAGAGCGCATCCAAGCCCAGCCCAGCCCAGCTCCGAACACCGTCCAGGAGCGAACAAGGTCCTTCTGTGGCGGCCAGCGCTACGCAACCCACGTGCCGGTGGTGGGCAGCCGCCGTTGGCTCCCTGGGCTCTGCCGGGGGGAGCGGCACCCGAAGCCGGGAGGGGTGGCCGCGATGCTGAGATGCCGCCGGTGCTCGCAGCCACCCGGGATGCGGGGACACCCAGTCCTTCCAGAGCACAGCTCCAGACGCGGATCTTGCCCGGAGGGCTGGAAGGAGGAAGAGGAGGATGGCCGGGAGCAGGATACAGGTGGGCTATCCGCCGGGCGAGGCAGGGCTCAGCGCAGGCTCCTGGCTGCAGCGGGGAGCAGGCAGAAGAGGCGGCCGCTGCTAATTGCTGCTGCTGCTGCTTCCCGCATCCCAGCCGGCGCTGAGCAGCGGCAGCTCCTCCCGGGAGAGGAGAAGAAGGGGCTGCCGCTAATGGGAAGGGCCGTGCTGACTCACGGACGGCAGGGCAGGCTCTGCCCGCAGCGGGGGCTGCGTGCGGGCTGGGGCGCAGCGCAGGAGGGGCTCCCGGCAAGGGGTGGGGACCCAGCGCCTATCTGGAGCAGAAAAATCAAGGTCACAGGCGGAGCTAGCGGGAGCGGGCGGTGAGAGCGTGCTGGGGGGCAAACCTCGGCCCCTTCTACTGTGGGGAGCCGGGCAGACTCCCCACCTGTGGGTGCGGGGTGTCAGGGGCACGTCTCCCCTGCTCCCCCATCCTCAACGCACGAGCACGCCGGCAGGACCTCAGCCAGCCCGACCGCACCGCCCGCGCCACTCTCCACGGCCTCGTTCGCACCAGCCTCCCCAGGGGGCAAAAGCTCTCCCCCTCTTCCACCTCCCGTGGGCTGAAGAAGGGATTTCGGGTAGCCCCACGGTGCCCAACACCTCTGACCTGCCATGTTCCGGGGCCTTCCCGGGTACTAGGCGCTCCACAAAACCGACCACCGAGCCAAAACTGAGTAAACCCAGTCCAAGAGAAGGGCTCTCCCTGCTAGGACCTGCCGTGGGGCACTGCTTGGCACTGGCAGCTGCCCGCCCCGCTTCCCAAACGCTGGCACACCGCCACGGGGACGGAGAAATGGAAGGCAGGATGGAGCTGGAAATAGCCTCCTGCGCGGCGCGAGGGGCTCTGGCTCATGACGGCGGGTCCGTCACCCGCCTCCGCCCGGCGCCGGAGCATCGCCTCGGCCGCACACACCGCCTCCACGAGCGCCAGCCCCCACCTCAGCTGCCGGCGGCGGTGGTCCCACGGGCGCAGAGAGCCCACACCAGCCGTCCCGCAAAGCGCTCGTCCCTGTTGGGGGCCCCCCGGCCGCTCGGCGCTGTGACCTTCCCGTGGCCGGCAGTGCCGCTGCTCTAAAGAAAAGCAGGAAGCCCGGGGCCAGGGAGCCAGGAAGCCGCCAGCCCCGCGAGGGGCCAGCCGCAGCCCCCGGCTGCCGGGGCGAGCCCAGCTGGGCGGCGTCGAACGGGCGCAGGGCAGTGGGGTTGCCTACGAGGGCCTGGCCGCTGGCGGACGTGGGGCTGGGGTGCCCCAGCACAGCAGCACAGCCTGCGTGAGCCCCGACACTTCCCCAGGGCCCTGCCAGGATTAGAGCAGGAGGGAATTGTGTAGGGGCAGGGGGGTCCTCTTGGCCCTTTCCCACCACCCCAGGCCCCTGCTGTCACCCGGACAGCGACCGGGTGCTCAGAGCAGCCGTCCCCGACACACATAGCGAGGGGCTGGTGCACCCCAGGAGCCACAGCCCCCTGCTCAGACAGGCCTCTGCTTTTATAAAATGGAATAATTTCTGATTTTATCAGAACATCCTGAGGCCAGCCAGCCCACGTTACCCCGCCAGCCTGCACCGGCTGGGGACAAGACGTATCAATGCTCCCAGCCCTCAGAGAGCAGAGGTGCCACCGCTGCGGCCACCCCGGCCCCAGAGCCTTCCCCAGGGCGTCAGAGACCCCTTCCCAGCGGGCTCAGAGCACAGAAGGCAAACCAAGACGCGTGCAGAGCCACGGAACAACAGCCCTGCCCAAACAGGCAGCCCTTGAGCCCCATCCAGCAGGCAGCAGCCCTTCCCCTTGCCAGACAGGCCGGCAGCGAGCTCCTGCCCCTGCAGCGGAGGACGAGCGGAGCAGCCAGAACAACCGCCCCTAAGGAGCTCCGGGGACACGTCCCGGTTCAACCGCTCCTTGTGCCCCGGCAGCAAGGAGAGACGCCGGATCAGCCAGATCCTCCCCGCGTGTGCGGGAGAGGCAGAGGGACGCAGGCTACTTTCGGGCGCCTGGGGCTGGGACTTCGTGCACAGCCTGGGGGGAGGAAGAGGAGCAGAGAGGCGACGCTCGGGGCCCAGCTACCGGGTCAGCGCCCGACATCCTCCCAGGAAACACAAACCGGGAGCTGAGTCAGAGACCTGGAACATGCCAGTGGTTTGGCAAGAAATCGCAGCGAGGAGCAGGCAGCTGCGCGCCGGCCACTGCCGCACGTACACGCCTCGCCCAGGGCCGGAGACCCCCTCGGTCCAACAGCAGCCGCAGTGGAGCCATCCCCAAGCCTCCGGGGCAGGGGGGAAGCAAAGAAAAACACTCAAATCCAGCCAAGGGCTCTTTTTTCCCCCAAAACATCATGACAGCATCACATGGCACCTACGCGCTCCTGTACACAACCTCTCCGCCGCTCAGAAGAGGGACTGGGAGACGTCAGCGAGACCTGGGGAGGAGGCGGGGGCCCTGCCAGCGGGGACAGAGGGGAGGCAGGATCCACCACCGAAGCCACCTAGCCCTCCACCGAAGTCCTTACCACGTACTCCATCGCCGGCGGAGGGCAGGGCAGGCCCTGGGCAGGGAACAGAAACACACAGCCCCTCTCGTCTGGCACTCTGACCTGCGGTTCGGGGACAAACAGGGAGTTAGCCAGCCCTGCCCCAGACCGCTGAGGTGGTGGCCCTGGCACCAAGAAGCGGACCCTGCTCCTCCTCGCTGACCGCAGGCGGACGGGGCCGTAGCAGCTGCGCAACACGCTGCCAACACACGGGGCGAGAGCCAGGGAAGCCTCCTGCTTCCCATCCAAGGGAGGATGGAGCTGGGATGTGCCGGGGCAGGAGCATGAGGCTCTGCTCAGACCTTGCCCACACCAGCAAACAGCGTCGGGGACTGAGAGTCTCTCCATGACCCAAGACAAGTGTCAGAGCTGATCCCTGCCCAGCCCCAAAACCAGCGCCCAGAGGGCCACATGCAAGGGGGGAAAGCGGAGGCAGCCCAGAGGGCAAAGCTGCTCCCTCCTGCCCACATGCCACCCCCTCGGCTGGCACCCCGATGCAAAAGGATGTGCAGAGCCCCAGGGGCTGTGGCCCCCTCCTCCCCACGGGAGCGGTGAAGACGGGAGTCATGGAAAGAGGCTACGAGAGGGGAGCCAGGAGGGGCAGGAAGCTCTGCAAGGGGAAAACAAGGCAAGCGAAGCAGGAGCAGCTCTGGAGCCGCTGCCCTTCCCACTCCCACCTCCACTGCCCAGCCGATGCGGTCAGGGCCGGGCCAGCCGAGCAGCGCAGGGCAGCAAACATGATTTACTTCCTTGCAGCAATTGTGCCCTTATCTGGGGCCTGCGAAGGCAGCACCGGAGCCCAGGCGGGCGCTAACATGATTAGCTCAGGAGGCAGCGAGATAAGGAAGGCCCTGCTTGGCAAGCACAGTGGCGCAGACCAGCCCTGGGCAGGGCCCGGCAACACCGCGCCAGGTCACTCGCTGCCGAGCAAAGGCAGTGACAAGGCCCTTTGGATGCCGGGAACTGAGACTGGCAGCAGGGAAGAAGGATTGGGACGCTGACCCGGGCTGCTCAGCCTCGTTGAAGCCTCCTTGGGGCCCGGTTGTGTCCCCCCACAAGGAGGGGATGCTGCCCTGTGCAGCTCCTGGGGGCACAGGCGGCCCTGCCATGGTGCTCCCCCACCAAAGGGCTGTGGGTGGACACTCAGCCCCGCTCGGCTGGGAAGAGACGGCGTCTTCAACCCCTCTGGAACAGGCCGAGGCCAGGGCGTCCCCGGGGAGCGCAGCCGACAGCTGTCCTTTGCCCACAGACTTCCGCAGCACCAACCCAGCGGGCAGGGCCCGGGTCACGTTTCCTTGGACCTCATACCCAGGGTCTCCCCAGGCCAGCGCAGCGTGTGGGTGACCCCATCTGAGAGATTCAACTGAAGAAGGAGGGACAGCCCACGACGGACGGACACAACACGCTGCTGGAGGGAAGGCAAAGGCCTGGAAGGGGGAATATCTACACCTGCCCACAATAGCTGGGCTGCTCCAGATACTTGCCCCCTGCCTTCCTCCAAAGCATCGAAGCGCGGGCAGGGCTGGAGGCAGGACAGCGGGAGGGCACACCGAGGCACCGTGGAGGCTGAGGATCCCTCTGAACTCAGCCGGTGCCCCGTCCCAGCTCGGGGTCACACCAGCCTGGGGTCTGGGGGTTTCCCACAGGCCCTGACAACATCCCTCGAGCCAGCCTCCCTCCCGTGTACCACACCGCTACATGTCCCTGAGCGCCCAGGACAAGGCGACGCAAACCAGAGCCCAGCAAGCGGCCCCGGGCACGCACAGCAGCCGTCACACCGGGGCACCGGAGTCATCCCGAGACCTGGAGGCGACCAAGCGGCTGGCACAGCCCAGCACCGGCACCGCCTCCGGCTGGGGCGCCGAGGGCAGAGAGCCGGACCCGATCCGCCCCGCGGGGCCCCGAGCCCCCTGCTCGGCTCCCCCACGCCGGGCACGCAGAGGCAGCGGGGAAGGGCGGCCCGGCCCCCGCAGCGCCGGGGGAGGCAGCACCGGGCCCTGGGGGCGGCTGCGGCGGGACCTCCCGCTCGCTCCGTAGAATCTAACGGCGGCGAGCGGTGCGCACCGGCGAGTGGGGAGGACTCAGCCCCGGCGGCACCGCCGCCGCGGGGGCTCCCCAGGGCACGGCCCGGCACCGCGGGGCCTCACCCGCCCCGGGAGCCCTGGGCCTGCGCGGCCCGGCCGCTCCCATGGGGCTGCGCAGGCCGCGCCGACCCCGCCGCGGCCTCCGGGCGCGGCCCCCCCGCCCCGGGCCGGCCCGCGCGCTCACCGGGGCACCATGGGTCTCGCGGCGGTCTCCTCCGGTCCCGGCGGCCGCGGCGCCCGCACCGCCCGCCCTCCCCCCGCCGCGCCGCCACTCACTTCCGGCCCACGCCCTCCAGCGCGGCCTCACCGCGCCCCCGTCACGTGACGAGCGGGCCAATAGCAGGCGGTGCCCGACCCGCGAGGAAGCGGCGCCGCGGCCCCGCCTCACCCCGCGAGCGCTGACCAATAGGCTCTCGCACCGCCCTGTGACGCGCCGCCCGCTGTACGGCGCGGACCAATGGGCGCGCGGGGCGGCGGCGTTTGAAAGCGCCGTGGGGGGCGGGGGCGCCAACGGCCCGGCGGGGCGCTGAGGTGAGGGGCGCGGCGGGGGCTGCCGGGAAGGGGGCGGACCGCCGGCATGGCGCACAAGCAGATCTACTACTCGGACAAGTACGACGACGAGGAGTTCGAGTACCGGTGAGGCGGGGGAGGGGGGCCCGGTAACGGCTCCCGGGCGGGGGGGAGGCGGGGCGTCCCGGTAACGGCTCCCTGGCGGGCGGCGGAGGGCCGCGGTGGGGCGGGAAGGGGGTTGTGCCGGTAACGGGTCCCCAGGGGGGATGGGGTGGGGGTACGGGGCGTCCTGTTAACGGCCGCTCGGTAAGAGCGAGTTGTCCCGCTCCCTGGGGAGGGGGGGGTCCCGGTAACGGCTCCCCGGTGGCGGAGGGGGACAGTAACGGTTCCCCGGTGGGGCAGGAGGGGAGTTGTCCCGGTAACGGTTCCCTGGTGGAGAGGGGGGGTGTGCCCCACTCACGGTTCCCCGCTGTGGGGGGGTGAGGCCGTTAACGGCTCACCGGGGGTGGTGGGGGCGAGTGAGTCGTGGCTCCCCGGTGGGGCAGGAGGGGAGTTGTCCCGGTAACGGTTCCCCAGCGAAGGGGGGGGGGGGGTGTCCCGTTAACAGCTCCCCGGTGGGGAATCTCCAGCCGGGGTTAGGGCGGTATCACCATGGCAAGGAGGGTGCTGGGGGTCCCCGGGGTTGGGGGGGGTGTCGCCCTGGCAGGGAGGGTGCTGGGGGTCCCTGGGGGGGGGGTATCACCCTGGCAAGGAGGGTGCTGGGGGTCCCCGGGGTTGGGGGAGTCCCTTGGGGGGGGGTATCACCCCAGCAGCGAGGGCACTTGGGGGTCCCCAGGGTTGGGGGGGGTATCACCCTGGCAAGGAGGGTGCTGGGGATCCCTAGGATTGGGGGGGGTATCGCCCTGGCAGGGAGGGTGCTGGGGGTCCCTGGGGGGGGGTATCACCCTGGCAAGGAGGGTGCTGGGGGTCCCCGGGGTTGGGGGAGTCCCTTGGGGGGGGAGGTGTCACCCCGGCAGCGAGGGCGCTGGGGGTCCCCAGGGTTGGGGGGGGTATCACCCTGGCAAGGAGGGCGCTGGGGGTCCCCAGGGTTGGGGGGGTATCGCCCCGGCAGGGAGGGCGCTGGGGGTCCCCGGGGTTGCGGGGGTGTCGCCCTGGCAGGGAGGGTGCTGGGGGTCCCTGGGGAGGGGGTGTCGCCCTGGCAAGGAGGGTGCTGGGGGTCCCCAGGGTTGGGGGGGTATCACCCTGGCAAGGAGGGTGCTGGGGGTCCCCAGGGTTGGGGGGGTATCACCCTGGCAAGGAGGGCGCTGGGGGTCCCCAGGGTTGGGTATCACCCTGGCAAGGAGGGCGCTGGGGGTCCCCAGGGTTGGGGGGGGTATCGCCCTGGCAGGGAGGGCGCTGGGGGTCCCCGGGGTTGGGGGGGTATCACCCCGGCAGCGAGGGCGCTGGGGGTCCCCAGGGTTGGGGGGGTATCACCCTGGCAGGGAGGGCGCTGGGGATCCCTGGGGGGGGTATCACCCCGGCAGGGAGGGTGCTGGGGGTCCCTGGGGGGGGGTACCACCCTGGCAGGGAGGGCGCTGGGGGTCCCCGGGGTTGGGGGGGGGGTATCACCCTGGCAAGGAGGGTGCTGGGGGTCCCCGGGGTTGGGGGGGGGTATCACCCTGGCAAGGAGGGCGCTGGGGGTCCCTGGGGAGGGGGTGTCGCCCTGGCAGGGAGGGTGCTGGGGGTCCCGGGGGCACCCCGCTGCCGGGCTGAGGGGCGCGGGGGCGCAGGCATGTGATGCTGCCCAAGGACATCGCCAAGCTGGTGCCCAAGACCCACCTGCTGTCGGAGTCGGAGTGGCGGAACCTGGGGGTGCAGCAGAGCCAGGGCTGGGTCCACTACATGATCCACGAGCCAGGTGAGCCCCGCGGGGCCGGGCGGTGGCCGGGTGGCGGCCGGGCGGCGGTCGGGCGGCTCCCCCGGCCTGACACCGCCCGCCCCCCTCCGCCCGCAGAACCCCACATCCTGCTTTTCCGCCGGCCGCTGCCCAAGAAGCCGGAGAAGTGAGCGACTCCCCCGGCCCGCCGAAGCCCCCGGCCTGCCCGAGCTGAGACAGCACCTTCCTCCTCCTCTTCCTCCTCGGCATTCCCGGGGGGCTTCACCCCGTGCCGCGCCACCGGGTGCCCCTGACCCTCGGTGCTGCCGCGGTGGCTCAGCCCCGGTACCGGGGGGGGGGGTTCTTCCCGCTGCGAGGCCTGAGTGCGCACCGAAGCTTCAATAAATGGATGTTTGGGACCTGCTGTCTGCTGTGCCGGGGGGGGGGACACGGCGTAGGGGGGGGTGAGGGGCTCCCGGTGCCTCGGAGCATCCTGCGGGGCTGGTGCCGGCATGCTCCCGGTGACCGCGGGGCTTCCCCGGGGCAGCCCCTCCTCCTCCTCCTCCCGGTGTTTGGGGGGGCGCTACCGGGGACGGGGGCTTCCCGGGGCATCTTGCGGGTGGGGATGGAAAAAGAGGGGAACGGTGCCGGGAGGGCTCCGGTGCGGCGTGGGCGGGGCTCCCGGTGCCCCGGGGAGGCGCACGTGCCTGCTGGGCGGACCCACGGCCGCGAAGGGGGAGCAGATTCCCCCCCACCCCCGCCCGCCACGATGGTTTCGTCCCCGCGGGTCCCGCCTCCCGGTTAATATTTATTGGTAGCGCCTGGTAACGGGCACGCTGCCCGACCAATGAGAGCGCGGGGCGGTGTCGCGGCCTGTCTCGGCGGGGGCGGCCGGTCGGGCCCATGTGGGGGGCGCTGCGGGGGGCCCTGCGGGCGGGCGGGGCCCTGCGCGCCGCCGCCTCCCGCCCCATGGCGGCCTCCGGCCCTACGGCGGCCCGGGGCTCCACCGCCGGCATCATCGTTATCGGCGACGAGATCCTCAAGGTGCGGCCTGGGCCTGGGGCCGGCGGGGAGGCGGGTGGGCCGAGGCCTGCTCCCGGGCCGGGGCCTGGCGGGCCTGAGGTGCGCCCGGTGGTCACGGGTGTCTCCGTCCCCCCTCAGGGCCACACGCAGGACACGAACTCCTTCTTCATGTGCCGGCGGCTGCGTGCCCTGGGCGTGAGGGTGGTCCGGATCTCGGTGGTGCCCGATGAGGTGGAGGCCATCGCCGGGGAGGTGGCCGCCTTCGCCGCCCGCTTCACCTACGTGCTGACCTCGGGGGGCATCGGCCCCACGCACGACGACGTGACCTTCGAGGCCGTGGCCAAGGCCTTCGGGGAGAGGGTTGCCCCCCACCCCGAGCTGGTGGCCCTGGTGCACAAGTTCTTCGGCAAGACGGACGCGCAGTGCCCCGAGATGAAGCTGGCTCGCGTCCCCAAGTCCTCCCGCCTCAACTACGGCACGGACGGGCGCACGGGTGGCACCTTCAAGTACCCGCTGGTCAGCGTGCGCAACGTCTACATCTTCCCCGGCATCCCGGCGCTGATGGAGCGCGCCCTGGACGGCCTCGCCCACCTCTTCCGCAGCGAGCGGACCCAATTCCACTCCCGCGCCATCTATGTGGCGGCCGACGAGATCCTGATCGCACCCATGCTGAACCAGGCCAACGCCACCTTCCAGGGCCGCGTCAGCTTGGGTTCCTACCCAGACTGGACCAACAACTACTACCGCGTGAAGCTGACGTTGGACTCAGAGTCGGAGCAGGACTTGGAGGAAGCGTATCGCTTCTTGATGGAGAAGCTGCCGCCGGGTGTTGTTGTGCCGTTGGTGATGGACTGCGTCTCGCCAGCAGCCGCAGAGGTTTATGGCCTGGCTGAGTCAGGTACAGGGGAGCGGTGCTGCAGCACGGCTCGGTGCCTCCACGCTGCTCCTGCGCAGACCCTGCAGCCCAGCAGGGCTGGGGCAGTGGGGGGACTGGCCTGGGAGCAGAGCTTGCCTGTTCTGGTGTGCTGGGGGGCTTGAGGGGTGCTGAGGCTTCGCTGGTGCCGCAGCTGCAATGGGCTTCGTCCCACACAGGTAGCAGTGGGACCCGTAACCGCAGTTAGGTCCGGCCGGTGCCGGTCTCTCTCTGAGAGCGCAGCGTGCATTAGGGGGACCAGTGCCACGGTTCCCCGGTGCAAGCAAGATCCCTGTCTCATCCGTGGCACAGACATCCGGCTTGCACAAGCTCTTGGCTCCAGGCTGCGGTGCCAGTGGTGGCTCCGCGGTGTGTCTGGCGACAAGACATGCCCGGAGGGCGAGCTGCCGCAGGCCCTGGGGCAGCGCCGAGGCATCGTGGCCCCAGGCGGGCACTGACCGTCCCCTCCCGGCAGGCTCGGCCCTGGGGCAGAAGGTGGCAGCAGCACTGCGGACCATCGAGGAGGCTTTGGACCGGTACAGCCTGGCCCAGCTCTGCGTGGGCTTCAACGGGGGCAAGGACTGCACGGCCCTGCTGCACCTCGTCCATGCCGCCGTGGAGAGGTACCCGGCCACGGGGGTCCGCCGGCCCGGCCTGGGGCAGGGGTGAGGGGGTCCCATGGGCCCCGGCCGGGGCTCCAGGGCTCTCCCCTGCCCCACTGTGGGGGAACAAGCGGATTCCTGGGGCCCAGCTCGCGGGGACTGGGTGGCTGCCCTGCCTCCCGTCACCGTCCGCCGGAGCCCAGCTGCGACGGGTCTCTCCCCAGGCGGTACCCGGCGAAACGAGAGAAGCTGCAGGTGCTCTACATCCGCATCGTCTCCCCCTTCCCCGAAATGGAGCAGTTCATCCAGGCGACCGTCCAGAGGTACGGGGGCAGAGAGGGGTGGGCCGCTGGGCAGGGGGGTGAGCAGCGTCTCCCACAGCCTGGCAGGCAGCTGCCTGTCCTGCACAGGTACAAAATCCAGCTCTGCACCGTGGAGGGCTCCATCCGGGAGGCCCTGGCCCACCTGAAGGAGCAGCAGCCGCAGCTGGAGGCCGTCCTGATGGGGACACGGCGGACGGACCCCTACTCGCGCACCCTGACGCCCATGTGCGTGACGGACCCCGACTGGCCCCAGTACATGCGGGTGAACCCTTTGCTGGTACGTGGCCTGCTCTGGGGACGGGGCTGTCCCCGCTCGGCCGGGGAGCGAGCCTGGCAGGTTAAAGTGACGGGGCTAGAAGCCGGCACTAATCCGTTCCCATCCCGGAGGGCTTCCCTCCCAATTCCCCCTCTCCCCAGAGAATCTCCTGCCCCGTTGCGTGGCCATGGCTGCCCCTCGCTGTGGCCATGGCTGCCTGGTGCTGTCAGGCAGGGCTCGTTCCTGCCCGCCGGGGGCTTTTCCTGTGTTTGGAGAGGTGCTGGGAGGACCGAGGGTGCTCTGGGACCCCGGGGACCAGCTGGCTCTCCCGTGTGCTCTTGGCGGAGGCGGGGGACACCAGCTGGCTTCCCTGGGGGCGAGGGCGCAGCCCGTCTGCCTCTGCGGCAATCCCTGCCCAATTCCACTTGCAGGACTGGACCTACCGGGACATCTGGGAGTTTCTGCGCAAGCTCTTTGTCCCGTACTGCATCCTCTACGACAAGGGGTGAGTGTCCGGTGCTCCCTGCTCGGCACGGCCGATGCCCCGGGCGCAGCCTTGCAGCCACCTCCTCCCTCCGCAGCTACACCTCCCTGGGGAGCATGGCCAACACGCTGAAGAACCCGGCGCTGCGCTACACGGACACCCGGGGCCGGGAGAGCTACCGGCCTGCCTACGAGCTGGAAAACGAGGAAGACGAGCGCACCTCCCGCCAGTGAAGGCCTGAGGGCTGCGTTTGGGAAAGCTCTGCTGGGATGCGGCCGGCTCCCCTGCAGACGTCCCCGGCGCTGCTGGGGATGACAGTGAATAAACCTGCTGCCTGCCAGCACTGAATAAACCTGCTGCGCTCAGCCTGCGGTCTGCATCGCGCTCGCGCTGGGCCGTGCCGGTCCCTTCGGGACTCGTGGGGCTCTGGCAGGAGTGGGACAGGGGGTGAGGCCAGCTCTGCCCGAACAAAAGGGTCCCAGGGCAGTGCCCCTTCCCCGCGCCCGCTATTGTGGAGGCTTTTGAAGCGCAGAGAATGAAGCAGGTTCCAGCGCTTGCCAGGGACCCGCGTGTCAGCGCGGTTGCCTCCCTGCGTCAGACCCCGTTGATCCCTCGTCGGCCATGCACCTCCTCCGGACTGCGGCAGCCCGTCAGCCGGGTGCTCCGAGGCGAGCGGCGCGGGCGGTGGCACTGCCGGCACCCGCCGAGGCCTCCCTGGGGCTGCGCCTGGGCTCCTGGCTGCTGCGGCTGCTGCAGGAGTGCATCTATCTCCTGCTCTGCAGCTGGTGCATCCGTGAGCTGCTGGACTAGGGAACAGTCCCCCCCACCACGATGCCACAGGACCCCCGGCAACTCTTGCCTGCCCCTGTGCGATGGGTGAGTGCCCTGCCCTCGGCTGCCTGCTCGGCACGGTGCTTGGGGGGCGACGGGGGCCCAACCGTGGTGCTCCTGGGGGTGACAAGGGTCTGGCTGTGGTGCTTGGGGGGCGATGGGGGCCCGGCCGTGGTGCTTGGGGGGTGACAGGGGCCCAATCGTGGTGCTTCTGGGGGTGACAAGGGTCCGGCCATGGTGCCTGGGGGGCGATGGGGGCCCGGCCGTGGTGCTTGGGGGGTGACAGGGGCCCAATCTTGGTGCTTCTGGGGGTGACAAGGGCCTGGCCATGGTGCTTGGGTGGCGATGGGGGCCTGGCCGTGGTGCTTGGGGGGCAATGGGGGCCTGGCCGTGGTGCTTGGGAGGTGATGGGGGCCCGGCCATGGTGCTTGGGGGGTGACAGGGACCCAATCGTGGTGCTTCTGAGGGTGACAAGGGCCCGGCCATGGTGCCTGGGGGGCGATGGGGGCCCGGCTGTGGTGCTTGGGGGGTGACAGGGACCCAATCGTGGTGCTTCTGGGGGTGACAAGGGCCTGGCCGTGGTGCTTGGGGGGCGATGGGGGCCCAGCCATGGTGCTTGGGGGGTGACGGGGGCCCAACCGTGGTGCTCCTGGGGGTGACAAGGGCCTGGCCGTGGTGCTTGGGGGGCGATGGGGGCCCAGCCATGGTGCTTGGGGGGTGACGGGGGCCCAACCGTGGTGCTCCTGGGGGTGACAAGGGTCCGGCCATGGTGCCTGGGGGGCAATGGGGGCCTGGCTGTGGTGCTTGGGGGGCGATGGGGGCCCAGCCATGGTGCTTGGGGGGCAATGGGGGCCTGGCTGTGGTGCTTGGGCAGTGACAAGGGTCCGGCCATGGTGCCTGGGGGGTGATGGGGGCCTGGCCGTGGTGCTTGGGGGGTGGCAGGGGCCCAATCTTGGTGCTTCTGGGGGTGACAAGGGTCCGGCCGTGGTGCCTGGGGGGCGATGGGGGCCCGGCTGTGGTGCTTGGGGGGTGACAGGGACCCAATCGTGGTGCTTGTGGGGGTGACAAGGGCCTGGCCGTGGTGCTTGGGTGGCGATGGGGGCCTGGCCGTGGGGCTTGGGGGGCAATGGGGGCCTGGCTGTGGTGCTTGGGGGGCAATGGGGGCCCAGCCATGGTGCTTGGGGGGCAATGGGGGCCTGGCTGTGGTGCTTGGGCAGTGACAAGGGTCCGGCCATGGTGCTTGGGAGGTGATGGGGGCCCGGCCGTGGTGCTTGGGGGGTGACAGGGGCCCAATCTTGGTGCTTCTGGGGGTGACAAGGGTCCAGCTGTGGTGCTTGGGGGGCGATGGGGGCCTGGCCGTGGTGCTTGGGGGGTGACAAGGGCCCAGCCATGGTGCTTGGGAGGTGATGGGGCAACAGGGGCCCAGCCGTGGTGCTCCTGGGGGGTGCCGGGGTGCAGCCGTGGTGCTGGTAAAGGGTCCTCACCCCCTGTGCCTCTCTCCCTTCCCCAGGACTGCTTGTCACCCCGTGCTGATGGAGCTGATGGCCGCCCAGTGCCGGGACCTCGCGCCAGCCCGTGTCCCACCACCCTGATCACAGAGACCCCAATAAACCTGCGCAGCGCCTGACCGGCTTGGGTGTGTTTGGGGAGGGCTCTGGGAACACATTTCCCCCCCCCCCAAACCTTCCAACCCTCGCCCCGGGCAGGACCCTGGCACCCCAGTCCGCACGTCGCCTCTGCCTGGGTCTGAGGGTCCCCAGGCCCCTTGAGGATGAGGGGCAGGAGCGGGGGGCCGTGGCGGGGGGCAGCTTATCCCTGCACGTGTCTCAGCCCCTTGTTTAAAGAGCGTCTCCGCTTGTCCCAGCTCCAGGCCGTTTCCTGCTCCGGCCCCATGCGCCCGGCCGGCACCGGTGCTGCCAAGAGCCGGCGGGAAGCGGCCGGAGCAAAACGTCCCCAAAGGGCCCAGCCTGGCTGGAGCTGCGGCAAAGGTCACGGCCGACGGGACGCGTGGGGCACCAGGGCCACGCCGGGGGGATGGCTGTGGGTCCCCCAACAGGCTGAGCCCCCCGTGCTCCGGTGCTGCCTGTGCCGGATCAGTGCCGGTGCCTGTCCCCGGCGCAGGGGAAGCTCCGCACGCCCCGGTCTCGGCGGCAGCGCCTGGCGCCAGCGCAGCCTCCCTTATCTCGGCGGGAAGTCGGGAGCAGGAAGCGCGGTCCGGCGCGGGATAAGGGTCCCGTTTACATTAGCCGCTTTGTTGTGGAGCGGGCTCCCACCCTTGCCCAGCACCCGCGGGGGGGGCCCTGGCCACAGCGAGGGCTGGGGGGCCGCAGGGACCCCCGCCTGGGGTGCCATGGGGGGCTCAGGTAGTCCTTGCACCCCCTGCGTGGTCGCAGGCAGGGGTGGGGGCTGCCAGGACGGTGCCCTGCCACCGCACCCCATGGCTACCCCTTGCCCAGGTCGGCTCCTGCAGCCGGACGCTGCCCTGTGGCCGAGCACCGGTGCGGTCTGCGGTGCCGTCCAGGCTCCCGGCTGTACCCGGCTGTGCCCATGGAGCCAGGCTGGCTCTGGCAGCCCCAGGAACATGGTGCTGGCACCGGAGCCCACGCATCTGGCGCCTGCCCCGCTGCTGCCGCGTCTTGGCCCCGGCGGTGGCTCGGCCCTGGGGCTGGCTGGGATGGGGCGAATCAATGAATTCCCCAAACGGGGAGGTCCGGGGGAGGGGAGAGTCCGTCCCGGCACAGGAAAAAGTCCTGGCGGCAGCGCGCCGCAGGCAGAGCGGTGCCGGCCGCCCCAAGAGCGTGGCCCCATGCGCAGCCCCGGCTCCTCGCACTCAGCTCCGCCACCCGCCGTGAGTGAGACCCCCTTTCCCGGGGACCCCTCGCCCAGCCCTGCGCCGGGGGGGCGGGCGGGTGCTGCAGGCAGGGGCGCGTAGACCCCTGCCCTCGCCGTCTCGGCACGAGCAGGTTCCCCTGCACAGGGGGTTGGTTTTGGGGTCACGTCCCATCGTGACCTTGGGGACACCCGTCCCCCTGGGAGCAGCGCTGTGTCCTCACGTGTCTGCGGGGACAGGCACCAACACAGGGGACCGGTAGCGGCAAACCGCGGCAGGGTGGCCTTGCCGGGGCCCTGGCGGGGAAGGGGAGCGCGGCTCTGCCAGCGCGGGAGGATGTGCCAGGTCCCCGCCGGGGACCCCCGTGGCCGCAGCACCCTCCTGGTGCGGGAGTTGACGCCTGTCCCCGTCCCGCAGGTCATCCCCGCCGCCCCATGTTCCGCTCACGCCGCGCTGGGCTGGTGAGGCGGCTGTGGCGGCAGCGCTGCGCGGCAGCCGGCCCCGAGGACGGCCCTGGCGCCCTCAAACCGGCGGCTCACGCCCTCTTCAAGAAGCTGAAGGACGAGGAGCTGGAGCTGCTGGTGCAGGCGGTGGAGAGCCGGGGCGCCTGGGAGTCCGGCTGCGTCTGGGTGCCGCGAGGGGAGCCGCGGGGGGCCAAGCAGGCGCTGCCCCCCCAGGTCCTGCTCTGCCGCCTCTACCGCTGGCCTGACCTCCGCCAGCCCCACGAGCTCAAGCACCTCTGCTACTGCGCCGGGGGCCGGGGGGGCTGCGGGGACGCAGCCGTGCTCTGCTGCAACCCTCACCACTTCAGCCGCCTGGCTGCGCCCGGTGAGTGCCGGCGGCTTCACCGGAGCCCTTCCTCGGTCACCCACACTCCAACCTCCGGTCCCCGGGGATGGCTCGGGGCTTCGGAGGGCTCAGGGGGGGCCCTGGGGGGGTGGGATGTGCATCCCAGCCCCTCACCCCATTCTCTCCCCCCCAGAGACCCCGCCACCCCCCTACTCGAAGGCATCCTGCGGTCCCTCCTGGCCGGACGAGCCCCAGCACCCCGGCACCCAGCTCCTGGAGTTCAGCTACAACGGCGGGGACTGGCGCGGTAAGAGGGTCCCACCGGGCAGCGGGGTGTCAGGCAGGGCTCACCCCACTGCCTGCAGCCCCGCTCCCCCAGGCAGCTCTGCCCCCGCCCCGCTGCTAGTTGGGGTACAGTGGCGTGGGACGCAGAGCCCAAAAATTGGGGAGCAGAGCCGGTAGCCACCCCCGGTGGGAGGAAAGGCTCCGGTGTGGGGCGAGGGGTTCCTGCTGGGGGACCAGCCCCGGGCCGGCCCCCCCTTCACCGCGGCTCCTGTTATTTTTGGCGGTGCCGGGCTCCCCGCCGGAGGAAGCGCTGCCCACGGGGACACACACAATGTGCCTTGACGCACACAGCCGCGGCTCCAGCCTGGCTGCTGGCCACCGGGCCGCTGGCTGCCGGGGCTCCACCTTCCCCTCGCTCGGGGGACCCCCCTCACCGCAGTCCCCAGGGGACCCTGACCGGGTACGGCCCAGCCCTACGTGCCGGCGCGCAGCGGCTCCGGTGACTCATGCCCCGTGCCAAAGCCTGTGCTGGGACATCCGCGGGGTGCCGCGTCCGTCCGTCTGTCCACTCCGCTGGCCCCTGCATGAACCGGGGGGGCATGGACACCCCTGTGCCCACCCTCTCCCCTTGGCCCCTCCGGCTGCGTGGCTCGGCCGTGCCTGCGTGGCAGTGGGTGGCTCTGCCCGGCGGTGACGGCTCTGCTCTCCCCCACCAGACACCAGCCTCTCGTGGAGCACCGTTAAGGACGGCTACTGGTGCAAACTGGCTTACTGGGAGCACCGGACGCGCGTGGGCCGCCTCTACGCCGTGCACGAGGCGTCGGTGAACATCTTCTGCGAGCTGCCGCGGGGCAGCGGGTTCTGCCTGGGCCAGCTGCCGGCTGCCCACCGCAGCCGCGCCGTCCGGCGAGCACGCGGCAAGATCGGCCGGGGGCTGCTGCTGAGCCGGGAGCCGGGCGGCGTTTGGGCTTACAACCGCAGCGAGCACCCCATCTTTGTCAGCTCACCCACCCTGGGCCCCCCCGGCGCCCGTGGGCTCACCGTCCTCAAGGTGCTGCCCGGCTATTCGGCGAAGGTGTTCGACTACGAGCGGGTGGGGGGCACGGGGGGCCGCCGGCTCCCCGGTGAGGGCCCCTGTGACCCCCACAGCGTCCGCATCAGCTTTGCCAAGGGCTGGGGGCCCTGCTACTCCCGGCAGTTCATCACCTCCTGCCCGTGCTGGCTGGAGGTCCTGCTGAACCAGCCGCGCTGAGGGGCTGGGGGGGGGCCGGGGAGCCCCCCGAGGAGGGTGCAAGGGGGGCACGAGGCCGGGGGCCCTTCCGCTGCCCCCCAGCCTTCCAGGGCTGTGCTGCGGTGGGGCCGTCCTGGCCAAGGGGACCCCTCGCCGGGACCCTCTGCCCCAGCCCCATGGGGGTCCAGTGCCCCCCGTGCCTGGCTCACCGCCCTGCCGGCACCCCCCGGCCACGGGCCTCTCGCTGACGCAGGGCACTATTTAATCTCTTTCTCTCTCCTTTTTTTTTTTTTATTTTAATGGTTAAATTTATTTTAATTTATCTTATTTTTATAAGAAAGAGAAGCACGCTGCAGGACACCCCCTCCCCGCAGCGGAGGCGGCGGGGGCCAAGCCCGGGGAGGGCGGCCAGGGCAGGGTGTGCAGGAGCCGGGCAGTCCCGGGGAGGGTGGGGGGTCCCGGGGGGCAGTGGAGGGGCTGTGGGCCGGGGGTCATGGCAGGCGTGGGGGAACTGGAGTGAGCACAGCTGGATGTGTGCTGGTGCGGGTGAGCGCCCCTTGGGAGGTGAGCACCCCTGGGGTGGGTGAGCACAGGTTGGGTTGGTGCTGGGGCAGGTGAGCACCCCTGAGGGGGGTGAGCGCAGCTAGGATGGGTGCTGGGGTAGGGGAGCACCCCTGGGGTGGGTGCTGGGGCAGGTGAGCACAGCTGGAGAAATGTGTGGCAGGTTCTGGGGCAGGGGAGCACCCCTGGGGTGGGTGCTGGGGTGGGTGAGCACAGCTGGATGGGTGCTGGGGCAGATGAGCACCCATGGGGCGGGTGCTGGGGCAGGTGAGCACAGCTGGATGGGTGCTGGGGCAGGGGAGCACAGCTGGATGGGTGTGGGGCTGGTGAGCACAGCTGGAGAAATGTGTGGCAGGTTCTGGGGGCAGGGGAGCACCCCTGGGTGGGTGCTGGGGTGGGTGAGCACCCCTGGGGTGGGTGCTGGGGCAGGTGAGCACAGCTAGGATGGGTGCTGGGGCAGGTGAGCACCCCTGGGGGTGGGTGAGCACAGGTTGGATTGGTGCTGGGGTAGGTGAGCACCCCTGAGGGGGGGTGAGCACAGCTGGATGGGTGCTGGGGTAGGTGAGCACAGCTGGAGAAATGTGTGGCAGGTTCTGGGGCAGGGGAGCACCCCTGGGGTGGGTGCTGGGGCAGGTGAGCACAGCTGGATGGGTGCTGGGGCAGGTGAGCACCCCTGGGGCGGGTGTTGGGGCAGGTGAGCACAGCTGGATGGGTGCTGGGGCAGGGGAGCACCCTGGGGTGGGTGCTGGGGTGGGTAAGCACCCCTGGGTGGGTGCTGGGGCAGGTGAGCACAGCTGGATGGGTGCTGGGGCAGGTGAGCACCCCTGGGGCGGGTGTTGGGGCAGGTGAGCACAGCTGGATGGGTGCTGGGGCAGGGGAGCACCCCTGGGGTGGGTGCTGGGGTGGGTAAGCACCCCTGGGTGGGTGCTGGGGCAGGTGAGCACAGCTGGATGGGTGCTGGGGCAGATGAGCACAGCTGGAGAAATGTGTGGCAGGTTCTGGGGCAGGGGAGCACCCCTGGGGTGGGTTCTGGGGCAGATGAGCAGAGCTGGAGAAATGCGTGGCAGGTTCTGGGGCAGGGGAGCACCCCTGGGTGGGTGAGCACCCCTGGGTGGGTGCTGGGGTGGGTAAGCACAGCTGGATGGGTGCTGGGGTGGGTGAGCACCCCTGGGGCGGGTTCTGGGGCAGATGAGCAGAGCTGGAGAAATGCGTGGCAGGGTTCTGGGGCAGGGGAGCACCCGTGGGTGGGGGAGCACCCCTGGGTGGGGTGCTGGGGTGGGGTGAGCACCCCTGGGTGGGTTGCCGGCCCGGGTCAGCACAGCCGGGACAGAGGTGCCGGGTGGGACCTGCGCTCGGGCCGGCCCCGGACGGGCACTGGAGCCGGTGCGGAGTCTCCCGTGGCGGCTCCCGGGACCGGGACACCCCGGGGCCCCTCCACCCTCCGGGCCAGCGCGGGTGGGTGGGACCCCCCCCCCGGGGCTCGCACAACCTCGGGGCTCCCGCGTTACCGGGGCTGCGTCTGCTATTTATAACCCCAATAAACGGTGCCACCGGCACCAAAGACACCCCCCTCCACCGTGTCCCCACGCGTGCCGGTACCGCGCGGGGACGGCGCGCTCGTCCCCCGCGGGGCTCTCGGCTCCGGGGACCGGCAGTGCCCTCTGCAGGCGGCCGCGCCCGGGCCGCGATGACCGCCCGGTCCTTCCTGCCACGCCGCCGGCCCGGTTGAGACGGGCCTGGCGGCTCCGCGGCCCCCGCCCGGCCCCGTTGCCAGCGGGGCAGGAGGTGAGCTCGGGCCGCGCCGTCGGGGCTGCCCTCGGGGGAGGCGGGCGGCACCGGGGAGCGCAGCCGCGGGCACCGAGGGGCTCCGGTAACCGACAGAACGCAGCGGTTAAGGAATAGCGGCGGCCCGGGGGGGCGGGCGGGGCTGTGGGAGGCCGGGGCCGGGGCGGGAGCGGAGCGGAGGGGATTTGCGGGTTCCCCCCCCGCAACGGGAGCCCGGTGCCCGCGGCGTGGCCGGGCGCGGGGTGGGGGGGGGGGGGGTGCCGGTGCACGGACGGGGTGCGAAGGGAGGAGATGGAGGGGCGGGGGGGGGGGGGGAGGCAGGTGGACGGACGCACGGACGGAGAAGCGGAGTTCGAGCCCCGGGGAGGGAGCGGGCGGGTTGACCGAGGCGCGGCGGTAGGTGCCCGGTACCGGGGCCCGGCGGGCGGCGCTGGAGCGGTGCCCCCCCCGGCGCGGTGTCGTGTCCCGCCGTCCCCCGCCCGGCTGACATAACGTCTGCGCGGGGCGGTGTTTGCCTTGGCAGCCCCCGGTGGCGGCGGCGGCGGCGGCGGCGGCGGTTCCTCACACTTTCCGCCAGCGCCGGGCAGCGGCGGGGCTCTGACTCAGGAGCCGGGGGGGGGGGGGGGGGCGGGGGGGGGGCCCGGGGTGAGGCGAGGTGATGCCGCCTCCCCGGGGGCCGGCGGTGGCCAAACAGGTTGCGCGGGGTCCCCGCCCAGGCACCTGCGGAGGGGCCGCTCCCGGGGGGGGCCGCCGCCGCCGCCGCCACCGCGCCCTACCCCAGCGCCGCCGGGAGCGGAGAGGGGCGGGGGGGGCTGCCCCGCCGCGCCCCTCCGCAGCCCCGGCCCCCCCCCCCCCCCGCGCCGCTTCCCCGTGCCCCGTTCTCCATTCACCCCCCCGCCCCGTGCCCGGTTCGCCATCCCCCCTCCCGGTGCCCGGTCTCCCGGTGCCCGGTCTCCCGGTGCCCGGTGCTCGGTTCTGGGTGCTCGGTTCTCCATCCGCCCCCCCCCCCCCCCCCCATCCCCGTGCCCACGGGGCGGGTTCGGAACTCGGCGGCCGCAGCGGGCGGGGCGCGCGCGGCGCCTGGCACCGGGCGAGGCGCCGGCGGGGCCGTACCGGGCTCTCCCCCCCCCCCCGCCCCGCCCCGCCCCGCCATCCCCGGGGTCGGTCCCAGCGCGGCCCCGTTAATCGCCGCCGTCCCGCGCCTCTGACTCAGCTCTTCCCCCCCCCACACCCTCCCCGCACCCCCGGTCCCGGGGGGGCCCCGCATGGCCCCCGCCCTCCCGGGGCGGGGGGTGTGGGGGTGTGTGTGGCGGGGCTGATGGGCGGGCCCCCCCACCAATAGGAGGCCGGACCGCCGGCGCGCTGCCCAATGAGCGGGGTGGGGGCGGGCGCTTCCTGGAGCCCCGGCGGCGGCGGCGGCGGCGGTGGCGGGGGGGTGGGGGGGGCGGGCGGGGCGCGGCGGCGGCAGGTGAAGGCGGAGGCGGGGCCGGGGCCCCGGGACCGGCCCGTAGCTCGGGCGGGGCGAGCAGGTGAGCGGTGGCGGCGGGTGGGAGCGGACGGAGCGACCCACCGACGGGGGGGGGGGGGTGGGGGGGGTCTGCGCGGACGGACCGACCGACCGACCGACCGGTAGTTGGTACCGGTGCGGCGACCGCTTTCACAGCGCGGGTTGCGGTGAGTCGCGTGGATCCGGGATGCTACCGGGTACCGGCGGCGGGCGGGGTGCGGAGCACCACCCGCTCCCGGCACTCCGCACCCCGCCCGTGCCCGGTCACCGCCGCCGCTCCGTGCTGGAACCGGTGGACACGTCGCCCGTGGGATGGGGGGCCGTCACGCGTGGGCTGTTCCCCGTCTCTCCGCACGGGGCTGCGGGAAACCGGTGCCACCGGCAGGTCCCCGCCGCCTCCCGGGACGGCTGCCAAGCCTGCGGCCGGGGTCCGGTTGCGGTGCTGCCACCCAGCCGGTGTCCCCCGTGGGCTCACCCCACGGGTGACGGGGTGCTGCCGCCGTCCCACCGCCCTTCCCGGCCCGGTGAGCAGCTGGGCCGCATCCCCGGGTGCACCGGGCAGGGACGGGACGGGGGAACCCCCCCCACACACACCGGCTGCGCCGGTGCCGGTAGAGACGGGAGCGGAGAGTGGGTGTCCCCATGTCCCGGCACGCTGCGCCACGCCGGTGACCTGCCAGGCCTGGCACGCTGGCAGTGGCGGTGGGTGCCTCGCTGCTCGCCGCTGGCGAGGGTCTGCACAGGGGTGCCCACCGGGCCCGGTGGCTCGGTAGCACCCGCTGAGCACCGGTGGACTCTGCCCCGCGCGCACCCAGCCCTGCTGTACCTGTCCCCCCCTGGCTGGCTGCCCCCAGCCGGCTGTTTGCCCGGGGCGGGGTGCGGTTATTTACCCTCCCGCCACGGCCCGCGCCGGAGGAGAGCCGCCGTCTTGGGCCGCGGCCGCCCTTGACCTGAGGCTGCTTTCGCCGGGCGAGTGGACGCGGTGCTGGGTTTGGCGTGGGGTGAGTCTCGGTGTGCCTCGGTTTCCCCCGCCGCAGCTCACGGGGAGCGGGCTGGGGTTCCCCAGCGCTGGCGGGGTTGCGCGGCAGCTGCCGGCGACTCGAGGCCGCGGCGGCGATGCCGGTGCTGGGCGCGAAGGGAGGGGCTGGGCTCAGGAACTTGAAGTGGGTGCGTGGAGAAGGGGAAGCTGTGGGGCAGGGGAGGGTGTGGGGCAGCGGGGCCGGGCTGGGGGTGCCCTTGCTGGGGACAGGGGTGCAGGACGGGTGACGCCTCCGCGCCAGGGCACGGGGAGGTGACCAGCGGGTGGGGTGGGCATCGGTGGTGGGTCCTGGGGACCCTCTGAGGCCACCCGTCCCGGCGCAGGCTGGTTGGCCCCCCCTTCCTGGCAGCGCCGCGGTGCTGAGCCCGAGGCCGTGGCAGCGCAGCTCTGCCAGCTGGTGCCGTGCACCCTCGGTGCACACGTGGCACGAGCGCGACGGGCCTGAGCGCAGCGAGGGCGGGCAGTGGGCGCAGCCGGGGGTGCAGGGCCAGCGTGGCCCCCGTGCCCCGGCTCTCGAGGGGTGGCCGCTGCCCCATGCGCGGAGCAGGAACTTCTCCTTCGGGGCGGGCGGCGGATGATGAAACCACGGAGAAATCTCTCCTGGCAGCGCGCGGGCTGCTGGCGGGAGCCCCCGGGAGCCCGCGCTCCCCCTGCGCCGCCGCTGCCGCCTTTCCATGGTAACCCCACCGCGGGAGCCAGCGGGGTGCCGGCGGGAGAGGCCACCCCGTCTGGGGGGTTGGCGCCCGCCCGGCTCCCCGCGGCAGCTCTGGCGTCCCCGACATGCCCCGGGAGCTGCGTGTCCACACCCCAGCGAGCCCCGGGGCGGCTGGAGGACCCGGCGAGGGGCTGGGCTGAGACCCGTCAAACTCGCTTCATGCCAGGGAGGTGACGCTTGGGTGGCCGCGCAGGCAGCGGGGGAGGTGGCCGTGCCCGGTGCCGCGGCCGGTGACCTTCAGCGTGCCTGGCCACGCTCTGTGTCCGGGGATGGGTGGCCGGTGTGTGCATGCCGGTGCGGCTGGAGCCGCGGGGTCCGGGCACCCTGTGCCCCCGGAGCCGGTGGCGTGACTCGGCGGGGCTGTGGGCGGGCGAGGGGACTGAGCCGTGGCGAGGGAAAATGAAAGCAGGTGATGCGGAAGGAGAAGTAGGTCAGGCGAGCGCTGGCCTCTCCCGGCAGCCTCGCTGCTCTGCGTGCTCCGCTCTGCCCCGGCTGTCCCCGCCGTGTCCCCGGGCCCCATGGGCAGCGGCTGGAGGGGGCGGTGAGTACGGGGTCCTGCCACCAGACTCTGGGTCCCAGGCAGGGTGGGTGCCAGACACTGCCTGCCCTGGGTGCTGGTGGACCGGGGAGCGTGGCCGGGCTGGCTGGCACGCGGTGGGCATGGCAGCGCCCCGGCAATTTTGCTTCGGTTCCCCTCCCGCGGGTATCCCCAGGGACACGGGGCCGCGCTGAGGATGGGCAAGAGAATGTTCCGCTTCTGGCTCGCACCGCGGCCAAGGAGGGGAGGGGAAGGGGATTCCCATCCCGCTGAGGCTGTGCCGAGCCAGCCGGCACGGTGGGGACATCCCGGTGGGGCTCAGGGCTGGGGACGGCTCGGGGACGGCCCCGCGTGCCACAGCGGGGCTCTACGGCCGGCTGCCCCCGGCTCCGCTCCACCGCGGGGTTGTGGGGCCGGGGCCGTCGCCCTCCCCACGGCGCGGGGCTGGCCGGGGTCTCGCTCGCGATGCTGCGTGGGTCGGGGAGGCCGCAGCGGGCACAGCCCCGCCGGCGGCGCTACGTGGGCTCAGGGGGGATTAGAGCCGCCTGCCCCCTCCTTCCCTCCCCCGGGATCAGCCGTGGGCAGCGGGGAGCTGGCAGCAGGCAGCTGCCGTGGGGGCGGAAGCCGGGCTATTTCGGGGGGTGTGGAGGGGGGGCTGTGGGCTGGCACTGTCCTTGCCGGGTGACCCCACCGGGACCAGCGCCGTGCCGGGATGGAGCATCGGGGCCTGTCCTATGCCAACTCCAGCTGGCGGTGCTCGGTCGCTGGGGTGCCGTGAGGACAGGGACCCCACGGCGGGGAGGAGGTGCCGCCAGCCTGGGGGGGCCCCTGGGGCCGTGCGGTGGGACCTGGGGGTCTGGCTGCCCTCCAAGGGGCTCCCGTGACTGTGTGCTGCGGGGCGAGCGGCACCGGAGCCGGCTCACCCTGGGGCTGGCGAGCTGGCCCTGCCACCGGCGAGCCTGCCTGTCCCGGGCTGAGGGCCGGCAGAGCCTCGTCCTGCTGCCACCGGCACCCCCGTGCCCAGGACCGGGCTGCTGGGGTGCCCGCGGACAGCCGAGTCTTGCTGCATCCCAGTGGGGTCCTGGGCAGGGCTGGGCCGCGCAAGCCGGGGCGCAGCGGGATGCCCGGCTCTGCCGTGCCCCTCTCGGTGCTGGCAGAGGTGGCCGGGGCACCGGCCGGGCTTGCAGCCCCTCCGAGCACCACCCGCCCTGACCATAGCCCTGTCGCCCCGGCTGCTGGGGGACCCATGGGTGGGTTTCACCCCATGCCGGGGTGATCAAATGTGGGATTTGCTGTTGACCATTTCCTTCCTGTTCCCCCCCTCCCTGAGCTCCATTTCGGCAACCCCTTCCTTCCTTCCTTCCCTCCCTCTGCCCGCTCCTGCCTGCGCGTGGCCCGGCTCTCCGGGCCGCCCTGGCAGGGAGCAGCTGGGGACAGCCCGTGTCCGGCCTCGCGTGGCCTCTTCCCGGCGCTGGGAATGGTGGCGCTCGCAGCGGGGAGCCCGGGGGTGACCCACAGAGGCCACGCGACCTCAGCCACATCTGTTCTGGCCACCCATGGGCGAGCAGATGGCCGTGGGACACCCCCCCCCACCCCGTCCTGGCAGGTCCCGTGGCGGGACGTGGCGTGGGAGATGGGGATGCCCATGGCTGCGGTGCCCGTCCTGCTGTCAGGAGAGGGGCTGGTGCCGCGCAGGAGGCGGGATGCTGCCGGATCCCGTCCCAGCTGCATGCGAGACGGGGCCGTGTCCCATCACTGGTGGCACTGGTCAGGGTGCCACTGGCCACGGGCAAGGGCGGAGCGTGGAGGAGGATGGATGAAGGTCAGCCCATCCTCCCCGAAGGCCACCACCTCCACGGACTGGTCCCCCCTGGGTGGGCACCCTTAGTGCCCCCCAGCCGGGGCGAACAGCAGTTTGCGGCCGGTGCGGGCGCTTGGGTGGTTGCGACACCCCCAGGGTGGGGGGGACGTGGTGACTCACCCCAGCAGTGCCTGGCCACCAGCGGGAACCCTGAGTCAGGGCTGCGTGCCCATGCCGTGCCCCTCCCTGCCCGCCTCGCCCACCTTATCTCCCGCCCTTAGCACCTGGCACACCTGGGCCAGGGGGGGCTGGCGCCGTTCCCCTCCTTTATGGGGAGCAAAGGGCAGGTAGAGGGTTGGCAGGCAGGTGCCACGTCCCTCCCTCCCTCCCGGGGACGCTGGCCGGTGGTCGTGCCCCCCGCCGGGGCGGCCGGCCAGCCCGCGGCATCGCGACGGGCAAGGCTGCCTGCGCTCCGGGCATCGGGCTGACCTGGGGCAGCACGGTCGGCCTCTTGTCCGGCACACGGTCCCCGGTGATGGGGGAGGCGGGACGCCATGCCAGGGCGCGCTGGCCCGCCCAGGCGAGATGCCGGCACGGCCGCTGCCCGCCCGTGTAGTCGGGCTCTTGCACAACCCGGCTCTTTCTGCGAAGAACGTTGCTGGGGCCGGAGGCCCCCTCCCTGCCCGGCTGCGCGGCCGCGCTGGCACAGGGCTCTTCCCCTTTCTGCCTGGCCTCGTGCTGCCAGCAGCACCGGTACAGCCGCCCGGAGCCTGGCCGGGGC
The DNA here is from genome assembly GCF_030936135.1 of Gavia stellata. Taxonomy (NCBI): domain Eukaryota; kingdom Metazoa; phylum Chordata; class Aves; order Gaviiformes; family Gaviidae; genus Gavia; species Gavia stellata. The sequence continues at coordinate 2,940,098 of NC_082626.1, forward strand.
CGTGCCAGGGCGCTACGGCGGGGCCGCGGCCCCGCCGTAGCGCCCTGGCACGGCCCCGGCCAGGCTGGTGTGGGCGGCCGGGGCGGGTGCTGGGTGCCAGCGGTGGGGTGTGGGGAGCGCTCGCTGGGCTGCTAATTAATTGCTGTTTAGCTGGGGATGCAGAGGGTGTAATTATGGGGGGGGGGGGGATTGCATGAACCTGCAGCCGGCCCTGGGGGGGGACGACGGGGGGCCGTGCCCTGCGGGTGCCCCTGTCCGGGGAGCGGAGGGGACCAGGCGACGCGGTCCGGCCGGGGCTGTCCCCGATCCCCCCTCCCCGGCTCACCGCGTCCTGCATCCCCCCCCCACCGTGGGACCACGGGGACCCGCTTCAGGGGCAGAGTGGGACGTGCATCAGCAGGGTTGGGGGGCGGCTTCGGGGCCGGCCGGGCAGGCCGCGGCACGCTGCGCCGAGCCCAGCCCTGCGGTGACAGGCCCGCTCCCGCCAAGCGCAGGCGCCCTCCCGGTTCGGCCGGGGCCGGCCACGGCCAGCGGCGAGCACCCAGCGCCCTGCCCCGGGGCGGCAGGAGGGCGATGGCCCGTCCGACGCCTCGGCGCGGGGGGCCAGGGCAGGTGGCGGGAAGGCGATGCCGGCGGCGGGGAGGGGATGCCCACGGCACGGGGCGCCCATAGTGCCGACACTGGGAATTTCCTCATGTGGGAGGGGGCCAGGGGATGCCCCCTGCCCGGTTCCGGGTTGGCGCCCCGCGGCACGGCGCCGGCCGCGAAGGGTTAATGCCGTGTGTGTTCTGGGAAGCGGGGCTGGGAGGTGCGTGACCCGGGGTGTGGGCGTCGACTCCTTTTGAGGTGGGATCCTGCGCTCAAGTGCAGCGGGGAGCGGGGCCAAGTTCACACAGCACCCTGCCTTCCCCTCCCTGCCGCTCGCGGGCCGCCGACCCGGCCGCGGCGCAGCGCCGAATCACGCCGGGACACGCGCCAGGTGAGCCGCGCGCCCACCCCGCCACCACCAGCCGTCGCGGCGGAGAAGGTGCCGGGGCGGCGGAGAAGGTGCCGGGGCGGCGGGGACCCGGCGTGGTTCCGCCGGGCGTGAGGAGTGCCGGGCACGGCTGCCCTGGCACCGACCGGGAGGCTGCTGGGATGCTGGCGTCGCCCGGGCCCTGCACCGCCCTCGCTGCTGGTGGGATGGGATGGGACAGGAAGGGACAGGCGGCAAGGTCCAGGTCACCGCAGCCTGGCAGAGCGGGGCCCGCACCCTGCGGCGGCGATGCCAGGCAGCTGGGCACTCCTCTGCCTGGCCCGGGCGGCGGTGAAGGTTTTGGCAGTGGGAGGGGGCTGTGATGCCGGCACAGGGCAGGGGGCTGGCGCGGGGGCTCGGCTGGGCCGGTGGCTGCTCGTTCCTGCTGCAGGTGCCGGGGTTGGCACTGGGGACGCCGCCAGTCCTGCAGCCGCCTGCTCTGCCGAGGCAGGACTGCCCGTGCCCAGCCTCCAGCCCGGGTATCGTGCCAGGCTGGCACCGGGCCCCGGGAGCTGCGCCGGGCAGCGCCGGCTGGGTGCGGAGGCAGACCTGGGCCGCGGCGCTCGGAGCCCCTTCCCCGGTGCTGATGGCTGCCGTGCCTTGGCCACGGCGCACGGCCATGCCCGCGAGGCACTTGAGGTGCCTGGGCACCGGGACCTTTCCGGGCGGCACTGCGGGCGCGAGGAGCCGGACGGCAGCGGGGGGCCGGGGTGGTGCCGTGGGGCTCGCTCCCCAGCGCCATGGGGTGGGGGGGTCTGTTTACCCTCTTCTCTCTTCAAACCATTTCCTTTCCTTTCTGCTCGCTGTTTTCTTCGTCTTTCAAAGAGCGGGACCGCTTCCCCCGGCCGCCTCTCCTCCAGCACCGGGACCCCCGGCACGCCTCCGGCACGTGCCTGCTTCAGGGTCACCAGTCCGGCCGGACCCCAGCCCACCGCCTTCCCCGCCAGGCAGGCAGAGGGGCTGCGCCATCCCCTGCCCCGCAGCCATGCCACCCGCTCTCACCGCGGCGGCGGGCACCGGGGCCACCGCTGCTCCCCGCCGGCTTCGGGCAGGGCACTGGGGGCGGGGGGGGGGGGATGCATATCCCGGAGACCTGGGTCCCCTTCCCAGCTCCCGAAGGGCGAGGGGCCCCTGTGGGGCGAGGGGCCGGGGGCCGGGTCGGTGGCTGGTGCCGCGCTCCCCTTCCTGGGTGACTCATCCTCCCCAGTGCGGCTGTGAAGTCCCTCGACAGCGTTTGCGACTCTTGTGACCGAAAGCAGCGGCACTCGGCGGCACCCCGGGGTGGGGGCCGTGCTCCCCGGGACCCCTGCCCCCTTTCCGCATGGGGGAGCAGGTGGGGAGACCCCCCGGGCACCCCCTTCCACCCCACATCTCCCCCCGTCCCCGAGTCAGGGCTGGTGCCCGGCACAGGCTGGCACCGTGCCCGCGTGCAGGGTGCCATCCCGGCTCGGTGGCACGGGACACAACCGGTTCCCACACAGGGTGGGTGCTGCAGAGCTGGACCCCCACCCTACTGTGCGCGGCTGTGCCAGGGTGGCCGGACCCCCAGGGCGGCGGGGGGCTGGCGGGTGAATGGGGGCTGGCCACGGTTGCGCCAGGCGGCGCAGGCTGGCGACGGGATGTCAGGGTGACCCAGGCAGGCATTGTTCCCGCTGCCGCCTGCCCCGGCATGGGAACCGGCTCAGCATGGGGAGCGACCCCCCCCTTTCCCCGGCCCTGTGTGGCTGCCGCAGCCGAAACGGGCCCAGCTGCAGGCATTGACGTAACCGAGAAAGCCCTGGCGCGGTGGGGGCACGGGCATCGCCGCCAGCCCCCTCCCCGGCCCGTGCCCCCTGCGCCGTCGTCTCCGGCGCTGGCCAGGGAGCGCCGGGGGGCCGGGGGTGGCTGAGGCACCCTCACACCTCGTCCCCCCCCATTTCCTTATCGCCACTGCGATCTCCTCGATGGCAGCACCCGCTCAGCATGTGACTTCGCTCCAGCGGGGAGGATGCGCGGAGGGGGGGGGCGGCGGGTGTCGGGGAAGAAGCCGTAACGGGCGGTTTGGTGCGATGGAAAATCCCCCTCCTGCCGCTGCCTCGCCCCCGCCCTGCCCCAGCCCCGCGCCCTCGTCCGCAGGCATCCGGCCCCGTGGCCGCTCACGGGGGTCCCGGCTCTGAGCCGTGCCTCCGCCGGTGAGCTCTGTGGCACCAGCAGCGTCGAGGCTGCTCCCGCCTGCACCGTGGCACGGCAAGGCCACGGGCCGTGCCTGTTCCCCGGAGCACCCCGCCACCCGCCGGGGTACGGCTGGGGCCTCGCTGCTGCACTGGGCCCCGGCACCCCCCGGCGCGGGAGCCCCCACGCGGGCACGTGCCGGCGGGAGCCAGCGCCGGCCCTGTGGGCAGGAAGAGCCCCGCGAGCGCCGGTGTCTGGTGGGGCTGCGGGTGCCGCGGGGACCGAGGGACAGGGGGGTCCGTCCCACCACCATCGGGGTTTGGCCGGGGGAGACGGTGATGGAGGATCTGGGTGCCACCCCATCCCGGGCCCACCGCCTGCGACAGCCCCTGGGTGTCCGCAGGGCTCCGGGGTGCCCTCGACGGGTGCCGCGTCCCTGTCATCCCCGCCTCGGCCGCCCGAGCCGCGGTGCGGGGCGCTCACCTCCCCTAATCCTGCCCCCACTGCTAATCCTGCCTAATCCAACCGGGGGCTGTCGCTGCCTGTTGGCTCCCGGGGCCCTGATGGCTTAATCGCCCCTAATCCGCTCGCCCCCGCCCAACGGGCAGTGGGGACCCCGGCCGGCGGCAGGACGGGCTCCTGGCAAGGGACGGTGGCAGGGGGTTGGCCATGGGCGCTCGGCGCTGGCGCCGGCATCCCGGGCGGTCGGCACTGCCCGGCTCCCAGTTTCAGGGGCGGCTGCCGCCTGCCCTGCCGGTCGGGCCTGCTCGGCAGCGGCTGGGGCGGCTCCGCAGCCGGTTGCTCCGGGGCCGTTCCCAGCCGCCTGCCGAGGCAGCCCCAGCTGGCGGCCGCCCAAGCGTAGGGAGCGGCCGGCGCGGGGATGGGCCCCTGCGCCGGGGGCCGCCGGCCGCGCCGCCCCTCCGCGGGCAAGAGGGGGCACGTCCCCCGCGCCCGCCGACGGCACAGCATGGCTTGGCACGGGCCGGCATGGCGTGGCGGAGTTCAGTTCGGATGGGCCTGGTGTGGTCTGGTGCGGCTCGGCGATGTCCGGTGCCGCACGCCACCATCCGCCATGGCTTGGCTTGGCTCGGTGTGGCACGGCACAGCTCTGGCAGCACCGAGAGCCTGGACATGGCGGTGCTGCGCACCCACCTCTGCCTTCCCCGGGGCGCAGGCAGGGCTGCAGCCACCGGACAGACCTCCCACCCCGGTGTCACCCAGCAGCACCAGACAGCCGGGAGCGCATTACCCATGGCTCGGCATGGGGTTGCAGGCCAGGTTGCAGCACCGGAGCTGCCATTGCCGCCTGTACCCTGCCTGCGGGTCGGGAGGGCAGCGGGCTCCCTCTTCCCACAGGCTCCATCGCCCGCCTGCGCCGGCTCCGTAGGGACGCGCGGGTCCCCGGTGCAGCACCGTGGCGAGCCCGGGTGCCAGCGCCGGCAGTGCCGGGTTTATGGCCGAGGCCAAGCCCTGCCAGCCGCGGCGTGGGAAAGGCCTGGCTCGCACAGGCAGGGCTTGGCTGGGCGAGGAGCGGCCCCGGGCTGGGGCAAAGCGGGTGGGAGGGGGCCGGGCCCCCACTGGGAGCGGGGGCAGGAACCGGCGGCGCGGGTGCTGATCCTAATCTGCGGTGGCAGGAAGCGTGGCCCCCGTTCCCAGCCCGGCTGGGCTCCGCGGGGCGGCCCCCGGCCCTCGGGGCCCTCTTCCCGGCACTCACCCGCCCACCCGTGCCCGCCGCCGGCGAGGCCCGCGTTCCCAGGATGGGGCTGCCGGGAGCCGGCGGCTGCGCCCGGCCGTGCCGGGAGGCCGGGGGGCCAGGGGGGTGGGTGGGCTGGCGCAGGAAGCGCCGCGCCTCGGCGCCGTTCAAAGGCGCCATGCTGAGATTTCCCCCTTTGCTGTGGTGGCGCGGGGGGCGGCGCGGGCGGCCGGGCGCTGGTGCCGGAGGAAGCGCGGGGGGCTGCGGTGGGGGGCCTACCGCCCGCCAACCTCGGCATGGGCTGGGGTGGGGAGGTGAGGGCAGCCCCCAGGCCCCCAGCCTGCCCCGGTTCGGTGTCCCACCGAAACCCCGGTCCCTGGTGCCACCGAGCCCCGTGCGACGGAGGTTTCCTCGCACCCCGGCTTCGCGGCAGAGCCGATGCTTCAACCGCGACGTTTCCTCCGAGCGCCGTCTTTCGGCTGGTTCCCGTGCCGCTTGGCGAGCCTCCCGTCCTTCCCGCAGGTGAGGACGATGGCCAGCCCGGAGGACGACCTCATCGGCATCCCCTTCCCCGAGCACAGCAGCGAGCTGCTGAGCTGCCTGAATGAGCAGCGGCAACTGGGGCTGCTCTGCGACGTCACCATCAAGACGCAGGGGCTGGAGTACCGCACCCACCGCGCCGTCCTGGCCGCCTCCAGCCGCTACTTCAAGAAGCTCTTCGCCGGGCCGGGGCCGGGGCAGGAGGTCTGCGAGCTGGACTTCGTAGGGCCGGAGGCACTGGGCGCGCTGCTGGAGTTCGCCTACACCGCCACGCTCACCATCAGCAGCGCCAACATGGGCGAGGTGCTGCGTGCCGCCCGGCTGCTGGAGATCCCCTGCGTGATCGCCGCCTGCGTGGAGATCTTGCAGGGCAGCGGGATGGAGGCCCCCGGCCCCGACGACGGCGACTGCGAACGCGCCCGCCGCTACCTGGAGGCTTTCGCCGCCCTCCCCGAGGGCGAGGCGCCCGCTCCGCCGCCCCCCCGCCCCGCCGCCCGCCGCAGCAAGAAGACCCGCAAGTTCCTGCAAGCCCGCGGCGCCCGGCTCAACAACCACGCCGAGGAGCCGCCCGCCGAGGCCGAGGGCTGCGGCAGCCCCCCGCCGCCGCCCCAGCCGCCCTCGCCCCCCCTGCCCGAGGGGCTGCCGCTGCCCTACGAGAGCTTCGAGCTGCCAGAGGAGGAGGAGCTGCCCCCGCACCCCTTCCCCTTCCCCTACCAGCCCTCCCTGTCCCCCGAGGAGGCCGCCTCCGACGAGGACGCCATCGACCCCGACCTGATGGCGTACCTAAGCTCGCTGCACCACGAGTCGCTGGCGCCCGGGCTGGATACGCCCGACAAGTTGGTGCGCAAGCGTCGCTCGCAGATGCCCCAGGAGTGCCCCGTCTGCCACAAGGTCATCCACGGCGCCGGCAAGCTGCCCCGCCACATGCGGACGCACACGGGCGAGAAGCCCTTCGCCTGCCAGGTCTGCGGGGTCCGCTTCACACGGTGAGTGCTGCTGGACGGGTACCCGACGGCATCCCTCCGTGGCACCTCCCGTGCCGGCGCCTGGCCGCATCCCTGGCACGGCGCGGTGTCTTCTGCACCCCGCTAGTGCTGCCGGGCTGACCCTCCCTGCCCGCCACCCAGGGTACCCGGCTGCGTCCCTGGCGCGGCGCAACGCAGGGACCCGTTTTCCTGCCGCCGCGGTCCCCGCGCGCCCCAGCCAGGCAGCCGGGACGCCGTCCCCCGCCAGAGCGCCCGGACCCCCGCGCCCTGCAGAGCACCGCTGCCGCCGGGGCTGCCCGCGCCATCCCTCTGCCCGCGGCGGCCGGGCGGCCGCTTCCCCCGGGGATGCCGGCCGCCCCGTGCCGACGTCTGCCTTGTGTGTGTGTCCCCTCGCAGGAACGACAAGCTGAAGATCCACATGCGCAAGCACACGGGCGAGCGGCCCTACTCCTGCCAGCACTGCAGCGCCCGCTTCCTGCACAGCTACGACCTGAAGAACCACATGCACCTGCACACGGGCGCCCGGCCCTACGAGTGCTACCTCTGCCATAAGGCCTTCGCCAAGGACGACCACCTCCAGCGGCACCTCAAGGGCCAGAACTGCCTGGAAGTGCGGACCCGCCGCCGCCGCCGCGACGAGCCGCCTCCGCCGCCCGCCGGACCCCCCGGCCTCGACCTCTCCAACGGGCGGCTGGAGGGGCTGCGCCTCTCCATCGCTCGCTATTGGGGTCCGGGACGGCCCGAGGAGGAGGAAGAGGAGCCGGAGGGCGAGGAAGGGCCGCAGCCGGACGGCACCGTGCCGGTGGAGACGGCGTAGGGCCGCCGCGACGGCGGGTGCCGTACCGTGCCGAGCCGTGCCGTGCCCACCGGGGTTTCTGTTCCCATTTTTCCCGTCACGGTTCGTTCCCAGTTATGCAAAGGGGGGAACTCCCCCCTGGCCGATTTGCACAATGGGGTGGGGGGGGGTCCCCGCCGCCCCCCGCCGTGCCCGGACGGGGCGGGGGGGTGGGGGGGGGAACCGGGACGGGGGTGCCCCCCCCCCCAACCACCCCACACCCCCCACCGTGGGTGCCCCCCCCCCCCCCCCCCAGCGGGGCCGGGACCGAGCCCTCCCCCACCCCCCCCCACCCCAACCGGGGAGAGCGTGGGGCGGGGCCGGCAGGGCGCCCCCTGGCGGCCCGGCCCCGCTCTTTCCCCGGTCGGCGGGCGCGGGGGGGGCGCGGGGGGGGGGGGGGGGGCGCCCCACTCTGTACATAGCTTATGTCCCGTGTCCCCCCCCCTCCATCCCCGTCCCGAGCAGCCCCTCCCCGGCGAGCCCCCCTCGCCCCTGCACTCCCGGCTGCTTTCTCTTGGTTGCACTATTCGGGTGAGCCCACCCGGGTGCGGGGCAGCCCCGGCCCCCACCCGACACCCCCCACCCCCCCCCCAAAACACCCCCCCCGGCCCTGTGGGACCCTTCCCCGGGGTGGCCGGGCCCCAGCGGTCACCCCTCTGCCCTTTGCACATGCCCCCCCCCCCCCCCTCAGGGCGCAGCCCCCCCACCCCACCCCGGGGGGGGGGAGCAGGGGACCGGCACTATTTGCCTAAAATAAGAGTTTTATCTATATTTAAAAAGATGATGTAATATATTCCCCCCCCCCGGCCCCTCCGCTGCTGCCCGCCAGCGCTGCCCGGCCCCCCCCGCGCGTCTGTCCCTTGCCGTGGGGTGCCGGGGGGGTGATGGGGACGTGGGGCTCAGCTCCCGTCGTGGCTTTAAAGTGCCTTATGGTGAACTTGAAATTTTCGGCTACTTGAACCTCTCTGGTGTCAGGAACCAAACGAATAATCGGTGGGCGGCCACCCCCCCCCCGCCCCACCGGGTCGCCTCTGTCTGTCTGTCTGTCTGTCCGTGTTTTGTTTTTTTAAACGAAGGCTGCTTGGTAATAAACGGAGAAGCAGGGACCCCCCCCCGCACCCGGCTGTCTGTCCGCCCTGCGCCCCCTCCCCACAGCAGCTCTGCTCGGGCCTGGGGGAGCGAGCGGGGCTGGGGGCACCGTGGGGCTGGGGACAGGGACACCGAGGGGCTGGGAGCACCATGGGGCTGGGGACAGGGACACTGAGGGGCTGGGGGCACCGTGGGGCTGGGGATGGGAGCACCATGGGGCTGGGGGCACCGTGGGGCTGGGGACGGGGGCACCACAGGGATTGGGACGGGGGCACCATGGGGCTGGGGACAGGGACACCGAGGGGCTGGGGGCACCATGGGGCTGGGGACAGGGACACCGAGGGGCTGAGGGCACCGTGGGGCTGCGGACAGGGACACCGAGGGGCTGGGGTCACCATGGGGCTGGGGACAGGGGCACCGTGGGGCTGGGAGCACTGTGGGGCTGGGGACAGGGGCACTGAGGGGCTGAGAGCACCGTGGGGCTGGGGACAGGGACACCGAGGGGCTGGGGTCACCATGGGGCTGGGGACAGGGACACCGAGGGGCTGGGAGCACCATGGGGCTGGGGACAGGGACACTGAGGGGCTGGGGGCACCGTGGGGCTGGGGATGGGAGCACCATGGGGCTGGGGGCACCGTGGGGCTGGGGACAGGGACACCGAGGGGCTGGGAGCACTGTGGGGCTGGGGACAGGGGCACTGAGGGGCTGAGAGCACCGTGGGGCTGGGGACAGAGACACCGAGGGGCTGGGAGCACTGTGGGGCTGGGGACAGGGACACCGAGGGGCTGGGGTCACCATGGGGCTGGGGACAGGGACACCGAGGGGCTGAGGGCACCGTGGGGCTGCGGACAGGGACACCGAGGGGCTGGGGTCACCATGGGGCTGGGGACAGGGGCACCGTGGGGCTGGGGGCACCGTGGGGCTGGGGACAGGGACACCGAGGGGCTGGGAGCACTGTGGGGCTGGGGACAGGGGCACTGAGGGGCTGAGAGCACCGTGGGGCTGGGGACAGGGACACCGAGGGGCTGGGAGCACCATGGGGCTGGGGATGGGGGCACCATGGGGCTGAGAGCACCGTGGGGCTGGGGACAGGGGCACCGAGGGGATCAGGATGGGGGCACTGTGGGGCTGGGGGCACCATGGGGCTGGGGACAGGGGCACCATGGGGCTGTGGACAGGGACACCACGGGGATCGGGATGGGGGCACCGTGGGGCTGGGGGCACCGAGGGTCTGGGAGCACCGTGGGGCTGGGGACAGGGACACCGAGGGGCTGGGAGCACCATGGGGCTGGGGACGGTGGCACCGAGGGGCTGGGGGCACCATGGGGCTGGGGACGATGGCACCGAGGGGCTGGGGGCACCATGGGGCTGGGGACAGGGACACCGAGGGGCTGGGAGCACCATGGGGCTGGGGACAGGGACACCAAGGGGCTGGGGGCACCATGGGGCTGGGGACGGTGGCACCGAGGGGCTGGGGGCACCATGGGGCTGTGGACAGGGACACCATGGGGATCGGGATGGGGGCACCATGGGGCTGGGGACGGGGACACCATGGGGCTGTGGACAGGGACACCACGGGGATCGGGATGGGGGCACCATGGGGCTGGGGACGGGGACACCATGGGGCTGGGGACAGGGACACCACGGGGATCAGGATGGGGGCACCGTGGGGCTGGGAGCACCATAGGGCTGGAGACAGGGGCACCACGGGGGTTGGGATGGGGGCACCGTGCGGCTGGGGGCACCATGGGGCTGGGGAGAGGGACACCGTGGGGCTGGGAGCACCGTGGGGCTGGGGACAGGGACACCACGGGGATCGGGATGGGGGCACTGTGGGGCTGGGGAGGGGGGCACCATGAGGACAGGGCTGGGGGCACCGTGGGGCTGGGGGCACGGCAGGGCTGGAGCTGGGGGCACCACGAGGTTGGCACCACCATGGGGTGCCGGCCGCCAGCTCAGGGCCCCGGGACGCTGGCGCCTCGAGAAGCGGGTGCTTTATTCACCAACCCCTCCCCACCCACCCCGGCGGCTCCCGGCTTCCACCGCGCTGCTCGGGCGGCAGCCACGTCCCCGGAGCCTGGCCCCGCGTCCTCGCCGCCGCGTGGCACCGTCATTGCCGTCACCGGGCCCTGCCTTGGCTGCTGGGCGGCTGCAGGACCATCACCTCCTCCAACTCGCTGCCGCTGCTCTCGGACTGCTCCTGGTAGCCAAAATCCAGGCTGGGAGTGGGGTGGGGGGGAGACCGGTGTTGGCAACCGGCACCCCCAGTGCCGGGGGGTGCCGGGGATACGGCCAACCCTCATGGCCACCCCTCACCTGGAGAGCGAGCTGTCCCCGCCATCCACCCCGCTGCTGCCCCCGTCGCTCTCCCCGCTCGCCTCCTCCTTCAGCTGGCCTCGTAGCCGGGCCGCCAGCTCGGGGGGCAGCCGCCGGCCGCCCCCCTGACCCTCCGCCACCTCCCGGATGCGCTGCCGCAACAGCCGCCCTCGCTCCTGTCCCCGCAACGCCCGGACGGCACCCAGCCACAGCCCCACCGTCTCCTCGTCGCTGGAGTCCCTGTAGGGACGGGGCAAGGCGAGGGGTGGGCTGCAGGCACCCACCACCACCCCACCCGCTGCCGCCCTCCCCGGCTCCGGGGCTGCAGTGGGGTCCCTGAGCTCCCCCGGCTCACATCTCCTCGTCCCCGGTGTCGCGGTAGCTCAGGGGGCCCATGCAGACGGAGCAGACGTTGCTCAGGGTTCGGTAGCACTCACCGCAATACAACCCTGGGGAAAACGGGGCTGTGAGAAGGGGGGGGGACACACATTTTTTGGGGTGACCCCAATCTAGGAGGGTTACTACCTTTGCAGCCGGGCGTGATGCACGCGATGAAGTCCGGTTGCTCCGTCATTCCGCAGGCCAGGCAACGTTTCTGTTGGATGCCCAAGAGCCGAGCCAGCCGGGCGAAGGCGGGCAGCCTGCAGAGAGGGAGTTGATGCTTCGTGGGGCAACGGCATCCCCGGGGGTCCGCGGCAAGGGCTTTGCCCTTGCCGCGGACCCCCGGGGATGCCGTTGCCCTTTCGCAATGCCCACCAAGGCGTTGACGGGGTCAGCATGGCTCCAACCCCGGGGGAACTTACCTGGAGGTGAGGAAGAGGAAGAGGTTGCCTTGCCCGGAGTCGGCCGTGCGGTGCATGGCGGCTTGGCGCAAGGCACGTGCCAGCCCTGCCCGCCGCGCCAGGATGGTGCTGTGGAGGAAAGACGTGCGCTCCTGGCACGGCGGGAATGGGGTGAGGGCAGGCGGCTGCCGAGGGGGTGCGGGGAGGTGGTGGTGGCGGCGCCTTCTCACCTGCTCGCGGCTCGGGTAGTAGGTGGCACACACCAACCGGCGCAGCCGTGCCACGTGGCTGCCGAAGATGGCAATGAAGAGGCAGATGCCGTACAGGAGACCTGGTGGGAAGAGGATGAGTCACGCAGGGGTGACACACACCCCCCTGCACCCCCTCCCCACCTAGCACGTTGAGGGTGCAGCACCCCCGGTCACCCATGCTGAGGTAGGTGCCGTAGTCGGGCTCCACCGGCTGGAGGCGGCAGCGCTGGGAGAGCACGGAGACGTTGCCCTGCTGCAAGGCGTCGAAGGCAGAGACCAAGTCCCGGAAGATCTCACTGGTGTAGCCCGTCCCGTTGACGCTGACGCCCAGCATCGACGGCGCTGCGGGGCGAGCGGCTCAGTAGCGGGGAACGGGGCACCCGCCGCCCCAAAGCCCCGGTCCCCAACCAGCAAAGCACCCAAGGGTGCTGTTCCGGCACGGTGGGTGCCGCTCACCCCTGGCGACGATCTCCCCCCGCAGCTGATGCTGGACCAGGTCAAGCAGCCAGAAGAGGCTGTAGTCGGCCAGGACGATGCTGAGCCCCAGCAGCACATGGCGCAGGACCCCCACCAGCTGCAGCCCGTACCGGCGCCGCTCCTGCCGCGACAGCCACAGCCCGCCTGGGTGGGTACGGGAGCGTCGTGAGGCCGTGCCGTGCCGGGACCCCCCCAACTCCCCCGCGGCGGGGCTGACCTGGGGCGATGTAGCGGCCGCTCTCCCAGGCTGTCAGGGGCAGCACGGTGGGTCTGCCCTGCTCCGCTCGCCGCAGGTCCAGCTCCACGAAGCGTCGCGTGATGTAAACGTTGTCGAAGGTGTCGTCCCGCAGGTACCGGTGACGGTACCGCAGAGCCCTGGGGATACAGCGGGGGGGATGCCGGGCACCCGCACGCTGGGTGCCTGTCCCCACGGGGGGGCTGGAGCAGGACCCCAGCGCACTCACTGGAGGTACATGTAGAGGATGGCGCAGAAGGAGATGTGCATGAAGAGCCCCAGGACGCGGCGGGTGGGCTCCAGGCGCAGGCGCACGTCCTCCATGATGTCCAGGGCCACCTCCCCCAGGCTCTTGCTGGCGTTGAGGCTGATGTCGAAGTGGTGCACGGCCGAGATGTTGAACTCGAACTCCCGCCGGACGCGGTCCAGAGCATCCCTGAGGGCTGCGGGGGTGACAAGGGGCCGCGCGGTGCTGGGGGTCAGGGCGAGCGCTGGGAGGAGGTGGGGGGGCAGAGAGTGACCCCCAACCGCCCCGTGGCCCCGGGATACTCACGGGCTGCGATTTTCCTCCTGACGAAGGACTGGACGTACTGCGGGATGACGCAGAAGAGGAGGGCAACTGCGGATAGGGGGGGTCTCTGCTAGGGTGGGGCCCCCGTGGTGGGCAGGGGTCTGCCGTGCCGCCCCCCTCCCCGCTGCAGAGGGACAGGGACCCACGCACCGTTGGCCAGACCGCAGAGAGGCTTGAAGGTGATGATGACGTAGCAGAGGAAGAAGAGGAAGGGGATGGCGCGCTCACAGTTGTCCTTGGCCTCCTCGAAGAGGCGCAGGCAGCGGCGGTACGGCGTGCCCAGCTCCCGGTTGCACACCCTGCCCACGTTCGCCAGCCACAGCCAGACGTTGCGCAGGGCTCGGGCTGCGGGCAGGGAGAAGGCGTCGGGGGACGGGCAGCGGGCGATGGGGACAGACGGAAAGAAGGACGCGGGGGGGTGCTGGAGCCGGGGAGAGCCTCGGGAACCACCGCTCACCGACGTGGCTGACGGAGTCCATGATGGAGCGGAAGAACTTGCGGACGTGGTCGCCCACCACCTTGGCTTTCTGGGCGATGTCCTTGATTTTGGCCAACACGTCTGCGGAGAGGGGGGACCCCTGACCATACCCCGAGGGGCGAGGACAGCCCGGGGTCAGCAAGCGCTGCTGGAGCTCCCCCGGGAAGGGACCCTCCCATCCCACCGCATCGCCCCGGCCCCTCGTCTCACTCAGCAGCGGCTCCTGGGCGCGTTGCAGCCGCTCGGCCGTCTGGTTGAGGGCGAGCTCGGCCCCGCACGACAGCGACTCGGAGGCCCGGGAGAAGTTGTGCAGGATGTTGGTGCAGGGGCCCTGCACCGCCATGCCCAGCGCCAGCAACAGCATCAGCATCTTCCCCTCCCCTGCGGGGACAGGGGGGTCCTGGGGCTCAGCTGGCACCCGGCACCCCCCCAGCACCCCTCCCGGCTCCCGGCGGCGGGACCGACGGCTGCTTACTGGTGAAGATGTGGGGCAGCGACAGCAGCACGGTGACCCGCACCTTGACCGAGAAGGCCATGCCCAGCCCCAGCCCCGCGCCCAGGCTGGCGGTGGTGACCAGGCAGTACCAGACGTTGTGGCCCTGCGCCAGCAGCACCAGAGCCCCGTACAGGCTGGCCAGGGCCATGCCCAGCACGAAACCGCCGGCGCTGCGGGCAAATTCCCGCGCCTCGCTCGGCTCCTCCGGCCGGCGCATCTGCCGGGGCCGTTTGTCCCCGGACCGCGGTGCTGGGCTCTTCCCCCAACCCCTCAGCCCCTGCAGGGCTCTGCCCAGCCACGAAACCAGCCCCATGCTGGGCTGGGCTCTCCCAGGCTCCGGGTGCTCTCCCAGGCTCCGGGTGCAGGGATACGGTGGGCAGAACGGGTGGCTCACAATGCGCCGGTTCCGGGGGAGCATCCCGCCGTTGCCAGGACGAGGCACAGAGCCATGGAGCCGGCGATGGCCCCTGAGCGAGAGCGCTTGGCTGGGGCAGAGCGGCGCAGGAGGCAGAAACCACCCAACACGAGTGAGATCCCATCCCACCTCGCTCCGGAGCTCCACGGGCCGGGGTTGCCTGTGGGCAGTGGGAGAGGGCAGGGCTGACGCCTCCCTCCCCACCCAGCCCTGAAGCGAGCGGTGGTCTGGCTGTTGCCCGCCCCGTGCAGCCGGTTCCTCTGGAGCCAGCCGGACCAGTACCGCAGCAGCAAGTTCTTCCTGGGAGCCGGCGTCGGGACCCTCCTCGGCCTCGGTGAGTGTGTGCCGGTGCCAGGCGCAGCGGGGAGGGGGGTGCTGGTGGCGCTGGGGGCTCCGGGCACATTTGTCGGTGTTTCAGGGCTCTGCCAGCTCCTCATCGTCCCCATGAACTTCACGGAGACGCGCAAGGTGCAGGTCTCCTGCGGGCTGGTGGGTAAGGACGGGGCCGGGAGGGGATCGGGGTGACGGGGGCCATCGGGAGCCCCGGGGGGGGTCTCTGTGGGACGGTGGGGACAGCTCTCCGCTCGCCACAGGGGTGACTGCCTTGGGCTGGGCCACATCGCCCCACTTTCGCTGCGCCAGCCTGCTCGTGGCCCCCAAACTCCTGGGAAAGGAGGGTCGGGTCTACGTCCTCTCCTTCATCCTCGCCGCCATCTACAACGGTAGGGTCCCACCGCGTCCTCGTCCCCCCCGACGGGGTCCCAAGGGCTGGTGGGGTCTGAGCCACCCCTGCCGGCACCAGGGCCCGTGACCAACGTCTGGCACAACCTGGCGGAGGTGACGCGCTCGCTGGGCTGCGTGGCGGAGCTGCAGGTCAACCACAGCCGCCAGCTTTGGCGGGTGTCGACGGCCCCCCTGCGCAAGGTGATGGAGGACATGGCGGTGAGGCAGGGGACCGGGGCGGGTGGCGGAGGGGGTCCGGGGGGTGTGGAGCGGGGCCGAGCTTGCGTGTCCCCCTCCGGCAGCGGAGCGGGCAGACGCTGAGCGCCGAGATGCAGAACATCTCGCGCGCTTTCGTGGGGCTGAACGAGGAGGTGGCCAGCGAAGCGGGGTACGACCTGCGGCAGCGCCGGAACCCGGACCCCCGGCCGGCCCCCAGCACCCAGCAGCTGTACGAGATGAAGACCAAACTGCGCTGTACCTGTAAGCGGGGCGGGCAGGAGGCTGGCAGCACGCGGTGCGGGCGGCTGTCGACCAGGGGATGGGGCTGCCGCAGCCCCCCGTGCCGGCCTCACCGGGCACCCCAAATGGTGAGCGGGCGAGCGGGGCTGGGGGTGCATGGGCAGCTGAGGGCTCCTGCCCCCCAGATGTGATCGAGCTGGGCATGCAACGCTGCCGGGACTGGTTCAGCGCCAAGCACGAGGCTTGCATGGCGCAAGTGGTCGTGCCCCTCATCAGCCACCTCCTCTGCCTGCCGATGAAGTTCAAGCTCCTCTGCCACATTGTCAAGGGTGGGTGACCTGTGGGACCCCCACCCTGTCCTCTTGCGGTGGGGTGGCTCCAGCTCGGCCGGGATGGCAGCCGCAACCTGTGCCGGGGCGATGCCCGGGGGGTCCCGGCTCCGCCAGCACCGTCCCCGCTCCGTCCCCGCAGTCATGCACAGCTGGTGCTGGGACAAGATCCCCGTGGAGGGCAACTTTGGGCAGATGTACGACATGGTGAACAACTCCGTCAGCAGCCTCAGCCAGGAATTCAGCGCCAGCGTCGTCTTGCAGGTGGGTGCCTGTCCCCTCCGCCCAGAGCCGGGGTGGGGGCCCGATCCTGCCCTGCCCCACGGCCCCTCCGCCGCAGGAGGAACACCGCGAGATGCTGCTGGGTGCCAACTTGTCGGCGGAGCAGCTGATGGAGGAGGTGACCTCGCACCTGCAGGAGCACAGCACCCGCCTGGGCCAGGCCGTCTCCTTCTTCCGCCTGCTGCTCTCCTTCACCTTCCTCCTCGTCTTCATCTCGTGAGCCCCGGGGTGGGGGGGTGGGAGGGGGGGGGAGTGGGGGGGGGAGCACCCCTGTGCCAGCCGCAGGGCATGGAGGGGTGGGGGCCTCCTTTGGCAGCGGGTCTGGGGGGGAACGAAGACAAGGGGGGGTCCTGGGGGGCTGCAGGTGGTCCCTCGCCCCCCCCTGGACCCCCCCCCTCTTGCCAGGGCTTTCTCCTACACCAAGCGGTACTGCCAGGACATCTCCTTTGACAACCTCTACGTCACCACCTACTTCCGCCAAATCGATGCCCGCCGCAGAAAGCAGGTGAGGGGGGAGAAGGGGCGGACGGCTGCCCCCCACCCCTGGCAGGGGGGGGGGTCCTGGGGGGGGGCTGCGCTGAGCCGCCCCGCTCTCCCCTTTCCCCAGCACAAGCGGACGCTGCTGCCCCTGCGCCGGGCAGAGGTCTCGGCCGTCATCTTCCCGTGCCGCCTGGCCATGCAGCCGCCCGAGCTGCAGAGCATGGTGAGGGGATGCCGGGGGGCAGGGGGGCCGGGGGGCTGGGGGGCTGGGGGGCAGGCTGTGGCGGACCCCGCTCCCCGCAGGTGCTGGAGCTGCTGGAGTGCATCCCGCCCCTGCTCCTCCTCCTCCTCGCCTGCGGCCTGGACCACGTGCTCTTCACCATGCTCAGCGTCATCCAGCAGCACTCCTTCGTGCAGTACTCCTTCCACAGTGAGCCCCCAGCCCCACGGCACCCGGGGGGCAGCCCCATGGCCCCGCCGTGCCCCGCAGCAATGCAAGGGTCCCGTTCCCCCCCCCCCATTCCACCCGCCTCCCCAACCCCGCAGCCCCCCACCGCGTGCTCCCGTCCCGCAGGCAGCCATCGCTTGGCCGTGCGGGTGACGGGTACGTCCCTGATGGCGCGGCTCTTGCGGAGCACCATCGGGGCCCTCAACACCTCCTCCGACACCCAACTGGAGACGTCCAACTTCGGTGAGGCCCCCTCAGGGGACAGGATTCCCCCCAGCTCGGCGGTTTGGCCACCCCTGCTTGCGAGAGGGGCCGGGGGGGGGCTTTCCCCAAGGGGGGCTGAGCGTTGTCACCATGTCCCCAGCCTGCCTGCCGCAGCCCCGGGGCATGACGAGGCCGCAGTATGTGGGCAGCTGCCTGCCCCTGGCCATGCTGGTGCTGCTCTGCCTGGCCCAGGTCTACCCGTACCGCCTGCGCCGCGCCATCGCCGCCTTCTACTTCCCCAAGGTAAGCGGCAGCCCCGGTACCGGCCAAGGGCCCGGCACAGCCCAGCCCATTCCGGGGGGGGCAGTTTTTGGGGTGGGCTGGTGCCCCCCGGCCACCTCTCATGGTCTTCGCTGGGGCAGCGGGAGAAGAGCCGCGTGCTCTACCTCTACAACAAGCTGCTGCAGCAGCGGCAGAGCTTCGTCCGCCGGCAGCAGAAGCGCATCGCCCGGCGGGCACGGCAGCACCCGGGACTGGTGAGCGGGGACGGGGACGCGGGGCTGGGACCGCACCGGGGTGCCAGGGCGGGGGGCTTCACTGTCCCCCGATCCCAGGTCTGTTCCCCCGTGGGGTGGCTGCTTGGCATGAGCCCCACACGTCCCCGTCCCCGCCGCAGGGGACGTCGCTGCTGGAGTGGTGCTGCCAGCGTTGGCCGCGTCTGCGCCGCTGGATGCGCCGGAGCTGCACGGTGTGTGGGGCACCCGAGACCCCCCAAAACCGGGTCTGCCCCGCACCCGCCTGCGGCGCCCCGTACTGCGGGCCGTGCTGGAGGGAGGCGGGCGGCGCGTGCCTCGCCTGCGCTCCCGGGGACCACGGCCTCTCCCAGGACAGCAGCGAGGAGGACGTGGGGTACGCGGCCTGAGGGCGCCCGGCAATAAAGGCCATGACCCCCCTGTCCACAGCGTGAATTGGGGTCTGGGGGGGGGGGGGAGCATCTGGGGGGGTGGGGGTCTCTGGGGTGAAAGGGGGTGTGAGGGTGATGAAGGTGGGGGGTCTTCTGTGTACGGGATGGCGAACGCAGGGGTCTGATGTATGGCTTGGGGAAGGTGGGGGTCTCGAGTGTATGGGGTGATGGAGGTGGGGGTCTCCGTTCTATGGGGTGGTGAAGGTGGGGGTCTCCGAAGGATGGGATGGAGAAAGCGGGGGTCTCCGGAGCACAGGGTGGGGAAGGTGGGGGTCTCTGGGGCGTGGGGTGATGAAGGTGGGGATCTCTGCTGTATGGGATAATGAGGGCGGGGGTCTCCGGAGCACAGGATGGAGAAGGCGGGGGTCTCTGGAGCACGGGGTGGGGAAGGTGGGGGTCTCCAGAACATGCAATGGAGAAGGCGGGGGTCTCTGGGGCACAGGGTGATGAGGGCAGGGGTCTCTGGGGCACAGAGTGATGGAGGTGGGGGTCTCTGCTGTATGGGGTGATGAGGGTGGGGGTCTCCGGGGCACAGGGTGATGAGGGTGGGGGTCTCTGGGGCACGGAGTGATGGAGGTGGGGGTCTCTACTGTATGGGGTGATGAGGGTGGGGGTCTCTGCTGTATGGGGTGATGGAGGTGGGGGTCTCTGGGGCACGGGGTGATGGAGGTAGGGGTCTCTGGGGCACGGAGTGGGGAAGGTGGGGGTCTCTGCTGTATGGGGTGATGAGGGTGGGGGTCTCCAGGGCACGGGGTGATGGAGGTGGGGGTCTCTGCTGTATGGGGTGATGAGGGTGGGGGTCTCCGGGGCACAGGGTGATGAGGTCGGGGGTCTCTACTGTATGGGGTGATGAGGGTGGGGGCCTCTGGGGCACGGAGTGATGGAGGTGGGGGTCTCTGCTGTATGGAGTGATGAGGGTGGGGGTCTCTGGGGCACGGGGTGATGAAGGTGGGGGTCTCTGCTGTATGGGGTGATGGAGGTGGGGGTCTCTGGGGCACGGGGTGGGGAAGGTGGGGGTCTCTGCTGTATGGGGTGATGAGGGTGGGGGCCTCTGGGGCACGGAGTGATGGAGGTGGGGGTCTGTGCTGTATGGAGTGATGAGGGTGGGGGTCTCTGGGGCACGGGGTGGGGAAGGTGGGGGTCTCCGGGGCATGGGGTAATGAGGGTGGGGGTCTCTGCTGTATGGGGTAATGAGGGTGGGGGTCTCCGGAACATGCAATGGAGAAAGCGGGGGTCTCCGGGGCACGAGGTGATGAGGGCAGGGGTCTCCGGCGCACGGGGTGGGGAAGGTGGGGGTCTCCAGAACATGCAATGGAGAAGGCGGGGGTCTCCGGGGCACAGGCTGATGAGGGTGGGGGTCTCCGGGGCACGAGGTGATGGAGGCGGGGGTCTCCGGAGCATGGGGTGATGAAGGCAGGGCTCTCTGCTGTATGGGGTGATGAGGGTGGGGGTCTCCGGAGCACAGGATGGAGAAGGCGGGGGTCTCCAGAGCATGGGGTGATGAGGGCAGGGGTCTCTGGGGCACGGGGTGGGGAAGGTGGGGGTCTCTGCTGTATGGGGTGATGAGGGCGAAGGTCTCCGGGGCACGAGGTGATGGAGGTGGGGGTCTCCGGGGCATGGGGTGATGAGGGTGGGGGTCTCTGGGGCACAGGATGATGAGGGTGGGGGTCTCCGGAGCACGGGGTGGGGAAGGCGGGGGTCTCTGGGGCATGGGGTGATGAGGGTGGGGGTCTCTGGGGCACGAGGTGATGAGGGCAGGGGTCTCTGGGGCACGGGGTGATGAAGGTGGGGGTCTCTGCTGTATGGGGTGATGAGGGTGGGGGTCTCTGGGGCACGGGGTGGGGAAGGTGAGGGTCTCTACTGTATGGGGTGATGAGGGTGGGGGTCTCTGGGGCATGGGGTGATGGAGGTGGGGGTCTCTGCTGTATGGGGTGATGAGGGTGGGGGTCTCCGGAGCACGGGATGGAGAAGGTGGGGGTCTCCAGAACATGCAGTGGAGAAGATGGGGGTCTCTGGGGCACAGGCTGATGAGGGTGGGGTTCTCCGGGGCACGAGGTGATGGAGGCGGGGGTCTCCGGAGCATGGGCTGATGAAGGCAGGGCTCTCTGCTGTATGGGGTGATGAGGGCGGGGGTCTCCGGAGCACAGGATGGAGAAGGCGGGGGTCTCCGGAGCATGGGGTGATGAGGGTGGGGTTCTCCGGGGCACGGGGTGATGGAGGTGGGGGTCTCTGCTGTATGGGGTGATGGAGGTGGGGGTCTCTGGGGCACGGGGTGGGGAAGGTGGGGGTCTCTGCTGTATGGGGTGATGAGGGAGGAGGTCTCCGGGGCATGGGGTGATGGAGGTGGGGGTCTCTGGGGCATGGAGTGATGAGGGTGGGGGTCTCTGGGGCACGGGGTGATGGAGGTGGGGGTCTCTGGAGCACGGGGTGGGGAAGGCGGGCGTCTCCGGGGCACAGGGTGATGGAGGTGGGGGTCTCTGGGGCACGGGGTGATGGAGGTGGGGGTCTCTGGGGCACGGGGTGGGGAAGGTGGGGGTCTCTGCTGTATGGGGTGATGGAGGTGGGGGTCTCTGCTGTATGGGGTGATGAGGGTGGGGGTCTCCGGGGCACGGGGTGATGGAGGTGGGGGTCTCTGGGGCACGGAGTGGGGAAGGTGGGGGTCTCTGCTGTATGGGGTGATGAGGGTGGGGGTCTCTGCTGTATGGGGTGATGAGGGTGGGGGTCTCCGGGGCACGGGCTGATGAGGACGGGGGTCCCGCCCCGCAGCAGCACTGAAGGCCTCTCCCCCGCACCCCCCCCCCGGGCGGCAGCAGCCGCCTCCCGGCGCCCCGGAGCCGCCCCGGAGGCGCGGCCGCCCGGTCCCTCCCGTCCCCCCCCCCGGCTCCGGCGGGGCTGGGCGGTGCCGGCGGAGCGGCGGCGGGCGGAGCCGGGGGGGGGTGGGGGTGGGGCGGGCAGGAAGTTCCTCCTCCCGGGCCGGGCCCGGTGGCCGCCGGCGGCGGCGGCGGTTGTGGCGGTGCCATGCGCGGCGGGAGCGCCGTCGGGGGCGGCCGCGGTGGGTCAGCTCGGGAGCCGCCTGCCCGGGGCCGTCGAGCCCCGCTCGGGCTGCGGGGGGGCGATGCGGCTCCTCCTCCTCTTCCTCCTCCTCCTCCTCCTCCTCACCGCGGGGCTGCTCCTCGCCGCCGGCCCCGGGGCCAAAGGGAGCGGCGTAGGTGAGCGCGGGGGGACCGGAGCCGTCGGGGCGCGTCCCCGTCGGGGCGCTCCTCTTCTCCTCCGGGACACGGCGCGGGGCCCCTCGGGGACCGGCAGCAACGGGGGGGGGGGGTGGTGTGCGGGACGTCGGGGGTCGGGACCGGGGGTCGCAGCCCCGGGGGATGCTCGGGGAGCCGCGGTTGGGGCCCGCCGTGGGGCCCGGTGCTTCCCCGGGTGTGGGGAGTGGGGTCTGCCGGGGGACCCCCACCCCCTCCAGCATCCCCCGGAGGGTGGGGGTCCCCCGCAGAGCCGGGAGGAAGGGTGGGCTATGGGGCGGGGGGGGGGGGTGAGGGACGCTGAGTCAGCCGGGCCGGGCCTCCCAGTGCTGTCCCAGTCCCCGCACTGGTTATACTGGACAGCTGGGCTGGGGATGACGCAAGGCCTGGCAGGGGACCCCGGGAAGCCCTTCCCGAGGTGGGGGCCTGTGCTCCCCGTCCCCCCGCCACCTCCCAGCGCGGGGGTCACCTCCAGGCGTCCCCTGGGTGCTGCGGCCGGGGGACGCTCGGCGCTTTGCCCGGTGGCACCCCCAGAGGTGCTGGGGTGAGCGTGGGAGTCCCCGTTCCTGCTCCCCACCCCGACCCCCTGTCCTGGCCCTGGGGTGACCGTGGGGACCGGGATGCGATGGGTGGGGAGCCGGGATGCGATGGGTGACGGAGCCGTGACGGAGTGGCTCTGGGTCCCGCGCAGGTGACGGCTCGTGGCAGCACCGCGCAGAATTGGGACGCTCCTGGCGCGTGACCCCGCGGGTCCTGCGGGACGACCGGCTGCTCAGCCTGGCAGAGGCGACCCAGGTGAGCCCCCACCCGCGTCCCTGGGGTGCCCGCAGTATGGGGGGGGCTTGGGATGGTGGGGTGGGGGCTGCCTGCACCCCGCCACCTCCTCCAGCCCCCTTCCCGGCGCAGGAAACCCGGCACCCAGGTCCCCTGGCCCCGAGTCCCTGGGGGTCTGAGCACCCAGAGCCTCTGGGTGCCCCAGGGGCAGTGGGGAGGGGACCCCCAGCAAATCCCCCTTCTCCTCCTCTCCTGATGCCGGGAGGGGCCTTGCTGGGTGGGGGCACCCACCCTGCGTTCCTCCCGGTCGGGGCGGAAGGGCCCAGCCCGCCCCACGGCCGTTGGGAGTCTCTCCGGCGTTTCCGCCGCCCTGCACCGGGCAGGAAGCGCAGGGGGTGGCAGGGGGGGGCCCGGCTCACTCCGACCCCCCTTTCCCCGGCACAATGAGCCCGGGAGGGAGGGACGCTTCCTGCGGGGCGTGAGGGCGGGGGCCGGGGTGGGCAGGGGATCCCTTCCGCCTCCTCCCTCCGGGCACGCGCCAGGGCCAGGCGGGTCCCCTGGCCCCTCGCCGACACCCCGCTGGGAGTCACGGTGTTTCGGAAGGTGCGTGGGGACGGGAGGGGACCCGCAGCTTGGCGCAGGATCGGGCCCTCCTGGGGCAGGGGGTCCCCACTGTAACCGCTGCCTGTGGCAGGGGGGGTTCCCCGCCCGGCTGCGGGTCCTGCTGGAGCTGGAGGGGACGAGGCTGGTGCTGGAGCTGGAGCAAAACTGGTGAGTCGGCGGCGGACTGGGGCGGAGCAGGGGTGGGAGTGGGATGGGGGTCCCAGGGGTCCCGTATCCATAAATGGCGCCTGCAGGGTGGGGGTCCCATGGGCTCTGTCTCCATCCCTGGTGCACAAGGGGTGGGGGTCTGGGGGGACCCTCTCTCCATCCGCGGTGCACAAGGGGTGGGGGTCCCTTGTCACCTTCTCCATCCACGGTACACGTGGGGTGGGGGTCCCAGGGACCCTCTTTCTATCCGAGGCGCACCCGCAGCAGGGTGGGAGGTACCGGGGTCCCCATTTTCATCGGTGGTGTGCTCAGGGTGGGGTGAGCTGGGGGTCCCTGCTGCGGGGGTGACGTGCGCCTTTGGCAGGGAGCTGGTGCTGGGCGCCGGGGCGCTGCTCTACTACCTGCCCAACGGCACGCGGGTGACGCAGGAGGCCAGCGAGCAGGTAGGACCCGGGTGCGTTGTGTCCCCAACAGTGTCCCCAAGCCATCCCTGTGCCCTGGGGGGACCCCAGTACAGGGCTGGCTCTTGAGTCCCCCTCTCTGCTGCAGGAGCACTGCTGCTATCGGGGGACGGTGCGGGGCTTCCCCGGCTCCTGGGCCAGCCTCTGCGCCTGCGCCGGACTCAGGTGAGCCCCTGACCGCGGCAGTCCCCGAGCCCGACTCCCACCGGGCCGCTGATACCTCCTCTCCCCTTCCCCAGCGGCTACCTCCGGCTGTCGGAGACCAGGAGCTATGGGCTGGAGCCGGATGCCAGCGGCCCCCCGGGGCGGCACGTCGTGTACCGGCCGCGGGAGGTCCGGCTGGCGCCGCGGGCCTGCGGGCAGGGCCCCTTGGACCCCCCCCGGGCGGAGTTGGAGGAGACGGAGCTCCCCTGGCCGCAGAGGGTAGGTCACCCGCGGGTCTTGCCCCGCCGGAGAGGGTCCCCTCGCCCATGCCCTGACCCCCTCTCCTCCCCAGGGCAAGCGGGCGGTGGCGGAGCAGCGGTTCGTTGAGCTGGTGATGGTGGTGGACCACGCTGCGGTGAGTGCTGGGCAGACGTTCCCGGTGCAGGGGCTGCCCTTCTCCCCCGCCAACCCCCCTGACGCCCCTCCCTGCACCCCCAGTTCCAGAATTACCCCGACCTGCAACGCGTCCGCACCCGGACCCTGGAAATCGCCAACCAGGTGGACACGGTGAGTCGCTGCCGCGACCCGCCGGGCACCGTCCTTCCCAGCCCGGTGCTCGGCTCGGCTGTGCCCTTGCTGCTGTGGTGCCGGGGGTCTCTGATCCGCCCCCCCGTGCCCCCCAGTTCTTCCAGCCGCTGGGAGTGCGGGTGGCCTTGCTGGCGGTGGAGGTCTGGAGCGAGGGCGACAGGTTCGCGGTGGGCGGCAGCGCCCGGGCTGTTCTGGAGCGGTTCCTGCGCTGGCGCCGGGAGGAGCTGCTGCCCCGGCTGCCCCACGACAACGCCCAGCTCCTCACGTGAGTGCGGGACGGGACGGGGACGGGGGGCAAGGCGCGCAGGCAGCCCTCCCCGACCCCTGCGCTCTCTCCCCAGGGGCGCCCGCTTTGGTGACGTCTCGGTGGGGATGTCGGCTCAAGACTCCATCTGTTCCCCTGCACGCTCTGGGGGGTCAGCATGGTCAGTACCCCCCGTCCCCGCCCCGTCACCCCGCTGCATGCCTGTCCTGACCCCCCCATCCCGCAGGACCACTCGATCAGCGTCCTCGTCGTCGCCTCCACCGTGGCCCATCAGCTGGGGCACAACCTGGGCATGCGCCACGACGGCGCCGGGCGCTTCTGCGACTGCAGCGACCTCCGGCAGGACCGCGGCTGCATCATGGCATCGCCCACGGGGTGAGGGCAGCGGGCAGGGCTGCGGGGGGCCGGGGCCGAGCCCCCTCCCCGCCTCACCGACCCCTCTCCGGCTCCGCAGGCTGACGCCCGGCTTGAGCTTCAGCAACTGCAGCCGGCAGGACCTGGAGCGCAGCCTGCGGCGGGGACGGGGCTGGTGCCTCTCCAACGTCCCCGAGCCCCGGCGCCTGGCCGGGAGCCCCCACTGCGGGAACCGCTTCCTGGAGCCGGGCGAGGGCTGCGACTGCGGCCTCAGCGTGGTACGGGGGGCTCCGGGCGGGCTGGGGTCCCCGCTGCGGCCACCGCCCTTCTTCTGGGCCTGGGGCTGCCCATGCCATGGCTCTGCCCAGGGGCACCGTGTCCCGGCCCTGCCGTGGGGCTGGCGGGGGGGATGCCGGTGCCACCCGCTCACCGCAGCCCTGCTGTCGGCAGGAGTGCACCGATCCCTGCTGCAACAGCAGCACCTGCCAGCTGGTGCCCGGGGCCGAGTGCGCCACGGGGGACGCCTGCTGCCAGGACTGCCAGGTGCGTGGGGACGGGCAGCCGGCGGCGTTGGCACTTCAGCCGCTCCCCGGGGTGGGTTTCTTGGGGGTCCCTGCTCGTCTGACTGTGTGTGCCCCCCTGTCCGCCAGCTGCGCCGCGCCGGACACCCGTGCCGGGAGCCCCTGGGCGAGTGTGACCTGCCCGAGTTCTGCGACGGGGTCTCGCCGCGCTGTCCGCCCGACGCCTTCCTGCAGGATGGGCAACCCTGCGCCGGCGGGCAGGCGGTCTGCTACGGCGGCGCCTGCGCCACCTACGAGGGGCAATGCCAGCAGCTGCTGGGGCCAGGTATGGCGGGGCCGGGCGGGGGGCCGGGGGCCGGGTGGGGGTGCTGAGGCTCGCTGCCCCCCCCCGCTGCAGGCACCGGCCCCGTCTCCAGCTCCTGCATGGCCTTCCTGAACGCCAAAGGGGATGAACGCGGGCACTGCGGGCAGCTCCCCAACGGCTCCTACGTCGCCTGCGCCCAGCGGTGAGTACCGTCCCCAGCTTGCCGTCCCCCCCTCGCCATCCTGCCTCCTCCCCTGACCCCTCTGTCTCTGCAGAGACGCCGGCTGCGGGATGCTGCAGTGCCAGCGCGGCAGCACCCGGGGGGACAGACCAGAAGGGTCCTGCCAGGGGACACTCCTGCCCGGGGACGAGGATGTGAGCGATGCGGCTATGGTGCTGCCCGGCACCGCCTGCGGCCCCGGGAAGGTGAGCGCCAGGGCGGCGGGAAAGGGGCCGGGGGGGCTCTCCGGTGCTGACGCCCCGTCCCCCGGCAGGTGTGCCTCCAGCGCCGGTGCCAGGACGTCTCCGTGCTGGGTGACCAGCAGTGTCAGAACAAGTGCCATGGGCACGGGGTGAGTGTGGGGCTGGGGAATGGGTGCTGGAGGTGGGGACCTGCCAGGGGCTGAGGCTCGGTGTCACCCGCTCAGGTGTGCAACAACCACGGGCACTGCCACTGCGAGCGGGGCTGGGCCCCCCCGACCTGCGAGAGCCCCGGCGCGGGGGGCAGCCAGGACAGCGGTCCCGCCGCCCTGGAGCGAGGTGAGGGCAGAGGCAGGCGGCCGCTGCTGCGCGGAGAATGGGGCTTTGTGCGGGCCGGCGTGGGGTGCAGCGGGGGGGGCTGACGTGCCGCTCTCCGCAGGGGGGAGCGCCCTGCCCACCGCCCTGCTGCTGAGCGCGCTGCTGGGGCTGGCCCTGGCGCTGGGGCTCTGCTGCGCCCGCCGCGCCGGGCTGCACAAGCATCTCTGCCAGCTCGGCAAGGGGACCTCCTGCCAGTACAGGTAACCGAGTCGGCGGGGACGGGTGGCACACGGGTGGCACGCACGCCCCTGTGTGTGCCGTGGCAGGTCACCGGAGCTGCCGCCTGCCTGCATGTGGGCACGCACGCGTGCGTGGCGGGTAAGCGGGGCGCGTGCATGTGCATTTGCACGCACGTCTGTGTCCCGTGGCGGCTGACCGAGCGGGGTGCATGCGTGCGTCCCCGAGCAGGTGACAGTCTGTGTGTGCCCGCGTGCTTGTGTGCATCCCCCCCTTCCCCGGCGCAGGTAGCAGACCCTGTCATGCATCGTCGCCCCACGTCACCGCGATTCTTCCCCCCACCTCACCGCGGGTTCCTCCCCCCTGCTGCCACCCCCCCCCAGCCCCAGGCTGAGCCCCCCACTCTTCTCCCCACAGCGCTGAGACCCGGGTCCGATTCCTGGGTCCAGAAGCCCCAGACGGCTGGAGCGGGTAACGTCGCTGCCGGAGCCTGGGCGTGGGGCTGTCCCTGAGCCGTCCTGCTTCGCAAGGCCTCCGGTGCTGCGATCTTCCCCTGGCAGTGCCCGGGGGGTGTGGGGCAGCCCCGGGGTGCAGGGTGTCGCATCTTCCGGTGCCGAGGGGTTCGTTTCTCTTGGGCTTCTGCTGGTGTCGGTGTGGCTCGATGGCCGGGCGGGGTCCCCCGAAAACCCGGAGCGAGCGGGGCCTGATCCTGCCTCTCTCCTGCAGGATTTCGCAGCCGGAGCCCCGGTCCGGCAGCCAGGGCCCCCCCGAGCGTCCCCGGCCCCCGCAGTGGCGTCAGGCCACGGAGCTGCAGGTCATGCACCGCAGCAAGGTGAGAGCTGGGGCGGGGGGGGGCAGCTGGGGAGGGAGGGGGCTGCTGGTGAGGGTGATGGTGTTGCCGTGGTAACACGCTGTGGTTGCCGTGGGTACCGGGGTTCGGTCGGGTTGTTGCCAAGGAGGCATCCCTGGGTACCAGCTCCGAGCATCCCTCTGTGCCGGGGCGGTGCAGTTTGACTCTGCGGCACCCGGGGACGGGAGCAGCCTGGCACGGCCCTGGACCGCGCCGCTCCGGTGCCCAGTGCCAGACTCGGCACTGGCTGCGCTTCTCCGGGATCAGTGCCCGCCCGGGGACCGCGGCGGCCGTCCAAACCAGGGCTGCTGGTGTGGGGCTGAGCCCCAGAGCTGCCCGCTGTGGGGGGGGGTGTCTCTGCTTTGCGGTGGGAGGGGGGTCTCCGCATGCTGCATGGCTTGCCCGCTTCCAGGGCTGCATGCCGCGCCTGCCCCCTCTCCCTCTCTCCGCAGCCGGCTGCCTTCGGCTCGGCCCGGCCCGACCCGCCCTCCCGGCCTCTCCCGCCGGACCCTCTTCCCAAGGTAACGCCCGGGACGGGGTGGGGGTCCCGGGCAACACCTCTCTGGCCACCGCTGCATGTCTGGCTGCGCACCAGCTCTCGGGGACCTGAAGGTTGCGGCCACTCCCGTGGCACAGCTCCCAGTGCCCACCGCCCGACGGAGCCAGCACCCCTCCGCGGGAGAGCCCTGGCCCCCCAAAAAACCCTCCACGGCCACCCGTCCCCGAGCTGTCTCGCTGTCCCCCAGCTGTCTCACTGTCCCTGCTCTCTCTGCCCAGGCCCCCCCCTCGGACAGGCCGCCCCCCCCCACACGCCCGCTGCCCGCGGACCCCGTGGCGCCCGGCACTCAGGTAACGGCGGCACAGCGGCGGCACCGGCGTGTGGGGCAGGACGGCGTGCGCCTGGGCCGGGTCTCCCCCTGCCCCCCATGGGGCAAGGGAGGTGGTTTAGGGCCCCCCCCCCTCCCTGAGCTCCATCGGGGGGGGTCGGCCCATGCCGCAGCTTTGACACCCCGCTTCCCCCGCAGCCCCCGAGTCCGGCCAAGCCCCCCCCGCCTCAGCGCCCGCTGCCCTCGGACCCCCCCGGGCCTTCGCTCCCCTGCGCCGAGACACCCCCCGGTCACCCCTACGTCACGGTGATTCCCTCCAGGTGAGGGGGGGGGCAAGGCTGGGATGGGGGGGGCCAGAACGGGGTGCAAGTGGGTGCTGTAGGGGCCAGAGTGGGGGAGGCTGTGGGGTGCCAGGGTGGGGGGGGGGTCACAGTGGGGTGCAGGGGGGGGGCTGTAGGGAGGGCAGAGTGGGGAGCCGGGACGGATGGGGGGCTGCAGGGACCGGGGGGGGCCAGGGGGGCTGTGGGGTGCCAGGGTGGGGGTTCATAGAGGGGTGCAGGTGGGGGCTGTAGGGGGTCACAGGGGGGTGCAGGGAGGGCAGAGCGGGGAGACAGGGGCTGGGGGTCTGTGGGGTGCTGGGGGGGGGCTGCAGGGGGTCACAGGGGGGTGCAGGGGGGGGCTGTAGGGAGGGCAGAGCAGGGAGACGGGGGCTGTAGGGGCTGGGGGGGGCCAGGGGGGCTGCAGGGGGTCACAGTGGGGTGCAGGGGGGGGCTGTAGGGAGGGCAGAGTGGGGAGCTGGGACGGATGGGGGGCTGCAGGGACCGGGGGGGGCCAGGGGGGCTGTGGGGTGCCAGGGTGGGCGTTCATAGAGGGGTGCAGGTGGGGGCTGCAGGGGGTCACAGGGGGGTGCAGGGAGGGCAGAGCGGGGAGACAGGGGCTGGGGGTCTGTGGGGTGCTGGGGGGGGGCTGCAGGGGGTCACAGGGGGGTGCAGGGGGGGGCTGTAGGGAGGGCAGAGCAGGGAGACGGGGGCTGTAGGGGCTGGGGGGGGCCAGGGGGGCTGTGGGGGGTCACAGTGGGGTGCAGGGGGGGGGCTGTAGGGAGGGCAGAGTGGGGAGCTGGGACGGATGGGGGGCTGCAGGGACCGGGGGGGGCCAGGGGGGCTGTGGGGTGCCAGGGTGGGCGTTCATAGAGGGGTGCAGGTGGGGGCTGCAGGGGGTCACAGGGGGGTGCAGGGAGGGCAGAGCGGGGAGACAGGGGCTGGGGGTCTGTGGGGTGCTGGGGGGGGGCTGCAGGGGGTCACAGGGGGGTGCAGGGGGGGGCTGTAGGGAGGGCAGAGCAGGGAGACGGGGGCTGTAGGGGCTGGGGGGGGCCAGGGGGGCTGTGGGGGGTCACAGTGGGGTGCAGGGGGGGGGCTGTAGGGAGGGCAGAGTGGGGAGCTGGGACAGATGGGGGGCTGCAGGGACCGGGGGGGGCCAGGGGGGCTGTGGGGTGCCAGGGTGGGGGGTTCATAGAGGGGTGCAGGTGGGGGCTGTTGGGGCCAGAGTAGGGGGGGCTGTGGGGTGCCGGGGGGGGCTGCAGGGGGTCACAGTGGGGTGCAGGGAGGGCAGAGTGGGGAGACAGGGGCTGGGGGGGGCCGGGGGTCTGTGGGGTGCCGGGGGGGGGGCTGCAGGGGGTCACAGGGGGGTGCAGGGGGGGCTGTAGGGAGGGCAGAGCAGGGAGATGGGGGCTGTAGGGGCTGGGGGGGGCCAGGGGGGCTGTGGGGTGCCAGGGTGGGGGTTCACAGAGGGGTGCAGGTGGGGGCTGTAGGGGCCAGAGTAGGGGGGGCTGGGGGGTGCCAGGGTGGGGGGGGCTGCAGGGGGTCACAGGGGGGTGTAGGGGGGGCTGCAGGGAGGGCAGAGCGGGGAGCCGGGGCGGATGGGGGGCTGCAGGGACTGGGGGGGGCCAGGGGGGCAGTGGGGTGCTGGGGGGGGGCTGCAGGGGCCAGAGTAGGGGGGCTGTGGGGTGCCGGGGGGGGGCTGCAGGCGGTCACAGTGGGGTGCAGGGGGGGCTGCAGGGAGGGCAGAGCGGGGAGCCGGGACGGATGGGGGGCAGAGCAGGGAGGGGGGGGCTGTAGGGACTGGGGCGGGGGCTGGGGGGGCAGTGGGGTGCTGGGGGGGGGCTGCAGGGGCCAGAGTAGGGGGGCTGTGGGGTGCCGGGGGGGGGGGGCTGCAGGGGGTCACGGGGGGGCTGTAGGGAGGGCAGAGCAGGGAGACGGGGGCTGTAAGGGCTGTGGGGTGCCAGGGTGGGGGTTCACAGAGGGGTGCAGGTGGGGGCTGTAGGGGCCAGAGTAGGGGGGGCTGTGGGGTGCTGGGGGGGGGCTGCAGGGGGTCACAGTGGGGTGCAGGGGGGGCTGTAGGGAGGGCAGAACGCGGAGACGGGGGCTGTAGGCGCTGTGGGGTGCCGGGGGGGGGCTGCAGGGGGTCAAAAGGGGGTGCAGGGAGGGCTGTAGGGAGGGCAGAGCAGGGACGGGGGGGGGCAGAGCAGGGAGGGGGGGGGCTGTAGGGGCGGGGGGCTGGGGGGGGGCCAGGGCCGGGGGGCTGCAGGGGGGCGCCCCGCTTCACCGCCCGCCTCTCTCCCCCAGGCCCGCTCCCCCCCCGCCCGCGGGGGCCCAGCGGGAGGCCTGAGCCGCGGGCCGGGACCGCCGCAGCGCTGGAGCCGCCGGGCTGGGCGGTGGGGAGAGGCCTCGCCGCCCGCTTGTCCCCCGCCGCCATCAATAAAGGGGCCGTGAGCCGCCTCCGCGCTGCCTCCGCCGGACCGGGACGGGCGGGGAGCGGGGCGGGGGGGGGGGGGGGGGAGCGGGCCCGGCCGCCTCGCCCCGCGGAACTACAACTCCCGGCAGCCCCCGCGGCGCCCGCCGGAAGCTCCGCCCACCCCCGCGGAGGAAGTGGCTCCCGGCCGCCAGCGCCCCCTGGCGGGGACTGTACGCACAGCCCGGGGGGGGCGGGTGTCTCCCGGGAGCCACGTGGGCGCGGGCACGTGCAGGAGCCGCCACGCGTGTGCGGGAGCTGCCCCGTGTCCGCACAGACACGCGTGTGCGGGAGCCACTCCGTCTGCATGGACACACGTGTGTGGAGGAGCCGCCCCCCATGCGTGGACACACACGCGTGCAAGGGCAAACGCATGTGCACACGCGTGTGCAGGAGCTGCCCCGTGTCTGGACAGACACACATGTGCAGGAGCCACTCCGTGCACACGGGCACACACATGTGGAGGAGCCGCCCCGCATGCGTGGACCCACACACGCGCAAGGGCTACCCTATGTGCATGGGAACATGCGTGTGCGGGAGCTGCCCCGTGTCTGCACAGACACGTGTGTGCGGGAGCCACTCTCTGCGCACGGGCACACGCATGTGCAGGAGACACTGCATGTGCATGGACCCACACATATACAGGAGCTGCTGTGTGCACGGGCACATGCGTGTGCGGGAGCAGCCGTGCACATGGACACATGCATGTGCAAGAGCTGCCCCGTGTGCACGGGCACACACGTGTCCAAGAGCCACCACAGCTGCAGGCACACACATGCGTGTGCGGGAGCTGCCCGTGTCTGCACAGACACACATGTGCAGGAGCCACTCCCTGCACACGGGCACATGTATGTGGAGGAGCCGCCCCGCATGCGTGGACCCACACACGCGCAAGGGGTACCCTATGTGCATGGGAACATGCGTGTGCAGGAGCTGCCCCGTGTCTGCACAGACACGTGTGTGCGGGGAGCCACTCCATCTGCATGGACACACGTGTGTGGAGGAGCTGCCCCCCATGCGTGGACCCACACGCGTGCAAGGGCAACGCATGTGCACATGCGTGTGCAGGAGGTGCCCCGTGTCTGCACAGACACGTGTGTGCAGGGGGCCACTCTCTGTGCACGGGCACATGTGTGTGCGGGAGACACTGCATGTGCAATGGACCCACAACGTGTGCAGGAGCTGCTGTGTGCCACGGGCACATACGTGTGCGGGAGCAGCTGTGCACATGGACACACGCATGTGCAAGAGCTGCCCCATGTACACGGGCACACACATGGTCCAAGAGCCACCACAGCTGCAGGCACACACATGCGTGTGCAGGAGCTGCCCGTGTCTGCACAGACACACATGTGCAGGAGCCACTCCCTGCACACGGGCACATGTATGTGGAGGGAGCCGCCCCGCATGCGTGGACGCACACACGCGCAAGGGCTACCCTATGTGCATGGGAACATGCGAGTGCAGGAGGTGCCCCCGTGTCTGCACAGACACGTGTGTGCGGGAGCCCACTCTGCGCACGGGCACACGTGTGTGCGGGAGACACTGCATGTGCATGGACACACACGTGTGCAGGAGCTGCTGTGTGCACGGGTACATGCGTGTGTGGGAGCAGCTGTGCACATGGACACATGCATGTGCAAGAGCTGCCCCATGTACACGGGCACACACGTGTCCAAGAGCCACCACAGCTGCAGGCACACACGTGCACGTGCAGGAGCTGCCCCGTGTCTGGACAGACACACATGTGCAGGAGCCACTCCATGCACACGGGCACACACGTGTGGAGGAGCTGCCCCCCATGCGTGGACCCACACGCTTGCAAGGGCAACGCATGTGCACACGCGTGTGCAGGAGCTGCCCCGTGTCTGCACAGACACGTGTGTGCAGGAGCCACTCTCTGTGCACGGGCACACGTGTGTGCGGGAGACACTGCATGTGCATGGACCCACACATGTGCAGGAACTGCTGTGTGCATGGACACATGCATGTGCAGGAGCTGCTGTGTGCGCAGGCACACGTGTGTACAGGAGCCGCCCTGCATGTGTGGACCCACACGTGTGTAGGGAGCTGGTGTATGCATGGGCACATGCATGTACAGGAGCCACCACACTGCATGCACACACACAGATGTGCAGGAGCTGCCCCATGTCGGCACAGACATGCGTGTGCACGAGACCTTCCTTGCGCACAGGCACTCGTGTGTGCAGGAGCAGCCCTGTGTGCATGGACGCACACGGTGTGCGGGAGCTGCCGTGTGGATGGGCACATGCATGTGTGGGAGCAGACCGTGCACATGGACACGTTTGTGTGCAAGAGCTGCCCCATGTGCATGGACACACACATGTCCAAGAGCCACTACAGCTGCAGGCGCACACACGCATGTGCAGGAGCCACTCCCTGCGCACGGGCACACGTGTGTGCAGGAGGTGCCCTGTGTTCCTGGACACACGTGTTTTCAAGGGCTATGCTATGTGCTTGGGCACATATGTGTGCAGGAGCCGCCCCCATGTGCATGGACACACGCGTGTGCAAGAGCTACCCTATGTGCATGGGGCACATGCGTGTGCAGGAGCCGCCCCCTGTGCATGGACACACGCATGTGCAGGAGCTGCTGTGTGCACGGGCACACGCGTGTCCAAGAGCCGCCACAGCTGCAGGCACACACACACGCATGTGCAGGAGCCACTCCCTGCGCACGGGCACACCGTGTGTGCAGGAGCTGCCCTGTGTGCATGGACACACGCATGTGCAAGGGCTACCTTATGTGCACGGGCACATGCGTGTGCAGGAGCCACCCTGTGTGCATGGACACACGCGTGTGCAAGAGCTACCCTATGTGCATGGACACACGCGTGTGCAAGAGCTACCCTATGTGCATGAGCACATGCATGTGCAGGAGCCGCCCCGTGTGCATGGACACACGCGTGTGCAGGAGCTGCTGTGTGCACGGGCACACGCGTGTCCAAGAGCCACCACAGCTGCACGCGCACACATGCGTGTGCAGGAGCCGCCCTGCGTGTGTGGACCCACGCGTGTACCGGGCGGTGCCGGTTGGGGCGGGGGGAACCGGGTGGGTGCCGAGGATGCTGGTCCCGGGGCGGTACCGGGGTGCTGATGGGTGCGGGGGTGCCGGTCCCGGTGCCGGTGGGTGCCGGATTGGGGGGGGGGGTGGCAGGTCGGTGCCGGTCCGGTGTCGGAGGTGCCGGTCCCGGTGCTGGGGGGTTCCGGGGTGCCGGTGGGTTCTGGGGCGCCGGTCCCGGTGCCGGGGGGTGCCGGTGCCCGGGGGGTGCTGGTGGGTTCCGGGGTACGGGTGCCGGGGGGGTGCCGGGGGGGTTCCGGGGTACTGGTTCGTTCTGGGGCGCCGGTCCCGGTGCCGGGGGGTGCTGGTGGGTTCTGGGGTGCCGGTCCCGGTGCTGGTGGGTGCTGGTGGGTTCTGGGGTGCCGGGTCCCGGTGCCGGGGGTTTCCGGGGTGCTGGTGGGTTCTGAGGCGCCGGTCCCGGTGCCGGGGGGTGCTGGTGGCTGGCGGGGGTCCCGGTGCCGGTGGGTGCCGGTGGGGTTCTGGGGCGCCGGTGCTGGGGGGGTGCCGGTGTACCGGTCCCGGTGCCGTGGGGTGCCGGTGAGTGGCGGGGTGCCGGTCCCGGTGGCTGCCGAGGGGTGCCGGGGTACCGGTGCCGGTCCCGGTGGGTGCCGGGGGTACCGGTGCCGTGGGGTGCCGGTGATTGGCGGGGTGCCGGTCCCGGGGGCTGCCGGGGGTTCCGTGGCGCCGGTGCCGGGGGGTGCCGGTGTACCGGTCCCGGTGCCGAGGGGTGCTGGTGGGTGGCGGGGTGCCGGTCCCGGGGGGGTGCCGGGGGGGTTCCGGGGCTCCGGTGCCGGGGGGTGCTGGTGGGTGGCGGGGTGCCGGTCCTGGGGGCTGCCGGGGGGTGCCGGTGGTACCGGTGCCGGGGGGGGGTTCCGGGGTGCTGGTGGGTTCCGGGGCGCCGGTGCCGGTGCCGGGGGGTGCTGGTGGGTGGCGGGGTGCCGGTCCCGGGGGCTGCCGGGGGGTGCCGGGGTACCGGTGCCGGTGCCGGTGGGTGGCGGGGTGCGGTCCCGGGGGCTGCTGGGGGGTGCCGGGGGGTTCCGGGGCTCCGGTGCCGGGGGGTGCCGGTGCCGTGTGGTGCCGGTGGGTTCCGGGGTGCCGGTCCCGGTGGCTGCCGGGGGGGTGCCGGGGTACGCGTGCCGGGGGGGGGTTCCGGGGTGCTGGTGGGTTCCGGGGCGCCGGTGCTGGTGCCGGGAGGTGCCGGGGGGTGCCGTGGTACCGGTGCCGGTCCCGGTGGGTGGCGGGGTGCCGGTCCCGGTGGCTGCCGGCGGGTGCCGGGGGCGGTACCGGTGCCGGGGGGGGGGGGGGGGGGGGGGGGGGGGGGTTCCGGGTTGCTGGTGGATTCCGGGGCACCGGTGCTGGGGGCTGCCGGTGCCTCCCCCCAAGGGTTAATGGCACTCGGGGAAGTTGCCGGGCGGCGGCGCGGCGCGGATTGGCCCGAAGTTGGCGGGGCGGGGCCGGGCCGTGCCGATCCCCCGCCGTGCGGGGGCCACCCCACCGGGCCACCCCCCCGGCCCCCGCCCCGGCCCGGCCCCCGCCGCGCCCCACCCCCCCCGCCGCCGCCGCCGCCGGCGGAGCCATGCGCCCCGCGCCGCTGCTCGGGCTCCTGCTCTGGGTGCCGCTGCTCTGGGCGCCGCCGCCGCCGGTACGCGGCCTCCGCCACGGCGTCCACTGGAACGGCAGCAACCCCAGGTAGCGCCGCCGCCCCCCCCCCGGCCCCCGCCGCCTTTTGTGCGCCCCGGGCCCCGCCGGGAACGGGGCGGGGGGGGGGGGGGGGTGGGGGGTGGGCTGCCGGGCGGCCCCGCTGCTACCGGGAGATACCGAGACGGAGGTGAGAACTGCCGGTGGTGGAGAGCCCCGGGGGGGGAAACGGAGCTCCCGGGCACCCCCCCCGGGTGATTTGCTGAGCCCCCCGGGCATCCCCGGCGGGCACCGGGCCCCGGGTGGTGGCGAGTAGGTGAGTATCCCCCGGTGGCACCGAGGTACCGGGCGCCCTCGGGCGTTTACCGAGCCGGTGGGTACCCCCCGGGTGGTGCTGAGCCCCGAGCGGTGCTGAGCCACCGGGCATCATCCCCAGTGGTACCGAGACGGTGAGGACCCCCAGTGGCACCGAGCCCCGGGCGGTACCAAGTGGTACCAAGCCGGTGGGCAGCCCCGGTGGCACCGAGTGGTATCAAGCCCATGGGCAGCCCCGGTGGCACCGAGCCCCAGGCAGTACCAAGCCGGTGGGCAGCCCCGGTGGCAACCGAGCCCCGGGCGGTACCAAGCCGGTTTGCAGCCCTGATGGCACCAAACCTCTGCGCGTTACCAAGCTGGTGGGCAGCCCCGGTGGCACCGAGCCCCAGGCGTTACCAAGCCGGTGGGCAGCCCCGGTGGCACCGAGTGGTACCAAGCTGGTGGGCAGCCCTGGTGGCACCAAGCCCCAGGCGTTACCAAGCCGGTGGGCAGCCCCGGTGGCACGGAGCCCTCGGTGTTACCAAGCCGTTGGGCAGCCCTGGTGGCACCAAACCCCTGTGCATTACCAAGCTGGTGGGCAGCCCCAGTGGCACCGAGCCCTCGGTGTTACCAAGCCGGTGGGCAGCCCCGGTGGCACCGAGTGGTACCAAGCCGTTGGGCAGCCCTGGTGGCACCAAACCCCTGTGCATTACCAAGCCGGTGGGCAGCCCCAGTGGCACCGAGCCCCAGGCGTTACCAAGCCGGTGGGCAGCCCCGGTGGCACCGAGTGGTATCAAGCTGGTGGGCAGCCCTGGTGGCACCAAACCCCTGTGCATTACCAAGCCGGTGGGCAGCCCCAGTGGCACCGAGCCCCGGGCGTTACCAAGCCGGTGGGCAGCCCCGGTGGCACCGAGCCCCCGGTGTTACCAAGCCAGTGGGCACTCCTGGTGGTGCCGAGTTCCCAGCAGTACCAACCTGCGCTGAGCCCGGGCATCCTTGGTGAAACCGAGCTTTGGGCATCCTCAGGTGTCACCCAGCCCCGGCACGTTTGCTGGGCATGGGGCTGGTGGGCACCGAGCCTGGGCTCACCCTGGGTGGCATCGGTGGCTGCGGGTCCCCATGGTGGCTGTCCCTGCTGGTGGGGGCCATCGGGCACAGCCCAGCCCCTGCCCGGCCAGGGGTGCTGCCCGCGGGCTCTGCCGTCATCGGTCCCATCCCTCTCCCGGCCTCCTCCATTTTAGGCGTTCGCCAGCTCGGGGCTGCTCGGGCCCCGGGGGAGCGGGCGGGAGGGTCGGGGGGCTGCGCTCCCCCCTGGGGGTCCCTGCCCTCGGCCCGCAGCTGGGCACGCTCCGGGCAGGGCTTGGGGACACTGCCTTGTCCCCCTGGGAGTGGGGACTCGCAGATGGGGGATGTGGGAGCCCACCACCCATGGGTGCCCCAGGAAGGGGCAGGGGGGGTGTGTGCCCCTCCGCAGGGTCAGGGCAGAGCCCCGGCCCCCGGCAGCCCTCGGTCCTGCCCGGGCTCGTCCCGGCCAGCGTCGCCCAGCGGGATGCTCTGAGTCAGCGGGGAGCCCGCGCCCCGGCCTGTCCTCGGAGAGCCCCCGGCATGGCGGGGGGCAGCTGGGGCCCG
This sequence comes from Gavia stellata, assembly GCF_030936135.1. Lineage (NCBI taxonomy): Eukaryota > Metazoa > Chordata > Aves > Gaviiformes > Gaviidae > Gavia > Gavia stellata. Next base: position 2,977,826 of record NC_082626.1, read on the forward strand.
AGCCTCCCCGGCCCGACAGCACTGCCGGCCCGGTGATTAATGCACCGGCCTCTGCCGCAGCTGCCAGGAATCTGCGCCTGGTGTAAACACCGCCGGTGCCTGCACCGGGGCGGGAGAAGGGGGCCAGAGTCAGCGGGGGTCTCCCCACCAGTTCCCTCCCCGGCGGGATGGGGTGACCCCATCAACCGGGCGGCAGCTTGGCAGCACCGTCCCTGCCGCCGCAGCGCTGCTGGCAATGCCGGGGCCCAGCCGAGCTGGTGCATGGCCAGGCCGCGGCAGGATCTGGCCTGTTGGGATACGCGGGCGCAGGGCGGAGGTTGCTGCCCGGCTGGGGAGGGGGAGAGGGGCTCCCGCTCTGTCGCCTGTCCCGGGCGGGCAGGACCACACGCGTGCACATCCGTGTACGTGTGCACATGTGTGTGCGTCTGCGTGTACACGCGTGTGTGTGCCTGCAGAGGTGTCTGCTCCACCCCAGCCTGGCCGCACGCGCTGTTTGCACAGGCGGCAGCTCGTTGCCGTCCCAGCAGCCGTGCCGCTGCCTGCCTACCCGCCCCGGTACCGGGGCTGGGCCCCCTCCCCAGCCTGCCCAGCCAGCAGAGCCCCCCCCCGTGCCCCCTGCCCCGGCCAACCGTCCCCCCCGCCAGCACCGAGCCCGGTGCAGGAGGCGTCACGCGGGGCAGCCCCCCGCCGGGGTGTCAGCGTCGATCAGCGTCGAAGGCGGTGAGGCGGGTGCTTGGGGCGAGGGGCTTTGTGCCCCGGGCCGGCGTGGCTGGGCTCCCCCCGGCCACCGCGGCCGAGCCCATTCAGCTCCAGCGGCCTGCGGCTAATCCGAGCTGATGCCTGGTTGTGTGGAGCGACCAGGTGCCCGGTAGCGGTTTCGCCAAAAGCCCGACCACCCGCTCTTGCCGGGACGGGGGTGGGCAGCGGGGTGTCCCACCCGGGGACAGCCCTGGCGCCTCGCTCCCCGGTTCACCCTGCCCGGCAGGTTCCTACGGGACGACTACGCCATCCAGGTGGCCATCAATGACTACCTGGACATCTACTGCCCGCACTACGAGGGGGCCGTGCCCGCCGGCCGGGCAGAGACCTTCACGCTCTTCATGGTGGACTGGGAGGGCTACCGCGGCTGCTACGAGACCCCCGGCGCCTTCAAGCGCTGGGAGTGCAACCGGCCGCAGGCGCCCTTCGGGCCCGTCCGCTTCTCCGAGAAGATCCAGCGCTTCACCCCTTTCTCGCTCGGCTTCGAGTTCCAGCCGGGGGAGACCTACTACTACATCTGTGAGTCGCCCCACGGGCTGGGGTGCAGCGGGGCGGCTGCGCCGGTGGCTGGGTGCAGCCGGGGTCGGGTCACACAAGGGGTCGGGGTGCACCCAGGGGGCTGGGTGGAAGCGGGTTTGGGGGACGCGGGAGGGTCGGGGTGCACCGAGGATCTGGATGTGACCGGGGTTGGGGTAAAGGGGGGGGTGTCTGGGTGCAACCGAGGGTTGGGATGCAACGGGGGTCGGGGTGCACCAGGGGGCTGGGTGCAACCGGGGCTGGGGTGCACAGGGGGTTTGGGGTGCAACCAGGGGACTGGGTGCAACCAGGGCTGGGGTGCATGGGGGGGTTGGGGTGCACCAGGGGTCTGAATGCAACCAGGGCTGGGGTGCACGGGGGATTTGGGGTGCCCCAGGGGTCAGAATGCAACGGGGGTTGGGGTGCACGGAGGGGTTGGGGTGCACCGGGGTCTTGATGCAACCGGGGTCAGGGTGCACGGTGGGGTTGGGGTACGCCAGGGGTCTGAATGCAAACAGGGTCGGGGTGCACGGGCAGGTCAGGGTGCACCAGGGGTCTGGGTTCAACCGGGGCTGGGTGCAATCAGGGCTGGGGTGCATGGGGGATTTGGGGTGCCCCAGGGGTCGGAATGCAACCGGGGTCTGGGTGCATGGAGGGGTTGGGGTGCACCAGGGGTCGGAATGCAAACGGGGTTGGGGTGCCCCAGGGGTCTGGATGCAACCGGGGTTGGGGTGCACGGGGGGGGTTGGGGTGCCCCAGGGGTCTGGATGCAACCGGGGTCGGGGTGCACGGGGGGGTCGGGGTGCCCCAGGGGTCTGGATGCAACCGGGGTTGGGGTGCATGGAGGGGTTGGGGTGCCCCAGGGGTCTGGATGCAACCGGGGTCGGGGTGCATGGAGGGGTCGGGGTGCCCCAGGGGTCTGGATGCAACCAGGGTTGGGGTGCATGGAGGGGTTGGGGTGCCCCAGGGGTCGGAATGCAAACAGGGTTGGGGTGCATGGAGGGGAGGGTGTCTGGGTGCAGCCAAGGGTTGGGGTGCACGGGGGGATTTGGGGTGCCCCAGGGGTCTGGGTGCAACCGGGATCAGGGTGCACGGGGGGCTCGGGGTGCACCTATGGATCTGGATGCAACAGGCAGGGGTCGGGGTGCACAGGGGGGGTCGGGGTGCACAGGGGGGTCGGGGAGCGGGGGGGGGGGTCTGGATGCCCCGGGGTGGGGGCGCGCCATCCCCACCGTCCGCCGGGAGGGGGCGCCCCAGGCCCGGCTCTGACCCGGTCTCCCGGGGGGGGGGGGTCGGTCCCATCCCGGGCTGGGGGGGCCGTCGGGGGGGGGACACACACACAGAGCCGCTGATGTGTCCCCTCTGCCCAGCTGTCCCCAGCCCCGAGAGCGCCGGGCGCTGCCTGAAGCTGCGTGTCTCCGTCTGCTGCAGAGGCACCAGTGAGTCCAACCGGGGGGGGGGCGGCTGCACCCCAAAAGTCTGGGGCTCCCCCTCCCCTGCCTCTGGGCCAACCTGCTCCCCGCTGGGGGTACTGGTTTGCACTGGGGCCTTGGGGGGGGACACTGTGTCCCCCAGGGGAGCCGGTCACTGACACCGTTGGGGTTCGTTTCAGCGCCGGAGCCGGTGACGGAGGTCCCCAATTCGCAGCCTCGCGGGCGCGGGGGGCCCGAGGGTGAGTGCGAGGGGGGCCAAGGGGCGGGTGGGGGGGGCTGGGGGCCGGCTCGCCCTGACCTCTGCTCCTGCCCTGGCAGACGTGGTGCCCGCCCGGGGCATCGTGGCCCCGCTGCGGCCATGCGCCCCGTGCCTGGCGCTGGTGCTCCTCATCCCGCTCTGGATCTGACCCTTGGAGCTGCCCGTGGCGGGGAGATGGGCTCCTCTGCCCCGCTGCCCGCTTCCAGACTCTTCCTCCGCCGCCGTCCCCCCTCCGAGCCCATGGGGCAGCGCCAGGCCACGACTCACCCACCGGACCCCCACGGAGCCGAGCCGGGGTCAGGAGCTCCGGGCTGGAAGGTGAGGGAGGGGAGCGCGGGGGGCTCCCAGGCGGTGGGTGCCCCCAGGAGCTGGTCCCCCTTGCCGTGACGCAGCACCCCCTGACCGGGCTCTCCCCCTCCCAGGGACCTCGCTTCCCACCGGCATCACCGCACGCCGGCCCCACCGGACGCCCCGCCCCGGCGCTGGGCTCCCCGCACGCAGCTCGACGGCCGCCTGCTCTGCCCCAGGGCCGTCGCCTCATCTCGTGCCTTCCCCCGTGGACCCCCTGCCCCGGGGGGCCGGGGACCCCCAAGCCCTGGAGCAGGGCGGCAGCTCCTCCGGGTGCCGGACGGAGACAGGCACCCAGCCCCTCCGCTGCCTTGTCCTCCGGCGAGGACACACCGATCTGTCTTCTGGGAAGACGCCCTCCTCCATGCCGCGACCAGGCCCTACGGTTTGGTTTTATCCCCTGGTAGTGACTGAGCCGAGCAATACAACGTTTGCAAGATCGTCGCGCCCCTCGGGCTGTGCAGCCCCCCACCCCTGGCCTCGCCCCACCCCACCCCACCCCGCCACGGTCCCCTCCTGCCCGTGCCCGCGGTCCCCGTCCCCGCAGGGATGCTGGGGTGCGGGGCCGGGCTGGCTGCTCCCCGGGGGTGCCTGCGCCTTTCGCCGCGACCTTTCAGGCCGGGGGTTTAATTGCAGCGATTTGATATTGAGACATCAGCTCGTGTCACGGGGAGAGCTTTAATTACAGCCGAGCTGCCTGCAATTAGTGCCTGGCAGCGGGACCCAGAGCCGCCCGCCGGCGCCTGATAAGGGACAGGGACGAGGGGTGGCGGGGATGGGGGGGGACGCGCTCACCCAGACCCCCCGGTCGGGCGCCCTGGTCCTGCTCACTGCCCGTGGCCGGGCTCGGGCTGCCCGCAGGGCGGTCGGTGGTCCTCCGTCCATCTGTCCGCCTGCCCGCCGCGTACCCCGTTAGGACGCAGCGCCAAGCAGGGGGCTCTGGGGACCGCGGTTGGGGTGTCCCCCTTTGCCTATGGGGCACCCACATCGCTGTGGGGGTCAATCTCACGACGTGGCCGGGTCCCTGCCGCCGGGGTGACGGCTCCGGTGCAGCCGGCGGCCGTGGGATGGAGGCGGCAGCGGCGTGCCCCAGGCTGGCGGGAGGGTTGCTCGAGGCTTCCGCAGTGGCCGGCGGCTCCTGTCCCCCCCACCCCATGGGTGCAGGCCCCCGCTGCGCTGCTGGGGGGCCCCGGCCAGGGCCGAGCCCCGCCATGGGGCCGCTGGCAGCCGGGCCCCTGCAGCCCCCTCCCCGCGCAGGCGTTGCCGGCCGCCTGCCGCAGTGGTGCTGGGCACGTCAGACAGGTTTTATGGCTTCTCCGGAGAAACTGCTTGGCAAGAAGCTGAGCAAAAAAGCATCGACCGTGCCGCGCCCCTCCCCCCCCTGCGCCGCTGCCTGCCCTTCCCCCGCTGCACCCCGCACCCCATCCTCACACGGACGGGGGGCACCCTGGCCCCATGGTGGGCAGTGGGGCCTGGCCCCACTGCGGAGCCGGGGGGTTGCCTGGTGTAGAGGGGTCTATGCCCTGTAAGACCCCCATGCAGGGATCTGGGGGGGGGGATTGTGCCTTGTGGGACCCCCCCCATTTTGGGGTGATGCCATCTGGGGGGGACTGTACCCAAGGGACCCCATGTGGGGACATGTCCCAAAGGACCCCCATGTGGGGATGCTGGCTGGGGGCATCGCCCAACAGACCCCCGTGCAGGGATGTTGGGGTAATGGTGCCCTGCGGGACCCCTATGCAGGGATGCTTGGGGGGGCCATATCCTGCAGGACCCCCACACAGGGATGTTGGGGTAATGGTGCTCTGCGGGACCCCCATGCAGGGGTGCTGGGGGGGCCGTACCCTGCAGGACCCCCACACAGGGATGTTGGGGTAATGGTGCTCTGCAGGACCCCCATGCAGGGGTGCTGGAGGGGCCGTACCCTGCGGGACCCCCGTGCAGGGATGCTTGGGGGGGCCATATCCTGCAGGACCCCCACACAGGGATGTTGGGGTAATGGTGCTCTGCAGGACCCCCATGCAGGGATGCTTGGGGGGGCCGTACCCTGCGGGACCCCCGTGCAGGGATGTTGGGGTAATGGTGCCCTGCGGGACCCCCATGCAGGGGTGCTGGGGGGGCCGTACCCTGCGGGACCCCCGTGCAGGGATGCTTGGGGGGGCCATATCCTGCAGGATCCCCACACAGGGATGTCAGGGGTAATGGTGCTCTGCGGGACCCCCATGCAGGGGTGCTGGGGGGGGCTGTACCCTACAGGACCCCCGTGCAGGGATTCCGGGGGGCCACCCATCTCGCTGCCCCAGCCCCCCACCCCGGGGGGGGCCGAGGGGTCCCTGCAGGGACCCAAGGGTGGGTGCCAGGTCCCGGAGCAGCGGGGCCCTGTCCTTGAGCCGGGGGTTGCTTGGTATGCGGGAGCCGCTGCCGGCTTCAAATCCCATCGACTTCCAATGAGCAATGCCATCAATAAAAGCTAATTGATGGCACGGCCGCTCCAAATCAGATTCCCCGTCCCCTGAATCGAATTGATGGCTCCGCGCCCCGCAGCCAGCCGCGGCAGAAATTGAATCTATTAAAGGAATAGGCTCCATTAGCCCATCCCTTCTGTCTCGCAATCTCCCCGCCTTGGGGCTCCCCCCTCAACCCGCTGCCAGGCCCCCCCACCCTCAGCTCCCCGCTGTCACCCACGCCGGCCGGGATGCTCGGGTACTGGGAGATCCGGGTCCCACTGGGGAAATGAGTGGGGTGAGGGTGCCCGGGTGCCTTCAGGCGGTGGGTGCGTGCCCCACGGGGCAGCCCCGGGCGCTGTGGGTGGGTGGGAGTTAAACCCTTGGAAATTGGGAAGGAAAAATTTATTGCCGGGAACAGAAAATGATGCGAAATGGTAACAGGCAGCCCTGAGATGAAGAGGGGGATAAAGAGGTGGCGGGTTGTGTGGGAGACACGGCGGCGTGGCGGGAGGTGAGATGGAGGCACGGTGTGGCCGTGCCCAGCCCTGTGCCCGCCTTGCTGCCGGGACGCGCGACCATGGGTGCACCATGGCACTGGGATGAGCCTGGGCGCAGTCGCCCGTCCCCGTGGTGCTCCCGGCAGCGTGTGAAGACACTCCTGGCACCGAGTCCCCCCCGGCCGCCACGCTGCTGGGGTCCCCTCACCCAGCCGTGCCGGGACAGGGGACATGGCACTCCCCGACACCCCTCACCGCCCCGGGGTGAGGATGAGGTTGGGCACCGCGGCCATCCCGGGGGCAGCCCCAGGACACACAGGGCAGGATGTGGGGCCCAGTGGCCCCCCCAGAGGGCTGGAAGGGAGGAGCACGGCCCCCCCCCGGGGCAGTGGGGCCCATCCCTGCCTGTCTCCCATGGGCGCAGGGCAGCGGCTGCAGCCCCCACCCAAGAGCTGCCGAGAGCATCCCGGAGATGGGAAATGGCTCCGTGTCACCATGGAAACATGGGCCACCGGCTCGCCATGCCGAGGGGACACGGAGAGCTGAGGGGACATGCGTGCCGAGCCCTAAGGAGCACAGCACCGGGTGAGCCGGGCACCAGGCACCGGGCACCGTCCGCAGGCTCCCAAGCACCCTGCGACCACACCACAGAGCCCGTCACCCGCCTCGGTCCTGCTCTTGCATCACCTGGCGTTTGCAGGCACGTGGTGGGATGCCACCCCAGTGGGATGCCACCCCGGTGTGTTGCCACCCCAGTCGGGCAGCTCTGCACCGCTGCACCGGTGCTCAGCTCCGGGCGCGCGGGGCCGGAGCCGGCTGTTCCCCGAGCAGCCGCCTGACGATGCGCATCGTCAAGGTTATAATTTAGCAAAACACTCAGCAGGGGCTTTGGAGGGAGCCGGCCCACACCGGCTAATTAGCCAGAGCCGCACGCACCGAGCCCGCGCCTGCCATAGCAATGAGGGCGCGTACACTGGGTGTGCCGGCTCGCACCGGCATGGCGCACGCATGCAGGGGCTGTCACATCCCACCCGCATCCCGCGGGGCTGGGGCAGGGTGTCGGATGGGCATCTGCATCTCCGCTGACCAATTCCCACTGCCGGGGTCGGAGCAGAGGGCACCGCCGGTTATCTCCGCTGGCCCAGGGCCAGGGCAGCAGCCGGCACAGCGGGGAGAGCACGCGGGGCACACGCGCTCGCCAGCCTGGGCACCGGCGGGTTTGTGCACCCGGGGCTACGGGCGCAGGCAGATGCTGCATGCATGCATCCTTGCTCTGTGCCGGCGTGTCTGTCCATCCCTGCCTGCGTCCGTCTGCCTGTGTCCCTGCGCGTGCCAGGGTGCCAGCAGCGGCTTGGCAGGGCTGCCCCCCCCCCAGCCTACCGTAATCCTGATGGACAATAATCCTGCTGTGCTGGAGCCGGGATGGGCAGGAGCTGCCCTTGTAGCAGCAGCGCAATTCAGCTGCCGGCTCTGTCGGTGCCGCCTGCACCTGCTGCATACTAAGGTGCTGGAGCCGGCTTTGCCGCGCCCCGGCGTCCCTGTGCTGGGACCTTCTCTGGATCCTTGGGGACGGGGCTGGTGGCCCACAGGAGCCCCAGCCGGCAGCGTGGGATCTGCCCTGGGGTGCGTGGGCAGGGTGCAGGCAGGGCTCCCACCCTGGTTTTAAGCCTCCTGTCCTCTTGCCCCTCGTTGGTTTTAAACGGAGCCGGGTGCATCCCGGGATTCGCAGGCTGGCACCGGCCCAGCTGGCGGAGGAGAGCGGAGCCGCAGCTCAGCAGCGGCTGGGAGGAGGATTGGGATGGGACCGAGTTGGTGCAAACGACACGGCATTGCCCCCCGCCGCGCACTGCGTCCCCGGAGCAGCCAGACAGTGGGTGCCCACCCAGGGCAGCATCTTCCAAAGGTGCCCGGAGCGGGTGCTGCGAGGGTCGGCAGCGGGGCTGGATGCTGGGGTTTCACCGCAGCCTTGGCAAGCGGTAGCTCAGAAAGCACCGGCGGGCGCACAGCCCTCACTGCCCGAGGGGACATGTCCGGGGGGACACGTCCGGCTGGGACAATACTGGGGGGGGGACCCCGGCACCAAAGGCTGGAGCTGCAGGCGCGATGCCCGGGCACGGGGCGCAGGGGAGTCCCTGCACAGGGGTCCCTCCTCATGCCAGGGGCCCCGGTGCGGGAGCCCTGCGGTGCCTCTGTGCCAGCTCCCCGTGTTCATTGATCCGCCCCGTGCTCCTTTGATCATCAGGCTGCTAACGAGCTTCCCTGGCAAAGACCTCGTTAGCCACGCGAGAGCCCCATGCTGCCTGGCCAGCATCCGGCTTCGGTGGCCATGGGGCTGGTGTGCCCAACTCCACCATGGGTGACCTCCTGGGTCCCTGCTGGTCCCAGCCCGGGGACAGGGATGGGGACAGGCGGGTGCCAGCGGCTGGCAGGAGCGTGGCACGGCCGGCCCGTGGCCAGAAGCAGGAGAAGCAGGAGGCGGATCGATGTGCTGAATTATTTAGCGAGGGAGCGCGAAGCAGCTGCGACGGCAACACCCCACGGGGGTGCACGGGGCCACTCTCGCACCCGGGCATGGGACCCCCCCCCCCCCAGCCCAGGCAGGGTGGCCGGGCACCCATTGCTAGGCTGCAGGTTGGGTGCACCTGCCCGGGGTCCTCTGCCACCGCCTTGGGCAGTGGGTGCCAGCGGAACGGGGCACCCCGCTCCCCCCAGCACCTCTCCATGCCCCGCTGGCCACGCCAGGCTGTCCCCGGGTGGTGCCACCGGCACCGCCGGCTCTGTCCCCAGCCGTGCACCACCGCAGCAGCACCCAGCCGGCACCACGGGCTTGGCACAGGCCCCACCGGAGCCCGGCGGCTGCAGCTGGCAGAGGGACCACCCGTTTTTCACCAGGAAAACCTGGTGAAAACCTGCCGCGTCTCAGGCGAGCTCTGAGCCGTGGCCGCCCTCGCCGCGCGCCCCCGGCCCCTCTCGCAAGCCTTTTATGAGCGATGCATTATTAAAACTAGCCCGCGCCATCGCTCACGGCCGGCGTGACGGCGGGTGCCGCGTCAAACCTGATGAATATTTCAGGCTCTGAAATCTCCTGCGCCTGCATGCTTTATCCTGAGCCCCCCTGTCATCCCCCTCCCCAATTTATGAGCTCATTCGCTTCCCCGCGCTTCTGCCCGGCACCAAGGGCGCGGCAGAGCAGGGTCACCGCATGCGCCCAACCCCAGGCCGGGGGGGGTTACCCACCGCCGCGGCTCCAGCCCGGGATGGATGGGGACGGGCTGTCCCCGTAGGGCGGGTGGGCAATGCCGGAGCTGGTTGCACATCCCCAGGGCAGAGCCAGAGCAGCCAAGCGCTGCCGAGCTCGGTGCCAGCCGGGGGTCCCCAGGATGGCTCCCGTGTCCCCCGGGACCCCTGCACCCATCCCCAGCCCTCTCTTGGCACCAAGGGTCTGCAGTTCCCCTGACACTGTCACCTGCAGGGTCAGGGCAGGAGCACAGGGACAGCCCCGGGCAGGTCACAGCATTGACCTGTCCCCGTCACCCCCAGCCTGGCACCCCCCCCATGTCACCCCTTCCGCCTCCGCCAGCGCTCCCGGTCCTGGCAGCCGGAGATGCTAATTGCGGCGTGATCTACGTACGGCGGGAGCGGGATATTGATGCTGCCTGTCACCCCTCGATCAGATTAACGTCACTTAGGCACCGGTAATGGGCAGCTCAGAGTCCTGCCACCGGCCCTGGAGCGGGGCTGGCAGGGGCTCCGGCACCACCATCCTGTACCAGCGCAGGTGCCGGCTCTGACCTGCCAGCACGGGCGTGCTCCCTGCCCAGTCCCATGGATGCTCCACCAGCTCCATCACCGCTCGCGTTTCTCCCGGCACCCCCGGGGAGCCGCCTCGTGCTCAAACCCCGCCGGGGCCACGGCACCGTGTGCACAGCCGCCAGCGCGGTGACGCACCCAGGAGCCCCCGTGCGCACTGACAGCCCCGCCACGCGCGCTGCTGCACGCACCTACGCGCGCTCACCCATCAGCTGCACGCGGCGGCTCGGGTGCGGGCAGCAACGGCAGAGCCGGGGCGGCCGAGGCGCAGGCAGCGTTTGGGGAGGGCGAAACGCTGCTGGGACTGAGCAGGGCTGAGCCCCAGGGATGCTGCGAGGTCCTGCCAGGGCTCCGGCAAGGGCGAATCCGGGGTGCAGGGCTCCTCGGAGGGGCCGCGGTGTGCGGTGGCCCACTGCCCGCCATGCGCCGGGGAGCTCCTGTGGCTGCTGGAAGCAGCGGGGCTCAGCGTGGGGTGTTTATGGCTCCTCATGGCCCCGCCGCGCCTGCCACCAGCCCCGTGCTAGGCTCTCCGTTGCCGCTCTGCCCACCGCCGCCGCTGCCTGCCTGGGTCTGACGGGTGCTGGGGGGGCAGCGGGCTGCAGCCCCCGGCCACCATGCAGGGGACACCAGGGCAGCACAGCCGGGGCGAGCGGAGCGCCGGGCCCCAGGGCCGGCAGGGACGAGGCCAGCAAGGAGCCGAACGCCGGGGCCGGTGGCTCCGTGTCCTTGTCCCTTCCCCGGGGAGCTGTGGCTGCCACGCCGCAGCGGGGCCGGGTGCCAGCCCCCGCTGCACTCGCCCTGCCCATGCCACACGGCTCCCTCCCGGCACGGCCCTCGCACCCACTGGCACATCCTTGCCGCGGCCATGCCGGAGCAGGAGGGGCTGGGACTGGGCCAGCGGGGCCGGGGCTGCCGCCGGTGGATGATATTGGAGTGATCTTGAGGCCGGGAGGGAGGTTTGCCACGCGGGAGGAGAGGAGAGGAGCCGGCTGAGTCACCCGGTGCCGGCTGCTGACTCAGGCGCTTACTGCCAGGTAGCCCCCACCGCCGGCGCGTGGGGTGCCAGGCTGCGGGATGCGGCAGAGGGGCCAGCTGGGACCCCGGCACCCCAGTCCGGCACCCGCGGTGCCGCAGGGTGGTCCAAGGTGAGAGCAGCGTGCGCGTGGGTGCCGGTCTGTGCCTTGCAGCGTGGTGACCTATTTCTACCTGGGATCACCCGCCAGCGGCACAACCGCGTGCCGGGGTGGCGTGGGGGGACCGTGGCTGCCGGGCTGTGGGAACCATGAGGAGCTGGCCGCCTGCACCTCCCACCCGGCACCTCTGTGTGCCCGCACGCCCAGGGCTGGTGGGATTTGGAACGGCGGAGCCCGCTGGAGCCAGGCTTCCGGCAAGCAGGCGCCTGGCACCCAGGGCAGGGACCCTACGGCTTCCTCCCTGCTGGGCAGCGGGAGCAGCCCCAGCGCCGTGAGCCAGCCCGGGGTTGCCAAGGCGGCGGGGCCGGGAGCCACGCGTGGCTTCATCCGGCGGCTCCGCGAGGAAGCTGATTTCCTCCGACAGCCCGGCTCTGCGCCGCCACCGCCACCCAGCGCAGCCGCCCGCTCGTGGCTGTGGCCGGGCTGCTGGCGGCGGCTTTGTGTTGGCAATTAACCCTCCTCTGCGATCCCGCGCCATCAAGCTCCGCATCAATTAACTCAAGCCACTGAGGTGCTAATTAACAAATCACCCCCATGTCCATCTGCGTAGCGGGGCTCACCTCCAGCCCCCCCCCCCCGGCATGAGGCCGCTCTGGCTGGACCTGTGGCTTGCCAGGGAGGCGGTCCGGTGGCCGGTGGCACTGCCACCCATCTTCACCTCCCCTGTGCCACATCCCTGCCCTGGGTGACGCCGCCATCGCTCCAAGCCCAGCCCCAACGCAGCCCCAGGAGGTTCTTCCAGGGCTGGAGGTGTCCCCTCTCCCCAGGGTGGGGGGGTCAGCACCCCATGCCCTCACCGGGGCGGCACTCGCCCGGAACTTGCCAAGACGCTGACGCGGCGCAACCATCCGTGAGGCCTTCATTTAAATTTAAAGACCGACACGGGGATAAAAAAGGAAAGGGGTGGCAAGGAGCGGGGCGGCTGCGAGTCTGCGGGCGCGCGGTGAACCTGCCCCAGGCGTGCTGGCCGGGCACGCTCCCCGGCAGGATGGCGGCGTGCCCAAGCGCCGGCGCGGGGCTGCATGGTGCTGCCTGATTTGTATGGCTAAGAGGCGCCAGGAGGAGTGGGCAAGAGCCGGGGGCCACTTCGGCTTCGTGCGGACATGCCGGCACCACCGGCTACCTGCTCCCCAACCCAGGTGCCGTGTCCGTGTGGCCCTGGCCGCCCGTTCTGCATGCCATTAGCGTGTTCTTGCCGTGTCCGCCTGGACACATGCCGGCACCTGGCTCCTCCCGGCAGGTCGGGAGCCCTGAGCTCAGCATGTTTGGGGCCGTGTAGGTGTGGCTGGTGAATATTTCATGCCGGCGTTCACCGAGCCCTTTCTTGGTTACACTCCTGCCTCCTCCCCGTGCTCTCGCCATGTTTATTTATTTAATGAATTATTTATCGGCTCCCCCTCTCGCTTGGCTGGGCGCTGCTCCGCCGCTGCCCCCCCGCTCCCCCCACCCGGCTCCCAGCCCGGCACGATGATTTATTGAATGCCGGCTCTGCTCTGCGGTTGCGACATGCTGTCACAGGAAGCCGCGGTTAAATATTAACCAGGGTGGGCGAAACGGGTCCTCTGCCCTGCCGGGCACACGCTGCCGGCGGGACCCCTGGGCCCACCCCGCTCCCAGCACGGTGGCCACCGTGGCCGGTGCCCGTGGCTGCCTGCTCCGGGCTTTGCTCTGGTCCCCCTGCTCTGACGCCGTAACCTGCTGGATCTCAGTGAGATGGGCACAGGGTGGAGGAGATGGGGGGCACGGCCACGGAGGTGGGGGGAACCGGGGCTGCTTCGTGCCCCAGCTCACCTGGAGAGCTCGAGGCCGCTCGTGTCCTCCTGAGAGCGAAGCCACCCGGCTGGCGGTGACCCCGGCCATCCCCACCGCGGACGTCGTCTCCTGCTGTGGTCAGCAAAACCCAGCCAAGCACCCTCCGCGTGCCAGATGCCGTGGCTGGGCTCCGTCCCCGAGCCCCCGCGGCGATGCCCGGTGGGTGTCGGCACCGGCTCGTGGGTGCACACCGTGATGCTCAGGGCACGTTCGGCCACCCACGTCCCTCCGTCCCTGCGGGACCGCATCCCGCCGCGGCCCCACGCATCGGGGTGCCCCGGCGCGGGGTCCCCCCCAGTGAGCACGGCCGCATGCGGGTGCTGGCGGCGGCGTGTGCGTTGCCATGAGCGGGGGGGGGGGGTTTCCATGTGGAGGTGTGTGTTGCCATGGGTTTGCCGAGCCAAGGCGTTTCCATGGCGGCAGCGCGGTGCTGCCGGGGGCCCTTCCAGAGGTGCGCAGCCCCCCCGGGATGCCCCAGCATCAGGGTGCACCGGGAGGGAGCCGCCGCCACCGCCGCCGCCGCCGCCGCCACGCCCCGGCACCTGGGTGCCCTGGTCCCCTGCCGCCCCTCCTGCCCCTGCCCCCCCAGCGCCCCCCCGCCTCCGCTCCCCGGGGCCAGCCAGAGCCCTTTTCCACGTGTGGTGTTTTCTTCACTTCACTTCTCCGGATGAATAATTAATAGAGGCTTTTTTGGTCTGCCGGGCCCTTCCGCCGGCCCCCTCCCCCTTCCCGGCAGGGCTCTGGCGGGGGCTTGGCCCCCCGGTGCCGCCGGGGCGCAGATAGGGGTTGTGGGGCTGTGGCACAGCCCTGCCACGGGCACCACCGGTGCTGGGCCCCCCACGGCGCTGAGTGGGACCGGGGGGGGACCTCAGCGAGACCCTGACCACCACCGTCCTCGTCCCCCGCCATGGGCTGGTGACCCCGCGTGTCCGAAGGGGTGTTGGGGGGTCCCGAGGGGGGAGCGGCTCCGCTCCCACCCTGAGCTCCCCCGGCAGCTTTGGGGGGGCCGGGAAACCCTCCTAACCTTGGCACTGGGCAGCGGATGCCCCGAGCTCAGGGCTACGCCGCGTCACCTGCCCAAGCCTGGGAGCCGCCATGCCCAGGTGGTGGGGACACGGGGACGCAGGGACGCGGCCCCGCACCGCCCCGGCCACGCTCGCCACTCCAGCGAGACGGCTCCCAGTGGGAGCAGCCAGGGCCGGCTCAGCGAGCCCAGCCGCGGTTTCGATAGCCTCCCGGTTTCGTTTGCAATCTCCTCGGCCTGCCAAACCTTCGGGTCATGTGCGAAGCCGGCACTGCCGGAGCAGGGGCCGTCAGGTCAGTGCCGGCAGCGTGCACGCGCGCGCGCGCGCTTGGGCGCGCTCCCGCATGGGAGTTCACGGTGAGCTGCGTGTGCCTGCGCTGGTGCGAGCGTGCTCGTGTGCGCACACGTGTGCTGGGGCGTGGATCACCTGGCACACGGGACCGTCGGGCGGTGCCGCACGGCAGTTGCTAAGGGATCTTGCCGAAGACGGCCGGCTGGAGCTGGCACCCAGCTCAATCTCTTCCCACATGGCCGGTGGGGAACGGCACCCGGGGAGCACCCACCGTCCCCGTGGCTGCCGCCGGCCCCTTGGGTACCTCTGCCCCACCGACCCTCGGGGGGAAAGGAGGTAGGGGTGTGGGAAGAGCGAGGGGACCGGCCCCACGAGTGGGTGCTCGGCCACGTGCAGGCTCCTGCGGCAGGACGGGGCAGGCGGGAGAGCCTGGCACTGCGACTGTGCTCCTCCGGCACCCGGGCTGCCCTGGCACGCTGGCCCCAGCCCGTGCCGGTGGCAAGTGGCTGGGTGCCCACCCTTCCGAGTGGCTGGGTGCCCAGCCTCCCGCTCGCTCCCGTGTCCCCGGGGCGGACAAAACCCTCTGCGAACACGTGTGACCGCCATGGTGCTGGCAGCAGCACCGCAAGGACCCTCTGGGGCCCTGAGCCCCCACCCACGGCTCTGCCGGCCACACCGACCCACGGGGGCCGCTGCCCCGAGCCCCAGCGCTCCCACCCAAGGAGACCCCAATGTCAGTGGGACCTGGCACTGGTGCCCCCACCCGTGGGTGTCCCAGTGAGACCCCAATGTCAATGGGACCTGGCACTGGTGCCCGCACCCATGGGGGTCCTGGTGAGACCCCAATGTCAGTGGGACCTGGCACTGGTGCCCCCACCCATGAGGGTCCCGGTGACACCCCAATGTCAATGGGACCTGGCACTGGTGCCCCCACCCATGGGGGTCCCGGTGACACCCCAATGTCAGTGGGACCTGGCACTGGTGCCCCCACCCATGGGGGTCCCGGTGACACCCCAATGTCAGTGGGCCCCAGCACCAGTGCCCGCACCCATGGGTGCCCCAGTGACACCCCAGTGTCAGTGGCACCCGGCACTGGTGCCCCCACCCATGAGGGTCCCGGTGACACCCCAATGACAATGGGACCTGGCACTGGTGCCCCGACCCATGGGGGTCCTGGTGAGACCCCAATGTCAGTGGCACCCGGCACTGGTGCCCCCACCCATGGGGGTCCCGGTGACACCCCAATGTCAGTGGGACCCAGCACCAGTGCCCGCACCCATGGGTGCCCCAGTGACACCCCAGTGTCAGTGGCACCCGGCACTGGTGCCCGCACCCATGGGGGTCCCGGTGAGACCCCAATGTCAGTGGGCCCCAGCACCAGTGGCCCCACCCATGGGTGCCCCAGTGACACCCCAGTGTCAGTGGCACCCGGCACTGGTGCCCGCACCCATGGGGGTCCTGGTGAGACCCCAATGACAATGGCACCCGGCACTGGTGCTCCCACCCATGGGGGTCCCGGTGACACCCCAATGTCAGTGGGACCTGGCACTGGTGCCCCCACCCATGGGGGTCCCGGTGACACCCCAATGTCAGTGGGCCCCAGCACCAGTGGCCCCACCCATGGGTGCCCCAGTGACACCCCAGTGTCAGTGGCACCCGGCACTGGTGCCCCCACCCATGGGGGTCCCGGTGACACCCCAATGTCAGTGGGCCCCAGCACCAGTGCCCGCACCCATGGGTGCCCCAGTGACACCCCAGTGTCAGTGGCACCCGGCACTGGTGCCCCCACCCATGAGGGTCCCGGTGACACCCCAATGTCAGTGGGACCCAGCACCAGTGCCCGCACCCATGGGTGCCCCAGTGACACCCCAGTGTCAGTGGCACCCGGCACTGGTGCCCCCACCCATGGGGGTCCCGGTGAGACCCCAATGTCAGTGGGACCCAGCACCAGTGGCCCCACCCATGGGTGCCCCAGTGACACCCCAGTGTCAGTGGCACCCGGCACTGGTGCCCCCACCCATGGGGGTCCCGGTGACACCCCAATGTCAGTGGGCCCCAGCACCAGTGCCCGCACCCATGGGTGCCCCAGTGACACCCCAGTGTCAGTGGCACCCGGCACTGGTGCCCCCACCCATGGGGGTCCCGGTGACACCCCAATCCCAGTGGCACCTGATCCCGGTGGGACCCGGCCCCTCTGCCCCCACCCGCCGCGACCCGCAGCCCAAGCCCTGCGCGCCGCCGGTCCCCGCCGCCCGGTGCCGATGCCGGTGGACCCGGGGCGGCGGCGGGCGCGCGCGCGCGCGCCGGGGGGGGCGCGGCGGCGGCGGCGGCGGCGGCGGCGGGCGCGCGCGGGGCGGAGCTGGGCGCCGGGGGCGCGGGCGGCTCGGGCTCGGTTTCTCCATTCATCGGGATCGCGGCGGGTTCCGCGGCGGCGGCAGGATGGCTGCTCGGTTGCCCGCGTTCCTGCCTCTGCTCCCGTTACTGCTGCTGTTGCTACCGGGCCGGGGCCCACCGGGGGCCATGGGTAACCGGCACGCCGTGCACTGGAACAGCTCCAACCTGCAGTGAGTGCGGGGCGGGGGAGGCCGCCGGTACCGGTACCGGGAGGAGGAGGCGGAGGCGGCGGCGGTGGGGGGGGGGCGCCGGCGGGAAGGACGCGGCGGGGATCGCGCTGAAGGATGCGCGCCCCGGGGGGGGGGGCGGCGGCACCGGGCCGGGGGCGCGCGCGCGCCGGGACTGCGGGACACCCCCCCCCCCCCGGTGCCGGTGTCCGCGCGACGCCCCCGGGCGGGCGGGGCTGCGGGTCCTCGGGACTCGGCGGCTGCCGGTACGGGTGGGTCGGTGGCACCGGGGGCCAAGCGCCCCCCCCCCCCCTACCCCACCCCGACGGTGCTGACCCGCGCCGCGGTGGGCACCGGGGTGCTGCGGGAAGGGCACGGCCGGACCCCCACCCCCGGTGCGGTGGACCGGGCGGGGGGGGGTCCCGCTGCGGCCCCCCCCCCCCGCCGCCAGACGCGCCCCCCGCCTGTCTGGGTGCGGGAGCGGCACCGGCGGGGCGGTGGTGGCGGGGCGGGGGGACCCCCCGACGGCTGCCCGCCGCTCCCCCCCTCCCCCCCGCTTCGGCGGGCACCGGTGCCGTCCGTGGGGCAGCAGCCGAGGGCGGTGGGGCCGGGGGCTCCCGGGGGGGCGCGATGGCGGGGCTGCCAGCGGAGGTGCGGGACCCGCCGTCGCGCCCACGGCCACCGGGAACCGGGGGGGGGGGTGTCGGTGACCACGGACCCGCGGCACCGCCCTCACGCCCCGTGTCGGGGGCTGCGCCCTCTCCTCACCCACCCGCGGGGAGGGGGGGGTGTGGGGTGCGGGACCCCCGCACCCAGGGCTGGCATGGCGCAGGCGTTGGGGCGGCGATGGGCACGGCGGGGGACTCCTCCCGGGAAAGTGGGGGCTGCGAGTCCGCGGTGGGTCTGTGGACCCCTCCGTGAGGATCGGGGAGCTGCACCCGCTACGCTCACCCATCGCCCCTTCCCTCGCCCGTGCGAGCGCTCAGGGGTGTGGCAGGGACGTGCGCCCAGCCGGAGCATCCCCCGGTACCCGTTAGTGGGGGGGCTCCCCCCGCCCTGCACCCCTTTGTGCCGGAGGGAGCGTCCCCCGGCTGCTCCTTCCCCTCCCATTGAGATTGTGTCGCCAGGCGGAAGCCCGGGCCCCATAAATTGTGCGTGTGTGCGACGTGCCGAGGCGCAGCACAATGGCGAGGCGCTCGGCTCGCCCCGCATCCCCCCCGCACCCCGCTCCTCCAGCCGGACCCCGCTCGCCCGCCGGCCACGTCCTCGCGCCGTGACATTGCCGAGACCTCGGCGGGTGGGAGACGCCCGCTCCCTCGCCCCGCCACGACCGAGAGGCCGCCTCTCCCCACCCCATCACCTGCAGCCGCGTGCCGTGACCCGGCGCTGCCCCGGCACCTCCCGAGGGATGGGGCGGAGGGGGTGCCGGCGGGCCACCCGCCATGCCAAGCCGGGGGTGTCGCAGCCAGACACCCGCGCCCGTTGCGCACGCGTCTCAGGCGCGGCTGCGAGCGTCCGGCTCAGGGCATGGGCGACGCGGTGGGGGCGGCTGCGGCAGAGACGTGTCCCAGGGACTCCGGAGCGCTGATATTTATTGTTAGGCAGTGCGGCAGCTCGGCCGCAATTATAGCCGCGCGGCAAAGTGTCTGGATTAGATAAATTATGGGGGGAATTAGGCTCCCTGGGCCGCAGCCTGCAAATCCCAGCAACCCCGCTGCAATCGGAGCGATAAACAAGCCCTGCGCGGCCCCACGGGGCTCTGGGGGACGGGGGGGGTGCGCCCGCAGGCTCGGCTGCCGGCCGCTCCTCGGGGGCTGCGCCAGACACCCCAGAAATTCATTGCATCTCCCACCGCGCTGCCCCCGGCGCCCCTGCGGCTCCCCTCGGTGGGAGGATGGGGCGAGGGGCTGCCTCGCGGAGCCCACCCGCAGCACCCGGGGTCCCAGTGGTGCCTTGGGCTGGTGGTGGCTCGTCCCCCTGGGGCACCCGGCCGGGCTCCTCCGGTCCCCTGGCCACCGCAGGGGATGGCTGGTGGTGCCGGGGGGCCAGGGAGGGCCACCGAGTAGGTAGGTCCCCCCTCCTGCAGCGGGTTCGGGGTGCTGATGGCAGAGCCGGAGGGAGGCGTGAAGGCGGGACCTGAGGCTCGGGGCAGCGCCGGTGCCTGCTCCTGCTTGGCCGGGCTGTTGGTCCGGCTGCGCTTTCCATCTGTCCCGCCGTCTCCGCCGGTGGCAGCCAGCGAGCCCGGGGGACACAGGACCATCGTTATCCGGTCCCTGCCCTCCGCTCCCAAGTCCTGCCGGGAACAGGCGTGGTGGCACGGGACAAAGGTACGGGGTGGCCACGTCCCACCTAGCGCTGGCATTCAGTGGGGCTGCGCCCCTGGGGTGCCCCATGGTGTGGGGCTGGGGGCTCCTAAGGGTGGCCCCAGCCGAGCTGGGCCCCGGCGTGCTGGTGCGCATGAGATGCCGCCTCCCCGCTGGGAGTCCCGGATGCCGAGGTGGGGACAGCGGTTTGTCCCCCCGCACGGGCACAGGCGTTGCTAGCCCCCCCCCGACGCTGCTGCAGCCCCCAGGAGCCCCCCAGAGCGGGTTGGGGTAAACCACACTGCTCCCCTGGCTCCGGTGCCGGGGCTCAGGGTGCTGTTGCCTGAGGCCTCAGGGTGCCCGGTGCCGTGGAGAGGGGTAGAGCGGGGTGGCTGTGAGATGGGGGTGCCCGGGGTGCTGGTGCCCGGCTGAGGCAGGCGGCTCAGAGCCCACCTGTGTGCGATGGAGCATCGCGTACGGGGTCCCCCCCAACCGCTGGCGCTGCCGCCACGCTCCTCGCCTCTTCAAGGCGGCTTTTATCTGGCTGACTTTGTGTTCCAGGCGGCGAGAGCTGGAGCGGGCTCTCGAGAACGGAGCAGCCTCTCCCGGGGGAGCGTCTCGTTTGGGAGAGGAGCCGTGTCCCCGCTCTGCGCCCATCGGAGGGTCCTGGGGGTGCCCGGACTCCTGGGTCCTCTGCAGCTGCTGCACCCCGACACCGGATCCCTCCATCGCATCCGCTGGCACCCACAGGGTTGGGGATGGACATACGGCGGGAGGGACACCCCCCACCACCCCGGCAGGTCCTGGGGGCATAGCAGGAGGCGCTGTGGGGCGCGGGGCAGTTGCGCACCCCGCCGTGGGGCGAAGGTGCTGATGACACCTCTCGGCGACTAATTATTCAGCCCCACTGGCTGTGGCATCCCTGAGCAGGATGGGGGGGGGCTCTGCCACCCTCCACCCCACAGCTGTGCCCCCGAGGTGGGTCCCGGTGGGGCACAGACCCCCCCCCGGTCACCCATGGGTGCTGGCTGCGGCGCTGGTGGGAGCTGTTCCTTGGGGACAGAGGGTGCCGTGCCCCGTGAGTCACCGCGCTGGGCGGCACCGAGCCCTGGCAGCGCGGCCGGGGCTCTCGGGGTTCCCGTGGGAGAAGGGGCTGCGACGTTGGGGTGTGGGGGCTGTCCCGGGGTGCGACGGAGCCGGGGCCGCTCGCTCCTGCCCAGGCTGGTAATTGAGTCACTGGTTGCAGATTGATGGTTTAATTAAAACCCAATTAGAAACCTCATTGATCTTGTTAGCAAAGCGGGAAGGTACGGGCTTTAGCGGGGATTAAAGGGATCGCGAGGCCGTCGATAGGGACGGGGGGAGTGGGGGCACCTGTAGGGCGGTGCTGGGGGTCCCGGGGTGCTCAGAGAAGGCTGTGCCAGTCACCCCAGGGTGGGTGCTGCCCCGTGGCACCATGGTCCCTTCGCCCGCCGTCGTGTCCCCGGGGAGCAGTCCCGGTCTCCCCAGGAACCCCGGTTCCCCGAGCGGGGAGGCGGCTCCGGGGACGCCGTGTGCCGGCGATGCCTTTTGCGCCCGCACCTTGCGGCTGCGCCAGGCGTGTTGGGGGGGGGGGGGGGGGCGGCCGTGCTGTGGCGCCGTGCCACCCGTGTGCGTGGGCTGCGTCGCAGGCGCTGTCTGCCGAGCCAGCGCGCGTGTGCGCGGCCGTCTGGGTGCCGTGACTGTGCAGCGCTGCCTGCGTGGGGAGGGCTGGCACGGGGTGGGGGGGGACAGGCCGAGCCACCCATCTCCCCAGCGGCTAAGCGGTGGGTGCAGGCAGGCAGTCTGTCCATCCGTCCCTCCTGGCCGCGGCGATCGATGCGCCTTCACCTCTCGCTGTCGCGTGGGGTGACTGGAAGGGGACCGTGTAAATCAATGGCACTTTTTTGTTCCCCGGCTGATCGATGGGCCCTGGATGTGCCGAAAGGGCGAAGCTGCCGGAGCCAAACAAAGGGCCCGGCTGGGCTGAGGGGGGCAGGGGGTGTCCGCCCTGACCCCCAGTGCTGGGGGGCACCATGCTGTCACCCGCATCAGGGGACGCCCTGTGTCACCCTGCTCCTCACCGCTGTCACCACCAACGTGGGGTGCTGAGCCCAGCTCCAGCCCCACCGCCCTCCAGGCCTTTCCTGCGCCGTGGGGACGAACCTCCACAGCACGGGGGTCCGGGTAGGGGTCTGGTCCCCCCCATGTTGCTGCTGCCGGGGCGTGCTGCAGTGCACCAGGCGCTCCCTAGCAGTG
Source organism: Gavia stellata (assembly GCF_030936135.1). Lineage (NCBI taxonomy): Eukaryota > Metazoa > Chordata > Aves > Gaviiformes > Gaviidae > Gavia > Gavia stellata. Next base: position 2,999,357 of record NC_082626.1, read on the forward strand.
CATGAGCGAGCGTGCGGCGCTCAGCCCAGATTTATCGCAGCAGATGGGAGCGGAGCGGCCGCCCAGCTCACCAGCGGCTGCGGCTTGCCAGGTAGCCGGGGTCCCGCCGGTGCGGGGCCGGTGGGCGCCGAGCCCAGCCTGCGCTCGGGACGGTTCTGCCAGGGGACATCCATCTGCCCAGCGCCGACAGGCTGCTGGAAGGTACCACTGCCTTGCAAAGCCCTGCTCTAAAAATGCAGTCGTGCAGAAGTGATGCTGCCCATTCTGTTCCTGCGCTTAACCCTTCGGGCACTGCCGGAGCCCGCTGCGCCCCGTCGGCCGCACCGCGGCTGCCGGAACCTGGGAGGCCAGGGGGTCCGTCCTGACCCTGTCGCTGGGGCTTCCCGACAGCCGCAGGGGGCTGGCAGGGACCGGGCAGCCTGTGCCCGCTCAGGGGTGGGTGTCGGTGAGAAAGGAGGCTCCGACCCTCGCTCTGGGTGTCTGTTCCCATCCTCCTGCCTGAAAACGGGGCCCATGGGCTCCCTGCGCTCCCTGCTTGCTGCTGGGGTTGGGCCGGGCATGCAGCTCTGCCTGCCCTGCGCTGCCGGACAGTGCCGCTGGCAGAGCTCAGGGTGCTCCGGTGATGGCATTGGGGCTGCCGGGATTCGGGGGCATCCAGCTGCGTGGGGTGTTGCTCTGCACCCGCGGGGCTGGTGGTCACGGTGCAGGAGCCGATCGGGGCGGGGATGCAGCATCGTGGCCGAAGCTGCTGCTGGAGTCCCCTGGACGTGCCCCGGGCCATGGTGGCCGTGTGGCTCTGCCCGTTTGGGGCTGTGCTCCAGCCTCTCCCAGCTGGTGACGATGCTCTGATGCCTGCAAGCTCCCAGCACACGACGGTCAGCGATGTCTGTGGGGCTCACTGCCATGGGGAGCCGGGCTACCGGCTCCCACCGCATGGTCTTGGGTCCTCTGTACCTCCCCATTGCGGTGCTGGTGTGCCCCAGTCCAGGGCAGACCTCGGTGCCATGTGGGGCAGCGCTCGTTAGTGAGGCTGTTTACCAGGAGTCACGCTTCCTAATGAGCCCCGCAGCGGGGTCCCGTGGGGCAGGGGGTGTGCCTCAGCACGGGGTGTCGCAGGGGAAGGAGGGGGTTACAGCTCCCTGGCACCCCAGGACAGGGTTTCCCGCGGCATGGCGGGAGATGGAGCTGGGTGGTGGTTCCGTGGGGTGCAGAGACCTGGGGTCGATGCCGGGGGCTGCGCTTCCTCCGACCCCTCGCTCCCCCGGCATAGCCACAGCCCAGCCACAGTGAGCACCGGCTGCCGATGCTCGCCCCGCTGTGGGGCAGCCGGCTCGGAGCGCGCTGGCGTCCCAGCCCCGCGTCCTGCACGGAGTTAATTGCAATTTTCTCCTCTAGGCCATTTCTTTAATAACTATCCTTTTTCTCCCCCCCCCCCCCTCTTCCCACCACATCAAAGGGGGAAGATGAAAGGTCCCGGCACCCTGCGGAGCAAGGGTGGCTGCCTCAGCACCTTGCTGGCGGAGGAGTTGCCCGGCGGCCGGCGGGTGCCGGGCTGGGCTGGAGAATAGCGGCTGCGCGGCGAGGGAGGTGCCGCGTGGGGCTGCGCTCCCTGCCCCACGGGTGACGAGGTCTGCCGTCGGGCCCCCCACAGCCCCCGGTGCCGGTGGCAGCCCCGGACGGGGTGGCGGCACTGCTTGGGTCCCCCTTTGCTGGCGGACGCCGGGTCCTCCTTTGGTTCTCTCTCCAGCACCCGGCTTCTGGGGCGCTGCGTGCCGGGGTGCCGCGGGCCCTGGCAGGGTGCCGGGGCTCCCCAAACAGTGCCGGGGGCGGTTGGGCAGGGTGGGGCGTCTGCACGCGCAGCCCTGCCCGCTGCCTGCCCAGCCCTGCCGGGGAGACCCGGGAAGCCGGCTCCGCTGCGGGCAGGGCCCCGGGGAGGGGGGTGGCGGGACCCCCCGTGGGGCGAGGGGACCCCGGGTGCTGGGTGTGGGGCTCGTGGACCCAGGTTTGCCCTGAGACGTGGGGAAAGGGGCCCCGAGCCGGTGCGATGCACCGCGGGGGAGCCCGGCCACGTGTGCCAGCATGCTACGGCCCACGTCCCGGCAGAGCCCGGCAAGGGGACCCCCCAACGCAGTGGGGTGTAGAGGCACTGCTGGGCACGGCCACTGCTGAGCCAGGCGGTGGAGCGAGGTTCGGTCGGGGTCTGGCGCTGCCGCGGCAGCTCGGTGCAGAGCCAGCGCCTCGCAGCGCCGGCTGGTAATTAATTGGCAGGAGCAGTGGGTCAGCGTGGCGGCGAGGATTACCGTGGCCGGGATTTCCATCGGGCGCGGATTAGGAGCCAGCGGAGCCTCTCCTGAGTGGATCTGAGGGGATTGCTGCTCCTAATCAATGTAAATGAGGCTCCCCCAGGGCCACCCTTTACGGCATTAACGAACTAACGGGATTAGCCAGAGCAGGGTGAGAAATCCTCTCTCTGAGCTGCGGCACGTGGCGGGGCTGGGGCCGTGGTGGGCAGCTGCGGTGGGTTGGCTGCAGGCTGCCGGAGCTGGGGAGCACCGGGGCCCCGTGCCCCTCCTGCGTGCCCAGGGCCGCGTGGCGAGGACCAGGGGCTGCGCCACACAGGGTCCCCGGTGCCTTTGGGACCCCGGTGTCCGTCAGCCCGTCGGTCTGTCCGTCCTGTTGTGCCTGTCCCCTCCTCGAGGCCGCCGGCACGTTCCCGGCAGGACCCAGCAGTGCCGTCTCATGCACCCACATTCTTGCCGGCGTCCCACCCGTGCATGTGGCTTGGCACCCGTAGCATCCATCCCCAGCAGCGTCCCTCCCGCCCCAGGCTGGCCCGCGCCCCCCGAGACGGTGATGCCGCACTGCGGATCCATGGGGCTGAGGTTGCGCAGGGGTCCCGGTGCGTTGGGGGGGCTCCAGGTAGAGGTTGAGCAGGGGGATACCGCTGCCCCCCCGGGATCCATCCTCTGGGACCTGCCCGTTCTCCAGCCTCCAGGTCCCTTTCGAGGAGGGGACCGCGTCTGGGAAGGCGCAGGGGGTGTCCCTGACCCCGTCCCCCCCTTCCTTTGCAGCCTGCGGCGGGAGGGTTACACGGTGCAGGTGAACGTCAACGACTACCTGGACATCTACTGCCCGCACTACAACGCCTCGGTGCCCGAGCACCGGCTGGAGCAGTACGTGCTCTACATGGTGAACGCGGAGGGCTACCGCACCTGCAACACCAGCCAGGGCTTCAAGCGCTGGGAGTGCAACCGGCCCCACGCGCCCCACAGCCCCATCAAGTTCTCGGAGAAGTTCCAGCGCTACAGCGCCTTCTCGCTGGGCTACGAGTTCCGCGCGGGGCAGGAGTACTACTACATCTGTATGTGGGGCGCTGGGGCGGGACCCCCCCCAATCTCCAGCTGGGTCCCCCGCGTCCCACCCCGGCTGGTCCCCCTGCACCTCTCCCAGCTGGGTGGCTGCAGTCCCGTCCCCGCCGCAGGAGTGGGCACCCTGACCTCAGGGAGGGGGTTATGGGGTGGAAAGGGTGTGTGGGGAGGGTTGGGGGTGCAGGGAGGGGTCGTGATGTGGGGGTGAGATGGGGGCGTGGGGAAAGATGGGGGTGTGGGGGGCGGTGCTGGTGCAGGATGGGGATGCAGGATCAGGGTTCAGGGGATGCTGATGTAGGATGGGGATGCAGGATCAGGGTTCAGGTGCAAAAATCAGGGTGCTGATGCAGGATTGGGGAGCTGGGAGGGTGCTGGTGCAGGACAGGGGTGCAGGGTGCTGATGCAGGTGCAGCTTCAGAGTGCTGCTACAGGATTGGGGTGCTGGGGGGTGCTGATGCAGGTGCAGCTTCAGGGTGCGGGATGGGGGTGCTGCTGCATCCCCCCCAGCCCGGAGCGCGTCCCCAAGCAGGGCCAGACCCCAACCTGCCCAGACCCACTGGGTGGCAGCTCACCGAGCCTCCGGGTGCCCGGGGCTGGGGTCACCCGCTCCGGAGCCACCCCAGCCCGCTCTCGCCTTGCAGCCACGCCGACGCACAACCACCGCCGAGCCTGCCTGAAGATGAAGGTGTTCGTCTGCTGCGCCTCCAGTAAGTACCCCCGTGCCCGCCCCGGGGGCTGCAGGCGAGCGGGGGGCGGCGTGGCATGCCGGCGGGTCCCCCATCCCTCCCGGGCAGGGTTGGGGGGGCTGTGGGACAAGGCGGTCAGGGAGCGTGACCCCCCTCCTGTCCCCTCTCTCCGTCTTGCAGCGTCGCACTCCGGGGAGAAGCTGGCACCCACCCTGCCGCAGTTCACCCTGCGGCCCGAGGTGAAGATCGAGGACCTGGGTGAGTCGGGCAGAGCCCCCCCGGCCCCACAGCGCCGTGTGTCCCGTCCCCCTCCCCGCCCGCCGCCCGCGGGGTAGCCCCAGCCGTGGGGTGGGGGTTCGGGGCTGCCCCGGTGCCACCCTCACCCTCTCGCTCTTCCCCGCAGAAAACTTCAACCCGGAGATGCCCAAGCTGGAGAAGAGCATCAGCGGTACCAGCCCCAAGCGGGAACACTTGCCCCTGGCCGTGGCCGCCGCGCTCTTCCTCATGACGCTGTTGGCCTCCTAGCTCCCGGCGCCGGCGGGGACCCGGCCAGCGCGGCTCCGCCGAGTGGGGACCCCCCGACCTGCCACCCCTCTCGAGAGCCGGTGGGGAACCACAGCGGGACCACCCGGCCCCCTCCGCACCACCACCCCACCGCCCGGACAGCCGCCCCGCGGGGCAGGGGGTCGCGGCACGCACCGATCCCGGCTGGGACTCGCCCCCCCACCCCGCCGATGGCTGCGGTCGCCACGTCTGTGAGGATGCAGCTTTGGCGCTGCCGCCTGCACCGCACCTTCCGCCGACGCCGTCCCACAGCGTGGAGTCCTGCCCGCAGCCCACCCGGTGTCCCGGTGCTGGGGAGCAGCGCTGGACTGGGGAGCCCGGTGAGGGCAGGGACCCCCAGGGCCGGGCAGCCTGTACATACCTATATAGAGATCTATACATACTGTACAGAGAGCGACTATATAGATATATCTATACTGTACCATAGGCAGCGGCGCCAGCCCCGGGCTGGCTTGTACATAGTCGAACGTGTTGGATTTTCCTCGTCTTCCGTGAAGACCCGACCTATGCAAACGCACAGACACTTTTTGGGGAAAAACAAAACAAAAAAAACAAACTCAACCTTTTTTTCAAGTGCTTTGGCTGGTGATTTTCATATTCTGCTCTTAGTCTATATAAAAAAAAAAATTAATAAAAGGATAAAAAAACGGACCCCTGTCACAGCGGCGTGCGGTGCTGCTGGTCGGATCCGGTGCGGTGGGCTCCGGCCGGGGCAGGCGTCAGGCGAGGGCAGCGAGTGCCAGGTGCCGACCTTCACCGTGCCGCCCGCCTCGCCGGCGCTGGGCACGACGGCTGCGGTCATGGGCTCTGCGCCGCTGGCAGCGAGGGCACCCCAGGGGGATTCAGGGTGCTCCCTCCCGCCGGCTCTGCTCCGCGTTGACCCCCAGACACCGGCACGGAGTATCCGGCAGGGCCCCGGTGCTGCCCGCAGGAGGACGGCGCGGTGCGGATGGCAGGCAGCACCCTCAGGTAAGGGCAGTGCGAGGCCGCGGGCAGGGCCCTTGGCACGCGTCCCCGGGGGGTGCTGGGTGCAGTGGCTGGGAGCAGCGGGTGCAGGAGAGTCCTCACCACCCTCACCGGCTGCATGGGGTGAGCAGCCGCGAGCAGGCACCCCGATGTGCCCGGGGGCCCCGTGGGAATCCCCGCGTCACCCCCACCGGCGCGTCTGGCTCCGCCAGGCATGCCGGCTCCTGCCGGCGTCGGGGGGATCTGGCACACGCCTGTCTGCGCGGCAGCTCCCACAGGATGGGGGGACGCCCTCGGCTCCCCCCTCCCCGGTGCCTCCAGCGAGGCAAGGGGACGTGTGGGGAGGGGGCTGCGCCCTGGGACCTGCTGCAGCTGGGGTCACGCCTTGGGGGGGTGTTGCTGGGACTATGGAGGAGTGGGGTGCACCCAGCCCCATGGCTGGCACCCCACAGCCTCGGCGGGCGCAGGGGAGCAGCCGTGCAGGTCCTGACCCTGCACCCCGCTGGGTTGGGGGGGCCCAGTGCCCCCGGGGGGGGGGGGCAGCCACTCGAGGCAGCATGGGACCGAGGGGGCTGCGGCCCCTCTCCCGGTGGGGACGGACCTGCTGCGGACGCAGCCTCGGTCAGGGGGTCCCCGCGGCCATCGCAGCGGGGCGGCCGTTCTCCCCCCACCCCAGCAGGCGCTGCTGGGCGGTGGCTCGGCGTCCCACCGGCCCAGGCTTGTCCGGGTGCGGGAAGAGCTGGCGAACCTGTCAGACAGGTCCTCCGAGCGCTCCCGGCAGGCGCCGGGCTCCCCGCGTCCCCCCCGCGCTCCCGCAGGCCTGGCTCACTGTGGGGCCGAGGACCCTGCCTTGGACCCCCCTTTCCCGGGGACTCGGGGTGCCAGCGGGCACCTGGCTGCCAACCCCGGGCTGGAGCTGCGCGGCATGGCCGCGGTCCAGCCGGGGCAGCATCACCCAGTGGTATCCCCCCGGATGCTGGTTGAGGGGGACCAGCCGCAGCCCCCGTCCCGGTGCACGGTGGCTGTGCCGGCGGAACGCGGCAGGGTGGGCTGGGGAGCCTGGCGCAGCCCTCTTGGCCGGTGCATCGCAGGGGTAGTAGGGGAGTGACTCAGCCGTCCCGGCACGGCGCGGCATGGCGAGCTCCGCTTGCAAAATCTCTCCTTGCCGCTTGCCTCGACCATGGCACCGCTCCCCGGCGGGTGTGCGGCACCACCGCCAGCTCGGTGGGGACTGGTCACCCAGCCCTGCACCGCACCGTGCCCTCGGGCAGGGCGCAGCGTGGCACGCCGGGGGCAGCCCGGACCAGCTGGGAGAATCCTTGGGTGCTGGTACAGGGGATCCCCGAGCCCTGCTGCCCCAAGGCAGGGGCGACCCCTTGTTGGGACCCCAGCGCCGGGGCTTGGGTGTCTCCTGGGTGCTGGGTGGGCTTCCGCAGCCCCGGCAGCAAGTCCAGCTCTGGGCAAGGGGTGTGTGCCTGGACCGGCCGTGCGGCACGAGGCTTTGCATCACCCGGCGGCAGCATCTGTCCTCTGCGGGCAGGGCTGGGTGCATCCCGCTCTCCGGCCAAACGCGTAAGGGCCTGGCGTGGCCAGCCAGCCTCGGGGATGCGGCTCTGCCCCTGCCACGCGCAGCCTGGCGTTGGGCCGTGCCTACCTGCCGGGCTGCACGCAGCCAGCGCGGCACGTCACCGCGGCCTTCGCTCCCGGCCGCGGACTGGACGGCTCCTCTTCCTCCCCCAACCTCGCGGCTGGTGACGTCAGCCCAGGCAGGGGTTGGGGCACACCTGGGTGTCCTGAGCCGAGAAACCATAAATTGTTTGTCACGAGCTCCGCGGCCTCTGGCCGGCCCCACCTGCCCCGTGCCGCTCCGCCGCGAGCGTTTACGGTGTGAAATGGCTTCACCTTTGTCCTGCAAACCGCAGCCGGCGCAGCAGGAGCCCTGCCTGCGTGGGCACTGACCCCGTCCCGCGGTCATCCGGGGCGGCCCCCAGCGCCGCACGCACCAGGCAGCGTGGTCGTGACCGTGCGCATGTGCGCACCGCCGCTGGCACTGCCGCTGCGGGTGGGTGCCCACCCCGATGAGCACCCTATCTTTGCCGTGGCTCGTCCCTCGCTGTCGAGCCCCGGGTGATCCAGCACGGGGAGGTAACGGGGCACCCTCCAGCCCCGGCTTGTCCCTCGGGCTGTCCCCAGCAGGGGACACGTGCTTGTCCTTCCTCCCCCAGTCCAGCCACCGATGCCGGCGCTGCCCGTTTGCCACCGGCCAGGCAGGGCAGTGACGCCAGTACTCCACCGGGTCCCCGTGGCCTCGCTCCCAGCCCTGTCCCCATGCGCCGGTGGCCCTGCCCCGGGGCTGGGGACCGCAGTGGCCGACGGCGCTGGGCACCGCATCCCAGTCCCACGGGATGGGTCCAGCGTGGCGCTCCAGGAGGTGTGTTGCCCCCACCGGAGGCCTGCGCCAGCCCTGCCGGGGCGGACAGCCTCGGGCACGGGGCTTTGCCAGCGGCTGCACGGCCCCCCACATCGCTGCTCCCTGCCTCAGTTTCCCCAGGCACCCAGCACAGCCTGTCTCTGCCATGGTGGGGGCAGTACCGGGGTGCTGCCGGGACCCCAGGGAGGGCAGCGGCTGAGGTGCTGACCTGCTCCCACCACCGTCCGGCTGCGCCCGTCCCCATGGCTTGCACGCGCCGCGTTCCGGCTCTCTGATCCCGGCGGGCTGCGGTGCTGGGGGGGTTCCCGGGAGGTGCTCCCAGGTGCTCCCCTGTACAAGCCACGGCAGCGCCGGCTTCCCGGGAGCCTGAGGCCTCGCACAGTCATTACGGCGCAGGGGATGATGTCAGGCCTGGCCGCAACAAGGGAGGATGAAAGGGAAGAAGCGGGTCCCCCTCCCACGGGAGCTGAGGGTGGGGAGAGAGGCCGGGACGCAGGGAGGCCACGGGGGATGCGGGTGGGACGCAGGACACGCAGCCCCACAGCCTCGACCCCACGAGAGCCTTCGGCTGCCGGAGCCGACAGCCACTCTCCGGTTACAACCGCGGTGCCGGCGCCTGGCCGAGCCCCTCCAGCGTGCCAGGGGAGCGTTCCTCGCACGGCTGCAGCGGCGGGCATGCAACATTACCCACAATCAATGGATCATTATGTAATAAACAAGAGGAAAGTTGTTTTGCAAATGCGGCTGAGTTATCACTTCACAACACGCCGGCGAAGCATCTCTCCGCCGAGCTTAACAAGGACGGATCGGTGTTGGGGGCAGATGAGAACAGATAGCGAGCTGCCGCGCTCCCCGCCAGGCAGCCGGCAACGTGCCCGCTGTACCCGCAGCCCCCCGTCCCGCGCCGGGGGGTCACGGTGGGTGGGGGCGGATTTCATAATATTGAGCAAACGGAGAACCGGGGCGAGCGGGAGAGGGGACACGCGGGGGGTTTGTCCGGTGCCGGAGCCAAGCCCTGGGAGAGCAGAGGTGGCTGATAAGGGCAGGGGGAGGCGGAGGGGGGGTCACCTTTGCCACCTCCAGCCCCTCCCGGATCCCCACAACTTCTTGGCAGCGGCCACGGCTCCCCAGGCCCCGCTCGCCGTGGGGCCCCCCATGTCCCCTCAGATAAGGGGGTTCGCACGGGGAAGGCCGGGAGAGGGACAGGCCTGTAGGGTCCCCCCCCTCAGCTGGACCCCACCGCCGGCCGTTGCCCCCCCGCCCCCCCCAACAAGGAGGGGACGGTCACGCTCCGACCCTTCGCCCCGGGGGTTCGCCCCGGGTCTCACCCCATCAGCACCCACCACCCCACTGCCTCAGCCGGGGTCACCCCCCCCCGCCCCCCGTCTGTGCCCCACCCCCCGCATCGCCCCCCACCCCCCGTCTGTGCCCCCCCCCGCATCGCCCCCCGTCTGTGCCCCACCCCACATCGCCCCCCGCCCCCCGTCTGTGCCCCCCCCACCCCACATCACCCCCTGCCCCCCGTCTGTGCCCCCCCCCCGCATCGCCCCCCGTCTGTGCCGCCCCCTCCGCATCGCCCCCCACCCCCCGTCTGTGCCTCCCCCCCGCATCGCCCCCCGCCCCCCGTCTGTGCCCCCCCCCGCATCGCCCCCCACCCCCCGCCTGTGCCCCCCCCCCGCATCGCCCCCCGCCCCCCGTCTGTGCCCCCCCCCGCATCGCCCCCCCCGTCTGTGCCCCCCCCCGCATCGCCCCCCGTCTGTGCCCCCCCCCCGCATCGCCCCCCGCCCCCCATCTGTGCCCCCCCCCCCGCATCGCCCCCACCCCCCGTCTGTGCCCCCCCCCGCATCGCCCCCCGTCTGTGCCCCCCCCCCGCATCGCCCCGACGGGGGGGACGGGGGGGGGGTCCCCTCCCGGGGCCGGTGGTACGTGGGGCCGCCCCGCGCTGCCCGTGTTGTTGTTGTGTCTCGGCCCCGGTGCGCGGGGCGGGGCGCGGGGCGGGCGGGGCGGCGGCGGCGGGGCCGTACTTAAGGCGGGGACCGGGCCCGGTGCCCGCCCGGCGGAGCCCCGCGGAGCCGATGGAGCGGCAGTGGGTGCCCCTGGTCCTGCTGGGGCTGTGCTGGGGGGGGGTGGCGGCGGCCGAGCGTCACACCGTTTTCTGGAACAGCTCCAACCCCCGGTGAGTGCCGCCGCCCCCCCCCCTCCTCCTCCTCCCGGTACCGGGACGCGGCGGCCCCGAGGGCGCGGACGGCGCCGCTCCCTGCCGGGGCCGGGCGCTCCCCGGTGGCCTTTGTCCGGGACGGGGGGCCCCCGTGGGGCTCGGGGGGGGGGTGGGGGGGGGTCGAGCCCCGTGTTTAACCCCGGTGCGGGGGGGGGTGCGGTGTTGAGCCCCGGCGGGGCGGTCCCGGTGCGGAGCCGGGGAGCGGCGCGGACCGGTCCAGGTGGGGAGCGGTGGGGGGGGGGGGGTGGGGGGGCCCCTTTCCGTTCCCAGGGCCGAGCGGGAGTGAGGCCTCTTCCTTCCCCGCGGGGGTGGCGCGGCGCCAGCCCCGGCGCCGGGACACAGGGAAGCGTGTTGACAAACACGGGGCTGCAGGATGTGTGTGTGTGGGGGGGGGCTTACCGGGACCGGCCCCCCCCAAAACCCCCCGGCTGTGCCCGGGCACCGGCCCCCGGGACGGGCTGGGGCTGTGGGGGTGACCCCCATCCCAGGTATCCCCCCCCCTCCCCGAGGCTATGGGGTGCCCGTCCCAGGCCATGACCCCCCCCTTTGGTTTTAGGGGTGCCCCCCCAAGGTGGCAGCCCCCCTAGACTCTAGGAGTGCCCGCCTTGGCTTTAGGGGTGCCCCCCACTTGGTTGCAGCCCCCCAGGCTGGAGGGGTGCCCCTCTGTGCCGGGCCATGACCCCCAGGCTGTAGGGGTGCCCCCCACCCAGGCACCAGCCCCCCCAGGCTGGAGGGGTGCCCCATGCCCCCCCAGTTGTAGGGGTGCCCCCCACCCAGGCACCAGCCCCTTAGGTTTTAGGGGTGCCCCCTGCCCAGGCACCAGCCCCCCCAGGCTGGAGGGGTGCCCAGTGCCTCCACTGGTTGTAGGGGTGCCCCCCCACTAGGCACCAGCCCCCCCAGGCTGGAGGGGTGCCCCATGCCCTCCCTAGTTGTAGGGGTGCCCCCCCACTAGGCACCAGCCCCCCAGGCTGGAGGGGTGCCCCATGCCCCCCCAGTTGTAGGGGTGCCCCCCCCACTAGGCACCAGCCCCCCAGGCTGTAGGGGTGCCCCATGACCTCCCCAGTTGTAGGGGTGCCCCCCCACTAGGCACCAGCCCCCCAGGCTGTAGGGGTGCCCCATGCCCCCCCCAATTGTAGGGGTGCCCCCCCCACTAGGCACCAGCCCCCCAGGCTGGAGGGGTGCCCCATGCCCTCCCCAGTTGTAGGTGTGCCCCCCCACTAGGCACCAGCCCCCCAGGCTGTAGGGGTGCCCCATGCCCTCCCCAGTTGTAGGGTTGCTCCCCCCCAGGCACCAGCCCCCCAGGCTGTAGGGGTGCCCCATGCCCCCCCCAATTGTAGGGGTACCCCCCCACTAGGCACCAGCCCCCCAGGCTGGAGGGGTGCCCCATGCCCCCCCAGTTGTAGGGGTGCCCCACCCCTAGGCACCAGCCCCCCAGGCTGGAGGGGTGCCCCATACCCCCGCAGTTGTAGGGGTGCCCCACCCCTAGGCACCAGCCCCCCCCCAGGCTGGGGGGGTGTGCCCCCCCGGGAGGGACGGGGTCCCACAGGGTTTCGAGAACCGGGACTGGCCCCGATGGGTGGCTGTGCCTTCCTGAGGCCACCGCAGCCAGCGGGGTGAGGGGACCCCGCAGAGGCCCCCGACCGGCTGCCAGTCTGTGTGTGTCCCCCCCCCCGGGTGAGGTGTGGGGAGCAGCAGGCGCTGGAGCCGGGCTGGCTGCCCCACGGGCGAGAGCTGCCGACGCCTCCTGGCTCCGGGAGCTTTGGGACGGGCAGGGTGCGCGTCCCAGGGTGCGGGTCCCCTCCCTGCTCCCCGGCTGCTGGGGAGTGCTGGGAAGTGGGGGGGTGCGCTTGCCGGTCTTGGGGGGGCTTTTCCTCCCAAAGCCAGCCAGACTTTGCACGGGGAAGGGTGGACCAAAGGTTGCCCGTCTCGGGCTCCGAGGAGCTGCTGCGGGCAGGAGACTGCTCTCCTTTGGCCGTGTTAATCCCTGGGGGGGATTTGGGGGTGCAGGGAAAGGGGGACACCCCCCCCAGGCTTCTCCCTGCTGGAGCTGACCCCCACCTCCTTCCTACCGCAGGTTCCTGTGGAGCGACTATACGGTGGAGGTGCGTCTCAACGACTACCTGGACATCATCTGCCCGCACTACGAGGAGGGGAGCGTGGACCCCCGTGCCATGGAGCGCTACACCCTCTACCTGGTGGAGCCCGAGGAGTTCCAGACCTGCAAACCCCGCTCCAAGGAGCAAATCCGCTGGGAATGCAACAAACCCAGCGCCCTGCACGGCCCCGAGAAGTTCTCGGAGAAGTTCCAACGTTTCACCCCCTTCACGCTGGGCAAGGAGTTCAAGGAGGGGCACAGCTACTACTACATCTGTGAGTGCCGGGGGTCCGCCGTGGGGCCGGGGTCCCCGCCGGCGTCCCCCCCGCCAGCCTAACCCGCATCCTCCCTTGCAGCCAAGCCCATCCACCACCACGGCGAAGCGTGCCTGAAGCTGAAGGTGACGGTGGCTGGCAAAGGCAGTGAGTATCATCCGGATGCCCCAAGTCCCGTGTGTCCCCCCCGGCCACCCCGTGCCACCCGTTTTTTTTCCAACCCCAACACGCTTCCCGCTCACAGCGTCGGTGCCCCGCTCGGCCTTTCCCGAGCTGAGTCACGGCCGGGCCATGGCCCAGTGCCAGCGCCGGGGTGTGGGTGCCTGCGGCTCGGCCGGGAAGGTGCCAGCAGCTCGGTGGGGGGGACAGCCCCCCGTGAAATCGGGCTGCGGGGAGGGGGGTGTCCTTCACCGCCCTGACCCTGTGTTTGCTTTGCAGCTCAGGCACCGCCTGTCCCTGCCCCTACCCAGAAAGGGAGGATCCAGGCAGGTAGGTCAGTGGGGCTGGCTGTGGGGCTGGCTATGGGGCTGGCTGTGGGGCTGGGCTGAGCCCCGCTGCTCTTCCCGGTGTGGGGGGGGAATCGGGCAGCCCGGTGGGTGGCAGCCCCTGCGTGGGGTGCGACGCGGCGCTGGCTCAGAGCATGGCACCTCCCTCCGGGACGCTCACAGCTCCTCTCTCCCCGCAGACGACGCGGCCGCGCACGTGCTGAGGAGCGTGGGGCAGAACTCGGCGATGAGGGGCAGCAGCCCCTTCACCTTCATCAGCCTCCTCCTGCCCCTCCTGGTGCCGCAGGGGCTGTGAGCTGCCCCCCGCCCCTGCCCGGATGGACCAAGGCTGTGGCCGCTGGGGACGGAGCCGGGATCCTCGGGACCCCCGTGGTCCTCGCCCGTGTCCCGGGGCGGCCTTCCCTGCGCACACCTGGGTCAGGAGAGGATTTGTCAGTATTACGGGGCTGGAGGGCCCGAAGCGGAGCTTGAGCAGCCAAAACCCTTGGGCCGCCGCGGCCCTCGCAGGCAGGACGGCAGCTGGAGACCGAGCACCAGCGCTGGGGCTGGAGGGGCCGCGCGCCCCGGACTGGAGGGGAGCGGGGGGCTGGCACCCCTGCCCCAGGAGCCGAGCTCGCCCGCGGGGCGGCCCTCGGGTCTCTCTCTGCTGTGGGCTCGGACTGCGACGTGTCCCGCAGGCGGGGACGCGGTGTTGGCCCTGCGGCCAGCCCGATGCCACCGGCGCTGGTTGCGGCGGCGCCCTGGGTGCCATGGTCCTTGGGTGTCACCGGCTCTGGGAGCCGGGCCGTGCTCGGGATGCCCAGAGCGGGGCTGGAGGAAACACCCCCCTCCCCACCCTGCCCCTTCCCCATCCTTCACCCCACCCCACCCTGGACCCCCCCTCTGCCCGGTGCCGGAGGGGCACCCCCCCAGCAGCGCCCTGCGCCGGGGTGTTTCGCCGCCCCCCATTTGTACAGCTTTCTAACACGGGAGTTTTTATACCATTGTCTTGAATAAATAACCAAGAGCACCCCGAGTTGCTGGGGAGGGGGGGTCAGGGGGCCTGCCCCCCATGCCGTGGGGCTGGCCAGGGAGGAAGGGGTCGTGCTGGTTAATTAATTAAGGGGCTGGTGTTTGCATGGGGTTTTGGGGGGGGAAAATGCCGCAGCGGCGCTGGCGCTATGGGTTGGGTTTATCTGGTGACACAAAACCCTCCCAGGGGCTGGGGGGGGCTTTTCCCAATTCCCCCCCACACACACACACTGGGATGAGCTTCCAGTGGCTGCTGGGATGGGCCAGACCCTGCTGGGGGGGGGCTGAGGTGTGGGCAGGGGGGCCCTGGGGATGTGTGGCCTTGGGAATGGGGGGTCCCAGGGATGTGGGACCCCCTGGGGAGGTGGGATCTGGGAGAACTGGGATCCCAGGGGTATGGGGACCCCCTGGGGAGGTGGGATCTGGGGGAACGGGGATCCCAGGGATGTGGGACCCCCTGGGGAGGTGGGATCTCTGGGAATTGGGATCCCAGGGATGTGGGACCCCCCAGGGCTGTGAGACACACCCCCCCCCCCCCCCCCCCGGGGAGGTGGGAACTGGGATCTCTGGGAACTGGGATCCCAGGGATGTGGGATCTCTGGGAATTGGGATCCCAGGGGTGTGGGACCCCCAGGGCTGTGAGACACCCCACCCCCCCCCCCCCCCCCCCGGGGAGGTGGGATCTGGGGGAACTGGGATCCCAGGGGTGTGGGATCTCTGGGAATTGGGATCCCAGGGATGTGGGACCCCCTGGGGAGGTGGGATCTTTGGAAATTGGGATCCCAGGGATGTGGGATCCCCAGGATGTGAGACCCCCCTGGGGGGGTGGGAACTGGGAGAACTGGGATCCCAGGGGTGTGGGATCTCTGGGAATTGGGATCCCAGGGATGTGGGACCCCCTGGGGAGGTGGGATCTCTGGAAATTGGGATCCCAGGGATGTGGGATCCCCAGGATGTGAGACCCCCCTGGGGGGGTGGGAACTGGGAGAACTGGGATCCCAGGGGTGTGGGATCTCTGGGAATTGGGATCCCAGGGATGTGGGACCCCCTGGGGAGGTGGGATCTCTGGGAATTGGGATCCCAGGGATGTGGGACCCCCCAGGATGTGAGACCCCCTGGGGGGGTGGGAACTGGGATCCCAGGGATGTGGGACCCCAGGGATGGGGGATCTGGGGGTGGGGGACCCCAGGGATGGAGGGTCCTGCAGAGGGGGGGTCCCAGGCACACGAGCCCCCCCCGGAATCTGCGGGCCCGGGGATGTGTGCCCACCGGGATGCAGCGTCCTGCGGCGGTGGGTCCCCTGCCCTGGGGACACCGGCGGTCCCCGTTCGCCGGGGGGGGGGGGGGGGGGGGTGCCCCACGGGAGCAGCCGCTGCCCATCACCGTGGCGTCCGGGCTGAGAGGCGGTGCCCCCCCCCCCCCCCCCCTCCCGCCGGGTGTCGCGGCCGGTCCCTCCCCGGTAGTGCGTCCCGCCCCGCCCCGCGGCGGGCAGCCCCGCCCTCGCTGCCGCCGGTGCCCGGTGCCGCGGGCCGGCATGGCCCCGCCGCCGCCGCTGCTCGCCGCCGCCTGCCTGGGCTGCAGCCTCGCCATGTTCGGGACCGGCCTGTGAGCGCCGGGGGGGGCACGGGGGGGGAATGGGGGGGGGTGGGGGTGCAATGGGGAGGGGGCGGGGGGAGCTCAGGGGGTGCAATGGGGGCCATTGGGGGTGGGGGGGTGTTGGGACCAGGTTGGGGGGTGCAATGGGGGCTGGGGGGTGTTGGGGGTGCAATGGGGAGGGGGCGGGGGGAGTTCAGTGGGTGCAATGGGGTGCGGTGGGGGGTGTTGGGGGTGCAATGGGGAGGGTGCGGGGGGAGTTCAGGGGGTGCAATGGGGGCCATTGGGGGGTGGGGGGGTGCTGGGGCCAGGTTGGGGGGTGCAATGGGGGGGGGTAGGGGCGGTGTAGGGGCTGTTCAGGGGGTGCAACGGGGGCCATGAAGGATGGGGGGGTGCAATGGGGTCCAGTGGGGGGTGTTGGGGGTGCAATGGGGAGGGTGTGGGGAGTTCAGGGGGTGCAATGGGGGCCATTGGGGGGTGAGGGGGTGTTGGGGCCAGGTTGGGGGGTGCAATGGGGGGTAGGGGGGTGTTGGGGGTGCAATGGGGAGGGCACTGGGTCCGGGTCAGGGGATGCAGTGGGGGCCATGAGTGGGTGGGGGGTGTTGGGGGTGCAATGGGGAGGGTGCGGGGGGAGTTCAGGAGGCGCAGTGGGGGCCATTGGGGGGGCGGTGTGGAGGGGTTTGGGTGTCCAAGGGGGAGCACACTGGGGCCGGTTCAGGGGGTACAATGGGTGAGGAACTGAGGGGTGCAGTGTGGCTGACACTGGGGCGGTTTCGGGGCGGGGGGGTGACAAGGCTGAAGGCAAAGGGCCCCAAGGAATGGGGGGGGGCGGCTGGGGGAGCGGGGGGGCACTGGGGGTGTAGGGGCTGAAGGAGGGTTGGTCACAAGTGCAGAGGGTGGGTTGAGAGTATTTCAGGGTGTACATTTTGGGGGGGGGGGCGTGCAAAGATTGTAACCCCCCTGCAGGCCTGTACACCCCCCCACCCCCCCGCAGTGGGGCCGGGCCCCCAGGAGGTCGCTCCCCTCTGCTCTCCCTAGGTCCGACCTGCGCCAGATGTTGGCAACCAAGAGCGTGGAGAACATTCAGTTCCTGCCCTTCCTCACCACCGACGTCAAGTACAGCGGGGTCGAGCCCTGGGCGGGGCGGGGGGGTCACAAGCAGTTTGCCGGGGGGGGGGGTTACATGGTGGTGGCCGTGGCAGCAAGCGCCTGTGCCGTTTGCCCCGCAGCAACCTGAGCTGGCTGGGCTACGGCTGCCTGAAGCAGGACTGGACGCTGATCGCCATCAACACCATCGGGGCGACCCTGCAGACCCTCTACATCCTGGCGTACCTCTACTACAGCCCCGCGAAGGTGGGGGCCTGCCTGGGTGGATGGGGGAGACTTGGGGACCCCCACCCTGACCGTTCCCCCCCCCCGCCCCGCTGCTCTCCGCCCCAGCGCCCCGTGCTGCTGCAGAGCCTGCTGCTCCTGGCCGTGCTGGCAGCCGGCTACGGCTACTTCACCCTCCTGATTGCCGACACGCGGACGCGCCTGGCGCACCTGGGGCTCTTCTGCAGCGTCTTCACCATCGGCATGTACCTCTCGCCGCTGGCTGACCTGGTGCGTGGGGCTGGGGGGCAGCTGGGAGGTGGGGGGGGGCGGCCATGGGGGCAGCACCGGGGCTGCTCAGCCCGGGACCAGCCTCACGTTTGCTTCTGCAGGCCAAGATTGTCCGGACCAAGTCAACGCGCTGCCTGTCCTTCCCCTTGACCGTTGCCACCTTCCTGGCCTCCACCAGCTGGACACTGTACGGCCTGCAGCTCCGTGACCCCTACATCACGGTGGGTTGGGGCAGTGGGCGGGTGAGGATGCTATCCCATTCCCACCCCATCCCGTCCCGTCCCATCCCATCCCATCCCATCCCATCCCATCCCATCCCATCCCATCCATCCCATCCCCGTCCCGTCCCATCCCATCCAATCCCATCCCATTCCCATCCCATCCCGTCCCATCCCATCCCACCCTGTCGCATCCCATCCTATTCCATCCCGTCCCATTCCATCCCAACCTATCCCATTCCGTCCCATCCTATCCCATCCCATCCCATTCCATCCCAACCTGTCCCATTCCGTCCCATCCTATCCATCCCGTCCCATTCCATCCCAACCTGTCCCATCCTATACCATCCCATCCCATCCCATCCCATCCCATCCCATCCCATCCCATCCCCGTCCCGTCCCATCCCATTCCATCCAATCCCATCCCATTCCCATCCCGTCCCATCCTATCCCATCCCATCCCATCCCATTCCATCCCAACCTGTCCCATTCCGTCCCATCCTATCCCATCCCGTCCCATTCCATCCCAACCTGTCCCATTCCGTCCCATCCTATCTCATCCCATCCCATTCCATCCCAACCTGTCCCATTCCGTCCCATCCTATCCCATCCCGTCCCATTCCCTCCCAACCTGTCCCCATCCCATCCCATCCATCCCATCCCCGTCCCGTCCCATCCCATTCCATCCCATCCAATCCCATCCCATTCCCATCCCGTCCCATCCTATCCCATCCCATCCCATTCCATCCCAACCTGTCCCATTCCGTCCCATCTTATCCCATCCCGTCCCATTCCATCCCAACCTGTCCCATTCCGTCCCATCTTATCCCATCCCGTCCCATTCCATCCCAACCTGTCCCATTCCGTCCCATCCTATCCCATCCCGTCCCATTCCATCCCAACCTGTCCCATTCCGTCCCATCCTATCCCATCCCGTCCCATTCCATCCCAACCTGTCCCATTCCGTCCCATCCTATCCCATCCCGTCCCATTCCATCCCAACCTGTCCCATCCCGTCCCATCCTATCCCATCCCGTCCCATTCCATCCCAACCTGTCCCATTCTGTCCCATCCCATCCCATTCCATCCCAACCTGTCCCATTCCATCCCATCCTATCCCATCCCGTCCCATTCCATCCCAACCTGTCCCATTCTGTCCCATCCTATTCCATCCCATCCCATTCCATCCCAACCTGTCCCATTCCGTCCCATCCTATCTCATCCCGTCCCATTCCATCCCAACCTGTCCCATTCCGTCCCATCCTATCCCATCCCGTCCCATTCCATCCCAACCTGTCCCATTCCGTCCCATCCTATCCCATCCCGTCCCATTCCATCCCAACCTGTCCCATTCTGTCCCATCCTATCCCATCCCGTCCCATTCCATCCCAACCTGTCCCATTCTGTCCCATCCCATCCCATCCCATTCCATCCCAACCTGTCCCATCCCGTCCCATCCTGTCCCATTCCATCCCAACCTGTCCCATTCTGTCCCATCTCATCCCATTCCATCCCAACCTGTCCCATTCCATCCCATCCTATCCCATCCCGTCCCATTCCATCCCAACCTGTCCCATTCTGTCCCATCCCATCCCATTCCATCCCAACCTGTCCCATTCCGTCCCATCCTATCCCATCCCATCCCATCCCATCCCATCCCATCCCATCCCATCCCATCCCATCCCATCCCAGCCTGTCCCATTCCGTCCCATCCCATCTCGTCCCCCACCGTGGCATTCAGCTGAGCGGTTGCCCCCCCCCCCAGCCAGCGTCGTGCGTGTCACACAGCAGAGCCCGTGACTAGGCTCAGCGAGATGAGTATTGATTTTAATTAATTAGATGGTATAAGGCCAATAAATCTCCCCCGGCAACGCGGGGCTGGTGGAGTGGCGGTGGGGAGGGCGGCAGCGCCTCGAGCCAGGTAGATCCGTCGTTCCCCCCCACCCCACCCCGGCCCCCACCCATGTCATCCTGCAGGTCCCGAACGTGCCGGGATTGTCACGAGCGTCGTGCGGTTCTGGCTCTTCTGGCGGTACCCGCCGGGCCAGGACAAGCCCTACAGAGCCCTGCACGCTTGAGGGGGCCCCGCCGGCCCCCGAGGAAGGAGCCCACGATGAAGGATCCCCCCCCGACCTCCTCCCCCCGCTTTGCCAGTCTGCTCCAGCGTGGGCTGGCCCCAGCCACCGAGCCCTGGGTGCCACCGCGGCGCTGCTGTCCCCCTCAGCCGAGGGCTGCCCGCTCCCGGCAGGACCGGGGCCCCAGGAGAGCACCTCCTGCTTCTGCCGCCGTGGTTCGCCCTCGCCCCTGAAGCCCTTAGTCCTTTGGTGATGGTTGGTTTGGTCTCAGCGATGCTTTTGGGGTGCCGGGACCACCCCCCCCACACCTCAATCCCCGGGCACCCCGCCTGTCCCCGGGGACCCCTGGACTGTCTTCCGTGCCCACGGCTCTGCCCCAGCGCCGGGCTGGGGCTGCCGGGCAGCCCTGTCTCTCTTTTGTACAAATCGAAGTGCCTTTTAATAAATCAGAGACTCTTCCCAGCACCTGGTTGTTGTCCCCTCCCTCCCGGTGTGCTGGCTGCGGAGACCAGGACGGCTCTTGTCCCCACAGCCGCTTTGTCCCCAGGCTGGTGAGGGCTCATCCTGGCACCCACTGGGCTCTGGCAAACCCTCCTCCGGCAGCACCCACTTTCCAGCAGCGAGGAAGCATCAGCCCCAGCCCTGGGAAGGCTGTGTTGGGGCAGGGAGGGGACACGGAGGGCGGCAGCACTACCCGAGGGTGCTGCTCTGACTCCCTCCCGCCCCGAGCAGCAGCCTGGGGACACCAGTCACACCGGGGAAAGAAAAGTCCGTTCTGCAGCTTCGACACGGGGCTTGCTACGGGCCACGATGCCGTCAAACTTAGAATCCATTAAAAGCCTCGCTAAAACCACGACGACCGAGCGCGCACAAGTCAGGCGGCCGTTGGCGTTGACCCAAACTCGATTAACGAATTAACAATGATCCGGAATGAAGCGATCAGGCAAGCGCATCAGCAGAGGGACCGGCGCGCCTTTGGGTGACCAAATTACACAACAGACGCTGGCACCTTGTGAAACGCAACCCCCCTCCTGGGGCAGGAGACCCCCACACACACCCAGAGCGAGGAGCCCCGTCACGGCAGCTCCATCGGCACGGGCACATCCTCCAGCCTGGATGACGCAGGCCGGATTAAGGAAGTGGTGACGAGGACTTTGGCAGAGCCCGTGCTACGGCTCAGACACTTGTTTACACCTTGCGACGTGGCCTGGGAAAAATCAATACGGAGGCGAGCGGCAGGAACGGGGCCGAGCCGAGAGCGGTGGCTGGAAGGGATGATGAGCTCCCGCTGTGCTGCGGCATGCAGCCCCAGCTGCCGCGGCTACCGGGCTTGCCCGGCGTGCTCTGTCTTGCTGCCGTGGCCTGCGGAGCCGGGGCTCCCCTCGCCCGCACCGGCTGCGCTTGCAGGTGTCTCTGCCCCACGGACTCGCCGCAGGGCCGCGGTCGCTCCCCCAGCCGCAGCAGCCCCATTTCCCAGCGGGGTGGAGCCCGCGCTCAGCCCCCCCAGCACCGGGGTGCAGCTCCCAGCCCGGGCAAAGGCGCTGCTGGAGGACCGACCGCTTCGGGAAAGGGCAGCTTTCCCCGCTGACGCACCAGGCAGAAACTCGGCTGCCAACCGGTCGCTCCGGCTGGCATGTGCCGCGAGTGGATGGCGGGAGCGGCCGTGACGCGGCCCCACGCGCGAGGCCGGAGGCGTGCGGAGCATCTCCCAGGGATGTGAGCACCCGCAGCGGGCACGTGTCCGTGCAGGGAGAAGCTGCCGCCATGCTGCTGCCTGCCGAGCTGCCGGAGGGCCGTGAGTAGCCCCTGGATGGCCATGAGTAGCCCGCAGAGGACTGCGAGTAGCCCACGGAGGACCATGAGTAGCCTGTGGCGGGCTGCTGTCCTTGCCCTGCACCAAGACTGCAGTCCCTACCCCAGGAAGGTGCCGCTTCACCAAATCTGGGGTGGTGCCACCCCCCCAAACAGCCGCGCACAGGCGAGACTACGGGAGCTACCCACCCTGCTCTGAGCTGCCATTGTTGCTCAGGAAACAGCTAATTAGTCGCTCCTGCTAATTAGCCTGAGTCCTCCTTCATGATACCAACTGCTCCTTTTTGCAGAAGGATGCGCAGCCGATAATTAAAAACAAGAAAGTCCTTTGGCTGGTATGCGAAGAAGCCGGGGAGGCTGCCAGGAAGGCAGGCCCCGGCATGCGTCACCACCAGCCGTGCAGCTCTTCCAGCTGGCCCGGCAGCGCCAGGTCTCAGGCACCCCTGGACAGGGGGGCACCCCCGGACGGAGGGCAACCAGGGCCTGCCCCCCCCTGCCCGCAGCAGCAACGCCTCCACCGCAGGGCTCCCATCCCCATCCCGGAGAAGCCTGGCACGTCTGCCCGCCGCTGCTCGTGAAAGTGGGGGCAGAGGAGCGGCAGCTGCAGCCGCTGCGCCGGCAGGAGCGGGGAGCAGCCCCCCGGCGTGGGCTGAGCCGCCCCGGCAAGCCGGGGGAGACCACAGGCTCTGGGCTCTCTGCATTTTAAAGGCTGCGCCGCCTGCTCCACCCAGCCAGCTTCTCTCCTCCTTCCCCTGGAAACCGGCCAGCGGGACCAGGATGAGTCTTCTCCAGCTCCCACCTGACGGTGCGAACCACATCTGAAGGGCAGCCGGGAACGCGCTCTGCCCGCAGTGCTACCCAGCGCCCCGCGGGCCTGCGGGGCAAGGCCTGATCCTGTCCTCGCCACCTTGCATCCCTGCCTCTAGAGCCAAGCTCCAAGAAACTCGGAGAGGGAGAGGCCGGGTTGGGAAAGGACGGGCTCCCTGCAGGGCGGTGGGAGTGCTGAGAGGGGGACCTGGGCCTGCGCGGAGACCCCTCCTCTGCGCAGAGCTCCCCAAAAACCAGCCTCACCCTGGGGAGAGATGAGCGGTTTCCCACCAGAGCGGCTTTGAGCAGCGTCCCGGGGTCCTCGGCTGCCCGCTGTCCCCGACCAGGGCAGCACCACCCAGGGGAGCCCCAGCTGGAGGCCCCCTGCTCCCCCCCGGCCCCCCGGGGAGCACCGCACACCACAGGCAGCCGCCGTCCCTCAGCTTTATTGGGGTCAGAAGCGCAGCCCTCGTCGGCGCAGGTCCGTCCGCGCCGCGCTGATGTGCTCCTGCAGCTCGGCGGCCGCCTCCTCGCAGTCGTTAAAGGTGGCCAGGCGGTAGCCCACGGTGGCCAGGGAGTAGCAGCCGAAGGCCACCAGCAGGTAGACGGGCAGGGGCAGCAGGGCCTGCCGGTACGGGGCCGGCAGCCGCAGCCCCGGCGGCGCCAGAGCCAGCGCGGCCCAGGCCGAGCCCAGCAGGGCGAGTCCACACAGCCACTGCCCCAGCTTGGTCATGGCGGCCTGCGGAGAGAGGGGCCGTGAGAACCGGGCCGGGCCGCGCCCCGCACCGACCGCCCGGGCCGGGCCTGGCCCGCTCCGGGGCCTCCTGAACAGAGCCCAGCCCCGACCCCCTCCGGCCGTTCGCCAGTCGGCGCCGGGACCCGGCCCCGCCCCGCCGAAGAACCGGTACCGCCCCCCGGCTGCCGGTACCGGCCCCCACCCCCCACCTGGACCGGTCCCGGGCCGAGGGCCTGCTCCCCCTCCGTCGCGAGGATGACGTCACGGCAGCGCGCCGCAGCGCGGGGGCCGCTGGGAGCTGTAGTGCGGAGCCGCGCCACGGCGCCTAGCGCATGCGCAGCGGGAGGCTGCGGGGCGCCCCCTGCGGGCGGGGCGGAGCGGGGCGGGCGGGACCCAGCGGGACCCCCCGGGGCCGGGGCCGGTGCCGCAGGAAGCGCCGGGTTTTGTCGGCGGCGGCCGAGGCCGCGGCCGCAGGAAGCATCTGGTTTCCTCCGCGTCCGGCCGCGGCGGGCGGTGGGGGGGCCGGCGTGGGAGCAGGCCTGGCCAGCCCTCCCACGGCTTGCGGGGGCCTGGGCCCTTCCCACGGCCGCCCCCCACCCCCGGGGCAGCCCCGGTGCCCGGTAGCTCCCCCCTGCCTGTCGCAGGGAGAGCACGGACGTGCCTTTGTTCCCCTGCCAAGCGCCGGCAGCCTTGGCTGTGCCAGCGCAGGGGCTTAGCAGCAGCCGGAGACAGAGCTTTACCATCCACAGCCCCCAACTCTCATCTCCCGCCGGAGCCCCGAGTGCCGGAGCATCCCCCGCCAGCCCCGGGGACCCCCGCAGCCCCCCGCCGCCTCCCTCCAGCCGGGCCAAGCCCCTGCGGCACCAGAGCCTGCTCCGACCCGCCTGGCTCCGCTGGGATTTTCCTCCCTTGCAGGTCCAGCAGACAAGACGCCGTCAGCACATTTTCCCTGCGAGACGGCGGTGGGGGGGGGGGTCGGCCTGTGCCAAGCCCCCCCCCAGGCACAAGCGAGGCGGAAAACCCAGCCCAGGCTCCAGTGCAGCCTGGCCGAGCAAGCGGGATCGCTCTCAGCCACGCCGGTGCACAGCGGCGCGAGGAAACGGGGCCGAGAGCCGGCGGAGGAACCAAACCCGCGGCAGCTGCGGACAAGGAACTACAAAGAAATGGCTTTATTGGGCGGCTGAGAGCCCCAGTCCGGCCCAGCGGGGAGGGGGCTGCCCCGGGGAAGGGGCCGCAGGACATCAATTCCTCTTCCTGCCTTTGCCGACAGCCTTGGCGGGAGCAGCGATGGGTGCTGCGGACTGGTAGAGGGTAGAGGAGATCTTGTTGATGTAGTAGAGGCCAACCATGGAGAAGATGAGGCTGCGAGGAAAAGAAGGGAAGAGGCTGCTCAGCTGCTGGCGGGCAGGAACACGCCAGGGCTGGACCAACACCTTCCCCTTCGCCCCCGCTGCGGTTCCCAACACTGGACACCCTGGGGGTCCCTGACCAGCCGTGGCCCTGCCCCGTGCCCCACTCCCCTCCCAATCGCCAAGCACGAGCCATCAGGGTCCCCGGCAGCAGCCGAAGCAGCACGACGGCTGCTCCAGGCCAGGCTCTGGACTCACCAGGTGGTCACGCAGACTCGGTGAATGAGGCCGGAGGCAAAGAGAGCCAGCGAGAGGCAGGTGAGAACTGCAGGGGAAAAACAGGAGAGATAAAAGATGCAGTCACGCTGCCCCAACACGTCAGCCTCAGAGTAGTGGGGGCCAGGGCCGCAGCGATGCAGGAGGACAAACCTACCCACAGAATGAGAAAAGCTCCGGGGGAACTACCAGGGTGGCCCTTCCTCCAGGGCAGGGCCGGGACCCTGCGGTCCCACAGGCAGAGCACACACGGGGCAGGGCCCCGCCGCAGGCCCTTCGCAAACCTGGCCCTGCTGCGGGCCGGCACACCCGACGCCTTGGGACAACGGCGTGCTCCCACTCCTCCCCGCCCCGCACCCCTCCGCAGCACTCACTCTCGGGGAATATCTTGGCCTGGAAGCCTTTGCCGAAGACGAGGTTCTCCAGGTTGTTGAAGGCCTGGCCCGGAGGGTTAAGGGACAGAACGGGGCGCTGCACCCCCAGCCCCGCTCCCCGCCGCCCCAAAGGATACGGTGAGGGAGCAGACGAAGAGCGCGGAGCCCAGCAGCCCGCCCTGGATGGTCAGCCACTCGGTGGAGGCCAGCTGCCGGCTGTACATCTGCATCCCGGCGAAGAGCAGCAGCGAGAGCAGCGAGGAGAGCGCCAGGGAGGTGCCCGTGCCTACGGCTGGGGCCACGGTGTCACCTCAGCAAGGCTGCCGGGACCGGGGCCCCTGCTGCCACGGCGACAGGGACCGCGGGGCCAAGGCCGCTTCCCGGGCCTCGGCCTGGCCAGCAGCACCCGGGCCCCGGCCTGCCCCCGGGCCTGGGCCCAGGCCTTCCCGCAGGCCCCGGCAGCCCCCTGGCCCTGGCCGCCCCCCGGGCCCAGGCCCACCCCGCAGGCCTCGGCCGCCCCCCCAGGCCCGCCTTGGCCGCCCCGTGCCCCGACCACCGTCCCCGTTACCCATGGTGCCCCGCGGCGTCGCCCCCGGCACCGGCCCAGGCCCGTCCCGCTGCCACCGGCCCGCGCAGGCGCACTGCGGCCGCGCCGGGAGGGACACGGCATCAGGCGTGGGGGGGAGAGACAATGCGCATGCGCTGGCGCTCCCCGCCCCGCGGGCGCAGCGCTCCGGCGGGCTCGGGCGCCCCCTGGCGGCTGGGCGCGGCGCTGCAGGCCCCACCGGCTCGCGCGCCCCCCGGCGGCGGGGAGAGGCGCAGCGGGCGGCCCCGGGGCGGGGGCGCGGACACCCCCCCCCTCCGCAGCCCCGGTACCGGTCCCGGCCCCTTTCCCGGCGCCCCGCTCGGCCCGCCCGGGGTCCGCCCCGGGCGCCGCACCCCGAGCCGCGCTGCCGTCCGCACGGGCCCGGCGGGGGGTGCCCGGGGCTGCGGCGGGAGCCTCCCGGTGCCGCCCCGCCGTCGCCGCCGCCGCCCCCCGCCGCCCCCCCGCCGCCGCCGCCGCCGGGGCGGGTCCCGCCGAGCATGCGCGCCGCCGCCCCGCGCCCTCCCCCCGGCTCCGCCGCTGCCTGCAACAGACCGGGGCGTCCGCGGCCGCCGCTGCTGCCGCCGCCGCCGCGGGGACCGGCGCCGGGAGCGGAGCCATGGCCGAAGGCGAGGACCTGCAGACCTTCACCTCCATCATGGACGCGCTCGTCCGCATCAGCGTAAGCGGCGGCGGTGGGAGGGGGGGGGGGCAACCGCGGGGCCGCGCTCCCCTGGGACCGGCGTCGCCATGGCAACGCGGCGGGGCCCGATGGCGGAGGCGGGCGGGATGGCGGGGGTGCCCTTGAGGGCCGGGCAGGCCGCGGCAAGGCCTCGGCCCCGCGCCCCGACCCACCGGGCCTGGGGCCGTCGGGCGGCCGTCCCCGGGGAAGGCCGACACCGGGCCCCCCCCCGCACCGTGTTATCCCGGGGCCGGGAGCACCGGGAGCACCGGGAGCTGCCTGCACACCGGTGGGCGGGGGGCCCGGTCCCCATCCTGGCTGCGATCCTGGTGGCTGTCCCGGTACTGGTCCCAGTCCTGGTGCTGGTCCCAGTGCCGGCCCCAGCCCCAATCCCCATCCCGATCCCAGCCCTGGTCCCCATCCCAGCCCTCATCCCGGTGCCGGTCCTGATCCTGGCCCTGGTGCTGGTCCCAGGCCCGACCATGGACTTGGTGCTGGTCCTGGCTCCGGTCCCAGTGCTGGTCCCGATCCTGGCCCTGGTGCTGGTCCTCATCCTGGTCCCAGTCCTGGTCCCCATTCCAGCCCTGGTCCCAGTGCTGGTCCCAATCCTGGCCCTGGTGCTGGTCCTCATCCTGGTCCCAGTCCTGGTCCCCATTCCAGCCCTGGTCCCAGTGCTGGTCCCGATCCTGGTCCCAGTGCTGGTCCCGATCCTGGCCCTGGTGCTGGTCCTCATCCTGGTCCCAGTCCTGGTCCCCATTCCAGCCCTGGTCCCAGTGCTGGTCCTGATCCTGGCCCTGGTGCTGGTCCCGATCCTGGCCCTGGTGCTGGTCCTCATCCTGGTCCCAGTCCTGGTTCCCATTCCAGCCCTGGTCCCAGTGCTGGTCCCGATCCTGGCCCTGATGCTGGTCCTCATCCTGGTCCCAGTCCTGGTCCCCGTTCCAGCCCTGGTCCCAGTGCTGGTCCTGGCTCTGGTCCCAGTGCTGGTCCCGATCCTGGCCCTGGTGCTGGTCCTCATCCTGGTCCCAGTCCTGGTTCCCATTCCAGCCCTGGTCCCAGTGCTGGTCCTGGCTCTGGTCCCAGTGCTGGTCCCGATCCTGGCCCTGATGCTGGTCCTCATCCTGGTCCCAGTCCTGGTCCCCATTCCAGCCCTGGTCCCAGTGCTGGTCCTGATCCTGGTCCCAGTGCTGGTCCCAATCCTGGCCCTGGTGCTGGTCCTCATCCTGGTCCCAGTCCTGGTTCCCATTCCAGCCCTGGTCCCAGTGCTGGTCCCGATCCTGGTCCCAGTGCTGGTCCCGATCCTGGCCCTGGTGCTGGTCCTCATCCTGGTCCCAGTCCTGGTTCCCATTCCAGCCCTGGTCCCAGTGCTGGTCCTGATCCTGGCCCTGGTGATGGTCCCAGGCCTGATCATGGACTTGGTGCTGGTCCTGGCTCTGGTCCCAGTGCTGGTCCCAGTCCTGGCCCTGGTGCTGGCTCCAGCCCCCAGCCTAATCGGAGCCCTAGTCCCCATCCTGGTGCTGGTCCCAGTGCTGGTCCTAATCCTGGCCCTGGTGATGGTCCCAGTGCTGATCCTGATCCCAGCCGTGGTGCTGGTCCCAGTCCTGGCCCTGGTGATGTTCCAGGCCTGATCCTGATCCTGGTCCTGGTCCTGATCCTGGCCCTGATGCTGGTCCTCATCCTGGTCCCAGTCCTGGTCCCCATCCCAGCCCTGGTCCCAGTGCTGGTCCTGATCCTGGCCCTGGCCCTGGTGCTGTTCCCAGGCCTGATCACGGACTTGGTGCTGGTCCTGGCTCTGGTCCCAGTGCTGGTCCCAGTCCTGGCCCTGGTGCCGGCCCCAGCCCCAAACGCAGCCCTGGTCCCCATCCTGGTGCTGTTCCCAGTGCTGGTCCTGATCCTGATGCTGGTCCCAGCCCTGACCCGGTCCCGATCCCAACCCCAGTCCCCATCGTGCCCCGGTCCCGTCCCCGGCGGGTGACGTTCCCCCCTCTCTCCCCAGACCAGCATGAAGAACATGGAGCGGGAGCTGGTCTGCCCGGTGTGCAAGGAGATGTACAAGCAGCCGCTGGCCCTGCCCTGCGCGCACAACGTCTGCCACGTCTGCGCCAGCGAGGTGCTGCTGCAGCACGGCTACCTCTGCTGCGACCCCACCTCCGAGCCCACCTCGCCCGCCGCCACCCCCGCCACCCGCAGCCCCCGCCTGGGACGCCGGGCCGTCCCCAAGCCCGACCGCCTCGACCGCCTCCTGAAATCAGGTGGGAGAGCCAGAGGGGACGGGGACGGGGCTCGGCGGGTCGTCCCGTGGGAGGGCCGAGCGGCTCTGGGGCGCCGCGCCCCGCCTGACGCCCTCCCCGCCTCCCTCCCGCAGGTTTCGGCACCTACCCGGGGCGCAAGCGGGGCACCGTGCACCCCCAGACCGTCAGCTTCCCCTGCCCGGCCTGCCAGCGGGATGTGGACCTGGGCGAGCGGGGCCTGGGCAGCCTCTTCCGCAACCTGACGCTGGAGCGGGTGGTGGAGCGCTACCGCCAGACCATCAACATCAGCGCCGCCATCATGTGCCAGTTCTGCAAGCCCCCGCAGCTGGAGGCCACCAAGGGCTGCACCGAGTGCAAGTCCAGCTTCTGCAACGAGTGCTTCAAGCTCTACCACCCCTGGGGCACCCAGAAAGCCCAGCACGAGCCCACACCCCCCACCCTCACCTTCCGCCCCAAGGTACGACCTCCCCGTCGGGGTCTTCCTTCCCCGCCTGGGATTTCATGGGTGCCCGGGGGGTGGATTCTGGCAGGGGGGTGAGCGCAGAGCCCCGCTGAGCTTCCCTGTGCCGGCGCAGGGGCTGATGTGCCCGGAGCACAAGGAGGAGGTGACTCACTACTGCAAGACCTGCCAGCGGCTGGTGTGCCAGCTCTGCCGCGTGCGACGCACTCACACCAGCCACAAGATCACCCCGGTGCTCAGCGCCTACCAGGCCCTCAGGGTAAGGGCTGCGGGGGCCACGCTCGGGGCAGGGACGGGGCTCGGCGGGGAGGAATCGGGGGCACCGGCGGAGCCCCGGCACAGATGGGGTGTGCAGGTCGGGGATGTGGGGGTTGCCGGCACCTCGCCTCACCTCCTTCCCTGCAGGAGAAGCTGACGAAGAGCCTCGCCTACATCCTGAGCAGCCAGGACACGGTGCAGACCCAGATTGCGGAGCTGGAGGAGACGGTGAAGCACACGGAGGTGAGGACGGAAGGTGCCTGCCTGTCCCCGAGCTGTCCCTAGCTGGGGTTGGCGCTGCCAGGCGGGTCCCTTCTCCGCGCCGGGGCGTGCGGCACGCTGACCCCGCCGTGCTCTGCAGGTGAACGGCTCGCAGGCCAAGGAGGAGGTGTCGCAGCTGATCCAGGGGCTGTGCGCCATGCTGGAGGAGAAGCGGGCGACCCTGCTGCAGGCGATCGAGGAGTGCCAGCAGGAGCGGCTGGCCAGCCTGCACTGCCAGATTCAGGAGCACCAGGCCATGCTGGAGAACTCGGGCATGGTGGGCTACGCCCAGGAGGTGTTGAAGGAGACCGACCACCCCTGCTTCGTCCAGGCTGCCAAGCAGCTGCACAACAGGTACCGGGCTGCGGGGATCCTGGTGGGCTGCCGGGGCGGGGGTCAGGGTCCGCTGGTGCCCAAGGCGGCCGCCACGTACCACCCTGACGTCCCTGCTCTCCGGTGCCGCAGGATCCTCAGGGCCACCGACTCGCTGCAGAGCTTCCGTCCTGCAGCCACGGCCTCTTTCAGCCACTTCCAGCTGGATGTCAGCAGGGAGCTGAAGCTGCTCACCGACCTGGCTTTCATCCGAGGTAAAGGCAGCAGGACCCGGGCACCGGCTGTGCCCCGTACGGAGGTGCAGCCCCTGCGGGCAGAGCGGCTCCCTGCCCGCCTCGGAACCGGAGCTCAGCCACGGCCGCCGAGGGCTGCGCTCGGGCGGGCGCTCGCGGATCTGCCGGTCCCCCCTCCCCGTCAGGGACGGCCCTCGCCCCAGCAGCCCCCAAAGCGATCCCTGCCCCTGCCCTGTGCCAGGGCGGCCGGGCCGGGGGGCAGGACAGGCAGGGCCGAGGTGCCAGGTAAGGGCAGCAGGAGCGCCGGAGGGTGAGTACGGAGCGGAGGCTGCCCCGCTGCAGGGCAGGCGCTTCCCCGCAGGGCAGGAGCCGCGTGGCCCTGCCGGACCCGCTGGCAACAGTTTTCAGACCTGCTTCTACCTCTCTTTGTTTATAGGCTGCGGCCGCTGCTGAGTCGTCACCGAAGTAACTGAGGCAAGTCACATCCCTGCCCCAGAGCCGGCCCCGCTCTCTCTGTCCCATCCCTCCATCCCCGCTCCTGCCCCGTCCCCGCTCCGCCGCCATCCTCCATCCCCGTCCTGCCCGCTGGCAGTGGCAGGCGGTGGCTCTGCCTGCCCCCCCTTCTGCTGCCGCTCCTCCTGCCCTTCGTCCCCCATCTCCGTCCCCCTCCTCGCCCCATCTCCGTCCCCTTCCTCGCCCCATCTCCGTCCCCCTCCTCGCCCCATCTCCGTCCCCTTCCTCACCCCATCTCCGTCCCCCTCCTCGCCCCATCTCCGTCCCCTTCCTCGCCCCATTTCGTCCCCCTCCTCACCCCACCTCCATCCCCTTCCTTGCCCCATTTCCGTTTCCCTTCTCGCCCCATTTCCGTCCCCTTCTCGCCCCGTCTCCACCTCCCTGCCCCATTTCTGTCACCCTCTCGCCCCATTTCCATCCCCCTCCTTGCCCCATTTCCATCCCCCTCCTTGCCCCACTTCCGCCTGCCATCCCCTCATCTCTCCGCCCCTCCTTCCCACCCTTCTGCCCCACTCCCACCGCGCTGCCGGCATCTTCACACCACGCTGCCATCCCCATCTCCTCCCCTCCTCCTCTCCTGCTGCCTCCATCCTCTCTCTTTCTCTCTCTCTCTCCTCCCTCCCCGACTTGCACTCAGCCTGTCTGGTCCCTGGAGCCCCACAGCAGCGAGCTCCTCTGTCTCCCCGACTCTCGCTCTCCTCTGGTGCCTACACACAGTCTCCGCAGTCAGATCCCCCTAGACTCCTGCTGGTTGTGCGTCCGTGCGTCCGTCCGGAATGCCCCCTCCCTGCGTCTGGCCGCCTCCCCGCCTGCCGGCGGGGGGGATGCTGCCTGATGCCCGCCGGTGCCTCTCCCCGCAGCACCCGAGGCCCCCGTCATCGACACGCAACGCACCTACGCCTACGACCAGATCTTCCTGTGCTGGCGGCTGCCACAGCACTCGCCGCCCGCCTGGCACTACACGGTGGAGTACCGCAAGACGGACGCCAAGGCCAAGGGGCTGAAGCTGTGGCAGCGGCGGGAGGAGGTGCGCGGCACCAGCGCCCTCGTGGAGTACCTGGACACCGACAGCGTCTACGTGCTCCGGGTGAAGGGCTGCAACAAGGCGGGCTTCGGGGAGTACAGCGAGGACATCTACCTGCACACACCGCCCGCCCCAGGTGAGGGGTGCCGGGGGCTCGAAGCACAGATCCAGAGCACCCCGCCGGCCGCTTGCGCCGTCCCTCTCACCCATTCTTCTCTCCTCTCCTCCTTGCAGTCCTCAACTTCTTCCTGGACAACCGCTGGGGCTTCAACCGGGACCGGCTGGCCATCAGCAAGGACCAGCGCGCCGTGCGCAGCGTCCCCGGCATCCCCATGCTCTTCGCCGCCGAGCGCCTGATGACCAGCTGCCACCTCTCCATCGACCTGGTCATCGGCGACGTGGCCATCACGCAGGGCAAGAGCTACTGGGCCTGCTGCGTGGACCCCAGCTCCTACCTGGTCAAGGTGGGCGTGGGGCTGGAGAGCAAGCTGCAGGAGTGGTTCCAGGTGCCGCAGGACGTGGTGAGCCCCAGGTGAGCGGGGGTTCGGTGGGTGAACGGGGGGTCCTCCGCCTCTTCCTGCCTCCCCGCTGGGCGCCGGCGCTGGGGCGCGGAGGGGAGCCCCAGCCTGTCCCTCGCGTGTCCGCGCCGGGACTCAGCCGTCCCCCCACCGCAGGTACGACCCCGACAGCGGCCACGACAGCGGGGCGGAGGACACGACGGTGGAGGCGCCCCCGCCCTACGCCTTCCTCACCATCGGCATGGGCAAGATCTTGCTCTCACACGGGTCGGCGCTCACCTCTCGCGACCCCAACGGCTGCACCGTGCCCTTGCCCCCGCGCATCGGCATCTGCCTGGACTACGAACAGGGCAAGGTGAGCTTCTACGACGCCGTCTCCTTCCGCGAGCTCTGGGAGTGCGGCGTGGACTGTTCAGGGCCCGTCTGCCCTGCCTTCTGCTTCATCGGAGGGGGTGCCCTGCATCTCCAGGAGTTGGTGGCCAACAAGCAGGAGCGTAAAGTGACCATCGGGGGCTTCGCCAAGCTGGACTGAGCCGTGCCCGTGCTCCGCGCATGCGCGCCGGCTGTGACCCCCAATTGCTCGGCAAGCTCCAGGGCCTGGGGGGCACACGAGCGAGCAGGGAGCAGAGCACAGCGAGGGCAGCCCCGACCCTGCCGCTGGCTGGGAGCAAGCCAGGCGTTTGTTTCGTGGGATGGGGGGGACGGGGACAGCTCTGCCGTCCCCTCCTCTCCCCATCGGCCTGCCCCTTTCCCCAGCTTGGCTCGAGGCTGCGGGCAGGGCTGGGCAGAGGGTGCACGCCAGGTCCTGGCAGAGGGTCAGCCCTAGAGATGGACAAGGGAGGGGGGTGCGAGTGGGACGGGGGGCTGCGCGGGGAGGGGGGCGGCAGGTGACGGTGGGAGTGATGGTGGGGGGGAGAGGTTGGGTGCTGGCTGGGGTGGGGGAGGCAGCTGGGCTTGGGGAGAGAGGGTGGGGGGAGGCTGGGCTGGAACGAGGTGTGAAGACATTTTTTTAAAATGGCTCATTTTCAATGTGGCTCACCCGGCTGCGACGCCGCAGCCGGGCACAGACACTGCAGCCAGGCACAGCCGCCACCGGCTCCCTCCCACGGGCTGCTGGGCTGTGGCCCCGGGGCTCCCCTGGGGCCGCAGAGTGCCGCTGGCTGCTCTGCCGTGTCCCCAGGGAAGCCGTGCGCTCGGCCAGCCCTGCCTGTGCCCCTGCCTGCACGGTGCGCCGGCCCATTTGCTGCCTGCACGTGCTCCGGTGGGAGACGCTTGGTCCCCCTTACACCGCGCCGTGCCAAACTGCAAACAGCCGGTGCAGGCTGGGGCCACGGGGTTGGGATCTGACCCGGCCAGGAGCCGCATGGGGCTGCCATCCACCGCAGGGGCCCGTGCCGGTGTTCCCGTGCCGGGATCCGTCCGAGCTGCTGTAGTTTCTCCAGGGTTCTGTTACAATTGCTGTATTTTCATGGTTTCCTACAATAAACTGCAATGCCAGACTCCTCCAGAGCCACCCCGCGGCAGAGGGCAGCCGCCCCACAGGCAGCACTGGCACTGGGGGCTGTGTGGGGTGCTGGCCGCTCCCCGGGGTGCGGTGCCCGTCGGTGAGGCCGTGGGGCTGGCCCTGGCAGCGAGGCCGTGGGGCAGGGCTGTCCTTCGGGCCGTAGCCAGCAGGGGCCAATCCTGCCCAGGGAAGGGCCCAGGGCAGCCCGGGCAGCGCTGACGTGTCCGGTCCCTGCCCGTGCTCTGCCCGGCCACGTGGCCACTGCCACCGTCCCGGTGTCGGGGTGCTCCTGGACCGGCTGCCAGTGGGGACCGTCTCCCTGCCAGGCCTAGAGAAACCCCCTATAGCATCAGCGGGGGGTCCCAAGCGTGGCTGGTCCAGCTTGGGGGGCTGCATGGCGCTGGGGTGGGTTAATGGGGGCTGGAACCCCCCCACGCAGGTACCTGCATCCCACGGGGCCCTGGGAAGCAGCGTGGCAGGCAGAGGAGCCACATGTGGGTCCAGACCCCCGCCCTGGGCTGGCGCCTGTCCCCGGGAACACGGGCCCCATCCGTTCGGAGGCAGTGGGGCCGGGCTCCCTGCGAACAGGCAGCTCTTTGTAGGGCCCAGCCCTGGCGCCTGTTTCGATTCCTGCGGGCCCTGCCCAGGGCTGGGGGGGGGCAGACGCAGCCCTACCCCATGCGGCAGCAGCCTCACGCAGCCCCCCTGCACCCCACGGCTGCACCCCACGGGGCCCTGCCCTGGGCACACGGCCCCATCCCCGGCGGGTGGCAGGACTTGGGGGGGTGTGTGGGGGGGAATGGGACGTGACACTGTGCCACAACCGACCCTCGATGCTCTTTTTAGCTTTTCCCCTTCCTTCTGGCATGCATCCGGCACCACATGTCGTGCCCCCCCCATCATCCTGCTGTTCATGTGCATGCAAAGACCCCCCTCCAAGCCCTCCCTGCACCAAACCGCCCCCCCAGCTCCTGCCCTACCTGCCCTAATGCAGGGTGCACCCCATCCCCGCAGCCCCCCATCCCCGCAGCCCCCCCGTCCCCGCGCCTGCCGGGCTGGAAGGCTGCTGGGTTGCGCTGTTGCTGTTGGCAACTCCGACTATCAGCAAGGCACATGGAAAACCAAAAGTAGCAGAGCCCCCCCCCAGCTCCCCCCCCAACTCCCCCACCAGCTTTGGGGCTTGCATCACCCCCTCTCGCCGGGCAGCCCCAGCTGCCCTGGAGCCCCCCCCAGCCCCTCGCCTACACCCCGGCACAGCCCAGGTGTCTCCCGGCATATGCCAGGGTCCCCGGGCACCCACGTCCCCCCACCCGGATCCCACGTGCTGCAGCCGTGGCACCCACCAGCCACACACCACCGGGCCGGTCCCAGGGCTGGGTCCCGGCGAAGCGGCTGGCCCCGCGCCTGAGCTCACAAGGGATTTCTTTAGGGAAGGTTTGTTTCCTTGTTTTTCTGGCTTTTCAGTGCTTGCCAAAACCCTCCCAGCCCCCAGTGTGGGCCCAGCCCAAACCGGGACTGCCGGGGGGCCGCTCCCCGGCTCGGGGCACAGCCGTCCCGAAGGCTCGAGCCCCGGCACAGCCCGGCACATGGCCCCACGCTGGACAGACCAGGTCCCGCTTCGGTCCCCAGCCCTGCAAGGGCCACCCCGCTGCCCCTCGGCATGGCCCACAGCCCCACCGCGCTCCCCTTCCTCCCGGCAGTCCCAGAAGCCGTTTTGGGGCTTATCCGTGGGTTTGCAGGATCCCAAACCCAGACCAGGCAGGGGAGGGGAGTGGGACCGGCCGGGCTCGGACACAGCCGCATGCACGCCAGCGGTGCACATACAGCCTTCCCGGCGCTCGTCCCACAGTTTTATGGCCCCGTCGTCACCTTTACGGACCACTTGTGCAGCCGCGGGATAACCGGCTGCGTCAAACGAGACGCGTGTTTGCTCACGAGACAGAAACTGAGAGTGCGGGACAGGCGGGCGGGATGTGGGTGAGAGGGACGGTGTCCCGGCAGGGCACGGTCACACCTGGGGAATGCAGGGGACGGGGACACCACCCGCACGCGGGTGACTGCAGGTATGACGGCAGCGGGTGAGAAACACCCCCAGCACAAACCCCAAGTCTGCCCGGCCCAAGAAACGAGAGCAGCCCCCTCGAGCCAAGGTCACCCACGTGGGTGACGGCCACGCCGGGGACGTCCCACCAGCCGCCGGGCCAGAAAGGGAGTCAGTCCCCAGAGGAGAGGCACCCAGCACGCTGGGGAAGCCGGGGTGGTATCACGGTGTGCCGGGGCTCGCCGCAGCCCCGCGGCACACAGCGCCCGACTGCACCCATCCTTTTATTGTGAAATGCGATAAATACACCACGGCCGCGGACCCTGCCACCCCGCTTCCCTGACGAGCCGAGCCCGGCGCCGACACCCCATATATATATATTTATATAAAATAACACCACAAAAAGAGCAATTAAATCCCCAGGGGCGAGCGCGGGGGGGGGCGAGCCCGGCCCCCCCACCCACGGCGCGGAGCAGGGGGTGCACAGCCAAGCGAGCACAGGGGCCGGCGGGGTGCGGGAGACCCTCCTCCCGCCCCGAATCTTTGTTCATCCAGTTCTGTCATGCGCACGAATCCGGCTGTTCCAGAACCATCCGGCTCCCACTACCCACGGCGAGGGACCCGGCAGCACCGAGGGACGCGCTCGGGGCCGGTGCTGCTCCCCCGGGAGCGGGGGGCTGTGGCTGCCCCCTCTCCTCGGCGGCCGCCCTCCGTCCCGGCGCGTCCCTCAGAGGTTGTCGGAGGCGGCGGTGGGGTTGGTGTAGGTGAAGGTGCCGGCCCCCGCGCCATTGCTGCTGGCCACCTGGGGAGGGGGCGGTGGAGGGGGGTGTCAGAGCCGGGCTGGGCTGAGCCCCCTCCTCAGCCCCCACTCGGGGGCACTGGGGGAACCCCCACACCCTCACCGTGGGCGCCACGGACAGCCCGGTGCTGGGCTTGGCCAAAAAATGTGCACCCCACCCCGGAGAGTGGGCAGCTTCCCCCGGCCACGGGCACCCAGAGCCCCCACGGGCACCCAGAGCCCGCCTGGGCGCAGGAGCTGGCAGAGAAGCCGAAGCGGCCCCGCGTTCCTCTCCTCCTGCGTGATAAGCCTGCCCGGCAAGAGCGAAGGTAAATATTTACCCGGGCCCCTGCTATTTGAACAGGGCGAGCTGCTCGCAGGGAGCCAAGCAGCTGGATGCGGCCCCCGCCCGCAGCACCGGCGCAGAAGGCAGCGCAGTGCACCGGGGGGGACGGGGCTGGCCGGCCGCCCCAAACCCCACGTCACTTGCGGGAGCCCTTCGCGCGGGCGGGTGGCTCCCGACACCGCACCTGCAGCTCCCATTTCGGAGGCGCTGGTGCGGGGTATGGGGTGCAGGATACGGGGATCAGCCCCCCAGCCCCCTGCCACCCCTGAACTGCCCCAGCTCCAGCCCCAACCCCACTCCCCGTCCATGGCATAAGGATGCTCCGACTCCGGCAGACGTGAGGGTCCGGCTGGGATGCAGCCGAGCCCGAGAAGGGGCAGCGCTGGCAGGCAGCGAGGCCCCTGCCCAGCCCGGAGCAGGGGGAGCAGCCGCCCAAGGTCACGGGGAGCTCCCTGGAGCCGGGCCGGGTCTGCCAGCGCCGGCCGCGCACCCAGCGCCGCTGCTCCATCCAGGCGTGAAAGTTACGCTCACCTCCCAGCTGGGAACGGACCGGCGTGGGGCTGGCTCCCAGGGCCACCCGTCCCCTGCCCCACCGGCTCCGTTAGCCATTAACCCAGCGGTCAAGGGACCCAGCTGCACCAAAACCACCTTCCCCTGCACCACCCCAGCCCCGCAGCGGCTGGGATACCGGGCGCGAGCAGCCCTGGGGACGGTGGCACTCGGCTCTCACCTGGCTGTAGGGGTTGGGTTTGCTGTTGGGTGACACGTAGCGCCCGTGGCTCTGGTACTGGGGGTACTCGGCCATGGGGTGGTAAGAGTCCTTCGTGCTGAACAGGTCCAGCTTCCCTCGGCTTTTCCGGCGGCAGGTACAGGTGGTCTGGGGGGGAGAGGGAAGGGGTCAGGGGTCTGATGGCATGGGGACGGGGACAGGGGACCCAGCAGCGGAAGGCAGGTGAGGACAGGGACGGGGACGGGGGACTCACCATCAGAAGACAGGTGAGGATGCTCAGCAGCAGCAGGATGCAGACCAGGACCAGCAGAGCAATGGCCCAATCCGGGACCACAGGCACCGGTGCCGGGGACGTCACCTCCACAGTGCCTGAAAGAGGACCAGAGCCGTGTCTGCACCGCTGGGCAGAGCCGCAGGGCTGGCCGGGACAAACAGCCCCGAGAGACCCCCCAGGACAGGGCGTGAGGGGATGAGCCCTCCTCCACGGGGTCCAGTTGGTCTTCCCAGCGCTGGCCGCCACGGGCACCGGGACACTGCATCAGCTCTGCCGGCTGCACGCCCTGAGCCTGTCCCACCGCCAAGGAGCCTCCCTGCCCCGGCCAGGATGGGGCAGCGCTTGCAGAGCCCCCCCAAAGCAGCCCCGTGGGGCTCCGTCCCCCCTCGCAACCCCAGCCCGAAGCTCCCGCTCACTCTGGATGCTGGCCAGCTGCAGGTCCATGATGAAGCCGTTCTGATCCAGGCTGTTCCTCAGCTGCTGCTCAGCGGCATTGCTGGTGACGGTGTTGTTGCCATGCCCGAACACGAGGGTGGACTGCACCTCCACTGAGCCTTGGCTGCTCGTGAGAGAAGGCGTCAGTGCCCGGATCACCGCCCGCCGCGAGGGGCTCTGCACCGTACAGCCGGGACACGCCGGCCTCCGCAGCCGGAGCCGCCGACCCGCTCACCTGAAATGGAGCTCGCTGCATCCCTTGTAGGTCTGCCTGTCCACGCAGCTCGCGCAGCCAAAGACGTATTCGAACTGGAACAAAGCACGGGGGTGACTGCCACCTCCCCGGCACCCCCTCCCTCCCGTCCCCTCGCGGGACTGGCCGGGGCTGCCGAAGCGGCTGGCAGAGAGGATGCTCGGGGCACTTCCATGGGGAGCCCCGACGGGAGGCGGCTCCTTCCCAGCACAGACCAGGGGGTCTTTGTTTGCCCGCGGGCAGGGCTGGGACTCACCATGGTCAAGACAGTGTGGCTCAGGCTCACGTACTCCTTCGACGTGGGGTCGCGCAGGCTCTCGTTGAAGCTCCTGTTGAGGATGCGGAAGGACAGTGGGACGCGGCGGAGCAGCTGGACCGCGGAGGGAAGCAGGCCTGTGGTTTTGCTGGGGTTGGGAGCGCTGCTGCCGCCGCCCAGCACTGCCGTGGGGGTATGCCTGGGAGCCGTGCTGCGCTGAGCGGCGACAGAGGTTTTCCGTGTGGGGATGACCTGAGTGCTGCTGCTCCCGTTGCCTTTGGCGCTGGAGGTGGGGACCACCGTGCCACCACCTGCAGGGGAGGTGGGAGCCGTGGAGCTGCTGTTGGTTGTGTTGGTGCCGAAGGGGGGGACCCAGTTGCTGCTGCTTGCGGTGGCACTGGCATGGGAGATGGCAGCGCTGCTAGAGACAGGCACCGCGGTGCTCTTGGCTGTGGCGTTGCCTGAGGAGCTGTTGCCGGACTGGAAGTTTGTGGTGTTGCCCGTGGTGGGGAAGACTGTGGTGTGGGAGGAGGCTTGGGTCCCGTTGCCGCTTGTGTTTTTGGAGATGGTGATGTTCGGAGCGGCGGTCATGGGAGCGGTGGTTGTCTCAGTGGTTGTCTCTGTGGTGGTCGTGTCAGTGGTGGTCGTCTCCGTAGTGGTTGTGCCGGTCGTGGTCGTCTCTGTGGTGGTCTCGGTGGTGAGCGTGGCACACATACCTAGAGGAAACACCAGGAGTCGGCGGCTGGCACTGCAGCATCGGTTTGGGAAGGTTTTACACCATACGTCTCCTTGGCTGGACGGTCACCAGGGCCACGAGGCGCCGAGAAGCACCACGACCTCCGGGAGCCCACCACCGGCAGCTCTCGCTGGCCACGAGGACAAGATCTTCAGGAACATCCCACAACTGGGGCTTATGCTGGGCACACGTGGCACCACCGAGGGTCTGGGCGGTGCCACCTGGGCAGCTGGCACCGGCTCCATGCCCAGCCCTGCAGACCGCCCCTGCTCCTGACGGGACCCTGCCACGCTGCGGGGCTCGGGCACAGCCCCTCTGCCCCGATAAACCCTCCTTTGCTGTGGGTTGCTGGGCTGGGAGGGTGGGGTGCCACCCGCGCCCCCCCCAGACCCACATGGCCTGGCTGCTGGCCAGCGCAGGCGGTTTCCGGCTGGTTTCCCATCGGGTGCCGCAGGAGCCGGCGGTACTGGAGGAGAGCCCGGGGTCCGGATGGCTCACCGAGACACACCTGCATACCAGCCTGCGAGCCCCGGGCGCAGCCTGCTCCGGCTGGCCCCGGCACAGCCCGGCTGCCCAGCCCTGGATGATCCTTTCGGACACGGCTAAGAGCGGCCGCAGCCACAGCGAGGTCCCCAGGTCCCGGCTTTGCTGGGGACAACCGGTCTTGGGGCACTGCACCCCGGGGCCAAACCAGGAGAGACGGCCATGTCCCTGCCACCGGCGTGCCGAGGGCCACCGGCTCTGGCGTCTCCCAGTCCCCGCTCAGAAAGCAGCCCAGGGGACACTGCTCCCGTCCCCAATGCCCCATTACCTCCCCGCCTGCCCGGCTCCCAGCCCCGCTCTCTCCAGCTTGGGGTCCCGCTGGCCCCAGCCCCTCACCTGCGCCCAGCGCCAGCAGCAGCAGAAGGGTGGTGAACGCCATGGGACTCGTCCCGGGTGGTCCCGGCGCCTCTCAAGGCTTTGCGGCGGCTGCTCTCCCGTTAGCCGGTGGCGCGCTCCGCAATCCGGGGATCAGGAACTGGCGGTTCGGCAGCGGCGGGAGCTTTATAGAGCACCTGGAGCAGGTGGGGAGGCCCCACCCCGCCGCTGGCCCCGGGGAGGGGGGGTCCCTCCGCCCCGCTTGGCACAGGGCACCAGGGTGCCGCCTTGCCGATGGGGCCCCAGCGGCATCCTCCCCCCAGGCTGGGTCCCCCACGGTGCCCCGGCTCGGGGGGACACCGCCGGCAGCGTCCTTGTGCCACGCGTGGACACAGCCTCAGACGGGGGCACGGGCAAGGGGCAGCGGCCGGGCATCCCCGGGCAGGGGTGAGGGGCAGCGTCTGCCCACCCCGTGGGCTGAGCCACAGCCCCCAGGACCTGGTGGGGAGCACGAGGGGACGGAGCCCCCCAGCCCCTCGCTTGTGGGGGGCCTCATCCTCTGGCTTAGCCTGGGGTTAATCATTACCAGCCACCCACTGCCTCACCCTACACTCAAATAAACACTGGTGATGCCCCCCCGAAATGGTTACGCAGGCGGGGTCCAGGGCCCCACAAAATCCCAGTACCTCCCAGTAACCTCGACAGATCCCAGAGCCCCCCCCGGGCACGAGGCCCCCAGCGGGCACAAGACCCCCTTCCCACTCAGGACGTGGTCCCCAGCCCAGGCTGATGCCCGGTGCCAAGCCGGATGCCGATGCTCCACCCCAGAGGTACCAGGTGCCACCCGCGCTGGGGCGCAGAGCCCCCGTCCTCCCTGGGGACACGTGCTCCTGGCACGGCCGGACCACAGCAGCCTTTCTGGTCCCTCCCTGCTCCTGCCCTGCGGGAGAGCCCCGATTCCCAGGGAGGGCCCCAATTCCCAGGACGGCCCCGATTCCCAGGGAGAGCCCCGATTCCCAGGGAGGGCCCCAATTCCCAGGACGGCCCCGATTCCCAGGGAGAGCCCCGATTCCCAGGACGGCCCCGATTCCCAGGGAGGGCCCCAATTCCTAGGACAGCCCCGATTCCCAGGGAGGGCCCCGATTCCCAGGACGGCCCCGATTCCCAGGGAGGGCCCCGATTCCTAGGATGGCCCCGATTCCCAGGGAGGGCGCCGATTCCCAGGAGGGCTCCAATTCCTAGGACAGCCCTGATTCCCAGGGAGGGTCCCAATTCTCAGGACGGCCCCGATTCCCAGGAGGGCCCCAATTCCCAGGACGGCTTGGCAGGGGCCCTGGAGCCCGGCATCCTGCCCGGCCCCACGTGGAGCCAAACCAGCACCCCGGCCGGGCTGGGGGGTTTCTGCGGTGTCGGTGCAATGGGAGCAGAGCGAAGGGCACCCTCCGCGGGGCTGGGACGGGTGGCCTGGGTGTCAGCGTGGGTGCGAGGGGACCCAGCCGCACCCAATCCCCCGATGGGGTCCACAGCCTCGGTGCTGAGCCAGGGGAAGGCAGGCAGGGGACAGGCAGCAAGCTGTGGGTGCACACGACCACCCTGAGACCCCCCCCAGCCGTGGGGAAGGGGGGTCCCACACGGCGACGCTGACCCCACCGCCCTTCGCCCGGGGTGCTGCACCCTCCCACGCCCGCCACGTTCTGCTCTCTGTGCCAACCCCGGCTCCCCGCTGCGGTTCGGTCCGTGTCCCCAAGTGTGTGTCCCCCCCCCAAAGCAAGGGTTGAAGGTCACAGCGGAACACCCCAGAGGATGCACTGTGTGGGGGCATGAGGGAAAGGGCACCCCAGCACCCACCCAGGGCAGCACCCCCGGTCACCAGCACCCGCCTCGGCCGTAGCCGGCACCCACGCGTGCCCGCAGGGCTGAGCGGAGCCGGCGGTGGGGGTGGGGGGTGGGGTGGGTGGGGGGTGGGTGGGGGGTGGGTGGGTGTGTGGGGGTGTGGGGGTGGGTGGGTGGGTGTGTGGGAGGGGTGGTGGTGTGGGGGGGTGTGTGTGGGGGGGTGGGTGGGTGGGTGGGGGTGGGGGTGGGGGGGTGTGGGGGTGTGGGTGTGGGTGGGTGGGTGGGTGGGTGGGGGGATGGTGGGGGGGGGGGTGGGTGGGTGGGTGTGTGTGTGGGTGTGTGTGTGTGGGTGTGTGTGTGTGTGTCGCCCCCCCACGCGCGCGCCCGCCGCGCCCCGCCCCGCCCGGTGGCGCTGGAGCTGCGGCGCCCCCTGGCGGGCGCGGCCTCCCGCAACGCTCGCCCCGCCGAACGGCACCGGGAGCGGCACCGGGAGCGGCACCGGGAGCGGCACCGGGACCAGAGCCCCGCGGACGCCCCTCGCAGCCGGGGACCGGGGCTGCACGAGCCCCACCCCGCCCCGCCGCGCACCCCCCGGAGGGAGGGAGGGCGCTCGGTACCGAGCGGTGATTTCACCCGTCCCGACCCCGCGCAGGTGCGCGCAGCGCCGCCGTGATGCCCCGGCACCGCCCGCCCCGGTCCCGGAAGGGGCAGCGGCCGCCGCTCCCCCAACCACCGGCCCCGGCCCCGGCGGGGCTGCCCCGCGGCCGCCGCGTTGCCCTTTTAAGAGGGGGGCCCACCGCCGCCGCGCCCATTGTCGCCGCCGCCGCCGCCGCGGGGCGGGGGGGGGGGGGGGGGGGGGGCCGGGCCGGTGCCGGTGCCGGCCCCGCGCGCTCCGGGGCGGGGGCACATTCCGCCGCGTTGCCGGGACACCCGTCGCCATGACGACCGGGCACTGCCGCCGGGGTTCGGCGCGCGCCGCGCAGTTCCCACGGAACGGCCCGAGCGGCGGCGGCGGCGGCGGCGGCTCCGCTCCCTCCGGGGCGGCGGGAGGGACGGGATGCGGTGCAGTGTTGTGCTCTCACCTACCAATATTGCACTCGTCCCGGCCTCCCGCCGCCGCGGGCTCCGCCGGTGGGACCGGCCGCCCACCGGGCTCCCCCCACCCCCCCGCGACGACCACCGGGAGGACACCGAGAGACGGAGCCGAGAGCACCGGGGGGGGGGGGGTGGGGGGCAGCGCCCGCTCGGGGCACCGGGCCCCCCGCAGGAACCGGGCGCGCAGGCTAGAAAACACTCAAAACTTTATGGCCGGACTTGGGGCAGGGACCCAACCCCGGGGGGGCGGCCCCGCCACCCGCGGGGGCCCCGCTCCCGGCCGCACGCCCCCGGTACCGGCAGTGCAAAGTCCTCTGGGGGGGGTGGGGGGTGGGGTACGGGCGGCCGCTCACTCGCGTCCCTCCAGCAGGAACCGGCGGAAGGGCTCGAAGTCGGCGGGGATCGTGTCTGCGGGGCGAGAGCGGGAGGGGGGGTCAAGCCCCGGTAAAGCGGGAGGAGGCGGGGGGGGGGGGGGGTCAAGCCCCGGTAAAGCGGGGGCCCCCGACGGCCCGACCCCCGGCGCAGGGGTGAGGGAGGAGATGCTCTGCCAGCTCTCGGCCCCCGCCCCGGTGCGGCGCCGGTGTCCCCGCCGGGGGGGTGGGGGGGGTGGTGTCCCCCCCCCCCGGTGTCCCCGGTGCTCACCGTTGCAGCGGTACTGCAGGTTGGACCAGATGATGTTCTCCTGGGAGAAGCAGAAGACCCCCAGCCGCCCCCCGCGCATGGTGGTGTCGATGAGCACCCCGGAGTCGGCCACCAACCGCGGGCCCTCGTACAGCCGCACCCTGCGGGAGGGGCACGGCCGGTCACCGGGGCACCGGGACCCCACCGGGGCACCGGGACCCCACCGGGCATCCCGACCCGGGGCTTGGAGGGGGGGATACCGGGACCCCACCGGCCATCCCGACCCGGGGCTTGCAGGGGGAGATACCGGGACCCCACCGGCCATCCCGACCCGGGGCTTGGGGGGGGGGGGACACACCGGGACCCCACCGGGGCACCGGGACCCCACGGAACATCCCGGCCCGGGGCTTGGGGAGGGGGCACCGGGACCCCACCGGGCATCCCGGAGGGGGGACACCGGGACCCCACCGGCCATCCCGACCCGGGGCTTGGGGGGGGGGACACACCGGGACCCCACCGGGGCACCGGGACCCCACGGAACATCCCGGCCCGGGGCTTGGGGAGGGGGCACCGGGACCCCACCGGGCATCCCGGAGGGGGGACACCGGGACCCCACCGGCCATCCCGACCCGGGGCTTGGGGGGGGGGGACACCGGGACCCCACGGGGGCACCGGGACCCCACGGAGCATCCCGGCCCGGGGCTTGGGGAGGGGGCACCGGGACCCCACCGGGCATCCCGGAGGGGGGACACCGGGACCCCACCGG
The DNA here is from genome assembly GCF_030936135.1 of Gavia stellata. Lineage (NCBI taxonomy): Eukaryota > Metazoa > Chordata > Aves > Gaviiformes > Gaviidae > Gavia > Gavia stellata. The sequence continues at coordinate 3,043,959 of NC_082626.1, forward strand.
CCATCCCGACCCGGGGCTTGGGGAGGGGGCACCGGGACCCCACCGGGGCACCGGGACCCCACGGGGCATCCCGGCCCGGGGCTTGGGGAGGGGGCACCGGGACCCCACCGGGGCACCAGGACATCGCGACCCGGGGCTTGGGGGGCGGCACCGGGACCCCACTGGGGCACCGGGACCCCACGGGGCATCCGGGCCCGGGGTGGGATGAAGGCAACGGGCCGGGGCATCCCGCCGGGGCCGGACCCCCGGAGCGGGGCCCCCCGCCGGGGCCGGGATGGAGCCCCCCGGCCCGGCCCCGCCGCCTTTGTCGGGCGTTTTGCATGTGAAAGGCGCCGGCGGCCGGCGGGGTCGCCATGGCGACGGGACAATGGCCGCGGGGGCCCGGCGGGGCAGACGGGCCCGGCCCGCGGAGCGCCCCCCCCCCCCCCCCCCCCCGCTCCCCGCCGCGGCCGCCCCGACGGGATCCTTAAAGGGGAAACGTGCCCGTGCCCCACCGGGGCTGGACCCCTCCCCACGGCCGGCATCCTCCCCACCAGGGTGGCCCCATTGATGGGGTCCCCAGTCCCAACGGCCAGTATCCCCTTACTGGTGTTGTCCCACCGGGGCTGGACCCCCACCCAGCATCCTCCCCACCAGGGTGGCCCCACCGAGGGGGTCCCCAGTCCCAATGGCCAGTATCCTCTTACTGGTATGGTCCCACCGGGGCTGGACCCCCACCCAGCAGCCACCCTACCAGGGTGGCCCCAGGGAGGGGGGCCCCAGTCCCAACCCCCAGTATCCCCTTACTGGTGTTGTCCCACTGGGGCTGGACCGCACCCAACGGCCAGCATCCCCCCCAGCAGGGTGGCCCCATTGATGGGGTCCCCAGTCCCAACCCCCAGTATCCCCTTACTGGTGTTGTCCCACTGGGGCTGGACCGCACCCAACGGCCAGCATCCCCCCCAGCAGGGTGGCCCCATTGATGGGGTCCCCAGTCCCAACCCCCAGTATCCCCTTACTGGTGTTGTCCCACTGGGGCTGGACCGCACCCAACGGCCAGCATCCTCCCCACCAGGGTGGCCCCAGGGAAGGGGTCCCCAGTCCCAACGGCCAGTATCCCCTCACTGGTGTTGTCCCACTGGGGCTGGACCACACCCAACAGCCAGCATCCTCCCCACCAGGGTGGCCCCAGGGAAGGGGGCCCCAGTCCCAACGGCCAGTATCCCCTTACTGGTGTGGTCCCACCAGGGCTGGACCCCCACCCAGCATCCACCCCACCAGGGTGGCCCCAGGGAGGGGGTCCCCAGTCCCAATGGCCAGCATCCCCTCACTGGTGTTGTCCCACTGGGGCTGGACCCCACGCAACGGCCAGCATCCTCCCCACCAGGGTGGCCCCAGGGAAGGGGTCCCCAGTCCTAACGGCCAGTATCCCCTTACTGGTGGCTGGACCCCCCCTTACTGGGGCTGGACCCCACCCAACGGCCAGCATCCTCCTCACCAGGGTGGCCCCACCAGGGTGGTCCCCCTCCCAACGGCCAGCATCCCCTCACTAGTGTGGTGCCACCGGGACTGGACCCCACCAGGGACTGGACCCCACCAGGGACTGGACCCCCTCCCACCGGCCAGCACCCTCCCCCTAGGCCGTGGCCAGAGCAGCCCCCAACCCAGCACCCCCCATGCCCCCCGTGCCCGGCCCCCGCTCACCTGATGTAGCCCACCTGGGGCCTGTGCACCAGCTGCCAGCGGTAGGACGTCTTGTCCCGCCAGCCCACGTTGCGTGGGTCCTTCCAGAGCAAGCGGACGTGGTCGGGCGTGTGGCCCGTGTGCCACAGCGCGTTGCGTAGGTGCTCCCCAGGGCCCGTCGAGGATTTCACTGCCTGCGGGTGCACAGGGTGTCACGGGGGGGGGGGAACCCGGTCAGGGGGGCCCGACCCGGCGCACAGGGTGGCCAGCACCCACCTTGAGCTGCAGCCCTGGCTCTGCCACGGCGCGGAAGGGGGTGGCCTGCCAGTATGTCTGCTCCGTTTGCTTCCACATCACCACGTAGAAGCTGGCGCTGTCCTGGTAGCTGAAGATGAAGCCGGCGTAGTCATCATCGGTGACAGTGTTGACGTGGAAGGTGCCCTCGAAGTCCACCCCGTTGAAGGCCGTGTAGCCTACAGGCGGGCAAACGCTGCAAGGAACCCTCTTCCCCCAGCACCCCGGCTCCCTCCAAGCCCACCCTTCACCCCTTCGTGGGGCAAAGAACCTGCCGCCACCCCTGAGCACGGGGGGACGGGAGGAGGGGGGCTGCCCCACGGCGTCTGCGGGTGGGAGAGCATCTCTTACCAACGGCCAAGCCCGGGTCACTGTTCATGGTCTGCACGATCTCCATGCCCTGTGGGGGACAGTTGGGTGAGGAGCGTCCCCAGCAGCCCTGGGGACCTCCCGGTCCCCCTCCGCCCCCACCCCGGCAGCGCAGAAACACGGGGGGCAGCACCCACACCTGGTTGAGGACAACCCAGTTGGGATCGATCTGGGCGTCCCCCTCGGGGTCGAGGATGACAGTCTGGTAGGCGCGGAAGTCGGTCAGCGTCACCTCGGCGCTCTCAGGGCACACGTCCAGCTGGTCCACCACCGTGTCGTTGTCGAAGTCCTCCTCGCACACGTCACCCACACCGTTCCCTGGGGACACGTGCCCCGGTCAGGGTCGGGCTGAGCCCCGGCGGCTGTTCCTCCTCGCGCCCGCCCCGCGCTCACCGTCCGAGTCCTTCTGGTTGGGGTTGGGGATGAGGCGGCAGTTGTCTGGGCCAGGCGCCGTGTAGTCAGGGATGCCATCGTTGTCATCGTCGTTGTCACAGTCATCCCCCAGCCCGTCGTTGTCCGAGTCCAGCTGGGAGCTGTTGGGGATCTCAGCGCAGTTGTCCTTGGTGTCCTGATGCCCGTCCCCATCGCTGGGAGCAAGAACGGGGTCAGGGCAGCGCCACAAACCAGGGACCCGGCACCGTGTCCCCACATCCCGAAAACCCCATTGTCCCCCTTCCCAGGGCCCCGAGCCGGGAATCCAGCTCTGCCCCCAGGGACGGGACTGGGGAGAGGACGGGACGGGGAGGTGACCCCGCAGCAGCACGGTCCCCACCTGTCCTCGTTGGTGTCACAGATGTCTCCTACCAGGTCGCTGTCCATATCTGTCTGGAGGAGACCAGAGCCCTAGTTCAGCGGACACCCCGGGGCGAGGGGGCCCAGCCGAGGACCCCCTGTCCCCCCCGCCGGGCAGGGTCCTGCGTGCCCCGGACCCCCCGCCCCAGCCTGCGCTGCCTGGCCCCAGCCATACCTGAGTGGGGTTGCTCATTTCAGGGCAACTGTCACAGGCGTCCCCGACGCCGTCCTCGTCCCGGTCCGTCTGCAGAGGGTTGGGCACCTTGGGGCAGTTATCCAGCATATTGGGAATCCCTGCAAGGACAGCGCTGGGTGGATGCTCTCCCCGCCCCAGCCTGGCGTGACAGCGTCCCTGCTCCGCGAGCGGCCCCGGCCCCGCACGGGCAGGTCAGCCCCGAGAGCCGCTCACCGTCCCCATCGATGTCGTTATCGCAAGCGTCCCCCTCGCCGTTGCTGTCCGTGTCCCGCTGGTCGTTATTGGGCACGTTGGGGCAGTTGTCACAGGCGTCCCCGAAGGAGTCGGTGTCCGAGTTCTGCTGGTCCTTGTTGGGGAAGAGCCGGCAGTTGTCCTGCGGGGAAGAGGACAGGGATGCCGCGCTGCAGTGGCTGGCAGACAAGAGGCCATAGTCCCACATGGGTCAGGGCGGGAGGACGTCTCCAGCACGCCCAGTTAAACCATCCCAGAGCGTGATGATCCCCGGGGGAAGTATCTTGAGGGTGGCAGCACCAAGCCAAGGGGAGGAGGAGCCCTTTGCCCAGCACGGCCCCCAGAGCCACAGGCACATCCTGCCTGCCACAGCCACCTCCACGTTCTTGATGCCATCGCCATCAGCGTCATCATCACACTGGTCCCCAATGCCGTCGTTGTCGGCGTCCTCCTGCCCCGAATTCGGTGTCAGACGGCAGTTGTCCTGCAGGGAGAGGCAGCATTAAAGACGGGGAGGAGACGAGGTCTGAAGCACAGCCCCACCACGGGCTCCCCCAGCCCGAGGGCGCTGCCCTCCCTCTCCGGGACACCCACCTGCTTGCAGTGCTTGTTATTGTCGATGCAGGGCAGGGGCTCGTCCGGGTAGCCGTCGAGGTCCGTGTCTTGCCCACACACGTTGCCGTTGCCAGCCCAGCCCACATTGCACTGAAGAAAGAGGAAATCAGGGGCTGGGAAGCGGGGAAGGGCCCTGGCAGGACCAACTGCTGCTCCTGCCGATACCCCCCGCACCCCTCCCCGCTTCACCGTCCTCCTGCCCCCGTCCCCCGCTCACCGCACAGGAAATTTCACCGTTCCTCTCGAACACGCAGAAGCCGTTGATGTCGCAGGGGTTGGAGGTGGGAGTGCTGCAGGACTTCTGCGGGATGCAGCCGGACGTTTGGTTCCCCACAAACCCTGACTTGCAGGGACCACACTTGTAGGAGCCCTGGGAGAGGGAGGGCAGGGGCAGGATTAGGGGAGCAGAGCGGCCCCAGATGCCAGGCAGGGAAGCAAGGCGGCTCTGCTCACCAGCGTGTTGGTGCAGATGGAGTTGGGGTCGCAGCCCCCGTTGTTCCCATCGTTGCATTCATCAATATCCGTGCAAACCTACGAGCAGGGCGGAAGAAACCGTCACCTGGGGTCTTTCCCTGCCTGCAGCTCTGCCCATGCCTGTGCCCTGCCCAGGAAAGCTCCTCTCCTCTGGCAAGCGCAGCATCCTCCACCCATCCCCACAGCTCAGCAGCTCAGCGTGCCTACGGGGACCCGGCCAAGTCCTGTGGCATCGCACTCACCTGCTTGCTGGCCCTCGCGTAGTCAGCCCCCACGCCGGAGACGGTGTTGCCCCGATAACCGCGGGGACAGGGCTCGCAGCGGAAGCCGGGGGCCGTGTTGATGCACTTGGAGCCGGGGAAGCAGGGGTTGGCATAAGCGCACTGTGGCACAGGGAGTGAGAAAGGCTTCACCCTCGGGCACGGCGTCCTGCACATCAGGGTGGCCGCTGCCCCGGGGCATCCCGGCGGGACCCTTCCCCGGCTTGAGGAAGCATCCGGAGAGGGAAAGCGTCATCTGCCCACGCTGCTGTGGCAGCGCTGGGGCCCAGGCGGTGCCTGCTGACCCGCCCCAGGCGCGTGCCCACCTCATCGATGTCGGCGCAGTGTGTGCCGTTGCCCTCCAGCCCCGGCGGGCAGGGCCCGCAGCGGTACCCGGGGTATTCGTACGTCTCCATGCAGTCCACGCCGCTGAAGCAGGGGTTGGGGTTGCAGCGGGAGCGGTGCTCGTGGAAGCCTGAGAAGAGGAGGGCCGGGCAGGGGATGAGACGGGGCGGCCCTTTGCCCACCTGAGGTGGGAGCAGAGCCTCGCCAGCACTCACCGCAGACCTGGCACTCCATGATGGTGTTGCGGATCAGAGACATCTCCTTTACCTGGGAGGCAGCAGAGCACGGAGCGTCAGGGGGATGCAGCGTACTGCCTGGCACCCTGCTCTCGGGCAAACCCCAGCCCGGGGAGAGCCGATACCGCCCCACCGCCTCACCTGGTCCCTAATGTCTTCCCGCAGCTCGGTCAGGACCCGGTTGAAGAGGGTCAGCTGCGTGACCAGCGCCTTGGTCTGCTCGCCTGCCAGGAGCAGAAAGGACAAGGTCAGCCCCAGGACAGACGCAGCCTCCCGGGGCCGTGGGCTGGGGACTGCTCTGCCCTCCCCGGCACCGAACCGGGAGAACAAGACAGCCGACGGCCCTTCCTCCTCCTCCCTGGTCCGCACAGGACCCCTTCCCCCGGAGCACATCCCACGCCCTCTGATCCACCCCGTCCTGGGGCCCCGCGCAGGCACTTGGGGTGCTGGGACAGGCTGCGGAGGGTTTTCTGCCTCCGTGGAGCCCCAAACGCTGCCGCGGCCCTCGCGCCAGGGCAAGGGGGAAGCAGAGCAGGGACTTACCCAGGATGGATGCCAGCGCATTCGTCACTGCAAGGAGAGAGACGAGATATTACCGAATGCTGCCATCAAAGCCCAGCAGCGTCACCTTGCACAGTTGCTCCTGATCAGCGCCTGCGCAGCGCAGGAGCTCCCACCTGCGTGGGGACACCTGGACCGGGAGAGGCAGGAGCACCCCTCTGTGCGGCGTGCTGTCACCTCCCACCTCCACGTGCCGCAGCACGTGGCACGCACGGGTGACCCCGTAAGCCCTCCGCGCTGCTCGGCGCAGGTACCTGCACTCTGGATGGACTCGTCTCCTTGGAAAGGGCACTCGCTCAGGGCCCCGACACGGCTCATGGACCCTCCCAGGATCAGCTTCATCGACTCCACAAACCCCTGACGTACAAGGGGGGACGCAGTCAGACGTGGGGGGCTCTGCCTGGCCCCGAGGGGACGGGACGGGCTGTCTCGGCCCCCCCAGGGGTTCCCGGTACTCACCTGCATCCTCTGGTAGGCCTTCTGCCCCGTGCGCACCTCGATGGACTCCACCTCTCCCAGCGGGATCTCCGACAGCTCGGGCAGCCCCACGCTGGAGTCCATCTGCTTGCAGTCGACGTAGAGCTCCACGCTCAGCATGTCCCCGCGCAGCCCGCTCAGGCGCACGATGATGGTGTGGCTCTGCCCGTCCGCCACGTGCGCGTGCTGCAGGTTGACCGAGTGCAGCTTGTTGTCTTCCCGCAGGTAACGCACCAGGACTGCGGAGGAGCGGGAAGGGGCTGTCAGATCTTCCCCCCGCCAGCGCCGGCAGCCCCCCGGGACCGGCGGGCATCCCGCCGCCCTCCCCAGCGGGCCGCGCAGACGGCAGGAACTGGGTCTCCGTTTCTCTCGGGGCATCACGGCAAGGCCAGGGCCAGCACGTCCCCGCGCAGCAGGCACCCACCTTTATTGATTTTCCCCACCACGGAGACCTCCAGCCACCGCGTGTTGTCCTTCTTGGAGTAGAGGCCGAAGAGGGTCCCCCCCTGCTTGGGGGGCAGGCGGAAGGTGGAGAGGAGGTAAACGTCGTTAACGGTCAGGAGCTCCATCCGGATCTTGTGCGTTACGCTGGCCATCTGCCGCGCCTCGCTCACCATCAGCAGGTCGATAACTGCGGGAGCCAAGCGCGGGGGTCGCATCCTGCCCCGCAGCCGCAGCTCCGGCCGCAGGAACGCGGAGGTGCCCGGTGCTGGGTGCTGGGTACGGCTGCCCGCCCCGCTGGAAGCCCGGTCAGACCCAGGGGATGGGGGGGATGGGGTCCCTGGACCGTCGGGCCCCCGGGGGTGGGGGGGACCGGGGAAGCCCCGAGGGCTCCGGGCCCCGCCCGGCCCCGGCCCCGCGCGGTGGCGCTCCAGGACCGGCAGCGCTGCGGCCGCGCCACCGAGACGGACCCGCGGAGCCCCCCCCCCCCCCCGTCACCGGCGGGACCGGCGGCCCAGCGCGGTCCCCGGCCCGGAGCCTGCCCTGCTCCCCAGCTCCGCAGTCGGGGCTTCCCGGTGGGGGCGGCTGCACCGGTCCCGAGCATCCCGGGGCGGGCAGGGCTGGGCGAACCGGTGCGGCCCCGCGGGATCGCGAGCAGAGCGGGGACACAGCTCGCGTGGAGCTGCGGGGGCAGCGCGGGGTCCGTGTCCCCCCCACCCCCCCGGGCCGACCCCGGTGGGCGCGGAGCAGCGGGACCGGGAGCCCCGGGAGGGACGGCGCCCGGCGCACGGAGAGCCCGGTCCCGCCGCCGCCGCTCGGCTACCCGCCTGCCCCGTGCAACCGCACCGGGAGGAGCCCCGGCCCCGGGGCAGAGCCCCAGCCGCGCACCGCGACCCCGGGAGCCCCCGCTGACCCACGCGGCGGGACCGGAGCCCTCCCGCCGTCCCGAGCCGGCATCGCGACCGGTGTCCAGGCGGGGCCGGCGGCTCCCTGCCCCGAGCTGCCCCCGGGGGGTACCGGCGGCCGCCCCGAGCTGCGGGGATGAATGTCCCTCTGTCCCCCCGCTGCCCGCAGCCCAGACCTCCCAGGGCGAGCGGAGCCGCTGTCAGCCGCCCCGGACCGGGCAGCGGGGCCGCGGCGGCGGGCGGGGGGTCCAGCGCGCCGGGAGCCCCGTCGGGGCCGCCCCGCCGCCGCCCCGGGGCCCGGCCCGGTGGCAGCCTTACCTTGCAGCCCGGGGCGAGCCGCACCGGCGGCGCCCAGCAGGAGCAGCGCCAGGAGCGCGCCGAGCACCGGGCCCCCCGCGGCCGCCGGTGCCCCCATACCGCCGGTGCCGCCGGTACGGAGCGGAGCGCGGCGGGGCGGGGTGGAGCGAGCGGGGAGGGGCCGGCGCTGCCGGCGAGGAGGAAACAAAGAGCCGTCAATCACGGGCGCGCATCCCGGGGACCCCGGCGGGCGGTGCGGGCGCAGCCCCGCCGGCGGAGAGAAACGGGGGCGCCGAGCGGCGGGCCCGGGGCTGCGGGGGACCCCACCGGCCGCCCCGGCGCTGCCCGCCCCCGGCGCGGCTCCCGCTGACGGCAATCGAGCGTGGCAGGCGCCGGTTCACCGGGAGGTCAGGCAGTCTGGGGCCGCCTTCTCGCCAGCCGGAGCCGCTCCAGCCGCACCGGAGCATCCCAGCCCGGGGGAGCCGGGGACCGGCGCCGGCAGCCGAGGGCTGCTTTGCCGGGGGTGCCCCGGGCCGGTGCTCCCGGGCGGGAGAGCGGCGAGCGGGGCCGGTCCGCCCGGAGAGCGCTCAGCGGCCTCAACCGGCGGTCGGGGCCCCGGCCCCAGCCCCGCAGCAGCGGGAGGGGTCACCCCGGGAGCTCCTTCCCGGGGAGAGGGAGCGGGGTCGTACCGGCAGCCCCCGCCGCGCCCTCGGGCGGCGGCAGCGCGGTGCCCCGCGGGCAGCGCCCGCCCCGGTTGGTCCCACCGGGCCTCTCCCCGCTGAGCACCGGCCAAGGCGGGCGGGCGGCCCGCGGAGCCCGGGCCGTGTTTACGCCTGTTTCCCCCGGCGCCATAACAACGGGCCCGGCCCCGCGGCCCCGGGCGACGGGGTGGGCCGGAGCGGGGGCGGCTCCCGAGCCTCCCCCCGGAGGGGGGGGGGGGGGTGTCCTCCCTCCCGCCCCTGCGCTCTCGGCGTGGAAACGGGCGGGGCGGCCCCGCGGGCCGGTGCTGCGGGGGCTGCCCCGCGGAGGGGGCGGGGCCGGGCCGTGTGGTTCCGGGTCAGGCGGGAAGATGGCGGCGCCCATGGAGCTGTTCTGCTGGGCCGGGGGCTGGGGGCTGCCCTCGGTGGACCCCGACTGCCTGGCCGTGCTGGTGAGCGGCGGCGGGGACGGGGACGGGGACGGGGACGGGGACGGGGCCGGGGACGGGGACGGGGAGTCCCGCCCGGCCGAGCCCCCGCTCCCGCCGCCGCTCCCCTCTCTTGCAGACGTACGCGCGGTTCACGGGGGCGCCGCTGAAGGTGCACCGGGTCAGCAGCCCCTGGAGGAGCCCCTCCGGTAAGGGCCCCGCCGGGCCCCGCCCCATTGCACGCACCCCCCCGCCCCATCGCAGCCCCCTGCCCCACTGCAACCCCCCCGCCCCATCGCACCCCCCACCCCATCGCATCCCCCACCCCATCGCATCCCCCCCCGCCCCATTGCATCCCCCCGCCCCATCGCAGCCCCCCGCCCCATCGCAGCCCCCCTGCCCCATCGCACCCCCCTGCCCCACTGCAACCACCCCGCCCCATCGCAGCCCCCCGCCCCATCGCAGCCCCCTGCCCCACTGCAACCCCCCCGCCCCATCACAGCCCCCTGCCCCACTGCAACCCCCCCGCCCCATCGCAGCCCCCCGCCCCATCGCAGCCCCCTGCCCCACTGCAACCCCCCCTGCCCCATCGCAGCCCCCCGCCCCATTGCAGCCCCCTGCCCCACTGCAACCCCCCCGCCCCTTCGCACCCCCCCGCCCCATCGCACCCCCCACCCCATCACATCCCCCACCCCATCACATCCCCCCCCGCCCCATTGCATCCCCCTGCCCCACTGCAACCCCCCGCCCCATCACAGCCCCCCGCCCCATCACACCCCCCTGCCCCATCACAGCCCCCCGCCCCATCGCACCCCCCTGCCCCATCGCAGCCCCCCTGCCCCATCGCACCCCCCTGCCCCACTGCAACCCCCCCGCCCCATTGCAACCCCCCCCGCCCCATCGCAGCCCCCCACCCCATTGCAACCCCCTGCCCCACTGCAACCCCCCGCCCCATCACACCCCTCACCCCATCGCATCCCCCACCCCATCGCATCCCCCCCCGCCCCACTGCATCCCCCTGCCCCACTGCAACCCCCTGCCCCATCACACCCCCCCCGCCCCATCGCACCCCCCCGCCCCATCGCAGCCCCCCGCCCCATTGCACTCCCCCCACCCCATTGCACTCCCCCCGCCCCATTGCACCCCCCTGCCCCACTGCAATCCCTCGCCCCATCGCACCCCACTCACCCCATCACATCCCCCCCACCCCATCACACCCCTCCCTCACCCCATCACAACCCCCCCTCGCCCCATTGCATCCCCCTGCCCCACTGCAACCCCCCCGCCCCATCGCACCCCCCTCACCACGTTGCACCCCCCTTACCCCATCGTGCCCCCCCCTCACCCCATCGCACCCCCCTCATCCCATCTCACCCCCCCTCACCCCAACGCAGCCTCCACCCCATCACATCCCCCCACCGCCCCATCGCACCCCCCCATCTCACCCCCCCTCACCCCATCGTACCCCCCCCCGCCCCATCGCACGCCCCCCTGCCCCATCGCACAGCCCTGCCCCACTGCAACCCCCCCGCCCCATCACATCCCCCCTCACCCCATCGCACCCCCCTCACTCCATTGCATCCCCCCGCCCCATTGCATCCCACTGCCCCATCGCGCCCCCCTCACCCCATTGAACACACCCCTCACCCCATTGCAGCCCCTGCCCCACTGCAATCCCTCGCCCCATCGCACCCCCATCGCACCCCCCCCTCACCCCATCACATCCCCCTGGCCCGTTGCACCCCCCTGCCCCATTGCACACTCCCCCCGCCCCATTGCACACCCCTCATCCATCGCACACCCCCCTGCCCCATTGCCCCCCCCTCACCCCACTGCAACCCCTCGCCCCACCACACCCCCCCGCCCCATCGCACCCCCCCGCCCCATTGCACCCCCCTCACCCCATAGCAACCCCTCGCCCCATTGCGCACCCCCCTCACCCTGTTGCACCCCCCTGCCCCATTGTATGCTCCCCTCACCCCATTGCAACCCCTCAGCCCATCACACCCCCCTCGCCCCATTGCACCCCCCTGCCCCACTGCACGCCCCCCTCACCCCGTTGCACCCCCTTTGTCCCAGCACGCTCCCCGTGTCCCATCACACACAGCTTTCATCCTCTCACCCACGCCCCTCCTGTTCCTCTGCCCCCCTGCCCCACCTTACACTCCCCCCACCCCGCCGCACGCTCCTCCGCCTCGCACCCCCTTCCCCGAGCGTGGGGGCCCTTCACCCCGGCACAGCCCCCCCCTGCGCCCCTCGCCCGCGGCGGGGTGGCACCCCGGGCTCCGCTGCCTGCAGCCACCCCTCTCCCTGCCCTCAGGGCGCCTGCCTGCGCTGAAGACACGGGACGAGGGCACCATCTCCAAAACCCAGCAGATCATAACTCACCTCAGGAAACAGGTAGGAGGGGGGGGGCGAGGGGCACCCCCTGCCCCGGGCTGGAGGGCACCGGAGCCCCCCTGGGAAGGAGGGGGCTTTGTCCCGGTCGCCCAAGAGGCACGGGCGGGATTTGCCGCTTCCCCGCCGGATCACGCCCGTTGCGTTTGCGCTGCAGAAGTATAACGCCGACTACGACCTCTCGGCTACGCAAGGGGCGGACACGCTGGCCTTCGTGTCCCTGCTGGAAGAGAAACTGCTGCCGGTGCTGGTGGGTCTCCCTGCGGAAACATCTCGGGGGGGATGCCGACACGGGGAAGGTGGTCTCGCCGAGGACTGGATCCGCTCCCTGGAGCGATGCCGGCGGGCTCGGGTGTGCGCCCACCTGCCAGGAGAGCCAGAGAACGCTGCAGGCAGCAAAATCCCAGGGACCTGGAGCATCAGCAGTGGGGATCGGGGTGCTGGGGGGGTCTTGTGTGGCAGCGGTGGGTTGTGCAGCCAGGGCTGGGGTCTGGCCTTGACCCTGATGCTCCCTCAGCCCCTCGCGGTCTCCGCAGCAGCCAATTCTGTGCCAGGCACATGGTGCCGGTGTGAGCGACGCCGGGCACGGGCTCCATGGCGCCCGCCACGGCAAAGGGCTGCGCTGGCTCCAGCCGCGCCACGGCCTGGGCACGGATCGTTCTCCGCTGCAGATCCACACCTTCTGGGTGGACGCGAAGAACTACGTGGAGCACACGCGGAAGTGGTACGCGGAAACCATTCCCTTCCCCCTGAACTTCTTCCTACCCAACTGCATGCACAAGCAGCACCTGGAGCGGCTGCAGCTCATGTGGGGAGACGGCTACATGGAGGATGAGGAGAAGCTGGAGAAGGAGGTGAGGGGATGTGGTCTGGGCATGGCAGGTCCTTGGCGGGTGCCCAGAGGGACCCACGTGAGCCCAAAATCTTAATTGGGGTCTGGGTTTCACCCTGGCTGAGCACCCCCTTCCCGCTCCCCTTAGCACCCTTGCAGTCTGCCGCGTGGCCGGGTGGGTGACAACCCTCTGTCCTCCTTCTCCAGCTCTACCGGGATGCTCGGGAATGCCTGACGCTCCTGTCCCAGCGCCTCGGCTCCCAGAAGTTTTTCTTCGGAGACTCGTAGGTGGACGTAGGGAGAAGGTGCTCTGGCCTGGTCCCGCGCTCAGGCAGGACCCGGAGCCCGCAGCTGCAGGGAACCTGCAGCCCTTGCGCGTCGCATTGCGGGTTGGACAGGCTCGCAGGGGACAGGGCTGTCCGTGGCAGCACGGAGCGACGCGGGCGGCAGGAATTAAGGCCACAGGAGCTGCCGCCGGCCCCGGCGTGTTTCCCCCTCTCTGTTTGAGCCAGCGGAGCTGCTCCGGGATGGGCTCATCCCGCTCCCCTCCCGTCCTCACCTCGGGGGCTGGAAGCAGAGAGCCTTCCCGAGGAGGAGGAGCCGCTTGCCGTCCCCTGGGGTGCAGGGGGCTGGGGGTGGCCGAGGTGTCGAGGTGGCTTTGGGTGGGGACAGCAGGAGGAGGCGGGAGGGACCGTGACCCAGTCGCAGGTCTCTGCACCCCAGGCCGGCCTCGCTCGACGCCTTCGTCTTCAGCCGCCTGGCGCCGCTCCTGAAGGCGAAGCTGCCCAACGGGAAACTGCAGCAGCACCTGAAGTCCCTGCAGAACCTGTGCAACTACTGCACCTCCATCCTCAGCCTCTACTTCCCCTGGGACGGAGGTGAGATGTGTCCCCCCGCCTCGTCCCGCAGGCTCAGGGTGACCCGTCCCCCCTCCACACCCCCTCTCTGTCCCCCCAGGTGAGCCCCCAGCCAGTGCCCCGCGGGCTGCGGGCGCCGACGGCGGCGAGACGGAGGAGGATCCCCACAAACGGCGCAACCAGCTGCTGTCGGTGCTGGTGGGGCTGGCGGCCATGCTGGGCTACGCCTTCCTGAGCGGCATCGTCTCCATCCAGCGCGGTGGTGCGGGGCCGGCTGGCCGCCAGCCCATCACCCTGGAGGAGGAGGAAGAGGAGGAGGAGGAGTAAGGAATTGCTGCGCGACTGTTCCTCCTCCGGTCCCTGGAACTGACTGTTTTTACGCCGGAAGCCTGGCAGCATTGCTCCCTGCGGGTGCTCCGCTCTGCATCCCCCCAGGAATCGCAGCCCTCGCCGTTGGGAGCGCGCCTGCCACACCAATAAACCTCCCTCTCTCCGCCTGCACCCTCTCGTCCTCCCAGCAAGCTCAGGGCCCTTCCCAGTTTCCCCAGTTGCGCAGGCTGGAGCGCTGCGGCGGGCACTGATGTGCTGCCCCGTTGCCTGTCCTGCTCAGCCCCGGTACCGCACCCCGTGTCCTTCCCCCAGCTCTGCCCCTCGTCCCCAGCCTCGGGGCTCTCTGGGGATGGGGCGAAGGGGAGACCTGGGGGTTTTTAGGTTCCTGAAAGCGTCTCTGAGCGTCTCAGCAGCATCCCCATCCTTTCTCCGGCAGCTGTGGGGCTGAGCCCTCCGTCTCCCCCACCATGTGGCATCCCTGCCCTCCAGCTGCCAGGCAGAGCAAGCTGTAGGTTCTGTGGGGCCGGTCCCCCAACCACCACGCTGCTGCCAGGCCGGTTCCCCCGAGACCCGCAGCACGGCCGGGGATGGTCCCTGGCCAGCAGCAAAGGAGACCCGGGCTCCTCGGCAGGACACGTCCCCAGCCCGGGAGGGCGCGAGGGCTCCCCACTGCTGGAGGGACACCCGGAGCCCAGCTCCCCACAGCGGTGTGAGCAGGGTGGCGAGCGGCTGCGGCTGCAGCAGGAATCCCTCCGGCGCCGGCAGCTCTGTTTGCATTCCTCCGCGCCTGCCAGAAATGGGGAGTTCCTCGCAGCTGGCACTGCCAAAAGCACGTTGCGCGGTAAGCGTGGCTCCGTGAGCAGCGGCCGAGGGCACGTGGGCCGCAGAGCGGGGCGCAGGGGTGGCCGCCCAGGCACCGTGTGCTCCAGCAGCTCCGCGGTCCCCCCCTTGGGACACCCCGTGTGGGGCTCAGCCCCGGGGCTGGCCCTGCTGCCGCGGTTTCCTCTGGCCGTTGCCGGTTTACGAGCGCGCAAATGGAAAAGCGGCGTCTGGCCAGGCTCGCCTGCGCACCGGCTGCCGGGCGGCACACAACCCTCGCTTGTTTGGCCACCGGCTGCCGCTGCCACCGGCATCCTGACACCGCTGCTGCGGGTGCCCTTGGGGGCTGGCTGTGCCCGGCGTCCCCCGGCTGAGCTCCCCGGACACGTGCCCCATGTGCCCTCTGCATGGGTGTGATGGCCGGGGGCCCTCGTGTTGTGCCGAGAGTGGAGCCGCGGTGCTGTGCCGGGGCCGGCTGCGGAGCCTCCCCCACATTGGCCCAGTTTGAGGGGCCCCACCGGGAGGGGAATGACTCAGTGCAGCCCCCCCCCCCGTCCCTGCTCCCCCATAACGTCACTCGGGAAGTATGTGCCCGACGCTCCCGGTTCCCATTAGCTGTGGAGAGGCGGGGGGGGGGCTGATGGCTGCTCCGGCAGGAGAAACCGCAGCACACGTCCGCCTGCTCCGGCCCGGAGGAGAAGCCGGGGCTGCTGACATCGGGGCTCCGCGCTAAATCCCGGCTGCGGGTCCTGGCTGCTGCCGGCACCAGGTCCCTGCCAGCTTCTGGCCCCTGCCCTGCCCGGGGGATGCTGCCCCTCGGGGTGACGGCACCCTGCCCTCCCTGCAGCCCAGTGCCTGGTAGGGTGCCCCCAGGAACGCGGGCAGAGGCAGGATGGGACCCCACGGGGCTCAGCAGGTACCGCCAGCCCCAAACCTGCCTCCTCCTCTGGCTCCCGGCACAGTCCTGCCCGCTGAGCCGGCGGCAAGGGAGGGCAGAGGGAGCGCAGGCGCGGTTGTAGAAAACCTGTTTATTTTATGAAAACATCTAGAAAAGAGCAGGCGTTGCAGCCCTCAGATCAAACAGCTCCCCCGGGGCGTTGTGGGGCCGCAGGGGCCGTGCCACAGCCCCCGCCCCACACAGGGGCCCGTCCCCAAGCCCTCCACCAGCACCCCGCTCCCGGTGCCGGCCCCTCGCTCCTCCGCCAGCCGCGGCCGCGCTAGGCTGGCTGCTTCCACAGGAACGTCTGGATGGAGTCGCTGGGAGCCGTGGCCTCAATGAAGCCGACCCGTGGGTCGGAGATCCCGAAGGACACGTCCACGGGGGAGCTGTGGGGGATGCGAGAAGGAGACGCGGGTCAGAGCGGGCAGCCGGGCTTCGAGCCGGGGCGCAGGGCTGAGCCACTCACCGGTTCAGGACCACCAGGACGACGGCGCCGTCGGGGCGCAGGAAAGCCGAGTGCTCTAGGTCACACCGGCGGCACTTCTTGGAGACAGCCAGCCCCACGCGCTGCGAGCCCTCGGGGATGAACTTGCTGCAGGGACGAGCAAGCCGTGAGCGTGGTGCCCGGGACGGCAGCAGGAGCCGGCAGCCGGAGCCGGCAGACCCTTGCCGGTCCCCCCCGGCCCCGACCCACCTGAAGTGCCCCAGGTGGTAGAACATGGGCTGCTTGTAGAAGATGTCCTTGCTGCTGTCCACGATGACGGGGCTGTCCACGTAGTTCTTGCTCCAGTTGGGGCCCCCCTCCATGTCCAGGGCCAGGTTCCAGTCGGTCCAGCCCGTCACGTAGTTGTTGAGGTTCTGCGGGGGAAGGTGACGGCGCTGAGCTGCGGGTGGGCGCAGGGGGTGGTCGGCGCGCCAGCGGCCCCCGCCGAGCCCTACCGTCAGGATGCTGTGGCTGTACTTGCTCCCGCGGTCCCAGCCGCCCAGCACCACCCTGGGCTCCCAGAAGTAGGAGCCGGTGGAGGCCTCCGTGGAGAGGAGGAAATAGTCCGGGAAGAGGTGATGGGTGATGGAGAGCGTGAGGTCGATGGGCGCCAGGAAGTCCAGGTACCAGTGGATGCCGATGCCGCTGATGTAGCTGGCGGCCACAGGGTCTTTGAGAACCTGGCAGGAGAAAGGAGTCACCAGTGCCCAGGGCTTGGAGAGCCGCCGTGGGGCCGGGAGAGCCGCCGTGGGGACTCACCACCTGGGCCCAGTACGGCAGCATCACCCTCTGGTCATCCAGGATGATGAGCTGGACGTGGCGGTGGGAGCTGTTGGCCAGCGCGGGGCCCAGGTCCCGTGCGATGAAGTCCCGCTGGTGCTCGGGGGAGAAGCCCAGGCACTGGAAGGGGTAGAAGACGATCTCGCCGGCTGTGGGCTCGTTCCCCGCTGTCACCGCCCAGAAGGTCAGGTTGTGCTTGGCGTACTCGTCCAGGAACCTGAGCGCGGGCGCAGAGGGTGAATGGCCCCGTCGCGGCAGCACCAGCCCCAGCCCTGGGCACGGTGACACCGGCACCCACCGCGCTCCCACGGCCCCTCACCGGATGAAGTACTTGGCCCAGGCTTGGTGATACTTGTCCCCGGGGCTGCCTTTCAGCGTCCCCCTCCCCGTCATCGCGCCGTTCGTCTTCATCCAGACCGGGGAGGTCCAGGGGCTGGCATACAGCGACAGCGGCCGCTTGGCCACTGCCTGGGCTGCCCGCAGGATGGGGATCTGGGGAGAACCGGGATGGCAGCGAGCTCTCCAGGTCTGCCCCAGCGCCGGCATCGCAGGCGGCAGGATGAGTCCTCTCCCTCCCCACCAGCGGGAAGGTGCTCCCTCTTCCCAGCCCTTCCCATCCCGTCCTATCCCACCCAGGCTGCAGCCCCGGTGCCTCGGGCTCGCCCTGCAGGACTCACCTTCATCCGCGTGTCCTCCTCCGTCAGGTTGAAGTGCTTCAGCTCAAAGTCGCCCTCCGCATCAGCGTAGGTGTACAGGCGGACGGAGAAGTCGGTGCTGGCCATGGGGACGCGCACGAGGTTGTACTCGATGCCTGGGGACAGGGTGGGCAGTGATGGGCATCCTTGGGGTGTATTCGGGGCTTGTAGCCCCCCCGGCTTCCAGCAGCCTCCCAGCCCCTCGGCACGAGTCTCAGCAGCCAGACCCCGAGCAGGGGAGGCCGGACAGACCGGCCCTGCCACCCAGCAGCATCGCCCTGCCCCAGGCTCACCTTCCTCGGAGAAATAGGAGCGGAGCAGGTGGTTCTGGGCATCCTTGGACAGGGACTGGATGTTGATGGCAGCCGAGTCTGTGACGGAGCCACCAAAGCCCTTTACCTTCTGGTACCGCTGCGCTGTGTCCAGGGTGAGATGGAAATCTGCGGGGGACAAACATCGTCGCAGCCGCCACGCAGGGATGGACTCTGTTCCCTGGTGCGCAGGCAAGCATCCGGCTGCGGCGGGTACCTGGGGTCTCGGCGTTGCGCTGGAAGCTCCCCTCGCTGCGCTCCAGCCGCTTGCCGGCCTTGCTGCTCTCGTACTTGACGTAGGTGCCCGGGGCCGGCAGGACCACGGGGTCCAGCGTGTCGCAGTACGTTGCGCTGCAGGCGCACACCAGCGAGCCGTGACCGAAGTCCTTAGCATCGCAGGGACGGCCGCCTGCGGCAGGAGGAGAGTCCGGGCAGGCACAGCGGGCTGTGGCAGGAGCCCAGCTCTCCCCTTCGACCCACCAGGGACACCGAACCCACAGCTTTGCCATTCCAAACCTCTGACCTCCCCAGCCCTCTGCTCGGGGACACGGCACCGGCACTTACCTGCTGCCCGCAACGCTGCCTGCACCAGCAGAAGCCAGCCCAGGACACCGGCGCACGCAGGTCCCATGGCACCTCTGCTGCAGTGCGGCTTGGTTGAATGCTGACGGCAAGCACCGGGGCTGGGAACGGGGCGGCGGGTGTCAGCAATCAGCTCCTCTCGCCCTGTCTCAGCCCCGTGCGGGGACAGAGACCCAGGGCAGGAACAGCCCCAGCGTCCCCCTGCCCGGGAGCCTCGGGGAGCACCAGCACCCTCTGCCAGGGCTGAGCCCCCGCCGCCCTGCCCGCTCCCCACAGCCCCAGCCCTCGCCTTCCCTCCCGTGCCACCGCTTTACCCATGGGCACCTCTGGCCTCATCTTGGCTGGGGGTGCAGCCCCCCGAGCGTGTGCCACCCCGCGCCCACCAGCCTGGCGTTCCCAGCCACCCACGCCAGCCGTACCCGGCAGCTCGGTTCACTCCCATCGCTTCCCTCCCACTCCTTCGCCCTCTTTGCTCGTCCCACAGCTGCGCCGTGCCGTGCCGTGCCGTGCTGCTCCACTCCACGCATCCCCGGTGCCTCCCGAGCCGCGGCCGAGAGCAAACAGCTCCACGCTCCCAACCCCGCGAGCGTGGCAGCTGGGGCTTGCCCAGCCAGAACGCTTTGGGGCTTGAGCCCCCGGCGCAGGGGGGTCCCGCTTTTCCCTGCTCCCTGTGGATGCTCCCACCCCGCCCTGTCCTTCCCGTGAGCCTGGGCGAGGAGCTTCTTGACGAGGGCACGGGAGGAGCCACCTCCGTGCCTCGGGACCCCGGTGCCAGGCGGCTGCCCCCGGGCAGGGGGACGCGAGGGTGGGACGGTGCCAGCTCGCCGCTCCCCGAGACTGTGCGGGATGGGGAGCGGGGCCAGGCAGGCCGTCCCGCACGCATCGCCTCCCACACCCTGCCCAGCGCCGCGGGCATGGCCTCAGCGTGGTCCTGCTCTCCGGGGCCATCCCCATCCCCACCGGCTGATGAAGCCGCTCCGGACTCAGGGTACTCACCCGCTGCCAGAAAACCCTCTTGCCACGTCTCTGCTGGGCGCCGGGCAGCGGGGCGGCAGGACCTGCTTTCTGGCTGTGCGTGGTAGGAGGTGACGGCGTCTGGCAGAGCAGGAAAGGTGAGTCCGGGAGAGGACAGCTCATGGGACTCGATGCATTTGAAGAGGAGCCCGGGGATGATTTTGCAACCTCGCTCCAATGAGAACTTTCAACACTCACCGCAGCATTTGCAAAGCTCTCATGAAACCTGTCCCCGTGGCCAGAGGGAAGCCGGGGAAGGGGGGGCGGGATGCCCACCAGCTCCCCAAGTGCCTCCATCACCCCAGAGAGGCCCCCCCGCAGCCCCCTCCGCCCAGCCCCAGTGCAGCGCTCCCCTGGCAAAGAGCCCCACGAAAGCAGCCGTGTCTCCCCAGGACACCCCCGGGCAGGGGCCGGGTGGCCGTGCCCACCCAGGCGTCCCTGCTGGGGTCGGGCGGCTGCTCGGCCTCGACTCCCACCCGGCAGCGGCTCGGCTTTGCCGCGGGCACCTCTTGCCCAGAGGTGTCGGCAGCCAGTGCCGCAGCCACGACCCGTGCCCGGCTTGTGGCGGCACCAGCAACTTCCATGGCATGGGCAGAGGCGTTGCCAGGGCCGTGGGCAACCCCACGAGCGGCCGGCCGCGGCAGGGACGACTGCACCCCGCTTCTCACCGGCCGGCTGAGAAGGCGATGGGCGCAGCGGCGGGGTGCAGGTGCTGCTGGCCGGGGCCCCGCTCACCCCTGCCGTGGGGCTGTGCCCCCCACGCCTGAGCCCCACGCCCGCAGCCAGGCTGGGTGGAGCAAGCTGCAGCAGTTTATCATCTGCAAAACAAGTCTGGGCTCCGCACCTTCTAATTTGGGATCCTTCCTAATTGCAGGCACCTGCCCATCAGGAGAAACAGGAGAGCGGGGCAGAGGCACGGGAGAGGCAGCGTCTGCCCAGCCTGGCCCCGGTGTCCCCCCGATGCTGCTCGTGCAGGTGGCCAGGGGGGCAACCCCTCGCCCGGGGACCACAGCCCCTCGCTTGGGGACCGCTCCTCCCGCTGCGACCGGAGCAAGGACCCCCCGGGCTCAGGCTACGGCTGGCGGGGACGATGGGGGCAATTCCTCCAGCCTCACCCCGGCCCCTCACACCCGCTGCCGGGGATGTTGCATCCCTCGGTTTCCCCGTCAAGCTTTTTGGGCGTGGAGGGAAGGTACCAGCCCTGCGGCAGATGCGTTTCCAGATGGCCAGGGAGCGTGGAGCCCGCCCGGAGGGGCTGTGCCGATGCATTTCCCTGCACACGCGTCCCTGAGCGCTGCTGAACATCTGGGGGTGCGGGGCTCCGTATGCACCTTCCCTGCCTGGCAGAGCTTTGGCGTACCTTGAGAAGCGCCCGCAGCCCAGGTGCCGTTTGGGCCAGCGCTATCCGGGAACATCCGTAAAAACGCAGGACGGGCGGATGCGCCCGTGAACAGGGCTGAGACGGAGCCCAGTGCCACCTTCATGCCGCACTCCAAGAAAACAGCTGTTAAACCTCTTTTTTTTTTTGCCTTTTTTTCCCCAACATCAGCAACTCCACAGCTCACACACAAGGGGAGTTTGCCAAGGAGCGCTCTGGCTTTCTCATTCCAGGACTTCAAAGATGCTGGTAACGTTCCCAAAGGCTGGAGCGAGCAAATACTGTGACTGGTATTTAAAGAGAGCAAACAGGATGGCCAGGTAATTGTGGGCTCCCACCTCGATGTCGGCCACAGCCGGAATAGAGGGGAGTCTGTCCGGAGGCCACAGCAGCGGAGGGTGGCTGGATGCGGCCAACGGCGTGAGTTCTGGAAGAGATGGCATCAACCTAATTCGTCTGCGAGGTTTGGTGGATGGGGACACTGATATAATTTACTCGGCCTTTTCCACAGCGTCTGCCCTGGTGTAAGAGGACATTTTGATTTAAAATAAAAAAAAAAAAAAGAGTAGGCTGGGGAAAACCAACAGCACGTATGAAACGAATCAAGAGCTGGCAAGCGGCTGAGGCTCCAGCTGCAGCGATAAACAAGGCAGCCACACGCGGGCCACGGGGATGGAGCCCTCCGGGGCACCCCTCGCCTTTCGCCGCCTCTCCGAGGAAAACCGAGCAATTTCCGAGAGCGTAGAGGAAACACTGACGGGAACGGCGCATACCAGAGGGAGCGCGTCACGGCTTTACTTGGCACCCGAGACACACGCGAAGGTTTCAAGGGAGCCACGTGTGGAAGCGTGGTCCAGGAGACGGCGCAGCAGGAGCTTTCAGGGGGCTGGGGGGGTGCCGGGGAGGGAGGGGGGAGGCTGGGAAGTGCCAGCAGCGGCAGCCCTGGCGAGACCCCAGCGCCGGGAGCACGTGCAGCCCCTTCACGGGGGCAGGACCCCTCGTCCCTCCTGCACCCCCAGCAGTGGGTCACCACGCCGATGGGCTTCCACCATTGAGGTGTGCTGGAAAGGGTGGGGGACAAGCTGAGCCCTGGAGACCCCCAACCACTCGGCGCCGTCCCCAGCACTGCCCCGGCCGTCACTGCTGGCGCCACAGGTAGGTCTGGATGGAGTTGGCCGGAGCCACGGTCTCGATGAAACCAACGGCGGGGTCCTGGATCCCGAACGGCACATCCCAGCCAAACCTGGGGGAGCGAGAGGGGCTGAACAGGTCGCCGAAGCCGAACATCGCCCCGCGTCCCCCCGCCCGGGCTGCCCCGCTGACCTGTTGAGGACCACCAGGACGAGGGCCCCGTCGGGGCGCAGGACGGCCACGTGCTCCAGCTGACAGATGAGGCATCGGCGGCTGCTGTGCAGCCCCACGCGCCGGGAGCCCTCGGGGATGAACTTGCTGCGGGGAGAAGAGCAGGAGAGGGATCGTGCCCCCAGTCTCGGGCTGGCGGCAGCACCTGAGCCCCCCCGGCCCCGACCCACCTGAAGTGCCCCAGGTGGTAGAACATGGGCTGCTTGTAGAAGACGTCCTTGCTGCTGTCCACGATGACGGGGCTGTCCACGTAGTTCTTGACCCAGTTGGGGCCCCCCTCCATGTCCAGGGCCAGGTTCCAGTCGGTCCAGCCGGCCACGAAGTGGTTCAGGACCTGGGCAGGCGGGGAGGGGGCTGAGCAGGGCTGAGCCGGGCCCCCAGCCCCGGGCGGGCAGTGCCGGGGGACCGTACCGTCAGGATGCTGTGGCTGTAGCGGTCCCCTCGCTCCCAGCAGCCGAGGGACACGGAGAACCGGAGGGTGAGGAAGCCGCTGCAGGCCTCCGTGTAGAGGAGAAAATGGTCAGGGAAGAGCTTGTGGGTGGCCTCCAGGCTGCAGCTGGCCGGGACGATGCCGTCCAGGTACCAGTGAACCCCCACGCCGGCGACATAGCGGGCAGCGGTGGCATTGCCCAGGACCTGGGGGAGAGCAGAGGAAACGCCTCGCACCAGGGCCACCAGCGCCCTGAGCTCCGTGGGGATGGACACACGGACCCCAAATGCCAGCGGGGTCTCCTAGGGCCACCTGCCTCCCCTCTTGTCCCCTCCTGCGGGCACCGCAGGCTCCCGCCCCTGCACCCCAA
The DNA here is from genome assembly GCF_030936135.1 of Gavia stellata. Taxonomy (NCBI): domain Eukaryota; kingdom Metazoa; phylum Chordata; class Aves; order Gaviiformes; family Gaviidae; genus Gavia; species Gavia stellata. The sequence continues at coordinate 3,066,821 of NC_082626.1, forward strand.
GCAGCAAGCCATGAGCAGCACCCCGACATGGCTCCGGCACCCCGACATGGCTCCGGCACCCCGTTGGGTATAGAGCAATAGGTGTGTGGGGGTAGACGTGCCCCTCGGTGGGCTCCTTGCGCCCCGCATGGCTCCCGCTGCTGCCTGGTCCTCCCTCCGCATCCCCCCCGGTGCGGTCCTGGACCACAGCCCTGCCTGGTCCCCGGGAGCTGCGGGTTCGAGGCGAGGGAGGGAGGTGCTGCGCCCTCCCCTGCAGCTCCAGCCTCGCTCGAGGCAGGGGCAGGAGCACGTTTTAGTTTCTTTCCTTTTAGTTTAAGTTAATTCCCACAAACAGCTCTTCAGCATTGCAAAGGGGAAGCCGGATCAGCCGAAACTCTGCCTGGAGAAGGTGCTGGCACACCAGCAGCGCCTGTGCAAACCGCACTGTGGGAATCCGGGACGCGGATGCCACCTCCCGTCCCTGCTCCAGCCAGGCACACGCGGAGGCGGTTGCTACCAAATTAGCCGGCTCCGGCTCCCTCTCCGGCCCACCCGGTTTGCCTCCTGCTCCGTCTAGGGCTGGGAGCGGCTGTTGGCTTAATTTTCAGCTAAAACCCAAGGCTTGGGTGGGACGCGGAGTGGAGGGAGAGGAAGGAGCCGGGCAGGGCGGCGGGCTTTGCTCTTCACCGCTTTGGCCCAGTGCGGGAGGTGGATGCGCTGGTCGTCCAGGATGATGAGCCGGGTGCGGTGGGGGCTGCGGGCCAGCGCGGGGCCCAGGTCGCGGACGACGAAGTCCCGCTGCTGCGCGGCGGTGAAGGCAATGGTGGGGAACTGGGGGGGCGTCAGGAGCGCTGCGAGGGGCTCGTTCTGCGCCGTCACCGCCCAGAAGGTCACGTTGTGTTTGGCGTATTCATCCAGGAACCTGGTGCGGGGAAGGGGGGGCAGCGTCAGCCGTGCCTGCCCACCCTCTGCCCGCCCCAACCCGCTCCCCAGCACCCTGCGGTCCTCGGGCATCCCGGCCCCGGGGGACGGTACTTGATGAAGTAGTTGGCCCAGGTCTTGTGGTACTTGTCCCCTGCCTGCCCCTTCAGCGTGCCCTTCCCGCGGACGTCCCCGTTACTCTTCATCCAGGCTGGGGAGGTCCAGGGGCTGGCGTACAGCGACAGCGGCCGCTTGCTCATGGCCGAGGCTCGGTGCAGGAGGGGGATCTGCAGGAGGGGGCAGAGGGACCAGCTCAGCTCCAGCTGCAGCCCCCCAAAACCACACGGCCCAACATGGGAGGAAGGGGAGCACTCAAGGGACCTCCGCGGGGAACGGCAGCCTTCGAGCACCACCCCATGGCAGGGCGCCCCGGCTCCGCACCCTGGCAGTGCCAGCCGGGATGCGCCAGGACGTGCCCCGGAGGAGGTGCCAGCTCCCACGGGCTGTCCCCACGCACCCTTCCACCATGCATGGGGCTCGCCAGCGCCTGGTCACAGGGGTCCTGGCACTCATAGGAGCTCCGGCGGGAGAGGGAACAAGGTGCTGATGGCAGTGGCTTCAGCCTCCCACCTTCATCTTCACGTCCTCCTCCGCCAGCCTGAAGTGCTTCAGCTCGTAGTCGTGGGGGACATCGTCGTAGCTGTAGGGGCGCACGGAGAAGTCGCTGCAAGCCATGGGGAGCCGGATGAGGTTGTACTCAATCCCTGCGGAGCAGGAAAGGCATCAAGCGGCATCAGAGCAGGCACCCAGGTGAGGGGTGTCCCTGCAGCGGGAAGGGGCGCAGCCACCTCCAGAGACCCCAGGAGCCATCCCACACTGCCGGTACCCTCATTGCTCACCGTTCTCGGAGAAGTAGGAATGCAGTAGGTTGTCCTGGGCCGGCTGCGACAGCCCCAGGATGTTCAGGGCAGCAGAATCGGAGAGAGACCCACCAAAGCCCTTCACGTGCTGGTACAGTACAGAGACATTGAGCAGCAACAGCAGCCCTGCGAGGGAGACCCCGGCTCAGCTCGTGGTGCCTGGGGGTCCTGCGGTGGCACCCGCCGCCTGCCCAGCCGCAGCAGGTACCTGGGGCGCGCAGGCTGCGCTGGAAGCTCCCCTCGCTGCGCTCCAGCCGCTTGCCGGCCTTGCTGCTCTCGTACTTGACGTAGGTGCCCGGGGCCGGCAGGACCACGGGGTCCAGCGTGTCGCAGTACGTGGCGTTGCAGACGCACACCATGGCATCGCGGCCGAAGTACTTGGGGCTGCAGGGCCGGGCGCCTGGGGGGCACGGGCAGGGGGGGGCAGCGACCCTGGCAGAGCTCTCCCGCCTGCCCCGGGGTGCCGCCTCTGCCCCGTGCTCCGCGCCCTGTCACCTCCCCAGGCACCCCACCTCCGGCGCTGCCCCCGGGCTCCTGACCCCGTCCCAGGGCACCCCAGCGCCCACGCCGCGCCGTCCCATTGCCACCTCCGCGACATCCCTGCGCTCACCTGCAGCCCGGGGCACCGCCTGCAGCAGCAGCGGCAGCAGCCAGCCCAGGACGCCGACAGCCCCCATGGCTCCTCCACGTCCCCCCAGCTCCGGCGGGTCCCGGGTTGCAGAGCCTACAAGCAGGGGCACCCTCAGCCAAGGCAGGCGCGGGCGGAGGGGCAGGCTGTGCTCCCCGGCTGGATCGGCACCGTCACCTCTGCCCCCACTCCTCCTTCTGCTGCCGGGGAGCTCCTGTGGCACCCTCCGTCCTCCCACCCCCCCGCAAAGACCCTCGCCTTGCGGGAAGGTGAGGTGGGTCCATCCCTCCCAGGAGCCTGCAGCCCACCCGCCTCCGCCCCGGCTGCTCCCCAACCTGCGCTGCCGCCAGCCCTCCTCCTCCTCCTCAGGCGGCTCCAGCCTCCCCACCTCGCCTTTACGGGGAGCCGCTTCGAGACCTCCCTCCGCAGCACACCCTCTCCCACCCCCACAGCTCCTCCTTGCCCTCCTCCCGGCCCGTACCTACACCTGGTCTTGGACCCGGACCATCGTAGGTCTCCTCGCCGTGGGGCCGGAGCCGGGGAACACCGGGTCCCCCTCACCTTCTGTTGCCGTGCAAGGGTGTCAGCCCCCAGAGAGGCGAGACGGGGACATGGCACCTCCGGCTATGCCAAAGGCCCCACCGACACAGGGAGATGCGGCACGGGGCAGCTCGGAGAACCCGCTGCAACACCCTGGATGAAGAGCTGATTTCTTTCTTTTGTCAGGCAGGGTCTGGATGAATCCCTGGAGGCACAGCGGAGCCCACGGGCGGGCTCACGGGCACCGGAGGCTGTCCTGCTAATGAGCTCTAACAGCACCTTGGGCGATTTACCCCTGCCCATCACCCCGCTTCCCCCATTCCCCCCACCAAGAGCTGCTGTGGCCGTGCACCCGGGGTGGGGAGGGTCCAGGACCCCCAGACAGGGACGGCAAACATGGCTGCACGGCTCGGTGCAGCAGAAGGACCCGGAGCTACAGCCACACAGGAGCTGGGGCCGCTGCCATGCCCTGCCCAAGCCTTTTGCATGGTTCGCCCCACCTCAGCGCGCAGCACGGAAGGCGGCGGCGGCGGCAGCAAGCTGGCAAGTGCCCCAGCTCCTGCCCCGGCAATGGCAGCCAGGCCAGCGCTGTCGGGTCAGACCCGCGGAGGGGAACCCGCGGCCCCGACACTGGCCGTGCCAGAGGCAGAGCTGTGCTCCTCGTGCCTGGTGACAAACGGCTCCGGGAACGCTCCCTGCTCCTCTGAGAGCAACCCTCCCAGTCCAAAGAGCCAGGGCTGAACTGAGCCGGCTCACCCAGGCACGCAGACACCGCCTGGTCCTGGTCGCATCACCCGGGACGTGCCCGCGCCCGTGGACGCGCATGCACGCAGCCGTCACTGCGGGGACGCCCTCAGCACCCCTCCGCAGGGGTGGCCCAGGGGGACAGGGAGCAGCCAGCTCCCGGCCACTGCTCCGCCTGCCCAAGAGCATCGAACGCCGGGGCTCCGAGTTTCCCTCCACAGGGTTAAAGCACTCCGTTAGCTCTCCCTCTCCGGGTGGAGCAGCACTTCATGACTAATTTTCTCCTTTTCTGGCATATCAGATACAGCTGTGGGGCAATTCAATTCATCAAAGTTCCTCCTACCCTCCAGCACTGCCCTGCGCCGCCACGTGCGGCCAAGCCACGTGGGGCCGAGCCGTGGGGCCGAGCCGTGGGGCGCCCAGGCCAGCTGCCAGCGGGGAAGGGGCAGACGGGGCCGGGCAGCCCCCGGTTACGACTCACGGGGCAAACAGGCAGCCCGGGAAGGAAGCTGCTGGCCCCGTCCCTCTGCCCCATGGGTCCCCCACCCCAGCTGTGACTAAGGTGTCAGCCGGCTGCTACACCCAGGCTAATAAGCCCCAATTTTGGGGAGGGGTTAATAGGTCAGCCCCTGCTACCCCATGGTGATCAGCTGCCTCCTGGCCCGCTGCCAGCCGCCCCGGATGCCCCTTACCCCCTTTCCCTCCCCATTTTGGGGTCCGGCTCTGCCTGCCCCCCCGCCCGGCCACAGCCCCGCAGCCGGCTCGGGTCCCCGCAGCCCCCACAGCTCCCGGGAGCAAAAACACTGCGGAGGCCGCTGGAGCTCATCCCTATCACCACGGACTGATAAGAGCTTCCTGCTGAGCAGGAAAAGTGAGACCCAGGGGAAGGGCAACGCCTCGGCGCGGAGCGGCTGGCACGGGAGATGCTGGGCAGCCCCACCAAATCCTCTCCAAGCCGCTTCTTGCCGCCGCTCCCAGCGCGCGGGGTTTCTCACGGCGTTCGCGGACCTGCCCCGCAGCAGGCGGAGGAGCCTGGGGGGTGAATTTTGTCCCCTAGCCAGACCCGTGGGGATGGGGACCCTGGGGACATGGAGCCGGGGCTGAGCTGCCATTACGGGGATGGCGACTCTGAAAAACGTCGGTGCCAAAGCGGGAGCCGGGTGCGCAGAGCCTCGCTGCCGCTCGGTGCTGCCGGACCTCGGCCCTGAGCATGGGGAGACCCAACCCTTACTGGTGGTCACTGGTTCCAGGCCAGCTGCTGGGGGGGGGTCCCATCCTCCCAGCCCCAGCAGCCACCAGCCCATGTGCGCCCCAAAATGAGCCAACGCTTTGCACAAGAATTAATGAGCCAAGCCCAACAACGTTGGAGGATTCGCCCCCTCTCCATTTAACCCAGAGCTAGTCAGTCCTTCAGAGCCGAGCAGAGCGCAGGGAGAAGGGTACGTGTCCCGGGATTATTCACCATCCGGACATTGGCTTTTATTACCAGGGCCGGTAAAACGTTAAAGGAATCCAGTAAGTAGGAACCTGGGGAAGAAGGAGGTGGAGGAGCGGTCCTGCACCCAGGCACAGGGATGCTGGGAGCGGGATGGTGGGAGCGGGGCTCCATGTCGCTGCGATCCTGGAGAAATATTTCCCTCTTGTGGACAAACACAGCCTCCGGGCAGGAGCGGGGTGCTTGTGCCCCTCCGCAGAGCCAGCTCTCCCCAGGACTCGGGCACCCCCCCGATGTTGGGGGGTCCCAGGGCTCCTGTCCCAGAGCAGCGTCCCGGTGGCACCGCGGCGCAGGACGTGCCAGCTTCCCAGGGTGGCCCTGTCACGCACTTACCCGCTGCCCCGGGCGCTGCGGAGCTGGCGCTGGGCTGTGCCCGGCCCACGCAGCGTCGCTGCTGTCAGCTTTGACAGCATCCCCGGGCCGCATCCTGCCTGCCTCGACCCGGCTGACCCGGATCGGCCCAGCAGCCCCGGCCTCTCTTCCTCACCCTGCCTGCAATCGCGACCTCCCTGCCCTAATCCTTCGCTCAGCACGCCCGCCGAGCTCCCTCCCTCCTTCCTGGGTGTGCCCGCGCTCAGCACCCACTCTTGGCCCCGTGCCCGCTTGCTCAAGCTGCCCCGGCTCCGCAGCGGGTGCTGAGCCCCTGGTGCACCCTGAGCCTCCTCGTCGCAGCAGGAACAGCCCTGCCCGGTCCCCGCAGAGGACAGCACGCCCCAGCGCAGGGCCGCTGCAGCCTGGCCGGCATCCCTCTCCCTGCAAAGCCCCGGGAGAAGCTTGCCAATGCCCTGACCCCATCCAGAGCCAGCTCGTACCCCGAACCCGGTGTGCTGCGATGCTCCTGGAGCGGGTTCCGCTTCCAGCCCTGCAAAGCCCCGGGAGAAGCTTGCCGATGCCCTGACCCCATCCAGAGCCAGCTCGTACCCCGAACCCGGTGTGCTGCGATGCTCCTGGAGCCGGTTCCGCTTCCAGCCCCTGCACCCTGGGCTGGGTGAGATGTGATCCACGCACCCCCCCACCCCAGCATCGGGCTGCAAGCGGCTCCAGCTTGGCAGGAAAAGCCCGGAAAGCTGAAGCTTGGTCGCAATCCCTGCCCAGGGCTTCAACCGAGGCGGGTGCCCAGGCACTTCGCCCCGCTCCAGAACCCAGAGCATCTGTGTGCAGGGTAAATCCTGAGCTGCCTGCCAGTTCCTAAACCTGCCCACAAAGGCAGCGGGAGAGCACCCGGGCTCGGCTTAACCCCTTGCCAGGCAGCACGCTCTTGAAACTGGGACCAGACTGGTCTCTGGAGCACCTCCGCAGCAGGGTAAGCCCCACTGCGAGTTGTGGGGGGGAGAGGGGCCGCCCCGCGGGGCTCCAGGTGCTCTGCGCTGCTCTCGGGACTCCTGCGGGCTCCGTGCCCGGGCGGCACCCAGCCATGGCAGCCGGGAGCAGGGGAGGGACCTGGACGTTTCTCTTCCAGCCACAGACATAGAGGCAGCATCAGCGTTTAATGTCAGAGCAGCAGAAAACAGCGTTCACAGCCTGTAGGATCTCCACCCCAAGGGGCACCGGTGTCCCCAACCCTCCTGCATGTGCACGGTGCTCCCCGAGCCAGCTCACTCCTCCAGCTCGCCCGAACGCTCGCCTCCGTTGCGGCGCAGATAGCGGTGGGCCGCCTCCTCCACGTTCCCAGGCCCGAGCCGGCGGGCAGTGTGGGGCTGCTCTCCCGGCCCAGCTCAGTCCGGCCCCTGGCCAGCCACGGGCGTCCCAGCTGCGTCACTGCCGCTGCCACAGGTAGGTCTGGATGGAGCTGGCCGGAGCCACGGCTGCAATGAGGCCAACCGTATCAGCCAGCCCGAAGGTGACGTTCTGCAGGGACCTGGAGGGTGAGGAGCAGCAGGGTCAGACCTGCAGCAGCTCCCGAGCACCAGCGGTGCGCAAGGCTCAGCAGGACGAACCACACGCGTGGTCCGGCGGGACGGGGTCCCATGCTCGTGGGCCAGGCTGCATCGCTCACCGGTTCAGAACCACCACCACCACGGCGCCGTCGGGGCGCAGGAAAGCCGTGTACTCCAGGTCCGTCTTCTTGGACTCTTTGGAGGCAACGAGCCCCACGCGCTGGGAGCCCTCGGGGATGAACTTACTGCATGGACACGAGCAAGAAGCAACCCCAGGAAGGGAGTCAGAGCCCAGAACTCCTCTCCCAACAAACCGGCCCCGCTCCCCGCCCGACAAGCTGCTACTGCAACCATGGAGCTGGAGCCTGGGCAGCTGAGAGCGTGTTGGGGGGCCCCGACCCACCTGAAGTGCCCCATGTGGTAGAACATGGGCTGCTTGTAGAAGATGCCTTCGCTGGTGTCCACGATGACGGGGCTGTCCACGTAGTTCTTGACCCAGTTGGGGCCCCCCTCCAAGTCCAGGGCCAGGTTCCAGTCGGTCCAGCCGGCCACGAAGTGGTTCAGGTTCTGCAACAGGAATAGTCCAGACGTCTGCTGAAGGAGCGAGGTGCTGACGGGAGAGGGAGCGCGCCGGCAGCCCTCTCCGGGGCCCACCGCATAGGACAATGCAGGGGCCTCACCATCAGGATGCTGTGGCTGTACTGGTTCCCTCGCTCCCAGCAGCCCAGGATCACATCCCTCTCCCAGAAATGGGCCCCGATGCACGCCTCCGTGGCCAGGATGAAGTAGTCAGGGAAGAGCTCGTGAGTAGGCACCACCGTGTCCTGTATGGGACCAATGAAGTCCAGGTACCAGTGGATGCCAATGCCGTGGACGTAGCGAGCTGCCTCTTCATCCTCCAGGACCTGGCAGGGAGAAAAGTCAGCCACCACCGGCTCCCGCCGGGCAGAGAGCCAGCGCCCCAGCCCTCGCGCTGCAGGACGGAGCGGCCGAGCCTTCTGCGGGGATGTGCTGTGCCAGCAGGACTGGGGCTCTGCCCCGGCTCGCCGACCCCACGCCACACTCACCACTTTGGCCCAGTGCGGGAGGTGGAGCCGGTTGTCGTCCAGGATGATGAGCTGGACGTGGCGGTGGGAGCTGTTGGCCAGCGCGGGGCCCAGGTCCCGTGCGATGAAGTCCCGCTGCTGCTCGGCCGTGAAGCCCAGGCACTGGAAGGGGTAGTTGTTGATCAGCCCGGCCGAGGGCTCGTTCTCCGCCGTCACCGCCCAGAAGGTCAGGTTGTGCTTGGCGTACTCGTCCAGGAACCTGGGCACAGGGGAGAGGGGTGAGCCATGGGGTCTCCCCAACGCCACCGCCGAGGATCCCCTGGGTATCTCCCCCGTCCCCTTACCCCAGGCGCTCCTTACCGTACAAAGTAGTTGGCCCAGGTCTTGTGGTACTTGTCCCCTGCCTGCCCCTTCAGCGTGCCCTTCCCCACGAAGGACTCGCTGGTCTTCATCCAGGTCGGGGAGGTCCAGGGGCTGGCGTACAGCGACAGTGGCCGCTTGCTCATGGCGGAGGCTCGGTGCAGGAGGGGGATCTGCAGGAGGGGGCAGAGGGACCACCTGAGCTGAGCCCCTGCGCCCCCACCGCCTCCCACCCCGCTCCCTCCCGTCACTCGCCTTCAGCTTCGTGTCCTCATCTCGCAGGCTGAAGTGGGTGAGCTCGTAGTCGAAGGGAACGTCATCGTAGGTGTAGGCATGGAGGGAGAAGTCGCAGCTGGCCATAGGGAGCCGGACGAGGTTGTACTCCAGCCCTGCCAGGCACAGCGGGGTGGGACGGGCAGAGGTGGGCAGTGGGACAGGAGGTCTCCAAGCCCTGCCCAGTGCCCAGGCAGAGGCCCGCAGGGTCCCCGTCACTGTCCCTGTGCCCAGGCAGAGGCCCGCAGGGTCCCCGTCACCGTCCCTCCCGCCTCCCCCAATGTTCTTACCTTCCTCCGAGAAGTACGAGCGCAGCAGATGATCCTGGGCTGTTTCCGGCAGGGAAAGGACGTTCATGGCAGCCGCGTCGGTGACGGAGCCACCGAAACCCTTCACCTTCTGGTACCGCTGTGTCGTGTCCACGGTCAGGACGAGATCTGCAGGGAGCGAAGCCGATGTGACGGCGGGTTGCAGGCAGGGTCCGGCCCGTCTCCGCCGGCCGCAGCAGGTACCTGGGGCGCGCAGGCTGCGCTGGAAGCTCCCCTCGCTGCGCTCCAGCCGCTTGCCGGCCTTGCTGCTCTCGTACTTGACGTAGGTGCCCGGGGCCGGCAGGACCACGGGGTCCAGCGTGTCGCAGTACGTGGCGTTGCAGACGCACACCATGGCATCGCGGCCGAAGTACTTGGGGCTGCAGGGCCGGGCGCCTGGGGGGCACGGGCAGGGGGGGGGCAGCGACCCTGGCAGAGCTCTCCCGCCTGCCCCGGGGTGCCGCCTCTGCCCCCGTACCCCCTCACCTCCCCGGGCACCCCACCTCCGGGGCTGCCCCCCGCGCTCACCTGCGGCCCGGGGCACGGCCTGCAGCAGCAGCAGCAGCCAGCCCAGGGCACCGGCGGCCCCCATGGCCCCTCCGCGGCCCCCGGGCGCAAGGCCTGCGCGCAGCCCGCACCGGCGAAGCCTCCCGTCCCGCTGGCACCCCGAGCCGGTACCGGCCGCGCTCCTGTGGGGCAGCCCCGGGCCCGCTGCCGGCCTCGCCTTTAAGGGCGCCCGGGCTTCCCGTCCCGCCCACGGCCCGGGGCCCCGGTGCAGGAGCGGCACCGGCGCTGGGCGGGCCGGGCGCCGGTTGGGCAAGACAGCGGGCGCGGGCCCGGCCCTACCCCCGCGACGGTAACGGGGCCGGGGGAGCCGCACGGCCGGCGGGGCCGCTCACCCCCCGGCACCGGGGGGACCCGGGAGGCGCAGGCGGGCACCGGGCACCGGCCCAGCTTGGGCAACGCGCTGCGTCCCCGCTCCGCCCGCGGCCGGCGCCGGTACCGGCCGTCCCCCGCGGCGCCGCCGCGCGCTCCCGGAGCCGCCAGCGGGGACCCGCGCGGCCGACGCCCCGCCCCGCCGCTCACGTGACCGGTCAGCTGACGCGCTCGCCCCGCCCCTTCCCCCGGCGCCACCGGCCGCACGGCCCCGGGCGGGCGGTCACCACCTTTATTCGGTCTCTAGCGAGGGGCAGCGCGGCTGCGAGCGCCGCGGGACCGGCCCCGCGAGGCGTCCCCGGGCGCAGCCGGGCGCGGGTACCCCGGGGCGGGGGGACCGGGCGGGGGGCGGGCACGGCCAGCGCAAGGGACCGGGCACCGGGCACCGGGCACCGGGCACGGCCGGTGTGGGGACGGGGCTGAGTGGCCGGGCAGGGGCCGGGGGCCAGGCACGGCCGGCGTAGGGGACGGGGCAGGGGACAGGTATGGCCATCCCGGGGTACAGGCACGGCTGGCGCAGGGGACAGGGCAGGGGACAGGGCAGGGGACAGGCACGGCTGGCATGGGGGACAGGGCAGGGGACAGGGCAGGGGACAGGGCAGGGGACAGGCACGGCTGGCATGGGGGACAGGGCAGGGGACAGGGCAGGGGACAGGGCAGGGGACAGGCACGGCTGGCATGGGGGACAGGGCAGGGGACAGGGCAGGGGACAGGGCAGGGGACAGGCACGGCTGGCATGGGGGACAGGGCAGGGGACAGGGCAGGGGACAGGGCAGGGGACAGGCACGGCTGGCATGGGGGACAGGGCAGGGGACAGGGCAGGGGACAGGCATGGCTGGCATGGGGGACAGGGCAGGGGACAGGCATGGCTCGCGCAGGGGACAGGGCAGGGGACAGGCACGGCTGGCATGGGGGACAGGGCAAGGGACAGGGCAGGGGACAGGCACGGCTGGCATGGGGGACAGGGCAAGGGACAGGCACAGCTCGCACAGGGGACAGGGCAAGGGACAGGCACAGCTCGCACAGGGGACAGGGCAGGGGACAGGCACAGCTCGCACAGGGGACAGGGCAGGGGACAGGCACGGCTTGCACAGGGGACAGGGCAGGGGACAGGCACGGCTGGCATGGGGGACAGGGCAAGGGACAGGGCAGGGGACAGGGCAGGGGACAGGCACGGCTGGCATGGGGGACAGGGCAGGGGACAGGGCAGGGGACAGGCATGGCTGGCATGGGGGACAGGGCAGGGGACAGGCACGGCTGGCACAGGGGACAGGGCAGGGGACAGGCATGGCTCGCGCAGGGGACAGGGCAGGGGACAGGCACGGCTGGCATGGGTGACAGGGCAAGGGACAGGGCAGGGGACAGGCACGGCTGGCATGGGGGACAGGGCAAGGGACAGGCACAGCTCGCACAGGGGACAGGGCAGGGGACAGGCACGGCTGGCATGGGGGACAGGGCAAGGGACAGGCACAGCTCGCACAGGGGACAGGGCAAGGGACAGGCACAGCTCGCACAGGGGACAGGGCAGGGGACAGGCACAGCTCGCACAGGGGACAGGGCAGGGGACAGGCACGGCTTGCACAGGGGACAGGGCAGGGGACAGGCACGGCTGGCATGGGGGACAGGGCAGGGGACAGGCACGGCTGGCATGGGGGACAGGCATGGCCATCCCGGGGTACAGGCACAGCTGGCACAGGGGACAGGGCAGGGGACAGGCATAGCTGGCGCAGGGGACAGGGCAGGGGACAGGCATGGCCATCCTGGGGTACAGGCACGGCTGGCGCAGCGGACAGGGCAGGGGACAGGGCAGGGGACAGGCACGGCCATCCTGGGGTGCTGGCACAGGGGACACAACAGGGGACAGGCATAGCCAGCACAGGGGACAGGCACGGCCAGTGTGGGGGACAGGCATGGCCATCCTGGAATACAGGCACAGCTGGCGCAGGGGACAGGGCAGGGGACAGGCACGGCCATCCCAGGGCAAAGGCATGGCTGGCACAGGGGGCAGGCACAGCCAGCACGGGGGACAGGGCAGGGGACAGGCACGGCCGCCTCGGCCCCCCAGCAGACACCCCAGGGGACCAGCCCCTCGCCCCGGCCCCGCCTGGGGAAGGGGCCCAGAAGAGGCCCCAGAGCAGCGGCGCGGGCCCCAGCCCCGCCGGGGCAGCAGCAACGTCCGAGCGATGTCCGAGGGCCCTGGCCCAGAGCGGGACCCCCCTCTCCACACCGGGGCACCCGGAGGGTCCCCGCCGAGGCTGCGCCGTGGGTGGGGGTGCGTCGTCAGAGGACGCTCTCCTTGCAGGTCCCGCTGAGGCTCCGCGGGCGGCTGCGCTCCAGCCGGCGAGCGGACAGGAGCCGGCGCAGGGATGAGGTGGAGCTCAGGTCCCCACAGCTCTGCAGGTGGATGCCTTCGTGGGGCTGCTCCGCTCCCGGCCAGGCGCTCCGGGGAACCTGCAACCCCGCGGGGACACGCTGCAGCCGCACGGCCGGCGCCCGTGCCCGCGGCACACCGTGCTCACCCGCCCCACGGGACGGCCCGCGCTCTGGGGGCAGCGCAGCAGGGGTGGTGAGGGATGGCGGAGGCGTGCGTCACGCACATACGCTGTCATTAAGGACGGGCTTGTTCCTGTCAGGGCCTCCTGGGCTGCGCAAGGTCTCCAACATCCCATAAGCTGAGGCTGGGACATCCCAGCAGCTGCCTCCGGGCTGCAGTGACTCAGGGGCGAAGCCAAAGCCGTTGCGACACATACGATTTTCCCACTCCAAGCTCCGGTGGGGGCCAAGGGGAAGGGGCCGCCACGCCAAGAAGGGCCGGGCGAGGACAGTGCCGTAGGAAGGAGGCTCTGCCTGCAGCCCCTGCCTGCAGCTGGGGTGCCAACACCATGGGGTGCATGGCAGGGGAACGGAGACCCCAGAAGGGCCAAGCGTGAAGGTGCTGGTGGGGACCGGAGGGTGGGAGAGGGTGGGGATGGGGCTCCCTGGGAAAGCAGAGCCACCCCTGTCCCCAGGGCCACCGTGGCTGCCGGAGCTCACCTGCTTGTGCCCCTGGGAGCTGTGCCCGGGCACCTCCACGCCGGCTGCCGGGCTGCGCTTGGGTCTCTGCAGGAACCTGGCCACCAGCCCGCGGGTGCCCCGGCAGACCTTGAGGTCCCCCAGGGAGCGGGTTGTCGTCTTCGACAGCTGCTGCGTCACCTTCTTGGAGGGCAGCAGCTTGTTCTTCCCCGCCGAGCCGGCACGGAGCAGCAGCGGGGAGTCACAGTGCGAACGGCGGAGCAGGCAGGCCTCCGAGCACAGCCCTGCGGAGATGCCACCATTGGATGCCGGGATGCTGCTCGCGATGGGACCTGTCCCCGCAGCCCCCAGGGTGCCGGTCTCCCCTCCCTAGCCAGTGGGAACGGTACCACCGCGGGTCTCCGTTGTCCCAGCCCCAGCGGGGTGAGCCCGATCCCCAACGGGCTGCAGAAGCACTCCCCCCACCCTCTCCACTTCTCTATATCCATGTACGTCCCAGTGCCCTGACCTGTATCCGCAGAGGAGTTGGACACCGTGTCCTCCAGTGCTTTGGTATAAAGTACTTCCCTGAAATCTGCTGGGAGCAGAAAAAGCGTTGCTCAGACTTTGGCAGCGCCCCGCACCGCTGCGCAGCCCCCCCAGCACCAGCCCCAGCAGCACGAGCCACCCAGCACCCACCTCCTCCCAGCCCAGCAGCTCCCGCCTGCTCCCTCCATTCCCCTGGGACAACCGCCCGCCTCAGACCGGCTCTAATCCCGCCACTCCACGAAGAGACACAGCCAAAACCTGCGGCACATCCCAGCTGTACCGGTTACGCGCAGCCGTGCAAACGTCCCCGTCCCAGCAGCCGTTGCCACCTACCAGCATCACCGGCCGTCAGGACGCCGGGGTCACTGTGCGACCTCACGAGCGGCCGCTGGCTCAGCCCCGGGGCTGGGGACGAGGGGCAGGAGGTCTCGCTGTTGCGCCGTGGGTGGCAGAGGCGCCCGGTGCCGGGCCCCGTGGGGCAGCCGCCACCGCGCCCCTGCAGCGAGCCCTTCTCCTTCAGCCGCACCTCAGGGAAGCAGGGGCCGACGCAGCGGGCCAGCCCTTCCAGGCGATTGCAGCTGTGGGTGACGGCTCCCCCCACCAAAATGCCGTCGTGGCCGGGCTCCGCCGTGGAGCAGGAGTAGGAGCGCTCTCCCCGCACCCGGGGCTGGGGCGTCTCCTCGAAGGGCCCCTGCAAGCCCAGCGTGGGGCTGCGCGTGTGGTGGCTGCACTGCACGCAGTCCACGCTCAGGCAGTAGTCCGCGCGGCTGCGTTGGATGGAGCGGAAGAGGACGTAGTCCACGGAGCGCATGGAGCCCTGCAGCTCCAGCAGGCACGAGTCCTCCGAGGGGCTGCTGTCCCCGGGGATGTCCATGATCTCGGACATGATCAGGGACCCGCTGTCCATGGACACTGCAAGGATCAGGGTGGGTGCGGGTGAAGAGCTGCCGGGAAGGGCTGGTACCCCCGCAGCCCCTCTCCCGTCCCGCCGATGCTCCCAGCCCGAGGTGCGCGGACGGGGCACGCTCACCTTCTCCACTGAGCACGATGGAGGGGACGCGGTCGCAGGTGCAGGCGTGCGAGCCGTCCGTCAGCTGCGAGTCAAACAGGGTGGCCTGGGGGACGGCGCGGTCAGGGCACAGGCAGAGCAGGAGCCCAGCCCTGCCTGGCCATCCCCTGCCCGCAGCCCCCCATCTCCCACCTGGCTGTCCCCCCGCAGCCCCATCACAGTCTCGTAGGAGGGGGGGAAGTCGGTCGGGTAGAGGGGCACGGGGCTGTCCATGGAGCCGTTGTAGGTGATACTGCGGAGGCAAGAGCAGAAAAGCCACGTTGGGTGGGACGAGCCCTGCTTGGGGGCAAAAGGGCCCCCCACTCCTACACCACAGTGGCCCCAGTCCCAGCCGGGTACCTCTGCGCGTCGGTCTCGGAGCTGCAGGTGTACTCAGGTGGGTAGTAGGGGGGTGGTGGCACCGGGGGCACAAACTCCTCAAAATCCATCATGCTCTGCAGAAAGGTGTCAGGGGGGGACGTGCATTCCAGCGTCACGGAGCTCGAGCGTTGGGGGACGAGCTGCAGGGAGAGGAGGGAGAGCTGGGACCCCCTGCCCAGGGATCCAGCGAGGGACACGTGTCCTGGGACTTAATCCACACCCAGCTGGTCCTGCTCTGGCGCCCCGGGGTCCCCCCAGCCCACGAGCACAGCTCCCCATCCCTGTCTGCTCCCAGACCAGGGCTGGGACTCACCACATGGACGATGTCAAGGGAGAAGATCTGGATGCAGCACACAACAGCAGAGAGCGTGCAGATGATGGTGGAGAAGACGGTCAAGCCACAGACGCTGAAGAGGAGATCCTAGGGAGAAGCAGGATGAGCTGCGGATGCCCGCAGAGCATGGAGGGGTGTGCGGCTGCTCCCCAGGGAGACCTTGTCCCGCACTGGGTCCCCCACCTTGAGCGCCACGCGGATGCTCCGGCAGTCGGGATTGGGGAACATGGTCAGCATCTCGCTCTGCCGGCTGCAGGAGGTGGGCAGAGGCTCGGAGCGAGGCTGGCAGCAGACACACGAGTCCCTCTCCTAGGGACAAGGAACACCGTGAGGGACTACCGGATGCTGTGCTCTCCCCCCGAGAGCCACCGGCGTGTCCTGCCACCAGACCCGTGCTCCACAGCTCCCCGTGTCCCCGGAGCCCTGCGGCCAGCGACGAGCTGTGCTCGGCTGCCCGGGCGCACGGGGGGCACTGCGGCAGCCCCCGGCCAGCCTCACCCTCTCGCAGGCCTCCAGGGACTTCACCAGCTGCGCGTTCTGGCAGGACAGGACGGACCCAGCGAGGCTCAGCATGACGCCCAGCACCGACAGCAACGTGAAGAAGGTGATCTGCAGCGGGGAGGAGAGGGGCTGCCAGCCGGGCAGGGCTGCGGAGCAGGGAGCCGACGCGCGCGGCTGCACGTCTGGGGGCATGTGGGGCCGCTCGGTTTCCCCCCCGCTTCCCTCCCCAGCCTGGACCCCCTTCTGCGGAGGGGTTCCCCCCCCCAACACCTACCACCAGGGTGAGCGGCCGCTTCCAGGAGACGATGCCGACGAGCCCAGACAGCGCCAGCTGTAGATGTACAAGCCCAGGCGTGAGGATGGGGAGGGGTCTCTGCCAGGCAGTGGGGCCCAGGGCAGCCCCCACCCTGGGGCAGAGCCCCCCGAGCCCTGCGGCCTGGAGCGGGCCCAGGAGCAGCAGGGCCGTAGGGGCGGCCTCGGCGCCGCAAGCCTGGAGAAACTGCTGATTCAGGGCACTGGAGAGCCTGGGGACTGCGGGCAGCTCATGCCGGGCAGCGAAGCCAGGCCGGGATCTGTGCCATGGGGTGACTGCGGGGGACCCCAGGCCTGCCAGGGTGCTGCCCTCACGCCCTGTACGCGGCGGGCAGAGCATCCCGCCGCCGGGCTCGGGCGCAGGGCAGGGCTGCGGTCCCCCGCCCTGTCGCCACTGCAGCACCCCACGCACCCCTCCCTGCCTGCGGCTGCACAAACCTGCTCAGGGCTTTGCCTATAGCGCATCGCCTCAACCTGTACCCCCCGACAGCCCCCCGCACCGCTCCGGGGGTCCCCATCCCTCAACACGGTCACCCTGGGGGAACCCCCGGGATTCTCCCACAATGCACCACGGCAGCCCCGGGGCAGAGGGTGGGGGAGCAGCGGGGCTACACTCCCCCGGGACCGGCGGCAAACTCAGCCTCCAGCGAGCCGTAGGGCCCCGGCAGAGCCGGTTGGGGGGGCCCCCCCCGTGCCCTGCCCCGACCCCTGACTCACCGAGAAGCCGGCCCAGGACGGGCAGGAGTGGCGGACCTTGGCGGAGGGCGTGATGGTGGCCGCCACCAGGCTGAAGGTGACGATCAGGACGCCGAGGATGACTTGGATGAAGGCCAGCACCAGCAGGACCTGCAGCCAGGTCCGTTGGACGCGGAGGCGGGTGAGGCTGCGAGACGTGCGACCGGTCAGCGAGCGCCGGGACTCGCTGGGGGAGGGCATGGCTGCCCCGGGCGGCGGGCGGGGGAGGCCCCCAGAGCCCCGGGGCAGCCGGTGGCACCGCACCGGGACGGGGCCGGCCCGCGGGAAGCAGGAACGGACGCTCTGCGGGAACGGGCCGGGCTCCACCTTTCGCCTCCCGGAGGATGCTGACGACGGCTTTTCCCTGCCCCCCCACCCCCCCCACCCCCCCGGGACGGGCGCTCGGGGCAGCGCCCACGGCCACGCGGGACCCGGGGAAGCTCCGCGGGGCGTCCCGGCAGCAGCACCAGCCTCACCGGCACCGCCGCATCCCGCCCGGGCAGCCGACCTACAGCTCCCGGCCGGTGGCGGAGCGCGGCCCCGGGGCTTCCTCCTCTCTCGCCGTCCCTCCAGCGCCGGGCCCCCGCCGCGGGATCATGCCGCCCTGCGGAGCCCGAGAACCGGCGCCCGGGCCGGACCGGGCCGCCGGCCCCCGGGGCAGCACCGGCAGGCGGGACCCGCGGACCGGGCAGCGGGCGAGGGTCCGGCCGCCGCCCCGGCGCATCCTCCGCGGGCAGCGGGCGCAGGGGCCGGGGCGCCCGCGGGGCGGAGGCTTGGGGGGGGTGGGGGGGGCGTCCCGCAGCCGGGAGCACCCCCGGCACGGTCCGGTAGCGGCGGGAGGCTACCGGCGGGCTCGCCGCCCCGCGCCCCCCAGCCCCGGCCCCGCGCGGGGACGCCCGGGCGGCGGGATGCTGCGTGGAGCGCGACCGGGCATCGCCCCCGCCGAGGCCTCCGGGATCCCCCGCTCCGGCGGGGCCGTAGCCCGCGGCTGCGGCAGGAGGCGGGCACCGGGGCGGGCGCGCCCGAGGCACAGAGCAGCTCCGGGTACGCTCCCGCCGCCGCCGCCCGCACCCCGGGCCGCGCCCGCCCCTGCGCGGCACGCCGGGAGCTGTAGTCCGGTCCGCCCCGGCGGGAGGCCCCGGCGCTCCCTCCCGCTCCCGTCTGTAAGGCACGGAGGCACGGAGTGAAACTTCATTTATTCCTTAAATAAAACCCGAAGGCGGCTTGGCGTCGGGCACAGCAACACACGGGAGGCCACGGCGGGAGCTGCCCCACGGCGGGAGCTGCCCCGTCACCCCGTGCCAGCCCCCACGGCAGCAGGACACGGCAGAGCCGTGGCTACGGGTGACCTGTGGGGTGCACGGGCCCCCCCAGATGAAGGCACGAAGCCCGTCGCCAGCCCAGGGGCTGTGGGAGAGGAGATGGGGCGAAGCAGAACTCGTGAGACCCGGCGCAGTGACATCAGGCCCAGGGATCCCCGAGGACACTGGCACATGCGAGGGGGGACGTCGGGGGCTAGCAGGGACACGGGGCAGTGGCTCAGCCCCGAGAAGGGCGAAGGCCCCTGAGTGCCAGGGGGAGCGAGGGGTCACTGGGCCCGGGGCAGGCAGAGGAAGGGAGAAGCTGTTCAGTCCCTCGCTGGAGGCAAGGAGGGAGCTAAGGCGGTACCAGGAGCCCTCCCCCGTGCCTGTCCCAGTCCCACTCTCCTTATCCCTGGGCCTGGAGCGGGCTCAGGCCAGCAAAGGGGAGGGGGAGAGGACAGGGAACAGCACTGGAGGGGGGCTGCCCCTGAGCTCAGCACGCTGGAGACAGAGCCAGCCCCACACCACCGGAGCAAGCCCCAGGGGAAAGGGGGTGACAATTTTCTTGGCAGAGAATGAGGTCCCGTGTCAGAGGGAAGGCAGGCAAAAACCTCCAGGGAAGAGCTGGCCCCTGCACGCCCTGGGACAGGGCACACGGGGAACCCTGTGTGCCCTGGGGCACACAAGTGGCAGCACCAGGGGCAGGGGGGGAACAGGAGAGCCTTGGCCAACACAGGGACGGGGAGCAGCCACTTCAGCCCCTGTCCCACATCTGGAGGAGGCTCGTGGTGCTGGAAGGGAGAGCGATGACCTGCGCAGGGCTTGGCTGCAGCAGCTCCCATCCCGCTCCTTCCCCAGTCCGTTGACGGGAGGGGACCAGCACAAACAGGTGGGTAACAGCCTCCATCCGTGAGGAAAAGGGTTAGAGCAGCAGGACGATTCAGGCACCAGCACTTCCAAGCTGGGATGAGGCAGCCTCTGACAGCTGATGCAGACACACGGGGATCCAATGAAAGTGCAGCTTGGATTGCCTCTTCCTTAGAAAGAGCCCACGTGCGATGAGAAGCGGGGGACCCCCGCCCAGCTAGGGCGCCCGGAAGGCATTGGTGGCAGCACCCGCGGCAGCGTTGGCAGCCGCCGTGCGCACTGCCTGGTTGGAGAAGACCCCCGCAGCAAACTCCTCCTGCGCTTTCTGGAAGCTGGCGCCCGTCCGGCGGTACAGAGAGTGGATCTGGAAAAGAGCGGCAGGCTCGGGGTCAGCACTCTGGCCCCATTCCGTGTCCCCAGTGAACAGAGCTGTGCCCCCACGCCTGCCAAAACCCACCCTCATCCTCCCAAAGGGGGGCTCTGGCCCTCAAGGTTCGATCCAAACTCACCTTTTTCAGCATGATGATGCCCAACACAGCCACCGCTGTGAAGAACAAGGACACCAGGATCATCATCACAGCCACGGCTGTGTTCTTCCGCAGCGCTATCAGGCTCAATATCCAGCCACTGCAAAACAAGAGGCGGTTCCCCACAGGTTCCCTCTTCCCCACCCATCTCCTCCCTTTCTGGGGTACTCGGCTGGCCAGAGCTCCCCCGGGTCACCACAACGCGCACCTGAATCCCCAGTTTGGTATGCCAATCGCCTGCAGCACGTACATCACGTTCTGGGCAAAGAAGACGAAGAAGAAGACAAAGAAGTTGAACGAACTGTCACTCCTGGGAGAAAAAGACAGATGAGGTTAGGCCGCAGAAAACAACTCTCCAAAAAGGGGGACGCAAGGAGAGTACGCAGGCCCCAGAGGCGCAGCCACCGGGTAAGGCACTTAAAGCAAGGAGAAATCCGAGGAAGAGGCACGAGGCAGTGCAGGGATCTCCAACAGCAAGGTCCACAGGAAAACGGGTTCCTGTGACCTCTTTGGAAGAGCCCCATCCAAAGCAAGATTCGTTCCTCAGCCAGAAGCTCAGTGCGGAATCACCGCATCCCCCGGACCCAAAGGCCACAAAAGGAGCTGGGACACCACAGGCGCCGCACTCGGGGCGAGGGTCTGTTCCGGCCGCCCCAGCTTCAGGCGCTGGCCTTGCAGCCATCCCACCCCGCTGCTTTGCTGGCCTGGGAGCTCAAGCAGATACACACCTGAAAGCTTTGTACATCGGCCTATACCAGCAGACAAAGGAGCAGGGCGTGTAGAGGAGAGCCCAGAGAATGGAGAGGCCAAACCCAGAGCCGGATGAGGGCTCCACGCAGAACCAGGCCAGCGAGGACAAGAAGTTCAGGAAGAGAGCAATGGTGCTGGCTGAGAGAGAGGACATGGGTCAGGCAACGCGAGCAAGGCTCCCCCCTCCCCACATCAGGGGCTCAGCCCCCCAGACGCGGGCGGTGAGTGTTAATCGCAACTTCTCCAGAGCGGCAGCGCTCGCTGGCACGCAGGACACTTGTTCCTCTGCCTCCTCCCAGGATCTGCCCTTGGATTTCCCCCGGGGACTCACCCATCCAGAGGTAATACATGGTAGAAACGGTCTTCTGGAAGTCAGCAGGGATCTCCACGGGGATGTCTTGGTAGAAGCAGGGCTTCACCGGGCAGAAGGACGGCAATGGGGGCCAGTTGTTCAGCCTCGCTGCAGGGAAGGAGGCGAGAAGGAGAGAGCGGCAGTGCCCGGGCCGGGGAGGGGGGGGCCGAGGGGAAGGCGGCCGCCGCCCCCCTCCCTCGCCCCGCCGGCCGCTACTCACTTGCGGTGCCGCCGAGGGCCGCGTTCCGCAGCTCCCTCTCCCGCCGGTCCAGCTCCTCCGCCTTCCGGTTCAGCTCCTCCTGCCGCTTCAGCAGCTCTGCCGTGGCGGCTGCGGCCGAGGCCTGCGGGGGGAGCGCAGGCCTGGGGCTCCCGCCTTCTCCGCCGCCCAACCCCGCGGCGGCCGCCCCCCCGCCCCGGTACCTGCGTGCCGTAGGAGCCGTAGTTCCGGGGCTCCGTGGGGCTGGCCTTCCGCGGGGGCTGCGCGGCCGCCGCCGGCGGTATACCGGATACCGGCTGGGGCGGCGGGGCCGCCGCCGGGGCCTGGTACGGCGGCAGCGGCGGCTGCAGGAGGAAGAGGGGGGCGGTGAGGCGCGGCTGGCCGCGGGGGGGGGGGGGGCCCGCCCGCCGGGAAGCGGCCCCGCCGCGGCCCGCCCGCCTCACCGCGCCGCTCTCGAAGGGGTTGTAGGCGTCCAGCGCCGCGCGCTCGGGGCCGGGCCGGGGCTGCACCGCCGCGGGGTCCTGCAAGAGACACGGCCGGTGTGAGGCCGGGGCCGCGGCCGGGGCCGGGGCTCCCCTGGGGAGGACGCACCTGGAAGGGGTTGTCCGGGAGCACCGCGGGGCCGCCGCGCTGGGCCATGGCCGGGACCGGGAGCGGGACCGGGACCGCGAGCGCCGCCGCCTCAGCCCCCGCCGTCGCCCCGCCCCGCCCCCGGCGATTGGCCGCTGCACCGTGACGTCACCGGCACCGCCTGCGGCGCTGGGCGCCCCACTGCAGGGGGCTTCTGCGCACGCGCGGGGCCGGGCCGGGCCGGGCGGAGGCGAGCACGTGATGCGGGCACATGCCCGAGAGTCACGTGTCGGCGCATTTCACACACCACACACCCCCCCCAGCGCAGGGCCTGCCGGGAGCGCGTTCCCATGGCAACAGCGGGCCCACGGCAACGCCGGGCCGGGGCCAGGCCTCTCCGCCGCCCGGGCCCCATCGCGTCCCCCCGGGTTCCCGGTGTCCCCTCCCCGCGCCGGGTCTCCCATGCTCCCCCAGGTTCCGGGTCCCCCGCCCAGGGCCGGCTCCCGTACCGGCTCCGCTCAGCCAGGCCTACCACGACAGCCGGCCCCTCCTGCGGGTCCCCCGGAGGCCTCACGTCCGAGCGCCTCGGCTGGGCTCCCGCCTCTTACCGGGACGGCCGCGGCGCTCTTCGCCTCCAGCCCGCGTGGAACCCGCCCAGGCTTTACCCTCGGGGAGGTCGGCAGGGGTGCAGCGGAGCAGTTTCACTGAGCCCGCCCGAACCGGTAAGCAGAGGAAGTAAAACGGTCAGGGGAGAATTCATGGCGGGACGAGCAGCTCGGGGAGTTTAACTCCAGTGTCTCCTGGGGCGCTTATAGGGATCCCTGATGCCATCAGCTACCAGCTGCGTGTGGACAGCGTACCGACACCCGCGCCCGAACAAGGACTCCTCAGCAGCGCAGGACATCTACCCGCACCTCCATCTAGTTCCCATTCCAGCTCTCAGTGGTTAGCAGCAACTGCACCTCTCCACTAAAAATATTCTTTAGCCTCTGAACACAGATTTACAAACTTCACACAAATCAGTGAGCTCCACTTGAACGCAGACAGCTGGCACCTTGAGCCGTGCTCTCTGCTGGGAAGGTAAAAGCTGTGGATTCAGGTTTTGGACACCAGTGTGCGGTTTGGGGTTCTTTATTAAGTCCGAGACAGACCGCAGGTATTATTTGGTCAATCTAATTCTCATCCAGACTCACCCAGGGGCTGGCTACACACGCAGCAGGACACAGCCTTCCCCTGCTCACGTTCCCTGGCACACGCCGTCTGGCTGGCTGCTGCCGGGCCAAGCAATACCGCAGGAGGCAGGTGAAAGCTCCCAGCCTGAGCTCTTTAAGTCCCCCCTCCTAAGACTCCCCCCCACTAACTCCAGGTGAAGCCGTGACTTTTCCTTTATCCCTCTATGCGATGAGTCTGCCAGAGCCAGGACACAGTCTGCCACAGACAGATGGTGCCACAGCAGAGCGATAAGCTCCTGCAGAACAGACCGTGTGCATGTCTGCTCTGTTACTGACACCACCCCAGCGAGACTCTTCCAGACACGCTGGCAAAGCGTCTACACAGAGTTGCCATCAGGTCTGCGACTTCCCTGGCAATTCCCATGGAAAAGCCCAAGCCAAGGCCCCAGCCTCGCTGCAGAGCTGCTAAGAGCCCAAAAGGCATGGACAGACACGGGCACCCAGACACCCATTTTCCAACAACCATCACCCCATCCAGGGAGCGAGAGGTTTCTCTAGTAAAGAGAACACCTATCTTGAAGTACCCACCGTCCTCCTTTTTTTATGTCCCACCTCAATACTGATCACAGGGCACGATGAAGGGCCAAGCTGTGTTTTGCTGCCCCCCACCACCAGAATCTGCTCAGGTCCAGCTGCAGCCCTTGGAGGACCAAGAGCAGCTCGTACCCGGTGCAAGCTCAGACGCTAGCCCAGCATCCAAGCTCGGGAAGAATGGTGCAGCTGGATAGAGCTAGCTTCCTTACTAAAGTTTCCTTCAGCTTTCTTCCCAGAAGAGGACGCAGCATACAGCCACTGCACATTAGGAGCACAACCAACCAGAACAGCCCCAAGACGGGCTGCTGCTGGTCCAAACCCAGACCAGGTGGTTTATTCACTTCATCTTTATTTTTCACAAAGACTGTACAAAATTCTTATAAAACTCTGGTGTGGGGATGGGCTATGACATTGATCAAAAAAATAATTCCCATGCAGTCCCACCAGTTTCATAACTTACAAGGAAACAGATAAGCTACAGAGAGCTGCGAGTCCTGGAGTATTTACACCGAGGAGGGCAGGGGAGAACAGGAGACAAAGCAACACGTGAACAGAGGTATTTACAATATGGACATACAGGCCCCCTCGCCTCACGGTAACAGCAGCAGCAACAGCAGGAGGTCGGGCCTGTGGTGCTCAGAGGCCGATAGAGAATATGGGCTATTTACAGTATCTCACATATTAACAGCTTTACAAACGTGTCCAGGGAGTTCTTCTCATGTATAAAAAAAAAAGCACCAAGTGTCTGAATAGAAATCACGCAGGCCTCCACGGGGGCTAGAATCTGAGGGCAGGTTGGCACCTGTGGCGTCATCGGCTGATGTCTCTGCTAGAGTCCCACATTTTTGTGCTCGGCTCCATCTCCAACATGTCAAAGAAGGGGTGCTTGAGGGCTTCGGCCAGGGTGATGCGCTTGGACGGCTCGTACTCCAGCATGCTCTCAATGAGGTCGAAAAGGCGGTGATGGTCCTCAGCCTCAGAGGTCAGGTATCGCTGGGGAGATGGAGGGGAGAGGTTAGGGCCAAGGACGCCGCACCCTGTCCCGTCACAGTACGTTCCCTGGGCTGAATGGCTAAGCTGGGGGAAGACTGTTTTTTTCAGTCACTCATCCTAGACCTGAACTCTGGGCCACTTCACCAAGCATGGAAGTGCCAAGTTTTCACCCCCCTGCCATCTTTCCCAGGCACTTCCTGAGGTCTCCGTGCCCTCCTCCTCCTCCTCCACTTCAGATTAAGCTCAGGCTGCTGCAGTCTTCCTAGTTTATGTCTGGGACAGCCAAGGCTCCTTCGGGAAGACACTGGTCTGACCCTTTCGGTGGCCCAACCTCGCCCACAGGAAGAATCTTCACAACTGGGGCAGGCACTACAAGACTCTGCAATGAGAAAAGGATAAAGCAACCGGGCGCTCCTGCCCACCCTGCCTTACCCGCAGCGGCTTGCAGTTTTCCCTAACATAGCGGCCAGCGGAGGTGTTCTCGTCCCAGTCCAGGCGGCCATGGTAGAAATATTTCTGTTTCCTGTCAGAGTGAGAGGTGGGAACAGGTTACACCCCAGCACAAAATGTCACAGCAACAGCAACACGCCAGCTCTGGCAGCGCATGCTACTCAGGACACTGCAGCAGCATGGACAACCAGCTCAGCAGGCAGCTTCAAAGCTTTATCCCTCAGAGAGAACCGCTATACGCGAAGCGGGAGAGAGCTGGCAAGCCTGCTGTCCCCAGCCGGCCTTGCTCACCTCGTCTTCCGGATCATCCGAGAAGGAATTGGCCCCAAGATCCTCTCCATCATGGCCAGGTGCTCCCGGTTGTCATGTGTCTGAGAGAGAGAAACGTAAAGGGAAGGCATAGAACAGACTCCAGTCGTTCTGCCTCCAGCCCTGGGTACTCTCCCGTTCAGAACCCCTTGCTGGGCAACACCTCGGCTGTCTCTACAAGACTGCATTGATGGAGGGAACTCCGTAAGTCCCAGAGGCTCCTGGCTGTACTGGGAACAGCCAGCATCCTCTTTCACTAGTTGTGAGGTGAACAGCATACAGTTCTCACCTGAAACAGGGTGAAACCCACATAATACTCAAAGATGATGCAGCCAATGCTCCACACATCACAGGGCTGGCTCCAGCCAAGCTCTAAAAAACAATGGTTTTTAAAATAAGAGATCCAGTTATGGCCTAAGATTCCAAATCCCTCACCCTTTTAAAAACAAACAAACGGAAGAACAATTCCCATTCCAGCCAGGCTCCTGATACGCCGATGGCAATACACTGCCCAGCTGGTAGCAATGGCAAAACACCAACTTATAAGTTGTTGACCGTCCCAGAAAATAGAGAGTAGAACATGTTAAATCAAGCACTTCTCATCTCTCAGGGTAAACCCAGGACAGCTGCTCAATGATGTGGAGGCAAAATGCTCCTTAATCCAGCAGGCAGCACCCAGTGCCCTCGAGGCGAACGCCTGCCTCTGCAGAAAGACCAAGCGGGACCTACCCAGTATGACTTCCGGGGCCCGGTAATGCCTGGTAGAGACAATCGTGCTGTGATGCTCATGATCAAATGTGGCACTGCCAAAGTCCACCACTCTGATGGCTGTGCTCTTCACGCTCCGCTCATCCCGCTTCTTCATGAGGGAGAACAGTATCAGTTACTCAGGAGTTTTGAGATGCCCCTTCCTTACGCAGCCAACGCTTCGCCACAGGGCGCCACGGGAGGGGGAGGCTTCAGAGGGTATGTTAGTGCTGCCACAGCCCCCAAACAAACTCTCACCATCACGCAGGTAAGCCTGTGGTCCCTATGGCTTACTTATAAACTACACAGGCTGTTCATGCAGGATATAGGCCCTGAACAAGTGCATGAACGTTGTTGGTCAACCCCGTGTCTCCCAGGGCCACATTCCGACTCCTCCCACCTGCTGATAAGGTCAGGGATACCAAGAACCCAAGAGAAGACCTCTAACAGAGGGCAGCGCTGTTACCTTTTCCAGGTTATAGGAGAGTTCGTAGTCAGAGTTCACGAAGAGGATGTTCTCCGGCTTGAGGTCAGTGTGAGTGAGTTTATTGTCATGCAAAACTGAGGAAGCAAACAGAGTCAGGGTGACGGAACAGAAGCGAGGTGAGGCTGCACCCACCCGAAGAGCGAACATCATTAATTCAGTTTTCTCATACTGGCACCAGTTTAGCCCGCGTTTAGAACTGGGTGTGAACAGTCAGGCTAGTCCAGGCCAAGATGCTTCAGCAGAAACACAAAGATTTATCATATCGATCACCAGACTGCGTGTGTGGAGGTGGATGCTGAAGTGCCCTGAGCTACCGCCAGCCCGCATGCATCGGAAAACATTACCATCAGGGAAAGAAAAAGGATTCATTCCAAGCACACATTCACCGCTGGAGGGGCAGGAAGGCTCAGTCTCGGAACTGGCACAGCGGCACCGCAGCAAAACCTCACTGCTTTGGGCCACCAGTTGCAGAACTGGCACGGACATTGGGAGCTGCACAGCTCTCCAGGTCAGTTAAGGACCAGCGGAGAGAAGAGCAGTGAACACTTACATTTCACAGCCTGGCACACCTGGTAGGCCATGTGCCGTACTTGGTGGATGGGATAAGGCAGATAGTTGTTGTCCTTCAGGAAATCAAAGGTGCTGAGCCCCAGCAGTTCGAAGGAGATGCACATGTGGCCATGGTAGTCAAACCAGTCAAACATCCTGACACAAAGACTGAGAGAAAAATTCTGATTCGGGACAGATCTGAAGGCACCACTCAGCTACGTTATCCCTGCGCCAGGCTCCTCCTTTCCTTGCTCAGTCTGCATCCCACAGCAAGCCAAAGACTAGCTACAGACGAATTCAGTCACACAACACCAAGTACCTCTCTCATCCCATCCCTGCAACTGTGCTAAGGTGATGCTTGCCCTTCCATTTTAACATCAAGAGCACACTCACTTTGTGTTCTCAGGATCCTTCTCGTTGATTTTCTCCAGCACGTTAATTTCCAGTCGAGCAGCCTCTTTGTATTTCTCTACATTTTTAATGATTTTGAGAGCAACACGTGCACCACCCCTGGGGAGAAACAGGAAGAAAGAGCAAGATCACCCCTGAGCCGGGTCTGAGAGCCTGTGCCCTGCAAAAAGGGCTTCCTGATCCAGCCTCATCTCGTCAGTTGTGCAGCACAGCTTTCCACTGCCCTTGCTCAAGCCAGAAGGCGGCTGTTATGAAGGGGTGTCTGCCAAAGTAGTGCCTTTTCCACCCTACAAACAGCCCCGAGGCTCCCCCTGACCCCTCTCCAACACATGGGCGGCCCCAGAGGGTGAGCACCCAGATCAGCAGAGGAATACTGGAAACCAAGAGACTCATTTTCACCCCCAGGCTCCCACGTTAGGCACGAAAGGCTCTGTCGCCAGCTGAGGTCTCTCTTTTTCCCTCACCACCACGTCCCTCCCTGTCCCAGGAGCAGACGTACCTCCGGTGATCGATGCACTGCACCACTCTGCCAAAAGTGCCTTCCCCTAAGGTGCTAATAATCTCATCTGGGAGGGAGAGAAAGAGAGGAAGGCAGATGAGAGAGTGAGCACGACCTGGATGCAGCGCATACACAAGGCAGAGGAGAATGCATTGCAACACCTAACCTGCACACAGCTTGAGAGACCGGAGCAGCGGAAGGCTGACACCGGCTGCACAAGGCAACTGCCCTAGTTCCCTGGCACTTCAGTAACAATACAAAATATAAACGTAGCTTTAACAAAAGGGGAAGGAAAAGGAGAGGGTTTCTCTTTAATAAACAATGAAAATAAAATGAAACAGAAAGATAAGACAGATCTGCGACTGCGATGGGAGCTTAACTAGAGAGCTAAATTATGTTACGATTTGGCTGTACATCTTTCTTGTAGCCAGTCGCCGACGCGATAGATCAGATGCCCCTCGTCGTCGTCCTCCACACTCTTGGCCCTTCTGCTGCTCTGTCGACTCCGCTGCTGGCCCAGGCAGACAGGGAATTCATCATTCACCAATCAGATTTTCAAACCAGCGCAGCAGCCAGCGTCACGCATTGGTTGGTTTGGAAATTCACATGGTTGTTTGAGGAGGGGTTGCAGGAGGAGATTCCCAGCCAATTCATACGGCACAGAGGAATATATAACGATAGGGATATTGCAAGGGAACATGTCAAGATACAACACACTAGCTCAGAAAAGAAAAAAACAGTTTGCTTTTCGTTGTAGCAAAAAAAAAAAAAAAGAAAAAAAAGAAAAAAAAGAACCTACAAACAGCCCCACCCGAACCAGTGTGAGAGCAGAGACGGTCAGAACAAGGGCTAGTGGAGGGGCAGTGGAAGGGGCCAGCTGCTCTCGCTCCTAGGGGGGCTTGGAGAGGAACGGCACCGGCCTTCGGGTCCTGGGTAATGCCAAGAGAGCACGCCAAAGCACAGCTCTGCAGCCGGGCGCTCAGTGGCTGCGGGGAGAGGCTCACTTCAGCCCCACGGCAGCCACTGAGGAAAGGCAGCAGAAGGCAGGTGCTGGGAAGTCCTGCACAAGCAAAGGGCCAGGCTGCCCCACACAGACACTCCCCATCCCGTTCCAACAACCGCCCACGTAGCTTCCCCCAGCCCCAACACTCAGAAAAAGATGAATTCAGAGATTTCGGAGTAACTCTCGATACAACGATCCATCCAAAACCAGAAAGAATTTACGAGTGACTGCCTGGGGGAAGATGTGACACTTCTTCCTAGACCCTCCCCCAAAGAAGCTGATCCTGGAAGGACTAACTTCCAGGAGAGAAGCAGAGGCCCAACGGGGAATAGGGACAGCCTGGGATGAGGCAGATAAGAGGTTTATGCCGGAGAAGAGAAAATTCCTGCCTTCAGTTCTTCAGCTAAATATCCCCACACCTGGGAGCAACCAGTCAGCAGACCTGGGACCCGAATCCAGCCCACAATCCCATCCCTGGACATACAGCCAGAACAGACCAGACAACACTGAGAGCTCCACACACAGAGCAGAGAACGTGTCTGGGGTCTAACAGAAGTGGAAGGTGAACAGCAGAACAGAGAAGAAGAGAAAGCCAGGGACACTGCTGGGAAGATGGTTGCTGCCTCCACCCGAGCTGACCGGTCCACAAGCTCTACTCCTTTGCAAAGCCCCTCGCATGACATCCCACGTCAGCCGGGCCCTCCTAGAAGGATCCTGCTCTGACACAGGACCTAACCCTCAGAGACGGGGGGCTTCCTGCCACAGAACACAGGCCCAAACCAGGGACCACAGGGACCAAGCTGCCTGGCGCAGGCAGACCGAGCTCTCTGGGACCAGGACCAGCTGAACGCTCGCTGTACAAACCTCGCACAAAAGACTGCTTGGCTGGGGTTCCTAGACAGCTCTTAATGAGCATCACTGAACAAAAGCAGCGCCCTGCAGGGATAAAGGAGCTGAGGACTGCAGCACCACCCCGGGGACACGCCAGCCTCGCAGGTCACGCCTGTCCTCCTCCCACCTCTGAGCGGGCAACACTAAGAGAGGGTCTGAGCCGCCTGTGCCCAGCTGGCACAGGGCAGCCACTGCCGAGGCGCATCAGGATGGTGGACAGGAACTGCTGTCTGCATCAAAGGCTTTCTACGCATTTCTCAAGCTGAGTCCGAGAGAGCGTTAGAAAGTGAGTTTTCTACTTACCCAGCTCGCCACCTGGGAGAGAAAGGTTACAGGGGAGGCCCAGCACAGCAGGATACTCACCGATGAGGAGCGACTAAAGGACCGGCTGCGGCGCCGCCTCCGCCTGTGCTTACGCCGGCTGCTTTTGCAGCTCCGGTAGCTGCCCTCGCGGTCCCGGGAGCGGCGGTACTCGTAGGAATGACGGTACTCGGGTTCATAGTAGGCTTCCCCTCGCTCGCGGCTGTAATCGTTCCGCCGGTAGCTGTCACAGTAACGCCGGTCGTAGGCCCTCCTATCTGCTGAGTGGTCGTCGTAGCTAGGGAGGAGAAGCAAGCCGAGGGGATTCAATTATGAACACCGCCCGGGAAGTTACAGCTCAGGGCACATGAGAGAACAGGGCCTAGGCCATCCAGAAGCTGGGCTGACCACAGCTGCCGCCAGCCGAGCTGGAGAAGGCACCACAGGGTTCAGGGTCCCACCTTGGCTTTGCAGACTCACCTCCTGGATCGAACATGGTAACTGTCTTCCCGACGGTGCCGACGGTCACGCTCGCTGCTGCTCGATCGCGACCGTGTCCGCCGTCTCTTGTGTTTGCGACTTCTGTAGCGCTCATGATAGCTGCCTCGGCTGCTGCGCTCCGACGAGCGGTACCTTCTAGAGTGAGGCATCTACAGGGACAACAGACGGTGATGACTTTGTGAGGCAATTGCCAGGGAGAGAAACCAGCGCAGATCATCAGTGGCCAAGGAGCTGCTAGGGCAAGGAGGGGGAGGCAATGAGCAGTGCACCTGGGTGTGTGTGGAGGATTTGAGAGGGAGGGGATGAACTTGTGAGCGATCCCAGAACCCCATACGAGAGAGGATGCGACCACGCCCATGGGCTGTGCTTCCTGTGGTTCTGTTTTCCAGGTTACTTTCCCCCTTCACCCCCCATCTCTACTGGCCACAGCTTCAAAAGCGGCATTTGCACTTTTGGGGCTTCCACCTTCTCTCTTTAAACCACTGTGCTCCCCAGAAGGGAGTGAAGTACCAACAAGGAAAACTGAAGGAAAGTGAAACGGAGCTCAGGATATCACCGTTGCTCGGCCCAGTGTCCTTGTGCACCAGTACCGGAGACACCTAAGCAGGCAGCTCCTGCAGAGGCGTCTCTGGTTTACTGCCAAGCAAGCGACATCTACACTTCCCACTGCGAGCGGGGAGGGCCCTACAGCACCCAGGGAGCAAAAACGCCCTTCTCCCGTGCAGAGGCGTTATCGAAGCCTTGTAGGCCCCACCTCAGAGTGAAGGAGCGCTCACCTCTTCTGCCCTGAGTCCAGAGCGAAAGGGAAAATCCCTCAGTACGATGGCAGGCCAGGTCCCGACCCCGAAGAGCTAGTTCTTAGGATCCCGCTCCCACTGCCAGACCTCACTCCACAACTCTACGACATTCCCCGCACGCGCTCTGGCTCCCAAGCATCAAGCAGCAAAATCTGCCTCATCTCCAAAGGAGCTTCCCTTTGGCCACAGACCTCCCACCGGCAATTTCTTCCCCCCAGAAGGTTGACTCACGCAGCCGGCCGCCCTCCCGCCTGCGCACCTACGCCGACGTTACAGGCAGGGCTACCAAAAGGCAAAAACCGCCGTCACCTGGGGCCACGGGCTCGTTACAAGCTTCACCCTCCCGAGCAAGGCCGGGCTCTCGGGGGCTGCTCACCGTTCCCCCCGCCCCGGTTCGGCGGCTCCGCAGCCGGGTCTCGCCGCGCCCGCACCGGCGCCGAGCGCAGCACCGGGCGCCGCCGCCAGCCTCTAATTAAAGGCAGCGTGTGAAGGCGACGCTGGCGGCCGGCCAGGCCGGGCGCTCTCTTTACGAGCGGGCGAAGCCCGGACCGAGGCGTTTCGCAGCAGGCCTGGAACCGGTTTGGGGACGATGATGGCGGCCGCGCTCGCTGCCCTGCTCCGCCGCCGCCGGGTGGGGCCTCCACCGTGCGCGGGGCCGCGCCGAGCGCCAACAGCGGAAGCACCGCGGTCCGGCCGCGAAGCGGGTGAGGGGGCCCAGACACCGGGAGAGACCGGGGCCGGGGGAAGGGGCGGCGGGAGGGGAACCTCCCGCCGCGGTGCCGCAGGGCCCGGCCGCAGCCTCCTCGGGACATCCGGCCCCGCCATCGCCCCCCCGGAAACGCCCGGGCCGCCGTCCCGGGCCTGCCCCGCGCGGCCCCGGGCCGCCCCCGCCAGCCACGCAGGCCGCGGCCTACCCCCGCCCCGCCCCGCGCCGCACCGTCCTCGCAGCCAGCCCGGTGCGCTTGTCCCACAGGAAGTCCGTGATGGCGGCCGTGGGCCCCCGGGAATCCCGGGCCCCGCTCCAGCTGCTCCGGCTCCGCCGCTCGCTGCTACTGCCGCCGCCGCCGCGCCCCGCCGCGCCACCGATCCGGGTCCCCGCCAGGCCGCGCGCAGCTCGCCGCGGCGCCGCGCACGCACTACGCACGCACGCACGCACGCACGCGGTGCGTCACACGGCGCGGCGCGAGCCCCGCCCCGCCCCGCTCGCAGCCGCGGCGGGGCGGGGCCGAAGGCGGGGCCGGGGCGGGGCCGAGGGGCGGGGCGTGGCACCGGCCGTTGCCCCCGGAGCCCCGCCCCGCCCCGCCCGCCGCGGGGTCCCGCGCCGCCGCCGCCGCCGCCGCCGCCGCCGCCCGGGCCTGGCTGCTCGGCGCGCCGCCGCTCCGGTACCGCCGGCGCCTCCCCGCTGGCGGCGGGGCTCGGCCGCCGCGCCCGCGCCAGGGTGTGCGCAACAGGCGGGCGCCGACGGAGCTGCGGGCGCCGGCGAGCGAGAGCGACCGGCGAACGAGCGGCCGGGGGCGGCGAGCGAGCGCCCGCCCGGGGCCGGGCATGTGCGGCGGGGCGGCGGGCAGGGCGCCCGGGCAAGGGCGTTTGAAGGAAACGTGAGGCGCGGCGGCGGCGGCGGCGGCATGGACGCGGCGCCGGGCCGGAGCCCCGAGCCGCGGGAGAAGCCGCCGGTGCTGGACGGGGAGGCGGCGGGGGCGCCCGCGGGGGCGGCGAGCGCGGCCCCGGCCTCGCCGGCGGCGGCGGCGGAGCAGATCGTGGCGGAGGGCGAGGCGGCGGCGGCGGCGGCGGCGGCGGCGGGCACGTTCGTGCAGCGGCAGCTCGGGGCCATGCTGCAGCCCGCCGTGAACAAGTTCTCGCTGCGCATGTTCGGCAGCCACCGGGCCGTGGAGATCGAGCGGCAGCGGGTGAAGTCGGCCGGCGCCTGGATCATCCACCCCTACAGCGACTTCAGGTGGGACCCGGGCCCCGCGCCCGCCCCGGCCCCGGGGCCGCCGCCCCGGCCCCCGCCCCGGCCCCGGCCCCGGCCCCCGCCCCGGCCCCGGCCTCGGCCCCGGCCCCCGGCCCGGCCCCGGCCCCGGCCCCGGTCCCGGCCCCCGCCCCGGCCCCGGCCCCGGTGCCGGCCCCCGCCCCGGTCCCGGTCCCGGCCCCAGCCCCGGCCCCCGCCCCGGCCCCGGCCCCGGCCCCGGCCCCCGCCCCGGCCCCGGTCCCGGTCCCGGCCCCGGCCCCGCGCGGCGCCGCTGTCCGTGGTGCTGAGCGCGGCTCCGCCGCCCGGCCCGGCCCCGCCGCCACCGACCGTCGGGGGCAACAAGTGACGGGCGCCGGGGCTCCGCACCGGGCCGGGGGCCGCGGCTCCCCGCCGCAGCCGGACGAGCCGCCGCGGGACCGGCCCTCCCCGGTGCCTGGGGCCGCGCTGCCCCAACCCCTTCCCCACCCCCGGGTGATCCCGTGCCCGGCCCCACGGGGAGCACAGGCAACTTTCTCCGGCCTCAGCCCCTCCCCGGGCCCCCGGGGCTCCCGCCGGGCCGGGGGCAGCCCAGCCGAGCCGGGGACCTCCGTTGACCCGGCTGCGGGCGTGCGGAGGAGGAGGCAGGGGCTGCTTTCCCCCCGCTTCTCGGTGCCGTTTTTAATTTCTGCCTCCGGTGAGGAGCCGCGCCGTCCCCG
This sequence comes from Gavia stellata, assembly GCF_030936135.1. Lineage (NCBI taxonomy): Eukaryota > Metazoa > Chordata > Aves > Gaviiformes > Gaviidae > Gavia > Gavia stellata. The sequence goes on from NC_082626.1 coordinate 3,100,650, forward strand.
CGGGCACTCGGGCCCCACGAGCCCGCCCAGCCCGGGGAGCTGCTGGAGGAGGGCAGGGCACCCCGCGAGGAGCCGGGCCTGGCTCACGGTGTCACCGGGATCACGGGGAGAGCTCAGGGACGGATGATGTGGGAGGAACTGGGTGTCACGGGGATGTTGAGTCATATAGGGTGGGCTTTCTCTACGGGGGATGAAGCTGCCAGGCAGTCATCTCCCGCAGCAAGCTGTGACACGGCTGATGTCCCCAGCCTCGCGAAGCACCCCGGCGCGGGGCCAGCACCCGCCACGGGTCTCCAGCACCCATAACCAACTCCCCTCGCCGCTGAGCCCTGACCTCCCGCGCACGCCAGCTCCCCTGCGCCGCTGCAGCGCGACACCGAGGGCTGCAAGCCCTTAGAGCCCTTTTCCTGGGGAAGCCGCCCCAAAGTTTGCGAGCCTGAGCTCGGCAGGAGCGGCTTGCGCAGCTGGCGCCCTGCGCTGAAGGTGACATGAAGCGAGGTGGCAGGTGGACAGCCGGTGGGATTACGCCGGGGTTTATCACATTATGGGGATACATAAAGGCCACTGAGATCAGGGCCCCGCGCGTTCGGCCTGACACAGAGTAAAGGACAGGGCCTGCCCTAAGGAGCTTAAGCCTAAATCCGAACCAAGAGCTCCCGGTGGGTTCAGGCGGCTGCGGGGGGCAGGCGGTTTCCCCGCTCAGCGTGCGGCGTTTCTCGGGGCACAGCATGGGGGTGCAGGAGGCAATTGCTCGGCCAGGTCAGGCCCCTTCTGCCTTGGCCGCTGTCTCCTTGCCTGCCCCGGCGAACCTTGGCTGTGGGCAAGAAGGTGTTAATTTGAGTGAGGCTCCTCGGCCCTGGGGGAGCGCCCTGGGGAGGTGGGGCCCCCCTCCCTGCCAGGCTCGGTGCTCTCTCGCTGAAGGAGCCTCACGTGGTGCCCCGACTTCTCCTCCCTCCTCTTCCCCGCCCATCACCTGCAGAAAGCTGGGTGCCTGCATCCCACCGGTGCCTGTGTCCCACCGAGGATGCAGGGTGGGAAACACCCGCAGGCTTCTTGTCACGTGTGAAGGCCAATTTGGATCCACGAGGCACTACGAGCTGCCTTGAGGTCACCTTTGGAGATTCGCGTCTATACGCACAACCAGGAGCTGGGGCTAACGGGGGCACCCGAAGGTGGGAGCTGGACTTGCTTTTCCAGGCGTCTGTAAAGACTTTGAGCGGGGAGCCCGGGAGTCCACCAAGCTGTTGCCGGAGCCGTTGCAGAAGCGACCGCAGGCCTTGCGAAGAAGGGCATTACATGGGTTTGTGTGAAGAATGAAGACATCCCAGCCACATTTGCATGTGAATGGGGATGCTGAATTTCATGGCATAACCAAACACTAACCAACTGCTGCCCGACGCCTCTTGGCTTTTCCTCCAAAGCCTCTAAGCTTGTCCGCTCTCAGAGAAAGGAGGTGGATTAGGGGGTCCTCTGGGCCCAGGGCTGTGGAGCTCCTGCCCAGTGCTCGCGAGCAGCCCCTTTGGGGTTAGAAGTATTCCTCCCACCTTCCCCGTGGTGATGGCACTTGTCTATCTTTGCTTGGCTGCTGCCTGGCTCACCCGTGCTGCAATCCCGACAGCCTCCCTGGCCCCCGAGCCCCTCGGCCGCCCCAGGAGCTCTGCACTCGGTTTGCATAACCAGCAAAGCTTATTCTAAATCCTGCTAAGCCAGCCTGGGTGGTGGCGGGGCGCCGCCGGCAGATGACAGGGAACTCCAGGGAGCAAAGCCCACGTCCTCCCTGAGTTTTCCACAGGGCAGATGTCAAGTTTGGGGTGGGGGCATACGTGTGCGTGCACTATCATGCCACAAGGAGAGGGAGGAGCGACAGCCAAGCTCCTCGAGCTGCAGCCCTCCGTTCCTACACACACAGGGTGATGTTTGCTCCCCCGGACCCTTGGCCCTGCTCTGCCTCGAGAGCCGGCACAGAATTGCTCCCCTCCGCACACGTATATTTGCGTGTGTCCCAGCCAAGCAACAGAGTCTTAGTCATTGTGTGGGCAGGCCGTGTGCGTGTGTCCTGAGCGCCTGTCTGTCTCTCCACGATGTGTTGGACTGTCTAACTTTGAACCTGGGTTTGCTTTCTAACCGGCTGTGTCCTGCCTCTCCCCACTTCTCCCCGCTCCACTCCATCCCCTGTGCTCCCTCGCTGCAGGTTTTACTGGGACCTCATCATGCTGCTCCTGATGGTGGGGAATTTGATCATACTGCCTGTGGGCATCACCTTCTTCAAGGATGAGAACACCCCTCCCTGGATCGTTTTCAACGTGCTTTCGGACACTTTCTTCTTGGCTGACCTGGTGCTGAACTTCCGGACAGGCATTGTGGTGGAGGACAACACGGAGATCATCCTTGACCCTCACACCATCAAAATGAAGTACTTGAAGAGCTGGTTCCTGGTTGACTTCATCTCCTCCATCCCAGTTGACTACATCTTCCTCATCGTAGACCTGGAGACCCAGGTGGATTCTGATGTCTACAAGACAGCCCGGGCCCTGCGCATCGTCCGCTTCACCAAGATCCTCAGCCTGCTGCGCCTGCTGCGCCTCTCGCGCCTCATCCGCTACATCCACCAGTGGGAGGAGGTGAGAACCCCTTGGGGGTCCAAGGCCCCTGGACGGGGTCTCGGGCCAGGTCAGGGATCCCCGGCCGTGGGGTACGGCTGGCTGGAGGGCAGGGGTTCAGAGGGCCGTGCTGGGAAAAGAGTTTCTCTGTAGCTCCACTCCTGCCTCTTCCCCAGATCTTCCATATGACGTACGACCTGGCCAGTGCTGTGGTGAGGATCTTCAACCTCATCGGCATGATGCTGCTGCTGTGTCACTGGGACGGCTGCCTCCAGTTCCTGGTGCCCATGCTGCAAGACTTCCCCGAGGACTGCTGGGTCTCCATCAACCACATGGTGGTGAGTGCCCCGGGCAGGGGCGATACCGGCCCGGCATCTACGGGGGGAGGAGAGGATTCGGTTACTCATCTTGTACTCTAAGGCTGGAGCTGCGGAGCAGCGTCTCTCTCTGGTCACAGCCCTGCAACAGCAGTGAGATGGGGTAGAGGGAATCTCTGCATCACCTTCCCATCTCAGCCCACCTTGGCTGCTGCTGGAGTCGGAGCAGCCAGGGGAATCCCTCGTGCTCTGCCAGGAGGGAACAGGGCAGCCGGGGTCCTGCGTTCCCCCCCGAGCAGGGGCTGGTGCCGGCTCAGGGCTTTGCACAGTCCCCAGCGCCTCCTCCCGGAGCAGAGCTCTGCCCTTTGGGCTGGGACACATCAGAAACCTTTTTCTCCCTGGGGCTCTGGCCTCCCTGGCTCGGGGAGGGGGGACTGGAGGGTTCAGCCCAGCAGCTCCTTCCGACAGACCCCCAGCGCCGCTGTTCCCTCGACTGCAGAACGACTCCTGGGGGAAGCAGTACTCGCACGCCCTGTTCAAGGCCATGAGCCACATGCTCTGCATCGGCTACGGCCAGCAGGCGCCCGAGGGCATGACTGACGTCTGGCTCACGATGCTGAGCATGATCGTGGGGGCCACCTGCTACGCCATGTTCATCGGCCACGCCACCGCCCTCATTCAGTCGCTGGACTCGTCCCGGCGCCAGTACCAGGAGAAGGTCAGCGGGGTGGGGTAGTGAGCGCCTGAGTACTGGGGGAAGACGCCCTGGCACGAGTGGGTCCGGCTCCAGAACGAATTCAGCGCGGGCTGCCCTGCCCTGCAGATTCCTGCCCTGATCTCTGCCCTTGCCACGCACCTGGGGGCTGTGGGAGGGGGGGGTCAGGCTGCCCATTTGGGTAGAGACGCCCCATTCATGGTGTTGGGGTTCACCCTAACATAGCGAGGCCCCATCCTGGTCTCTGCCCTGGGACCCTCTGCATCCTGAGTTCACAGGGGTTCCGCCCTCTGCCCTGGAGGTGGCCTTTGGGACAGGGCCCTGGAGACGGGGTGCCTGGATCCCAGCTCCGGCAGCAGCTGCTTCTCACCGCCGAGGAGAGGGAAAGCGTTGGCTGGCTGTGCGGCCGGCCTCTGGTGCGGTGCAGCTTGTTTCAGCGCAGCCCTGTGCGGCTCTGCCTTGCCCCCACAGTACAAGCAAGTGGAGCAGTACATGTCATTCCACAAGCTGCCTGGGGACACGCGCCAGCGGATCCATGAGTACTACGAGCACCGCTACCAGGGCAAGATGTTTGACGAGGAGAACATCCTGGGGGAGCTCAGTGAGCCGCTCAAAGAGGTACGGACCAACACCCCAGTGCTGGTGACTTGGGTGAGGGGGGCCAGCGCTTGCTGGGGTCGGGCTCGGCGATGTCTCTGCTGCCCTGCTCCTCACCCCACAGGAGATCATCAACTTCAACTGCCGCAACCTGGTGGCCAACATGCCCCTGTTTGCCAATGCGGATCCCAACTTTGTGACAGCCATGCTGACCAAGCTGCGCTTTGAGGTCTTCCAGCCCGGGGACTTCATCATCCGCGAGGGCACCGTGGGCAAAAAGATGTACTTCATCCAGCACGGGGTGGTCAGCATCCTCACCAAGGGCAACAAGGAGACAAAGCTGTCTGATGGCTCCTACTTTGGGGGTGAGGCTGGGCTGGGGGACCTGGAGAGCAGAGGGGAGCGAGAGCTGCCGGGGGGCAGGAGCTGGGGCATCCCTGCTGCACCCTCTGCCCATCCCCTCTTGCCCAGTGCCAAAGTCTTGGCACCCACCTCACACTGGGCTCTGGGGCTCCGACGTCCACCACCCCTGTTCTCATGGGGTGCCTTGTCCAGCAGATTGAATCAGAGGGACCAGCAGTTGGAGCCCTGAATTCTGGCTGGCTTGGGCAGAGGGGGCATCCACCCACCCCACCTCTGGCTGGAGAGGAGGGTGGTTTAGAGCAGAGCATCTGAGCCAGTTTAAAGGCTACAAGCACAGGTTTGGGAGAGAAACGGGCCAGGCAATCACAGCAGCCATGCCCAGGGATGTCTCCATGGCCTGGGGAGGGAGGAAAAGGCTGTGCCTGGCCAAGGGCACGGCCGTGGCTGTCCGAACTTCCAGGTCTGTCCCTCGTCCTGAGTCACACTCTGTTTCTGTGCAAGGTGTGGGAGTGCCGGGCAGTCCTGTCCCTGCTCTGGATGCCGTTACCTGGGGAGGCTGTTGGGAAAGGGATGGATGGCTGCATCATCCTGACACCCAAACCTGTCTCCCTGCAGAAATCTGCCTGCTGACACGGGGCAGACGGACGGCCAGCGTGCGAGCTGACACCTACTGCCGCCTCTACTCCTTGTCGGTCGATAATTTCAATGAGGTGCTGGAGGAGTATCCCATGATGCGCAGGGCCTTCGAGACGGTGGCCATGGACCGGCTGGACCGCATAGGTGAGGACCGGCCCCTGGGCTCAGCACGGCCGCCTCTGTGTCTGCTCCCAGGTCCACAGCACCCCAGCCCCACGGGTGATGGCATCACGGACCCCACGGGTGCCGGCATCACGGACCCTGTGGATCACGGCACCCCAGCCCCATGGGTGCCAGGGGGAGCACAGGGAAGGAGCCTGCCTCCAGGATCCCTCCCTCCTCCCAGGCAAGATCCGGGCAATGCCTCCTGGGAGGGCGGTCACCCTCCGCCACACATATTTGCACTGTCTGGCATTGACCAGTTGCTTGTCCTCATCCCCCCTCACCTGCGGAGGACAAGCCGGACCACAGAACACAGACCTCAGTCCCCAGCCTGGAACCTTTGGAGCCAGGACTCCCTTGTTTTGTTCCCGCTTCTCCCTCTGCCCCAGCCCAAACCCCCCTCAGGGTCTTGCTTCCCTTCAGCACGCTGGTGAGGTTTTACTGTCCCTTCCCCACTGCCACCCTGCCCTCCACGGTGTCCCCAAGAGCCAGCGCTCCCAGGGTCAGTGACACTGCTGCCTCCCACTCAGGGAAGAAGAACTCCATCTTGCTCCGCAAGCGAGCCGAGCACAGCGCGGGGCCCATGAACAACGAGATGATCCAGCAGATCGTGAAGCACGACCAGGACATGGCTCACAACATCCAGGACCTGCAGCAGATGGCGATGGGCCGGGAGCTGAGCGGCAAGCCGGTGATCTGGGAGCCGCTGGTGCACGCCCCGCTGCAGACAGCCGCCGCCACCACCAATGTGGCCATTGCCTTGACTCACCAGCACAGCCTGCAGGCCCACATCTTCCTGCCGCCCTCCTCCATCTCCAGCCCGCTCTCACCTGAGGCCACCCTGCTCACGAAGCAGGTGCGCCGGTCCCAGCCCAGCCTGGGGGGCTCCCGGCCCTCCTCCGTGAGCTCCCCGTCAGGGGCGCAGTCCCACCTCCAGACGCCCGCTGCTGGTTCGCCTTCCTCCCCCATGGTCCAGTCCCAGGCGCCCCTGGAGAGCGGGGGCCAGAGACCAAGCCACGGGGCGCAGCCCCTGCCGCGCGCGGCGCAGAAGGGAGAGCTGCCGGCGGCGGCCAAGCAGCCCCCGGCCGGCTCCCAGCCCCAGCTCTCCAAGTCCCGCGGCGCCTCGGTCTCCACCTCGCTGCTGCAGCAGGCGGCGGGGGCTCCATCCCCCAGCTCGGAGCAGGCGCTGCCGGCGGGGAGAACGCTCCACTACAGCCTGTCCCGAGCCACCGGCTCCCACATCTCTCTTCTGATGCAGCCCCAGCAGCTGGTGAAGCACAGGAGCATCCAGGGCCTGCCGGTGGGGCGGCTCACCCAGGACGTCCGGCTCCTCTCCGCCTCCCAGCCCTCCCTTCCCCATAAAGTGGCCCAGCAAGCCGACGGGAGCTCCTTGCAGCAGGGCAGGAAATCCGCAGGGAACCTGGCCCGCAGATCCTCTCCCTCAGTAGCCGGACTCCTCGCCAAGCCATGTCCGGGGATCCCAGGCCAGCCAGCACACTCGCAGCAGATGCCTTCAGGATCGCTGGCGCAACCCAGCCGCTCCGTGGCGGGAGCATCCACCCCGCAGTCCCCGGTCTCCGCATCCAGGCAGGCAGCAGGTCCCTCCCGCAAGGGCTCCGTGGCCTTCAGCCCTGAGGTGGAAACGGGGAAGCCCAAACTCCCATCCAACATGTGAGTCCCCGGCGGCACCCGCGCACAGGCAGGAGGGACCCGGCACCGCGGCGGCAGAGGCGGCAGGAGAGGCAGAGCACCTGGCGAAGGCCCCCAGCCCCGGCTGTGTCGGAGGGAAGACGAGGTGAGAGGCAGCACCCGGGGCCAGGGACTGGCCGCTCCGGGCATGGGGGCACGGCAGGGACCAGTGTGGGGCAGCCCCAGAGCTGGCCCAGCTGGATGAGGAGGGGGCTCTGCTGACTGCCCCGAGGAGGGGACCTTGCCTGGGCTCTCCCCTCCTTGCTCCGTCACCATCTGTCCCGAGTCCTGCCCTCCTCCTGGAGGCAACAGGACGGGTCAGAGCTCTCGCCCAAACTCCGGCCTCCCTGGGGAGCCCAGCTCCCCCCAACTGCTCCTCGGGGGCCGGGCCCCCCTGTGCTCTGCCCTTGCGCCCCACGGCCTCTCCTCAGGGCTGGCACTGGCGGCTCCTCCAGTTTGTCCTCTGTCACAGCAGTGGCTGCCACATGCCCGCCTCGATCCCCGGAAGGCCCTGCCCAGCGCCTTCGCTTCTGGGAGAGGAGGGAGAGGCAGCCCCCCGGGGCCCACTGCCGAGGGCAGAGTGAGGGGGCTGGAGCCCACAGCGGGGTGTCCCCGGGCAGGCAGAGCGTGGGTACCCAGGGCCGGTGGGGACCGGGTCCCCCCACCCTGGGGCCCTGGCAGGTCCCCTGGGCCCGGTGCCAGGACCTGGGGGTCCCGGGCAGGGTCCCCCCGGTGTGACGAGTGCCAAGCGGTGGAGCCGGGGGCAGATGGGTCTCCCACCGAGCAGCCCCTGGGTGCCTCTCCCCGGCTTGGGGGAGCACCTTGCCTCAGAGGTGCTGGCTCCCCGCCGGCTTGGGATGTGCCGCCGGGCAGGGCTCTGCCCCCACAGCCGGGCGCTGCGCCCTGGACCCTCGCCATGCTCTGGCAAGGGGGCAGCCCGGGGGGGCCCTGCTGCCTGCGGCTCCAGGAGATGCTCAGAGGGAGCAGCCCCACCCTGCCCGGCGCTGGGGTCCCGTTTCCAGACTGCCTGGAGACGCCGGTCACCAGCGCCGAAGCGAGCGAAAGGGTGTCGCAAAGAGATGCCAACCCCGGGCGGCACCTGGGTGACCGTGCGGGGCCGTGGGGCTGCCTCCCCTCGCCCTCCTGGGTCTCCAGGCGGGAGGGCAGGGGCCCGGGGTCCCCGCGGCCAACCCACGTCGCCCCTCCAGAGCCAGTAATCAGCAACGTGTGTTCGAGTCGTGGCTCTGCCGAGCAGCTGAGCTCTGCTTACAGTGTCGCTTTGGGCCAACCATGTTAACAGTCCTGGTTAGAGTAGTGTCCCCTCCCGACCCCGCCGCGCTGTGCAAGCTGCTTCTCACTACCGGAGTCAGGAACCGTGGCTTGTAGTCGTGCTCTGGGGCTTGGCTGCCGCCAAACGGGGCCCGTCGGACCCCCGGTGCAGCGGGCAAGGGTTTTGTTCCACGTGGTACTTCTCGAAGTGAGGTCTTCAGTTCTCCCCCCTCGTGTTTTGGGACGTCGGGACCAGTCCGGACCGCAGGGCTGCTCGGGGAGCCCAGCCTGCGGGGCACAGCAGCCCGGCAGGAATCCCGTCAGCGTGTCCGTCGGAGGGGATGTCCAGCACTGCCTTTTTTTCATGGACTTCAACTCCTCTTCCCCGCCCACGTCCCGCTCCATCCCCATGGTCGGTGTCTCCCCGGCAGCCCCTCGGGAAGGGGTCTGCAGCCGGGCCGCGTAGTCAGACGTTCCCGGGCTGTGTTTACACTGCGTGTTGTAGATGTTTTAGCGGTCATCCTAGGTGTCCCCCGCAGAGCACGCGGGCCGGCCCGGACAGCACCGAGCACGGCTCCGCTTCTGCCAGCTGCACCGCCGGTGCATCCTCCCCACGCCGTAGCCCTGTGCCAGGAGCCAGAGCCACCCTGTGCTCCGGTCACCGCCGTGGCAGACCCCTGCCGTGTGCCCCGTCAGCTCGTGGCCCCAGCACCCCGTCCCGGCGGGGAGGCGAGAGGCGCGGCTGGAGGGGCCGGGGCCAGGGGTGCCGGCTGTGCGCGGGTGCGTCTCCGTGGCGTGCGTGGGCACGAGTCTAGCCACCAAAGACCATGATCCTTCACTCTTGCACTCACGGCAGTCGATGTACAGAGCTTGTAGTTTTCATATCGCAGAGAATTTAAAAGCGTTTTTTTATTTTTGGTCGTTGTACATAATGGATTTAAATAATAAAGAGAGATTCGGAGCTGGTCTGGGGGAGCCTCCTTCGGTGCTGACCGCCGGCACCCCCAGCGCCCCGCCTGCAGGGATGGGACGGGGCAGGGGGGGATGCCGCGGTTCCCCTCCTACTTAAAAGCTGGAGCCGATCCTGGCCCTCCCCAGAGCCAGGAGCGGCCAGGGCATCCTCGGGTGCCCGGCGAGGGGCCTCTCCTCCGCCCCGTGGGCCCGGGCAGCGCGGTGGGAGCCCAACGGCAGCAGGTCCCTTGCCGCCCACCCCATCTCCTTGGGCCCCGGAGAGATTAATGTTTAATCTTCGGTTATTTTCCCTTCCATCTCCCTTCCCTTTATTAACCTGGAGGGAGGGGGAGGTTTGATACCGCCTGATTGCAGAGCAGACTCTAGGCATTAACTAGATTAAATGAAGGTCACGCGGCGTGAGATGGGCTGGGGTGCCCGAGCAACGGCAGCCGGGGCGTTCGCGGCGCACAGCCCCACGCGGCGCTGCCAGCGCAGCCAGCATGGGTCTGGGGGCACAGCTTTGCTCTGACTGCACCCCTCCTCGGCAGCTCCCGCCTCCGCGCCCTGCCGCAGCACCATCAGCACGGCGCAGGCAGGGCGTGAGCGCGGGCAGCCGTCCTGCGGTGCCCTGCCGGCTCTCCCCACGGCAGCTCCGCTGCGGGGCTGCGTCACCGGGGCAGCCCCTACCCGCAGGACACTGGTGGTAGCCCCACCATCAGCAAGAATTAGGCTCCGTGACACAGGGTGAGATCAGAGCTGATTAGCGGTTTCTTCCTAATTTGATTATTTCAGATTACACTGAAGCCAGCCTGATTAAGAGCGTGTGTAGGCTGACGGTCCCCTGCCCCAGCATCCTGCGTTGCCAGCGCCTGGCCTGGCTCTGCCCCGCCAGCGAGCCGCTCCGCAGCCGGCATGCCGAGGCCGCCGATACCAAAAAGAGCATTTTCTTGGAAACGCAATTCCAGCCGTATGCCTCATGCCCAACCGCGATTGACCCACCATCTACAAGGCCGGACTGCTCGGGCAGCCAACGCAGCCGGGGCTGGGGAGGAGGCGAAGGGACCTGCTGGCTCCCACCGCGTCCCGTGTCCCGGGACAAGGCAGAGCCCCGCTGCCCGCCCGGGGGTGAGGGCAGAGCCCCCCGCGGCCGCCAGCAGCCCGGCCGCAGCTCCCCAAGGGCACCCGACCGTGGCGTGGGGCGGCTCTGCCCCGAGCCCCCACGTTCCCGGCTGCGGCAATGGCGGGTGGGGAATTATCAGGCAGCGAGGCAGAGGTTGATTAAAGGGGGGTTAGCGGAGATGAGAGGATTACGGCAGATAAGGGGGAGATTGCCACTCCGCGGCGCGGGGCCCGGGGAGGGAGCGTCGGCGTCCCTCGCAGCACCGCGTGGGAAGGGTGCCACCGCAGAGCTGCGCCCGCCCGGCGAGCCCTCGGCCCAGCGGGGTGACGGCCGTGAGGAAACCAAAGCTCCCCCGCCCCGCACACGGCTTCTCGCCTGCACGAAAGGCCTGTGGAGCACCCCGCCTGCACTGCACCCCGCCTGCACTGCACCCCCCCATGCACTGCACCGCCCCGCACTGCACCCCCGCCTTGCACTGCATCCCCCTGCACTGCACCCCCCTCTTGCACTGCACCCCCCTCTTGCACTGCACCCCGCCTGCACTGCATCCCCCTGCACTGCACCCCACCTGCACTGCACCCCTCTGTTGCACTCCACCCCCGCCTTGCACTGCATCCTCCCCATGCACTGCACCCCCCTGCACTGCATCCCCCCCATGCACTGCACCCCCCATGCACTGCACCCCCCTCTTGCACTCCACCCCCGCCTGCACTGCATCCCCCCCATGCACTGCACCCCGCCTGCACTGCATCCCCCTGCACTGCACCCCCCCATGCACTGCACCCCCCCCCCATGCACTGCACCCCCCTGCACTGCATCCCCCCCCTGCACTGCACCCCACCTGCATTGCACCCCCCTGTTGCACTGCACCCCCCGTTGCACTGCACCCCCCCGCACTGCATCCCCCCCATGCACTGCACCCCCCTGCACTGCACCCCACCTGCACTGCACTGCACCCCCGCCCCCCCCAGCAGCGCCCCACCTCTGCCCCCCCCCCGGCTGCCCGCGCCCCCCTATGCACACACACCCCCCCCCCCGCCCCGGCTCCGCCGCGCCCCCGCGCTCCGGCCGGGCACTCGCTCCATTCTCCCCCTCCACCAATCGGCCGGCTCGGTCCCGCCCTCCCCGCGCCCCTACTGGCTCAGCCTCCTTGGGCTCATCCTCATACGATGGAGCGGGCCAATGAGCGCGGGCGTCAGCCATAGCCGGCGGCTGGCTCCGCCCCCGCGCGGGGCACGCCGGGGGTTGTAGTCGGGCGGCGGCGAGGCGCCGGCTGCCCCCGCGGCTCCGGACTACGCGTCCCGGCGACCCCCGCGCCCGGCGCTCGGGCGGGGCGGAGCCCCTCAAAAGGCCGCCCGGGCGCCGGCGGCGGGTGTAGGCCGCGCTCTCGGTCACCATGAACGGCAGCGCGGCGAAGGGGGCGGCGGCGGCCGCCGAGCGGGAGGAGTTCGTGGGCTTCTTCCCGCAGATCGTCCGCGACCTGACGGAGGGCGGCCTCGGGCACCCGGAGGTGGGCGACGCCGTGGAGCGCCTGAGGGAGGTGAGGAGGCCCCGGGGGGGGGCCCCGGGGGGGCGGCGGGCCCCGGGGCTTCCCGCTCTTCGCTGCCCGCCCCTCGCTTCCCGCAGGTGCTGGAGTACAACGCGCCGGGCGGGAAGTGCAACCGCGGGCTGACGGTGCTGGCCGCCTTCCGGGAGCTGGCGAGCCCCGGGCAGCAGGACCCGGAGAGCCTCCGGTGCGCCCTGGCCGTCGGCTGGTGCATCGAGCTGGTGAGAGCCGGGGCGGGGGGGCGGCTGGGGACCCCCCCACGGACCCCCCCACGCCCCCTTACCGGCCCTCTCGCAGTTCCAAGCCTTTTTCCTGGTGGCCGACGACATCATGGACGCGTCCCTCACCCGCCGGGGGCAGCTGTGCTGGTACAAGAAGGTGAGAGCGTTCGGGAGGCCCCTGCCCGCGGGGGGTCCTGGGGGGTCAGAGCCTTTTGGGACACCTCCCTGCTCTCCTGGCGCAGGAGGGGATCGGTCTGGATGCCATCAACGACGCCTTCCTCCTCGAGTCGTCGGTCTACAGGCTGCTGAAGAAGTACTGCGGGGAGCGGCCCTACTACCTGCACCTGCTGGAGCTTTTCCTGCAGGTGAGCCCGGCCCCTGCGTCCCCCCCCCGGGGGTTTGCCATGGGTCTGGGCCGTTTCTGGATGTTTTGACGGTGCGTGTGGATCTCAAACTGTTCCTCAAGTTCCTGGGCATCCTGCCAGACACGCAGCCTTCCTTCAGGCTCGGAGAGGAGCCGAAATGGGGCTTGGGTTTGGGGTTTTCGCTGTGCTGTGGGGACTTCCCCGAGGGACTGTGTGAATAAATCCTTCTTTCCTCTGCAGACCGCCTACCAGACTGAGCTCGGGCAGATGCTGGACCTCATCACTGCTCCTGTTTCCCAGGTGGATTTGAATCGCTTCAGTGAGCAGAGGTAAAGAGATTGAAGGGGACAGAGATGCCAGCCCGGCTGGCTCTGCTTGCAGTCCCTTCCAGGCTGGGTGAGAGACATAACTGGCTGGCTGAAGCGCCGCTGTCACCTACCAGGCTTTGGGGAGCAAGTCTTGCTCACACCTTCAGAGCTCGGGAGCTGCTTTGCAGGGAGATGCTGCTTTCCTCCTGCTGGCCCTGACCTGCAGAGCCCTGGTGGGAGGGGAAGGCCCAGGCCTTGTCACTGAGCATCGTTCCTCCGCCGCAGGTATAAGGCGATCGTTAAGTACAAGACGGCGTTCTACTCCTTCTACCTGCCCGTGGCCGCTGCCATGTACATGGTGAGTTTTATGGAGACAGTCCGAGGAGGGGCCTAACCCTCGGTACGAGGCTGTCGAGGAGGGCAGGGGGTTTGGGAGATGGGAGCAGTAAGGGTGGGAGGCAGGTGCTGGAAGGCTTTGTTCCTTTTTCCCCCTCTTAGACTGGTATTGACGGTAAGGAGGAGCATGACAATGCCAAAGCCATCTTGCTGGAGATGGGCGAATTCTTTCAGATCCAGGTAGGAGGTGGCTCCCCACCCCTCCTCTGTGCTTGTAAGACGTTTGTGGTGCTCACGTGTTTCCGTCTTCGTACAGGATGATTACCTGGACTGCTTTGGGGACCCGGAGCTGATGGGGAAGGTTGGCACTGATATCCAGGACAATAAGTGCAGCTGGCTGGTGGTGGAGTGTCTGCGCCGGGTCACGCCGGACCAGAGGCGGATCCTGGAGGTAACACCACCAGGCTGACAGAAGCCCCCCGAAGAGGGGGGAGAGGTGGTGTGGACTCCCTGAGGACATGGCATAGAGGGAGTGTAGTGCCATAACGTACGCCTGAAAAGCCACCTGCCACCCTGCGTAGCCGCGCTGTGCTGCTACCTCGGTGGGAGAAGGGTTGGTTGTTGTGAGCGGTGTAAGATGGTGGCGGGGAGAACAAGAGGTGGCTCCTGCCGCGCTTTGAATGAGCAGCTACGGCAGCGGCCGTGAGCTGGCCCTCAGCCTGACGCGTTCTGCTGTTTTCTCAGGAGAACTATGGCCGTAAGGAGCCTGAGAAGGTGGCGAAGGTGAAGGAGCTTTATGAGACTCTGGGTATGAGGGCTGCTTTTCAGGAATACGAGGAGAGCAGCTATCGGCGCCTGCAGGACCTGATCGAAAAACACGCCCACCGCCTCCCCAAGGCCATCTTTCTTGGCCTAGCCCAGAAGATTTACAAGCGGCAGAAGTGATGGTGGGCCTGGCTCTGGACTGTGGCCTTTGCTAAGGGGGCCTCGTAGGGTTTGCCCCCCTGGCCGTAGCTGCCTGGAGCTGGTCCTGTCTCCCCACCCCGTCCAGGGGGTCTCCTGCCCCGGCGTGGGGGGTCCCAGGTCTCCTGCCCCGGGGTGGGGGTCCGGGGGCTGTTTGTAGGTCATCCTATGGGGCTGCTGGGGGGGGTCCGAGATCGTCTGTCAGCGTTTGTGTCAATAAACATAAGTTATTGCGGGTGTGTCGCTGCTGCCTGGTGTCGGCTGGGGCCGGGGGGGGCCATGGCAGCACCTCCCCTGCGGGGGGGCCGGGCCGCAGCACCGCTCCCGCCTGGGGCGGGGCCGGGGCGGGGCCGGGGCGGGGCCGGGGCTCCGCCCTCCCCGCAGCCGCATTCGCCGCCGCAGCGAGAGGAGGTGAGCGGGGCCGGGGCCGGGCTGGGGGGGCTCCGGGGAGGGGGGGGAAGGAAGGGGCGGCTGCAGCCCGGGCAGCCCCGGGGCCGCTGCTCCCCCGCTGCCGGTGGATGCTCGGCGCCGCCTGCCCGAGGCCACCCCGGGGGCTGAGCCTCCCGTCCCCTGCCCGAGGCCGCCGGTGGGTGCCCGGGGCCGGAGCTCTGCCCTCGGCTGGGGAAGGGCCGAGCCGGGCGGCAGCGGCTGCCGTGTCGCGGCTGCGGCGTTGCCGGGAGCCGGGCGGCTCCTCGCCCGTGGCTGCGGTTGCCCGTGCCCGGGGCTGAGCGCGGCGGCGGTGCCACCCGGCCCCGGGCTGAGGTTTCCAAGGGCGTTTTCTCCTTGAGGGCATCTCTGAGATGATGCCCCCGGCCGCTGAGACCCGGCAGAAGGATTCAGCCCCGCTGTCGCAGACGCCTGGGCCGGCCAGAGCTTCCTCGGACCACGCTCAGCTCACGCTGCGGGGATCGGCCACCGGCTCCCCGGCCACCAGCAGCCCCTGCCCGCCCGGCCGGGCCCGAGCTCGGTGGGGAGCTGTGGGGCAGCCCCTCTCTTCTGGGTGTATTCCCGTCTCTGAAGCCGCAGGCCCTCGCACCGGTCCCCGGTAGCCAGCCCTTCCCTGCTCGGTGGCTGCCGCAAGGTCACCATCCTCCCTCTCGCCCTGTCCGTTGCTCTCCGGGTTTGGGCCGCCGCGTTCTCCCCCACCGGCTGAGAGGGCGTTTGATGTTTGCAGGGAGCTGGATGGTCTGAAGAGAGGAGCTGTGGGGCTCTCTGTGGAGCCCCGGCACTACCAGCGAGGCGGCATCATGCTGGCTCCGAAGAAAGGCCTGCTGTGCAACCTCAACCACATCCATCTGCAGCACATCTCCCTGGGGCTGCATCTCTCCCGGCACCCCGAGCTCCAGGAGACCTCTGTCTCCATGGGCGGAGGAGACCAGAGCGGCTGCAGCGACTGCCCGGAGAACTGTGAGCAAGTGGATGCCAATTCCAACAACCCCTCCCTGAAATGCCGGTGCTGTGAGTCCCACACTCAGCAGCCGGTGACGATGGGTCTCCAGAACCAGGCAGCTCAAGAGGATTTTCCCTGCCTGCATACTGGGGAGGAGGCGGCTTCCCCTTGTGATCCTCCTTGTGACCTGGCTTCCTCCTCCTCCTCCTCCTCCTCCTCTGTCAGTAGCTGCTCAGATTTCAGCTTGGATGACTCCCCAGTCTCCGTGTACTGCAAAGGGTTCTCCAGAGAAGAGTCCAAATCCCCGGAAAATCAGCCCAACGTCATTCCCATAGAAGACGCCCGGGATGGCCAGTTGTTGGCTGACCCGAGTAGGACATGTGATGGAAGAGATGCCAACCTCAACCCCCCACTGCTCTGGAGATCGGATGCCCTGGCTGGAGAGAGCCCGGACAGCCTCTGCAGCAGCACCTCGCTGGACTTCCAGTGTGATGAGACCTCTCCCAGTGCAGTGGCGCAGGAGACCACCAGCATCTGCGCCAACCTAGACCCTAACTGCAACTCCCTCCCCAACCCTGATGCTGTGTCTCCGGCACCACCCGCGCCAGGACGGTGGGATCCCGGTCTGAGCAGCGCTCCTGAGCCGCGGCCCCGGGCTGGCAGCATCCCCCCGCCTGTGCCCCCCCGGCCCCGGAGACGGCTGCAGGTTCTCAATGCACACAGAGCAGAGCAGCCGCTGCTGCCCACGCAGCCGGCGGAGCCGGAGCCCAGCTCGGGCGACCTCTGCAGAGACGTGGGCAAGAAGACCATCACCTCCTTCCATGAGCTTGCCCAGAGGAGGAAGAGGAATGCCGCTGGGCCTGCTCTTGCCCAGGCCAGGGCTGACCGGAGCGACTGGCTGATCGTATTCTCACCTGACACGGAGCTGCCGCCCCCCTGCGAGCTCCTCTCCAGTGCCGTGGGCCAGGAGCCAGCCTGGCCCCAGCTCCAGCACGACTGGCCAGCGAAACCGGCCAGCGCCAGGCAGAGAGAGGTGACCACGTTCAAGGAGCTGCGGTACCGCAGTGCCTCCAGCAGACCCAAGGGCCAGCCAGCCGGCGGGCGGGCAGAGCCGGTGGCATCTCAGCACCCATCTGCACCCCTTGAGATGGCCGTAGGCAGCGAGGGCTCGGGCTGGATGCCACCCACGCCTCTGGGTGGACGCTTGCTGGCACCTATGGAAAGCCACCAGCCGAAGAGGAGGAGATCCCGACCGGGACTGCAGCCCATTGCGGAGGGACAGCCGGGGGACGCAGAGGAAGGGGGGCTGCCGCTGCGAAGCTGCGTCCCAGGAGAGAAGGGGCTGGGCTCTGGTAGGGATAAAGACGACCGGCTTCGGAGGCTCGGGGGACCCGGTGGGGACCCTTGGGTGCCAGGGACGGTCGAGAGAGGAGACGAGACCTGCAAGGAGGGTAAGAGTGTGGGTCCCCGCTTCTGGGCTGGGTGCAGGGGTGTCACCCGTGAGGGGACTGAGCGGGGCAAGGGGCAGCTGCAGGACTTGGGGGGTCACTGGTTGGGGAGGCGGCGGGTGCGTGTGGCGGCTGTGCCCGGGCTGGCCCGCTCCTCGCTGCCTGGGTCCCGAGGTCCCGGTGCTCCGGGCCGGGCAGGGCCGCTGCTGCCCTCCGCTTCGGGCGCGCACGGGCCTCCCCTCCCCGCCGCGGCTGCGCTCGGCTGGGACACCGGGCGCTCCCGGGGCCGCCCCGGCCTCTCCCCGCCCCGCCCGCGGGCCCCCTCCGGGCCCTTCCACTGCCCCGCCCGGCCCGCGGGGACAGGCCCTGGGCGGGCAGCGGGGCCCGCCCCGCCGCGGCCTCCGGCTCCATGGGCGAGCGCCACCCGCCCGGCCCCGGCCCCGGCGCCGGCGCCGCCCGCGGTGAGTGGGCCCGTGGCGGCAGGGCGGGCTCCGGGCGGCGAGCGCGGCCTCGGCCCCCGGTCCCGTCCCCCCCCCCCCCCGGCCCCGGCCGCGGCCCCGCGGGCTGCGCCTGAGCCCGCCGCCCCCTCTCTCCAGCCAGGCCCCCGCCGTCCGCCGCTGGAGCCGCCCCGGGCGCAGCCCGGCCTGGCGCGGAGGGAGCGCCTCGCCCCCGGGGAGAGCGGCAGAAAGGTAACGGTGGCCCCCCCCACCCCCCCCACCGGCCCCGCCAACGGCCGCTGAGCCGGGGCGGGCGGTTTCCCACCTCCGGAGCCTCTGCCGGGCCCGGCCCGGCCCCGGCGAGCGGGGGCACGGGGGCCCCCAGGGCCGGGGGAGGTGCGGGGGGCGGTGGTGGGGCTGGCCGGTGTCGCGGGCAGGTACGGGCAGGGGGGGCAGGGGGGGCAGGGGGGGCAGGGGCAGCAGGTACGGGCAGGTACGGGCAGGGGCGGGCAGGGGCGGCAGGTACGGGCAGGTACGGGCAGGGGCGGCAGGTACGGGCAGGGGCAGGCAGGTACGGGAGGTACGGGCAGGTACGGGCAGGGGCAGCAGGTACGGGCAGGGGCGGGCAGGGGCGGGCAGGTACGGGCAGGGGCAGGCAGGTACGGGCAGGGGCAGGCAGGTACGGGAGGTACGGGCAGGTACGGGCAGGGGCAGCAGGTACGGGCAGGGGCGGGCAGGGGCGGGCAGGTACGGGCAGGGGCAGGCAGGTACGGCAGGTACGGGCAGGGGCGGCAGGTACGGGCAGGGGCAGGCAGGTACGGGAGGTACGGGCAGGTACGGGCAGGGGCAGCAGGTACGGGAGGTACGGGCAGGTATGGGCAGGGGCAGCAGGTACGGGAGGTACGGGCAGGTACGGGCAGGGGCGGCAGGTACGGGCAGGGGCGGGCAGGGGCGGGCAGGTACGGGCAGGGGCAGGCAGGTACGGGCAGGTACGGGCAGGGGCGGCAGGTACGGGAGGTACGGGCAGGTACGGGCAGGGGCGGCAGGTACGGGCAGGTACGGGCAGGTACGGGAGGTACGGGCAGGTATGGGCAGGGGCAGCAGGTACGGGCAGGTACGGGCAGGGGCGGCAGGTACGGGCAGGTGCGGGCAGGTACGGCAGGTACGGGCAGGGGCAGCAGGTACGGCAGGTACGGCAGGTACGGGCAGGGGCGGCAGGTACGGGCAGGGGCGGGCAGGTACGGCAGGTACGGGCAGGTACGGGCAGGGGCAGGCGGCCCTGTCCACCTCTCGGCAGACGGAGCTGTCGAGCCGGAGAACAGAGGTGGGGCAGCCCCCGGCATCGTGCCACCACCCTGAGGGTCTCCTGCCCACACCTCCCTCCGGGCCTCGTCCCCGTGGGAACGGCGGGTCCTTCATCCCTTCATCCCCGCACCCGAGAGCGACAGGTTCCCGCGGGAGCAGCCGGGGATGCTCCGTCCTCCTGGGCCTCGCTGGTGCCCGTCCGCTCTCCCCCGGCTCCTCCAGGCCTTGACGTCCCGCGCTGCGGCCGTGGCCGGTGCGACGCCGGCAGCCCCACCGGGCCGCACGCTGCCGAGGGGCTGAGCAGGTGCTGGAGCGGTGGTGGGGGTCGGGTGCCGTGCTGACGTCTTCCTTTCCCGTGCCCGACAGCCCTGCTGATCGCCGTCAGCTCCGCCGTGGATAAGATTATCGCCCACTTCAGCGCTGCGCGGAACCTGGTGCAGAAGGTGAGGGCCTGGGCTGAGGCCCTGAGCGGGCTGGGGTGGGTGCAGGCTTTGGGCGGGAGAGCCTTTGGGAGCTCCAGGGGAGGATCCCACCATCCCTCCCTGCCGGCTCAGGGTTAGGTGCTGCCGTTCCCCTCCCTCTCCTCTCCTTGTGCCTCCCTACTTCAGGCCCAGCTGGGAGACAGCCGGCTCAGCCCGGATGTGGGTTATCTGCTGCTGCACACCCTCTGCCCTGCGCTCTATGCCTTGGTGGAGGACGGGCTGAAGCCGTTCCAGAAGGATGTTATCACAGGGCAGAGGAAAAATTCCCCCTGGAGTGTGGTGGAAGCCTCCGTGAAGGCAGGTCGGTGTGAGGAACGTGCTCTTGGGGATGCTGGGATCAGCATCTCAAGGTGCCTGGAGTCCTGCTCCAGCCCGGGCTGGGGGAGGATGTGCCCCCAGAGCAGTGACTGTGTCGTGTGTTCCCCAGGCCCCAGCGCCCGCTCTCTCCAGTCCCTGTGCTGGCACGTGGCCGGGCTGGCCCCTCTCAACAGCACCAGGCAGAAGTTCCATGCCTTCATCCTCGGCCTTTTGAAGTGAGTGTTGGCCCTTGATGGTGCAGGCGGTTCTTGCTGCGATGGCAGGATGGGGCAGAGTCCCGAGAGCTCTCACTTGGGTTCCCTTTCTCTTGTTTAGCATTAAGCAGCTGGAGCTGTGGATCTCTCACCTGCAGAAGAGCCCAGGTAAGGACGCAGTGCCCAGAAGCCCCCTGCCCAAGTCCGGGGGGATAATCCCATACCCGTTCCACCCACAACGCTTGGCTAGGATTTCCGTAGTGGACAAGGGCATTGTTTTCTGTGGCTGTTGTACTGGCTGAGGGTAGTCAGGCAGACAATTTGGAGCGTCTTTTGGACCTGCTGGGATGGACCAGCTGGCCCTGGGAGGGATGTGTGGGCAAGGGCAGGGCATTTTGCAGCTGTCCAGCGCTGTCCGTATCTCGTAGGTGTAGTCTCCGTGCTGTATTCACCCATGGCCTTCTTTGCCCTGAGTCAAGGCCCTCTTCCCCACCTCGCTGATGAACTGCTGCTGCTCATCCAGCCCCTCTCAGTGCTGACTTTCCACCTTGACCTGCTCTTTGAACACCACCACCTCTCCGTGGATGTAAGACCCTTGTCCCGTCGGCTGGAGTCGCCCCTGTCTCCCGCCCGTCGCGCTGCTCAGGCTCGGGGGGCTGCGCAGCCTTCTCTGGAGGGCCAAAGCAGTGCTGCGGGGGCAAGCCTGGAAGACGAGACCCCCCCGGATACTCTGGGGAGGGCAGCCGGTGCGGAGGGCAGCACGAGGGCCCAGTCCCAGGCAGCCGTGCGCGGGCTGGTCCCTGGTCCCCAGGTGGGGGCTGCCCTGCAGCAGACCTTCCAGCACGTGCTGCGGTGGGGCGACCAGCTCAGTTGCGCTTTCCTGGGAGCTGACGGCTCCCCGGAGACCCCCAGGCCCGAGGCAGGCCCTCGGGACACCGGGGCCGGCCTCAGTGGCTGGTGGGGCCAGCTGAGCCAGGCCTCCAGGATTTACGCTGCTCCTAGCAAGGAAAAGTTCCCCTTCATCTGGTGGACAAAGCTGCGGACGGCTGCGGGGGATTCCAGCCCCGGCCAGGCTGTGCGACCCCACGTATCCGTGAATGAGCCTAGCGGCACGGAGCTGCAGCTCCTTCAGACCAAAGCTGTCCCTGAACTCTCCGGTCCAAAGCCCGGCAGCAGCGCTGACACCTCTGGGACCTCTTCCCCGGAAGACCTCATCCTGCCTGCTCCAGCTGGAGCACCCACCGGGCCAGATGATCCCGCCGCTGGAGAGAAACTCCTGGCTGCTTCCCCAGAGCCTCGTGCGAATAGGAACCGGGCAGCCCCTTCCGCCCCAGAGGCTGCGGGTCCTCCTGGTCCTGACAAGGGCAGCTGGCTGGGCCGGCTCTTCGGAGCCCCCAGCCCCTCTGCCAGGAGCTTCCCTCCCAGTCCTGACACCATCTCAGCTGGGTCCAGGTAAGACCCAGCTTGGGCAGGGACGGTGGGGGAAGCGGCACGTGCTGAGGAAGGGTTTTTCTCCCGGGCAGCGTACGGAGCGCGCACCCTGGGGCTCGCTGGCCTGGCGGGGTGTCCTGTGCCGCCCGTTATCCGGGTTGTTCTCCTGGGCTGTTGCCCTGTGCAGGGGATTAGTGCACGTCCCAGGTGCTGCTGCCAGCGCATTGCCTCAGTCCTTCAGAGCAGCAGGAGCTCGTGGTGGAGGCTCGGTGGTGCTTGATAGTGCCCTTGTCAGCTCCCAGGGTAGTTTTCTGAGCAGGATGGATGGGAAAAGGCTTTCCAGACGAGCTTGCGGCTTCCTTTGCTTTGTGGCAGGAGACCCTCTAGCTGGCTGTCCCCCAGCACGCGTGTCCTGGCCAGGGTGGTGAAGGGGCTGGCGTCCGAGAAGACCCGTGACCAAGAACAGCCGGAGAAGAACGCTTCGGATGCGCCCCAGCCCCACAGGTGATGCAGGGCACCGTAGGGTTTGGGGCTGGAAAGCTGGTGGTGGATTTTTTTTGGGGGGGTGGGGGAAGCAGGGGCTGTTCCCAGGCATAGCCCGGATATTCTCCACGCCTTTCTAGGGAGAGGCTTACACCGCTCCTTGTTGCTGCCTTGCACCTTGACTGCTCCCCCGGGGATTCCCCCCTCTCCTGCTGAGCTTTGGGAGAACCTGTGTGCCTGCCTAGCTGTGATCAGTTGTTTTTCCCAGACATTTTTGGGGGGAATTTGGAGCATTTTCTTTCTCTTGCGCGCTTTCTGGATTCAGAGCAGCTTGTTTGGGGCAACTACGTGGCAGCTCTGACCAAGATGTGGCAGGTCAGAAAAGCTGTAGTGGTCCTCCTGTGCTTGCGCAGTGTCTGTCCAAGCAAGCACGGAGGGCGAGTGGCCGTCCCACACCACGTTGGGCCACCTCCCTCCTCCCCAGCCCTCGCTGGCCCTGACCTAGATCTCCCCTCCACGGCCGCGCAAGTGCTGCTCACGCTCTGCTGCTGCTCCGAGGGTCTGCTTGGCAGGATGGTTTTTGCGATGCGGCTTCTCGATCTCAAGTCCATCGTCAGGCGGCGTCTCTGCCTGAGGGGCGGGGGGACGCTGGTTCCACACGTGAATGTCTCCTGAGTCCTGGGGGAGCTTCTCGCAGCGCTGCCTGGGGTCCGGGGGAGATGAATCCCGATGGCGTTTGTTGTGCAGGGCAGTCCGGGCACTTTGTGACCACACGGGCACTGCCGAGGGTCACCTCAGCTTCCAAAAAGGGGATGTCCTGCAGCTGCTCTCCACCGTGGATGAAGACTGGATCCACTGCTGCCATGGAAACAGCAGTGGCCTAGTTCCTGTCGGCTACACATCCCTGATTTTGTGAGGAGGCGGAGGAGACCTGAGGAAGCAGCTGAGCTTGCCGAAGCAGGTGCCACCCCCGGGAAGGACCTTCTCCTGCCACGTCTTCACCACCGTCGGGGCCAGCAGTTCTGCAGGGGACCCTGTCCTGGTGCTCGGCGCTGCTGCTCGTTCGCATGACGTTACCGTCTGCCGTGGGTGTGTCCCACGAGCCACCGCTGTGCGTGTCCCCGCAGATCTGCTGGCACTTCACCGTGGCCCCCGTTTGGGACCTGCTCTGGCTCATGTTTCCTCAGCCACTGCCCACGCCTGTGCCAGGGGAGGGGAGGACCCTGTCCCTGCGCGGTACTCGCAGTCCTGTATGTCGTCTCTGTGCCGTCGTGTCCTGCCACCGCCGCCGCCTCCACGTGCCCTGCTTTGCCCCGTGGCCGGGGCTGGTGGCCCAGGCCACTGATACGCAGTCCCAGCACTCTGTAAATAGTTGCAACCACAGGAACAAGCTTATTCCAGGGGGAAAAAGCTGGAAATAAAGGTTGTGACTCACGTGTCCACCTGCATGAATGGATCATTGTGGTTGGGGGGCTGGAAATGGCCACGTGGCCCGTCCCTGCGTGGGTAGCCCGGGCTGGTGGTGGGTCTGCAGTGAATAAACGCTTTTGGAGGCAAAGCTGGTGCTCAGCGTACCGACGTCAGCTGTCGCCCTGAGAGCCCGGTACAGCATCAAGCCCTGGCAGAAGGTGCCCAGTCTCCTACGTGGTGTAGGAAGAGGCAGCTGCCGACAGCCAGAGCCAGAAATAACCCTGGAAAAGCGTGCGTCACGCTGGCTGGCAATCAGCCCCACGAGATGGGAGCTGCACAGCACTGCTAAAGGTAGATGTTGGTTTGTTTATTTATTTATTAACTTAATCTTTTTACTGAGTCACAGGATTTCAGTAGGGGCTGGATGGCTTCCCCACCCCCCCCCACCCCCCCCCCAAGTTTTTTTCATTGCTTGTGATTTCATACCAAACTACTTACATTTTGCACTGGGCTCCCCAGTGAGAGATGTGGACATACTGGAGAGCGTCCAGCGAAGGGGCACATGGCACTAGCAGCTTGGCGTAGGGGCAACTTTTGGCAAAAGCAGCTTTCGATGATGCTATTGCAGAACTGGATACACTGAGTGAAGAAAGCTATAAGGACTCTACACTTATCATGCAGTTGTTACGTGATAATCTGACACTATGGACTTCAGACATGCAGGGTGATGGTGAAGAACAGAATAAAGAAGCGCTGCAGGATGTGGAAGATGAAAACCAG
Organism: Gavia stellata; assembly: GCF_030936135.1. Lineage (NCBI taxonomy): Eukaryota > Metazoa > Chordata > Aves > Gaviiformes > Gaviidae > Gavia > Gavia stellata. The sequence continues at coordinate 3,124,489 of NC_082626.1, forward strand.
TGAGACACAAAGGCCAACAAGAGAACCCATCTCTGACCACCCTTCCCCTTCCCCACAAAAACCCTCAGTGTCACTCTGAGAACCACCAAATCTGACTTTTACATTGGGTCTCAGAATTTAGGTTCCTGCCCTGTTGGGTTTCTTTATTTTATTTTATTTTTTTTTTACACAGTTTAAAAGTTTGGGCCATCCGCTCCGCTCATACGGAGCAGGAACTGCATTTCATCCCTCTAACGTCCACTGTTTCAGTGGCAAAGGAGACCATGCTTCAGCCGATGGCCCGTGTTCTGCTTCAAGGCTACAGCCGCTCTCTTTTTAGTCTGTTCTCCATTTCGCTCTCTCTGGAATTTTTACTCGCAGACAAGGGACAGTGTATCTTAATTGGAATGTTATTTGGCTTGCCTTAAGTAGGTTTGATTGAATTCCACAGCTGACTCTGGACTTTAAAATGGGGTCAAGCCAGCAGGAGATGAGTGCAGGTATTTTTTTCTTTTAATAATAAAAAAAAACCCCACTACAGTCCTTGGCATGGTGTCTCTAGTTTAAAAGGAAGACAAGTGTATGGGTCAAGTATGGCATGTTGATGACCACAGAGATTCAGGCTAGGGACTGGAAAAAGAAAAATCAAGTTACGTTAAAGGAGGGTCATTAATAAGCTATTTCATTCCTGAGTAATGCAAATAGTTAGCAAACATTCCCAGAAACCACTTTTGAACTGGAGGAAGTTTAAATCCTAAAAGATTTGCAAGGACCGTTGCTCATTAGTGCCAACCGTGACCGAGGGGACCAGAGGAAACGCGAGGCGGACGAAGCCTTAGACAGGCTGGTTTGAAGGGCCACGAAGTATTCCGTTCCTGTGTTCCTCCACGTCCTGCTGTCTGCCCGGAGGCACAGGGCGGGATGACAGTACGCGACTGGGCTGACAGCTCCCCACAACTCCAAACACCTCCCAGCCTTTCTGGCTTACCCGACTTCTTGGTAACGGAGGGGAACGTGCCCTATGGCGCAAGTCACTTCTCTGACACGACTCGGGTCTTAGTATTAGCGGTGTAAGTGCACTGTCACTGCGAGATGCAGTAAGGACGCTGACCGAACCGAACCTGCTCTCGATGCGGCCACGGGAGGCACCGTCTCCAGGTACCGGGGGTTTATATTCCGGGAACAGGCACTGAATTTGTAGATTTAATGGTTCACGTACCGACCTGCTGTTATATATGATCAGGGTTACACAGCCTCTGACTACCAAACAGTGAATGTCTGCGCTGACGCTCCTGTCTCTCTGTACGGACGCTGCCATCGTCCCTCCTGCCCAGGTCTGACCAGGAGAACCATCAGCACCAAATTACATCCTTGCGCAACACCATCACCCATCAGGCAACTGGATATTCGAAAGAGATGGGGCAACAACCCCCCGTAAACGAGGCTGTAAGAGAGTCAGAACACGACAGGAGCGGGTGAGACAAAGAGGCAAGAAAAGAAAATCAAAGACATGTCAAAGAAAACCCCACAAGTCATCGATAGGAAAAGATTTTCCATTTAATACTAGACTCTCTCAGGATTGAGATGCAGGCTTTTTATGCAATTACATCCAATGTTAAAATTGGTAATACATAATTTACAAAGATTAACATCAAAACAATGATCTATTTAGATATGCTTTGTAAAAAGGAAATATATTAGCAGCATTTATTTTCAGCAATCACACAGCCTACACCCATGCAGACTAAGAGTTCATATCTATTTGCAATAATGTAGTGCTTCCTGGTCTTAAAACAGCGATCCTGGTGACACACTGGTCTTCTCGTTATTATAAAATAACCGAAAAATAAAAAAAGTCATTAATTTCTACACCAGTAAGAAAAACAATTCTTTGCACTTACCTAACATTTGATTGTCTAAAAAACATTTTGTTTAGTCTTTCAACAAAAGAAAGATAAAATGACAGAGCTAGTGTCTCGCTTCTGTACGCACTTTATTTTTTAAAAACTTTTTAGTGTTTAACACCATTTGAGACAATGATTTCTGTTTTAAACTAGATGAGACAACTCAAGATTTTGGACATGCGATATTCCTACTACACGCACGAGTATTTTATACTCAGGGTTCCTGGTACTGTACAGTGCTTCTCTACAGTAAGAAAATATTCCAAACTATTTTCTTATTTCTTTTTTTTTTTTAATAAAATATTTTTTCTCAAAGGGTTTTTTCCTTTCTTTTTTTTTTTTCTTTTTAAATCAACACATAAAAGTTAATGGAATGAGTCATGTTCCACTAAGAGTAAAATAATTATAATAATAACAAGAATGTACATTAGGACAAGCTTGGTCCATTAAAAAGGAACATGTAACTACTGTATTGCTTTACATCCACGCAGCAGATATATACAACTTGGCACATTAAAAACTGGTTTTCTTATAAGAACATCTAAAACAGGACTGTATATGCATATGTACGTCTGAAAGACAAAAAAGCAAAGCCATTTTAAAGGGGCAGCGTACGCCGACCACCCCCTCCCTTTGCCACAGCCCGGCCCGGAGACAGGCGGCAGCTTCGGGGCTCCGCACGCCGGGAAGGTCGTCGGGTGCAGCACGGGGAGTCCTGCTGCAGCACTGCTTCGGGGCACGTGACGGCCATCGCCATTTCACGCGGCGAGAAATCAGTGCCGCCGCTGCTGCTTTCGGGAGTAATACTTTTCGTCAGGGCCGAGAGAGAGGGCGGTGCGAGATACACTGTCTCTTAATTTAAGAGACGGACATTTTAAGCTGTACAACCAGAACACAAGAATAGTGTTAGCAGTTGATATATTCTACAGTTCACAACAAATACTCGCTCTGAATACTGCTTGACGGTTCATGTAGTGAAGGTTTCCTTTTTTTTTTTCCTTTTTGTTTTTCTTTTAACAGATTTTAATTTGCACAACACACTAGACACACAAGAACCACAGCTTATCAAAAAACCCAACAGCAATGGTGTTTGACTTGCTTTATAAAATTTCTCTGCAGAAAAAAGTGAAAAAAATCACACCCCGCCCCTTCCCCTGTCTATGACGCAGAACAAGTGCCTCAACCAGCCAACTCCTGCTTTGCTCCAAGGTGACTTCGGAAGTTTCTCCTTGTCACAGACCAAAGGTACATGTGTGCACTGGCCGTTCCACAGTGAACCTTTCGCACGTTTGGGTACGTTTCTCTCTTCTTGGAACTTGTGCAAATCAGAGGCCACAACTTTAGGGCAGCCTTTAATTTTAAGCCACTGGGCCTTCACCCTCCCATCTGGATTTCTTTCACTGGCATGGGCCATGGTGGTGCCAACAGTATCTTGTACAATCACAGGTTAATTGGTGAACATGGGGAATATTCTCATCAGAGTAAGTCAGTCCTCATCCTTCTTACCTCCCCATTTTTTTTTTTTTTAATTTTATTTTTCCTCTGAGTGGGAATATCAAGCAAAAATAAATTAAATTTGACCATCCTGGACAATAACCACGAGGTTTTTCTCAGTACCTAACATCAATACAAGGCACGCCCAACAACACACACACCATAAGAGCACTGCAGAGCAGGGCAGGGCAACCTGCCAACCCAGACATCTAAGTGCTAACTGTTTGTATATTTGTCCGTTTTCTGCTGCCCTCTTTTCCTTGGCTGGTGCAGAGGAAGTTGGGCTCCTGCCCTCAGTCCTCAGCAGACCTTGTAGCAGACTCCAGACCACAGCTTCCTCTCGTGGCATCACTTCCTGAAGCTGCTCTCCGGGATGGTGAGAGTGCGCCGCCTCAGCTTCCTTCCTGATCCTTCCTCCAGCAAGTAAGTGACATCAATAGCTGCAACAGACCACAGGCTTTTGGTAAAGAAGGTGATACGAGTAACAGCCTTCCTGCTTCCCCACTCCCCGTCCTTTCAAGGATGTTTCCATCCATAGTGGTATTCAAAACTCCACTGAACAAGGTGTCGAGCAACCTGATTTACGTTTGAAGTTAGCCCTGCTTTGAGTCACGTTTGGACCAGATGACCTCCCAAGATCCTTCCAACCCAAATTACTCCCTGAGTCCATGATTCTCTTGCATTAACTCCCAGAACACGAAAGAGACTGGACAGAGGTCATCCTAGGCTTTAAATTAAAAACAGAGACACGCTTCACCAGTGCTACCACTGCACCCTCATTCTACAGCTTAGACAATACCTACAGAGTTACTTAGAACCAGCTCATTAAAGGTCAAAGAGACTTTCCAAATTCTCTTCAGTCTTTCTTTGCGTGTCTGTTAAGTTTCTCAGTTGTAAACGTGGAACGATAGGGGGGAATTTGTCTTCAGAACATTTTTGCGGTTACTCAAAATATTATACAAAACACGGTGTCAGTCGTAAGAAATTTCATTTGGAATTAGTGTAAAACTGCTACTGTTGCAAAAGAAAACCTTACTGCAAAGAAAACTAATTATATTAATAAGGTTCACTGGCAATACATTCAGACAAAAGCATTTATTTTATCAACACGGTCTGCAGCAAACTAAAAACACATCTTTAGAAGAAATGCCATTGTGTAACCATAGCATAAAATCTCACCATTTTTCCCTGGGATTTTCTCTAAGAGGTTTAGCAGGATTTGATTAAGTCTCTCTCTCTGAATATGCCGCCTTTCCTCTGGAGTGCACAGCTGCCTTGTGTCAGAATTGCTTTCTTCCACCTTTTTATCAGTTTCACAGCTCTCACCAGAGACTGCCTCTTTTTCTGGCTCCTCTAGGCTAGGCATCTCACTTGAAGCTTGATCTTGGTTTCCTAATACAGCCTCAATAAGTGGAAGAGAATCTTCTTCTTGGTTTAAGTCTTTAATCTGTGGTTTCGAGCGATCTGATTTCCAGGACGATCTAGCGGGAAAAAAAGGGTTTAAATACCACAATTTTTCAGACACTCACCTGAAAGGCCAATTACGAGTGAGTCAAGAACGTCTCAGTAGTTGGGGGGCTTTCTGGAATCTCAGTCATTTGACTTAACAGGTGCATTCAAACCCACCAGTTATGATCTACGGCAGGCTACGTTCCTATAACCTTGTTTGCGGAATGTCAAATGCAGGCTTTTAAAAACAAATTGCTTTTTTATTTCCATTTGCAAAGGTTTTTATCTTCCAAAATAGTTGAGCTCAGCACTTACTGATGTTTTTCTGCAACAGCCATGGCTCTTGATGGGTATTTTTAAAGTCTCTAACAGAGCTGAGAGAGTGCACGGGCCCTGGCGCTTACTGCCATGCAAACATGGGCAGTGTGTTCAGGGATCCGACCTCCCTTTGTGCGGGCAGGCGGGATGCTCTTGTCTTCGGCTCTGCCATCTCCCACATTCAGCTGCTTCTGCTAACTTTCAAAATGACTTCTGTATTCTTCCTTACGTACATTATTAAGGAACACTAAGGCTGCTTCTATATTCTATTTGTCCTCACTTGTTCCCTTTTATGTCTTTGACAGTTTAGAGGATCGCTTTAAATAATTTAAATTTATTATTTCCATAGCACCCAGGGGAAACGGGTAGGCAAAAGAGTGGACGTTTGACAAACAAACAGGATTATCTCATCCCTTCTCAACGAACAATCTGGTAGGTAAGACTCACCTGCCTCCATTTCTCTTGTAGTTGTCTGGTACATAATGAGGCTGTAACAACAAGAAAGATTTTGGTTAATACCTAATAAAATTCACAGTGGAAGAAAGTGCTGGTCTATCTAATATTCTGGAAGTACCAATACAGGACTCACCTATCTGACACTTTGGAAATGCCAGTGCATGGCTGGCGTATCTTGCATATCAGATGAATTCAAAGGAGAAGGCATAATCGTGTAATAAGGATAAATTAGAGCCAGACTTATTATCTGATTCTTCATATCTTCTAAATAAATTTCAATCCATAGACTATCGTGATAAAAATCATCTTTGCTTTCTGCATAGCAGAAGTTTGGAACCGTCTCTAAACTTACTACAAAAATCTCTCTTCTTCCAGTAAGAAAAGTGCTTGCTTGCGCAAGATTTGCCAGATCTGATACCTCTGCTCAGAGACAAAGTAGTGCTGTGCAGGAGGACGTGCACAGTGAAGAGTTGCTACTTCCACGGAATAGGGGAAAATGAGACAGCAAAATGAACAGATATTCAGGTGGAGGATGTTAAGGGAAACTGTACTTCATGATTTTGCTGCCTATCTGCTGTTTTTTTGATAAAACATCCATTTTCAGTGATAATTATGTATAAAGAAAGCAGTATGCCATTTGATAGAGCAGGGAAATGGAAATAGGAAAATACTGCTTTTCTGTATTGGGAATCACTATTCAAAGGTACTGCTGAAAACCATTTTTTTAAGCAAGTTTATTAGAACACGGAATAATTACACCAAAGAAAAGAAAGTCTGACACAGACAGGCTAACAAACTCACACTGGACTGTATGTTGTGTGATTCTCTGAAACACGTAAAATTATTTTACAGTCACAGAATTGTGACTAAGAAGTGAATTTTAAGATTTCCTTCACTCAGGAGTGGCTTAAATGAAATTTGCATCTAGATTTCCATCAGAAACCACAATCTCCAAGCTTATACATCCAAGTTACACAACCATTCATTCAACATCTGTTTGCCTTTGAACTGCATATCCTCTGTCTACAGTCAATTTTCCTTTCCAAGCTTTCTTTCTAGCCAACTTTTCAGCCAGACTGTGTACGCTTATGTGGCAGCCTCCTTTGCTTTACCAAGCTTCATTCATAAACAGAGAGCCAGAGGCTTTCCAAAAATAAGTCCAGTCTTCTAGTAAAAAGTAAGGAAGCTAAGAGAAGAAACACTTACTGAAAAGTCTCTCTTGGGCGTGAGTTTCTTGGGGAAGTGGTCAAAGGCATAGGGCTTGGTGCAGACAGGATAACGATTCCGGTGGATCTTGTAGAAGAGATGAGCTGATTTATCAAGGCGGTAATCACAAATATATACATCCTGCTCCTTCACGCCTTTTGGCCTCCCTGCAGTTTCAAAACAAAGCACAGCAGAAAAAGATGTTAACCAGATTCAAGAGGAAACACATGCTACACCAGAAGAAGAACAAGCCATACATAGTGTCAGAGAAGTAGGGGGCTGTCAGAGCTGTTCAGTGGGATGGCAGGCATTCTTACTTGTTCTCCTTGATTCAGAATCATACTAGTAGACACATTGCTAGTTCAATTTAAGAGGAAAACCTGTATACTCTAACCAAATAGTACCCAAACTTTTACAAAAACTAGTATCAACTGCCATCACTTTCTCGTCCTTGCCCACCACAATCCCACCCTGCTGTTGTCTCTTCAGTACTGGCCCTCCTAAACCAGAAATCACTGGCCCAGTGCTAAAGCAATAGTGCTTCCTCAGCTCTGATACCCTGTGAACACTGCCTACTGCCTTTTTCCAGCAGTAACTATTTTAGCATACTTCCCAAATTATTAGAAAGGTGTATGATATTTAATTTCTCATCCCGTTAAGTTTCCTTACCTTTGCAGTAGGTGTAGAGGTCAAGAACACAGCATGTTCCCACCACAGCCTCTAAGGGGATAATTTCATACAACGGCACCCGGAAGAGCTCATTGTGATAAAACTTTCGAGAAGGGGAATGATGCGTTTCATGTGGACGGAAATAATGATGACCAAATGCAAACCGCTCCTCTCTGTTTGAAGGTGTAAAGGTAAGAGAAAGAGAGAAACAGAAGGAAAAAAAAAAAAAAAAGACTATTTCTATAAGCCCATGATACAACTTTACTTAATGCCCTCCACTTAATTTTGAATTATCTATCTTGCACTTTTGCAATGACCGTGATGTAAAGCAAAGTCACGCGAATATTACACGTTCAACTTTATCTCCTTCAGTAAGCGGAAATACTCCTAGTGTGATTTTCATGAACACAGCAGATTTACTGTGCTGCTATCTATGGGGCATATGCATTTAATCGTGTTACAGTGGCTTAGCAAGTCAGTGATCGTTAGCTGAGCCAATTCAGCTGTCAGTGTGTATTCTCAGCCTATTCCAACAGTGAGGAAAGTGCATCAACTTATATCTCTTATCGCTTGCTTAAACTTCCAACCATACAGGTTTTTACATTGCAGTTGTGGAGCACAAGCAGAGACAAGTGGGAAATCATCAAGCCTTTGTGACCGAACTGTGTTCAGTCCTGCATTTTTAAGCTATGACAAGACTTCCACAAAATTACTGTGTTTTGACAGGTAGGTATATAGAATGTCTCAAATTCAAAAGATGCCTTGAACATACTTCTCATTTTTCCAGAGTTTTTCAATGCGGAAAATATCGAGTTTCTCCCTGTTGATGTGGGACAGCAGCCGATACGACTGCCGGACAGGGTGTCCATCTGGAGTTCTACGGCTGTCTCTCATCAGGTAAACACAATCACCTGGCAATAGGCACAAAATACACACCTGTAAAGAACTTTTCATGAGGCCAGCACACCAAAAAGAAAGGAGTAAATGGTTTCATTAAAACTAACATGACAGAGCTACCTAATGTTGAATTGTAAAGAGTGATGCAAACCCAATGCAGAACCCGCAAAAGGAGGAAAGATTACCTTGATCATTTTCACCAAAGCTTTATAGCAAAACATAACTTGAATTGTATGCGCAGACTGAAAATAGTAACGTCATGAATCAAGAAAAATTATGATAGACCGCAGGATACATAACAGAATAACTTTTGATTAGGAAAATGTGCAGAAATTAGTGATAGCTGCAATGTTTAAAGAATAAATCTTTAAGATTTACGAGAAAAGATACTTAGGAGAGATTATTATTGAGAAAATAAACCATTGACTGAGAAGCCCCAAGTCTTTGATTACTCCAGCAGAACTCAAATAAGACACACAGCTCAGGAAAAGTAAACAGAACTCAAAAAGGGCTGAACAAAATGACACTCCTGGCAACTAAAACAGCCTTTCCTAAGTGCAACCCTAAACAAGTCCCTAAACTTCTGTTTATTCATTTTGTCCCATAAGTGAATTAATTCTTTAATTTCTCTGCCCTGATCTGTGAAACGACATTAAAAGTACTTCCTCTCCGCCCCCCAGACTTGGCTGCCATTCTCACTTGTATGCTGCACCTTTCTTTGTGACAAAGACTATCATTTGATAGGGTGAAAATACACTGCTCCATTCAAAAAGCCTTTCTCCCTTAGACAAAAAGCTTTAATCACTAATGTTCACAAAGAACCTGAAGAGTCTCAGAGGGAGAACATTTGGGAAACTCAAAGTATTACTGAAAATATCGCTGGATTTAGTATATAGTATTTAAAAATCAATTCCATCTTTTCTGTTATTTATCTTAAAATGAACAAAAACCTGGGAGGTCCCAAGTCATAAAAACTTAAGAAAAACTACCCTGGGTAAGATCAAAGGTCATGTAGCATAATATTCTAGCTAGAAAAGTGGGCAGTAGCAGATGCTTAGGAGGAAAAAGCATAGGAGTAAGGCACGCATAGGAAAAGCCTTCCCGTGGTGTCCCCTTCAGGCGTCCCTTAATCTCTGTTTTACGGACTTTTAGAGCTGAAGGCTAGAGCTGGACCGCTGTGCATGAACCGGCAGGGATTAATCCTTCCTCCAAGAATTTGTCTAATCTTTTTGGAACCATTTATACTCTTGGCCTCTCCAACCTCCTGTTACCAAAGGCTTTCCCTGGTTTAGTTATGTTTTTGGGAAAAAAGACTTCCTATTGTTCAAATATGTTGCCTGCTAATTTCAGTGTTTGTTCCCCAATTTCTACATTGTTGCACTTCCCTATGCCACTTGTGATTTCACAGACCTTTATCTTATCACCCTCCAAATCATCCGCGTAGACTCGCTGACAGCAAAGATGTTTCAGGTCTGATTATCCTTGTCATCGCGCTTGTTTTTACATGATACTCTTTTTGAGATGGGATGACAAGAATACTACACAGCACGCAAGAGACAGACGCACCGTAAGATTACAGAATGGCACAATTACTTCTTCTATTTTGTTGATAATAATTTCTAACATTCAGTTTGCCTTTTTGACTCCTGCCAAGCACTTCTCTTCTGTTTCCATTAAACTGCAATGACCCCTGAATTTTTTGCCCTAAGTACATACCTATTTTTGTGTATGTGCAGTTATGTCTATTTTCCTTCCATGTACGTTACTGTTATTTAATTAATCAGCAGGTTCAGCCTCTGTTACTTCCACAGCTTAGTAAAAAGATGCTAGGGAACCACCAAGTACAACATGGCCCCAGGTTCATGAACACCTTGGTTTTGTTTTCCCTTAGCTTATGCCAAATTTAGGATTAAAGTGAAGGTCATGTAATTATATTTTCATAAATATAATCTCATTTATCAATCTTGTATAAGTTTAAAAGATGCTCCTAAGGACTCCTCATATGCAAAAATCGCTTTAAGGTTTTATGTTGTCACCTGTCGCAGTAACAGTGGGGTACAACACACTGCGCTATTGAAAAAATCCTCTGATGTAAACCAGAGATGATGTGGGCCATGTGGGCACCGACAACTGCCTACAACCATGAAGCCAGCTTCTAAACCTTCTGCTATACCAGGATTGCTGTTAAACAAATAGAAGCTGTAGTTGTAGGAAGGAGAGATAGAGTTCTATTCTAGCTTAAGTAAAAAATGGACCGAAGACAGAATGACATAGGCTTGCACATAAGCTAGCAGAGTGCAAGCTCTTCAAGGATTCAGCGTGTATTTGCTGGTGATTAGCCTGTACTCACCCACTGTATTAGCTCTTACTATCCGAACTAAAGCTGGGATAATAACATCTTCATTTTACTAAGTTCAGGATTACTTTTAAGGAACCCATCTTCCTCATTTCTTTAAAAGACTCGTAGAGAAAAAAAGTAAGGTACATGCTGAGAGAGTAGCTGCTGGCCCCAAGCAGAATGTAAATAAAACCACTTATTTTTGGCTCTTATTTTAAATTAGCTACTTTCAGCCCTTCTTCCCTACCTCTTCAGTGAGAATAAAGCAACTCTAGTACTTACTGTACCTGACTGAAAAAGGAGTATTCAGAAAGAAATGTACACGGATACTCTCTTGCCCTAAGGATCAGGAAGCTTGATTTCCATTCAAGTTTATCCAGACGTTACTAACTACTGAAATAGCTACCCTTCTGTCTCGAAAAGGGAGTTCATAGTTCTGTGTTTTCAAGGAAGAAATGCGGCTGCTATTGCTGGTGCATCAGAGATAATGACGTATGACAGTTTCTGGCTATATGGGTTTTCCAAGATCCATTTTGACTTCTGTTTATCAAGTCGCATCTGAGGTAGAACTTGTTCGCTCCGCAGGATGTGATGGACCAATTGATCAGGTCTATTTGCATAATCTCCTGGTTTTGTGCGTTAGGTAATTTTTTGCAGAGGAAGGACGTCTGTGCTTTATAACCTCAAGTAGAATTGTCAAGAAATTAAAAACCAAGTCCTCTAACCAGAGACTAAAGGACTCTCACTTATTTAGAGGGATCTGTTCACAGTAAAGTACGCGCACTCACACAGTTGGAAGCTTTTCAGCCTTGTTCCTCAAAAACATGAGTTCCCAAGCTTGGAACTGGAGGACAAACTAATTCAACGTACAGACACAACTGCCCAGCAGCGAGGGTGGACCAACTTACAAAGGAAGGCAACAGTCTCAAAAGCACTTTCAGTCTTTATCGCAAGATCGGCCTCTTTCTAATACACAGTGCAGAGGAAAAACGTAATAGTCTACGCGTACAGTGACTGTAGGACTGAAGGTCACTACGGTCTCTTTTGCCTTTTAATCTGTAAATTACATGACCTTTTAGAAACCAGAGGGAGTAAAAAACTGTTTCTTCTACTGTGTCCAAGATGCCTCATATGCCTGTGCGCCCGCATCACAATTTCTATAGGCAGGTGTCATGCCTCAGAACTTTTGGTGGAGAACTTGAGACCAGCAATGAATCCACGGACTTCCCCTTTTTCTACTGTAGCTGTGTATACCTTTCTAGCACCTTCTGAGTATAGACCTTGCTTAGTCTATTCCCTGTAACTGCAGAGGCATTTGGTGCCTAACAGTGGCAGTTTGGTCTCTGCCGATGGTACATGGAGTTTAGCCACGTAAGGACTAACATTTCTCTAATTACAGTCACCAAGATCAGATCAGAGGTATGTGAGTGAAATATAATGTGTCGTGACAAAAATTACCTTAATGCTATGAATGACTGGACAATGGCACAAAACCCAGCTAAAACATAATCTGTTTGAACAGAGAAAAATGAACTCTAAAAAGCGAGTTACTCTCCAGCAAGGAACCCAGCAAAAAACAAGAAATGAGAAAACCAAATGGCTGAACTCTGGAGAGGACAGACAATGCATAGCAACAATGAAAAAGGAAGACTGAATGCAAATTCTAGAACCCTGCAGAGGGGATAAAGAATACACTGTTCTTTGACTTTTTTTTTAATTCTCCACCTTCCTGAAGACTCTCCCATTCCCCTCTAGCAAACACACCAACTGTTTTTACTCATTCAAGAGCAGTTCTCTTAGTAATTATATAGGCTTCTCTCTAACCTTGTATGTATCTGTAGGATGAAATAAAAAAAAAATAAAAATCAGTGAACTGAATTATGTGGCTGTGTAGCTGCCTCTGAAAGACTCAGGGCTTTGAAGCAATGTCCAGAAAGATACACTTTAGGGAACAAACAAGCAGTAAGTTGGATGTTTTAATGACCATTCTACACTAAAATACTGAAGGCCTAATAGCCTTCTTTGCCTTCACTTCTAAACATTAACTACCAGAAGTTGGCTCAGCATCTTCCTTCTCTGGCCAGGAGGACAGCCCTAGCTGTGCTAAAGCTAATTAATGTTTCTTTATCAACCAGCCTGTGAGAACTCTTACTATGTGTCCCTCCCATAACAGCAAAGAGCGCAGCTTTCTACTTGTAACAAGATAAAAGCATTTCAAACGGGGTGATGCCAGAAATCTCTGCACACTCTTATCTGATGGAAATCACAGCAGCCACCAGAGTTAGCACATACCTTGGCGCAGCAGCAGATCATCCCGTAATAGGCATATATAATAAACACAGCCAGGCTGGGCGTAATGGGGGCGAGGAATCATGGGAACCTCCTGGACGAAAAAAGAAAAGAGGAAGGAAATTCTGAGATGCCCACCATAATGCAAAAACAGGGCTGATATCCTTTTGGAAATACGCAGAAGTGGATAGAGAAGAAGAACGGACACTTAGCATGATTAAACCTAAACCAAGGAAGCTACATTATACAGTGAGAATCCCACACTGGTCTTGCCAATCTCAATACACAGAAATGCAAGAGCTGCTTTAGTTTATAACTGTAGTCATGAAGAGGAGACTTTTTTTTTTTACCCTGTTCACAGACCGAGGTTCACATTGCTCACACAAGTAGTGTTCAACATCAGAATTCACACCCATACAGTCACAGTGCTGCCAGACCTAGAAAAACAGATACAATCCAATTAGAAATTCCTGTGATAGATTTTATTTACAAATTGCATTTTCTCAAAAATATTAAGGAAAGCAAGAAAACAAGCTTTCCAAAGGAAATTCAAGATTTTCTTTGTACTATTTCACACTATGTCAGAAGACAGACAAGATCCCCATGCAACTGTTTGTGTAAAAGCCCAAAATTGTTGAAATTAATTCTGCCCGCCTAAAGACAGGAGTTGCTGGCAGTTTCAGAAAAGTGTTAGCTCCTCTATATAGAAATGCAAGCTGCATTTCTTCTGTGACAACAGAATCTCTCAATTCTCTTGGAGAGAAAATGAAGGTCTGAAGAGGTAATTGATGCTGCTAACTGCTCGTAAATGTCGCACTGGTTACAGAGAATAGAAAAAGAGCACCAGTGCCTCACCATGCACTTTTCACACTGGATCATGAGTCCTTCATCTTTGTAAAGGCCACAAATGCAACGGATCACATCCTCGTCCTTCTCATGCCCATTTTCTTTTTCACAGACCGATGTCTCGCTGCTGTCAGCTTCACTTGCTGTTTCTCCCACAATTTCATCAATTTGGGCAGATGCCTCATGACGAGCATTATAATATGCTTTCCGTAGCCGGCATACGTCACGCCCAGTTGGAGATTTTCTGCCGTAATATTTCTGAATAAAAACAAAACAAAGAAACAGAAAATTTTTTTTCCAGGTGCCATGCTTTCGGTGCATTCCTCCTGTCTGCATGTACCCTTAAAGGTGTCTTCACTAAAGCTGCATCCACCAATGTGGTATACACCTGTCCATCTACCTCCTTATTTTGAACAGCAGGTCGATGTGTCTTACATATGACACTGAAGAACAAGCTACCTCTTCCAAAAGGTACTGAAGTTTCTTTAGGTTAGCTATTCATGCATGTTCTTGACCTTCTATTTGTCTGACCTAAGGCAATCAAAAAGCACCATGAGTAAGCCAAAGCACACGAATTGGTATCAATGTCTGTTCATCAGAAATGAATCATCACAAGTTCTCTTTCTCTAAAATACTTTTCTTCTTTTATTACTGTAAGTCATCAAGAGCATTAATCTAGTGTATATCCCCACTGGCTACGCAATAGCTCTAAGGCCAGAGAGCGCCTCACCTCTGCATTCCGGAAGACCTTCAGCATGTCCCCATCAAAAGCTTCCACAGTTTTATAATAGCCAGTCAAGATCTGTTTCTCAATTGTGGCAAGGTCCAATGGGTCAGAGATCTTTTCATAATAGTCTGCATTTCTAAAATGGGAATGTATGCACAGTGTCATTTTCCCTAGCATTTAAAAGCTGTGCAAATCCATTATCGGAAACTATGGGTTGCTCTGAGAAGCAAGTACTTACTTTTTCTTTGGGGGTAGGTTCAGGAGGGGAGCTGCAAGAGCCTGCCTGGAGGAATCTGCAACAGGAACATACAGTTTAGCAACATTTACTTGAGTAAAACTTAAAAAGACAAGTAACTAACAACATTCAATCTAGGTTAAAAAAAGGCTCTTCCACTATCTGAGGCACAGGGAATTGAAATGCTTTTGCATTTCTAGAAGTTGGTTGCTGTAATCGGACTACATGTATCAAAATGGAGGATAGTTTCCTTGCAGTTCTGTCGATTGTACCATTTTGCTGAACTACTGAAAAATCAATTTAAAAGGACAGCAACGTCTGCAGATTCTGGTGGCAGACGAAGGGGTTGAGGATAAAGCAAAGTGATTACTGGTAGCAGGAGAAAGGGGGGGCAAAAAAAAAAGGAAGATTATTTAACGTCCTGAAATAAACTCTCTTTTCCCTAGTGTTTTCTGTTCTGAGTCCATTGTTCCAGAGGCTGAAAAAATCTCCATGGTGATTTTTTTATGAGTGTCACCTTCACCTTTATAGGATATGATGCTATCACATATTTCCTTGAAGATTTGTGCTAGGCGGGCAGCACGAGCCACTTCAATATTCTCTTCAGCTGCAGCCAAGCGCCGTGTTCTCACAGAGCGGGAGGTCTGAAGGGCTGAAAACTGGGTCATGAAGACATCTGAAAGAGGGCAAAAAAGAATTATCTCTAAACAAAAAATTAGTAAAAGATCAAATTACAGCATCTTTTCCGATCTAGTAACTCCATCACCAATTACTAAAATTAACATGTTTTCTAAGCTACTCTAACAGTTAAAGGCTTCAGTTTCATATTCCCAAGTCGGCTCTCACTCATTATAGCTCACCTAAACGGTTAAGCTGGTTATCAAATTATTTTATGTTGCTGGAGAAAATACAGCATGTCATTGAATTCACTTCCCAACTTCTCACGTACCTGACAGTGGGGACCAAATCCTGCATGGCTGCGAAGATTACGGTCCTACGAATAGAGCGCTATTTTTGGAGCAGGATTAATACTTTGTTTCTGATAGTCGTATTTTGTCCCACTCCCATAACTGACTGCATGCCAAAAAGCTTTGTTCTCTAAAGGCTTGAAATCCATCGAATTACGAGGATAAATGACAATTTTCAAAGTCAGTGCAACTGTTTCTGGTCTAGGGATACAGAAAGCAGAAACCAGCCCTTCTCCGTAAGGGTCCAATCACAGAAAATGTTAAATATCATCCTCCTCCGATAAACCACTCTTGATGAAACACGAGACATGACTACTTCTAACAGGACTTGAGAGACATCAGGGCTGCTGGAGGAACACAAACCAATCCAGCAACCAGGCAGATGGTTTATATAGTACAAGCTTCTCATTCTTGAGAAAATAGCATTAAGTGTTTCAGAGGAAATTGCGGAATCCCATAACGCAAAAAATACACTGCAAGAGTGAAAGGGCTTCTGTCTTGCCCTGCTATGTAAAGATAAGAGCATAGGTACACAAACACATGTATGGGTATTGTTATCTGTATAGCACTCCCTGTATGTATTACAAAAAGTGTACGGATCTTGTAGTACCTCCCTCTACATTTGATTTATACACAGAGCTTACTTAAACTCTTCACGGGCATGTCACAGAACCTCAGAATCACTAAGGTTGGAAAAGACCTGTAAGACCATCAAGTCCAACCATCACTCCAACCCCACCATGCCCACTAAACCATGTCCCGCAGTGCCACGTCCACACGTTCCTTGAACACCTCCAGGGATGGTGACTCCGCCATCTCCCTGGGCAGCCTCTGCCAGTGCTTCACCACTCCCTCAGTAAAGACATTTTTCCTAATATCCAGCCTAAACCTCCCCTGGCGCAACTTGAGGCCATTTCCTCTTGTCCTATCACTTGTCACTTGGGACATACAGGTTCTCAAAGTAGCAGCCTGAGGAACCTGTGTTGGCCTCACCAGATTTAATGTTGCCGTCATCCCGACAGATTCCATTCCAGCGGTTGTATAGCGACGTGGTATGGATATTGTCATTGGCATGCTTCACTTCCTCTTGCTTTTGTCGAATCTTTTCCCAGTTTCGTACCAAAAATACATGGTGTTTTAGCACAAAATTCCTACAAAAATTAGAAAAGCATTCAAGAATCACCTTCTTACTGTAAAATTAATTCCTTAATGTGGGGAAGAAGACAGATATTCAGAGGTACACTTCTGATGTCAGTGGAGAGGAATTCCACCCTAGCTGGTTAAAGGAGATCTAAGAACTGCTTACTCAGACATTTCACGATGCCCTATCTCATAGAAAAAAATAATTTCAACATTTGCAGAACACTCCATTGCTGAGGAAAAAACCACTGAAATAATTCCCATTCCTTACCTTTCTCTGTTAGACATGGGCTTCATCTGAAGCTGTGGTGTCAGCCTCGTTGGTGCATTCACACTTTCACTGGGTTCCTCTGGGATGTGGCCCCTCTGGAAAACAGATCATTCTGATAGACAGGAAAAACTGTGCCAAAAACTTAGCAAAGCAGTAAAAGTAGTTCCTGAGACAGAACCTGTAGTATTTCTCTGAAGTTTAAAATATACACACACACAGTTTTTTCGGTCTGATGGCACAAACTGATTTCCTATCAAGCTTTATCCACGAAAAAAGCTGTCTTTACTACTTACTCTCTTCTTTAGTTTGTGCTTTGACTTCCTTTTCTCTTTCGACCGTCCAGGCCTTCTGTGGGTGCTCACAGGCTGATTGCTTTTGTTTGAAAGTCCATTCATTCGCTGACTTTTACCCCCAATTATTCCTCTGCATTTGTCAAAACCACATTTGCAGAGTTGCTTTGGGGGAGGAAAAAACAAAAAGAGGAATTATTTTGAATAAACCCCGAAACATTTAGATTATCTCTCAGTATTATAAAGAACCTGTTCTGTCAAATACAACACAATAGGTTTTGTTAATTGACCTTCAACTTTACAGAACTTTTTGTCCTTGGTGAGTTTTTTCAAGGTCTCGCACTGTGGTCCTTACCTGTTTTTCAACATTAAATGAATGAAAATTGTAGTCGTAAGTCAACTCAGTACCAGCAGGCATGTCTTTAAGCGCATACAATCCAATCCGGTAAACACCATTAACAGACCTGCAGGGAAAATACAATAAAATATTCCCAGTAATTAAAAAGAAAATTGTCTTTGTCCACATAGTGGAAGACAGGAAGCAATACTTCTGCTGTTCCCTGGGTTATGCTTGTTCTTTATTTGTACTGTTCTCTCGTTTATATCTCTTACAATAAACTTTGAAAGCCAAAAAAGTGAATACCGTATTTACAAAGAGTAGGAAGTTCAAATAGAGAATGAGTAGCTTCAAATAGAGAAGCTACAAACTATATTGGCTATCACGGCAGATCTCCTTATCAACTGCCAAGATTCAGGCCCTCACCCTAAATCAAAAGCTTACACTGAACATCATACTTCATTTCCTAAAATGCACTAAAATTAATTGCCTCTCCAATTCTTTTACTTATTTTTTGTGTTGGATTTTAAAATTTAAAACTTGATTACTATTGCTTAAATCCACTAGAATTATCTGAGAATCAAAAGCTACTCTGCGTACTGCCACCACAGCTGATTCCTATTACGACCATCTGCTATTTCACTGTAAGTCATTCATTATAAATTTCTCAGAAGCACTTCCTACTAGTCTGGCACTGGATTTCTTCTGATAACATAGTACTGATATGACACAGGGTGTGCTGAAATCAGACTACTTCCCTGTTTGCCTGCTTTAAAAAAAATATTTGAACTGCCAGAAGGAAAGAATATATACACAGAGATTATTTTATGGCATTTCCTAGGCTTCAAAATTTGTAGCAGGTTAACAGTATGACAAACAACAGTGTTGGATCTGCCTTGCAGAAACCTTAGATCCTGTCTCCAAAATGTCCAACGCTTGAAAACACTACGTTACTTTTCTTGTGCAATGCAAGCATGATAGTAACTATTATTTACACTGCTCAGCTTGAATCCCCTCCCTATTTTTAGATCAGATTCTCTTAGATGATCTGGTTATCTACATCTGGTACACCAGTCTTCCAGTAAACAGAATATATCTTTCTTACCATTTCTGCATCTCACAGTTAGGATTACAGCTGTGGTTGATAAAACGAGCCTCATTGCCCATACGGTAACTATCTATCACCATTCCACTGTCTAAATTCAGGCAGTAATGATCACTGTGATTATGGTACTGTTCAATCATCCGGTTCCTAGGAAGCAACACAGGAAAGTTATTTGTGATTCTGCTTGTTGCTGCAAAGCATACAGGGAGTAACATAGTAATAGCGCATTCAAGAATTCTGAGAGAGGGTTTTGAAGAAAAAGCAATTATAATCTTTTATATTTTATAGAACCGTACACCTAGAGATGGAGGAAAACCATTATTATACCTATTTTTATAAGTCAAGGCCACTGACAGAGCTTGGATTAGAATTTAGAAATTTGCTCTTCTGGAATGCTCCCTTTTGGGTTCTGCAGATTATTTGTATACATTTCATGTTGATAACCTGTGTATGGAAGAGAAAATGCAAGTATACATTCTTTGGTGTGTATATGTATGCATGTGTACAACAATCAGCCTCTGCCTTTCATTATCTGGGACCGGACACAATTTCTGGAATTACATCCATGGATTACAGCTACCTCTTTTTAACAAGAGAGCAACAGTAGCACGAGTCAGTTGTGTTAGCAGTTACCTCTGTATGAGAAGATTGCATTTGTCTTCTGATGGAGCTCTAAGAGTAGGAAGTATGTCCCTCCAATCTCAATAATCCTATGATGCTATGTAGTTAACAAGACTACAATTTCTGTCTTTCATTGGTTATTAATGCTCCCACTTGTTCTTTTTTCTTCACACCTACCTGCAAAAGCTCATCTTCCTTCCTGCCCCATTCTGCCCCTCAATTCTATCTTGCACAGTTCAAATCCTGCACAGTACTCGTAATAATTGTATCAAATTCACATTCACTCGTGGCATTTGGCATTTACAGAGCAGATGTGGCAGATGATGCATTCCAAACACTAATCATTCCTCTCTATTTGACTGAGAAAAACTTGGTTGATCAAAAAAGCTGAATTGTAAGCCTTCCTCCTGGGGGCTGTGACCAGAAAAGCATTCTTTTTTACCCCTTACTCTCCCCTTCGTTTCTGTCTAAGGATTTCCCAGCAACGATAATAGATGCTAAAGTCATTTATCGAGCCTTCCATGCTAAAGCAGCAAATAAATATTTCTACCTGAATTCTTGCTCACTAACAACTTCTCCCAGATATTCAATGATAAACTGTCCTGCTTTCAGGGGTTCTTTGGTACGAATACCCCATCCTTTCTCCTCAGCCCGGAACCTTTCCAGGCACTGCACCCATTCATGCCTCTGTATCCGCTGATTACAACACTGTTCACCACAAGGGCAGGTGTTTGGTGAACACTCCGCAAAGATCATCCTAAAATAAAAAACAGAGAAGTTAAAGGAAGGTGAATAACATACTTCTAGATCTATCATACAAGGAAAAAAAAAAGAAAACAAAAAAAATTCCTCTGTTAAACAAAAGTTATTGAAGAACAAAAATGCTTCTTGTTAATCAAGGCATAATTCACACAAAGATTCACAGCCTGGCTCTTGCTGCTATTCAAAGAGCAAAACGGAGCTTTTAATGGGATCTTCCTCTGAAGAAAGAGGTGGGGGAGCATACGTGCAGCAGAAAGTTACCCTGTATGCTCTTTAACGGTACTTTTATTACTGGGGTTGGATCCAGCACAGCTCCTTTCTTAAGATATTATTAGCTGATGTGAAATAACACATTTATTGAAATTCTCCTATCATAGTCAGTCGACCTATTTCTAACCTGTTCAGACAGTCCTCCATGCAGCCCTTTCCGTTGTCATCATCTGGTTTCTTACAATTGCAGGTAGTGGCCTCATAGCCAGAAAGAGGCTTGACATCCACATAGACATCTGGAGAAAAAAAAAACAAACCAAACCCAAACAGGGAAAAGAATTCTTTCTAAGTGAAAAAATAGAACCCTTTATCTACAATATTTTCATTCCGATTACATAAAACAAAAAAAGAAGGTGGAAGTGTCTGTGGTAGGACAAAGAGCATGACAGAAAGGAGTGGCGTCATGTGAAAATTTCAGTTAACGCATTTTAGTAATAAGATTTTACTTACTAGAACGGATTTTTTTATAAAGTGGGACATCTGGCTTTTTATACAACTAAAAGGAAAAGAAAGAAAATTTCAATACGTTGCATAAGTGCATCTGTTATTCAAAAGAATCAGGGAAATTATGTTCTGTACATACTTAACAGTTTTGTAATCATTACTAGAAAATATGTCTACATTCTCTTCTTTAGGCTCAGAATACATTAGCAAATAGGTCAAAAAAAGTACCTGAATAAGTAGAACTTAGGCTTAACAAGTTAGCTGAGCAGTTTTTCTAACATATTGTTTATTCTTCCCACACTATCTGAACAGAGCAATATGTATAGCAATATCATGAGGACAGACTATTCTGAACAATGCTGTTCTTTTCAATGATGAAAAGAATAATAATTATTTAAATCTACTTCGGAGAAAGCACCTTTGGTGGAATTACCATGTGCCAACACTTAAAAAAGTGAAAAAGAAAAATTAAGGTGCTTATCAAAACTGTGACTACAGGCAGGAGCCAAGAGAAATGCAGATTCATCTTCTAATTAGAGAAACTTCCTCTGCAGATGGAGATGACTGGAGGGAAAAGGGAAGCTTAGATCACATTTCATAGCTTCATATATATTCCAACCTTTCAAACAAGGTATAAGGAATACTTTCAAATTATTACGTATTTCACACACGTTTACTGCATTAATAGCCTTCCCTCAGTAACATATATGGCAGATAGGCAGTGTACAAACTATACAACCATTGTACAAACAAAACTACTCTGTAAGGGTTTTCAGTATTCTAGGGAGATATGGAAAATGTCGAGGAAATAGATCACGTATTTATTATTTATGTAATATTGAATAGATAAGATAGGCAGATGTAAGTAATCTTCGATACATGGCAAGAAACTGTCCTCAGCTGAAATGTCAACAACGATCATTACGTTAGGATTAGATTTTGGTGGTATTACAAAGAGTAGTTGGAGCCACAACCACCTGGGAATTTGTCTCGCTCATTTACATGCTTAAGTTACAGGTCTGAGAGCGCTTTCTTGCAGTAGAGCTGGGGACAGATTTACCCTCCCAGCCTTAAATCCTGTGTCAAATCACTTGGTGGAAACTTCTCAGGGAAAAAAATATTCCTATTTTTAGGTTTGCACATATTTAAAGCTCTTTAAAAAGAATGCGACTGTTAAACAGTTTCTCTTCTTTCCTCAGTATGAAAATGTCAGCTTGCAAGTGAAAAATAAATTCCACTCTGCTGGGATTGATCCAAGAAAAATAAGGCCTGAAATTTCTCAGTGCTGTTGGCAGTACATCTGAATTCTCCTGAGGCGTGTCTAAAACGAGATCATTGCAGAAAGCAGGCATGCTACCAAAATAAAAGTCTGCAGCAAAATTAATGACTTTTTTTCCAGCAGAAAGTCATAGGATTGCTATTTTGCAAGAGATGGAATAATGGCAATTATTCACATTAAATACATATGCAAATCCTTTGTTCCCTCATACAGTGGCAGCAACAAGTACATTCATCAGTACAGAGAATATATAAACACAGCTTTCGTGTAAGAATCCTGCTGTTTTCTTTCTACGACTTTTGATCATAATCTTGGCAACCAGTAAGTTTTTATCTTGTACCTGATTGTGTTTCCACTGCCAGAGGATGTCGTAAGGCAGCTGGAAGTCAATCCTCTTTTGTCTGAGATACTTTCCTGAAACAAGAAGGTTTGTAAGTCGCACACACTCATATTCACGTATCCCCAAGAGGAAAAAGGACTGCTCCTAGGCACACCGCCAAATGCTGATAGGTCCTCTCGATGTCTGAAAGTCAAAAAGGCAGAAGAGCAGAATCCTCCCAGAACGTTTTGTTTGTTAGCGGTAAGTACAGGGAAGAGCCCTCCAAGACGTTATCTTTTGCATTCTGCTCTGTTGTCGTAGCCAGTTTTAAACCCTCACTGACAGCGAGGAAAGCTGCCGTCGTAGCTACGAAATGCCTGGTGAGGTAGGCGGCAGAGGGGAGCTGCCTTCTGCCTGGATGACTGAACGTTACGGATGCCATTGAACTCCAACAGTCACAGTTAAACTCTTAAAAGCAGTGCCAGGAACCTGCAGGTGTTCACCCGGGAGGGGTCCCTGACAACAGCAAATAACTGACAAAACCGAACACAACTCTGTGCCTTCCAGTAAACGCTAGTAACTTCTGTGTGGAAACCACAAAGTTGACACTTTCTCCTGAGCTTTTCTGCGTACACATCAATACAATGATTTAGCACAGAGAACAAATACGCATTAAAAAAAATCTGCATGCACAATTCATGCAAGATGGTAAATCACAATATTGTACTCAAAGAAACCAAATCAGTTTGGAAAATGGTATCTAAGCCTGTTCCTACAACCTTTACCAAAAGAGACTTAAGAACAAATTCAGACTTGGCAAACACATTCCTAAATGTTTTGGAAAGACTTCACGATGATCTGTATTTTCAGCAATAACTGAAACTTATTTTAGACAGGAGTTACTACTTTCATTGTAGATTTTGTCTCTATTCTAAAATTTACTGTCACCCCATCCTTTTCCCAAAAGAAGAAAACTGACCCGTTACATACTTGGTTAACATAAGACCTGAGATTTGCAACAAGCGCTAAGTTGGTTCTAGCCAAGATTAAAATGTTCTCATCATTTTGTTGGAATACTGTGTCAAAAAATTGCAGCGAGAAGAGTGACTAAGGATGAGGCGTCAGTCCCATGTCTGATTTTCCCAGCTTTTCTAAATGTTAACAAGTGCCTTTACATTCCTCCAGCGATAGTCTGTGGCTTCATGTAAATTCACACACACACCCTCACCACTGGAAAATAAAAATTGTAATGTTTTCCTTACAATTTACTCCTAAATTATTTTTCATTTTCAATGCTTTATTCATCCATAGCAGGTTCCAGGAAAGAGCTAAATCTGCCGGGAATTTGCTTTCACTTCTATGACCTCAGCGGGCAAAACAAAAGGCTCTTTCTGGTGCCCTGGCACCGTGCCTGGAAGGTCCCTCCAGCCCTCGTCAAGTGGGCACTAGTGCAGTCATCTGGCAGAGTCCTAAACCTCGTAACTCTGCTCTGCAGTTCAACCACACTCCAGCTACATGACACAGAGTAATCGAAGCAGCTTTATCTTCAGCGCAGGAGCTTGTTTGTGTCTGCTGGCACAAACAAACGTGGGGTCGGGGCCTCGTGAAGAGGAAAGAGAACAGGATCGTGGCGCTGCAAACTGAACCTGAGCATCCCGACAGATGGTTCGGTCGCGCAACGGAGTTATATGACCCAATTCAAAAAGGAATTGAGAAAGGTCACGTTTTTGAGAATTTAAATTCACACCTTCAGTTCTGAAACCTGTTTTGCAGCTACTGATCCGCACAGATCTGTCAAACTCTTCCCCTGCTATTACCTCTCTGTAAAAGTCAAAGTTGTGTATGGAGCCAAAAAGTTCAGTTAAAGAAGACAAGCCTATTAAATGCTTGTATTTGATGGGATAAATATTCCCACTGAACAATGAGGAATTTCCCAAACCCTCTTTGTATGACAGTACTTGAAGTAAGAAATCACAGCATTTTAAAAGCTGAAACAATTACCTGAAAAATAAATCAGTCTTGGTTTGTCCTGGGAAATGACATGAGCTGCAAAACTGGCAGAGTCCTAACCCTGGAAGTCTGGGAGTTCACGGCCATCCCCTCCAGGCAGTCCAGTCCAGCAGACTGGACTTGCGAACAGCATCCTGCAGCTCCATGAGTTCTAAATGCTCATGCTAGCCTTAGGTTATGGCTTCTTTCTGCAGAAGGCAAAGAGAAGCCCTAAACCTCATTTCTGTTCTACCTCAGACCTTAAAACTGGGCTGAAATGAAAACTTATATAATAGCCAAGTTTGTCATTCTTCCTGCACTTTTATCCATGCTTAAAGACAGACATCATTAAATGCATGGGGACATGAGGGAATTTATTGTTGCACGCTTAGTTTTTGAGATTTAACAAACGGTCGTAATAGCCTCTGGCTATTCTACTGTAATATTAGTTTGAAAAGGAGACTACTGTACTGCATTTAAGCAAAAGTATTACGGCAGTTAAAGCAGGTTTTAAACTGGACTGGTATTTTGATATGGTAAACAAAAAGTGAGATGAAAGTTCATGTAGCAAACAAAAAAAGCCTCTCTTGAGTAAAATTTCTGCACTGAAGAACACAGACAGATGAGTAAGACCTTTGGCAAAGTTCATATGCTGAAAGATATGAGTAACCTGGCAAGGTGGGAAAATAAAAAAAGAAAAAAGGGAGAGAGGCAGAGAGATTGTGAAGTCCAGACAGACTGCTTCCATGTCACCTAAGTGTGATACTTGTTTCCCAACAACTAAAACACACATGAAGTACCCACCAACGTGAATAGGGGCTGGAAACAATCCATGCTCATGCTCTCCAGGAGTGTACTCGAGCTTTTCTTTCTTTAACTGTATGAGGCGGCTCTTCGGACTGTGGACGACAGCGACAAAAAAAAAAAAAAAAAAAAAAAAAAATCAAAATGAGGAACACCTGTCATTTGCAAAACCCACATTTTCTGTTTTAATTAAGGCATGAATGTCTAGAACATCAGGCAAGAGAATAATAATAGAAATGGCAAAAAAAATTGATTTCCAGGTTGCTTGCCAAATACACTTATCACATCCATGTCGAAACTCATGATTTGATTTTTCTCCATAACTACTATTCAGGCAACGCCTAATGGGACACCATCAACATTAAATTCCGAGTATGTGATATGTAAGTAATAACTAAGAAGCTCAACAAATCATATCTGATGTTGCTCACTTAGGTATTTGACATGTTATACACATATAGTGCCTGCTTTCCTCATTTGCTAAGAGCAAACATTCACGTGCTACTCCTTTAGAAGGCTGTTCCTCAAGAAAAGCAGCAAAAGAACAGAAATCAGAGTTAAAAAAGCAATGAGACGCTCCCTTTACGGAAGGAAAAAATAGGAATATGAAATAAGAATGGTTGTATGGGTCAGGCAGATGTCAAACCACCTAGCCCAGTAACCTGTCTTTTATAAACATCTCCTTTTTGGCTACGGACAAAGTATGGAAAGAAAAAACTGATGTGGTTATATTTAGTACTGCAGCCCTGCAACATTCAGAAGAGCCTTTTAAATGTTAAATATACCAAAGATTAAAATTATACCAAAGCCTATTAAAGTTTACTGAAGTTTTTTAAGGGGTTTATTTTAATAACTGGACATACAACTGAAAGCTGTATCAATAAAAAATGTGATATTGTTTAATTACTGAATGGAAAATGCAAGTTAAAAACAAATTCTGAGATACAGACATTAACAACTGAAAATAATTACTGAAGGTCAGAGACAGAACTGATGGATTGCAATGATATGTGGTCCGCATACTCTTCTAACACTTTCTGGATTCCTGGTACTTACTTCACAAGTATAACAAGTTACTAAACTCAAGTGAAATAAAAGCTAAGGCATACTGCTGAAACGAGGGCTCTGTTGAGCTAAATGCTGTATATACTCTTCGTTAAACAACTCTCCTTTTAATAGAATTACATGGGAAGGCTCTAGTGATTATGATACACTTGCATTTAACTTAACGTATACAGGTGGTTTGTACACATAGCTATCCTAATCGAAAAGCAGTAACATTCTCTCAAGCAATGAAGGTTATGGTTTTTAAATAATATGACCCTCTGTTTATGGATGGCAGGAATTAGTTTCATTTGCTTTGGCAAATGGACAGCTCCCTTGCACACCAGGGAAAAATGACATTCTAAAGAGGATTAAAGAAAAAACACCCACAACTCCTCCCCAAACCCCCCCCAAGCCCAACTCACGTCGTCTATCCTTTCAGGTTGTGCTGCACTGAATCACTGAAACTTGCTAAGAAAGGCCATAAAGTAACTACTTACAAGACCTGGAAAGCAAGTTCTTATCAAGAGGAAAAGGAAAGGTATTTTGAAAAGGCAAAGTGTGAACCTCCATTTCCAAGAGGCAAGCAAATCCTTAAACGAAAGGCAGAGAAAAAGGAAAAACATTCAACAGAAAGGTGACTTAATTCAAGCCAAATGTGCACTGTTTAACACCCACGTATTCAGTGTAAAGGAAGCCAACGGAAAAATAAATTATGGTAAATAAACTGCAAGGAGGAAACCAGTGTGGAAAGGAAACGCAGAAGGCAATTATCTAAAAACACAAAATGTAACATGAATTTCTTCAGGCACTGCAGACACACCTGTCTTAGACCTAGTCCCGAAGAACACCGGGGAAAGCACCTACTCTGTTTTCCTTCCAAGCACAGAGATGAAGTATTGTTAGAGGCACGTAAAAATTGTTATGACAAATCAGCAAGCTGAACAAGGGCCATCAATACTTCAGGGACTTCAGAGGGAAAGGCTGACATGTCAAAATAAAGCATAATTATTCATGAAAAAAGGGAACATACTAAATAATCAAGTATAAACAACACACACAGTTTTATAAACATAAATACCATGCAAAAAAAGCCTCATGAATTAAAAAAGGCCTCTCTACGCTGTCAAGAAAAGGTCTGTATTAACAGGCCCACATATTCCCCATAGGAAGATAACGAGCTATTTTAGGCTGGGGTTTCTCGGCAGGCAATAAAGGTTCTGGTTTTGTGCTCAGCTACTATCTTTGCGAGAAGACCTCTCCCTTTCGCTTTGCTGAGGCATGCCGGTAGCCTCGCAGAAGCTTAAATTCGGTGTCAGGGCCCCGAGTGCCACCAACACGCCTTTATGACCCCGACCAGCCTCACGGTGTGCTTCTACCCACAGCCTCTGCCCACGGGCCCCGCAGGTCCATTTACACTCAGCCCCGGCCATTCAGTCCCTGCCTGGACTGCCTTGTGGGTGCACCCATCCCCAGCTCAGCCACAGCCACGGGAGCTGTGGATCTGGTGGCTGAGCCATGCACTGGCTTCCTGGCTTGACCCTGGACCTGCCTGGCAACCCTGGACTGTGTCTGACCCCGGTTACCATCACCAGACCTTATCCTGACCTGCAGACTGACTTCCCCACTTAACCTCAGCCTGGTCTGGCAATCCGGACTCTTGGCTGACGCTGGGTACCATTGCCCGGTCTGTCGGACTTGCCTCACCTGGGGCTGTGGGATTGACAACAGGTTTCCTTTGCTGCTGCTCGGATCACATTCTGTTCGTGTCATTTTTTAACTAAGCTGGAATACTTACTAGCTAGATACACCTCACTACAGATGGTGCGGGTCGCAGGAATTCCCAGGACTAAACCGACTGTTCTTGCAGCCTCCTAGGATCAGACGGCTCTGCGCTATCACGGACAAGTCCCTGCTCATTTTCATACCACGCTCTTTAAGATGTTTCACTCCACAAGCAGGTATAATGATTGTTGCAGTTGAAAAGCAAAAGATCTCTCCAGAAATGCAGGATCACTCCCTCCCTTTTTCAAGCAAGCCAGTTAGAATAGGGCGAGACCTCACCAATAATCACAGAGAAATGGTACCTTCTAACGTTTCAGGTTAGCATACTTTCAACAGTAAGCTGGAGGAGTACATTTCTGATTGCCTGACAGACTGAAACATAAGCCTGGCTAGATAAGAAATGCTCCCCCTCTCTATGATCTACTGCCTAAAGTTGTTTGGTTCAGTTTCTGTGGGGACAAATTTAAAATACCCATTTTGTAAATGGTCCACTTACCAACAATAGACTAACCTGGCCTCTCTTCGCAAGCTCCCAACAACAAAGCGATGGCGAAGTGATTTTTTTTGCTGAAGATGAGAACATTTTGTACCATTCTGCAAAGGCTGAATGCCAGGCTTAGTCTCAGAATGTCAGTCTGAAGTCTCAGGCAAATTAAGAATGGAACAAAGACCTGAACCACAGTCTTCTTTCCCATCCCTCCATTTCTTTCCATCCCTCTCCTTCCTTTCTGATAGTGTTCCATTTCTGTTCCCCCTCTCCAGCTTCTTAGTGTCTTCTCCCTACACTCTTACTATGTTGTCTGGGATTAGTTCTCTGTGGAATGCACAATTACATTTTTGAGGCGTGGAGCCCAATTTCCTCTCTGAGACCATAGTCTAACAAACGTTTTAAGTCAGTATAAGCTGGCTTTGATGCTCCCACCTTCTGCTGGCGTAACCGTTGGTATGACTGCAAGGTTAACTGCACCAGAAAACCTACTGTGGAAGGCTGGATTTCATCTGAATCACTAACCCGGCCTGGTTCAGTTGTCCTGGTCATCATGATGAGACAAAGGAAGGGACGGCACAGGGATAGGAATAAGCCACAGAGGTGAGGAGAAAGTAAAACTCATTCTTTTAGTGCAACGTTAGCTTATGCCAACTTAAAGCATTTGCTGAACTGCAATCTTAGACCATCATTTTAATTCAGCTGGCTGATTTTTCAATAGGTTTGCTTCTAAAATGTTCAGTTACCTACTCTGAGTCACCCTGCAGCTCCACAAACTCTAACATCAGCAAAACGGAGGCACTGTAGGAGCAACGTGCCTATCACGTGGAAACACCACGTCCCTGAAGAGCAACAGGCCTGCGCTGAACTACACTGTCTGTGCAACCACGGTCTTTGACCAGCTACGGCTACATAATGACGGGCGAGATGCAATTCAGCGTTGATCACAGCAAATTCTATAGATTACACTTCAGCAATGAGGACTCATTATTTGTTATTACTGATAAAAATCACATATTATATAAAATATCTTATTTCCCTAAACAATATACAACATTTTGCTTAATTAATTATTATTAAATTTCTTTGGTGAACTAGACTTTGCACTCCTGTAGGAAAGCCACTGCTGGGTAAATAGATAATAACTCCTGTACAAAATCCTCCTTTGTTCTTAAAGCTGCAGTCTTGTGCAACCACACACTGAACTTCTCTTCAGCAAAAGATCTGTGTAATTCTTCCAGTGGGAGCTGAGGATTCTGGAAAACTCATGTGGAGGTTAACGTCAGATCAGCTACTGCTGTCTACGAAATTACATTCGGAAACTGAGGTTCAGCTGAGACTGACTCCAGAAACCATTCCTTTTATTCTTAGTTCATCTGCAAGGAATCAAAGTCTGAACTTTCTTCCCTGTGTTATAATAGATCAAAGTGAGTTGGAGTGAAATCCTGTTGAGGCAAGTTGTACAATTCAAGTGGCTGCAGAGAAATAACACAGACTTTTCTCTTATAACAGTAGACTAAAACTGGCAATGACATGACAAATATTTTCCGTGCTGCTGTTTCGCAGTCAGATGTGACTGATCTAGAGAGAGGCTGTGAACTGTAGCAGTAAACCTCAGTAAGACCTCCACTACTTCCTATGCTCTAATGGTGTTTAGGAAGTATTTAAGGAAGATCCAATAGAGTAGGAAAATGTTTTTTAAGGCAGTGTCTGCAGCCGAACACTGCAAACAGAAATACAGAAGGGTGAGTACAACACCCGTTAATAGAGAACGCAGAGACTGTTTTAATGGAGACAGTGGTAACGCTTAACTGTACCATCACTAGAGGGTGCCGTCCGATTACAGAGTTGCATTTTTGTTCTCAACTAAGATCATGTTTTCATACTCATACAGCAGGAAGTTATATAAATAATAGGACAACAACATGAACTTCTGCTCTCTTCTTGCACTGACATACGTGTGACTGTGCAGTAGAACTGGAACAGCAAGTTAAATCAACAGAAAATTTAATTGTAAAAAAGTGACTATTGTTCTGCTGATTTAGTTTGCTGAACCAATTTAGTAAAGAAGAGAGCCAGTGCCAGCATGAAGGAATGGTGGGATCAGCCCTTCAAGCCGCACCTTGCTGTAAGACAAGACTCCTAAATCGAGACGGCCACAGTTCTGTCCTTGCCCAGCTATGCATTTCCCCGCCTTGTTTCAGTATCAGTGTTCAAACAACCGTGCAGAGAGGTAGTTCAGATTGTGCAGGCAGCATTTGCCTCCTTGGTGGGGTAAAGCTTCCTCAGTGTTCTTAAGCAGCTCATCACAAACATCAGTATCAGTGCGAGGGAAGAACTCGGCATGTGGAGCAATAGGGAAAGGGGAAAACCAAATCAGACCTCTTTAAGCTTCCAGGGAACTGCAACGCGAATTGTTATGGGAGAGGGAGGGTTGTAACTAGAGCTCAGCTTCGTCGTGGCCTTCTCCAGGGTGGTGAACTTGATTCCATCATCATCCACAATAACTACAAACCTTGACTTTCACGTTCTGTGTTCATACAATTTTTCAAATTACATGTTTGCTTACTAACTATGAAATAAAGGTCCACCCTTGGCTGACTAGGTCTGACAATGTTACTAACATTTTATAATAAAGAAAAAGAGAAGATTCAATTAGGTCCCCTCCTAAGGCAACAGATCTAAGTTTTATGATAGCATATTTGAATGCTGCATGATTGTATATACCAGTGACAGAACAGCCAAATGCTGAAAATTTTAGCACATCTGCTTTCAAACTATTAGAAACATAGCAGTCTCACTTTGATCAGACCTATATCTTTGTTTCTTCCTTAGAGTCTTGATCCTTTCATCGATGACTTCATTCTACTATGGAAAGAGCAGACACAGGAGCAGCTGATAAACTACACTAGCAGTCTCCCAGTGGTCTCTGTAACATTTTTAAGTGGTCTACAACATAATGAGAAGGTGCCCAGTTTTCTCTCTTTTTAATCTGTCAGATCATATTACAAGAGAAGTGCAAATTCTGGACTTCAAGACATTTGTTCAAATGGCTGTAGAAAATGTATGTAACTACAACTGGAAGCAGAAGTGGGCTGGTTATCTGAAACAGGAGATGTCCGCTTTCTAATGTACACTAGGTTTTGAGCCAACCAGTAAAAAAAATAGAAGAATGCTGGATTTTTGACTCTAAACACCTCATAGAAAGTGAAGGAGATGAACCTCACTTAACTGTGAAATGAACAGGGTGCGTATCAGAAATTCTTTCACACAAAAGATGACCAGTCGTCATCATTCCGTCAATAAAAATAGAGAACTAATGGCCCCTTTTATGTACACACTGTACTCAGTACCTGAACACCTCAAGCTCTCCCAGCACTTCTACTGTGTGATCGTTAAGATTGTCGAATGAAGCTCTCTTACCTTCTTCAAGGTCGATACTCAGAAACACTTTCAGATTGGTGGAGGCTGCCTTCTGACTGGGGTTACATTTTAAATCTTCACTGGGTCAGATTCTGATAATTATCACGCATGTAATTTTTCACAGGCTTGAACTAAGTGGATGGTTTTATTTCAGCTACTCATTAGTAGCAGCTCTTTACGGCTCTAGTTGAAAGGAGACTGTTTCCACTGGAATATCAGACAGCAGCTTTTCACTGGTATTACTTACTCTGTCGTTTTGTACACATCAGAGTAGAGCCCTGCCTTCTGGTACTTCTTCTTTGGAGGTCGAGGCGCTTTTTTCTCACGCTGGGCTACAGGAGGCAAAGGCTGTTCAGTATTTTCAGATTCATGCGGTTTCCCAAGGGCATCATGTGGACTGGGGGGTTCAGCTACTGTCTCAGAAAAACTGGAAGAAAAAGTAAAGATTGAAGATTATCTTCCATATTTCTTACCATAAAGATTATCTTGCCGTATTTCATTATTCCTCTCTATAATCTGGTCAGCAGAAAAAAAAAGTCCATGTTTCTGAATTGCTACATGTCTCAGCTATTTAAAAAAATGCAATTCAAAGATCATGATCAAGTGGTGGTTAAACATAATCATAAGAAATGTATGATTTTTTTATAGTAATGTTCTTATTAATTATTACAAAAAGAATGTTGTTTGTACTGCTGATGTTTATCCCTTTGAGCCTCAGTTGGGTAATTTAGGAGGTGGCTTATGCTATCTGTTTTTGTACTCTAAAAATAGTATGTGGTAAACCTTTTCTCAGCCTTCAGGAGAGCGGTACAACACACCCTTTAAACATGTGGTTCCAGCAACATTCTGTGAATCTAAATGCCTATATTACAGTATTCATTTCTGAAGCACAAATGGATGGTTATTTTTCAGAACAATTCTGAAAACACATGAAGGAAGACTTCTGGAAGAGTTTGATCTGTTTGTATTGATGACTTTGGGGCTAAGCATGTGAAGATTAGACCAGAGATAGATTTCTGGTGTGGTCCTTTACTAGCCAGTGACTGCACAGGTGCACGCCTGAACTCCTCCTTGCTGCTTTGGTTTTACTCTTTATTTGCTGTGTATCAACTGATCTCACTTGACATTCTGTACTGCTTGTAAGTATTTGTTTGTAATGCATGAGT
This sequence comes from Gavia stellata, assembly GCF_030936135.1. NCBI lineage: Eukaryota > Metazoa > Chordata > Aves > Gaviiformes > Gaviidae > Gavia > Gavia stellata. The sequence goes on from NC_082626.1 coordinate 3,157,800, forward strand.
CACACTCTAAGATCCTCATGGCACGTGTAGCTCTTACAGCTCCTTATTCCGCACATGATGAAGGAACAATCTCTGCTCTGATATCTCATCTGTAAACCTGCTACCAGCTCCTTAAAAGTATTCTTCACCAAGACAATCATAAAACTTGCTTCACCTAAGACACAAGCACAAATCCAACAGTTTTAGATTACCTGAGATTCCATCCCATTTTGGAGTGTCTTCAGTAATTTAGGAAGACCCTAAGCATACTTAAAAATGACATGTTGGTTCCCTCTAAACTGAACTCCTTAATAAAAACAAACGTAACAAACAGAGCTCACCAGAGTAGGAATCTTTCATGGATTGAAATGTTACAAAATCAACAATGACTACACTGAGGGTACAAAATTGTAAGGGAATTAATTACCTCTTATTGCTCTCCTGTTCATCTTCTGGTACAGACTTTTGTCGCTTCCTGGCCTGTTCCTCTGCAAGCCACCTCTTTCTCTTCCAGCCTTTTCGGTGATCTGTATTCAAGTTCACACTCTGCACTACAGCTTCAATCACATCAGTGATGGTATCAGGTCCAAGGTGTAAGGGACTGCTGCTTTCTTCTCTTTTATCTAACTCCTGACTGACCAGTCGAGCCGCCTGGAAAGCTTGCATTGAGACGACAGCCTGCATCGGGTATTTCCGGGGCCTACCTGGCCTGCGCTTCACAAAATTATTCCCTGTCCGTGACTGCCTTTGCAGCTTTTTGGCTTTCAGAATTTTATTGACGTGGTCAAGATTTTTTTTTGTTGCCAAGATCTTGTTATAATTGCACATTTTCCTAGCTTGTCGCTGCATGGCTTCAACCACACTTCTCTTGAGATGATGTGGGGAATAGCTGTTTGGCAGTCTGTCTGACAGAAGCGAGATACTATCGCTGCAGGAGCTGCTGGGAATTGCTGGAGCAATGAGGCTGTCCTGCTTCCCCAGACCTCTCTCCCTACTGTGGTTTCGAGCAGGACTAGCTGATGGTGGAACAGAAACGTTTGCAATGACTGCTTCTAAGGTTTTGTCCAAAGTAGCCTGGCCTTCGTGTTGTGCCATGCGCTGCAGTAAGCTATCCACCGAATCATCAACAGCGGTTGCCAGCCTTGCTCCCCGGGTAGGAACTCCAATCACTGAAAACAAACATACATATACCGTGAAACAGACTTGAGATATCATCAAATAAGGCTGGAATGAAAATACAATAGCTGGATAGACTGACAGCCTTTTATATCCTATAATTGCCTGGAACGCCCAACGACAAGACACCAACTTCTCTAACACAAGTTCTAATGGGAAAGGGACCTAGCGGTGCAAGTAAGCGGGAAGTCTACATTCTATACTATCAGTTTTAACGTACAATTATTTTCTCTTTATTCACATGCAGTCCCCCACTTCTAATAGCAAAGAGCAATGAGGGCATTCCCTATGTAAGTACAGCGCAGAACTCTTCTCAACTTTCTTTCTATTCAACGCTAAAAATAAGAAACGCTCTGTGCACAAAAAAATTAAAAGCCGATAAAAAAATTGAGCAACATCTGAAATGTTTTTAAACTAATTTTTCTTCTTCGTAGCTTGGAAGTACTAAAACAACTTTTTCATTGCTCTTGCAGTTTCTATATCAAAAAGACAAGCATAATGATGACAGAACTGACTGCAATGAAGAACAGGCTTGGATAAAGGTGTATCAAAATATCTGGACAAAAGAGAAAGGCTAATTTACCTCGGAAGTAAAGATAGATCTCACTTTTTAAACAAAATGTTATTTGCTTTAGAGCTGCAGACTGGTATGTGAAAACGAGAATTTCCAGGTCAACCATATAAATTATGCTGTATTAGAAAGGGATTTGTTCCAAACTAAGAGCTTCCCAAAGCTGCCCTGCTAGTTATTAGTGATAACATTTAATCAGAAGAAACCCTGTTCTTTCTGGAATAAACCAGATGCTGTCTTCTCATAAATCTATCACAACTCCACATTAGCATTTATAAAATGTTATTGTAACTGCAGCCAATGATTTACATTAGATCTTAAACTAGCGGGTCCTAGGCTGTAGACTGAAGAGCACATACTAGTGTAAAGGTAACTATTAAAGGGAAGACAACAAAATGTTTTTATAAGAGGGTTTCTGTCATTCGACAGGTGGGAGATCATGCACTAGCTGACAAAGATAAAGCATAAATGGTTTTAAATAAATATTTTCTAGTCCTAGTGATCACTAGTCCAAGTGTGGTACTCCGGAGAAATGTATTCCTCATTAAGATTCCAAAGTCATGAATTCGCAAGTGCAAATTAAAACGTGCTTCTGAGAGCGCACAATTTAAAGGAGGAAGAATCAGCATAACAAGTTCTAAAAATCCTCCTGCGAACAATGTTCTTCCTACAGGGTGAAAAAGGAACAGAGAAACATACTTGTCAGGTCACTGCCGTAAGCCTAACTGTAATCACTTGGAAAACCTAGCAACCTGAACAACTTTGAAAGAACCAGAAGGATTTACACTTCCAGCTTTCAATTTTAGATGAAAAAATAAATTACCCCTTGTTTTCTTATGGTCTTTAAATACACGTCGGGATGGAGCTGAGGGTTCCTCGCAGAAACACCTTCTGTTTAGCACAGTGAGCTCTGTAAACAGCTGCACCATCCAACGATAACCAAACTATACAACACAACACGTTTGGACACAAGTCTAATGGGCGGCCTTGAACTAGTGTTTCTGTTTGGAAACTGATCCAAAAGGATGGGACAACTGAAGGCTGTGATCCCCAAAACAGCTGTAGCCCTGCTCAGGCAGTCTTGCAGCCCTTGGTAACAAAGCAGCTCTCTGACAAACGCACTGAAATCCCACATGCATTCCAGACCTACGGAAAATATAACAAAGACTGGTCTTTTCAGCTGCATCATCAATTCAATGACTTTGAAGTTGATAAACTTGTGATTCATTTCATTCTTATGCTCTCTTGCACAAAATATGCCTGAACTTTTAACATCTTCCTATACGCAGACTTACACCAATTGCAGTTGCCCCTTTAAAATGAGTAAGTAAAAGAAGTTAACAAGACAGAGAGGAAAAAGAGAGAATGCTTCTTCACTGCAGATGACTTTCTTTAGCATATGCTGAATAAAGCATCTGTTGCAAATATCTGTTTAATGGGAGAAGGAAACAGCAGTTTTGGCACATCCTTCCTATATGGGAATCATAACTAGTTCTGTAAGTACCAATCCTAAGGACGTTTACTACAAATCTGCAATCAACTTTGGTGCCTAAGAATGTTTGAATTCTGCTAAGAGCAGTTCTTTCTACAACTGGGCTTCTTAGAAAATTGGTCAACGTTACGGATCTTCCTGTGCCCAATCACCGGTAAAGCTCAAATCACATTTTCCTCAGAGGGACTGCAAACAGGGTCTGTTTTTACTACATGCCTGACAACCAGTAATATACAGGAAACGAACATTTTCAGATCTTCCCTCTGACAATTTGGTCAATGGATTTGACAGTTTTGTAGGTGTGAAAATGTGACAGATAGCAACACGCATGCATTCACACACAGTGTGACTGCACAAGTCTGACAATCCTTACAAAAGCAAACACATCAGAAGTACCTTTCCCTTCCTCGTGAGGTGAACAAAGATGGACTTCCTCAAGCAGCCACCTGCACAGTATGTCACCCCATGGCTGAGAAAGCCAGCTCCCTCAATATCCTGTCGGCATACATTTGCTTAACTTCACGACGATTTTGTGCATCTGACACTTGGTCCTCATTTAATAGAATTGATGAGGACGCTACCAGAGTTCTCGTGGCTTTCAGTACTTCCACCTCTCTCCTACTATCATTTTTGACCTGCCTGGGATTATTCACAACTGTATCATTAGTGATGACTGGGATGAGCTGCTTGTCATCCTCCATCGCCTGAGCAGAATTCTCACATGCTACGAAGAAAACCCATCTTGATCCTAACAGGTATCTACCCAAGGGCAGAAAACTGTCTGCCTTCAGATCAGCACAGAAGCCAAGCTCTTCCCCATGGAGGAATGGATCTACTAATCTAATTCATTGATTAACTGTGGTGTCACAGGTCTTGCTAGCATTAAAGCATTGAGCTTCACAAAGACTAATTTAACCTGCTGAGGAACCAAATTCCATTCTGCCATAGCTATGCTGCTGCTGCTTTCCTTTATTCCTTTATTGGTTATAGAATCACAGAATCACTATGGTTGGAAAAGACCTGTAAGACCGTCAAGTCCAACCATCAACCAATACCACCATGCCCATTAAACCATGTCCCACAATGCCTCATCCACACGTTCCTTCAACACCTCCAGGGATGGTGACTCCACCACCTCCCTGGGCAGCCTCTTCCAGTGCTTCACCACTCTCTCAGTGAAGACATTTTTCCTAATATCCAGCCTGAACCTCCCCTGGTGCAACTTGAGGCCATTTCCTCTTGTCCTGTCACTTGCTTCTGTAAGTGCAGCTCAAGTTTCCCTATTCTACAACCCAGTTTGCAGCACTTGTATCCTAAAATCTAAGTGGAAAAACTCAGTATCTCCGTGAACATATTGCTGCTGTTAAAGTTCTCATAGCAATGCTGTCTCAGCATAGTAGTAGCATAAGTCTTAATACAGCAGTGGCCCCGCAAACAAGGCCACCAAATACTACTTGCCTGTAGAAGATGTGCTCTCAGATGTTGATCTCTTTCTGGAAGGGCTGCAATTTGTGCTCTCTGACTGCCTCTGGGAAGGTTTGTCCTGTGTTGGCAAAGTGCCTGAAAAGCAGATCAGGGAAGAGAAAAGCACAAAAAAAAATCATTTCAGTCTGGCAGTGTCCATACAACACACGGTAGATGCAAAATATTCAAACTAAGATTACTCTTTTTTAACTTTAGGAACAACTTGCTTGCTGTGACAGCACGTAGGTGGAGAAGGACAGAAATGGACCATCGAGAAGGAATTTGTCACAGGCTAATGGCATAGGTAGGACAGTAAACAAGCCATGAGAAAAAGCCACTTAGTATCATCAGAGTATTAGCTTTTACCTAAAAAAAGAAAACAACTCCCCCCGTATTCCTACTTTCAGATGAACCCCCTAGCTTCATTCCTTGATTTTCACAGAACAGTTGAATTTGAAAAGGACCTCTGCAGATTACCTAGACCAACCACTCTGCTCAAACCAGGGTCAACTAGAGCAGGGTGCTCAGGGCCACCACATTCAGCTGGGTTTTCAACATCTCCAACGATGGAGATTACACAACCCAGAGTTCCACCACCCTTACAGTAAGACACTTTCTTCTTACGTACAAACAGAATTTCCCATACTTCAGTGTGTGCCCACCGCCTCCTGTCCTGTCACTGGGCACCACTGAGAACAGCGTGGCTCCCTCTTCTTTACTCCCTCCCATCAGGCACATGTACACGTTGGCAAGATCTCCCTTGCGCACTCTCTTCTCCAGGCTGAACGATCCCAGCTCTCCCAGCCTCTCTCTGTATGACAGATGCTCCAATCCCTCAGTTGTCTTTGTGGCTTTTCACTGGACTCACTGCAGTATGTCCATGTCTGTCTCGCACTGGGGAGCCCTGAACTGGACACAGCACTCCAGATGTGGTCTCACCAGGGCTGAGTAGAGGGGAAAAACCATCACCCTTGACCTGCTGGCAATGCTCTTCCTAATGCATCCCAAGACACTGTTCCTCCTAAAAGTCTTTCCAGCCCATTCCACCAGCCAGTGACGGTCCCTCTGAACAGCAGCACAATCATCTGGTGTATCCACCACTCCTCGCAGCTGTATCATCTGCAAACTTGCTGAGAGTGCGCTCTGTCCCATCATCCACGTCATGAGTGAAGAGGTTAAAGAGTATTGGGCCCCGCATTGATCCCTGGGGTACACAGCGAGTGACTGGCCTCCAGCTGGGCTTTGTGTTGCTGATCACAACCCTCTGTGCCTGGCAGGTCAGCCGATTTTCAATCCACCTTGTTTTGTAAAAGCATTTCTCTTCCACTCCACAGGCAGCACTGCTGCATGTAAGACACTATAAATTGCAGAAAGCTGAAAAGCTAGAAAAAAAATTCTTAAGTACTTCTTTAAATTTGTCTCTTCCTATGTTAACTTTTCCTTTTTAAGATCCTGTCACCAAAAAAATAAAAATAAAAATTTCTGCTTCGGCCAGCCCTGGCAAATATGTAAAAACCCCAGGGTCTAAGCAAACGAGAGAGATTATTAGCTGCACACAAACAAGTATAATACATTACTGGATTTTAGGCACCTGCAGAACATGTTTTGCTACATGTTCTGAATGCACAGGGCTTGGTATTACAAAAAAAGTCATTAGATATCGGCTTATCACTGCAAGATGTCATCAGGCAGCGGCAATCACAATTACCATTACTTAAGTTAAAAAAAAAATTTAAAAAGCTATAGGAACCTCATGACTATTGAAAGATTAAGGGACAAAACTGGTAATGGCACCTTTGCTGATAACATGAGGAAAGGCCTATTTCTGTTCTCTTTTCTTACATACGCGCATTTTTGTACTGTAACTTGTTTTATTTCCCTAAAACTTAAACTTATAGAGAATCCCAATTACTCTTGACAGCAAAGGTTGTGGGATTTGTCAAAATTTCATAGAAAAATCTGCACATTGCAATCATGAAAATGCTGAGCTATTAAAAATTCAGATACTAGTATAAAAACCTGGGTAGGCAAAAAAGCATACGGCAGTGTGCAATGAGAACATGCACATCACGAAAATCTCTAGAAGAGAAAATCTAGAATGCAGACTTAAAAATAAACTTTCAGGCCTTCCCTTCGAAATATCGTTCGTGATAAATTAGCGTAGCGCTGCACGTTCAGTTCTGATCTCGTTCCTTACCACCAGACTCCAAAGAAACGGGAGAGCGGGCCGCTGAAGTTATGCTCTAAATCAAGGCCACCAGTTAGCACCCATGCAAAGGGCCCTTTGCTTCAGCGCGTGACTAGAGATCCTAAGGTACAAGACGATGGGAGAATCCTGGAATGCACCAAACTGATTCCCCAGAAATCTTTAGGAGAATCTCCTTTGGGATCCTGTCTTGCCTCAAGGTTTGGATTTTTTTTTGATTTATCATGGGTGTTATTAGCTGATGGTGTAACATCTAAGATACGTTTGATTGATAGAAGAAATAAGCAGTATCGCTCTTCCAAATACGCTAACTTCTTGACAAGGCAGAGCAATACTTTTCTTTTTCATTAATTCTTCTCAACAAGGGCACAATCATGAGGCTGCCGGACATCGTCCCAAGTTGCAAATCATATTCCCGGTGAAGATTTTCTGATTCTCCTACATGGCATCCTGACGTAGAGACGGCGCTGGTGCGCTCTTCAGGAGGGGGTCTGTTCTGTCGGTTCCTACAACACGCAGCTGAAGAGGAAGCTGCAGCGGAGCTGTGCCGGGAGACTACACATGGTTGCTTGGTATTAGAAAGAGCAGTCAACTGGGTTTTTATTCCGTGATGAATTTTTCTGCTAAGAAACTATGAGACGCATTGGCTTCATGAAGCCGAGACGGAGAGGAATACCCTGGGGCCTCAGAGAAAAGGAGGAATTCCTCAGAAGAATAACTGCCGCAGGCAGGGCCGGGCTGTAACTGGAAAAACAAGGGAGAGGGATCCGTGCCTTGGCTGGCAAAGCCGTTTGTACCCGTGCTCGCTGACAGGCCACGGTCCTGCCCGGGGCCTTCCTCCTGTCACAGCCCCGGCGCTCACGGCCCCGGTGCGCCCCAGCTAACCGCTCCGCGGCCTCCGGTCGCCGCTGCCGGAGGGGCCTCTGCGGCCCCCGCGCGAACCACCCCCCCCCCCCCCCACGCCCGGGGCGCTGCCGGGGACCCGCGCAGCCTCCCGCCGCGCCGGCACTCGGGCCGGCGGAGCCCGGGCTCTGCCCTGAGCCACCGGCAGCGCCGCGGGACGCGGCCGCTCCCGCGACGGAGGCAGCGGCGCGGCGCGGCCGGCAGAGGGCGCCGCCGCCCGCCCCCGGGCTCCGGCGGGCCGGTACCGCGCGCCCGCCCCGCCCCGCCCCGCCCCGCGCGCCCGCAGCGCGGGAAAGGCCGCGTGGCAGCGGCCCCGCCGAGTGCTGGGAGGGAGAGCAAAGCTGCGCTCCACCCGTGACACCGGGGGGAGGCACGCGCGGCGGCGCGCGGCACCGCGGGGCGCTCTGCGCCGGACGAGGCCGGTTGCTCCCGCCTGAACGCGCACGGGCAGCGCATCTCCCGCCACGCTGCGACGGCGAGCCGCAGGCCCGTCCCTTCGTTTTCCGACGGAGAAGGCAGCGAGGGCTTCCCAGCGGCCCCGTTCCCCGCCGAGGGGCTGGCGCGGTGTTTCTTTCCCGTTCCTTCCAGGAATCGTGCGCAGCCGGTTTACGATAAGCCACCGAGACCGGTTTACGATAAGCTACCGGTGGTTTGAAATCGCTCGTGGTGTGACGCTGCAGAAGCTTACTAAAGACCGCTGTGGACTTCAGAGGAACAGGTAACGGCGTCCGACGAAAAACTTACAGATAAAACCTTCAGCCTCGCGACCTTCATCGCTGTAACTGTGTGTAGGCACCGTCTGCATTAAACAAGAAGCCTACGGCATGTAAATCTCTATCTAAACTTCATCTTCTGTGAAATACCGACCTTCTCCAGAGTCCTGTTTGCCAAAACACGCACGTTTCTAATGCAACTCGGACACAGCCAATCTCTGAGAACGTCTAGCATCAGCTAGTATCATAGAAAGGATCTGTCCGTTAATTCAACCAGGCAAGGTTTACATTCAAAAGCCTACGGAAACAAAGTGTGTTTTCCATATGGGATACTCTGAAACAAAATATCATTAACATCCCCTACGGATCATACCGAACAATTTCAGAAGGCATTCCCCGACGCTGGTCTCCGCTCATTTCAACTGCTCAGCGTTCTCTCCACCATGCCCCTAAATTGCATCTGGTTTAATAAAGAAACAATCTTTGATGCACCACAGCTTTTTTCTCCATCTGTGCTGTTTTCTGAAGTGCACAGAAACATCTAAGTCTTTCATGGTACTAGTTTCAGAACCACAATTCAGCGCTACTGTTAAAAACAAACACAATACTCAATTTCACACACACAGAATCACTAAGGTTGGAAAAGACCTGTAAGACCATCAAGTCCAACCATCACCCCAACCCCACCATGCCCACTAAACCATGTCCCGCAGTGCCACGTCCACACGTTCCTTCAACACCTCCAGGGATGGTGACTCCACCACCTCCCTGGGCAGCCTCTTCCAGTGCTTCACCACTCTCTCAGTGAAGACATTTTTCCTAATATCCAGCCTGAACCTCCCCTGGCACAACTTGAGGCCATTTCCTCTTGTCCTATCACTTGTCACTTGGGAGAAGAGACCAACTGGACACTGATCTTCTAAAAAAACAACCCAAACCAAAAAGCCAGCCTCGTTACTTCACCGGGGCTTTTCACTAGACGCAGTTTGAAGTTTTCTGACAGGCTGCACGCATGTGACGTGGGGCGTTAGGAGCTCCTTGGGAATGAGATGAATCCTGACCTGAAAGCCAGTCTCCCAGTAAAACCAGCTGCTTTCCATTGCGGGCAATATACTTCCCGAAAGGGAGAGATGGCATTGAGGAACCAGTCAAAGACACTGGGAGAGGGAGAGCGATTCAGGGCCTTCACGAGCAGGTTTCAGCCTAAACCACCTTGGCTTCTTCCCTTAATTAGGTTGTTCCTCCTAAAACCCCAAGTCAGACCATTCACTGTAATGGAAATCCTCAGGAAATTCCCAGAACTGCACGAGCTAGCACAACCAATTCTTCACTCCTCGGAGCCAAATTTAACCCTTTTGGTGGCCTAGCACTTTGAATTTTTCTTTCCGTTGCTGCAGGAGAAGCAATCTCACAGCTTTATCGCTTTCTCCTGACTCCCCCCCCGCCCCGAGTAGTTTTAGTAATACGAAATAGTATGAAGTAATACAAACTTGTGAAAGAATCCAGCCACTGCCAACTGCCCTTAAAATAAAGAAGCAAAACATAACCCCCAAGAGAAAAACGCTTCCATTTCCATACATACGTAGCCAGGGCAGGGAGGTGGCAGGAGGGGAGTGCCACAAGAAAAGGAGGAAGATGAGAGTAAGGGACGTGAGGGGGGATTATTCATCACTGGTAACCGGCTGTTTGCTTGGCTCTTGGTCTGTGAAATGTTAGTCACAAGTAGTTTTGGAGAAATGGTTTAAATTTCAAGGGAGAGTGTTGGCAAGTATTGGAGGGAGGGAGGAGAAGCTATCAGACTTCTGTACACATCAGAAGTAAGCAAGTACGAGCACAAGCCACGCTGTTGTCTTCCGCAGGTTATCTTTGTTACGTGGTCTCACTAACGTGTCCACAGCAATTAAGACAGAAGTGAATAAAATGTGAAAATTACTCCCACAAACACCTGTAGCAATAAAGTAGAGCATGAAATGACACTTAAGCCAGTAGGGAAAGTGATGTATAATATAGTTTCTTCAAGTCCTAAATTTCACGTTAGATTTTTTTTTTCTTATTATTATGCAAATGACAAAGTTCACAGCTTCAGAGCGGAGAGGTCTTTTCCTTAAACAGCGTCACTGCAATTCTCTGTGTATACAGTCTCAGCTAGTTCTGTTTCAGTTTTGCTTGAGGCTACGTAAAATGAGGTTCCCAACCATGAATCAAGCAGTCATTACAAGGTTTGGTCTCGGGCATTCCCAGCATCATTTAGCAACCGTTCTGAGGTACTGCTAGAGGCCTCAAGTCAGGGATCAAAAGCTATATTATCAAAATAGCTAAAATGGAGTTACAAAAGAAAAAGGAAACATTCTCTTAAATGGAAATGTTATTCACAATAGTAGTACCAATAGCTAGTCTAAACCAAATTGACCAAACTTCGAAACAAACAGAAACACGGGTTTTAAGGTATCAAAAATAATGAGAAATTTTAACTCATTTCTCCAGAAAGTTAAAATTGTAAGGAAAAAGAAAAGACCTTTTCATGAGAAAGCATCCTTAGCATAACTTTACGTACTGCTATAACAAAGCGAGGAAAATCTGGTGGCAAGAGGTACTTACACAATCCCGTAAGCAGCTCTGGAGGAGACACTACATTCGTCTGTTCCAAATGCTTTAACAAATGGAGACACTCAAGAGCGAAAGCAAGAGTCGTACTGAAAGGTTCCTACAAAGCCAAAACTATACTTGCCCTCCTCTTCTAGCACATATTTGGTACAACATAAAACAGCAAGACTCGTAGGAAAGCACGCACAGTTAGAGCTCCCTTACCTGACAGCGGCTGCAGTGCCTTTTCAATAGAAGGCAACGGCTCCTTTCTGAGAGGTCGATTTAGCGAGGTGTCTTGTGCAGTGAAGAGGCCAGGGCTGTCAGTTAATTTTTTACGTCCATTGGTGCTGGTAGAGTTTGTGACTCTGCAGCTGCCTATTGCACTTGTGAAAAGATTTGTGTGTTCATCGTTGCTGGCTGGCTCAGAGCTTGGAGTAAATCCCCCCAGGGACAGCCCTGGGGAATTTTCTGAACAGTCTATCTGTAGCGGCGTCTGCAATCCCAGTGCTAACGAATTAGACTCCGAAGGCTCTCTCCTGACCCACTGTTCATCTCTGCTTAGCAAACCCTTTGAAGGTGACAGATGTGGACAAGACATGTGACATCTGTGTTTCTCCTTATGTTTGTACCTCTCACCAACAGCCTCCTTCCCAAATCTGTAGCGCTTCAAGGACTCCAGAACTGTTCTAGAAGAGCTATTAGCCGTTATGGTGTCCATGGAAACCTGCGGCTGTTCAGAAGAACGATGTTCTCTGTGTTTATGGCGATGTCTATGCTTATGTTCGAGCATCCAGCCATAAGCCATTTCAGGTGGAACGCTGGGGTACGTGCTCATCGACAAGAGCGGAGTCCTACTTGTCGTGAGGAAAGCCTCCTGGCGTAAAAGTTTATGCTTCTTCTTGTGATATTTGGTGGGATTGAGAAGCAAATGGCCTGTATGCATGTAGGAAGGTGGTGGCAGGGGGGTAGTGAAAGAAGGAGAAGGTGGAGGAGGGTAAAGAGTTGGCGGATACCTTCCGTAATAACCTAAGCCTATGGGGGCAGCTGCAAGGGGAGAAGGAGAGTAAGGCATGCCGTAAGAGGGATAGAACCCAGTACTGGAGAGAGGAAAGCTGAGGCTATGCATAAAAGGCATTTCTGCCATAGCCTCCCGCATTTTTGGAGGCCTGCCTCTCTTTTTCTTTAAATCTGGTTTTCTAATGTAGTGCAAAGGATCTAAAGGAAAAGTAGGATGGGTATAGAAACTATTGAAATTTATCCTAAAAATGGTAGGCAGTAAATCTCGGGGTATAAAATGGTGACTTCTGTGGGTTATTCTAATTTCACTTAATCGACTTATTAATTCTTCTAATTCGGCGAGGAAATCCGGGTCCTGCCTACCTCGAAGCTGAGGATACTTCTTTTTCCTTTTTCGCTTCTGTCTCTTCATTTTGTCATAACTAAGGTAATCGTGACTGCGGCGCTTACATTTGTGTTTATGCTTTTCTTTTAGATTACTTAAGACGGTGGAAGTTTCGGGTGGAATAAGGGAAACATGATCAAATGAATGCCTTTTCTTCTTTTGCCCACAAAACTTCTCCGCTCGATCTGAAGTACTGTTATTATCCGTTCCTATTCCACTGTCGCTGGGAATCGTCTCATCGCTGTGAGACTCACTTACTGGGGAAGGAGTGGCTTCTTTCAGCGATGTCAGCTCACTCAAGTGAGAAGGAGAGTTTGGCAACAACGTAGGTGGAGATAATCTCCTCCTTCCCTTAGCAGCTTTTTTCATCGCAAGTGTCTGAACAACACTTCCTTGTCTGGAGTGTATGTGTAAATACGGCACTGAGCTGGGCTCAATAAATCCTGCATCGCTGCTGACAGGGCTCTGTCCCCCACTCACTGCAGACGACTGGGAGCAAACTGGAGATGGAAGAATCTCGGAATTACTCGCTGTTGAAGGCAGCAAATGGGGAAGTACTTGTCCTAGTGACGTACCAGGAGCTTGTTGAGCAGACTTCTCAAGAACTGTCAAACTGGCAGAACTGCTAGTTAAAATGCCATTCAGGACAGCTTTAGGTTTCCTTCCTCTCCTTTTTCCTATATAAATTGTTCCTTTCTTGCTGACATTTATTTGCTGGCCTAATTTTGAACCAAATGTGGCAGCAAGAGTTGACACTGTATTGTGGAGTTTAGATTGCACTTTCCCTTTGTTATTTGGTTCCACTGTACTAGACAGAATCTGATTCAAAAGTTTCTTTCGCTTCAGAGTTTTCATTTTATTTATTTTTCGAATAATTGTTTTCATTAACTGTCCATTATTTCTCTTGGCAACTTTTCTGTCTGAGTCTACTTCCAAATCAGTCATGCTACAAATATTAGGTTTTTGAACTTCTTCTGGCCCTCGGAGCTGCTCCTTTCTCTCAAAAAAATCCCCACTCCGATGTTGATCACTTTCAGACTCTATCTTGCTCGAGTTATCTGTTCCAACAAAAGGTGCCACAGAAAGAATAGGTGGCTTCATTTTAAGTGATGACCTGATCTGTCTTTTAGGTCTCCCTCTCTTTTTAGGAAAAGGTTGTCCCGATAAGCTCTGTTTTAGGGAGGGAATTTCTACTTCAGGCTGCAAAATGGGAGGTTCTTGCTCTTCTTTCGACTGCACTGAGAAGACTTTTGATGCTGGGATCTTTAGAGTTCTTTTCGGGGGACCTTCGAGCTCTGGCATCTCCTTGGATTTAGGTCTTCCTCTTTTGGGTTTATACATGTCAGGTAAGAAATCATCTGACATACACAAACTAGAGGGCTGCTTATGCGTACTGTAGAACTTTTGTGTTTGCTTGTCAGTCTCAGCTAACAGCGCAAGAGACTGCCCATTAGCTTCGTTCAGTTTTGGCAACTGATGTTTGACAAATTCATGCTCCACAAATGAAGACGATCCTATGTTTTTCAAGAATTTGGCCTGCTCCAAATTACTGCTTGATAGTGCACTGTATGAAATGTTTTTAAAAAGCTCTGACCTTTCTAGTTCTAGACCCTTCGGAGGTCGACATGTGTTTCTTGACACCACTTTAGTCCACCGCGGTTTCCTTCCTTTTCTTTTCTTTAAAGGTTTTGATTGCTGAGTAGCGCTCAGATTTTTTGCTCCTTGGCAGGATTTCTCTGATGCAGCTATTGCACCAATCTTTAGGAACTGCTTGCTACTAAACAAGCTTGTAAAACTAACTACTGAAGGGGTGACAGTAGCATGAATGCTCGTTTCAGCTGCCAAAATAGGCTTTTTCCCTGTAGGAGGACTAGTTCTTGAAGTTTCTACATACGTAGCTTTTGAATCGTTTAAATCTTTATCAGCACCTTTAAAATCAGTGCTCAGAGTGTGGTTCAATGTTCTGTTTATATTGAGAAGTGTACTGTCAGAAGAAAACTGAGTTTTGCCAATCTGATCTGAAATACCTTCTAAGAGATCTGCTGTGGAACTTAAATGCAATGAGTTAGATGCTAACTGTGAAGATGTTGTTGAGAGGCTCCTGTTTAAGCTGGTAACAGACACTGTGGGTGAAGGCGAGGGGAGATTTCCCTCTCCTACTGCACTAAATGGGGACTTTGCTGTCGATACATCTGAAGCACCTCCTGTTCTGAAGTCTGGTGAAGTGCAATATACCGGAGGCTGTTTTTCATGCTTAGATGTTTCATAAACCCCTTTTTCACCGGTTGAGTAACCATCCTGTGGAACGCAGATTCCTTCATTAAACATCTCCTTGCCTACATCAGCAATTTCTTTCCGAATTGAAAATTTTTCCAAGATACTTTCTTTGCTCTGTCTCATAATATGCTTCTCAAATGTTTTGCTACTAGTATTTTCCTTCAGCAAATCTGTAGTCTCATGGCTTTCAAGGCTACTGAGGTTTGAATTGCAAGGAAGCTTAAAGGGCTCCGAGGCAGGCATAAGAGAGTCTGCTTTCAGAGTTCCAGAGTCCTTGTTAACCAAACCAACCGGACTGCCGATTCCTGTTGGCTTCTTTCCGGAGTCCTTGCTAACCAATCCCACCGGACTGCTAATTCCTGGCATCTTCCTCCCAGAGTCCTTGTTAACTGGTCCCATTGGGCTGCCAATCCCTGGTGTCTTCCTTCCAGAGTCTTTGTTAGTCAGAACTGTCGTATTGCCAGTCCCTGGCATCTTTCTCCCAGAATCCTTGTTAACCAGTCCTGCAGGAGTAGGTATTCCCAACAACTTCTTCCCAGCATCCTTGTTAATCAAGCCTGCTGGAGTGCCAATCCCTACTGGCTTCTTGACAGACTCCTTATTAGTCAGCCCAGCTGGAGTGACGATTCCCGGAAGCTTCCTCCCAACATCTTTGCTGATTAATCCAACTGCCGCGCTGGTCACTGGCTGTTTCTTTCCAGGGTCCCTGTTAACTAACCCAGTCGGAGTGCTGATCCCTGGTGGCCTCTTTCCAGAGTCCTTGTTAACCAATCCAATTAATGGGCCAATCCCTTGTGGCTTCTTCCCAGAGTCCTTGTTAACCAATATGGCTGCACTCCCAATCCCTAATGGCTTCTTCCCTGAGTCCTTGTTAACCAATCCAACAGCAATACCAGATCCTGGCAATTTCTTTACTAAATCTTTATTGACTAACCCACTTGCAGTTATGGTTCCTGGTAGCTTCTTCCCAGAGTCTTTGATCAAACCAGACGCAGTTCCGTTTCCAGGCTTCTTCTGCTTTGTTTTGGAAGACTTTGTAGGAGGACAAGTTGCAATAAGTTGAGCCAATTTTTCTGTTACAGTTGTTGCTCCGTTAATTTGCGTTCTATCCTTTAAGTCAGAATTATGGCTACTGATAAGAGTCGGAGGAGATGACTTTATATAATCTGTCATTTCAGAGTGCAAGGGGGTAACTTTCTTAGATAAAGGATTTGTTTCTACTTGTATACCTTCTTCCACATGTAATTCAACTGTTGCAACTTCTCCAGCTTTCTTGTACGACTTTGAAGGGTCCTAGAAGTTAATAAAAAAAATAATCTTTAGGAATAGAGCACAAAGACTCTCTCTGAGTAACACAGTATCTTTTTATGTTGAGATGATTAATACCTGCTTTTGATAATTGGGTAACTATATAAACACACACTTTGTGAGCCTATTAATTTTAAACCAAATGTATTTCAGTGGACATTGTAAGGCTTTTCTGGTAAGGAAACCCAAACTTGCTCCCAGTCCTCAAATGTAAAACATTTAATCTGTCCCCCAATTATAAACATTCTCCAAAAATACTGTTAATGTTTATTAAAAAGCCCATTAACAATAATGTACTGGGCTAACTATTTATAGTGTGATAGCACTTGAAGACCTCACATGCTACTGAGAAGCAGCTGCGCGGCGCACTGCAAGGGCAGGCACTGTGTAAACCCATCCTCACGCAGCTCTACCAGCGTTTCTCAGCCTTGCCCCATATTGGCCTCAACCACTGTAGTAACAGCTTCTCCTCACAGCAGGCTGCTGACAGTACTAAAATAAGTCAAATTATTCTGTTGTTTGTACGGGCTGGGGGGCAGCACACACAACACACATGGAATAAATGAAACTTGCAAAGTTATTGTCAGTTCCGACCTAACCAAATTTGAAATTTATTCTGTAAAGGTTAATAACAAAAAATTGCAATACTCATTACCTCAATAAATCCTATTAGGAACATCTCGATAAATTAATCTTTTAATTTGGAAGGACATTCTTCTTTACGTACAGTGCCCAACAGACCTCTGAAATGCATGGGATACATTCACTCCAAGCAGGGGCTAATAATGGAAGACTCTGATCCCTTCTGAGATAATTACATATACACACAATTTAAAAACCTTCTGGGATTTACTATCTCAAACATTAAATAAAGAGTGAGAGGCATCAATGCCACACCTCTTCATCCCTCTGCAATAAAAATGACTAAGACAATTGCATGGTACTTACTGTACTTGATTACACTCAGCGTTAGATTGATCACGTTCATGGTTGGCCAATATGTAATTATGCTGAAGAAAGACATAGCCTGGATACCTTTGAAATCATTTGATAAACAACAAACTTTGGTGCTGATCATGAGCGAAGTATTTGTTCAGTAAGCTACGCCAGCATGACTTATACAGAAGACTGCAAGCTGGATTCAGTCCGACAGTTTCCTAGAGATGGGAAGTAGTTGCTTGGGTAATGTGCCTCCTGAGCTGTCAGAGCCTCTGCAGTCCATGAACAGGCACTCCAAATCCCAGGCTGCTGCCTTTCTGCCGGGATGGAGCAAGAGGTGTCCTTCTTTCTGCCCACATACAGGCCTGGCACTTACGTGGAAACTACTGAGTCAGCACGACACACGCCACGACTCCAAACACGGAACCCAACCACTTCAGCCGACACTCTTGGACATACCTGGGGTAGACTGTGAGTACTAGAGATCTTAACTAAATAGTACCAAAGTAGTCTTTCTGATCAACCTGAATGACTGCCTTCATAGAGCTACACCCTCTTTTCTATGGTCTTAAACTTTGAAAAGAACTTTGCAACAAAGTTTTTATCTTCTTTGTTCAGTGGACTTCAGATACATTTGAAAAATTCACCTAAATCCTGGCTTGGGAATTCAACTCTTCCTTCCCGTGTTTGTCGAGCCACTTGTGTATATGCTCTCTTCCTTCTCTCTCCTCTCTCTCCTGTACAGTTCGCTACCCTCCTAGACGGCTTCTGTTGTATGCTCATACTCTACCACTTCTGGGTATCGAATGCCTCTCGTCAGGCTACACATCTTCCTACCCTCTGTTTCCAAACAAAGAGCTTGGAAGTTTTATTAGATATTTAAATAAAACAAATACATAAGAAAACCCTTCAAAACACTAGCTTTGATCTAAATGAGATGCCAGGATTTTCAAAACATGACTTTAGCATCAAACAAAGATTCTTCGAAAGCTGAAGGCATTCACCCTGGAAAGTTTCCTTCTCATCTAGGGTGAGTGAATTTTCCAAGCACACTGAAAATTATTTCAAAGAACATGAAAAACAAAACAAGAAACTTCTATTGAGATGACAGACAAGAGGTCAAAAAAAGTTTGTAATTTTTTCAGCATTTTTAAACCCAAAAATTGTATATGGGAAATGATTTTCTTTTTTTTTTTTCCCATAAAGCCACTTAATAATCAGTATGATTAACAGAACAGTTTATTTTTTTGGGGTGGTGGTGTGGTTTCTTTCAAGGAAAAAATTTTATCTGATAACAGTTAATAGAGACATCTTGATCAAAATATCTAACCTTCTTCAGAGAAGGTCGTACTAATCCGGCTGCTGCAGTAGCTGCAAAAACATTAAAAAAACCCCAGGAAGCATAGAGTCAGAGTTCCTTCTTGCAATTCTGTATTATTAAAAATATCAAATTATCTGTTAAAGTGAATGAGAGGTATTGCTATCACTGAAGAATATCATACGGGAAGAATAAGGTTATTGTAAACAGATGATAAAAATTAAACTTGAATAGTGCACAGCCATGAACTTCAGGAACAACAAGGACACTTGCTGCATGGAAAGCAA
The DNA here is from genome assembly GCF_030936135.1 of Gavia stellata. NCBI lineage: Eukaryota > Metazoa > Chordata > Aves > Gaviiformes > Gaviidae > Gavia > Gavia stellata. Next base: position 3,176,421 of record NC_082626.1, read on the forward strand.
CAATGGAAGAAAAGAATTTGAATACACTGCTCGTATACTGAGGAAATCAAGTAAATCTCTCAGCTTAAGCCAGCATTAGCACAACTCTGCCACCACCAGTCACAGCGTAAGTGGTGCTACATACCAGCTGTAAGTATTTTTAAGAAAGTTATCTAAAAGCTAGTGAAAACAGATCACCCCATACGTCTCAGACTAGCCTCGATCACCGCCTGTTTCTTTACTGGGTCCACACTAAAATCCTTGTTGTACCAGAAGCTAATTTTCACTAGCTGTTACGATCACTGCCCTAGCAGCCCAAATGTGGTTGCAGAAAGTAAACAAGATTTCACAAGAACAGTGATATGTGACTGATCAAAGTTCTCCTTCTGGGGGAGCGTGGCCACGAGCATCGGTTGAGGTCGGCTGTCTCTGAACCTGCTGCAGTAGTAGAACAAAACCCACCAGTCTGTATCGGTTACTGGTTTTAAAGCTGCGGTGTAAAAGAGACTGGTGTCTATGGAGAATAGTTTGGCACTTAGCCCAGCTTTTCTGTGGCAGCTGCAATCTTATGTAAATTATGCTGGAGCATCACATTTCAGGAACTTCCCCCCAACTTAGCCACCCTCGTACTCACAGAACATACAGCTGGGAGGCGGGGAGCAGCCATGATATGTCCTACTGCACTGGAGACAAAAAAGGTGCCACGCTTTCCTGAAATAACTTCTATTGCGCAAACAATCACTCCATTAGATGGGAAGGAGAGATCTGAAGTCCAAAACACGTTACAGAGTGCTTTCAGTGAGCACAGCACTTCAAAGCTTCAACAGTTGGCGTGGCCACATTCACACGCAGCTCTACAAATGCGTTATCTGGTCTCTTGTTGTCGTTTTGCGCCTGGTGCTGGAAGCTGGCCTTACACGTGGCACATTTAGCGTTTCACTTTTGGGGTTCCGTGGAGTAGAGAGCCCTACTTCACCATCTCACTTGAACAAATGCACAGTTTTATATCAGAGAAAGCGTAAAGTCAGATTTTAATGCAGACAGTTTTGCAAGGACTACTAACAAACAGAAAAAAACCCCTAACATCTCGCAGGTGTTTCATCCATTCAACTCACCTAATACATCTGCAAACAAGCACATACTTCAAGCTTCTTCACTGACAACTTTACGTCGCAATGCAAGTTGACTATGCCACATAAGAGTCTAAAACAGTTTTTCTTGGATTACACGCATTTGCAGTTCGGAGTTCTAGACCTATTCAACGTCACTCTGGGTTTCAGATGGTAGGTTACATGGAGGTGCAAAGCCTCAGGTTAGAAAGGTCTAGACTACATTACATTAAAAATCATTTTGTGCTTTAAAAACTAAAACATTTATTCCTGTGCAATCTTTAGCTACAACTGTCCGGCTTAAAACTCTATGCGACAAAAGAATTGCCCAAAGCAATTACATAAAACATCTAAGTTTTCATAAAATTGGTATCATTGTTAATTTTGCACTGAGCTGAATTTAAAATTGTAAATCTCTTACGTGGACATACGGTTTCTAGACTTGCATCATTAATTTGAAGACTAAAAATTCCAGGTTATTTTGATATAAACTATTAACAGGTTATAATCAATCATTCTAGAACCATCACAGGCACCAACAGCAAAAAATTGGCTTTACTTCTAAAAAAGGCATTCATAGTTACACTACAGCATGATCTCAGGGTTTATTATTACTAGATTATTATTTACTGTTGTTATTATCCTTGGTACTTATTCTCAAAAAGCCTAAGAGTAGATAATCTTTCACAAGAACAAAGATATCTCCTATCAAGTCTGGTGTAAAATTCACACCAGAGCCAAATTAGGAAATGCAAGATAGTCTCAGCTTCCAAAAGCTGAAACAGTTAGAAGAAAACAGATTGTTAATGAAAATTTTGTTTGTTAATTCTCTTAAGAACTACCAGCAAGCAATAAGGATTTTCAGATGTACATACACACACACACACACAGAGATTTACCCATCGTTACTTTAGCAGTTGTACTTCTGGCCAATGCACATGCTTTAATTCAAATAAGCATTCTGAAGAATCACAGAAATTGCTTGTGTAGTTGTGGCATCAATATATTCTCCACAAGTTCCCCAAATAATGAGTGAAAGTGTGTTTGCTGGTTATTTTTCACCACCAAGACTTTTTAGTCTTTTCTAACAGCAAGTTTTAGCTAACTACCAGGAAAAAAATTACTTTGTGTAAGTAAAGACAAAAACTTATGTCCCAAAGCCTGCAGAAAATACTCTTGAGGTACTCAAAAAGAAAAGAAAACAAACCACTTCTTTAGCTTTGTTACTTTTTTGCTTGAAAATTTTCAGTTAGTGGCTGTGATTTCATCAGCAAACTTTCCTGTAGAGCTTCCCTACATAACCAAGGGCAATAGAAAGAACTACAGAACACTGCGCTCAGCAGTTTTACAAAGAAATAAGGAGATGGAGCGAAAGGGCGTGCTCCAACTTGCTTCACTGTTTTACCATGACTATTTTAGAATTACAGCAGGCTGTTACGATCACTTCTTGCCTTCCTATTTTCTAAAACTTTAGTAATGCAACTTTGCTATGTTATCAGCTACGTTTACCTTGCACGTACAGGGAAACCGCTCATATACCTCTTGTGCTAGAACTAACAAGCAAAATTTGTATTTACGTCTAAGGCTCAGGTTTTCAGGCTTAGCGAAGGTATAGTAGCCATATAGCAATGTCTGTCACAGCACACTTTTCTGAATGAAAGAAATCCAAAAGTGTCAAAAAGCAAATGGCATCCTGTTTTGCTATTACAGTAACTTCTAATTTTGTTTCTCTTAACACCTGGGAATCTTAGTCATTTCTAGGTCTCTCTTTTCTGTTCTGTGATTGATTTTCTCTTCAGAAGACCACTACCTTTTTTTGTCTACACATTTCTGGAGGACAATTTGTAAATACACAATTTACCCACTTCACCTAACCCACTCATCTTTCAGAATGGAGATGAACCCTCTACTAACATAACTGAAGACACTGCCCAAGTTTTTAGAGTCCTTTCAGCAGCAAGCTTGAGAAAGAAGCACACCTGTCATAGATGGGAGTGCAAAGTATTTTCCTACTATTTTAATTTTTACACTGATATTCCCAGGAGAAGATTCCCACCACTTCTCTTTGTGTCTTAGCGGTTACCCGAGTATACTGCAAGTGCTAAATTTCCATTCAAATTCTTTATTCCTCCTTTAAAAGCACAGAGTTCAGTTTCACAGCTCAAAGTATTGCCACACCTTGCTACAAATGGGTCATATACTCACTTTTCCCCTCTCCTCTCCATCGAAAGGAAAGTTTAAGGGATCGCTTTCATTTTCTGAAGTGTAATTTGCAGTGCTAAAACATCCTTTATTTCATTGCAGTAAGAACAAAAAAATCCCTCGGGTATCATATTCAGAACATGCAATGGTTTTAAACCATGTTTACCATTTGCTTCTAGAAAGACCCTTTTTAATCATACTTGCTAGAAATCAGATGCTGTAAACCATCATTTCTAACAATCCAAAGTGCCAGAATGGCAGCAGGGAACATACAGAGTTAAACAACTTGAAAACCATTTCAGTACAATTTGAGAGAGAGAGAGAGAGAGAGCAGAGTATCTAAAGTGAATTATCATTAGTCAGGGATTTGAAACTATTTTAAGTAATGCAAATTTAATGCAACAGATCTGCACTTCTCTACACTACGTGTTTAGGTTGTTCACCAGACAAGGAGCGGGAGTAACTCCACTTAGAATAGCTGAAATTAAAAAGTGATATGGTATCAATGAATCCATGATATCGTATATAATATCCATAATATTTAGTAATATCAGTAATAGATATTACTGGTATAGATATACTGATACAGATATAACTTCCTAACTTCCATTTGAAACATGATGGGTGCCTTGAAGGAAAACCTAGTATATAAACAAAGATGTCAAGGATGAAGAATCCATGCTGTCACCATCTGAGTTTAAATATTATTCTCCCTGGTAAAAATTCTCAGGGCACGATCTCTTGACGCAATCAGAAAGTTTCCATGCTTAATGGCTCCCTTTGCTAGCAAGAGGTTTTCAGTTGCAAGTACCACCTCAATTCAGACATCAAGAAGAGATCAACGACTGGGTATTCCAGACTGGCCCAGTACTCAACTCATTGCAATACAGTCTTGTTAAAAAGAAAAAAGAAAGTCATCAGTACAATGACAAATTGTGATCTACTCTTCCAAAATTTTTCAAGATGAAGTCAGAGAAATAATTAGAAATAATAAGCTTGTTCTGAAACGGAAGAATGTAAAATAAAGGCAATAGCCAAAGTTTTAAGTTACGTAATGTACCACTTGAGAATTTCTTGTTTGATAGGCTGACAAAAACTGCCTTTCTGTTTATAATAGAGAAAAAAAAATCCAATGCAGTTGCATGGTAGGGTCTGGAAAAAGCAATTTTAGTCATCACCTCTAACATACAGCACACTTGTTCTTTCAGGGCATAATTTACTATTTCTCTTTGAAGATCCTCTTCCTCAAGGAAAACTTAAGTCTGGGTATGCCAGGGGAAAGAAAAAGGTTTGGGTATGTCAGACAGACATCGTTTCAGTACAAGATAAAGGAATTTTCCTTCCCTTTGGGTAGGCTCGACCTCACAAGACATGCCAGGACAGATTTATGCAGGTAGCCTTATGAATAGGACACAGCCTTGGGAACCTTTGAAGCAGGAGCCCCATGAACAGAAAACCACGCGAAGGAAGGACTCTAACTTCCAGGGACTGGTATTCTCTTGCTGAATAGCCTGGTGTTGCAAAAGTTGAACAAGGCTATGTAAGGAACACGCAAGGGAACTGCGAGAGATAAATACACACTCATAAGGAAACACAGATAGGTGTACGAAAAACGTGAGCGTAGGGAAAAACTTCAGCTTTAGACCAGTAGACAAATGCTGAAAGGAGACAGATTATGGACGGTATACTCTAACATTTTATTAGTTAGCAAAACTGTCATGTATATCGAAAAAAAGAACATGCTGTAACAAAACACTTCTAAAATTTAGCATCTATGCAACTACATTTGTAATTCTTGCCATTTATCCCATTTTCCCTACCTGTTATTGCTGCTCTTACTTGTTACATCACGCATATCATAAAAACAAGACATCCTCAAGGCAAGGCTCTCTCCTTACATTTGGAAAATACCTGGCACATCTCTCAAGCCACTGCATTTATATGCAGGTTATCATCGGGCTGTTTTCTAACATATCTGGAGAAGTATTTTTTACTTTTCAGACGCCGCTCGATATGTTCTTCGCAGAGCGTCAGTTAAGACACACAGCAAAAACAATGGTTCTACCAGGTAAGAAAAAACATAAATCCAAATACTAGACACAAGCACAGCAAATACAGAGCCCCATTTAAACAGAGGCAAGAACCCCCACCTTCTTCTACACGAGACTAAAAATTACGCTAGTACTTTTCAGAAATTTACCTATGATGTTCACATCAAGTTAACACGGGAATTATCTCTCACTACTGTTAAAAAACCAATGTTTGCAAGCTGTGAAAGAGCAAAAGCATTTTTTCCTGTTGATGGAAATTAAACCAAACCATTCCTAACTTCAGAATCTTCAATATCAGAGGTTACGTGGAAAAACAGCTAGTAGAACATGGTCATGCAGAGATGCCAGAAACTTTTAAATACAGTTTAAATTTACTATGACTTGCAAAACACTACATAAACACACTACTCACTTGTTTTGAAGGACAGTGCTCGTTCTTCTCATCTGTCATCTTCCCACTCTTCGGTGCCCTTCTTGGTTGCTTGATGCTGGTTTTTATAGCAGGCCGGCACACATAATTCTCAAGGTTCTTGGGAGGCTTTTTCGTTCGCTTTGCTTGAAGACCAATCTTCAGTTTCAAGTTTCCCTCGGAAAAGTTTGTTTCTTTCACTGAAAACTGTTGCTGTGCATCAGCCAGAGCCTCATTCTTCCCATTCTCGGTACTGTTCCCCTCCCGATTCTTCTTCTTACTGTCGTCGTCTTCCTTGGTGCAACTTTCTAGCTCTACTTCTCCTTTTCCCACCAACGTGCCAATGTTTACTACAGAGGGGCTTTTCCCAGAAAACCCTTCAGAATCAGAACCCAAGCCTAACATAGCAGTATTCCGAGGGTCCATCACAGGCGGAATATATGCCTTCGGGTAATTTTAGGGAAGATTTACAGAGATATGTTCCACAGAAGATCTGTTCTACTATTGGTAGCCAGCATCTTTTACTCTGAAGAAGAAAAAGACAGACAGAAGTAAACTTCAGTTTTCTAGCAGAAAGGAAATGCATAGTAAAAACAATTAGAAAGCAAATGATCATATCTCAGACAAGCACAATTATGCAGTTCATGTTTCAAATCACCAGCCCTTCCTGTAACCTACTACAAAAATACAATTTATCTGTAAAACCGCTCTTAGACGATAGGTGAAAATCAAAAGTATGTGACTATTACAGTATAATTTCCAGTTCATCCACAGGACACTTCAAATGATGGTTAACACTTTTAATATTGATCATCAAAATAACTTTTCTTATTTAAAAGCAGAGCCTAGCTACTCCTAGTACTCCACTCTTAGCCTGGACCCACTGAAACAGTTGCATCTAAGGAATGATGCAGCTGATGAAACCTATGATAAAGCATCCAAACCCCAGAGACAATCCGATTTTAATCATCTGAGCCACTAGGAGAGTTGAGCTTAACCTAAGTATGCATTGGTTTCCAAACACGCCACAAAATCTGCTTCTTAGTTGAGGACTTTCCACAATTCAGGAAGAAGGATGGGAAGCCAGGAAAAAAATCCCATCAAACAACCCCAGAAATACATTCACACACAAATTTGCACTTCCTGGAGGACGGGAACAGAAAAGTCCACACTTCTACCATCAGAGACACTGTTACGTATATATAATTAACCTATTTATTGTAAGATACTAGAGGGCACTTTTTCATCTTAACTGCCGTTAAGAACTAAAGCAAAAGTTGATTTGACTCAACTTGCTAATGCCAGGGTTTCAAACCCCTGGCTGGCAGACTACTCGCGCAGTGTGCCAGCACAGCCTCCCGTGCCTGCACGCGGACCACCACAGAGCCGTAAGCCGCTGTTACCCCCGCTGCCAAAGAACAAACAAACTCCGCGTACCCCATTATATTTTTATCCATGGAAACAAAAATCATCACAGAAAGAATCCGCAGAAGATAGAAATATGGTGTATTGGTAACTACCAAAGAGGACGACTCACAGGTTACAAAGGAGAAGCTAAACATATGCATTTCAATATGGTCAGATATTTAGAGTATGATGTCAGAGAAAGGACGCAAGGAATGTTTACAGACCTGGGGACTTGAAAATCAGCAACCCTCAAAAGGACTCTGTGCATAGGATGAACAGGAACTCCCGGCAAAATGCAACAGCCACAAGGACATACACAAACCTTGTAGCGTACTGAAAAAGTATCAGCTCTTTTTGACACTGCTACGACAACACATTGTCCACATGCCCATGACCCCGTGCGTATGGCACACCGAACCACTCCAGATCAAACCCTACGTAGCCTTAAGAGCAGCTCGGGAGAGAAGTTCTCCTTTCCCAAGTTCCAGGAGCCAAACCAACAATCCAGGTGGATGTATTTGTTTTAGGGGCATTCTAAGCAGAAAGCGTTTAAATATCTCAATCATTTTTGAAAATTAAATACATCAGAAGCAGGTCTGAAAAAATATCACCGTACCGAAAAGAGCATCACAGGAGCTAAACCAGCATGATTTTCTGTTCTTATCTTCCAGACAATTATTAAGGCTAAATTGTAAGGAATGCTATGAAAGCATTTCAACAGTTTCAGTGAACTTCAAAATGAGTTTCAGTAGTTTCAAAAAGGTTTCAATGAGCTCAGCAATTACCCACGACATTTGGCCTCCTGGCAGGTCAGCACACGCATACGCGAGCCCATCAGCACATGGCAGGTCCCAAAGCCATACGCCTCTTGTCCAGACAGTAATTAGAAAAACAGCAGTGAGGAGGTGGTATTTTGAGGTGGCTCAGTAAACACAAGCACTGCATAAAAAGGGGGAAGGATACGGAATGTGAAAGGTGATACTGGGAGAGGATTAAGGCAACTGCAGTGGTCACAGGTTGGAAGTCAGATGCCAGGTTTAGCGGGGACAGAAGAAATGCCGCTGAGAACACAAAACACAAATCATTAGAAAGCTAGGCTTCATTTGCTACGTTCTCAGAGAAAACTAACTTATTTTCACATGTTCTGTGTACATTATTAAAAGGGGTTTCTGTCTGCAGCTATGACTTTTCAACTAAGAACATCCCTGAAAAACCAAAACTGGTATTATTACTCAGAAGACCAGAGGTAATGAGATAAAATCTCCATTATACAACTAGAAGAAATGGGTAGTGTGACACAGGGGGCTAGAAAGCAAGTTAGTGACAGTCCCTTGTTCGAGGCCCAATGTTCAGTCCATCAGGCTACGCCGTGTCACCAAAAATGGGCTTTTTCCTACATGCCAATGCACAAAGGAAAACTGGCCAGCAGTAAAGTAATTCTAAGCTAACGCGTGAATTTTTATTATTCAAGTTCAAGAAACGGAGACAATTCTACAGGCCATCATGCAGCTCTCAAATCTATGTTCACACAAATGTTTCCTTCTCTAGTGACTATGGTCCAGAACAGCTACCACACTTCGGTCATTTTCTTACGATTAAAATTAATTAGTAAGCTGAAAATCTGAAATCAAATTAAATTGAAACAGCACCATCTATACCGCTGTATTTGGCTCCATATTTCCTTAATAGCAAGACTTTAAGTAATTACACTCATACACTGACCTTAGAAACTGCAAGACCAAGACAAAGTGCACATTGAGAATTCAAGAACAACTGTGCTAAAATCTTACTCTGTGATAACACAGAATCAGTAACTATCCTAGAAACAAAGTCACAAAATTGATGGCTCTCGTAAACACATAGCAGGTCATTTTATTTATCCATTAACTCCTCTCTACACAGACAACAAAAATGCTAATCCTGGACCTAATCATCATTTTGCCTCGATCACGGCAATCTTCTTCTGAGTCCCCAGTCACCCCACTCTAATTCACAGAAAATGTGCCTGCCAATTCGATCATTTTCACAACGGTGAACTGATTAGATCTCATCTCTTTGAATCCCAAGAATGCCTCTTCTTCCCTACCTCAAGTTCAAGCTTCTTATCATTGTCTTCAAGGCGTGCATAACTGTACCTCGGCTCTCCACTCATTCCCGTTCCTTAGTGTTTTCTGTTTCACCAGTGACAACTATTATATGTGGTGGGTTTTTTTTTCTTTTCCCTCCTTTTTTTAAAGGAACACCATTGCTTTCTCTGTGCTACTCTTCACCCTTCGTACGCCCTGCTTGCACCAGTCCACAGGATCTGTACCATTCTTCTTGCAAGTTGTGCCTTAAGATCTCGTGGATGTCAATACAAATGAGCAGCCAAACGACAGCCACAGTTGAGATGCAGCTATAAAAGCTTGCATGAATTTACCCCGAAAACTCCAACGATTTGGTACTTTCAAGACCTAAAACTATCATATTTACCCATGTAATATAAGGTACATATCTGTGTCTTCGTGTTCCGCATTTGTTCCGTTAATTTGCAAGTCTTGTTTTTAATTATACTACAGGCTTCTTCAGGTAAGAAAAATGGACTGTGGACTTGTGAAGTACCTGCTTCGATGATACTGACCCCTGAAAGAGATCTTAGCATGTTTCCACTACAAAGACCTTTACCAGAAAAGCACTACATCCATCTGGTGTGCCCAGTAAGATTCATGGGAAATTAGAGCAGCGGAGCCTGATGGGCCATGCTCACTATTAAGTATTTTCTAAGCTTGCACGCTGTCATTTAACCAGACTGCTTCATAACTTTCAAGACTATAAAGTACCACTATAATCAAGCAGCATGGCATTCTCACCGGGCCAAAAACCCTGCTCAGCAATTCCCATCCCACTGCCCCCATTTTGCAGACCCACAACAGGTCTTTCCAAAGCAATATCAACATTTTTTATTTAAACACATTTTTGATGAAGGAAACTGCCATTTCCCTGGGGACTCTATTCCAAGACCTAATCCACATTTTGCAACAACTTTCATCCATGGGATCTTAGGCTAACATAAATTTTGCTAGATTAAGAACCATCCAGTATCACATGTCTACACAGCCTTAGAAATCATGACCAAGACATGTCCTAACCATCTCCCTAAGAAGCAGAACACATCAAGCTTCCAGCCTCTCATCCAGCAGATTCTGCAGGTCTCAAATCCCCCCGTAAGTGTTCTTCCCCAAAAAGATTAACTAGGAAGCACTTTAACATCAGTTTTGACATGTGCTACCTAGAACTAAATGGTGTTCATTAATGATCTTTCTAATGCCACATACAGTTTTAATACCTATTATTAATTCTTATTCCCCTGTTGATGCATCCAAAGCCCTTTTTGCCCATCATCTGCTAAGATTTCTGTTCTTCTGATCCCCTGCTTTTCCAGAAAAAAACCCCAAGGGTTGACTTTTACTGTCAGCTCCTAGATATGTTTCCCCCCCATCCCCTTAGCAGTATTAAAGGAGCTTTTTTTTCCTCTGTCCAATTTACTAAGTAATCCTCATTTCTGCTACTGCTTTTGTTGATGAAAACATATTGTGACTGTATATTTGGAAGGTGGGTAGTTTTCTTTTGGTTCTTTCCATTGCTTCAGCTCCAGGGGACATTAAAAAAATTCAGCTGAGCGTCTGAAATCGCAGAATATTACTAGTAACTCTATAGCCTCCCACAATCCCTCTGCATATTCCTAGTCTTCCTTCTTCTGCTATGGAAGATGGCTACTACACTCAGAAGTTCTTTCTCAAAAAGAGAATAAAACGTGTCATAAAAACCCCACAATATTTCTCCACATCACATATCCTAAGCAGCAACAAGGACCACCGGAGGTCACGGAAACAGGAGCTCAAGGACCTTGGATTACCTATGTGAGTATTTTTTAAATGTTTAGAGATGGAGACATTTGTCAGAAATAAAGTTACTGTTTGTGTTATAATATTTTACAAAAAGAATCTGTTAAATGTGTTTTTTGACAGCCATAAAATAACAGAGTACCTGTCTTGTCAAGAGGAATATTCTTCAGAAGTGTTTGCGGCAAAGGCGGTACGGGCCACGTGCTGGGAGAGCAAACGGTGGCAGGACACTTATTTTGTAGGAAGAAACGCAGAGGGCAGACAGGATGACACTTTGCGAGTATGCTCCAGTGGGAAGAAAACTTTGGTAGCAGATATAATGTTTCTTCTGGTATCTTAACCTTACTTCTGATACCGTACCTCAACTGAAAAGTTTGGAAACACGAGATTGAATTTTGACTTGCCCGATAGTTTTGTTCTTTCACTATTCATATGCAAATTAATATGAAATTGCTAACCACTGCATAACAAAACCTGTATTTGATCAGAGCAAAGGTTCGTTTAGCCTTATGCTGTTAGTCCCAATATTAGCCAATGCTGATTGCCTAGGGAAAAGCATAAAAAACCCCAATGTATGCTGTGGTAACTCCACTAAAATATTCTCCCAGCCTCTAAATTTGTGATTCAGGAACTTCCTGAGAGGTATGTCTCTACATCTAATGCCTTTCAATGGGTTTTTCTGAACAAAAACCTCTGTTGTTTATACCCACCTAGTAAAAGATAATGGAAGGGACATAGTAAACCAGTATTTCACCTTTAACTCCTGACATAATGTGCAGACAATGCCTTTGGTTATGCCAAAAATACCCCAGTGCGAGGATGGCCAAGCGCACCGTGTGAGCCACGCTGCACAACAGGTAACGCCCTGATACAGAAAATTAGGAACAAATACAGATTTTGCTTTCACAGAATAATCACATTAGATCTGCATATCAGATTTTTTTATTTTTCTCATTTTGAAGGCTGGGAGATGAAACACATGACCTCACTGGAGTGGAAGAAATGTGTCCACAATGGCAAAAGTCGACCTCTTGCCAATGGCAGCACAAATCCAATTTTTTTTTTTAAAGTCAACAATCCATTTGACAACAATACCTATTGAAAAGTAACTGTGATTCAGTAACTATATGTGCTATTTCCATTTTTCTCTTGTGACAACAGCGGTATAATTTATATCAATAAGCCTGTCTCTCACACCAAGTGTTAAAACTGGTTTTTGTATCCTCAAGGACAGTTTAAATTCCTGAAAACAACTGAAAACAAACTTTTTCTTTTTGTAAATTATGACTCAAATTATTTTACTGTTCATCATTACTCAAACATTGTTCATCATCACTCAAACATTAAGTGCTTTTTCGATGACTGTTCACTGCCTGTAGCAATCAAATGTAACTAAAGTCCAAAAAGAAGTTGCGATAATTTTGTCTTTAAAACCAAGATGTGCTTAGACACCCTCAAAATAAAAAAAAAAAAATCTGTCTTATACTCTTACACAGCTTAGAAAAGCTACTGAAGCTTTCATTTTCGAGTAAGAATGCTTCTTAAGAACTCAAGTAGGCAGACAGATGATGATTTTAGAGCCCATCTCTACCCATATGTTCAAGCAGCTGCTAGAACTTCCCCATTCACGCAGAGGCAGAAGCACCAGGGATGGTCTCAATGTCCTCAAGGACGACCACGTGAAACACAAGTCTTTCAGGATTCACCAAAAAAACCCCCTACAAACTCCCACGTTCTCGGAAAACGTTGCCTTTGCAGGTGCAATCTACACTAATGCAAGGAAGACAATCAACATAAACAACGGAAGATGCAAAAAAGGTACGCTGCTCTTGAAAAGGAAAACGGCGTATATTTAAACGTATGAACGTAAAGTCACAGATTTTCACCACGCATCCATCCCGCAGTCCCTGCTCCCCAAAACTCTCCTAACAAGACTGGAAAACCAGGGTAAGAACCCACTATCTCGAGTTTCCCTTACTGGCTCCCGACAACAACACACAACTACCAGGAGAGTGAATGCGTGTCCTGAGGCCATCTGATGGAAAGCCACATTCCAAGTAGTTTCTCCTTCTCTGCTAGGTAATTAACAGGGTGAAGGAACCACAAACCGAGGGTGAAAAACAGCAGTTAGAAAGTCAGGAGACTATCTAATAGAAAGAAAAGGACAGCAACACATTTTGGCTCCTGGTCTGAGAGACGGGTAAGGCTAAGATACGTTAGGCTCAACCACCAAATCCCAAATTACCCATCGTAAAACTAAAACGGGATTAAAAATCCAACAGAAGTAAAATTTCACAAGTATGATTTTGGGGGGGAGGACTGCAAGAAGAACAGCCTACAAGCCACTGACCTAACGAGCCAATATCCCAATAAGCACAAAAACCGATCTGCCGGAGAGACCGCTGCCTCCAGCAGCTCAGCACCCCCGGCTCCCGCTGCACCACCGCCTTCCTCCCAGGGGAAGCACCACCACGCTCTTCCCACCGGCTCTGCCCTAGGGAAAAATGAAAGTTTCGGGGATGCGGAGGCTGGCGCGCGGACCCGACCACCGGGAAACTTCCCGACCGCCGAGGCGGGCGCCGGGCCGGCGAGGGACTCCCCGGGGCCGCTGCCAGGGGGACCCGCGCCCCCCCGGCCCCCCCGGCGCGGCAGCGGGCCAGCTGTCAGGTGATATCCCGCCCCCCCCCCCCCCCTCCGCGGGGCCCGACACAACGCATGAGCGCGGCTGTCAGCCTCCCGCCACCCCCGCAGGGCACAGGCCCGGCGGCGGGCGTCCCGCCGGCGCACGGGCCTCCTGTCACCGGGACCCCCCGCGCCGCCCCGGGCCCCGCTGGCGGGGATACCCCGCCTCCCGCCCCGGCTGTCAGGGATCCCCCGCCCCCTCCCGGCGCGGGCCCGGCTGTCAGGGATCCCCCGCCCCGCTTCACGCAAGGGCCCTGCCGGGGTCCCCCGCTCTACTTCGGGCGCGGGCCCTGCCGGGGCCCGCGCGCACGCCCGCCGCCGCGGACCCCGCCGCCGCCGGGGATCCCCCGCCGCCGCCCCGGCAAGCCCCGCCGCCGGGGATGCCCCGCGCCCGCGAGCGGGGCCCGGGGCGGCGCGGCGGCCCGCGGGGATGCGGGGCAGCGCGCGCCTCGGCGCCGGTGCGGGGCGGGGCGGCCCCCGCGGCGGCTCCCCGGCCAGGCTCCCCTCCCCCCGGGCTCCGGGCCTGAGGCGGTCCCAGTCCCCGCCCGCCGCCCGCTCGCTCGCCCGCTCCTCACCGTGTCAGCGACAACACGGCCGGGGCCGAGGACGGGCTCCTCCGCGCCGCATCTTCCCGGCCGCCCGCGCGGACGGGGCCAGGGCGGGACCCGGACCGACCGGCCGCCGCTTCGGCCCTGCTCCGAGCCGAGGCAGCGAAACCAAAATGGCGGCGGCTCCTGCTCCACCGCGAGCGAGCGCCCGGCGCCCCGCCCGCCCCGCGCCCGGCCACACCCCTCCGGCCTAGCCCCGCCCCCGCCGAGAGAGGGCGCCGTTAGCCAGGCGGTGGGCGGGGCCCGCGCCACCCCGCCCCGCGCCGCCTGTCCCTGCGCGGCACCCGTAGCGGCCTCGCGGCACCCGCGGCCTCTCGCGCGGCCGATCCTGCCGGCGGGGCGGGCCCGCCGCCAGCCGTGAGTACCGGGGGGGATCGCCGGGCCGGGGCCCGCGGGTCGGCCGCTCGGCTCGGCGGCGGCTGCTGCCCGCAGGGCCCGTCCCCGAGGCGCGGCGGCCGCTCGGGCAGCAGCCGTGCGGAGGTCGGGCCCGCGCGGTGCGGCAGCCTGCGGCGGCTGCGGGGCGGTGATGGGGCCCGGCTGCGGGAGGAGGGGGGCGGAGGAGCGGCGGGGCCGAGGGAAGCGGGCTCTGGCCTGCGGGAGGCGGGGAGGGGAGGGCGACGCGTTGCCTTTCGTGCCTTCGCAGGTTTTACGAGCAGCGCTTCAGCCCTCGCCGTGTCCCCCAACGGCCCCGGTCCTGGCTCAGGTACGCGGCGCCTCCTGCTTATCCCGGGCCTGTGCGTGACTAGAGAGGGAATAACGGCTCCCGGCGGGGAGCACACGGGAAGGGAAAGCGGGGGGAAGGCGCGGGGAGACGCGGCCCGGGAGCAGCGGCGGGCGCGCAGACACGGCTCGTCCGAAGACGGTACCGTTGGTCACCTCGAAGTTGTTCCCGTTTTCGAGGCCCGCGTTTCTGGCGCTTGGCTTGGAGTTCCTGAAGGCAGCAGTAAAAACAGAGACAGCAGGCAACCAGGAACTTGTTTTTAGTTTAGTCCGGAGCGGGGATAGGTTAGGATTACTTAACGATGTCTGCAAATATAACTTTCGGGGTTCTTTGCATCATAATTACCAGCAGATTATACTCCGATCTATAAGCCCTTTCCTAAAGACCACAAACAGACAAGTATTTGTCCTATAATGGAGCAGTACGCTGAATTGGACGATTCTTTAACCTGAGCCAGGCACAGCTCAGCGAAGTGGCCGCAGTTTTAATCTACTCTTCTGCTGAGGCTCCTCTCCCACGACAGACAAGCCCTAGAGAAGAGCCCCGGCAGCTGCGTTAAAGTACTCATTCAGGAATTCTGTCACAATGTTAGGGTGCCCAAAATAAACGGAAACTTTCAGGTTCTCGTGACTCCTTAATTCTACCCGTTGTGTGTGAGAAAACAGCTTTCCCACCCTACTTTCTTTACCATTAAACCTCTGATACAGAACAAAATGCGATTCATTCTCAGCAGAGCTGGATTTCTCCTTCCCCTTCTGCTGTACATGCTGGCGTGGCAAAGGAAAACGCCTGGAACAGCCTCCACAGGCTGATACCGTCACCTATTCTTGAAGTAGCAAAACTGGAGCTTGTTTTTCAAACATGTATTGTGCGTTGATTGTTAGATGAAAGAATGTCAAGCATCTTAACAAAATTAACGTCCTTCAGTGCGGAGTTATTTTCTCATTCTATGCAGTAACAGCTGTAAATGCCGTTCTATGCAGTTAAATCATCTTTGAATTGCTTAGCATTGACGCTGCAGTTAACCACCGATTTCACCGAGACAGCTATTCCTCCTAAGGAATTACAAGGTAATTATCTCACTTTGAATGCATTGTGTAACGTATCTCAAGCCAGAATTCTTAAAGCATCTTTGTTAGGTATCGTCATCATTTTCTTCTCAGAAAGTGGTATGAAGAAGGCCTTGAATGCCGGCAGAGATGACAGATTTAATTAATTTACTTGCCTTTTTGCCTCTATTTTTGCATCACAATTGCTCAAGTGTTTTCTTTTGGGTTCTTTCTCCTGTTTTGATCAAAGACTGCTGAGCAGTAGATACTAATATTTGATTAGGATGAAGCTGGAAATGCAGAAGCACCTTCAGTCTCTGCCTTACTCCAGTTTCTTCTAAATAACCACTGTGTAGCCCTTGCTCTTACATCTCTTAACAGCTGCAGTCAAAATAGATGCCCTTCCCCATTAAAAGAATCTGTCCTCCTCACTAGATGAATGAAATCTCTTTATTTATAAAGTAAGGGATTTTTTGGTAAATGTCTCTCTGTAAAAAGGCAACATAATTAATGGAATATTTTTTAATTAGGCAAATTATGCTGCTTACCAGTAGTCAGCTGTATTGCTACAGAGCATTCTGACAGGTTGTCTGAATTATCTGTGTGCCTAGACTTTAAGCTCTTTAGGCAGGAACGATTCTCTCCCAGTGTAAGATACGTTAAACGTGATAAAAAATCCCTAAAACATCCACTTCTGTCTCTGCAGAAAAAATGCTGAGAAGTCTGAAAGGACTTGTCTACCATCCTCTCAAGGTAAGTCCTGTAATAGCGTGATGCTTCTTCCAATATTTCAGCTGTCCTGTGACCTGGAATGACAATTTACAGCTGTAAAAAGTGAGATTCTTCTTACGTTTGTCACCTAAAAACTTGGTGTTGACTATAAGCTGGTTGTGTAAACTCCCATTATGGGCAAAGGAAAGAGAGACCGCTTGTGTGTGTTACTCCTCCTCCATTTCTCTGCGTTGGCTGGAGAGGGAGAACATGCAAGCAAGCAAGCCTGGATAGCTGGCTTAAATATTTGTTAGAAGACTAAAGTTTAGCAGCTTTCTGAAATGTCCAGAATGCTGAAATTCTGCATCTTCAGTGCAAGTGTTTCTCAGAAAACAGAGAATCTACTTGCGCTGCGCTGCTGGGAAGTACAAGGGAAGAAGCCCTTCATACAGAACAGAACCACCAGCCTTTCACAACGCCTGCGTTGCTGGTGGGAAGATAATTTTGCCAAAGATGGCTCAGTGCTTCAGGTGGGTGTAGTAGCATTAGCTCTGCCACAACACCACAGCAGCACTACGTTATCAGTAAAGCTTCCTTACAATTATAAACAGCATAATGAATTAATGTTGCATATCTGGAATGACTTCCTAATGCTAAAGAATTTTAGTTGTTTTGTTTGCTGTTGTCTTTTCAATGCTTTTGCACTAGTACATCGCGATATGCAACCACTGAAGGGGATGGCTGTATAACTACTTGTTTCCAGAGACGAGGCTCTGCTTGTACAGTACTGTACTTATGATGGCAGCCTTTATGAAATGAACATTCTTTTTTAGAGACTAAGATACGTGGAATCATGTAGGAACAGCTCCACCTTATGGCACATGACTTTGATTAATCTCCATGTACCACGTGATAGTTTGCTGCCATTTCAGGGATCTGAGTTAGATTACTCTGTCCTTTGGCAGATGGAAACTTACTATAAAATCCGCTCTACACGATGAGCATTAACCGCGTTAAAAGATGATGTGAAAATGTGAGAGCCTTATGTACGCGTTAGGATTTACTACGCAGAGCTCTACAGTGAGCCAGAAAGGTATATGTATGTGTTTCTGGCATTCTGCGTGAAGCCAAGGGGATCAGTGATAAGCCACTGTCTTCTGTGCAGGAGGAGGGAGCAAGTGGCATGTTGCTGCTTTAAAGTCAGGATATGTAATGCATTAGCAGTGGTATTCTGGGTCGCTCAAAAGTATTCTTGTAGCCTGTTAAAAACACAGATGCACTTGTGCATGGATTTTGTAAACGGAAACACAGTAATTCATAAAATGCAAGTCTGTATCTCTCAAATTCAGGAGAACTGTGAATAGTGGTGTAGTCACTGCTCTAGGAGCTTGTCTTGATTTTGTAGCACTTCAAAGAGTTAGGAAGGATTTCATGTCTCCAGGTACTTAGAAGCTGCGTCTACAGCCCAGTGCAAGCTATAGTCCACAAAGGAAAAGTTCCAAAGCACTGCAAGGCTAGATGGTGGTTCTGAGGAAGATGTATCATGCTAAGGGGCTCAAAGAAGTGCCGTTCTAAAACGGTGTCCTTCCAGGAGGAAGATGTCATAATTTAAAGATGAGATATGTTCTGTTGATGGAAATATAGAAATTCTGTGTTCTTGGCTGCAAGAAGAGAGGACTGAACTTAAAGACACATCCCTCTCCCACTTGCACCCTGTCTTACTGTGCTGTCTTCTACTCCCTTCATAGAACTTACTGGGAATTGGCTTTTGTACCATAGAGAATCCAACTCCTGCTGATCTTCTGAGATCGTGCTTTTTAAAAAGTTGTATTGCTAATCTTGGTTTGACTAAGTATCATTCAGCTAAAGTCTTGAGCTGAGTCTAGACACACATAAAAACTGAACACGGTCAGAGCAAGGCGTTAATCCTTGCTTAATTTTCATTCACTGTTACACAGGGCAGGGACAAGGATTTGTACGGTACTCCAGAGAAAGGATGTCCCCGGAGCTATAAGCTTGCCTTTTCTTCTAAGCGAGCAAAGCTCACAGCCCCAAGACGTTCATCTGAGCTTTGAGGAGGAGGGAATGCGGGATGTTCAAAGAAAATGAGAGGGACTATGATTCCAGGCTAGAAATGACCTAGGGCTGACATTTTCTAGATGAATAGGTGACAATAGTTGCGTGCTCCAGTTATTCACGTATTAAATTAGCATCTTAGTGCCTTGCTCTAGGCTGTAAATTAAGTCACTTCTGTGGACTTAAAACTAGACGTAGCCAAATAAGACATCCTACTTGATCGTTCGGATTTGAGGAGGAAAAGAACTCGGTGGGAACAAGAGAAGGTGGTGGTAAAATGCGATGACAACAGTGAATGCTTAGTGATCTTCCATGTTTACATCGCAGTAGTTCGTTCTATGGGTATCTGGTGTTGAGTACAAACCGGTTTATTTCCTTCCCTACAAGAGGAGCGCTGAAATGCTGATTCAGGCGTCCATTGTGCGTTTCACAGGGGATGTGGGGTAATCCGACATTACACTTGCTTCTGAGCCCTCGTGGCTTTCAGATGACCCCCTGAGGAAAACCCGGATGACAGCAGGATTGCATCATGCCCTGGAGAACCGGAGCAGCTGTTCCTGTCTCTAAACCGTAGTTCATGGCTACTCTCATCTATGCAGACAGACAAAATAGGAAACTACTTGCTCTGTTTACAGTGGAGCCTGCAACTGTTCCAGTCAGTAATATGAAGGGTGGCTTTCCGTTTTGCTTGCCGTGGTCACAGCCTCTGTTTGGAGCGTACGCTTTTTTGATTCATTGACAAACGCTCCTATTTTCTTTCACCGTAACATAATAAAATGCTTGTCCTTCTACTACTCACTTTCTTGCCTATTTTGGCTAGGCTTTACAGGCATGCTTCAGCAGTCTGTCTATGGAAAAAAGAATTAATCAGCTTAGCTGGCTGTTTCAGTTTCTCAGCCACACCTGTATTATAATGAAAGAGTCTGTATGCAGGGACGCAGTTAGGAAAATCAGTGCAGGGAATGTAATTATAAATATCAAATAGTGGGCAGCATGGCACTAATCCCTCAATAATTGAGGTGATTATGGATTACTAGACAGCTTGAATTTCAAGGTGCTAGCTAGTACTCAGTGTAGGCAGAAATGTTGTGGGAACTTCCCAGCGAAAGCACCTTAATGGCTGTACTTGTGCTCTTAAGCAATCTTGAGGGGGATAACTCTTTCGGGTACAGGGCTTGAGTCTCTGGCTGACTTAAGGTGGTAGTTGACTTAAGCGAATGGAAATGGTTTAGAAGCAGGCATCTAAACGTGAAATGGGGTTCTAAAGCACGTGGGTTTTCACGATGAATTTACATTCTGATGATGAATTTTTATTCCGATTGCAGAGAATTCTATTCTGTATTGCACGCTACCTTGATCTGATCATAATGTGCAAGCAATGAGTGTACAAACCAAACTACTACCTGGATTTTTTACCGGTAATCTTTGACTGCTGAGAAGTTTGTTGTCTGTTTGCCTTTTTCTTTCCTTAGTTGGACCATGGGTATGCCCTCCATACGGCAGCCAAAGATTGCTTAAGTTCCGTTGCCAGCCAGGATGCCCAAACACTGGCAGAAAGACCGCGAGCAGTTTTCTATACCAGCGAGAACGACCCGGTGAGTTACTGCCACAGTTGTTATTGTCAGACAGCAAGTGCCTAAATTCCATCAGACTGTCTGCGGACATGCTGGAGCCAGGAATGCTTACTGGGATTGTGTTGTTCTAGTAAACATCTGGGAAGGGAGTCCACGGGTCTAATAACAGGCCTCTAGACCATGATCCGCAGCCCAAAGGAAAACAGTGCACCTGCCTGGGTTTAAATAAGACAGGGCTGGTCCTCTGCCTGAAAGCTCCTGGGAACAAGTATTGATTCCTTCTCTGTAGTTGCACAGATGAGAGAGACCGTGTATTGTAGAAGCTCAGATGTGGCTTAGCTTGTCATCAGACACCATTAATTTCAACTCCAGGGTTATTCTTCCCTGACTAACCTCCCCAAATTGGCTAGGAAGGGGAATAAAAAACACACACCCCAGATGACCTCAGCACAGCACAGCTCTCCAACATCGTAATTCCAGCCTCACACTCTCTGTCTCAAGCACAAAATGAAGTGGAATAAATGAATGGAATAAGCCTTTGAGGTGCTTTTCTGCTGCCTCTGTAATTGGACTCTTTCAATACTGATTCCTCTGGGGTCTCTATGGAAACAGCAGCATGCAGATGATCTTACTCACGTGATGCGAGTGTCTCTATAGATCGCACAGAAGAGTCCAGATGGCAAGGATTGTCCCCACTGTCCTGTGCCTACCATTTACGTTGCCAGGCAACTGGCTTTGGCATTCTGACTTCACGTGCCTGATGTTTGGCGACAACCGCCATTGCTTCTGAATTTATCAGATCAGCGTTCCTCAGACTTGCTGTGTTGCAGATCGCGTATTGCAGCGGAGAGGCTCCGCTGGCTCGCCTCCTCTACAAACCCGATAGCTCTGACTGCACCCGTACTTGTGCACCATAAAGTCCCATTAAAAATGGATTAAGACGACCAAATGAAAACTACATTTTTAATAAGACTTAGCTTTTATATACCTGTCCATTATCAAAACTCCAAGTGACTAAACATGAGGATAGAGATACTGACCCACTTTACAGATGTAGGAGCTGAATAGTGAAGGAATTTGCCCAAGGTTACGCAGCGAGTCAGTGATGAAACTGAGAATGAAAATGGTCTCTGGAGTCCTGCTCTTCTGTTCGAGTACATAGATAACACTGCCATGCAAAAACACAGGTCCTGTTTGTCTGTGTCCAGCACGTGCAGGAAAACTCTAGGGAATCCAGCCCAGAGTTTGAAATGCAGCTCTGCATGGAAAAGGACTGAAGTCTCTCTTAATAGTTCTCCTCTTTAGTCTATCTCCAAGTAACATCTCCTTACAGTAGAGGAGCTATTGACTAGCCAGGTTTTTTTAAATTTTCTTCCTGTTGCTAAGATTTACTGACCAGTAAACAGCAGATTGGCAACTTAGGCAGCTTAGAGAGCAGTTTGCTGAAGTTGCCAAATGGTTTCTTCATATAAGCAGTTTGGCAAACCTGTGGGTACCTCGAATCCTGCAGTCGTACCAAGGTAAACCGTACAGTCCAGGATGCATTGACCTGTCCTCAGTAAGGTGTGGAATAGGGGTGTAGTTACCACGGGCTTTTCAGAGTGGAGGTGGGGGCAGAAGATAAGAGAACAGGCACGTTGCATGCTGGAAGACTGAAAATCTGGTCTGAAGAAAGGGTAGGGAGACTAACACGTAGCAAGAATTCTGGGGCTAAAGAATTCATGGGCCTGCAATAGAGCTGCAGCAGTTGCGCATGAAGAGTCCGTCAGGGAACTGGGAAAAGCAAAATATTCACAGCAAAAGCAGGCAGTAGTCAAACCTGTAGGTCCGGCTGCTCCCGTGGTTTCATGTGAGGAACACAGCAGGCAGCCAGGTCAGGGTAGCAGTACCCATCACAACCTTTTTTTCCCCCATCCATTCATTCTGGTCAAACCATTTGTCAGCCAGACAGCACAGGTGAGCGACCAAGCCCACACCAGTATTGTCTCATCTGTTCTGGGCCTCAGTAAATCAAGCCCTGGGTCTACACCAAAGCTAATAAGGATACAAGGCAAGTCTGGATCAGCCCCTAAATCTGCTACAGCAGGCAGAAATAATGACTATTTCTTTTTCTTTCTGAATAGTATTTTCCTGGATCATTATGCAAAATAAAGAAAACAAGGAAGTTGTTACATTCTGATTCCATCTCAACCAAAATGGAAGGAAGAGATGGGCATGCACAAGAATATAGAGGAGGTTTTTTTGACTTTAAATCCATGGGAAAGTGCAGAGCGGGATGTGATACAAGCTTCAAAGCTTGGCACAAAGCTGCTAGAAAAGCCAGACAAAGCTTGGCACAAAAGTTGCTAAAAGTCACACGGGAAATACTGCAGAATAGTCTATATACTGTCCTAATTACACAAGACACAAAAGCTGACGTACACCAAGAGTAAATAAGTAAGTGCTTTGCAAGTATGGCATGGTAGGAAAATAGAATAATGAAGGGAAAAAACAAGGATGTATAACAAGGCATGAAACAGGTATTAAATTTTCAGATACCAGTAACAACTGCTTCTTAGAGTGCATAGTCAGAGATCTTAAAGTAGTCGCTATAAATAAATGCAGAAAGATGCATGTCCGCTGGAGAAGTAATATTGACCGCTTATGTCACAACAAGGGACTTGAAATTAGCGCCTGGAAAAGAGATCAGAAAACAGAGTTCTCAAGCGACCAGTACTAGTTAAAAAGGCAAATGGCATATTAGGAATTACTGTTGAGAGACACAAGAAAGAACAAACCAGAAAATGTAATTTTGTTGCAGACTTAAAGAAAGTAAATTTGAATCTATTGGAGAACTCAAAAGGGGATCACATTACCGTTAAGATATTGTGGTGACCAGACGTACAAGTCGACTAATAAAAGATTAGATAAATTCATGAAGCATAGGGCCACCGGTGCCCACAAAACCCAGTGGTTCATATAAAAGCTCAAGGAATCCCTGTATCATTTATTGCCAGGGAGGATATCCTTTCTTTAGACTCCTCCTAAGCATCTGCCAGTAGTGTCCTGATACTACAATTCCTGCTTTACTTTAATACACTAGTTCTTCTGACTCAGTAAGTAGATACTCGCTTTGATTGAGTGTTCCCTCCCTGTTCCATACTCACAGGCATTCTGTATCCAGAAAAAAGGTATCCAACTTTCCCGAGTCTTACAGTTTGCCTTTTACCTTCCCAGGCCAATCACGCAGAACACCATGAGGGTCGCCATTATAGCATTTCACTTGAGGAGGTGAAAGCTGTGTTTCCACATGGGCTGCCCTACCGCTTCCAGCAGCAGGTACTTTGTCTTAGAGCAGATTTGTAGGAAGTGGACTGGTACGTGGGAAGAACCAGATCCATCGCGTAACTATGATGCTTTCCTGTTGGAGTAAGAGAGAGTGACGTGCTGCAAGAATGCAATTATTCCTGGTCCTTACTGTTATTTTCTACATCTAAAAGGTATCAATCAACCTAATCAGAATAGTGGCAGAAGGGTGTGAGGATTCGACCTTAGGCAACATTCTATCCAATATTTTTCATGTCTAACTTCTGAGTACATAAAAAATTACAGAAACATTTTCCATAGTTACATTTCTGTATGACAGGCTGTCTCATTAAGTAAGTTTATATCAGCAACAAAAAAATCTTGATTCCTGTTGTGAGACAGATTATGCTGTGACTGGATAAGGCTTCGTGGACTGCCTACTTGAGTTTAAGAACAGATTTCTTATCTGTGAGTTAGTAATTCTAGGTGGTTGACTTTTGATTCACTGACAGGCTGGTCGGCCTCACCTTGCTCTCTGGGAAGGTGATGGAACAGCTAATCCTGGAAACCATTTCCAGGCACACAAAGGACAAGAAAGTCATCAGGGGCAGTTGGCACGGCTTCACCCAGGGGAAGTCACGCTTTACCAGCTTGATAAACTTCTGTGATGACATGACTGGCCTGGCAGACGAGGGGAGAGCGGTGGATATTCAGGCCCTGCACAGTACCAGTCAGAGATGGAGTCGCATCAGGAACAGCGGTAGTGTGCTGGCATCCGGCTTCTTGTTCACGTTCTGTTCCTTTTCTCAGATTAAGACCTTCAATGAAGCCTGCCTGATGGTGCGAAAACCAGCTCTAGAACTTTTCACTTACCTGAAAAGCTCCAACTTTGCACACCCAGCTGTCAGATATGTGATCTGTATCTTTTATCACTCACTTGATGGTAGAATGCAAATTAAATGCAAGCAGGTGAGTTTACACAGATGAGGGTGATGTTTTGATCCTATGCTGACCACTGTGGTTTAGTCTTCAGGAGGTGGTTCTACCACAGGCCTGTTGTCAGCAGAGCTAGTCTGAGGAGTTCATGAACCTCATATACTTTTATTTTAAGCCAGACCTGGCTTATGACACAGATCCACAAACAGGGCTATGAGCACAACTAAGGGAATGGGAATCATCAGCTCTGATATAGTGGGGTGGGAGGATACAGAGAGAAGGAATTGTTTAGGCTAGGTTTGCTGCTGGACAAAAGCATGATGGAATGCCATCCCTGCTTTTACCACCTTTGAACTTCCTTTATGCCTTTTGCGAAAAAATTACAGTCAAGTATAAACGGAAGCGGTTTTTTGGAGACTTTCCTTGACAGTCCATGTTGGAGACGGCGAGAAAGGAACGGGGAAAACCATGACTCTTTGTCACGTGGTTCACTACTGTGCAAGGCAAGGCTGGCTGGTGCTGCACATCCCAGACGGTAAGAACACCGACGCTATCTGTGCTACTACCTCAAATACACTTGCTGATCCGCAAGATGCTCCTTCAAGTGAAAGGTGGAGGGTAGGCCACAGCAAATTATCTTTGGTTTTTCCATAGCGGAGAAGGCTAATAAAGCACAAACCCCCCAAATAAAGTAGAACACAATTCGTTATTTTCACATGCTTATAGGCAGTCTTTTTTTCCCCACTGTTAACGAGTACGACAGGAGATGTATTGCGCGTGGGTCTGTGTGGCCTCCTCTGTTCTCAAGGGAGAGCCTTGTCCATTAAGGATGGCAGACTCATACAATTATTTTGACTTAAAAAAAAAAAAAAGCAACTGTTTTCTTTTGCTTACAGCTCATCTCTGGGTGAAAAACTGCAAGGAGCTTATGCAGTCTTCCTATAACAAAGAACGGCTTGATCAGCCTTTGCAGGCATCTTTCTGGCTCAAGAACTTCAAAACCTCAAATGAGCGCTTCCTAAAAGAGGTTTGTAGAGCCTGTCAAGTTGTTTTGGTTAGTAGCCAAGAACTACCCACAGGATCATCTCTCAGGGACTGCGTGTGCACGTGCTTCCTGTCACTGAGCACCTTGACGCCAATTCTAGATTTATTCATTTTCAAGAAATGCTTCATGTATGCAGTCACATTGCATGCAAACCCACAAACCCTACCCTTCACTGGAATTCAGTTTTTGTAGAAGTAGTACTTTAAATCCCCGCTGTGGGCATGGCTATTTGCAATGAACACTTCTCCCAGATTCTGCACTAGTCTTTAACAGTGGCAAAGAAAGAGGAATCTTGCCATCCAGATTTGCTGAGCTGCCTTTGCACTTAGTTCTCAGTTTAATTGTTGTTCTCTTACTGCAGATAAAAACACAAAAAAAATACGTGTGGGGCAAACGAGAAAGCACGGAGGAGGGCAGACCATTGGGTGAAGTGGTGGAGCAGGTAAGGAACAACAAGTGTTTCTTGCTTTGTCTCACCTTTTATTAGACGGTCCCATCATTGTGTATGTAGAAGAAATTGCTTCTAAAGATCTTACAAGTAGCAGTTCTAGGAAATGGAAGGCATTTCCCTATCAACAAGGTGTGGCTACAGAAAATGTTGTGGAAGATGCGGTGGATCTGTAAAGGAAGCTGTACAGAGAACTTGCGTAGAAACAAAAAATTAGAGTTTGAAAGTTCCTACTCCTTTGATGCTCAGTGCCTTAGACCAGATTGCTCCTTTGATAGGAACGAACAGAGCATTGACTGTCGTTTTATCGTCCTTCCCCCTTAGAAAGGGTGGACAGTGCACAAAGTTGCCAGCTTTCTTTATTAACAAGAAAACCAACCCAAGTTATGTGCCTTTTTCTACTTAAAGGGTTTAGCTCGCATGAGAAATGCCAGCGATGCTGTAGGGGTTGTGCTGAAAGAGATAAAGCAGCAATGTCATCTCGGCTCATTCCGACTTCTTGTGGCAGTGGACGGTGTCAACGCGCTCTGGGGAAGGACTACGTTAAAGAAGGAAGACAAAAGCCCCGTAAGAAGTGATCTGCTCTGATGCTATTTCTGCATTCCTACTGCAAGGGAGAGCAGGGGAGGGCGTTTGGTTCATTTTTAAGTTCTGTAGCGATCCCTGAAAGATGTGCGTTTGGCTTCGCTAGCTTGGAGGGACCTGCAAAATTTGTATTGTGCTTAGACAGTTTTTACTGAAGAAAGTTCTCTCAGTGAGAAAAAAGCGCTTATGTCTTGTTACAGTAGGAAAGGTCTGGGCGTTTCGCTATGTCACATTACTAAGGCTGAATGCTACAGTGCTAAGTCAAAGCAAAGAAAGAAATGTGCCTAAAATCATGCAAATGATCCAGTCTAATTTAGAGTAGGGGAAGGGAATTTATGTCTCAGGTAGAAACTGCTGGCAAAAAAGAGTGATACAGACAATCTTACCAGGTTTCTCCAGAGGAGCTGACGCTTGTGTACAACCTAAGGAAGATGATGATGAACGATTGGGTGAGTTCGGTCTGTACCTTTGGGTGCATTACTCTCAGCAATCAAAGCTACGCGCCGATAAGCGTAAAGCTACAAATCTAACATCACACTGTTCCTTTAGCAGAGGGGAGCGTGAGCATAGTGCAACTGTTAAGGGTTAGTACCTCCTCAGTGTTTCTGACATCACCTGAAGAGAATAAGAACAGGTCAAATATATAACAATGCTTTGCTTAGTTACTGTGCCAAACTCCGGTTTATGACTCGTGCTTCCTGAGCTAGAGGTATTTAATAACCCTTAATGACACTTCATTTTATGATTTTTTGAATTAAGGAGAACTTTCAGTTGCTAAAAAAAAAAACCCTGTTAAACTTTTTGCTCTAGGAGGTAAACTCTTTTTGCTTCTTTTCCAATCCCCTGGGTGCTGATATCTCCAACAGGTAGTCTTCAGATTTGAAAGCATACAGAAAAATCCTTTTTAGAGTATTTCAGTTGTTTCAGCTGAAAGCTGTTTATAGGTGGGAATGACAGGTTTAAATGCCAGCACTGGAAACACCAGGTGCGTATGCCCTGTGCTGTGTGCGTACTTGGAGTAGCCAGGTTTAATGCAGTTAGGAACGTTGTAGTAAGTCCATTATATAGAATTTTGGAATTGAAGTAACAAAAAGAAAACACCTCACTTGTTTAGAATCAACCCATAACTATTTCGCAAATAACTACGTCTGTGGCTAAAAGGGTTTCTAATCTACCTCTCCTTCAGAGCGGAGGTGCGATTGTGACGACCCTCAGCCAGACGGGCTCTCTCTTCAAACCCAGCTCTGCCTATTTGCCCCAGGAGTTGCTGGGAAAGGTGAGTCTTGGCCCCCTTCACCTTGGGAACCGCCGAGAAACGGGGCTTTGGGAGCTGCGTTCCGTTCGGGTGGCGGACTTCGCCGTAGTTACTCTTCGGATTGTGTACATCCTCCTCCTCCTTCCACCTGACCCCGCTGGAGCTCGCAGGCGGCTGGGCCGGGCCCCCTCCCCGGCAGGCGGAAAGGCAGGGCCCTGCCCGGGCACCGCGGGCCTCCCCCCCGGGCCTCCCCCCCGGGCCTCCCCCCCGGGCCTCACCCGGCTTTCCTCCCCAGGAGGGGTTCGACGCGCTGGACCCCTTCGTCCCCGTCCCGGTCCCCAACTACAGCCCGCGGGAGTTCGAGAGCTGCTACGGCTACTACCTCGATCGCAAGTGGCTGCAGCACGAGAAAGGTCAGCGCGGCGGGGAGCGGCCTGTCCCGGCGGGGAGCGGCCTGTCCCGGCGGCGGCCGCGCCCCCAACGCACCTTCTTGTCTTGCAGCGCGCACGGAGGACGGCAAGGAGGAGCTGCGGTTCCTGAGCGGCTCCAACCCGCGGCAGCTGGAGCGGCTGGCGGGGCCCCTGTAGCGCAATAAAGGCCGCAGCGGCGGCGGTTCCGTGTCGGTGTCAGTGTCGGTCTGCTCGGGGCGGGGAGGGGGGGGCGTGGCTCCGCCGCTGACGCGCTTCCGGCTGCGCCGCCGCTGCGGGCGCGGCGCGCATGCGCGCTGGCTGGCGCGGGGCGCGAGCGCGATGCCGGGGGAGGCGGTGACGCTGCAGCTGGGGCAGTACGCGGGCTGCGTGGGCGCCCACTGGTGGGGGCTGCAGGTGCGGGGGGCGCCGGGGCCGGGCGGGGGTCGGGATCGGGGCCGGGGCCGGGGCTGACCCGCTCCCCCCACCCCTTCCCCGCAGGCCGCCGCGCTGCGCAGCCCCGCCGAGGCCGCCGAGCTCCGCTCCGCCGCGCTGCTCCGCAGCGGGCGCGGGGCGGGCGGGCGGGAGACGCGGACGCCGCGGCTGGTGGCGCTGGAGCTGAAAGGTACCGCGGGGCGGGGGGCGGGCGGGCGCGGGGCGGCCCCGCCGTGACCGCTCTCTCTTGCAGGCGGTGTGGGCGCGCTGGGGCCCGGCGGCGCGGGCGCGGAGGCGGCGGTGGCCTGGTGAGTGCGGGGCGGCGGCGGCGGCGGCGGCGGCGGCGCGGGGCCGCCGGCAGCTGCCGCCGGTTTGTGTTGCAGGGACGGGGCGGTGGCCGCCTACCTGGAGTGCGCCTCGGAGCGGGGCTCCGCGCCGCGGGACGCCGGGCGCTGCACGGTGAGGGCGGGCGGGGCGCAGCGCGGCCCCGCGGCACGAAGCGCTGCCCGGAGCCCGCCGGGGGTGTCGGGGGCTCCGGGCGGGTTTGTTTCCCCCGTGGCGCTCCCTGCCCGGCCAGGCGTGGAAGGACGGGGCGAAGCAGCCCGTAACGAGCGCCCCGGGCCTTGTCCCTAGGAAGACGCTGCCTCCGACAGCAGGGAAAGGTCCAGCGCGGCGGTTGGAGGTGCGTGTGTGCGGTTTCTGTGCGTTCCGTGGGCTTTGTGCGGTCCGGGCTGGCCCGAGGGCTTTGGTTCACTCGCTGGGACCAGAGCGCTCTAGAAAGGTAGGACCAGCCCTCTGGCAGCAGGCTGACGGGACGAGCTGCCAGCGAACGAGCGCGCGGGGAGAAGGAAAAGGATGGGGTAAGACTTCTTCGCTTACAGAAGGACGGGGCGAAGAGCAGCAAATAGGTTAAGAACCTGGAGGAGGTGAAACGCTGGGTTTGTTTTCTTTACTCAAAGGGATGTTGGGAGTTGCAAAGGCCTTCGCTCTTCACATCCATCTCGTTCCAGGCGCAGCTCCCGCCCCTTCGCGACTCGCTGTTTCCCAGCAAGTTTCCCCGGGCGGCAGCGTGCAGGTCTGGTCCGATTACCTCAATGTGCACTTGCACCCCAAGAGCGTCTACGTCATCCGTCAGTACATGCACGATGGGTATGACCTAAAGGCGTGCTCCAGAACCAGTCGTCCAGAACAGGATCTTAGTTTTGCCTTCCAGGAAAAATTAAAAGGGGATAGAATAAGCTTTTCCCTCCCTTTTTTCCTTAGGGAGTGTGGTTGTCTAGAAGCCTTCGGACAAGGTGAAAGTCTCCTGCAGGATCCTGGCTGCATAGAAGAGTTGGAAGATCGGCTGCACTTCTATGTTGAGGAGTGTGATTATCTGCAGGTTTGACAGCTTAGGCCAAACTCCCTTTACTTTCAAGAAACTTTCTGATTAAGTAGAATCTGAGGTGCTGCCATCATTTTACCCAGGGATTTCAAGTCCTCTGCGACCTACACAATGGATTCTCGGGAGTTGGTGCCAAGGTGACAGAACTGCTCTACGATGAGTATTCAGGAAAAGGAATCCTGACCTGGGGCTTGACCCCGGTCACAAGTAATGTGGGAGTAAGTAAACAACGGGAAAAAACAAGAAGAGGAGACGCTTTTGTGCCCAATCTGGATTAGACCGCTTCTTGTTTGCACCTTTAAGACTGTAATGGTTGGGGTTCTTTCCCCCCCCAGGATTCTCAGAAGAATTTTTACAGGCTGATGAACACAGCCCTAGGAATCGTCCGTCTCGCCAGTCACAGCTCGCTCTTTTGTCCGCTGTCGCTCAGTGGGAGCCTAGGAATCAAGCCACAACCTCCCGTGACATTTCCGTATATAAACTATGATGTACGTAACGTGTAGTGGTTTACGTAGAAACAACACCCACCTTGGTTGGCTTTCAGCTTTTTTCAGATGTACCCCTCTCTAAAAGTGTTTTCTGCAGTTGTGTATTTTTAAGCAATGTTTTTTCATGATGGTGTTCTGCTAAGCAGAAAAGACTTTTTTCCTGCTTTTTCACTGTTAGCAGAGACTTAACTGCCAACTTTTCATTCCCATAGTTTTTTCATACTCTTAAAAATATTGACACATTTCTGGTTTTGCAGTCTTTCTGTTGGTGTACTGCTGCCTTCAGTTTCAGCATTGAAAAAAATGCTTTACTGCATTATTCTTCACGTGTGGAACATGTAACTCCAGCCTTGTCTGAGCACTATAAAGCTACTGGCAACAGACTGTTTGTTAGTAAACAGCTGACTTGCTTATCCAAAACCTAGAATAACTGTTAAACACAACCTATATAAAAGCACAATTTACAATATGCTTAAATTAAATATACAAAAATCGGTTAAGGAACAGATGAGTTTAGCTTGTCCTGTAACTTCCCTTTGTCTCCCTCCACAGGCATCACTTAACTACCACAGTAGCGCAATTTTGGCAGCAGCGCTCGACACCCTTACTGCGCCTTACCGGCTCTGTTCCTCTCAGTGCTCCATGATGCACCTTGCCGAAACACTTAACTTCTCTGGGAGAAAGGTAAGGGGAGGGAGAATAGCAACCTCCCATCCTTTCAGCTCTACCTGAACCACTGCTGTAGGCAAGAGCTGCTGTTCCACTTCACATCCAGACACACAAGACATGGGGAGCGTGTTCCAGATCGTGATTTGTCACCCCCTCTCCAACTCACAGGTTGTGGCTGCGTGGGCTTCTGTTCCCTTTCCTGCCCTACACGGCTACTCGCTCCCCGATACTTTATACGCCTACCAGCAGGACGTACCCTGGAAGCTTCTGTCTTCATGTAGGGAGCAAAAGGTCAGCTGCTGTTTTGCTCAGTCTGTTGTGCTACGAGGAATTCGCAAAGAAAGTCACATCAGGTAATCAGCATTTGAAGTGCACTTTTCCCTCCAGAACTCTGTCACTCTCAACAGCGATGATTTCTTACAAAAGTCATCCACAATCCTTCTATTAGGAGTGTCAGCTGAATGGAGGAAAAAAAAAAAAGTCTAGTGATCTAGCTGGTTATACGCTAATAACTTTATAGCAAAACAGCTAAAAAGCAGCTGAGTCGCCAACACTTTCAGTCAAGTCCCCTGGCAAACCATGAATTGGTTTTCTTTGCAGCAGCTGCCCAGGAAAGCAGCCCACTTCTCCGCTCCACGCTTGTGAGAGCACTGAGCAGATTCTGCAGCATTACTTACACGCTGCGTTTCCTGGGGCATTCAGGTTGGTAACAGTCTGGTACCATTTTTTCCAGAACAGGGAACGCTAACTGAAAACTGAAGGTAGAGGGAGTTTTGGATAACTTTATCCACCTTCTTCCTTACAGCACATCCCACGTGCTTGAGCAGCCATGTAATACCCTTCCTCCGTACCCCCAGTTTTTTTCTCCTCTTCTGACCAAACAAGGCTTCCTCCTGGACAAACCTCCCAGTTATTCTTCAGCAGGTAACAAGTACCCCGTAAACTTACTTTGCAACAGAATGAGATCATCTGGGAGGGGTAGGGTCTAACGGAGGTAAAAGAGAATTATTTAAAGAAAACCCCAACACTTTTGAGTGTTTGTAGGGCAAAAATTACGAGTGTTAAGCAACTCTTATGCTACGCTAAGTTCAAGTAAAGCAACTGCTTGAAGTAGAACAGGGTAGGGAAACAAATTTTGATTGGTATATTTAAACAAAGATGTTTTTCCCTGCAGCTGTTGAAAGCATCCCTGTACTGGCAGCCCTGCAGTCTTCACCAGTTCTGCACACGCTCCTCTACAGCTTATACAAGGATCTACAGAAGTTGAACACGCGGCGATGGGCCAGCTTCTTCTCTGCTGGAGTTGAACAGGATGACTTCCAGGAGGCCTTAGAGGAGCTAAGAACTCTGTCACAGTGCTATGAAACAGGGTTTGAAGCAGATGAGTCTGAAGATGAAGCAGATTCAGACTAACTCATCTTTATTACTAGAGATAGTGGAAGTATTCGTATCTTTAAGATCACTTTCAAAATAAAGGGAATGGCTTTAAAGATGGCCCAACTGCTACTTTCTTTTCATTTCAGCAAAATCCTGTTACAAAGGCTGGCTGAAGCTGTCCAGCTACTTGCAGTTGTGTTGTAAAGGAGGAAAGCTGCTTTTTTGGGGCTCTTTTTGTTTGTTTGGGATTTTTTTTTTTAAACTTTGCAAAGTGAATTTGCTCTGCCTGTTTGTTAGAATAAGACCACACAATAAATACAGAATTCAGATTGTAACTTTCCCATGTACAATCAACACAAGGAGAAATCTTACAAAAAAAATCGTGTGTGTTCCACATGAAAACAGACATCTTATGATACAATATTTACATCTTCTTTTCAAAGGCTGGTGGCCCAACCTTCACCACAGACTGAGGTCAGTGTCCACAAGCATCACTTCTGTCGTTTCACTGCTGAAGCTCCCCATGTAGGTTCTAGAGGATGTTATCACCCTAACAACTTTCTTCATTCCTTCAGTTTGGTACAATTTGAGAAGTGCAGCTTGTCAGAAGTGTAGCAGGAAAGTGAAAAAAAAAAAGGTGCTATCTTAAGTACCTGTGCAAATATTTTTCCTTTATCCACAGCACCTGTCTAGCAGCAAACTGGCAAACAACTCTCCTGATTCAGTCAATAGCTTATCAAGCCAGAAAAAAAAAAACTTAGTCATCAGGTTCTTCCTCAGAAAGCAGAAGATCTTTATCTGACAACTGGTCTGTGTTACTGGTACTAGTTGCATCCTCCTCATCTTCAGAGCTCCCGTCGCAGGATGTATGAAAGAGCTTCATCAGTTCTCTGAACCTGTGGGATACCTGAAGAACCAGAGAAATCCAAGATGATTAGTCACGTAAAAGGTGGTATGAAATGGAAGTGTCATGTTACAAAGTTCAGGGTGTTTATGCTTTTATGTAAAAAAGAACATTGCAAGATTCAATCAGAAAGGGAAAGAGAAATGGAAGAGCACTGGGTTTTTCTGTTTTCTTTGGAAGAACAGTTACATTCTACTGATTTACAGGTAAAAACTGGCACTTTGAGAAGATTCCTAGGCAGTGAGGTAGGGAAGGTTAAAAGACAAAACCCGACACATTCCTTGTATTTAAGTAGAAGGCTAAAGACCCAAGTAGCAGTCACGGAAACAATTCTGGTACCAAATACAAGGCTAGAATGTCAATGGTAATGTTGTAAAAGGACCATAGCAGTCACGATTTTTGGCTCCACCAGAACAGATCAGGGTTTGGTTTGTTTTTTTATTTGCAATTGGGATTATTTTTCTCTGGTGCAGCATCAACTTGAAGTTAAGTCTGGGAGACTAATATGACAGCAAACCTCCACCTTTCCTTCCTTTTCACCCCGCTTTCCCCAGTCCCTGTACAGGTGCAAGCTTTTCCACAGCAACCCCTCACCTCACTAGCAGTCTTGTTGCCCAGTTTCTGCGAGATGGCGTGGAAGGTTTCCAGATGGGCTCCTTTCTCCTGACAGGTGGTAAGGATGACTCTGTCAGCCTCCCTGCAAAACAGTACAGTAGTTACAAAAGCAATTGAAAACACACTGACACACTTCAACCCCCACAAGCCCACGAGGCCTGTTCCTGGGTAAGGATAACAATCGCAAAGCAAGTCCAGCAGGCTTGTTCCTTTACTGCTACTACCACCACCAATCACAAGACGTATCTCTAAGCAGAGCTGCATTTAGCCTATTTTTAAGGTTTTTGAAGGAGAAAAAAAATCCTTTCCCAGCCTGAAGTACTACAATAATTACACTGCCATGAGCAGACAGCATTTCTCATAGGACCAAAATGACAGCTATGATGGACTGTGGTTAGAGGAAACAAGGCAAAAATATTCAGAGGGAGGGGGCAGAAGACATTAGAAAATCAGAATACAAAGTGAAAATAGAGGGTACTCTATAATATGAATTATAGAGGGTACTCTATAATTTGGCTTCAGCCAAATACTGAAATGCGCAAAGGATGCAAGATGCAGTTCAGGCAGACGTACCTGGTCCAGAGGACAACCTTCTCCCCAGTCGAGCTGACTTTGCTGTTCTTGGCACACACAGTTGCTTCTGTGACTCGCTGCTGTTGCTGCTCCTCTTCCTTTTGCCCCAGGGAGGCCGTAACCACTCTATATTCTAGCTGCTCAGAATGCTGATGCATCTGGAAGCAGTTGTTTGCATTTGACTTCAATCTGCTCTCAGGAAAGTTTCCAGTGCAGCCCGTATCATCTGCTTCCAAAATGCGATTATCAGGGGACTGTGCGCTGCAGCTCTTACTCAGAGTTGGTTTTCTCCCTGGTGTTATCCAACCCTGCTTTGCTTCAGGTGTTCCTTCCAGAGGCAAAGGTGGTCCCTCAGATTCTTTCACACCTAATTTTGAAGCATGACCAAAGACAGTGAGCTTATCTGATGAATCAGAATGAAGCCCTCCAGTCTGACATAAACTCTTTCCAGAAGGGGAACTAGGTCCCGTTAAACCTTTTACTGTAGCAGAATGAGAAGACAGCAGCAGGTCTCTGCTCAGCCCAAGGGAAGCATCTGCATTTCCTTGACGTTGCTGGTTTAGTTCCTCACTCTCACTTCCCACAGTGCAAGGGCAGTCTTTGGTTTCTTGAGGTAGTTTTAGAGCAGCTTTTTGTAGATGTGTCCATCTGGGGCCAGTGATAGAAGAGTCACTGTCCTTTGCAGTATTCACAGCAGCACTGACACCCGCATCTTGAACCTGATTATCAGGCAGTGCAGCTTTTTCAGAAGATGCATGTCTGCTGGAGACAATCTTTCCTTCCAGGTGAGATCCTGATAAGAAACCCAAACAAGTTTAGACTAGCTGTTAGTAAGAAAAACTTCTGGAGGCTTTATTAATTTACTTTTTAAGAGGTTGTTTGTTTTTTTTTTTTTTAAATTCTAGAGCATAATGCTGTAAATGAGAACACAGTTTGGGAGCAACTTTGTAGTTCTGTACCCATCCTATACTTCAAAGAAGGCACTCTGCAGTCCATTTTCTTCACCGTTGTGGGTTACTATAACCAGCTGCTGTGTGAAGAAGTAATGACCACATGAGAAAGCTTAAGTGCATTGCCCAGAACAAAATTCTCAAGTGAAAAAGACATTGCTGCTCTTGGCGCCCTATTTACAAAACAACTATAAACTAGACATCATTGCATTACATTTAAACCGCTATATTTAACCTGTGCAGTGCCTCCAACAGTAGCATTAACTGAGACATGGTTACTGAAAGAAGGAAGAGATCTCTCTCAGGTTGTTTATCCTGCAGTAACCACGTTTCCCCTTGTCTGTACCAGACTGAAGGAGAAACAAGTAACACGAAGGAGATAATTTAAAGGAAGATTAGAGAGACCGTAATTTTTAATTGCTGTGCTAAAATGAAAACTGGAAAAAAAACAGTTATCATGGACTGGTAGTTCTAGGAATTGGATTAGTACGCTAGCAAGAGAAGCTTAAATGGGCCAATCATTCTGAAAAGGGGAGAAATAATTCTCTAGTCAGGAAAGGGGTTTTTTTTGACGGGAATGCTCTGGACATATGCATGTTTAGAGCATCCAGAGTGGATGAACACAAGGAAAAAAAAAATGAAAAAATGTTATTAGAAGTTCTCATCATCTCAATAAATTTGCATTAGAAAGTCCTATACCTATTTTCACTTGTGTGAACCAGCTTGGAGATGAATGATACACATGTCTGTACACAAGACTTTCACATACCTGAAGCAAGAGAGTCCGCTTTCCTAGATACGGTTTTTGTTCTGCTCTGGACATCCTCTCCCTCATCTTTGTTCTCCAGGCTTTCTTCTGCAGGTTCCTTAGACATTCCAGAATCCTTTCCTTCAGGCCGAGGACTTGATTCTTGTTGAACAAGGCTTGCAGTCAGCCCTTCAGAATCTTTATTTTTATAAAATTTGTTTTCACACACCTGCAAATTAATATAGAGGCATACAATTACAGATGTGGCATATCAATCCAAACCTAACACCTCAGCCTTTGCTTCCAAAGTATTCCTTGACCCGAAAAAAGGCTTCAGTTTGGCAATATGTTTGCATTTAGAAAGCTGAATCTTTTTTATTATTGTGAACAGGCACAGTTCTTTTCACATAGTGGCACACAAGCACGTTCTACTAAAAAAGCTTATTCTTAACTCAAAAGAATATCAAAATGAACACTATTTAGCACAGCAAGGAGGGGCAATAGGAAGTGAGCAGGAGATAAGACAGGGGAAGGCCAGGTAGTGCAGTCAGAGCTCTGAAGAAGAGACACTAATGGTCAACTTTTGATTTACTTTCTTCCTCAACACGTTATTCTGGAGACATGAGGCCCAAGGCTGGACAGATCATCACAACAGCGGGACTCTTGGCAGGACTCTACTTTCCACTCACCATTCCAATGACTTGGCCTATCAACTAACCTTACTACTACAATGGCTGCAGGTCCTCCTTTTGCTTTTCTTTAGCTTGAGATCGCTACTCCCTTCATGGCAGGAACATGAACATTCCTTCATCCCATCTACCCACTCGACCTCCTGGAAACAGACATACTCCAGCTGACAAATGCACATGGTACACAAAGATGACAGTCAGGGGAAGGTTAACCCCAGAGGGAGCCAGGAAGGGCTGAGTGGCACTCTGTGCACACTCAGAAAACGAAAGCGATTATGCTTCTAGCAAGTAAAGCACAATGGAAACATTTCAACTCCCTTTCTTCAAATCTTTTTGGACTGTTGTCATGTCTCTCTAAGACACATTTATCCTCATGGGCACGTATTTGCTCAGTGTCCAGATATGCAGTGTAGTGAGATAGTCCAGGCCCACCTTGTCATTGTTCTGGCCTCCGATCTCTTTCCGCTTCTTATTTTTTGAGGCTGCATGCATCTTGGGTGGTTCATCCTCTTCTTCTACATCTGGCAAAGACACCTCTTCAAACCCATCAAACTACAAAAAAAAAGAAACACACAAAACTGTGCTGTGATGATAGCTCTTCAGCAGACCAAACTTCCTTTTCCCTGTGAATTTCTGAACATTGAGCTCAGTTCCAGGACATCACAAGTTCAATTATGTTAGAAAAGACATAAATGCTGTAAAAAAAAATTGTGACGTTTGCTTCAGTCCACCAACAGCTATCCCAACCTGCTGCTTCCCTCATTCTGGAAATGCAGCCTCAATTTGAGTCCTTCAAGCTCAACCAGGTCTAGTATCTCTGCTTTTATCTTTTCTGGTCTTGGGGAAAAGATTACTCCACCTCATACTCCTTCTCTTCTGTCCAGTTGATCTCCTCAAAATCTCCCATGCGGCTGGCTGAGGGCCGTAAGTGATCAAAGAAAATGGAGAACTCATCCTGCAAGTGGTCATGTCCTTTCAACAACTGCCACATTTGGGTCTTCAGCTGAAAGAGAGAAATCCAGAGACAATGAGCATTTCATCCCATGTCGTCACATTCTTCTCAGAAAGATTTCTCAAAGCAAGTGGAACATCAAGGCTTATTAGACCTCGAACATGGAAGTCTGTACTTGCATTGGTACTACTTCATGAACGTTTTGACATAGTTCCACATCCAGCTATCAAATTCACATAGAAATATCCCTCCAAAATTTAGGCAGACTCTGTAGGAGGCACTAAGTTAAGATTTCACCTGCAAGGTGATAAAAGCAAGGTGGAGGTAGGAGAGAGGAGACTCACACAGGCCAGTTAATTGTAAAGCCTCTTGAAAAGCAGCTTCAGTTCTCTACCACAACCCAAAGAGGGAGATCACATTTGCTAAACTCTTGTGGTCTCAAAGAGCAGCACGTGGGAACACGGAAGCAGGCTAGCTAATTGTATTCTCAGGGGGTTTGAGCGAAAGGAGATACCTTGGATGCCTGATTACCTCTGCAATCTCCTGGGGGAGGCAGTCTGCACAACTCTGCAGAACTTTGATGATCTTTTGATGGTGGGCAGGATTTTCAGCAAAACAAATCTCCAGCTGCCTGAGGAACTTCCGGCTTTTCTCAAATGCTTGCTGCTCTTCAAACTGAGCAAAAGAAAAAGATTCACCCCTCATGTTCAAGAATGTATTTCCAAGCATCTCTAGTTGGCTTAAGCAAGCTATGAAATGCCTGTCTTGCTATTTGTTTTCCACTTGCATTGACACCCATTGCAAAACTGGGAAGAGGTGGAGGAAGAGAAACAAGACTTTGTTTTATCAATACTTATGTGAGCTATAAAGTTTTGCTTCAACTGTATGCACATAAGGTAGGGAAATCCAGAAAGAATGTAACAGGTGAAAACCTCTGTCTTACAAAGTGGAAGGCTGATTTGTGAGACAGGGAAACCATTCCACTTGCTGTATCTGCACGTTGGCTCTGCAGTCAGGTTCTGCGGTGTCACTGGGAAAGGCTGATCCTCCCCAGTAATACTTAGTATGAGACTTAAAACAAACACTAGACTTTTCAATTCTGATTAATAAAACAGCAAGGTAAGCAAATGGTTTACCAGCTGTTTACCTTTCTTGCCCTAGGAAGAATTCCTTATTCTTTCACTCCTACAAGCATTCACATTCTCTGCTTAAAACCTGGTCTCCTTCCGTTCTACTTACCAGTCCACACTCCAAGGCTTGTTCTGGTAAAAGAAAGGCAGCAAAATCTGTGAGCAACTGTGGCCAGTCATGCAACAGTTTCTGTAAAGTGGAATAGAGATCCACAGCTGTTCGCTTGTCCGTGCTAATCTCAAACTCATAGATAACGCGAAGAAAGTCTTCATACTTTCCAGGAACATGCTGCAAGGCTTCACGCACCTAGAAAGAGCAACAGACCTTTACAGAACTGCATCTGGGAAGAAAACAATTTAATTTAGTAATCTTTGATCTCTTGCTACTCAGAATTTACACAGTGCTTCCAGTTTTGTTGAGCCAACCAAGTCTCTTCCTTAAAGATAAATTTAAACTGCTCTCAAGAGAGAAGGGAACCAAATCCAAGACTACAAAACTCTGAAATTAAAAAGAGGCCCGGCATTGTGGATCGACTGCAGCCAGCAGCTAAGCACCCCCACAGCCGCTCACTCACTCCCCGCCTCCCCCAGGGAGGACAGGGGAGGGAAAAGGAAGAGCAAAAGCAAGACTCATAGGTTGAGATAAAGACAGTTTAATAAGTAAAGGACCACCATATGGGGTGCTATGAAGAAAGGTAACTCCATCCCGACCAGATTCAGTACACCCAGTTAGAACTGGCAGTTATGTGGCTCAGGCGTGAACTGTGTTAGAGGACTCAGTGTCCGATGTTCCTATTTCTGGGTTACATACTGGTCTGGCTTACCCTGGTTAGATAGGCTTGTGCAAATGCCAGATCTTTCTGTTCCCGCAGGGGATCTCTCTCCAGGATGTCTTCATCATACAAGAGGAGCAGCTTAGATGTATCTTTGCTAGCACGAGCCCGTCCCCTCTTATTTCTGGTTCTGTGTGAGCTCCTGCTCTTCCCAGGGGCTTTCATGTTTTCTCCTGTGAAGAAGCACAGAGAAAGCTATACAGGTACTTTTCATACATTTCCTGGGCTGGCAGACAACTACTCTTTTAGATCAATACTGCAACGGAAAAAGTAGGTTTTCAGAGTTAGTGATGAGTTAACTGTTTACATTCTCTTGTAAGTGTATGAGCAACATACTTTTCAGTAGTCAGGCTGTCTAACATATTTTAAATTGGCTGTTTAATTTTATAGCATCTGATGGGAAAAATCTCTGGATACAGCAACAAACCCATTCTAGCTGTTACTCAGCTAGCAATCTACTAAGAACTAATAGGTACATCTACTGCATACCGGGGGCAAAAAAATCCTAGTGGGTGAACAGAGATATGAGATGAGCAGCAGAGCTGGCTGTAACACTTGCAAATTATTCTTTTAGCTTATAATATTTACATGAATAGAGTTAACGTCACAGATAAATAACTGGTGTCACATAATAGGGAATGAAATAGTGTACTAAGAGTTGCTACAGAGAGATTTTTAACACAAAGTTCAATTTAGCAAAGATTTGTCTATTTACTATTGTCCTTATACAGGCATTGGGTATTAGCTGACACAAACCACAAATCTTACGTCTGCAAATTTTTGAAGCACAAATGCATTACAACGGATTAAAGACACTCTGTTCACATGCACAAGGGCTTCTATGGCAGGAACTTTTTTTTTTACAGAATTGTGACTGTGTTGTAAAATTTAATTTCCAGATGGAAAGCATCGCTAAGCTCAGACACGCTAAGTGAAATTAAACCCAGATAAGAGTTTCCCTATGGTTTTGCTTTTAATGCAGAGAGCTGCTCTACTTCCCCATGCACTGTGTCAAAAGAAACCCACAGAACTTACCTGCTGGCATTCTGTGGGCTTCCACCTGCGGGGCCGTCTTTGTCAATGTGAAGGCAGATTTAGGTTCCTCTGATATATCTCCACATATTTCATCATCTTTCTGTAAACTCTCTATTCCTTCCCCTTCCTCCTCCTCCTCTTCCTCAGGCTCAGAGTTCTCTTCCTGGGAATTCTCTTCTTCAGAATCTCCTTCTTGGCTTAAACGTCTCTCTGTTGCAAGCCAAGTAAGTTTTTCCATTGTCTCCTTAGAAAGCAACAACAAGAAAACCTCACATTGTTTTCTTTTAGTGTTTGTTTTGATGTCTGTCATTCAGCAACTAGCTCACTCCATAATTCTATCAGCCAATTTCACAGATCAACATCTGGCCAGCTAGAGGATTCTACTGAAGGGACAGAATTCAACAACCAGAACTGTCTATTTTTGTATCATGCATAAAATTAAATTTCAGAATCTGCCACTTATAAAAGCCTTAAGTTACGACAGGATTCCTTAATGATCATCTTAGTTCTTAAAGGCTTGCTGGAATCGTGACCCAGAAAATAACTTTAAGTGAAAGTACTGCTTATTAAAGAACAGCCTCAGTTGAGGAGGTCCTTACAACTCAGCAGAATTTAAATCTGCATATTTGCAAAATATTCCTTTAGCTTGGACTTAAAATCTTCTCAGGAAAATGTGGTGTCCAATTTCTCTGTAAAACAGCACAATACCATGCTATTACGTAGTTAACAGTCCAGCTTTCCAACTGGATTCAAATTGTGATTTGCCCTGACTCCACCAGCGTGTTTCAGGATACCACTATTTGTCATTAGCAAGTTTTTTAAAGTTTTTTTGGCTTTTACCTGAAGTTCTGGCACTGAAAGAATAGATTCTTCTGAGGCTGATGACATTTCTTCATCCTCATCTTGTGTAAAATCATCAAAGTCGTCTTCTTCCTCCTCTTCCTGTCCTTCTCTCTCTCCTCCAGCTTCAGGGCCAGCTGGTGTCCCAACAGACTGGCCATCTATACTGGATGAATCCTCTGGTCTTCCTAATGGACTACTAAATTCTGCCTCAACATCTGCTGTATACGAAAGAGTCTTTGGGGACTCACTGCTTACTTGTGGTGCGGCAGCAACACCTGCATCCATCTGCTGTTCACCATGGGGAGATGACTGCAAAGCCCGTCGTTCTTCTTCTCCCTTCTCATCACATGAAGTGTGCTCCTTTTTAACTTCTTTCAGGTCATTTGAACATGAACATGCAGTCTCCATGTTCAGCTCCTGGCCAAGATCCAGCATGAATTCCTCCTTCACTTCAGCACATAAAAGATCCCTCTTCTGCACTGGATTTACTTCCTTGGTAGCATCATTTGAATCTTCAGGCTCGATTTTCACCGTTTCATCTGGATCTTCTAAATGAGGCAAAAGGTCCACAGACAATGGCTCCGAAGCGTTCTCGTCTCCTTCTACCACTGTCCAGCTACCACAGTCACTCTTATTTACCTTTTCCTGACTGCCATTATTTGAAGTGGCAGGATTTGTATTACACTCCTCTTTGGGGGAGACAGCAGAGCATGAAACGTACAGCTCTGGGGGTTCAACCTTGGGCTCCACTGTGGGATAGGTACTTTTGTTGTTTCCAGCAGGGCAGGAAGGAATCAGATTCAGCTGTTCTTCATTTTCACCAACAGATGATGCAGAAAGACCAACAGGGTTAGGAGAGACTATCAACGAAGGGATTGAAGAAGTCACTAGAGGTTGATTTAAGGGACATGGGAAAGTGGATGGATTTACCAATAAGGTTGTAACTGGAATAGCCTGAGTGCCTCTACCAACTGTTGTATTTATAGGCTGAATCATATTGCAACCATTGCCTATATTAACCACTTTCACTGTGGTAGCAGGTACAGTAAGGATGACGGGAGATGGCTGAATCAAAGGTGAAGTCTTTATCAGTGGGGCAGATTTTGTCCCTTTTTTCTTTTGGTATCCCTTACGAACACAAGGTTTGCGTATTTTTGCTCCAGCCAAAGCTGGCAACATCAGTTTTGGCTGAAAAGTGACTGGATTTGAGGACACTAGAGCTGGTGGCACAGCAGCTGAGAAAGCTTGCCTGGAGTCCGAATGTGAAGTGGAGAGCACGTTCTGAAATTCCAAGCCATCCGCACTTCCTACCACTGCTGGAACATTCAAAGGCTGCACTCCCGGCACCGTCTGCACAACTGTAGCTGGCTGGATCAGCCGAGGAATCTGAACCATAACTTTGCTGGGAGGAGCTTCTGACTGGGACAACTTCACAGTTTTCTGGATGTTAATAGTGTTGGAACTGGGCTGCAGACAAGGACTCGGTCGAATGAGGACAGGCTTCAGAGCTGAAGACCTCTGCCTCCTCCATGCTCTCCTAGAGAATCGATTGGCAAGGGGCTTTAAGGTCAGGACTAGTCCCTTTGGCATGAGTAGAGGGTATTTTTCATCATATTCTGTGTCTGAAGTTTCCTTTCCTGTCCCCAAAAAGACAGATTCTGCATCAGGTGAACCTGGCATCTCCCTGGCATCTTCTGCTAACTGCTTCAATTCCCCCTGAATGGAGGGCAAGCTTGCCTAAAGGGAACAAGAGTTTATTAGTCCAGTCCATAGGCTATTCCTCTATTACCACCT
The DNA here is from genome assembly GCF_030936135.1 of Gavia stellata. Lineage (NCBI taxonomy): Eukaryota > Metazoa > Chordata > Aves > Gaviiformes > Gaviidae > Gavia > Gavia stellata. Next base: position 3,220,263 of record NC_082626.1, read on the forward strand.
TCAAACAGCACCACAGAAGGTGACAGACAGCAACTTGCTTATAAAGTAAAGCGTTTTTTATTTACTTTAAACTACTGTATATTACTTTATATTCATGAGTTTTACTCCAAAGCCTTCAAAAGAATCTGAGAGCCTAAAGAAACAACAGAATTGAATTGCTTTATAAAGGTTCCTTTAGTAAATACAGTATTTTGTGGGAAGGAAGCTTCACTGTAACAATGAAATACAACAGGCAATAAAGAGAACTGGATTTTATGGCATCTGAGTCTAATTCTTTCCTCAGACACAGTCCTTGACTGACTCGCAGGCATGGTCACTATGCCTTGAACTTAGTCTTCCTTGTGCAAAGAATCTCAGAGAAAGAATCCTTACAAAGCGTGAGACATTTGGGTATAACAAAAATAGCAGCCACACTGCAGGTGAAGATAACCTTAAGAACAACCACCCCAAGCCCCCAGATTTCTTCTTTCCTCTTAGGAGGTGAGGTTTTAAGGGGGAAGAACACTCTCTCATAGCTGTAATACAGTGGGAAAGATGCCAACACTGCTAACCACGAGGCAAGGGTAAGACTATGTTGATTAACATTAACAAAGCCAAGTAACAAAATCAACGCATCAAACCAGAGCCATTAGAAATACACCCATGTAGCAAAACAAGGATGTGACGAACACACACTGTATGTCCATGGTAACTTCAATCATGCACTGCAGCTGTGCAGACAAGCACCAAGAGTAGTGTATAACACTTCAGGTTGCTAAGTACTACTGTTCTTGCTACATTTACTAGCTAGACTCAGGACAACACAGGCTCCCATGCAATACAATCAGACTACCTTTTGACTTCAGAGCTGTAGGCTAACCAAACAACTCACTCTAGACCTAGGCTGTAAAGAAAGGGAAAGAAAAAAAAAAAAAAAGAACAAAAAAGCGCCAAAAGAAATCAACCAAACAACAACGACAACCCCCCCCTATGCTGGATGAAGAACAGCAGAAACTACCTTTAGCCAAAATGGCAGACGATGTTCTTCTCTCTCCACAGGTGGCTTCCACTCGTTAGGCTGGATTTCCTCACAGCACTTGAACAGAATGGGCAACTGTTTTGTCTTTTTATAGTACTATGTGGGGACAGGAGAGAATGCAAGACGACTGTGGTCAGAACACCTGTGCAAATAACTGCTGGGATGTAGGATAAGGATTGTGCTCTGTAAAAGTGTTTATGTGAATTAAGCGATTCTTGTCACTAGTACTTTAATAAGGTCCTACCCACAGAATCATTGAAAAAGAATAATAAAGGCTGAACAAGAGCTCACTGCCATCTTGGTTTCTCTCAAAAGAAAGCATGAAATTCTAGCAGATGTGCAGGCATACTTGCTTTAAGTGTTTCTGGTTCTTATTCTCTCTTCAGCAGTGGCCCTCAGCTTATGGGACAGGATATTTGGCCAGCTGGACCTTCAGCCTGACTGGAAACAGCACTTTTGTTTAAGTTTCATTACTCCAAGTTTATTTGTATGAATCTGTCAGGATTACCAAAGTCACAGTTGTACTAGGACTGTCTGCAAGTGCTGGCCTCTAAAGAGCCAAAATAGTAATGTAAGTACTTGCAAAGTACAGAGGATAAGGTCTTTTTGAAGAAATCCTCATTGCTAATAAAAGGATGTTATTATCTTTTAAGAAAGTGTCAGGACATATACAAAAAGGTCCTGGGAACAAACAGCACCTCTCTTGTATAACAAACACCAACCAGACAGACAAATCTGAAAAATACCAAACCACAATCTGAATGCATCACTTACTCTGATGATATTATCAGGGGCTCGATTCATATTGAGATTCTTGATTCGTACTGTAAGCTGGTGGGCAGTTTTCGTTGGCAACAGATACTTGCTGATCAAAGGCTTTGGAAACTCTGTCCCTTCAAAATGTTTCAAACCTAAAGCTAATAAGCTGAAGGAGGAAGGAAGGAGGGGAAAAAAGAAATTAAAAAAAGAAAATTCTTTTAGACAGTACAGCAGATTGCTATTTGGATGCGCTGTTGCACAACACATGGAAAACCCAAAAGTTTGCATCCTAGAAATTCTCCTTTGCCAAGAAGTCTCATTTGTATGCATTTTATTCAATAATTCTAAGCACCTACTTGTCCTCTGCCTTGGTAAAGATAATCTTGTCCCGGGGAGGGTTTGCTTTCAAGGAACATATTGGCAGTAACTCTGGATACATGAAGACTCTCCTTGTTGCCAAAATCCATGCCACTTGCTTTGGCAAACATGGAAATTCACTGGCTGTGAAAAGAATTAACAGATAAGAATAGACGTACACATGGACAAATAATGTTTTTTCACAACTGACTTCCTGAAAACAGTTTCTTTTAATCCCTCCACTGCAAAAAGAGAGAGACTTTCTCCCTGCTTTTTAGAATTTGCGTATTTCCTAGGTTTTGCCCTTAAGTTTACATCAGCAAAAGGTAAAATTACTTTCCCTTTCCATCTTCTCTTTTGCTCTATAATGCAAAAGCATTTGTAAAAAGCTCCATTTACTTCAAGTGAGTTCACTCTCTAGGTAGCAGAAAAATCACAAACCAAGTACTTGAAACCAACAGTTTGGAGCTTTTTTTTTTTACCAAAATACTTCAATGAAGGGGATATTCCTTGATGTGTGTTAACCACCACATTTGGAACATTTTTTTGCAGTTTCGTAGTTTCTTGATGGACTTCTGCAGCTCAAAACATCATCTGCAGAAGAATATGGATATGGACATCATATCTGCAGGATTATGATGTCAAAGGAAAGTCAACAGCTCATTTAACATGCTTTACTGTATTGCAAGTTTAAGAAGCAAAAAGGCCATCAATAAAGTGGATTGTTTTATTTAAAAATACCTCACAAAATTAAAAAAAAAAATTTCCAAACAGCAGTCTGAACGACATCTCATCTGGAGGGTGCATAGCATGAAATAACTCCCACTGTAAGTGCTTTCCCACCTCTTGTCCCTTCAAATACATACCACTCTTCTTCACAGCTTTGCGAGGGCTCCAGTCAACTTGGACTTGGGCATGAAAATCTTCGATGAGCTGCAGTGCTCCCTTCAAGTTACATGGCTGGAACATCGTTTGAAACTTAGGATTGAACGACTGACGAAGGAGCGTAGAGCTTCGGGCAAAGTTACCAAGCTCGCTCTGCAAAGTCAAGCACAGAAAAAAAATAAAAAAACATGCCTTCAAATGGAAGGTAAAGAACAAATACACATAATACAATAACGCAAAAACCAAAAGCTGGTGAAGCGATAGGCATAAAAATGTAGAGTGTTACAGGTCTTATTTTTGAGCATTACAAGTCTAGCAACAATCAGGGGATTTTTTTTTTTTTAATTATGGTTTTTTTTTTTTAAATCCCCTACTTTCCGGAACCTTTCAAGGCCACAGAATGTTCACTAATTACAGAAGCTGTATTTGTTGAACTTTGATTTCAGTATTTCCAAGAAAACAGTAAGAAAAATACAAAGACATGCCAATTCAAAGCACTATTATTAGTCATCACAATGTGAATTATTTCTTGAAGTAATGAGCATGTTCATAATAGGCTAACAACATCACTCCCTTATTGAGTGGTACTCTCTCTCAATTTAATGGGATTAATTAAATAAATTAAGCTCTCGAAGTTAATCTCCAGTGACCAGCAATCATTAAAATTCACGTAGCTCTGATTTTAGACATGTCCTTACCAAAAACATCCTGGTAGTACTAGCCTCCGAACTTAAAGCAGGGTTGGAACTTGCAAGAAGATGGATTTGAGTCAGAAGCTGAACATGCTGGAAGAATAAAATCAGAGAAAATTTTTTTTTCAGTGTATCAGAAATCCAAGAAACTGGAGAGCATAAGTATAGAGGCACAAGAAATACCTCCTGAGCACCTCAAAAATCACATTCGGACTTCAAAAAAACCTTTTAAGCAACAGAAAATTGAGCGGAAACTTTAATATCCACTGGCAGGAAGTTTATTACACAGATTTAGAACACATCATCTGTTTAAGGCTTAGGGCAGCTTCCTAGCTTTTGTGACAGTCTCATAACATAACGATTAATACCGAAAGGATTTTTTTTCTAATTAAATACTTAAGTATTTCTTCAGAAACAATGGACTTCAGCTATTGGAACTCCCCATATGCACACAAACACCATACATCTTGCTTTGCAGCTGAAAAATTAAAAAGGTCATTTACTCTACAAGTCCAACGCAAGATCCGTTTCTTTAGCTTGTGTTTGAGAGGTCTGTGTCCTCTCGTAGCTGCCACAGACCAAGACATGACACTGTATGAGGTATGCAGAATAATAAACGACTACTCAGCAAGACTTGTATCAAGTTCACGCAAAACCAGCACACTCTGTCCTCATGAGATCGAGTTGACAGTAAGTTTCAGGTTTTGGGAAGAAGTCCTTTCGAACTTTGTATGGACACAGAAAAAAATTCTCTAAGTACAGCTTCTCATCTATGCTGCTGACAGCTTTTAAAACATTCAAACTGAATTTCTATGTAGTTTTACCTGGTGGGAGGAGGAAAAAAAGAATCCAAACTACATCAAGAGTAATATTCTCAGAAAGTAATAAAGAAGTTGGTGAAAACAGAGGATTTTGACAGACTACAGTCAGAATTCAAACATAGCCAAGGCAGCTATCTCACATGAGAACAATACAGATGCCAAGAAATAAGCTCTACTTTGCACATTCTATTCAAATTGTCCTTCGGTGTGGAATCAGGCATCTAAGTATCACCTATTAAAGCTCCAGCTTCAAATGCAGCTTTTTCAATTAATTTCTTTAAGGAAGCACACCAAAGTGCTTGCTGTACCATTGGCTTTCCCCGCCCCCTGCAATGTACAGCAAATATTCATTAGGTCAGACCAGATAACATTTTATTACCTGCTGCATTTGCTGCTGGAGCCTCTTTCTTTGCATACTGTCCAGAACAAGGCTCTGGAGAGGCTTCTCATTTTGAGGTTTTGATTTTTCTATCTCTTGTGGTGGTTTGATCGAGGACTTTTTCATTCTCAATTGCTCAAGTTGTTCCTTCACCGTCCGGTGTTGTTCATTCAGTAAATTGGCCAGAGGCTCTTCAAATCTGTTTCAGACCAGGCAGACCAAAATATAATAAGCGTATGATTTAATAACCATTCACATTTATTTAGAATATTTTACTCTGTATCTGGGATGCACAGTTTAAGAACTATCATCCCTGTACTACTCAACACTTTGACAGTATATGTCAACTTGAAAAAACAGAGTTATTTATACAGTTGGCTTATACATAAATCTTTTAATCTGCTACAGCACTGTTGTAGTTCTGGGATGCAATGCTTCAACTGTTTATACCAAGGACAGTTAACAGTCTCATCCACCATTCCCAATCATACCCCATGTGTGTTCCGCTCAAGTGCTCAGATAAGCACTCAGGATCTAAAATAATCCAGCATACCAATCCTATTTAATTTATATCATCAGGCAAAGTCTGAACCCAAGGTATTATTGGTGGCGTTTTACCATGAGGGTCTCCAGAAAGATCACACACTGACTCAAATACTGTTACTTTACCAAAAAAAAAAAAAAAAATTAAGTATTATCTAGCTTTACGCACAGTACTCTACTAGACATCTGCTGATACTATAGTAGGAGCTACTCCTGTAGCAGAAAGAGGATGTACATATTACCGTCCTTTCAAAAACAGCTTCAACTATCCCCTGTCTTATGACAGATTTTTATTTTTTAGCTACACCAGTTAATATTCTGATTTCTGCTTGTTATTAGCTTCACTTCTGTAATAGGCCTGAAGTCAGTTGCAAATAAAGTTGTTCCATGATGCTTCTAATGCAAGGTATCATAAAAACAACAATAAACCTAGCAAATGGGTATTTTGCCACAAACCAACTTTAAGAATCCTGTATACAAATAAAACTGGGGAAGAAACAATTGGGAGAACTGCCCACCAAAGAAAAATGAACACAACTAGCCATTATGAAAGACAAATGCATACAAATAATAAGAGAGCGTAAAGTTTCCCTGCTTTTAGTCTGTAGCTGGTTTAAGAATTGCTGCACTCCCCTCTGGTACTGCTCATCCCAGAGAGAGTATCAAGAAACTCCAGCCTTCATTTTAGCTCCTTTCCCAAACAGATACAGCTTGATCTCGAGCTGATCTGCCCCATAAACAAGGAGACACCATTCATACCGCAGTTTCTGTAATTGGTTCAATAGAGCAGTATTATTACCTAGAAAGAAAAGCTTTAGGCCCTTTCCTCTTCAAGGCACTGTTTCAAGTATAACCCATACCAAAAATCATCAAAAGCCAATTTCCAAACTTTATAGTTGTTTCAGACCTAGGCCTCAGCTATCTTATGCAGTCCTTTTCCGCAGAAAAGGCCACCATTACATCCACGCTATTTACTTAAAAGACAAGGTGACACACGTGGTCAAACCAGCTCCTCAAGTGCTTCTTGTTAACAAAAAAAAAAATGTAAGGGCAGTAAGTGGACTTTACCCCCCCCTTAACAATTAAAAAAAAAAAAATAAAAAAAGGGCAAGAAAACAATTATTTTTCTGAAATTATTTCAGAACATTACGCCCACCACCACAGTGTAAAGCACAAGAATTAAGAGAGCTAGCGTGGCTACCACTTTGAGGTTGGGACTTTCTTTGCCCAGGTCCTACATAGCTTTGATGACATACGCAGCAACACCCCAGTATCCACTGTTTCTCTACCCATTGTTTTGAAGTGTCATCGCCAGCCATGCAATATCTCCTCCACTAACTATTGTTAGTTTAACAGCTGAATTAAACGACTTAGCAGGTAGTGAAACAATTTTTTCAGAAGGGTGAGTCTAACAGAGTTAGAATATAACAGACTTGAGAAATAAAGATAATTTAAATACACAGGGACAGTATATATAGCATGGAGATTGAAGAAGCAGGAACAGAATCCTCCACTAGAGTTGATGGCTTGTTGGAATAGATCACCATTCTGAAAGACCTCGGCTGTTTTCACCTATGATACAGAACAGCCAGCACCAATCTTTTAGCGCAGGCATTCTTGCTGTCTCTTTCTGAACAGTTACATTTTCATTGTTGTTGTTATCTTCTTCAGATGCATCACAATCAGTAAAGTCAAAGGTGGCAGATAGAAAAAAGAGGGTCAAGTGAAGTGTTCAATATCATAAATAAAAATGGCTCAGAGCTTTCAAATCAGTGGCCTGTGCTGAAAAGGCATTATCTCTTTGGTGCATGGCATAGTACAGCTGCAGGTAACAACAGGCTTTTTATCAGAACAGAGTTGTTATTATTATTTTTTTAATTTTATGACCATAAGCAAATGATCCTACCTAAGTGCTTGTGGTGTATTAAAATTTGGCCGTGATTCCGTAACGTTATCTTCATCTTCTGGACCTTCATCTTCCATGTTCGAGAAACCCATCTCATCCTGAAACTGACAGCAAATGTGCAGCAACAGTCAGGAATAGAAAGCTCAAGTAGTACATTTACCACCAACTGCCTTTAGCTAATAAAGCTCATGATGATCCTCTTAGCATAGACATCCATCTCTGCAGGGACTTATGGAAGTTCCTATATACGTTCCTTCCTAAGGCTAAAAATCACACTTTTATGATAGAGCCCTTTGCACATAGTCAGCACTAAGCATCTTACAGACCACCCCTTTATGGCTTTAGAGATTCCATTTCAGATCTGGGAAAGATCTATTCTTCAGTGCTATGCCCAATTTATCACTTACTGTTTCAAACAGCTCCTCCATCAGTTCATTCACTTCCTTTTCTGCAAGTAAAATTAAAAAGAAGTATGAAGATTCCTTTTCCAAGAAACACTTAGCAATCCTGTCATAATATCAAGTCATTTAAGGAATCCCTCTTGCAAAGAGAAACCCTCCTCTTGCAAAGAGAGGACCAAGAAGGAAAGGCCCCGATAGTATAACCCTTTTTAATGCTGGGCCCCAAAAAACTTCAGCTGAGACTGTTTTAATTCAAAAAAATAATATAAAAACTAATTTTCAGAATTTAAAGTTATGTTAACCTTTAATAATACCTAAAACAAATGTGCTTTACTGAGAAGATGAAACATGGTATGTTTATAAAACTAACTCAAAGATTGTAAGGGCTTGGAGAAAATTTAATTACACTCAAGTCATAAAGGCAAGCATTCAGTTCTGCATTGGCTGAAGCTTTTTGAAAGACTGTACTATCCCATAAGTATTATTCTCCAGTCTTTGCTATGGAGCAAAGTTGCATCTGACAGCCCAGCAGCTCTGGCTAGATCCTTTCATGCATTCACAGAAAGGCAGCTTTGCATAGAAAAGCTATTCAAGTCAGTATGCAGATTTTTTTTTTAAATTAGCCTACACTGCAAAATCTTTGCAACAAAACACTCACTTTTCAAAATGAATTACTAATCCTAACATGAAAGGAGGTGAGATTCCCAAAGAACTTACTGGTAATTCTCACAGCACGATCATTTCTGAAGTCTTCTGTATCTGGTTCATCCAGATCTTCCAGGAAGTTGTACTCAGGGTCATCATCATCATCTGCTTCATCTAATAAGAAGCATGTTTTGAAATGTCATTACCCTGCCCCAAGACCAATCTGTAGCCAGGAGCAGAAGCACTTTGTTTACTGCCTGACCTGGCATAAAGAGGGCTAGGATTACTGCTTGAAATTAACTGTATGTTCCTTTTTATGGAAGCAATATCAAGCCCATCCTCTTTTCACACTGAGCTACCAGCATCCTTATTTGTAGCCATTCCCATTTAGACAAGCTGGATTTATTCTCTGTGACCTGAGTTTCAGCTAAATTTAGAAAGAGTGAAGTAGTATTATTTCAATTTGTGTTTTATATTCAATTTGTACAACTGTAAGCAACCGGTAAACTCAGGACAAAAGGAAGTCAAGCCCCAAAGCTTGTTCTTGTTTATTCTCGAAGAACAAAATAGTTGTTTCTATCAAAACAAGTCATGTCCCTAACAAGGAGCATGACACACTCAGATTCAGGTATATCAATGCTGCTAACTTCACAACACAGCACGATGGATTAAGGGCTGAAACATAAAACTTTCATTTGTGGTTGCCAGTTACTGCATGTGCTGGCTAGTAAATATTTACAAGTGAGACACCTGAAGTTTTAAAAACCCTCACAAATGTCCATGGACAAGATGAGGAAAGCTGACGGCATGCAAAACATGCATATTACTAAACAAGACAATGGCTGCAGCCAAGAACATCACATATAAATAGAAAGAAAAAGCTCCAGGCTTTCAATGTAACCAATTCCAGTGAACACCACCACCACCACATCTGTCATATACCTTCATTCTCTACATCGTCGTTCATGAGTCCCCCAAGCCACCTTTTCCATTCTTCATCATCTGCAGTATTGGGATCATACATATCAGGTGTGATATCCGGGGCTCGGAGCTCAGCCTCCAGCTGACCCAGAGGAACATCCTTCAGTGGTCTCTTAGATCGGGTTCGGAAGGCAATGAGGCTGTCTTCCAGGGACTGAAAGGCGACAGAAAAGCACAACAGAATTACAACGTCTCTGCTTTTCTCAGTTTCTCCAGCAGTGGGGTTTTCAGCCCCGCCAAAGAAGTCCAATACCAATAATATTAGATTCATGCCACAAAGAATCATTTACTTCGGTAGTCCAAGGAAGCGAAACTTTCATTACTCTCACTATTAAACTGTTATTGTTTATAAATATATTGTTGTTCATTTATCTCATGCTAAACGCCTGTCTGCCACCGAGGAAGCAGTCTCCACTTGGAATATTTGATTCTTTCACATGTGTTTTACTCTGTTTGCCCTCTTCACTATCTGAAATTAATCTCGAGCAGCAGCACAGGACTGTTTCTTCATGACTCCTCACCCTTGCACAGTAACACAGATCAGTAATATTTTTCTCATTAATATTATTAAATAGTGGTTCTCTTTACAACCAAGCTTCCTCAGGTGTCAATAGTATACTTGCCTGCAAAACACAACTAAGCTGACAGGATATCTTTCAAAAGGAAAACTATTTTCATTAGTTATGTAAATGTCACTGAATTACATTTAACAGTCAAAACAATGGCAGTGAGACACTTACAAGCAAAAATAGAAAGTGCAGTTACAAGAAACTAAAAGCATACGTCCCTAACAACACTTTACTAACAGCTACCTCTATTCTCTCACAGAGCTAGCATCCTACACACTGTGGAGATTCAACTTATTATTTAAAATTACAAAGGGAGAGCAGAATGTAGCACAAGTAATAGCAGAGAACATCAGGAAGCTACCTCCGTTCTAACCAATTTTCCTCAAACTAAACCCACACTACTACAGCATCCCCCAAAACGGTACCTGGTAAGAATCCATGCATACTGGGCTTGAAGCCAATTCTTCATCCACTGCATGCAGCTTCTCCATGAACGTGCTGTCTTTGTTTTGCTTTGGTTTAGGAGGTGGTGGAGGTCCCATGGGAACTACTTCAGCACTAATATGTCTAACAACAGGTGTAGTAACCTTCTCCATCTAATTAAAAAGGCCTTTGTGTTAAAAGGTTTTATTTAGAACATAAATTTCCAAGGACAGAATAAGTGTCTCTTTCTGTTTGATCAAAGCCCAGCACAATAGAAATGAGAGAAATGCTTCACAGAAGGAAATGGATTCTTCATATTACACTCACTTTGATTTTCAGGAAGTACAAATAAATTCACTATTCAAAAGACTTACAGGAAAGGAGACATTTGGAAGATTCGAGTATCAGCCTCAACATTACTAAAGCTGATAAACCTGCACACTAGTAATTGCCGCACACTCCCAAAAACAAACCCATGGTGAGTAGAATGTGGAAATATCAATACATTATTGCTCTTTCTCTGATTCCAGTGTCAGTGGTCCTTTCTCACAGCTGCTTTCTCATTCTTATCTGCTGATACTCGGCTCTTATTCCACTGCACACACTCCTGCTGATGTGACAGTGCATACAGTCACCACAAATAACTACGCTTTTATCAAAATCACTTCCTCTTCCAAAGCCAAGCACAGAAAGCAATTCTCCTGAACTCCTCTCAAAAATAATCATTATCTGAAGAAGAGCCGATTGTTTCCATTGCCAGTGCTTTTTCTAGTATTCATGTTTATTTTAGACTAAGCTCTTTCTGCAAGGGTTGCACGTCACTGCTTATGCAGGAACCATTGCAGTGGGATGCCAAATCCACAGAGCACCTGTCACGTCACCACAACTTTAAGCGAGAATACGTATTTTTTGCTTTTGCATGAATAATTTTGGAATAATGACTGAAAGTTGTTTCTAAAGAAAGCAAAAACTCTCTTGCAAGTTTACCTCGCAGAGTGTCCCTCCCTCTTCATCAGATGATCGCCTTGTCCTAGATCGTTTTGCTCCCCGAGGAGAAGAAGCAGTGCTCTCTACATCACTTTCCAGTAAGCTCTACAGTGCAAGAGATGCAGAATGCAAGCAAACAATCATGCCACAATCAAATACTACCTCAGCTAATATTCCAAAGACTCTTTTTTAGCCAAATGAATATTATAGTTTTGAAGAAAGATTACTAGAAGGTCTGGGATGACTTACAAGTTTTCATGTGGTTAAAAAAAAAGACAGCATTCTACTGCCTCAAACATGCAGACAGCGCCATGCTGAACAGAACAGGGAACTTGTACAAGTTCCATTTACCTCTTCTGCAGTCTCATCCTCATCCTCATCATCAGGCTGGTATTCTTCATCAGATGAATCATCTTCCTCAAGAGGAATGTCCACAAACTGAGGAGGCTGCAACAGAACAGAAGAAAGGTGACAACTTTTTACAGGCAAGATAAAGAGTTACACTCTAATAGTGCACTATCAGATCAAAGATTTCTAACTGAGGAAATACCCTGAAGCTATAAACAGAAGGAGACTACTGAAAAAGGCTGAAGAAACCAAATATATTAGTAAGATTGGTAAAGCAAAGTAAGTGGTTTGAAAAGGTGCAAGAACGGGCACAAAAGACTTGGCATTTATATGATGGCAACACCGCGTGAGCAGACACTATCTCAAAGACATGGGTCTAGTACTTGAATGGCCATTCACTCCTGAATCCTGCCCACACCTAGGTAACATTTTGGAGCAGGCAGAACTCAGGGAAAAAATCTGAGATCCAGGCCATGTTTCCAGGCACTCTTAAAACGTATAGAAGAGTCCCAGGGAGGAGAACCTCACAGCATGAGGCCTGGGCAGTGGCATTCACTATCAGGAGTTTCATCCAGGTAGGGGCTGGTGCAGTACCAACATGGGAAGCTGGACCACCCAGAGGGAAAGACCACTCCCTAGGGCATGTCATCGCCTCATCCTGTTCTGTCCTCCCCTGCCAGGCAGCTCTTTTGGGCCCTCTGTGCACCTGCTGCTATGTTAACTGCCGTGTCCTGCCTTGCATACCCTGTTTGCAACGCTCCTGGTCACCAATACTCCCAACATGCTGGACACGAGTCTGCTCCACCCCTCCAAAAGGCTCCTTGCTCAGCAGGGTGCCTCTAGTGTGGTCTCCTATTTCCCAGCAGTAGTTCACTTACCTTCACCTCATTTGCCTTCTTAATTGGAGAAATATTCCATGTTGGAATCACCTAAAGATAGCAAAACCACTTTAACTGTCTCTGAAAAGCACGGTGTTGCACAGCTTAGACAACCTATTAAATCAAATGAGTACTTGAGCTCGAGGCCTTGTTCTCCAAGGCAGCCAAGTAACAACAGACTTCAAACAAATGTTTTCTAAACTGCCCAGGTGATCTCTACGGGCAAGAACTTTAGTATAATGGACACTGTCAATTCACTGCATTTCTAACTCTGACCCGATTCTATTCTGCTCACCTAAAATTAATTATTTTTTACATTGTTTTAACTTACTTTTTTCATTTTAAGAATAAATCACATAAAAGCACACTTTACACTTCTTTTAGAAGACCCAACAATCAAAACCATTTGGGTAGGGGGAGGGTGCAATAGTAAAAGCAGATGACACACTTACCACTCCTTTCTCCACAACTTCCTTCAGTTTGGAACGAGTCATTTTGGGCTCCTGAGAGTTTAACACAAGACAACAGCAACCTGTTCAGCTATTTTCCTTAACTGCAAACTTTTCCCCAGCAACTCTTACCACAAGACTCTTCTCTTTTTTTAAATTCATCACCTTTTAGACACGATCAGAGTGACCTCAAAAATAACGCCTCATAATTCTGTTTCATAATCTACACTTATACACAGACACTACTCGCTTCATCCAGGTAGCAAATCTGGTAATGAAACATAAATTATGGTACTACCTATTCTCTCCATACCACTTCACGGACCAAGAAGATAGACTGGTGAAGGTATCATACATTTGGAACAACTGAAAAACCAAACTGAAAAAGCTTTTTACTTACAAACAAAGGTATATCTTCTGTCTCACTGATGGCTGCTTTCATCATGGCAACGACATGCTCATTTGTGATCACCTCCTACAGGAACACACAAAAAAGTATCCTTTACATTCTGTTTGTTAAAAAGAAACAGACTTAATGTTAAAATAAACTAGTTGGAAACACAATGGAGAAATACGCAGTGTACAATATACTTTGTAATCATACTATAATAAAAAGATTGTTCAGCGATCGGACAAGACAATATAAAGTAAGCAGAGCAGCGATAAAAACATTTGCACTACATTCTCTGTGAACACTCTACGGAATAAATTTCTGGCAGAAGGAAAGAAAATAGTTGAAACAAAAGCCCACACCAGTTTCCCTTCCCTTGTATCACATAATCAGTAAAATGTGCCGATCCCAGCCACATGAGAAATGCTGCTACAAAGCTGCAACAGAAAACTAAAATCCTTAAGCACTCCCAGGCTTCCAAAATAGTAAGGGTCTAATTCTCTACAGAAAGTACGTAATAATCTACTCCTTGAAACTCTGTGCTACATCATTTCAGAAAACATTGTATATATTGAAAAGAAATAGGGGAAGGCCAAAGAGATCCAATATCCATGGCTACATTTTCTGAATGCCACCATGAGGTTCCAGGGAAAGTAGGTGACTGTGAGATACAGCCCTTCCACAGTGCCATGTGACAGAGAAAGGCATTAATTTATGGCACTTGCGCAAAATCAGGTGGTGAATCTGCCTGCACGAATAATGGCAGTCTCCAGTTTGTTTGCTACATGGAAAGCAAGAAGGGAAAATATGTGAGATCACCTGGATTAGAACACCACCAGCTGCAGGGGGAAAAAAAAAGGCACAATTTTTGATGCTGTGGAAAAACAAATACTGTTGCTCTCCAGATCCTGCTCACAGGATAAACTGAAATCTACACCTAATGTAGGCATAGAATTAGGGTTTCAGCTGTGGCAGCACAGATATTCTTCTTGCAGTTCCTTTCTAACTGGAAGTTGTGCGATGGACTAAAAGGTTGGTTGGGGTCATTAACTAAGAGTAATGCAAGAGTAATGCATTTCTGCCAGCACCGTTAGAATTCCATCAGGACTTTATCATGAAACAGTTCACTCAAAACAAGAAACAGTGAGTTCACAGTCTACATCTCCTCACCTGGAACCAGAAGCATGCATTTTAATTCAATTACTCCTGCTACTGCTATTACGGTACAGTAAAACAGACCCACTCGCCACTGTAAATAAACGGAAGTCAGGGATCAATACCTACTAACAAAGCCAGGTTCAGGTAACTTATACGTACACCACATGATTCTCTCTTTATAGCTTTTTATAGGAGAGATTAGGACATGGGTGCCTACCAAGTCTTCCTCGTTCATGAAATCAAATGCTACCGTTAGTACTATACTCAAGTCCAGACTGCACTTTCTCAAAAAGCTGGGTACCCCTCCGTTCCCTGTCCCAGTCCCACCGCACTCACATGCAGGATGTTTCGCACGTTGACAACTGTCAGGTTATGTTGTTTAGCCCCATCTTCTAAGGTGCGATCAAGGGTATCATCCAGCTTGATGTCACAAGACAAGGGTCCCTCCTCCTCTTGACTTTTCCCTTCTCTTTTCCGTTTGGTTGCCTTCCTCCTCCTCTTCCTTCTCTCAACATCCTCTCCATCTTGCTCCTCTGAAAATTAATAAAAATGCAGTCTAAAAATTCAGATACTTCACATCCTGCACATTCTGACAGGATGAGTTTGGAAAAAAAAAAGCTAGAATTCTGCAGATACTGAAGGGGCAGCAGCTTTCCAACAGCTGATAAGGAGATCACCCAAATGGAAATGGCCGTAAGAACTAGAAACAGTCTTTTGAGTAATGGATTCAAATTCTGTAGGACCCGAGTGAGTCACAGTAGTCAAGCAAATAAAGGTTACGTATTTGCCATCTCTACTAGATGGATTTTGCAGAATGGTCTCAGCAGCCTTTTTACGCCTTTTCCAGAGGAGGCGTTCTAAGTATGCCATCAAGATTAAAACAGTTGCAAAACTCCAGGCACCATACAGCAAGAGCAGATTACACTTTCTGGGACTTAAAGTGTTTCCCAAGTGGTACTGTTTTGCTGACTCAAGGAAATGAAAGAAGCATAACTTCCTCTTAAGGAAAGCAGTGTTTTTAGTAACCAAAAATTGCAGATATCAACTCCAGCAAGTTTCACTTGGATACCTGTAGTTTATTTAGCCACTGAATTATGGAGCAGAGGATGAAAACTTAAAAAAGACGTCGCACCTAAGCAGCTCCTGCCACGGTGTATGCAATTCCAGAGTTCTGTGTCTACTGTATCAAGTCACAGATCTGTTCCTTGCACAAAGCTTACCCAGTGGAATAAACAGCCCCACATCCTCATTTTCCTCATCAGTCTGCTGCGGCTACTCACCAGCTCTGGTGTTCTTCAGCGGCTTCATCACATTAGGATTTCTAACAGCCAGCTGCAGAGAACTTCTCACTGGAGACTCCTGCACTGCAGACTGGTTTTCAGTCAGATACGTATCTCTCTGTGAATTCACTTCCACCTCTGTATACAGCTTAGGCATTTTCCCTGTAAACAGTATACACTAAGTTGTAGTCATACGGACACAGCTGAGCAAGGTTAAGAGGCTGCTGCAATTACAAAAGCTTGTCATGACCCATTCAAATCTGTTAAATCAACCGCAGAAGTCTAACCTAGCCTGTGAAAGTGATCCAGGTACACTGAACACTGCAGCAGCAGGCTCATCCTGCTGGAAACAAATCCAGGCAAAGAGATCCCCACCTCCAGCTATTTCAGTCTTGCTCCCTCCACTATCAGTTTTGCACAGCTACGCTCAAAACCGCTCCTGTCAAATGATCCAATCGCAAAAAACTGATGAGCTGTTTAAAACATGGTTGTACTCCCTGTTGTATAAATGCAACTGCAAGAACAGCAATCTACAGCTAGGGGTAGGCGCTCCTTCACCCAGACAGGTTATTCACAGCTAGAACAGCACAGCTGACGGCAACCTTAGGATGCAGCTTCACAGCCACCTTGGGCCAATTTAAAACCACACCACTGCTGACAGGGCTGGCTACACAACCTTCCCGCTCCTACTCTGCACAGTCCTAGAAGTCACACAGGCCTAGAAAACGACTGTGAACTGACTCCACTCCCCTTCTCCCGACACAAAATCAGCTTTCAGTCAAACCAGTGAACTAATCACAGCAGCACGAGAACCAGAAACGACACTTTTCACAAGGAAACAAGGAAGCGCTGTCCCTTTTTGCTGCGGCCTGTACTTAGATGGGATTACAATGATTATTAAGAAACAACTGAACCCTGAAGTTTCACGAACACCTTAAGCAAGTACAAAAACACATTGTCACCTGATAAAACCAGCTCCCCGACACGGCAGCGGTCGCTGCTCCGGGCTGGCGCAGCAGTTTGTGTAGCTGCGCAGAAAATGAGATCAGCGAGTCAATCCAGATGGAGAGGAAAAAACAACACCCCACAAACACACACTTCCCACACATCCCCACTTTTTTTTGCCAGATCAATTCTCCGATCTCACTGAGCTCAGAGGCAAAGGCATACGCCAGGAAAAGAGAAAAAGAATAGGACGGGCAATCTGGGGCAAGAGAGAATAACTACTTATTTCAGTAGACTTCAAGACGACCGGAGATACAAAATGAGCATCACTTGGATCGTGAATATCTCTCGTCTCCCTCACAAGCTCACACTTTCACTGAGTGAACCTCAGAGGGAGCAAACATCACCTTGCTTTTTACACAAACATCCAAAATACCTGCGTTCCACGACAAATTGGTAACTTGGTATTAACACAAGCTCTACTCACATCAGCTCTTGTAGAGGGTCACGGTGCAGCCCCATACAACCGCCCCTCTAGACTACTTTGCTGAATGCTTGAAAGAATTATCTTCTGAGAATGAAAGCAAACGTGGACAAAAACCTCTGAAAAACAGTATTTTTGGAAGCAGCTCCTTGCACTTTTGCCAGTCTCACAACTCATTAGCCAAACACTTGTTTTAGAAACTAAACGCAAGGTGACCGTTTCAAATCAAAGCCTGGATTTACAAACATTTGTTTAAAGTAGCTGAAAGTAACACATTCTGCAGCATATAAAACCTGTGAAATACGTCTGTGAGTTACTGTTGGGACTGATCGCTACTGCAGTCCATAAACGACTAACCCAGGGACAAGACCAGGAAAACGCGTGCAGGTTGGTAAAACTGGGTATTTTAGACTGGAAATTTGGAAAAAAAGCAACTTCTAAAGCGCTTGGTGTTTGGCAGCGCTAGAGGCAAGCGGCTTAACTTCTCCATTAGTTTTCTAATGTTTTAAGGGAGGAAAACCCCCAAACATTGAAACCTGGGTGCCTAACCTGTAATACTCCAGAGAAAAAAAACAAACCACCACAAAACCCCATCACCCAAAGGAGCAGCTTTATATAAACACACCTACGAAGCTCCCCCTCAGCCGACCCCGGCGACGAGCAGAGCTCCCAGGACCGAGGCCCGACCCCAGGAGCTGGGGCGGCAGCGGGGGGGGGGTGGGGAACGGCCCCACACCCGGCAACGCGCGCCGCGGGGGGCAGCGCTCCATTTACCTTCCGCCGCCGCCTCGGGGCTCCTCAGGCCCTCCGGGAGCGCGGCGGCGGCGCAGGCCTCCTTCGCGCCCGCCGCCTCCTGACCGGAGCTCGGGGCCGGCCTGGCCGCGGGCCTCTTCCCGCCCTTCAGCGGGGCCTCCCCAGGCCCCCTCCACCCGCCCGGGCCGGAGGGGGGCGGCCCAGCGGCTCGGGCCGCCGGCGCGAGTTTGGCGGAGGAGCCGCCATCGGCAGCGCCCGCCGAGGAGGAGCCGCCGGCGCCGGGCAGCTCCCCGTCCTCCCCGGCGGCGCCGCGCTCCCGCGGGCTCTGCGGCCCCGCCGCCGCTCTCCTCTTCTTGCAGGGCAGCATCTTCAGCGAGAGCGACATCCCGGCGCCCACCTGGAAGACAGGAAAGCGGCTGGCCGCGAGCCACCGCCGCCGCCCGGGCCCCGCCGCCCCGTCCCGCTCGCTCCGCAGGAAGCGGAAGCGCCGCGGGGCCCGCCCGCCGCGCAGGCGCCGCGCCGCCATGTTGGCCAGGCGCGGGGCGAGGCGCCGCCATGTTGGCGGCGCGGAGGCCGCCAGCCCCGCCGTGACGACGCGGGGCGGCGGGGGCGGCGAGCGCGGCCGCCGCCATCTTTGCTGGGCGACGCCGCCGGGCGCCGCGTCCGCTGCCTAGCTCCGGCCCGCCCCCCCCCCCCCGCCCCGCCGCCTCGGAGGGTCTTCCCGTGGGGCAGGGAGGGCCTGCCCGGTACTGCTGCCCGCGCTCCCCGGCGGAGCCCGTCGGCCCCAGCGCCGTCCCCTCACGGCGGTAGCGGGGGGGGGTCACCGGCCCCGCGAGCCCACGCACACGCCCCGCGCCGCCGCTCCGGTGCCACCCGGCTCCTCGCCCGGGAGGCGCGGCCGGAGCCCCGACACTTGCCGAGTCACCGCCGGGCGGCTGCGGGGCGGGGCCGCCCGCCGGCTGGCGCGGGAGGGGCGGGCCGGGCCGCCGGGCGGGGCCTGCGCCGCATCGGGACCAGTCGGCAGCTCCTGCATCCCGGGCTGCGAGCATCCTCCGGGCGGGGGCCGGCATCGCGGCGCCTCCGCACCGGGCTCCGCATCCCGGCCGCCTCGGCCTAAGCTGGGCCATGGCGGAGATCACCAGCGTCCACCCCGGCTTCGGTGAGTGGGGCCGGGCCGCGCGGAGGGCCCCTTCCTCCGCCCCGGGAGCGCCCAGGCGAGGCCCCGCGCGGCGCCATCGGCCCCGCTCGCCGCGCCGTCCCCGTCCCCGCGGGCCGGTCGTCCTCCCCCCGGCGGCAGCCAACACCCACCGCTCGCCGCCGGCGGCTGGGGCGGTGCCGGCGCTCGCCCCCGAGGCCGCCGCGGGAGAGGGGCCGCGGCCCGGCCCGGCCGTCGGCAGCGGGGCCCCGGGCCCGCGGGGAGCAGGTGCGCGGCCGGGCCGGGCGGCCCCCGCCGCATGACGTGATGTCTGTGCCGGGCCGCGCCGCGCCCCGGCCTTTGTTCGCGCCTCCCCGGGGGCCGGGGCGGCTGCGGCACCGGCGGCCCGCCAAGGCGGGGCCCGCCGGGGGGGCCTGGCAACCGGGAGAGGGGGTCTGCGGGCGGCGGCGGGGGCCCCTGAGCGGGGTGGGGGGTGGGGGGGTGTTGGTGCGGGGCGGAGGGGGTGTCACGCCGTCCTCCAGCCCGGGGCTGGCGGGGGGCGGCCCAGCCGGGCCGGGCCCCGGTGGAGTGGGGAGCCGGTCCCGGGGCTGCCGGGAGCGCCTCGGCGGCGAGGGAGAAACTGCAAACCCTGCTAAATCATCAGAGGCGAAGCGGCCCAAAGCCGGGGCTGCGTGGCCGCGGTCCAGCCAGGGCCATGGCGCAGCTCCCTGCGCTGCCGGCGACGTGATTCTCCGAGTTGGTACTGGCTGATGTTTAATATGCTTTTTTTTGTAGTCCGGTGGGGGACAAGGGCTGGTACCGCAGCGCTGGGTGTCTGTGTCGGCTGGGTTTCTCCAGTCCTGAAGATTCAAATCGCTGCCTCTTTCTGTCCTCCAGCAATTGACTGACCTTCCCCCCAGACCATAAGGCCCCGTAGTTAAATCACGGTTACTACATTTCCTTTAAATTCTGAAGCACTTAGTAATAATTCTCCGTACTATATAATTTATCTAATTTATCTACAATGTATCGACTTACCTTTTACATTCTGTGTTTCCTGGAATCCAAGAGCCACGCGCTGTCATAGTTTAACCATTGGCCACCATTAGCTATTAGGGTATCATTGGCAAACGTCAGTTTTAAAAGGAAGTTTTCAGGGATTTTTCTTTAAGTGAAAAATAACTACATATCCCCAGAAGTTGGTTTTGTTTCATTTAAACCTTAGCATCACATCAGAACAAAGATTTCTTCCGCGAAGTTTGAATAAAAAAAGCGCAGTTCTGCTCTTTTTGAGAGAGGAGGCAGGCTGCAGTGCCATTGAAAATGGACATTCAAAGCGCTTCGCTATGCATAAAGTTGCCAAAGCTTGACTAAAATTGGTTTTAGGCAGCCTTACATCAGTGTGGTTTACAACCGTAAGGAATTATAGAGACAGGATTAGTGAATGTATGGAATGATTACACAACTAGGAGTCTTCAGCCAGGACAAGAGGGGTGTCACGAGCGGCACAGAGCAGGGAACCATTGTTCCCTGTTTCTTCTAATGCAAGAACAGGCATCAAATGAGACGAGGTGGGGCAGGCTCAAAATAAAAGCCCTTGTTTTGTCTGGCCGCGTAATTAAGCTGCGGAACTCCTTGCCACAGAACATTACTCCTTGCCACAGAGCATTACGGGACCCAAATTTAAGAGTTAAGATATTTCGGTGGAGGAAAGATCCCAAAGACTTATTTGATGCTTTCTAGTGGGACTGCTGGTTGCTTCTTCTAAAATTGTCCATCAGCTCTGGGGGAAATGAAGGTACAAGAGCTGATTCTATGAAGACACGATAGAAACAAAACATGCACCAAAAAAATGAGATCAGAATAAGAAAGGAGTTTCTGCATTTGTCCTTTTTTGCCTATCCACTGAGGCTTTTGATATCTGTTTATGGCTGACTTGTATTCAAATTAGCTGTTACAGACCACTTGCCACTTTTCAAAGAGGGAACATTAAGTAACAAAGTTGGGTTTTGGGGGGTGTTTTGTTAATATGAATTCTTCTTGCTTTAGTTAATTCAGTCCAAGGCTATACTTGCAGTGGGCGCTGAGACAGATTTATCTGTGGAGTCGGTCACCGTTGCAAAAGACTTGCAGCTTCAGTCTGGGAAGACTTCTGTCTAACCAAAAGTGATACTGCTATTTTTGCAAAAAACGAGGTGCATTCTCTTGAAAATCCCTGTTTCCCTGAGCCTATCAGCTATTCAGATTGCAGTCTGGCAGTCTTGTCCTCTTGCCTGTTAACCTCAATAAGTAATAGTGTGGAAAGAACAGACAAAATACAAAATTAAGGTGCTCTCTGTAGCTTCAAGTATGAGGTTGGAAGATTATTTTCTCCTCTTTATGGTACAGAATGAAGATATGAAAATCACACAAGCTTACCTTTTGTACTAGCTGCTCCATTTAGCTGTTGCTGTGATTGTCATGACAATGATTTTTGGTTTTCCCTTTTACTATGGAAGCAGTTTGTACAGTTTGTAAAGAAAGAGATGTAGGGCTAGAGGGCTTTTTTGTTTGCTTGCTTCAAAAAAAAAAAAAAAATTGCTTTAATGATGATTAAGCCAGTAATATAATAATAAGTTCTAAGAAGAACCTGGCTCTACCTTCCCTATAACCTCCCACTAAGAAATTGGAGACAGCAAAAAGATCTCTCCCTTTTCCTTCCCTTTTAAGACTGAGCAAATCCTGCTCTTTCGGTCTCTCCTCATCTTCCATCCACTCTCCATTCTCCATCCACTCCAACTTTTTAATCATCTCAGTGGCCCTTGACTGGAATTGCCTGAGTATGTCAATATAATATACTGGGGAGCTCAACACTGCTGGTTTCATTCTGTGTCTTGGTAATACTTCTCTAAAGTCAACTGTTATAAATAGAAAATAACTAGCATGGTTGCTAAAAATGAGCATGGTGCTTTTTTATTCTGGCATGTCACTACTGGAGAACGCAGCCGACATAAGCCCTAGAAAATATCAAACAATCCCTAAATGCAAGTACAGGGTTTTCTGTCCGTTGCTTTTGGACATTGGATTTTCACATGAAAAGGAGTCTTGGTGGTAACTGTGGGGTGGAAAGACTTTTGTCAGTAGCTCCCGCCTCAGCAAAACCTGTAAGAACATCAGTAGCAATACTGGGATGAAAAAGCAGAGGAACAGTTACAGAGACAACCTCAGCTTTTGGGTGAGACACAGAGGGACCCGCATGATCATTTCGTCAGTGCTCAGCTACTTTCCCCAAGGAGGTTGTGGGAATGGCCAGAACGATCACTGGGGGAGAAGCAGTCCACCAGTGCGATACAGATCGTTGTCATGCTATATGGACATGCAACTGCCCTTCTCTCCCTTGGACATCTTAGGTCAGGGCAATATTCAGCCCACCAGTGAAAAATAATTGTCGTCTATCCAAATGACACCTCTCTGTCTTTTTTGTGGGTACCATTGGTCCCATATCTGTCATAAGGGGCTAGGACAAAACAATCGACCATTTCAGGCCAAAGTGATTTTTTAAAAATTGTTAACAAAGGATAACTCCAGATCCGGTGTAATGGCCATATTTGTTACTCCCTTCCTCTTGTTAAAATAGAATTGTGTAATGTTTCTGAACAGGGCATTAAAAAAGAAAGAGTGTCTCCTGTAAATCAAGAAACTGTATTCCAGTGGAGATGCTGGTAAGGCAGGAGCTTGATTTGGCAAGATAAAGGCAATCAACCGTTTGAAATTCTTGGCACGTGAAACATAGATCAAGCAATGCGTTGGTCGTGTAAAATGTTTCCCATGTAGGAAAATAGAAATTAAAGGAAGTGATTTTTTTATTCTGGGGAAGCTTTGATACTGGGATTATTGAATTAAGAACAACATAATGGTACTGTATAGATCTCCGTCCAGATGTGCTTGGCCCCGTGAGGGCACGGCCACCGCAAAGGTACAAGCTCATTCCTGACTGCCTTGTCTTCTCCGCAGATGTCTCTCCAGTTGTGGCAGGCCTCATTGGTGCTACTGTCCTCGTGGTTTCTGTCTCAGTAACAGTTTTTGTGTGGACATGCTGTCACCAGCAAGCAGAAAAGAAGCACAAAACCCCACCGTATAAATTCATTCACATGTTGAAAGGCATCAGTATCTATCCGGAGACCTTGAGTAACAAGAAGAAAATCAACCGAATCCGGAGAGACAAGAATGGCACCCCTAAGGAGACTGGAAGGGGAAACCTCTTGGTGGATGCTGCTGAATCTGGTTTAATAGGCTCCGATAAGGCTCCAGATGGGCCAAGTGCAGCCCCCCACGTCGACCAGCTCCCAATAAAAGTAGATTATGGAGATGAACTAAGTCCAGATCAAAGCCTCACTCCAGGAGGAAGTAAAACCTCCTCCCCATCTTCTCCGGGGGATGACGTCATGTTGGGTGAACTGACTTTCTCAGTGGACTACAACTTCCCTAAAAAAGCGCTGGTAGTTACCATTCAGGAGGCTCATGGGCTGCCAGTGATGGATGAGCACACTCAGAGCTCTGACCCTTACATCAAGATGACAATTCTTCCAGATAAAAGGCATCGAGTGAAGACTCGTGTACTTCGCAAGACGCTAGACCCGGTCTTTGATGAAACCTTCACCTTCTATGGGATCCCGTACAGCCAGCTCCAGGATTTGGTGCTTCACTTCCTCGTGTTGAGCTTTGATCGCTTTTCTCGAGATGATGTTATTGGAGAAGTCATGGTGCCCCTTGCAGGGGTGGATCCAAGCACTGGAAAGGTTCAGCTGACCAGGGAGATCCTCAAAAGGAACATACAAGTAAGTCGCTTCACGTAGTGTGACACAAGACCTCTTGCACTGTATTTGATCCGGGAGTCTCTGTGGTCTAATAAGCAGGAATACTGCAGATCCTTAGCCATGAGACCCATTTTTCCACAGATACATATTATTGGTGTTGTATGGCTGTGCTCTTTTAGTTAGGCAGTTCTTTGCTGTGTGGATATGGCGATTTGATAAGGCATAGTCACTATTTCGGCGTAGAAATGATGAATGCTATAACTGATGATGCCAAGAAAAAAGGCAATGTCCCCATCCCCAAGTAAAAGAGCTGATGTGATAGTGGGACATTCCTCGGAGCCCGGCCTTCTGGACCGAATGGCGGCGGGGGGAGAGCTAGAGATAAGGGTGCTCTGAGTAAGTTTTGTATGCATTCTGAGTAACAACATAGTCTGTTCTGCAAAGACAAACCTCGCTTAGAGAAGGAGATTTGTCTGCTCTGACCATTTGAGACACCTATACTTGTAATTATCTACATCTGAATTTGTTACTGTAAGCCGTAAGTAAGTGGGAATACATCAACACAGCGGAGTCCGACATGATTCCTCTTGTCCTGGAGTAGATATTTAAATCGTCTCAGATGAATCCCACCCTAGATGGCTATTTTTTTCACTTGAGAACAAAGTGTGTCTAAGATGGTTTTGTCAAATGTAGACATCTAAAATTGAGGTGAAATGAATCCCACTCTTAGTGTCTACTGCTGTAAACTAGAAAGATGAGCAATCCGTCTAAGATACTAAGGCTTACATTGGGGAAGATGTCTTCTGTCCTCAGAAAATACACTGTGCTCAAGTAGGAGGATGAGGTGGTACTGCAGATTTTTATTTTCTTGCTTTGTTTATTTTTGCTACCCATCCTCCAGGTTCAACAGAAAATGGCATTTGGGCTCACTTACTGCCTTAACGTGTTGGAAATTGTTGCTGGGCTCTATGAAATACTTCATTACCTCCTAGAGTGGCAGTATTTTACTTGAAAAGTTTTTTCTACTGTATGGGGTATTTAACTTTTTTTTTTTTTAAGTTATTTAAAGGAGACTCTAATATGATAAAACAATTGACTGGTTTAGGTTCTTTTACCAGCATTCTTTTCAGTGCATTGACCGTATCCCTTAGAAGTAATAGATTAAAAATAGAGGAAACAGGTCACACTAAATAAAAATAGATTTAATCAAGGATGCAAATTATTTAACATTTATCAGTAATCAAAAATAGATTTACCTTAGTGTCAGGTGTGCATTCTTGAAAATCTGCATAGTTCCACAATGTCACAACATCCGTTACTGAACAAAGTTTTCAATGTCAGGAAGTTTCAAAATCCGGAATACAGAATTGCATTTAAACCCCAGTAAATTATTGCACTGATCCAAGCCAGCAAAGGTGTACACCCCATCCTAATGAACATTCCCAATAATTTCTAACAGACAATCTAACAATGCAGATTACTTTGAAGTAACTGCATTAAATTACTTAAGGCCAAAAGAACCCCAAAACTCTAACAACATACACCCTCCACCCCCCCCAGTGCTCTCTCTGGCCATTGTATTCTGGTGTATCCAAGGAGCCAAAGTCCTCAAGATTCCCATTCCGGGGCCAGAAACTTGCTCATATATTTACTCTCCTCCGAAAATTTTGCATAAGCAGCCACAGGCTTCGTTCCTTGCATTTGGAAACGTTGTCTTAAATACATGGGAACTGCTTAAATAAAAAGGAACCACCAAAATTATAATGAACATTTTCCATGTTTAAGTTTACATACACAATTTTTCCCTGCTAAGCTGAGTAACAGCAGTTGAAAGAACAGCTTCACCTCTTGGGTGATCACCAGAGCATTTAGTGTGATGTTTCCCGTAGCACTTTACCGGTTTGAAGTGAGAAAAATTCCTTCATTTGGGGACCCCCACCCCTTGCTCCACAGAGTGAACATACCAGACACCGACGGGGGCAGGAGTGGGGCAAGGTGCTCCACTCAAAACTTTCTGCGGGCAGCTATTCGAGTAGTTGCAGTAGCCCTGCTATCGGTGCGTTACTGACACCACACGATTGCGTACCCGTTGCTAATTCTGTTTGCCTTGATAGCAACTAAACTTAATTTAAATTAGTGCCATCTCAATGAAAGTTAATGAACACCATCTGGAAACCAAACCTAATTATCTTAATATTATATTACTCTTCGAAAGGATGTACAGCAAGTTTAACCGAGTAGATCTGGTTTTATCTTCTTTTATCTTCATCCTTTACCTTTGCAGACTAAACCAATGGTGAAACTGTCAAAGCATACCTAAAGAGCTTGAGGTGCTCGACCATCGAAGCTCCACCAAAAGTCAGTGAGCCTTAAGCTTCTAAAACCCACAGATGCCTCTAGTAGCAGGCCTCAAAAGGCAGCCAGAGCTGCTGTTCTCCCGAAGGTGCTCACCAGGTTCGCCCTCATGGAAACACAGAATTCGAGGGAGAGGCTGTAGTGATGCTTACTGTGCTCAACAGGCGCAGCGTGAACAGCCCAGGAGGAATTACCTTACGCCGCTCGCTCCTTCTCCCAGAGGCTCCATCTGCCTGAGGCACTTAAAATGGCCTGCATCTGATTTTCCAGCTTTTTAGGCATTTAGCACAGGGAAAGGAAATTCTGGTGACCCCCAATATTTGCTCCTATTTATAAGGCCATCATGTCCTAACAAGTTCATTCTGTTTCTTTTTCACAGAAATGCATTAGCAGAGGGGAGCTGCAAGTCTCCTTGTCGTACCAGCCTGTGGCGCAGAGAATGACTGTTGTGGTGCTGAAAGCCAGACATTTGCCAAAGATGGATATCACTGGCCTCTCAGGTAGAAGCTATTTTCTCCAGCTCTCAATGTGTATACACAAATCTCCGAGTTCACTTCCAGGTCTTTTCTCTGACCATTTTGTTTGCATACTTTTCCTCAAACTCTTTCTAAGGGTGATGGATCACTACGAGTGAGCCATCACTCACCAACAGATGGTTATACAAACAAGACCAAATCCTTCCTACTGCGAGACCAACAGTTGCATCTTTCTGGCATCACCTGGTTTGTTTATGCAGACAGCATTTTCCAAATTCAGCAGATCTCCCCATTGCTTTTGGCCAGGCTGTGCAGGCTCTGTGCCTCCACGCTGCCGTCACTCAGCGTTGCCCTTAGCAGCAATTTTTCCATGGCACGACCACTGCTTACTACGTCTACCTCAAACACTGCTCCTAGATGGGGAGGGTGGAAGAGAGCGAGCGTAAAAAAGAGGAGGGATAGACTCATGATAAAGAGGAGTAAATTCATATGACATTAGAAACAATTATTTTTTTTCTTTCTTGTTTTTGCCAGTTTTGTTGTTCCGCTCTTTGAAGAGAAGAGCAGCTCTTCTGGCTTTCCTATTTCGCAGTCACAGGTTCTCAGAGTCCTGAATCCCCTTAGCAAAGTTTCCTTCAGAATTACGGGAGAATGGTTGGAATCAACTTGAGATTCAATAATAGTCAGACTGATACCAAATTTAATCCTGTTTTTGCAGCTTTCTCCTGCACACCTCAGAAAACTAGGCTTAATTCTCTATTGTAGGCCTTAAATTTTACTCTTTCTTTAAAAAAAAAAAAAAAGCTTTCCATGCGTGGTCTCCAATTACAAGATAAATTTTCTAGTAATTGTTCTTCTACCTGCTGAATCTTGCAAGGCTAAAATAATTTCTTTATATGTTCTTTATGTTATGCATAAGGTCATCATTTCAGTTGGATAAAAATGGGAAAATTAGCCAGTGTCAGCTGGGCAAGTGACTTCCAGCTTCAAAACTTGTGTTAAGTGAAAACAAAAAACACTGTGTGCCTGGTATCTTAATTTTAATCCTAAACAAGCATCCGCATAAAGAGCAAGCTGACCGATAAAATAAGAAAGTGATGCTGATGGAAAAACGAAGGCTTCGTTTTAAACTTTCTTCTTTTTCAGTCCCTTCCTCTATATATGTTTTCCATCTGCAAATTATTAAAACCATTTTGATGCTTTGTTGGGCTATTTCCTGAAATATAGGGTAAAAATATTCCTTGTTGCAGATGACCGTGAAAAGTGCGAGCTTTGGCCAGTCGAGCACTGACCTCACCAAAAAGCTACCCGTTCGGTATTTCTAGGATTAATTACCGCAATTTATGTGCGACTTGCTTCCCCCCAGTCCCCACGCAATGTTGAAACTCGTAAAGAACTCACCCTGCTAACACCAGCGGGTTGCTTTGCAATGAGAAAACACGCCAGCAATCCCCCCTCCTGGGCAAGCTGTAGCGAGGAGCCTGGATTCACAGCATTTACTTGAGCTGGCTCAAGTTCAGCAAGCTGAACCCTAGCCGTTACTTCCAGGAGCGTTACTGGGCTGTGTTATTAGTTTATTTCTCTCTCTTCTCCAGCAGATCCGTATGTTAAGGTGAATGTGTATTACGGAAGAAAGCGCATAGCAAAAAAGAAGACTCACGTGAAGAAGTGCACTTTGAATCCTGTCTTCAACGAATCCTTCATTTACGATATCCCTGTCGATCTCCTTCCTGACATCAGCATTGAATTTCTAGTTATCGATTTCGACCGTACCACAAAAAACGAAGTGGTGGGACGGCTGATTTTGGGAGCGCACAGCATCACTGCAGGTGGCGTGGAACACTGGCGAGAGGTGTGTGAGAATCCTAGAAAGCCAGTTGCCAAATGGCACAGCCTGAGCGAATACTAGCAGAGGTTGCGGCAGCGACAGCCGACTCGTAGAACAGACTTAAACCTTGTTTTAGCTGTAGAAACTAAACTTTCGTAAGAAGCAGCAGCTGATTGGTTCTCTAGTGATGTGATTTTGCAGGGCACTAAAATCCTAAAGAGCATTAAGTGGAAAAAAAAAAGATACCACGAATATATATAACAGTGTAATCACGCTATTGCATGCCTAATACAAACTGAAATTAGTATAACTACCAATATCGAGTTGCAGATTTTAATACAATTATCTGTCACTATGGAAGTTGTGTTTGTGCCGAACTGTCTTTGCTGGTATTCACCAAGATTGGCCTGTCTTTATTAGGCTTCTCCCAAAGGTTCTGAATTCTGCTGTTTAACCTCTAGTTTCTTGTTAGTTTGCCTGCCCATTGGTTCTTGCAGTTCTGTTCTTCGCTGGTTTGGGAGTACCAACCGCGTTTCCGTATAAAGGTGGTTTAGAATTCTGCACTAGCGCAAAAGGAAAATACAGGGGAAAATGGCACTTTCCTTCAGAGAAGAAATAATTCTGTTGTCAGGTACTGAAATACTTGCCGTTGCGATGTACTTGTTGTGGAGCTGTAGGGCCGCAACAGCAAAGATTTGCATCTAAAATTCAAACGCCAACAAACTGATCACGTTGCTTTTGCCACGTGGAAGTGAGCACAGGCGTGATCTCACAGACTACCAGAATTGGGGAATTTCCGCTCTATTTCATTTTATTTAACCCTGCCCGTGCATGAAGGGCCCAAGAAAACACCCCCAAACTGGCGTGTCATTGATTGGTAAGGAAACTCTTGCTGATTCTTTTAAACGTTAAATGTGAAATTCTACATGATGGATATGTTCTGTTATAATGGCATAACATATCTGAGCTAGGAAGATATCTTGGGGGGAGAGGTTTTAAGCGAAAAAATTACAAAGCTTCTCTTCATTCATACTTGAGTCAATTTGCATTATATATGATCTTGTAGTTACCTAAAAGCCAGCTCTCAAAAAAGGAGTAAACACAGGGCAAAGCCTGTCACTACAAAATGCGTCAAACGCTTCAAGTTGATTTTCAGAGTTTCAAGGCAGCTTGAATCAGTTCTTAAACTGTGAATGACTTCTGAGACTTAGGATAACTGTGAATGACTTCTGAGACTTAGGATACGCTTACCATCACCTCTGAAGTGTAAAAATGTTACTTGACAAGTGTGACCTGTAGCACTTCAGGCTATTAACCCTGAATAGTCAGTAGTTTTGAAGAGAAGTTCATAAAGTTCCACAAATAGAAATGAAGTTTGGAAGCGGCTGCGTTAGATCTCGCAGTAAACACACCAGCCTACGACCTGGTTTTGTACAAGGCAGCAGCGTCCTGGCAGGTAACTCGATTTGGCTTCTTACTACATTCAAGCCAGGAAAGAAATAAGGATGATAATTGGCAGCAAATAATTAATTGTAAACATTGTTGGTAAACTGAGCGGAAATAGTTACAACAGGCTGTAGAAATTCAGATTATTTCTGAACTCTCCAATGGAAATACGGAGCAGAACTGAGCTTGCAAAGAGGCAAATAGAAGACGGTGAATTTTCAGTAAACGTTTAGTTGCTTCCAGGCAGCCAGTCTGTTCTGTGCCCTGTGGAATGTAAATAATGTATTATAATTCTAAAAATTTAAGATCATTTAACTACTTACAGGACTTGACTACTGAATTTTAGAGCCCTGCTGGGAAAACGATCCTTTCCACCTTCGTACTAATGAAAGTAGAATAATTGAGCAAGTCTTACTCGGTTTCCTCTCCAGCCACCAACAGCTGCTGGGAGGGCTCTTCGTGCAAACAGTCAGCACTTTGTTAGTTGGCAATACTTTGGCATCTCGTCCTAAGAAATTATTTTTGGAAAGCCAAATTTCCTCACTCATAGCTAGTTACTCATTGAAACTTCCTCCCAGGCAGAGCGTCTTTTTAGCAACAGAAGTCGCATTGAAGCTGAAGCGCTCTGTTTCTCAGCCTCGCGTGGCAGACAGAAGCGTGGACTTCCGTTCGTGCTTTATCGATCCTGATAACGAGGTTTCTGCCTGAGGTTACGGTAGATTTTATCTTTGTCTTAAATGCTTTCTAGCTTCTGCTCTATTAGTGGCTCACAGCCACAAACCAGAGAACGAGTTCTCCCTTGGAAATTGGTGTAGATCTATTTCAATCCTAGTTTTTGCACTAAGCAATTGTGTTGCTGAAGCTTAGCAACTGTCACGACTTTTCCTCGGAACGTGCTTTCCAACACCGCTCCAAACATCTGTATAGACGCACTAACAACAACAGAAAAGTTCCCTTTTTTCCCTTCGGTGTGAAAAGCATGCTTAAGCCTAGATGATCTCCTTAAGATTCCTTTAGTTGAAAAGGAAAGATGAACTTCTTGTCAAGGAAACATGCTCAGGGTAAATAGACTTAGGCTATCGGGCAGATAGGAGCAGCTCCAACACTCTTCTGGAATAATAGGAAACTGAAGATGTGCAGATATATATTTTTTAAAACGTAAAAGAGACAGTAAGTGACAGCGGACTCACTGTAAAATCTCCCAGGTGTGGTTATTCTTTACCTTGTGTCTTCTATTGTAAAATTAACTTGGACAGTTACAACTTTGTGTGAAAAAAGAAAAAAGGCAAAAAACCTAACTCAACATGTGTGAAACTGCATAATGCTATAAGCTAATCTACATTATGTAATGCTATCTTGTATGTTGAATTTGTTAACGCACATTGAGCGTGCAAATAAAAATTAAATCACTTTAGCTGCTGACTGTGCCATGTTTGACCGTAGGCAACACATGCATGACTATTCTGAATACTTTTAAGAACTTGTTTCTAAAAACATGCATTTCTGCGAGGACAATTCACAGGGAAAGCACACACAAAATAAATGTCAAAGAAATAGAGGGACGTAAGAGAATCCTGGCAAATTAAGTATAACACTGTTACTTAAAACATTAGCACGTACAAAAACTCTCAGTAATCTACACGGCCTAGTACGTGGGTGTAATTTGGCGTAAATGGATATTAATTAGCCAAGTTGCATCTAAGTGAAAGAAGGGGACATCAGATGGGCAGAAAAAGAAGGAATTTGACTCTAACATTTGTAACCTAGAGTCACTCCTGGATTCCTAGTCAAAACTGAATTCTCCAGGAATGCTTCTGTCCATCTCGCTCTGTGCGAGAGGCAGCAGTCTCTCCCAAGCACAGCGATCTGGCTTCTGTGACTTGTTTTTCTGCAGCTCCCCACCAGCACTACACAGAACAATATTGCGAGGCACAAAGCCACGTCTTTAGAAAATGCCAAATAGCGCAGAGCAGTGAGCTGCGTTTCCCCAGCAACACAGACTACAGCAAGCACTTCAGTGCCATACTTCGCTCTTTTTGATGGCTTCATGTAGCAAAGGACCCATCTCCGGCCGTGTTTGAGGTGTCCCAACACTTAACATGAACTTCGTGTGAGCTTCAGGTCTCATCTTCAAGGAACCTGACAGTTTCAGTCCAAGCTTTACGGAAAGATTGCCTAATGTCCCAGAAAAAGGACGGTGGCCAGTGCTGCAGCTCTCCACATACAATTCTGCACCAGAGGTAAGGAGATCACAAGCTCTCCTGCCTTGTACACCGAGCGCAAAGTGCTCCCTGGGGAGTACCTTTGCCTGCCTTCTCTGACACAAACACCCCAGTGAACATTAAAAACCGGCGCTCTCCAGCCTCACTCCGGGACAAAGATGAAACTGCAACGGCTGCCGTTCCCCTCGCCGGGTTCACCAGTGACGTTCCCAGTGGTTCTGAGGAAGGAGTTACGGAAGCACTCAAGAAGTTGAATGGGCTTGACCCGACTCCTGCTCTGGTGATTCAGTTCCACCACGTCGCTCAACAGCGGCAGTCAGACAAGGTGCTGAACACACAAAAATACCAGAAGCTGCTGCGATGAGGCAGCTGGTGATCCACATGACGTGCGTGCATTTGAGTTCAGTGTCCAGGGACTCGGGACACAGTGGTTTATTTAACACCTATGCTTTCCATTAATTACGTTGTTCTCTGCACTGCGATTGATCGCAGTGTTTAACCACTTTCAGTTATTTATCATGGTAATAACCGCAGTCATTGGAGCATTGGTTAAAACTGCTCAGCCAAAGCGCACAGTCGCTGATTATTTTCTACTCATTGTGCAAGATGTGAAAGAAAATCTCTCTTCATCCTTCTCTGCTTGGCTTCTGCCTCTAATACTGCATGCCTTTAATAAAACGTCCCGTTTCAGGTTCTTACACCATTCAGCTGAAACAGAAACAAAAGAATTTGCATAAGAAAAAGAAAAAAAGCAAACAGAATGGGTTTGACAAACCATGAAAAAAGAAATGGTTTTGTGGAGAGCATGGAAGCTCAGCTCTGACTCTCTTCCCACCTTCCCTGGGTCCGGGTGCTGGTGCCATTTCAATCAGCAGGATTCTGCGTTGCTTTCAGCACAGTTGAGACTTTCCTCCTCCGACAGCTTCTGCCCCACCTAATTCCCTGTAGGAGCCAGTCGTGTTGCCACGGCAATGCGATTCACTTTTGACGGCAGACACTGCGTCGGGGTCTTTCGGTATTTCCTTTCAGCAGGCAGAGTCGGGAATAGCTCCGTCTCCTTTCCGAGCCCCAGATCCACGGGATTGCGCTAAGAGGGAAGAAGCTGCCATCAGCCGGGTCCCTCTGAAGGGCTTCAGGGCGCCCTCATTTCACCCTCGTTAAAACGCAACAACTGGATCTCGAGCATTCAACGAGCCATTCCACCACGTCAGACAGATCACAGGGCCCCAACGTTAACACCGTTCCTGTTGAAAGTTGGGAAGTCTCCTCCAATCGCTATTTAAAGCCGAGCTAGTCCCCCTTGGAGCCTACGGCAGCAGAAGGCCAGCGTGCCTGAGCAGGTCTGTAACGTACCACCTGCCGGGACGTCGGCAAGTGCTGCGTCTCAACTCCTGGTTTCACTCTGTGCTACAGAAAGTACACGGCTCTTCGGGAGCTGCTTTCTCCATTGGGCCAAATGGGAAATGGGACAGGAAAGGAAAAACATACCGAGAAATAAGTAGAACCTAAGGAAGTGACAGAAAAGGCAATGCAAAGAAAAAACAACCACACACAAAAACCAAACCCCAAAAAAACAGAATGACCCCCCTTTACCTCTACTATGTTGCACGACAGTTCTACCCTTCTTCCCAACATGGAAGGGCCCGTATAGACAATTTTCAGACTCTACGTCAAGACAGAACCTGCTGGATCGCATACATCAGCGTATTAATTCCTCTGGTCCTGAAATTGGTCATCTCAAAGGGCTCAGTAGCCACTTACAGACATCCCATTATCCCTGAAGAAAAGCAGCCAGCTGTTGGAAAAAAAGAAATATTAGAAGCGTACCCAAAATAAATGAGAGCACGGGGAGCATGCGACCCCTCCCCACGCTGCCGAAGGGAAGCTGTAGGGAGGCGCAGGAATGCTGAGCACGTCTGGCCTGAGAAGGGTAAGGTATGTTCTCAGTCACAACGTACTCAGGACACTTTAATTTCCGCTGGGACAGGGGAAGGGCTGACCCATCTGCACCCAGAAAAGAATAAAAACCAGGCAAAGTTATTCGGGGAACATTCAATTTACATAACATTGACTTTTTAAAAAAATTAAAGGAGCAATGCAACTTATCCCAGGGAGCTCACCATCTTAATTTTTGGTCCTGAACAGAGTGTTAATACACATACGGAAAAATTCAGACTTCAGGTTACACCCAGAAAGCCAAAATGTAAAAGCTTCTCCGATTCCTTCCTGCTAGTGAACGTAACGAGACGAACAGGAGTTCAGCAAAGCAAAATTTAGCAAACACAAAGTGTCTCACAGTGTTACACTGTTAAAAGAATGAATTACAACACCGAGATCTATCTACCAAGATCTTATCATTGAAAGAAATACTATACCAGGAGTGCAGACAGGAGAAAAATCCGCGTGTTACCACACATTACAGCACAAAGCCAGAACTGATGCTTTCAAGTCAATTTTTTTCTTATAATAATATAGCAGTAACAGGTCTGGGGAAAAAATAATGAAGTTTGGGAATGGTGGGGAAAAATGTATAAAAGGATTGAATAGGAAAGATGCCCTTACACAAGAGCTGCACAGCCCGGACACAGAAATCCAAGAGTAAGCCTGTACAGAATGTCATTTAATCATACTGGATGCTGTCAGAGTGAATCAGTGTCTTGGCCGTCACCAATCTATAGAATGTTTTTTTTTTTTTTTTTAATCATTATTACCAATATTCTCTGCAGAGAATTATCTGTGTTTCCACATACCTCCAACGTCGTGGTCACACGATGACTCTAGAGGAGAACTACTCCACCTTTTCTTATCCCATCTTCAAAGTGCTGCACTCCATTATTTGTCATACAGAAGAGGGAAAAAAACCCAAAAATAACAAAACCAAAAAGCAAACAAGTTAAAAAAATTAAAGCAAATTCATCCAAGTGTTCCTTGAGATCTCATGGCAATATCGGTTTTACTGGCTCATGCACGTTGGTGAGACCACGTTTATGCAAATGCTTATCTTTAGGCCATGTAATAAGCTTTGTATTTTTTCCTTTTCATCCTTTCCTAGTCATCCTAAGGTAATGTTTCTCAATACTGAGTTTTGGTAATGTTTTCAGCAGAGGTTTTTTTGTATTTCTAGGGTTTATTTCTTCGACAACATTCAAATTACATGCAAATTACAAAGCTGACTATTAGTAAAGAAAGCATTTGTCAGAATTAACTTTTCCATCCCAGTTAGTGATCGCAGAATCACTAAGGTTGGAAAAGACCGGTAAGATCATCAAGTCCAACCACCAACCCAAGACCACCATGCCCACTAAACCATGTCCTGCAATGCCACGTCCACACGTTCCTTGAACACCTCCAGTGATGGTGACCCCACCACCTCCCTGGGCAGCCTGTTCCAGTGCTTCACCACTCTCAGTAAAGAAATTTTTCCTAATATCCAGCCTAAACCTCCCCTGGCGCAACTTGAGGCCATTTCATCTTGTCCTGTCGCTAGTCACTTGGGAGAAGAGACCAACACCCACCTCACCACAACCCCCTTTCAGGTAGTTGTAGAGAGCGATGAGGCCTCCCCTCAGCCTCCTCTTCTCCAGACTGAACAACCCCAGCTCCCTCAGCCACTCCTCATCAGACTTGTGCTCCAGACCCCTCACCAGCTCCATCGCCCTTCTCTGGACACACTCCAGCACCTCAATGTCCTTCTTGGAGTGAGGGGCCCAAAACTGAACACAGGATTCGAGGTGCGGCCTCACCAACGCTGAGTACAGGGGCACGATCCCTTCCAGGGATCAGCTCTTGCTGATCAGCTCTTCCCCTGCAGAGCCTCTGGAGTTTCAGCTGTTCGAGCGCAAATTCACAGCAGGTGCTTTTTGTGCATCTTCCCTCCATTTAACGCACAGACCCACAGACCTCAGCCTATGCCAAGTGAAATGTTCCAGCTTCGCTCATGTGCTGCGGCAAAGCGCAAACTGGCAGACAGCTGGCTCGCGCTGGAGAACAACGGACAGCGCAGGAGCATTCATCTTACGACTTGTAAGTTCACTTGCGACCAGATATATGCAGGTGTAAACCAGACGGCACGTCAGCACGCTACCCATGGCCGAGATACTTGACTTCATCATCCGGTTTCTATGTAGTCTTTTGTTTCACTCCTCCAGTCTCGTGACACAAGTGTTGCTGCTGTAATTCAGCAGGAATTTTGGCAGGTTTTTTAAGTTCTCAGTTACAGGTAATTAACCTGCATGTACCTTAAATTTTACCAGTTTTGCACTTTTCTAAACAACAACTTGTTATCTCGGCAAAAGACTGACCTTTATGAACAGCAAGGAGGCATTATAGTTTTGCATCCCTATAATAAAATTACGCAAAGTAAATCCATATCAGCACCACAGAATATATGAAAGATTTTCTTAGCACACTCGAAGCGGACAGCGAACAGCTCAACTACGCGCACACACCGACTACAACAGTTAGACCCTTCTTAGCCGAGATTTCTTTGTTCTGGCGATGCATACGCTGTTTGTGAGCAGCTCTCGGTAACTGCAACATTCAACACCTTTGAGCCCGGTCTTGGGGAGATGAAATACTGCAAAGCTGTCTCTTCCCAGACATCCGACTCGTATGTGAACTCTCAGAGACTCAGGCAACCACTATGCAATGGTACCGACTTCTTTGATCCCTAAGGCAGTTCTTATTTAAAGTCTCCATTACAGGAAGTTTTTATATAAAAAAAACACTGCTGTAACTATTCAGATGACAGATAAACAGCACTTGACACCCAGGTTGGACAAAGAATTGTAAGAATGCTGTGGCAGGATTTAATTCCACAGATTTGTTCAAGCCCTTTAAGAAAGGGGTCACCACTGGAACAGCTGAAACAGCTTCTGAATTTCTAGGGAGAAGCCTAAAAACTAAGCTCTTAGTTTTCTGCTTTTAACAAGATAATTAGAGGTTTTCCCCCAATTCGTCTCTAGATCTTACCACAGTACCTACACACCTACGAATTTTTAGTATGAATGTCTGCAAAGTAATCTGTTGCGGTCTACATTTGAAAGCCACGTAGCCAAAAATGATGGAAGAACAGCTTTTTCTTTTGGTCTAAATGATGTTTCCTGTATTTATGGAGAACACAACAGAGACGTAGCAAAATTATTGAAGAACTGCTACCTAACTGCTACTGAATACACTTCCACACGCTGACTTCGGATAAACCGGCCCAATCCAGAGTAAATAACACGAGCAACAGCTCGATCGATGACAAGATAGCATTAGAAAAAGGTAGTCGTGTTTCAGATCTTTACTCAGGATGTATCGAAGGATTTAGCAGGGAGGGGGTGAAATAGCTGACGTATTTGGGTATTTTGTATCTTACCTGTGACTCTTAAGCAAAGCTACCTCGGAATAAGAAGGAATGTTGTCAGCTCTGCAAAAGGATGAAAACCAAAAGGAGCATGAGCAAGGTGACACTGTTCACAGCAGACGAGTTACCGGGAAGCTCTAAGAGAACACACGGCAGAGTCCATGTTATTCAATATACTCTTAAGCGGTCTGCAAAATGGAGCAGGCGATGATGTCATGGCTTTAGAGGTATTAAACGCTAGATAGACCCGGAATATTTCCTAGTGGGCTTAGAAAGGAGCTACACTATTAAATGACTGGATGAAACTGCACACAGCGTGAAAACACACCCAGGAGGAAAGTAACACCACCAAAGCTATCACTATTGTATTACTTACTACTACTTAGACAATATCCTGAAGTCATTTCACGTTGCTAAAAACAACTTGCAGGTCTACCGAGTTTTCATTAATTTCTATTTTTTCAAAGTTTATTGGATAAGAAGCGGTTTCTAAAGCGTACTTTAAACTCACGCCTCATCACCAGCTAGGTGCTGATGGACAAAGATATTCTTTCTGTTACGAGAAGGGCAATAACGGAGGAACCACAACAACATCCGCGTGCCTCTTACGTGATTCACGGCCATCAGCTGGACGTCGTGTTGAACAAAAAACTGTGAGAGAGTTAACCTTCTAGGAATCTTGCATTTAGTCCAAAATTATAGTCCAAGAGGCTTCCTCCCAAAAGCAGGAGCGGGTAACACCTATCAGGCTATCAACCAGGGGAAGACTCATCTGCCGACTGATCTGTTTAGACAGCAAAAAAGATACAGTTGTAAACCTGATTAGGGACATTATCGGCACAACCACCGCAATTTATGCACGTCTCTCCAGACCAGAAAAAAAGCTGCCAACGACAAGACGATTCTTACAAGCCGTGGTTAGACGAGATGGTAGCTGGGGAAGTTGCCTCCAAACGCCTCACAAACACACCAGAAGACATTGGCGCCACGTGCGGAAGCTGAAACGTTCTGCGCCTCTACTACCAGACGAGATCCTCTCTAACCAACGCAAGTGATGACAGTAGCCTTCCGGTAGTCACGAAGGGAGAGTTGTATTGCAAATTGGCTACAGTATAAAAACCTTAAGGAAAGAAAAAACAACTATACCGAAGGCCCACAGGAGTCTAAACCCAGCTGCTTCCTACTAGCACAAAATAATAAAACAAAACCAACCAACGCACAGAGAAACTGAGGCAGCGGCAAATGCAGAGGGATTACTCTGGTCAGTGCCCCAACACTCAAGTATCTGGGCAAAGATTTAGACACCTCATGCAGCTGCTATTGCCCCACTCCTAACCAAAACTCAGAAAGTCAACAGGCTTTACGCAGAGCGTACAAAGGCAAAGTAATTCAGTTGCAAAGTGTCCAGATAGTACGTACAGGATTTAGAATCATAGAATCATTTAGCACCAGACTCGCATCACGGAGTTTTTAAGCTTTGCCCCACTTAAACGTAACATACCAACTCCTTTTTTTTTTTTCAAGCAAGATGAGCATTTTCCAAAATAATTTGCTAACACACCATGAGCTTGCCTTCTCCCGCACCCTCAGGCTGAACGGCCTTCGACCCATCACGCTCGACACCCCAGATTAAAACATCCGATGCAAATGTTTGTATTAAAAATTATATATTGTGTCAAGTAAAACAATAATTCTGTGTACAAATTTATACATGACAAAAATAAAACTCTTTTTGAATAACACTGTGTAAAAAAAGTGCTTGCTGCTGTTCTGATGTAATAATTCTCTAAGCAACAGGCTCACAAAAGGCATTAGTAAACAATTCAATTGCATTGAAGGACTCGCGTAAGGCACAGACATCAGGTATTTAAACGTGAAAATAGTCCCACGCAGCTTTCAGTACTGCTGACGGGTTACCTTTACGTATCACCTAAAAACTCTGAATGGAGGCTAATATTTTATGTTAACTTACTGCATCAAGGAGAAGCACAGGGAAAACTTGTAATCACAGTCAGGCCCCTGTTCAGCATTTCCAGAAGGTTGGTCGGAAGTAATTTTTACGATGACAGAATCAGCTACTGCTTTTAGAGCAACTTCTTAGCTGTTGCCCCCGCCTTCTCCTTAAGTTTTCTGCCAGATGGTTTTCCCAGGGTTTTTACCCAAGTTACAGACAGCACTTAATCCAACAATGAATGATTACTAGGGCTTTCAGTCCTACACTGGTAACTACCGAAAAGATGCACACAACTGCTCTCACGGTTAATGTAAAAGAGGTCTTAAATTCTCAACAGCCTGAATTATGCTCAGTCTCGTTCTCAGACAACCTACGTGTGGTTATTACCAGCGTAGCGTCACACTGGAGCACTGGAAGGAAGTGAGAAACAGAAACCAATTCAAATGTTTAGCTCAGCCATAAAGAAAATAAAAAAATGTACCCCCTCCTTCAAATTTCTCGTCTTAAGTTTTTTTAAACCTTACACAAAGAAAATACTGTTAAAACCAACAGGCACAGAATTTCCAGTTGTATCTTAAGCAATAAGGAGTGTAGCAAGAAAAATAGCTTAAGTTTATGTATTTGCTATCCTCGCTGCTCGTACTAACCCTTTTACACGTGAATTTTCAGTTTTGACTGCACTGTCACATGCAGCACAGTAAGACTGCCATTACAGGTTGGATTTGTGATCATAAGATTAACATAGCTACTGGCACAGATGATCAAAGAATAACAGAAGCTATAGTACATTTGGTCTACTACGCTCTTTCACTCTTAAACTGAAAGATTCTAGGCACTTAGTTCTCTGAGAAACTTGTTTTAATCATGTCTGAGTTACCCAACTATGATTTGTTCTATTAGTGAAAAACAAGATCAAGAGGAACACCAGACATCCGTCTCTCTGCTGGATTTAAATTCTAGAACCGATGTATACGTAAATCGGCTCGAAAGCAGCAAGTATCTCTACGTGTGGAGGGTCTGCCTCAGAATCACCTTCTTAACCAAACCTTTCTTTCCTGAGCATATGAAACCCTGTACCCGCACTGCCTGGACCGCCCGCAGATGTCAGGTCAGGGATGCGAGTATCCGTCAGGACTGTCACTGT
Source organism: Gavia stellata (assembly GCF_030936135.1). Lineage (NCBI taxonomy): Eukaryota > Metazoa > Chordata > Aves > Gaviiformes > Gaviidae > Gavia > Gavia stellata. The sequence goes on from NC_082626.1 coordinate 3,261,021, forward strand.
GCCCAGCTAATTGCTTCCTTCCACTGCACCGGCAATTCTACTTTTAAGACTGCACTGGAAGAATCTTACCAGTATTAGGGATATTAATTCTGGGCCCAGATACCTCAGTATCAGTCATCCTCTCTACAAAGGAGTTATCATAGAATAATTTGAAATGACTATGTTAGAGACTTCTACTTAACAAAGATACTGGCTCCTTTAAGACAAGAACATAAAACTGAATGTAAATAAATAAGCCAGCACACCATTACAGCTATGATTTTTAACAAGCAAGTCAGAAAATTCAAAGCAGTGGTTTCTACAGCATCATTACGTTACACATGCTATGGCACCACAGTAAATGCTATATACAGTAGGAAAATGCTACATATTCATGCTCTGTTGCCAAGTTATAGCTGCCGTTGGAACCATAATTTGTTTTTTCTGACTTGTTTAGAATCCCACCTACAAAACTGCTGATTAACTGATCATTTAGATAAACTTGTACAAGTATTCCACATTACTTTTGCTGGAAAAAAATCTATTCAATGAGAACACAAGAACTCTAGCACAGCTCCGTTCGATGACACCTATACACAGCCAAGGCTGCTAGTCACGACATACAGTCTGTAAAATACTTTTCAGCACGACCGTGACGAGCCGCCTCTCGTGATGTGGGTTACTGCTCCGGAGAGCAGCAAAATTTTCTTGTGCAAACAACTAGGACAAAAATGAATTAAGTTAGGTTGGGTAGAGCTTCAGCAATATTTTACATGATTCAGTTTCCAGTACGCAGTGACTGAAGACAAACATTCAAAAGTGCAGGGACATAACCTACCAGCATTTGTAACCAACGACATACAAGCAACATTTGCTGGATCCAGTAAAAAAATGACGACAAACAAAAGTACAACTGTTACTGTGTCTTAAGTTAAATATCCAAAATTAAGGGAATATCATTCTAAACAAAAATAACTGGAAAAAGTTATGCATTCCCTCATAAAAGTCCCATCAGGTTTAAAACATGCTGGCAAAATGTTGTCACTAAACCGCTTTGGTTACAAATGGCTGTTCACAGGTTTTATTTTGCGGAGGAATTCTCTCTGTTCAAGTGACTGAATCCTTCTTCCTTCTAAATGGTGACTTCAGTCTTTTCCACACGCTGCTTTTAGGTTTTGATTTTTTTTCCATTGCCATTACTGCTTCTTTTTCTTTCCTGCGGATTTCTCGCACAAGAGCATGAAATACATCATCAATATAGTAACGGTATGCAGCTGAAGTTTCAAAAAAAGGGCAGTTGAATTCTCGTGCTAAAGCAGAGCCTTCTTCTTTGGAGACCTGAAAAAAGAAGTTCACACTTGTCAAGAAAGCCAAAACCAGAAAGCTTATTTCTTTACCATTTCTTGTTCGGCTTGCTCTGTAACTGTGCATGCACCCTCACAGTTCCAGAACAGCTCATTTCCACTGATCTCTAAATATTTCTCTACAAACCTGTTTTTCTTTTTCTTTCACTCATCGCTTCTCTAGCAATGCAATCATCTGCAAGAGACTCTCTGGACATTCATGAAACAACAAAATCCTTCGAAAGAATATTCTTTCCTTGGAGCTTAATCTAGAAGTTGGCTAACGTAAGCAGTCCTCCGCCCTAACACAAGTATTTGTCAGTTGGGTAAGCTAAGGCTATTTCCTTCTCCTGGTCCAAATCTATTATGTTTGTCAAACTACTTCCCAGAACCAAGCAAACCCTTTCCAAAAAAAAAAACCCCAAACCAACCAAAACAAAAAACCCCCAGTCTTGCCAAGGCCATAGAACAGCAACACCCACTCCTCATCCTGTGCTTCACTTCTCTTAGCATGGGTGTCCTACCGTAGCTATCAGAATTTTCCTGCTATAATGCACACTGAAAATTCACCTAACTCCAGGCATACAAACAGCACCTCTGGAACTTGTTTTTCAAAGCACATTTCCTTTGGGTGAAGCTCTGCTTCAAACTGTTTTCCCACTGATGGTAGTTATGGTCATCTTAAGCTGAAAGTAATTTTCCTTTCTGTCCGTTCTTACGCGTCCACTCTTAGCACCCTTGCACCTGCAATTTGTACCAGTATCTGCCAGTGGTTTATGGAATGCTAAACCTCTATTAACAGTATCTCCTTTCAAGAACTAAAAAAAAAGGAAAAGCCCAAGAGCAGCTGAAACCCAAAGCATCAACTTGAAGCCTTTACTTTCGTGATTGCTATACGCATTTGGTTATTCAACATATTCTGGCTTAAACAAGTATTTCTCTAATGTTAAACCTACTATATAGTAAACATGCAAAAAATTAGGAAAGGGAGTATAACCTCTTGTATTACTGCATTTTACAACAGAAATAGCTTGTAATTGTGGGCCCCTTTTGTGCCATTTACCTGCCGTAGCTGTGTCAGATCAGATTTGTTTCCCACCAGGACCACGGGAGTGTCATCAGTGCGTCGAACACGATAGATCAGCTGTTTGAACTCTCGCACTTCATGGAAACTGCGCCGGTCTGTGATTGAATAACAGATGATAAATCCCTCGCCAGCTCTCATGTACTGGTCTCTCATGGCCGTAAACTCTGCCTAGAAACAGACAATTACATTTCAGTTGCACAAATACAATGATTTTCTAATTTGCTCAGAATGGGAAACACAATACACATTCCCAAAACAGCTGCATAGGAACTCTGTAAACAAGCTGGTCATCTATCTTCTCGTCCCATTACATACAGGACAAGATACTACCTATGTCTGGGATTAACACCAAGTTTCCCTCGCTACAGAAATCGTCCCAATGCATTATTTATCAGCCAACACTTACTGCTTGTTGATCATGAAGAGCAAGGTACAACAGAGAAAGCAGTGCATGAAACCAGAATACCATCTGAGCTTCCTAAACATAGATAGTATGATACAGATGCTATAAGCAACGTGATGCTTAGAAGAAGTGAGAGAGCTCAAAAAACAAGTGGGAAGAAAAGACGGGTGTACTTTTACAGGATTTCCGTCTCTATGCCTGACCATTACAGACTTCTTAACATCATCCCAATTCACTTATTATTACTCACACACCTGTCCCGCCGTGTCCAAGATATCCAGATTAGCAGGTTCGTCATCAATCCGTATTCGTATTTTATAAGCATCCTCTGTGAATCCACGACACATTGGAAAAAACAAGATTGGAATACAATTGCAATACTCATTAGTCATCAATTCACAAAGAGAATGTTACACTAGAAAAACCTAATCTGGTAATGTTAGTACACAAAATTAGTCTGATCTTTGGTTAACAACAAATCAAATTTTTAATTGTTCTGGTGTGATTTAGCATCCTCCCAATTGTTTGCTAAAATCATGCTACTGCACATGCTATTTCTGACCACATCCTATAAATTCAATTCTGGACACCTTGGTGGAAAGCACGGAGTAAGAGCATTACATTTTTCTCAAAGCTAGAAAATACCCGTGATTCAAGAGAAGAACTGGCCACCACCAACGGCCATTTTCTTAAAAGTAAGACACTAAAGATTCTGTCCCTCTAAGTCAGCACTACCCACACTGCAACAGTCCGCTTTCAACAAGAAGCTGGCTGGTTTCCCCACTTTTCCTTTCACAGTGTAACTTTTGGTTAAGGTTTCTCTTAGAGATGCCGCAAAAGTTACGCAGCAACATACTAAGTTGTCAAGCACTTTCATCCCTCCCAATTTCTAAAACACAGAGCAGAATTTGGCCTCACAAATTAATAGCAGAGAGCTGATCTACACAGCATGGAGACTAGGTTGTTTTGAATAGACAGCTGATAATCACTTATCAGCAGTTTCTCATCCTTGTCTGCTAACGTACAAAGAAATATAGATAGCGCATGGCCTGAATACACGTGATAGGAAAACCATTAAAGATCTAAAAGTCAGGATAGTATCCCAGTCCTCACGGCAGTCTCAGCACTCTTAATACCTTTAAATGAGTAATCTAAAGGACTTAAGTCCTCAAACTGACAGCCAAAGGTAGAGCTTTCTTTAAACTGAGTGCTTTAAAGCAATGGACCCCACAACAGCTTAACCTGCTAAGAGAGGGAGTGAACAGCAAAGAGAAAACAAAGATTTTTCTTACCAATCGTGGGATCGTGATCCTCTGGAAACCGGTGACTGATGAACTGCATGGTCATGGCTGGAAACAAAAGCCAGAGACACAACTGATCAAGTCTCGGCAACACATCTGCCGCTTCAGCGCTCACTTCACGCCACGCTTGAGCACGTTATCTCACTAACAGCTAAAACATAAAGCCACGCTCGGTGCAAGGCTGGGAGGAAGCACGGTAAACGAAACGGGTTAAACAGCCCGGGAACACCGAGAACTACGCCCTCGCCCTCAGCGAAGCGCTCCGTGCGAGGTTCGCAAACAAAGCCGGAGGCCGCCCGAACGCGGAAGCCGCTGACACACCGCGCTCCCGGGACGCGCCGGCGGGCGGAGCAGCGCCCGAAACCGGGCCGGTTCGCCCCAGAACCGCGTCCTCCCGCGGCGGCCGCGCAGAGCCCCCCCGGCGCTCCGGCCGCCAGCGCTACCTGCGGAGCCCCCGGGCCGCTCCGCGCGGCCGAGGGGAGAGCGGCGGCCCCGCCCGCGGCAGCAGAAGCGGGGCTCCAGGGCCGCCCCCCGCGGTTCCCCCTCCGACGGCAGATGGGCCCCGCGGTCCGCTCCGCTCCGCTCCGGAGGAGCCGTACGCACCGCTCTTGCCGACGCCACCGGCGCCCAGCATCACCAGCTTGTACTCGCGGGACTGCCCCGGCGCGCCGCCGCCGCCGCCGCCCGGGCGGGCTCCCGAATCCATCTCCTCAGCGCCCAGGAAGCCGCCGCCGCTGAAGAGGAGAGGAGAGCGTCAGCAGCGGCAGCCCCTCGCCCGGCCCTGCCCCGCCGCCACCCCCTTCCCCCTCACCGTCAGGCTCCTCCGCGCCGCATCCCTCCGGCTGCCGCTCCGCGCCGCGGCAACGACACCAAAATGGCGGCGGGTCCTCCACCGCCAGCGAGCCCCCGGCCACGCCCCCGCCGCGCGGAGGGGGCGGGGCCCGGCCAGCCCAGCGCAGGCGCAGTGCTCGCGCCGCCCGCCGCGCCCCTCCGCGCTGCAGGGTCGCGGGTTCGGGTCCCGCGGGCGCCTACGGCCTAAGGGCTCCCCACACACACTGCCTGCCAGGGCTGCTGGCTGCACTGAGGTCGAGCCTGGCCAAAAAAGCAGCAGGAAGCAGAATATTTATACATTTATTTATAATGAAAGTACGGTTCTAATTATTTACAACAGGTAGGAAAGACAGTGTTTGTACAAGGGAGCCAGCAAGGTCTTTCCGTGTGCAACAGCCACACACAGCCCCGTTTTTAAAACCACTTCTCCCCCGGGGAAAGCCGAGCAGCACCTCGTCGCGGTCCCGCGCGTCGCTGCTCTCCGTACGAGAGTTCTTTCTGCAACAGCCCGCCCGCCAAGAAAGCCCGTGGTGCAGTTCGCGTCCATCAACAACCCAACAACTCATTCCCGGGTTCCAGTTCCGCGCTTCACGGCAAGAGCGAGGCCTGCGCTGGGGTCCCGGCGCTGCGTGGACCCGGCTGCTGCCTGCCTTTTCTTTGTTAAATCGCCGTGAAACAGAAGGGGTAGAATCGAATGACAGATTAAGAGATGGGGGCGAACCTCAGGAGAAGGGGTTCCGTCCGAACTGCTGAATGGGAACGAAATGCAGAGGGGTGATGGGAGAAGATGAAGTGCCAGCGCTACAGCGCCAAGTCCAGCTGGGGATTAGCTTTCAGATGAACCCACCCAAAAAAACCGAGCATCCCCCCGCCCCGAGGTTTGGCTAGAACGAGAAGTTGTGGGGTTAGTAAAACCACATTTTAAAGAAAAAACAGTGCTGAGTTACAGGAGATGCTTAAAGTAAAAACAAATGACGAGTTTTAGGAAATGCGATCCCCAAGTTTTGCAGAACTACTGTGTATTCCTTTGTTGAAAGTCCAAACATTGAAGCCGGGGTCACCATGAGCTCAACGGGACTGCAGATGCAGGCTGACAGTAGGAACGCTCAATAAGACACAAACACGAGGTGTAGAATGAAGTCAGCATGACTGACTCTTTCCATTTTTAAGTTATCCTGGAAAAATGGGAAATGCGGACCCACAGGCTTCCCTAGTTTCTCTTTACAGTACTTCCCCCATTGTATAAGGGACTAGCCCTGTCAGAATACTATTTCAAATATTCTTTTAGTTGACAAATTCACTGCAGAAAGAAGGATTTTAAAAATAATGGAGCCCTTTCAAGGGGGAGTACTGAACCTTTAGCTTCTGCAAATGTAAAAACAATGCATATTTGCAAAGTTCATTTTGTAATATACATGCATTATTGCTAGAGGGGGGAAAAAAAAAAAAAGATGAATGAAAACTCTTCTGCAGGTTTTACGGTGCCATCCAAAATGGCATCTGTTGTTTAGCTCGCTGTTGTGAGGAAGGGTACTGGTATCCCAAACTCCATCCCTGTGAAAAAGTACTTGCGTTTTTATGGCCACCATGTTCCTCCTCTTCATCCGATGAATCTCCAGCATATGCCACTAATCCAAAGCCCTTTTCTGCAGTTTTCATCTTCTTAGCTTGATGATCTAGGAGGGGAAAACAAAACAATCCCCCCAGCCCCCAAGAAGGAAAAATAAAAATAAAAAGAGATAAAATGCCCCAAAACGAGTTAATAAAAAAAGATGTTAATTGTAAATTGTTAGTTGGACACCATTTTGAGGTCACAAGGCCAATGGTCATCCAAGGTCGAAGGCCACACGAAACAGCACCAGCAACAGCACGTGTGATCCATCAGAACCATGTAAGAGAACAGAGAAAGAAGAAAGAAACACACAAAAAAGGTAAAGTTAGCAAATGGGTCTAAGTGATGGAAATTTCACCGTTAAAGAGATAAACACGTAAAGAAAAGTAGAAATTTTGTTCAAAAGAAAGCTAACAGAAGAGCAATCTCTGGGACCAATACTGCAGAAAAACTAAGGTTAAACAGACTAACATGATGTGCCTGCAGACCTGAAAGGCACTGAACTACCAGGAGAGTTATAACGATTACATGTTTTACCAAGTTGCAAACACTTGATGTATGAAAGCCCTACAAAGGGAGGAAATCTGACAGCACTTCTGTTGTCCGCAGACAAGGTAGACATTAACTCATGCCTGTAAATACACACCTGAACCATAACTCCCACTGATACTCCTCAGTGCCTCTAGAGATAGCTGTTCACAATGTAAAGCCACATATCTGTGTTGCAGAACAATCCTGTGAGATTCTGTGCCTCAGCTGACTGAGGGGTCAAAAATACCTGTCTTTGGTCCTTCGCTTAATTACACTCTCCTCGTTCATACGGATATTTATTAAAGTTTTAAAAGAATATAATGTGTGTATAATCACAGTGAACATAAGTGATTTTAGAGCAGTACAATACAACCTGCTTTTCACTTAAAAAATGCGGTGTAAAGAACAGCCAAAAAGAAAAAAAAAATCACCGATTTGAATGAGTGTAAAGACCAGCAGAAACTCATTTGGGAAAGGAAAACTTGACTTACAAGTGTATTTTATTCATTGCACTCACCATGGTTGCCTGGTAAAGACCCCGCACCATTTCTTTCTTCAGATTCCGATTTCATCCCAGTGACAGGAAAAGCTGGCGGAGGCATCAACTGCCTATTCAAACCAATGCAAGCCCTTATTTTTTCTTTTTTAAAACAAGCGAAGAGTCAAAGGTAATAACAAACACATTCATAACTCAGTCCTTGACCTGAGGAGTTTAACTTTTAATTGCCTGACTAATCTAGTGACCTTCTACGATGGAGCGATCGCATCAGTGGACAAGGGAAGAGCAACTGATGTCACCCATCTGGACTTCTGTAAGGCCTTCAATATGGTCCCACCCAACATTCTTATCTCTAGATCGGAGAGAAACGGATTTGATAGACGGACTATTAGATGGCTAAGGAATTGGCGGGATGGCCACGTCCAAAGAGTTACAACGAACGGCTCAATGTCCAAGTGGAAACCAGTTACAAGTGGTGTCCCTCAAGGGTCTGTACTGGGACCAATACTATTTAATGTCTTCATCAATGACATAGACAGTGGAATTGAGTGCACCCTCAGTAAGTAAGTTTGCAGATGACACCAAGCTGAGCGGTGCGGTCTATACACTAGAGGGGAGGGATGCCACCCAGAGCGACCTTGACAGGCTTGAGGAGTGGGCCCATGCAAGCCTCATGAAGTTCCACAAGGCCAAGTGCAAGGTGCTGCACTTAGGTCAGAGCAATCCTGGGTATCAACACTGTCTGGCAGATGAATGGATTGAGAGAGAAGGGCTTGGGGATACTGGTGGATGAAAAATTGGACACAAGCTGGCAACATGCGCTTGCAGCCCAGAAAGTCAATCATGTCCTGGGCTGCATAAAAAGAAGCGTGGCCAGCAGGCTGAGGGAAGGGATTCTTCCCCTCTACTCTGCTCTCCTGAGACCCCACCTGGAGCACTGCACCCAGCTCTGGGATCCCCAGCACAAGACACAGACCTGTTGGAGCAGGTCCAGAGGAGAGCCACAAAAATGATCCGAGGGCTGGAGCACCTCTCCTATGAAGACAGGCTGAGAGAGTTGGGGTTGTTCAGCCTGGAGAAGAGAAGGCTCTGAGGAGACCTTATTATAACCTTTCAATACCTCAAAGGGGCTTGTAAGAAAGATGGAAACAGACTTTTTACCAAGGCCTGTAGTGAGAGGACAAGGGGTCATGGTTTTAAACTAGAAGAGGGCAGATTTAGATTAGATATAAGGAAGAAATTATTTTCTGAATGGTGATGAGACACTGGAACAGGTTGCCCAGACTGGTGGTAGATGCCCTGTCCCTGAACTGTTCAAGGTCAGGTTGGATAGGGGCTTTGAGCAATCTGATCTAGCAGAAGATATCCCTCCCCAAGGCAGAGGGGATGGACTAGATGATCTTTAAGGGTCCCTTCCAACCCAAACTATGCTGTGATGCTATGAAATAAAGTGCAAGTCTGACAGTTTTGTGGCTCAATACACTGAAGTGCGTAAGGAAGAATAGTGATGCCTGATGACTTCAAATAGCTAGGCTGAATTTAGGACTACATACAAGATGTAGAACATAGAAAACTTTGCCAATACCCTTGATGTATTTCATAACGACCAGAAAACAAAAGGGACTACCAAGTTAATCTTCCCCTGAAATTTCAGGCTGCAAAACTTCAAGTTTACAACACTTCCAGATTTGTTTTAAAATTGGAATCATTTAAAGTGTAAGTGCTAACCTATTTCACAAGAATATCCTGTTATCTCAAGAAGCTGGCAAAATACCAGACCCAGACAAAGTAAGACCATACACACTTTGAGAGGAACGGAAATCAAGCTATTTTCATTATGTAGCATGAAAAGGTACTCTTCCATCCCTTCTCCTTAAGAAAAAAAAACACCACAAAAAAACACCCACAAGAAAACAAACCACCCCCCCTATTCCCCAAGTCACAGAAGAGAACATGAAACACAGATCATCTCTGAAATAAGCTTTTTATCAGAATCAGAGAAGACCTGAACATAGTTCTTTCATCACTCACCTGTCCCTCTCTCTCTCCTTTCCTGAGGAACTTGCTGGCTTCGATCCGGCTCCATCGATTTCACTCTGACTGGAGAAGCCTGTACCTAAATTAGTCATATGAATGGGTCCATGCTATGAGCAGAAAAACACACGGCATTAGCAAATCTACAACTACAACATAAGCTATAGCTCCTTAATGATAATGATAGGAAACCCAACTTTTCAGAGCATATTGCCAACTAGTAGAAGAAACCACTAATCGCCATTGTTAAACAAAATGCTTTGTCCTAAAAACACTGAGGGTAACATAGTAAGAAACATGCCTGAGCACCAATATGGAAGACACCTCACCACCTACTCCACCTTTCCAGTAGTTCAGGACAGTAAAGATAGCTGCTTAGCTCATGGATCAACTTAGTACCTCTTCAGTCATATAGAATACTCTATAGACCTCATGCCACAGTAAACTCTGCTCAAGATACTAATATTAGACCTAAACACATAGGCAGTTCCTTATTTTCTCTAGGCAAAGCTTTTATTAAGGGTTTCTGCCTGTGAGCAGGGGTGTATCATGACAGAAGCATTTGCAGAAACTCCCTTTTCCTCACATACAAATCTGAAGAACTCAAAATTATTTTTATTAAAATCAACTGTTTAACATTCCCTATCAAAAAAAATAAAATCAATTTCTTAAAACTAGGCTTCTTGAAATCCTCTCAAGTGCAACCTGCAAGAAAGGTAAATGGGAAAATCTGGAAGTTATTACCACATTTCCCTCCCACCCCTCAAACAAGCCCACTCAAAAGAACAAACAAAACCCCAAGTAATCTCCCTTTAAACTAACCAGTGACACGCTCTTGTCATCTCTTTGACCTGAACGCACTGCTATTCTTCACGAAAGATTGAGGGTATGGAAAGCAAGCTGCCAATGAATCAAGTCAGTCACAGTTTAAGAACAGTGCATCCACTCAAAGAAACCAAAGCGTGGTCTCGATGTTTTGTAACAACTGCTGCCATCTGCCAAAGGTCTTGCATGACTCTTGTCAAATAAACTGTGATAAAACAATCCCTCTCCAGCCAAGTTCCATTTTGGTGAATGAATTAAAATTGCCGATTTTATTCCACCTGATATCCCAGCAGTCCCGACTCTCTCTCATCCGGTAGTTCCTCAGTGAAGCGTCTCTTTTGACCTTGGGGATGGGGTTGGACTTGTGGCTGCGTACCAGTCGGCACAGTTGTTTTTACTGGGGCAGCAGGAAGAAAAGGACCACTCAGTGGACTCTGGCATGCAGAAATTGAAAACAAAACACAAGAAAATTTGGTAATATGCATACAAAGTATTAATTCAATGTATAGTTTCACATATAGGAGCAGAACCCACAACTAGTTTCTCTTTGCAGAACCCAAGAGAAACTAAAAGGAAATTCACTACTTAAAGTATTTAATTTATAGAACGCTCCCACCTCAAAGTAATCACTACCTGTAACTCAAACTCATTGTACCTGCATAGCTGTATCACAGCCTGCAACAACACTTTTCATAAACAAGTGACCACACCCTGCAAACATCCTGTATGTTAACAGGTGGCTACGATACGAAAAACATGGTATGAAGCAGCCATACCAACAATTTAGTTGCTTAGACAGAAGCATCAGCAAAGCAACAGCCAGAAAACCGCCCTGAAGTAGTTCCAGATGGATAATTCTTCTTTAAGTATTTTACTGTTAGCAAAGAAACAGCTTAGTAAATTGACAACTATAGGGCAAATAATTCATCTGCGGGAGTACCTGGCCAGTGCTGGCTGGAGGCTGTACTTGAGATATTGGATACTGTGTCGGCACAGGCGGAACTCCTGTAGGTAGTGTTGTTAAGACTCCAGGTGCCAATGGCACTGCAGGTGGTACTATGCCTGGTACACCATATGGTGGCTGAACTGGTTGTTGAGGAGGGGGAACAACAGGATAACCAGACTGATACCCATTGGAAGGGTAATACGATGGCTGGGAAGGTACGCTATTTATAGCGGCAGGCTGTGTGAAGCCTGGTGAGAGAAAGGGGAAAAGAAGGGTCATCTTCAATTCAGTCAGAGTCACAAAAATAGTAAATTTAATTACCAAATGTAAAAAAAGCTGGACTTCTTTTCAACTGAAAGACTTAAAACACAAAGACTTCCACAGATAAATAAATTCCACAAAACTAACACTAAGTACAGCTCTGCAGAATGCAACTCCAAAGACTTCATTATTGCTAGTGTTTACCTGCTAAGGGTACTGCAGTGGTTATCTGATTCACAAATCGGGAGTATTCAGCATGAACCTACAAAGGATTTTAAAAGATTAGACAATAAACATCCATTTCCTATATTAATCTTTTGCAGGCAGAAGGCATCTTACCGTGCATCCCCACAAAACTGTAAGGGGACTTCGATTACAGAACATACTATGCACAAAGACAGCAATAATCCAAACATAAAAACCCAAAAACAAAACCCCACAGACCAAAAACACTACCAAAACCCTGCTGAACATCCCACTGATCCCGCTGGTCTCTGTGACAGATTTGTGTAAAATACAGGATAATCTTTCACAGGAAATACAGAGCTGTAAGCTAATTACTTCAGTAGACATAAAAATACTCAAAGAATCTAAAAGCTTCCATATCTTTTTCAAAGGAGACTTTGTAAGCCCATACTCAATTACTAATACTAACAGAAAGACTGTCTCACAGGATTTTACTCTGTTTGCATTCATATAAGAAAAGCTGATAAATTAATTTTCTGGGTGTACATGTGAGATTTTCTAAAACTTTTTTGGTATAATAATCACTTTAGGAAAGATAAAGCAGACAGCGTGGCTCTGGACAACTTTTAAAGCTAAAGCAAGGGAAGCTACAGCAATCAGAAAAAAGCAGGATTCCTTTATGTTTGCATACAGTCAGACAATTTTCACCCTCCATTCTACTCAGGAAGCATTTGCATTTTTTTTTTTCTCCCAAAATTCCACTACTACAGCTCCATCCTGAGAAATGTTTATTCACTGCACAAAAATCAGACAGCAGTACTTAGAAGGAAATACCTATTAGCAAGTCAGAACACATGGACAGTTTCGCTGAGAGCATAAAAAAACATCATTAGCCAGGCACACTCTAAAGCTACAACAGGCTCCGAAATCTCCTATTTGTAAGAGGTACTCACGGTTTGCAACAGATTCTCACACAGCTTTTTAGCAGCTGCCAAACCTTCTGGCTTTGGGTGACTGAAAACATATACAAAAAAATACCTCATAAGCACAAACATTTCCACCAAATTTGGGAGCTACTTCTTTCATCAGCAACCTGCTGTCAGATCTTATCCCTTTAACGAGAGATCAGTCACCTCAACAGGACTCTAGCAGCTCTGCAGCTATTTAGAACAATTGTGAACAAAAGCGATGAGTATTTATTTTCTACATGAAAATTCAGGTTAGTCTAAATACTGCAAGAAACGAGCACAGAACACTGACTTGATTGGTCAGTGCATTTTGTATTCTTCGCTTAAAGCTCAACCTCACAACCCAAGCCCAAAAAGAACGCAGCTTTACTGTGTTCCCAATAAAAGCACTATCTTATGGTGGAATATCACTTTATACCATATCATCATATGGTTGATATATTTACCACTTTAGGGAGAGCTCTATTAAAATAAAAGTCAGGTTCAAAACCTGTTTCATTTGCATTGTCAGTCAGAATTAAGAATTCCGCAAATTGATTAAGCATTAAGGTACATTCATGTCTGGGCACTGGTATTTTTATTTTATTTTTAAAACCCCCTCATACCTGATGTAGATGTACATGGGTTCAAAAGCTTCTCTGCCTGATGCTGGTTCTATGCAACCTGAGCCTTTCCCACGAAGAAAGACTTTGGCACCCGTTTCAATTTGAATGTGCTGCAAGTAGGAACAACCAGGCCCTTCCACCTTCTCCTTCACATTAAATGTAGGTACAGCATGTTCCAGACCAACAAATAACTTGTCCTGAACATAATGCATCTGTAAATGTAACAGTAAAAGGTTATTATTTCACTCTAAGAATTAGGATGTTCATTTCACTGGAGGCCAGAAATCTTATTTCTATGACAGTCAGAACAGTTCAGTGTTGGATGGCACAGTCAGCCCTTTGCTTTTCTGTAAGTAGGACTGCTCTCTCCATCCCTTTTCTTTTAGGAGGCTACCGTCACCTGAGTCTCACTCTGCCAACTCAGTCTGATTAGTCCTCCATTTTTCACAACACACAAGGGTTATTTTATTTTTTGGGGTGGTCTTTTGTTGTTTGGTTGTTACTTTTTTTAAATAAATAGCACATTATATGTATACTTTGTAATATGCAAATCTTTTAATCAGTGATATTCAATGAAAGTCACATAAACTAATTACTCACCCCTGACTGGAATGGAGGTTTTTGGCCAACTGCTGGAGACAACTGAGTAATAGGGGCTGGCTGGTGATAGACAGTAACCGTAGCTCCGTTGAATGTCGGACTAGAACCTGTGGCTGCTTTCACTACTCCATTAGTAATTATCTCTTTAATTCGGTTAACAGCTCCTAGTTGACAGAATATGAAATTCATTTATACTTCAGCCACTGTCAACTGCCCAGATTAACCAAACTATGAAATGACTAGGTTACTTTCCCATATTCTGTGACAGCAGATCTACAGGCAAAAAGATTACATCTGACAGTGGGGCCCAATATTAGCATTCTGGGATTGGATGGCAACAAGCATCAGCGTTCTTTCTCCACTCCCTCCCTGATAAAGCTTACGCTGATATATGCAGGCGGGCAGTTTTAGCCCACACATTTTAGCAACATTTAGAAACATTTACATTAACCCTGTATAGAACTTAAATCTGCGTGAATGAGCAACCTAACACGTAAGAAATTGTTTACTGGCTGTGGAAATCAAGGTACATACAAATGGGCAGCTTCAAGTTTCACAAGACAACTGAGGGCAAACCCGTGAACTGATACACAGAACAAATGAACACCTGAACAGTTTATACTTTTCCTTTTTTTCCAGCAGGCACAGGCAACCAGAAGCTCTTTGTGCTTCTAATAGAAATTCAGATATTTCATAAAAAACGTTCACACTTGTATATTGAAGGGAAGGTCTCCCTGTCACACACCTATTGTAATGGGATCTCAGCGTGTTATCAGTGAATAAACTTACACATAAGAGCTGTACCTGCCTAGGAACCCTACCCGCTGCCCCCGCCTTCCTTGTAGTCTATCACAAGTTTTTGTTTCATGACTTAAAGGATGCAGTACACAGCACCTTAGGTAGTTTTGAGCAGAGACCTTAACATCAAAGTTTAAATGGGGTCTGTTATCAACACGGAGATATTTATAGTACAAATCCATACCGGTCATAACAAAGGCCCTTAGTAAAACCCCTTTATCACAAATAATGAGAGAAAAAGCAGAATGCTTTGTACACTTACTGTCAACCAATTCCCGTGTCTGACCCTGGACATGAAGATACAAAGGACGATCTCTGGAAAGGAAATGTCAAATATTCCATGAAACCCACAGAGAACATACAATAATGGATTCAATCTAATTATATTACAGTCATCTAGACACATAAAGTCTTAAACACATAAAGATTGGAAATACTCTTCAAATAAGGAAGTAAATACATATTTATTGAAAATCACAGGGGTCAGTAAGCAAAGCTTTGCACTGAAAACTGAAAAGATTCAGAAGTTATTTACATGACGAGTTATTAAAGTTACACCACTGAAGACTTTAATTTGTTTGTCCACATGAAAGGTTAACTAAAAGCACCAAGTCTATGAAACATTAGCTCTCTTTGTAATTGGAAAGTTGCCCATTTTCGGCAAAATGCACAAGAGATCCAGTATAGTGTTCAGTCAGAGGGAGTTCAGCACAGTCTGATCTGTCACATTTGTAGTTTGTTTGTTAGGGTTTTTTTATTTCACCCTATCAATATTAAGCAGGTAGGAAAGCAGCTATGCAGTCAGTACTATCTTAATTGTAAACATTTGAAACACTCAACAGTCAATTCGCTCTGGCACACAGACTTGACACCCCAACCACATAGCCACCCAGAGAGAAAAAACAAAAAAGCAGAAACCCCAAAAAAGAAATACAAACCCGGGTCCCACTTTTGCTTTCTCTTCTGCAGTCATGAATCTCCCTCGAGTAGAAACAGCTGCTCCACTCAGTCGACTTATCTACAAACAATTTAAAAAACACAGTGACAAGTTTACCAATAATAAACAAAGCACACACAAAAAACCCAAAGCAGTTTAACCTATGTTGTTGTATAAAAAGACCAGAAGTCATTAATAAAGTGGTAAGAGAATGAATGGCACCCGCTAAAGGATGCTAGCTGTGCTACCTTACCTCATCGTATGACATTTTATTGAACAAACCAATAAACTATTAAAGCATCTTAGAAAACACAGGTTTTGTAAAAAGAGGAAACGACCACCAAATATAGTTTATTGCAAGCTCTTTTAACCTTACAAACAGGTACAAATGTGCTGCCAAGCCTAACAAATCAGATTTGGATCCTGAACATACCTCATCCTGAGTCTGTCCTCTTGTCAGCAGGTTTCTGCATGTGAGGGGGACATCATTGATTTCTACCTCTGCCACCACAAGGTCATCTTTGCTTTTACTTGTAGCCGGACCTTTTCCCAGAGCCTGCAGCTTCAAAGACAACCGTTGCAAAAGACCAGCAGTTGGAAAGCAGAGACAAATGATGTAACAAACAAATTGATGCTAGTACTCTAAGAGGTGAATATCCTTTTTGTTCTTGCCGTTCAGCTGTTGAACCCAAAAGCTTTACAAATATTAGCAGAAAGCACATTATATCTACTACTTAATCTACCTCTTCACAGCCCTGAGCCCAAATAAAAACACTAGTTTTATCTTCAGCACATTTTAATATAACAAGTAATTACTGTTTCTGTTCTGTAAATGGAGAAACAGATGTAGAACTAAGCAGTAAATTTGCTCAAACGGAAACCAAGGCATCTTACACTTGAATTGGCATCTCTGACAGAAATCTGTGAGACTAATAGAACATGTAATTCACACTTCTCTCAACTCCCCTTACATAGACATAGAATTTAGAATTTCTGTTCAAGACCTAAACTCATCCACACTATGACTGCACTCCCCCCTCCACTTATTTTTTTTAAAACAAGGCCATGATATTTTGTGTCAGTATTTAAGTGCTAAGAAAGGAAAAGCCACAGAGTCACAAAAAGATTCAGAAGACATGGCAGAAGAGCTGGAGTTACAACAAAGACCTTATAGCTTTTTCCACATGTAGAGAGTTAGCTAGTACGTCCTTCTACAAATTCTGAAATGCTTTTGGGGACATGGACATAAAAGAAAACTCTACGAAAAGAGAACCTTCCAGTAACATCCAAAAGGTATCTATCCACTCTCATAAATATCACATGAAGCACAGCACTTGCAAGGGAGCCAGAAGGCAGCTATAGAGGGACACAAGTCTAATGCATTGTACATGCATTCCATTTCTCCATTCCTTCCACACTTAAAAAAAAGTACATTCATTAACCTGCAGGCTCCTTAATTTCCATTTGCTCACAATCTGAAGTGCCATCAGAGTTAATTACTCTGGAAGTGTCATCACTGAACATCTCCTAACAAAAGCAACTTCTAAAATAAATCATCCCATCAGAAAATTAATTGGTTAAGTGGTTCCCACAGCGATACAATTTGTCACAGGATGCCAGAATGCCACCAGAGCTAATGGAACAAACATAGATGGAAGAATGAGACATCACAGTATCTTCCAATTTTTAGGTGTCTCAAACTGCCAGTCAGCAAACAGACTTTCCTTCCATCCGGTATGACTACGGAGGCTACCATAGCAAGCCACGCGTTCTTCAACACTGAAAATTTCACATCCTCAGGTGCATGTTAAGTATTGAGAAGCAGACACCATTGTGCAGCAAACAATGTGTAAAACCACCCAGGACTGCTGATGGCAATGATCAAAGAAACACTCACTACTAAACCTCACATATTACAAAGCCCGTAACGATCATTTCGGATACAGAACTTACAGAGAACCAACTAGGGTGAATATGTGGCAGAGCCCATTTGCTACTCTTTCTTATATTATCTGTGAATAAATCCAATGACAAAATGAGTACTTATTTTCATGCTGCCTTACAAGGCAAACCCTTAGAACATAACTGGCGGTCCCACCAATACCGTGCATGTGAAAAAGAAGATAAAATACACCATGAAAAGATACTCTTCTTAACTTTGTATCTGAACAAGTTTGGAAGGAAACCTGAAACAGCCTTCTAAACCTGGCTCTAGCATAGGCTAGTAACATGCAGAAAAGCAAGGCTGTTCCCATTACTGAAATTGGCAAACAGGCTTTAAGTTACACTTGCTTTGGAATAGAAAAGTTCAGTTGGAAGGGACCTACAACAATCATCTAGTCCAACTGCCTGACCAAGGTTCAGGTCAGAGCTGACCAAGTTGTTTAGAACTTGGACACACAGCTCCTACTCATAATGTGCTGAAACGTGAAAATAATTTGGTCTCATGTTTTAAATTGGCTGGTTTATACTGCAGTTTTTACATCAGCTGTACTACTTAGAAAATACTTCTGAAAAAAGCTTATCACCTTCTGACAGATCGCTTTGGTTAAGCCTTATGGAAGAGCAGCAGGACTGACCTTACAGCTACACTACTGTCTTTTGTTATTCTGAAGAAACTTTTAAAAAAGGTTTTGCGAATGTTTTTTGTTATATTCTGCTTTAGGAAGCAAACCTGCATCATTTCCCGTCTCACTGAGTGCTATTCCGAAAAATAACCGTCGCAGGTCTCCGGAAAACAGACCTGACACCCACCCTCGCCCATCACCCCCGGGCCTGGCGGTCCCACCATCACGGCACGGCTCCTGCCGCCCCTCCGGGCACCCACCTTGTCCGCCGTGCTGGGCGCCGGCTTCAGTTTCCCTTTGGCCATTAACATCGCGTTGATTTTCGCGGCCACGGCCGCGGCCGCATCCAGCGCTCCCGAGGGGGCTGCGGAGCTCTCGGAGCCCGCCACAGAGGAGCCGCCATCTCCGCCGCCGGGAAAGGGGCGCCCGGGCAGCGGCGCCGTGCCAGGGAGAAGGAAGGCGGGGGCCGGGCCGGGCTGGTCCCACTTACTGCGGCGCCTGGAAAAGAGAGAGGCCTCAGACCCGGCCGCCTCCCAGCCCGCTGCCCCGCGGGAGCCCCAGGACCTGCCGCGCCTCGCAACCGCCCCACCGAGGCCCTTCTCCGGGGGCGCCCGAGGCCCCGCCACGCCCGCAGCCCGGCCTCACCCGCCAGCGGCCCCAGCGTCGCGCTGCCCTCCACCACCCGCTGACATGGCTCCGGCCCGGCTCCACCGCCTCCGCGCCAGCCGCAGCGTCATTTCCGGCCTCCAGGCCGCCTCGAAACGCCCCTTCCGGGCGTTGCCACGGAGACGGCGCGGCCCGCGGACGGCGTCCCCTCAGGCGGGGCTTGCCGGGAACCGACACCGGACAGGCAAGGAGGACCGGGACGGGGCGCGGTACCTGCCCCCGCTGCCCTAGCGGACGGCACGCTCTGAGGCTGACCGCGGGAAACCGCCCACCGACCGCGCAGCACCGCGGCAAAGGCGAGGCGGTACAGGCCGGGGAGCGCCCGCACCGCAGGGCTGCCGGCGATGACGTCACGGAAGACGGCGGCTGCAGCCGAGCACGCGCGCTCCGGGCACTGCCAGCAGGGACCTCACGCATGCGCAGTGTTGCCCCTAGCGGCTGCCCACCCGTACTGCCACCGGGCCGCTGACGCATGCGCACCGCTGTCTGTCACAGTGCCGCCGTCAGTTGTTTACACACCGGTACGGCAGCCGGTCGGCTGACGCATGCGCACTGCCCCCAGCCGCTTGGGCGCGAGTTACACTTCGCGCTACCCCCTGGCGCATGCGCGCTGCCCTCCGCCGTGCTGGCGCCTCTAAGCCGCGGCCGGGGGAGGAGAAGCTGCCGCCATCTTGAGCCCAACGGCCGCTGAACTCGGGCCTAAACACTGCTCCAGGTCCCCCAAGAGGCCACAGGCCTGCCCGTGGGCAGCTGTCCTGGTGGTGTGGAGAAGAGGGGGTGCTGGAGAGGCTGCGGAGGTGCCTGGTCTCTCCCTCTCTTTGTTCAGCTGCACTTCCACAGAAACGGTCACCATGAGTCACCAGGAGCAGATCTGTTTTAAGACTTTCTGGGCTGTACCGAGAGGCTTTTGGAGGGTATTGGGAGGCACTTGGAGGGTCTTTGGTCTCTCTTTCCAAGTAAAACTCAGACTTCCAGTCATAAAGGACATCCCATTTTCCTCCCTCCAGTTCAGTACTGAGTGTTGCGACCATGACACAGATACCACTTTATCTCTGTGCAACGTGGATGGAATTGTAGGCTTTCTTTGAAGAATTAGAGATCAGTTTCAGATCAGTTTGAAAAGCCTGCATGTGGTGTCTGATGCTCAAATTTGCCCACTGTCCCTGTCAGCTATGCCACAGTTTGTTTGCCTGTGGCATGGTGGATCCTTCTTGTTCAAAAAGCAGGTCGGAAATACTTCCTTGGGAAAAGGATGGCATTCCAAGGGCTCCCCCAGGAGGGAAACCTCTCAGAAGGCATGTTCCCCTCCAAATTATTATCCTATTCCTGAAGGAAAAAGCGGGGAAGAGGACAGTTGGGGACTTGCTGTGTCAAGGGCAGCAGCAGGAGCTGGCCCTGCCCCATGACGAGACTGATGAATGCCGGCCCAGTAATGACTCTTCTGGTGTTGCGAGGGAAGGGGACCACTGTGGCACCAAGTACTGTGACAGGCTCCTGCAGAGGGGTCATTTATCTGCATTAACTAATTAACGATTGATTTGATCTTTGCACTTGTAACTGGGGTTCCTGCAATCCTTCTCCAGGATCCACCAGTCTGATCTTCTCTCCTGGGACTGAACTAGAGGCTCAGCAACTTCGCAACCATCTGAGCCCTGCCACACGTCTTTTGCAGATGGCTGCTCCACCAGACAGGATCAGACCTTCACAGAATCACTAAGGTTGGAAAAGACCTGTAAGATCATCAAGTCCAACCATCAACCCAACACCACCATGCCCACTAAACCATGTCCCACAGTGCCACGTTCACACATTCCTTGAACACCTCCAGGGATGGTGACTCCACCACCTCCCTGGGCAGCCTGTTCCAAATGCTTCTCCTAATATCCAGCCTAAACCTCCCCTGGCGCAACTTGAGGCCATTTCCTCTTGTCCTGTCGCTAGTCACCTGGGAGAAGAGACCAACACCCACCTCACCACAACCCCCTTTCAGGTCATTGGAGAGAGCGATAAGATCTCCCCTCAGCCTCCTCTTCTCCAGACTGAACAACCCCAGCTCCCTCAGCCTCTCCTCATCAGACTTGTGCTCCAGACCCCTCACCAGCTCCGTCGCCCTTCTCTGGACACGCTCCAGCACCTCAATGTCCTTCTTGTAGTGAGGGGCCCAAAACTGAACACAGTATTCGAGGTGCGGCCTCACCAGCGCCGAGTACAGGGGCACGATCACCTCTCTACTCCCGCTGGCCACACTATTTCTGATACAGGCCAGGATGCTGTTGGCCTTCTTGGCCACCTGAGCGCACTGCCGGCTCATATTCAGCCGGCTGTCGACCAACACCCCCAGGTCCTTTTCCGCTGGGCAGCTTTCCAGCCACTCTTCCCCAAGCCTGTAGCATTGCAAGGGGTTGTTGTGACCCCAGTGCAGGACCCGGCACTTGGCTTTGTTGAACATCATACAATTGTCCTCGGCCCATCGATCCAGCCTGTCCAGATACCTCTGCAGAGCCTTCCGACCCTCGGGGACCTTGGGGAACTGGCAGCGCCAGGTGCCACCCAGGGAAGGGTCGGATCCTGGCAGCTGGATGTCGAGCAGGGTTTCCCTCCACCACCCGCTGCCCACACACACACTTCAGCTGCAGCTCTTGGGCTTGGGAAGTGTGGTGTTCATTACCCATCACAAAATGCCAAGACCTTTTGTTACCAGGCAAGCAGAAAAGCTCCCAGTTGAGAAGTGTATTTTGCAGTCAGTCCGCTTCCCACACCTTCAGCCTAAGTATACGCTCTTTATTTAATACGTTTATTTTATCCAGAAGCGGGGCCCAGATCCCCTGAGCTGACAGGCGTGACAAAGCCATGCACACATCTGCTGCTTGGAGAAGAGTGTCTTGAAGGCGGTGTCTCCAGCGGCCGAGTGTCCTGGCTCACCGAGGAGCTAGCTGCAGTCAAGGCTTTAGATATGACGGTAGACAGGCTTGGTTGGATGAACATAACTGAACAAGGCATGTGCCCTGTCATGCTTCTTTTCAGGAAAGTAAAGGCATAGCTTGTCCAGGAGATGACCTGGCCAGAACTTATTGTCACTTGACTTTTGCATCTTATTCCTCTGAAGATGCCTGTGAAAAAAAGGGGGGGAGGGAAAGGGAAGAAAAAAAAAATAAGTATAGCACATTTTACAGTGAGCCTGACAAGGACCAGCTCTCTGGGCTTCCAGACCCCGGGAAGGTCTGCCAGACCTGTGCAGACTCTGTCAGTCCTTATTAGACACGAATGACACTGGAAATGCCAGCTTGTGAAGCTATCTTAAGAGCTGCTTTGTTGCCCATCACTGTAGTATCTAAACACTTTAACTCAGCTAAACAAAGAAGACTGTGCTCTGCTTTGCAATGTTTTTTTCTCTCCAAAAGCTTCTCTGGCCATCCAAAGCTCGGCTCTTCAGGATTGTCTTTCTTCCACAAGAATAAACATTCTCTGAGGGGATTTCAGACAAGCGTTGGGTCGGTCTGAGGAGAAGCTTTGTCACCTCTGTAGTTCAGAGCACAGAGCTAGTCCCAATTAGTCTGCAAGGCTCCTGCCAGGCACCACAAACTGTTCACCGGCACCACTGCAATGCAAAGACTTTGCTAAAACACAGGAGTGGCCGTGTAGCTGAGAAGAGGATCTGCCTCTTCACTGTCACTCGCTGCTCCCTTGCAGCATCCTAATGGTTCACTCCACTACCTTGGTACTGCCTCTGACACCGTGGGGACTGAGCACAGAGGGGTGATACACCGCAGGGCAGCAGGAGGGGACTGCTCTTAAGCCCTCTTTGGACAAACCTATTTTCTGCCTGCTCAGCCTGGCTTCCAGATGCAGTTCCTGATCTGGAGGTGCTCCCAGGTGATAGAGCACCATCACGTCCTGTGCTGTAGTATCCTCCAGGCTGCCTGATCTTCCTTAGGTCTTCTCCCTCCTTGATGATCCTGTCTCCTGGATGCAGCAGGCCTGTTGGCAAAGTGTACAGAGAAAACAGTCATGCCTCGCCCTGGGATCAGGAGCCCTGTTTCAGCTCAGACGTTGTAGGCGTAGCAGTCTTCAGCTGAGCCACAGCCATGTCTGTTCCTGGCCATGGACCCGCTGATCCTGACTATGGTCTGACTTCCTGGCCTGACTTTGGACCTGCCCCATCACCATGAACTTGCAGCTTGCCTCGTGAGCTGCACTCTCGGTTGAACCTGACTGCCATCCCAGGGGCAACGGGACAGGGCCCTGGCTGATCTGCAGTGCCCTTTGATATCTCAGCCCTGCTCTGGCCCTGTTGATGATATTGCTGATCCTAACCGGCAGCATCTGCCACAGCTCTCCGAGGGCTGCAAACATGCTCCATTGGCAGTGCGCCCTGACATCAGTCATGCTTCTGGGCTTGGGAAGAGACATGAACTTGTCAGATTTGGTGCATTCGCATCAGGCCCTTGGTCTTTGCTTTACCTTTCTGCAGCGTTGGCTCGGTGATGTGAACACTGCGCTCTTTGCACAGCTCGGAGCTCTTCACATAGCTCATGAAGGCACTCCTGCGATATCGGTCAACCAGTTCTCCCAAGTCAGCATCCACAGTTGATGGCAGACAGTGCTTATCAACAGGGCCATCCCCAGATCTCACCATCCGGCACTTTTCTTTCTTTTCTATCGGGCTGTCTTTATTCTGCAAGTAAAGGGCACATCCTGATTAGCATTCAGTGAGGCCCTGGAGTTGCTGCATTCCCTTCAGAAAAGCTACAGGCAGGGATTAATCTCAAAAGTGTGTGCAAACAGGAGGCAGCACCCTGCAATGAGATCACAGGGATAGGCACTCCTCTGGGAGTGCAATTCCCATCCAGAGCTGGGTCTTCAGACAGATAGTCCCTGGAGGGCTTAGCAGAAGAGCAGCACACTGGGCACAGGTGCCTCAGATGAAAAAAGTCTTGTAGTCACCTTCTCGATTCTGATTGTATCAGGGAGCCAGAGGCTCTCCCCATAGCCGGCGACTGTGGGCAGCACGTTGGCAAGAGCACGTTGGTAGTCTTGTATTCTGCCACAGTTCATCCAACCCAAGATGCTCCAGAGAAAACATTTGGGAGTGAGTGAATGAGTGAGTCACTGTTATATTTCCATTGGACTGTCTTGCACTGAGCCTCAAAACTGAACAGGACAAAGTGCTTATCAGCACCTTAAGGGACAAATCACAGCCCGGTGGATAGGTCAACTAGATAATCAGAAGACAGCTCCCTCCCCAGACATAGAAACTGCTTCAGCTTCTCCTCCTCCTTCTTCTTCTTCTTGCCAGTTACCCAGAAAGTGTTTATCTCACCAGAGTGTTCAGAAGCCAAATGAATTGTTTGAGATGGCTTGTAGCACCTCAGCTGCAAGGCACCATGTGGTCAAGGGACTACTGGGAAGCTAATACGCACAATAACCCCTTGCCCTTTCCTTTACTGCTGCACTGTCCTCCAAACCACCCAGCATTCACCAAGGCAGGCAGGTGTGCTTGCTCTCCTGCCACATACACAGTACCTTCTTCCACCGTCTCCTCTCTCTTACAAGTTTTCCAACCTCTTCCATTTCATCATAGCTCAGATGTCGTCGTTCTGGCTCAGTGTTGACTGGTGGAACTTCCAAGTGTATTAACTTTCTTTTGGGCTTGGTAGGAGCCATCTGTTTCACTGTGTCCCCAGCAGAAGGTGGACAAGTGGCAGTTTTGCAGGTGGCTTTCCAGAACTGAGCCTCTACACCCGGGATAGATTAAAAAACAAAAAAAAACAAAAAGCCCAGAGAAGCCATGTTAGAGCGTAGCAGAAAGGAACATCTGATCCATGTTTAAAACAAAGATGTTTGGCATGTTGTGCTGATTGGAACTCCCAACAGAGCTTACTAAAGAATAAGCTCTTCTGAATCATTTTTTTTCCAGCTGCCACCAACAGCTGGAGAAAGGGTCTGC
Organism: Gavia stellata; assembly: GCF_030936135.1. NCBI lineage: Eukaryota > Metazoa > Chordata > Aves > Gaviiformes > Gaviidae > Gavia > Gavia stellata. The sequence continues at coordinate 3,285,947 of NC_082626.1, forward strand.
TTTGGATGGGCTGGATGATGAGTGCTAACAAACAAAATCCAGTACAGGATGTTAAACTGCAGGGTTCAGACTTTGATCCCAACCAAAAAGATTGGATAACCTGTCTCCTGCAATTGGGCTGACTATGGTATTGCACATCCCCCCGGATCCTTCAGCTTTTCCCTAGAAGTCTCCTTCTGGCCACTCTACTCTAGGACAATGGACTCAAGAAGCCATATTCTGGACCCACTTTGGCATTTCCTGTCTGTTTAAAGATGCTTTCCCAACCTGGTGCTCTCCTCTCACCTGTTCTGGTCTCTTGGGATTGTCCTTTCCTCATTTCCAGCCACTGCTTTTGACAGTCAATCAGATCTTCGGGGCTTATAAAATTCCCCGGTTTTGAGGAAGTCAAGAAGATGACCACGTCCTCCAGATCCTTGTCGCTGATGGGAACTTTGGTCTGGCAATCAAAACAGAAAATGACAGTGGGATCACCAAAAGATCAAAGCTTGCCGCAGAGTGGGAGGGGCGAGTTTTGCTGTTGTTCCAGATGCTTTTGCAGGGAAGCATGGCACAAAGGCAACCTGCTGAGGTTACCTTGGGTTTATCAAGCATTCACAACTTGACCGGTCTTCTGCTGCCCTCTGCAGAGCTCTCAATTTTTACTGTGCCAAACTTCCCAGCCCTCTGGGATTCAGGAAGATATTATGGCTGGGACTAGAATATCAGTTAACATCTGAATTCCTAAACCCAAATAAACCTGAACATGCTCTTCACAGCTCTGTAATGCTGTAGCCTGTGGAAAGTGAGGCCCAGTGTGAGCCATGCTGTGCAAACATGTACTGAATAGCCCCTTCAACAGGTTGTGGGGGCTATTCTCTGAGACTAAGGCAAGTGAAAACGCCCCTTGCTGAAGCTCTTCCATTTGCTCTGGGTTGGCACGCAGGAAAATAGGGCAGAGTTGCAGCGTTCATTATTTTTCTGTTCCCTACATACCTCCTTGATGACTTTGATGAAGTCTGCTCTCTTGATCTTCCTCCCCTCCATACCAGCCTTCTTGAATACGTCCACCATCCTCAGCTTCTGTTTGTGCAGGAGGTTATGCAGCGTGACAAGAGCCTGGGGATATGGTGCACAAATAAGGGGAATTCTACCCTTCTTCTGGGGCTGGCTGCTCTTTGGTGGTGAGCGCTGAAAAGTATTAGAAAATACCCTGAGATCACCATTATCCAGGATCACCATGCCCATCAATGTGGCATCAGCTGGGGTAAAGTAGCGTCATTCTACTGATTTCACAGCAGACGCTATTTCCGATGCACTTCCGTACTTACATCCAGGCTGTCAGTCACGGGTGATTTGACAGCAGCCTTCCTGTCTGCTCTGTGTGCCTTTATTCTTTGCCAGCATCTTTCTTCTTGCTTGCTGAGGGAAGGTTTATGAGTCAGCCATTTTTCAATGTCCCCTAAGCCTTCCAGCTCAGTTCGAAACTTCCTCCTCGCCTGAATCCAAGCCTCCACCATTTGTAGACCCTCTTCTGAATTGGAGGTGGTCTCTGGGAAGGTGAGGCTATCTTCTTCCTGGGGCAGCTGCAAGACAGACAAATGACAGAAATCTGTGGCCTGAGTTGGTTTCAAAGAGGGAGAAGCTGGTCTTGCCACACATGGAGCAAAAATAATGTGATGTCTGGATTTGCATGGCCCACACCTACTTGCTTTCAGTTTAAATGCAAATGTTGGATACGTATTTCTCCAATGGTGTCATTGGAAACCATGCTCCAAGACTACTTCTGGCTTGACTTCAGACAAACCCTCTTATCATATCCTCGCTGCTCATGCTGGTACTTTACGTGACAACAGGTGCACTTCTTGTGGAATTGAGAGTGGGTATGGTGGTTTCCAAAACCAGCAGCAAGCCTGTCACAGAGCGGTGTGGAAACACGCATGGTAGGATGTGGTCAAAAGTGGCGGCCTCCGTGCATGTAGTGGGCAGGGACCTCCAATTCGGACGTGCTTCTGGCTGAACCAGAAGGGGTGGGGTGGAGACAGGGACATCAGCAAACCATTTCACAAAATGCTGGCTCCGTGCCACCAAGGAGCAGCTGAAATAACATGTTGGCCATTTTGCTTATGAAGAATGGCCGGAGTGCTCCCCGTGCTACTTGGAGAGACAGCTCTCCCCCTCCACGCCTCCGGCTGGAGCTGGCTCAAGCCATGTGACTAGAAGAGCTCCTGCTTGAGCTCCAGAGCTGGGGCCTGGGCAGAGGTGGCCACCTTTCCAGGGACGGAGTGAGCCCACTGATGCCCTCACCCTGGCCGGCTGCTCATTTTGCCCCTTGGCCTCTACCAGCAACTCCTCCCTCACAGCAGTGAGCACCCAAGAATGAAAACCACAGCCACCCGCCCTGCTCTTTGGAGGGAGCAATGCTGCTGGGACTTGGAGACCTTCCCAACTCAGTGCCACCTCAACCAGAAAAAGGCTGCTCTGTTGATACTCCCGGACCTGGGCCCTCTGCATCTTGTCACCTTCCCTCCCAGCTTGCGGTTGAGGCAATTTTAGCAAGGTGACCGTTCCTGCTTTTATGTTCTCTTTTTTCTCCTCCCTTTTGGCCATGGATGCCTCCAGTTTTCTTCTACCATTCAGCCTAAATACAGACTGTCCTTTCTACAGGGAACCCAGAAATGCTGTAACAGAGGCTAGTCTCATCTGCCTTTGCTTTTTTTTTTTTTTAAATAATGCTCTTCTCTCTCTCATCTTCCTTTTTTCTCCAGTTTCTGTCGACAGCCAGTTCTTACAGATGCAACCAGAAAGCCCTTCTGTTATGACCAATGAACTAAGTAATCAAAGAGCTACTTTTTGAAAAGGGCTACAGTTCCTTTTCTGAGATGAACAATACCCAAAATAGGTAATTGAATGGGAAAATGAGCCACAGTAAGAGATCTACTCAGAATCAGTACCTATGTATTTTTTTATGTACCTATTTCTCCTAAGATATCCCCACTTGATTTTCTACAATCAAGTGACGCAACAATTGTCTCAATCCATATTACGTACCTGTCCTGTCTGCCTGTGTTCTTCGGAAGCAGGCAATGGCAATTCAGGGCTCTCAAAAGGAGTTTCTTTGTGCAGCCTTCCTTCTGTGCCTGCACATTGTGGCAACAGTCTGAAAATACACACCGGGGTGAGTTGGTATGAGTGCAGGAAGAGTTTCTTCTCCACCCTGTGCTCACACTGCTCACCTACTTTGGCAGCAGAGTGAGCTTTCTTGACCCAGTTGTCTTTCCCTCCACAGAGACAGGGATAGCCCTGAGCTGTAACGCTCAGATGTGCCAGCAAGGAAATCAAGGAGATGAGCTTTTTCCATAAGGCAGGCTCCAGGACATGAAGCCTGATGCGGCCCTCTTGATGGAATGACGAGAGGGTTTGCATCCTGTGCAATGACAGGCACCTGGAGATAGCAGTGTCCTGCTCCTGGCCATTACACTGACCACTGCAAAGCAGTCCCAAACACTGTGGGACTTCCCGTCCAGCAAGGAAATGCACTGTCTGGTGACGTGTGTTAACAGCCCTTCTGAGTTAATACAAACACTGGGTCCAAAGGAAACAGGGGAACAGGTTTCTCAGAGAGCTTGGGCAGTCTCCATCCTTGAAGGCTTTGAAGATGAGACTGGATAAAGTCCTGAGCAGCCTGGTCTGACCTCAGCTCATAGGTGACTTTGCTTGGAGCAGGTGGTTGGACTAGGACCTCCAGAGAGCCTTCCAACCTCCATTATTTTATGAGCCTATAAAACATCCCACACAAGCACTAGAGCACAAGGCCACTCTAATCGAGCCCTTTCAGAGTCTTACCTGCCATGAGGTCCTTCTCCCTCTGTTTTCTCCTGCGCTTCTTCCTCCAGCTTAACTCTGGCTAAGCTGTCTAGAGAAATGCCCCTTCGCAGACGCTGCAGTGTGTGATGAACAGCTGCTGCAAGGGTGAAAGGAGAAAACCTCTCAGAACAGGCAGGAGGAGGCACAGATCTGCCCTGCAATGTTAGAAGCTGTTTGAGGCCTCGCTGGGATTCCTTCTGAGACCTGCTTTCTCGGAGGGAGATCTTAAGCCCTTCCTGACACCAGCCTTGATGCTGTTCAACCCTCCATAGCCACATTGTTCTCTTCCGTGTGAGTTTTCTCCTGCTGCGGCTAGTCCTTCCTCTGCACAGCAGCTTTCATGGGGAGACAGATCTTGGTGCTTAACATTCTCTTTTGGGGGAACAATTTCTTGGCGTTGCATATGTGTTTGGTATACAAAAATTTGCTATCATGGCACATTCAACTCAAACACGTTATGGCTTTGATGTTCCTGAGGGATTTAGGTAAAGGAGCTAGACTTCCCAGCTTTAAAAGAGAAGTGAGGTCTTGGCACAGCTTAGTAACCTTTGCACAGTTGTTCTCTACATGATTTTTCTCATCAAATCACACCGTGGTGATTCCAACAGATACACCAATCCCCCAGTCTCCCACAACTCAAGGCAGAGTTTGTCATTCACAGTGCCAGTGGAATTCCCCAAACATTGACTCCCTCCTGCACAAACAGACTCCTAAAATGGAAGAGGTATACTCCAGGGCATGGAGTGCAGGGGCAAAACATACTTCAGCACTGTCTACTGCTGAGCTCTCCTGGGATCTTGCTCCAAAACCAGTCCCTTGAGATTTACTGGGAGGGGTAAATAGAGGCACACAGGGTGCCGCTACCATTCCAGGCATCTATTGTAGCCTGGGCCCTAAACATCCACCAGTAATGAAGACAGGCAAAGACATAAACCTCTGCTAGGAATCAGTCACTAACATTACCTCTTAATCCCAAGCTGCTCAAAGCATTCTCAAATTCTGTAATTATCTCTTTGTCTGTGGGAGGAGTTCTTCGAGGCACTGCCCTAGTCTCAAACCTGGAAATAGGAAGAAGGCACAATTCTGAGAAACGGGCTTCTTTGCCAGATGAATGTCAAGGTATCTCTGTAGAGTCAACCCCATGTCCTAGGCCATTAAGGGAACCACCAAGTAGTGCTGGCCTCAGGAATGGCTCAGCAGCCCCTCACTAGACAGAGGTTTGGGGTTTTTGCCTCAGTCCTCCTGTGCCATCTTGACCCAAGAAGGCGTTTCGGATATACTTTGATTCACATGAGTTTCACAGAAGGCACAGAAACGTCACAGAGGACTTGCATGCATCTGGTCTTTGATCCACCCTCTAAGAGAAAATTTCCATGTTATATTCAAAACAATGGAAATATTAGGATCTTATTTCTGTTACATGTTTGGGCAGTCTCTAGCAATGGAAAGAGTATGAGCAGAAGAAAGGTTAGCAGGGTTGCCTAAATCCCTCTGCCTAGCAAATCAGTTCCCTCTGATGGGAGTAATGGTAAAATGCAAACCACAATCAGTAACAGAGGATGCATAACTCCAGACTAAGCAAAAGCAAGGATGAAGTTAACTGCAAAGCAGTAATTTGACAGAGTGCTACCAAACATGAGCTGAGCACATCTGCGCTTGGTCAGACAAGGGCTGCAGAAACAAATATACTCACTGTGGAAGCTGGTGGACATGGCCAAAATGGCTCGGAGAAAGAGTGACTTCTTTGTCTGATATGACCCACTTCTTCTGCAACAGGGACAGAAACATCTGACGTGACTCCAGGGAAATGAACTCAATGCTCACAATGGCTTTTCCATAGCTCCAAGAATTAGTGGCCTCTCAGCAAACTTCTGGCCAAGTGCTTCAGCCCCTTGCTAAAACAAGCTGTACAGCATATCATCTGCTAGGGCGAAGAATGTTGCCAGCCTTTTTGCAAGGACAAGAGTTGATGGCGTCAGGCAGGAGACTCCTTGTTTACCAGGGAAGAAGTCAATGGTGGCAAACACAAGGGAAGGCCCATTACAAGCCTGGGTTCCTGGCTGCTGGTTGCAGTGAGGTGGCTTGCCTGAACTATTGCTGAACCGAAAACAAATGGTTCTAAGCTGGTTTTATCCCCTGAGTCCTTCCAAAGACTTCCAAAGAGTCTGCACGCCTCTGCAGTGTGGAGGAACCCAGCCACCGGCTCCTTCTCTTCTGTCAGGCCAGGAGAACTACACCAATAGCATGCCAGCAGTCATGAGGGGCTGGTCTCAGCAAGGCCTTGGTGTCTCTGCGCCTCAGCCTCATGTCCAGGACGTGGGGTGAACATCATCACCCCTGCCATTGCTTTGGCCTTTTTCCTATTTATGGCAAGGCCCTTCCAAGGGCTTTCCCTTGCCCAGCAAAAGTAGTACTGCGTACCTTCCCAGCACCCTTGAACCGCAGCAAATAAAAGAAAGAAACTACAGAAAGCTTTCACTGCTACTTGCCTAGCCCACGTGACCCAGCGCGTTACAGCTGGACAGCAGGGCTCAGTTCCCCAGTCCTTTGAGAGCATGTCTAACCCACTCTAAGTAGTGCTGAAAAAACAAGACACTTACTGTGAGCAACTTCTCTACTATGCATGTAGACTTGTTGAGGCTTAGTAAAAAGTCTTCACAAAATGCCATTGTCACTTCTCTTCCCCGGATAGCAAGAGTGCCAACGTCATTTAAAATGAAGTCCGTGTCTTCTCTGTTTTTTAGGATGAAGTAGAAAAAGTTCAGGGTCTCCTGCATACAGTCCTGCACAACTTCCTTAGAGTAAGGGACGTCTGAGAGGATATTCTTGTAGTTCACTGACACTTCTGTAATCTCGCCTGGAAAAGAGGAGGAAGACTGTAACTCAGACAGCAGTTGTGCTGATTCAAATAAAGTGCCAGCAGCTCTCAGGTAAAATACATTGCTATAGCACTGTCTGGTCTAACCACCCGGTACAGCTCCTTAAAGGAGCTGATGTAGGCCCCTCCTCAAGTTAAGGTCAAACCACTCCACTAACGGATGTGCCAAGCCGCATCCATGACTCCCTAAACAGAAAAAGGAACCAAGGACCCCAGCCATCTCTGTCCAAGGACCTCAGCCATCTGTGTCCGCACTGCGCAGGAGGGTAGGACAAGGTGGGAAGAATGGGGCTGGTTCCCATGGGAAGAGCGGAGGGTGCCGGGCCATGGAGCTGAGCCCACATGTAGCACACTCCTGGTCTGGGGAGACTTGGATATAAACACAAATAAACCACCAAGCTCTTAGTGCTGCACAGGACCCACCAATGGCACAGTGCAGATACAGCAATGGCAGAAATGGTCAGAAATGGCAGTTAATCTGGCCATTGGCAGGTTTCTGTGCTCACTATCATTTCCATCTCTTATTCAAGGCCCCCCCTTCTAAACAGCAAATATATGGACACAGGGGAAGACAAAGACTTGCATTGCTCTTCTTACCAGGAACAGGTACAGAAACATGTTGCAGCTCACGGATCTGTGCAACAGTCCTGGACAGCGAAAACAGAGGTCTCTGAAACGTGACTACCTCGCCGTTTTCGAAAGAATGCCATTTTTGAATATGAAATGTCCCCAGTCCTGTTATGCTGACAGCTTGAGGCTGCAAAAAGAAGAGAAGGGCAAGCATTTGTAGGTTGAAAAACAGAGTCAGGACTTGTGAGAGCTTGCAAGGGGGTTGCCTTGTGCCCTGCCGACTCCTGGTGCAGAACACTTTTGCACACCTCGACCAGATTTTTATTTCTGTATTTATATATTGCATTTATATATAAAATATATATTTTATGTTTATTTATTTGTTTATATAATGCCTCTCAATTTACGGAGAAGCTGGTGTTTGGCACATTCGCAGCAAATCTGTAAATTGCGATGCAGTTCTGGGAGGAACAACGGCACTTGCTGGCACAGGGCTGCTGGGACCCCTGAAGCCATGTGGGCGAGGGGAGGGGTAGGGTAGGATCCCACCTTTCTCTGCAGGAGCTGTTGCCGAACGTGCTTAGACACAGTGTTCCAAATAGTAACGACATCTGGAAAGCAAGGGAAAGACACGTCAGGCTATAAGACAGCCAGCTCACGGCCCATCAGCACATCTGTAGACAAGGAGACGGCAGATGCAAGTGTGCTCCGCCACTCCTCATGGGATAAATCCATCTGTGGCATGGGTCGAATCTTTGACTGACCTCAGCCTTCTTCCAACAGAACATCTTTCCTTTCAGAGCCAGAACCCTGAGTGTGACCCCCTGCTGAGGGAAACCCGTCCATGGGACTTCCACCACAGCAAGGGGAGGTGCTGCATGCACTGGACTCTGCAGGGCTCAGGGTGTCCCTAGGGACCTCCCCCCCAGGGATGAACCCCACTTCCCACAACGATTTGTGCCCTTCATCATGTCTGCAGTGATGCTCGTCAGAGAGCTCCCAAAGGCTTTACTTACCATTGACAGAAAGCTTCTTGAGGGTGGGAAACGTGACCGTGCTGCAGCCATCAGCCTTGCTGCAGAGCTCGATGTCGGTGATCAGCGCTTCCAGGTTGGTCATGTTCTTGCTTTGGGTCAGCACATGAGGCTGCTGGGGGAAGGATTTTGATGTCTCCTACTGGGAAACACCCCCTCTCCGATGCCCTCGCCTGTGCTTCACCAAACGGCTCTCCAACGACCTCCCCGTGTCCTCTGCGTCTCTGAGGTACAGGAGAGACTTCTCGTGTCCCCTGGATCTGAGAGCTCGCCGAGACCTCGCAGTGAACTAAGTGAAGGGAGGGTCTGGGGCACGGGGTTATGATGAGGAGGGGCTTTGTGACATGGGATGAGGTGACAGAGGGACGCCCCCACATCACCCCCACACCCACTGACCCAACCAGGTTTGGTCCCGGGCTGCTCCCTAAAACACACACTCAATCTTCACTCCCTGAGGAGGGCGTGGGGCAGGGAGAGCCTCCGAGATGTCACCAAATGATGGAAACTGGGACACAGAATCACACGATCGCACACTGGTTGAGGTTGGAAGGGACCTCTGGAGGTCATCTGGTCCAACCCCCCTGCTCAAGCAGGGCCACCAGTTTTTTTCCAAGTAAAACTGTGGTGCCTACAGTCATAAAGGACATCCCATCTTCCTCCCTCCAGTTCCGTTCTGAGTATTGTGACCATGACACAGATATCACTTTATCTCTGTGCATTGTTGATGGAATTGTGGACCTTCTTTGAAGAATTAAAGATCAGTTTCACCGTCTGGAAGTCCTGTATGTGGTATCTGGAGGCAGGAATAGATGGCAGAGGGAATTCTAGCTGGCCTGGCTCTATCTGGTAGTTTGTCATCTGGCGGTGCTCCCCCAAGTAGGTATCTCTCACAGAATGCTTCAGCTCCCTTTTCCTACAGCCCAGCTGTTTGATGCTCAAATTTGCCTGCTTGCTGTCCTTGGCAGCTATGCCATAGTTTGCTTGCCTGTGGCATGGTGAATCCTTCTTGTTCAAAAAGCAGGACAGAAACACTTCCTTGGGAAAGTGGTGTTGTTTAAGGGCACCCCCAGGAGGGAAACCTCTCAGGAAAGGCTGAGGGACTTGGGTCTTTTTAGTCTGGAGAAGAGAAGACTGAGGGGAGATCTTATTAATGCTTATAAATACTGAAGGGGTGGGTGCCAGGAGGATGGGGCCAGTCTTTTTTCAGTGGTGCCCAGTGACAGGACGAGAGGTAACGGGCACAAACTTGGTCATAGTAAGTTCCATCTAAACATGAGGAGGAACTTCTTTACTTTGAGGGTGGCAGAGCACTGGAACAAGCTGCCCAGAGAGGTTGCGGAGTCTCCTTCTCTGGAGATATTCAAAACTCGCCTGGACGCATTGCTTTGCAATCTGCTCTGGGTGACCCTGCTCTGGCGGGGGGTTGGGCTAGGTGATCTCCAGAGGTCCCTTCCAACCCTTCTCATTCTGTGATTCTATGACGAGCCATGTTCCTCTCCTACACCTTCAGCTTGAGTTTATTTAATACGTTTATTTTATCCAGGAGCAGGGCCCAGATCCCCTGAGCTGACTGACGGATGACAAAGTTGTGCACACATCTCGTGCTGCTTGGAAAAGAACTTCAGGTGGAGCTGGTCTCCTTGGAGGCTGTGTCTCCTGGCCTCCCACTGTCCCACTGAGACCCTCACCCTGGCCGGCTTCTCTTTATTTTTGTTTTGTTTGTGATTCAGGAATGGAGGATATGGACTGTCCCACCACTGCCAGGTGTGGGGAGGGGAAGTAACTGCTGTCAATGGTTTCACGATGATGTATTTTTGTGATAATGAAATGGAAATACAGACGCTGTCCCTGGCACTTTCAGCTGCCATCGCACCCACACAACACAACCTGGGATAGTTGCCATTAAAGACTAACAGAAACTGAATGCCTTTATATTATAACTTAGTTAGAAATGGAATGTCTTTTGAACTATATATTAGTTTGCTGTCTTAAAACAATGACTGTGCGTAAATAATGATTTGCAGAGTTAGGAGTCCATGAAAAAGCAATTAAGGTTGTCAAACAAACGAAAAACTAGGGTGAAAGTAATCGCGGCAGGGGGAGATCACGACCACTGACTCAAAGACCACCCACTCAGGAAACCCACCGACTCAAAAGAATAAGGAAATGAGATCATAAAAATACCTATTGAGCATGCATGACTATTTACATACTAGATTAGAAAATGTAAACCAATCACATTGTGAGAGAGAGTGAATGTAAATAACTGTTAACTTGTACCAACGGTGTGCTGGTTTGGTCCAGTATCTGCGCATTTACGTAATAAAAGATAATACCTCGACTCTGTGTGTAAATTGGGCGATGCACATCAGCTAATGAACCCAAGTTTTCACACAGAATCGCAGAATCATTAAGGTTGGAAAAGACCTGTAAGACCATCAAGTCCAACCATCAACCCAAGACCACCATGCCCACTAAACCATGTCCCGCAGTGCCACGTTCACACATTCCTTGAACCCCTCCAGGGATGGTGACTCCACCATCTCCCTGGGCAGCCTCTTCCAGTGCTTCACCACTCTCAGTAAGGAAATTTTTCCTAATATCCAGCCTAAACCTCCCCTGGCGCAACTTGAGGCCATTTCCTCTTGTCCTGTCGCTGTCACTTGGGAGAAGAGACCAACACCCACCTCACCACAACCCCCTTTCAGGTAACTGGAGAGAGCTATAAGGTCTCCCCTCAGCCTCCTCTTCTCCAGACTGAACAACTCCAGTTCCCTCAGCCACTCCTCATCAGACTTGTGCTCCAGATCCCTCACCAGCTCCGCCGCCCTTCTCTGGACACGCTCCAGCACCTCAATGTCCTTCTTGTAGTGAGGGGCCCAAAACTGAACACAGGATTCGAGGTGCGGCCTCACCAGCGCTGAGTACAGGGGCACGATCACCTCCCTGCTCCTGCACAGCGCTTGCTTCAAACAGGGAGGTAACACCAATTCTGAAGGAAAAAGGTCTTCATGTATAAACTGTTGCTTGAGCCTGCAATCTCACTGAAACCTTTTCTTTACGTTTAAGCATAAATTACATTGACATAAGGCCTCCGCACGGGTTTAAAAATTGTTTTAGCGAACAACAGCCGCTGTGAATCACTTTTGTATTTAGCTGGGCTAAAGAGCTAAGAGAGTAGCAACGCTTTACGTGAACCCGCCGGTGTAGGTTAAATTAAGAGCCGGTTTCGGCGCTGAACCCGCCTCCATTTTGCTGGGGGGGGGGGGGGGGGAAAGTGACGGGCTTTGCGCGGCGGCACTGCGCACGGCCCGCGGCGGCCGGCGCGTGCCGGGAGGGCGAGCCCCGCCCCTCCGTTTGCACACGGCCCCTTGCCTTATAAAAGCGGAGGGGGCGGGCGGGCCCGGGAAGCGCCCGGCGGCCGGGGGACCAGCGTGGGTGAGGGGGGTCCGCTGCGTTACCGCCGGGCGTGAGGGCTGTGTCCGGTTCCTCACCTCCTGCGGCTTTTTGACACCCATCCACCCACACCACACCCCCCCACCCACGCTATTCTTGCCTTCCACCTCGGGTTGTGGGTGGCCTTTATACCTTGTCGAGGCAGGTTGTCTTTCCTAGGGGTGTTAGTGTGGGGAAAGGGCTCCTCTATTTCTGCGTTTTTCATAGAAGAGCTGAGCTTAGCCATGTACCGAGATCAGGTGGCTTTGTGGAGGCTCAGCTGAGGGGGAGCTCATTTCCCTGCGTAGCCCAGGGCCAACCTCCTACTTGGGAAAGGCATCTTCCATGTCCTTAGGTGTGGTTGCATCTTCTTTTTACGGACAGTGGGGAAGGAGGTGTGGTTGCATCTTCTTTTTACAGACAGTGGGGAAGCCTTGTCTTGTGGAGTCAGGCTCACAGTGCTGAGGGTTAAAGGCTTGATCCAAACATGGGTGACCAAAAAGAATAGCTGGAGAGGGGTCTCTTTCTACAATACTTGTTTAAATTAGAGGAAAACAACCCAAGCCTGGAGGTGTTTTCCAAAGGCGATGGCTGAGCTTTGGCTGGAGGTGACATAAACGTGGAGAGCCACTTCTCAGGGTGCTTTGAAAATCTGTTCGGCTGGGTGCCAGTTAGCACTTCAGAGCATCACTTTCAAAGGCTTGTGTTTCATAGAAATAAGCACACGATATTTTAATTACCACATACTGCAACCTTGGGGGAGGCCTGTGCTGGTGTGAAAATCAAGAATCTAATATTGGTGATGATGAGATAAACCATCCCATTCTGTTGCCTTAAAATTACGGTGTTTGAACTGATGCAGATTGATTGTGTAGGAAGTGTCTGTAGGTTCAGGCACTGACTAGTTAAAGCTGAATAGCTGTGGTCTGGGCTTGCGTGCGCTTGTGAATGGTGGTCATACGTGTGTTAATGCAGATGTTTTATTAACAGACAGAAGAGTATCTGCAAAATGGCAACCGCTCAGAAGCAAAGGAATTGTGTGGTATGATTTTCTTGTGTATTTCAGCACAGTGTATTGGTTGAATTGGAATAATCAGTGAATTTTAGCTGAAATAGTGCACCCAGGTGCTCTTTAATATTTCTTAACTTGAAAATTACAGGCTAATTCAGTCTTTTAACTATGAATAAAGATGCTTAGTAGCGAAATAGTTTGAGTCTGAACTTTGGTCATACACTTGGTAGAAATCAGCTATGTCCTAAAACCATAGTAATGCCAAGTGTTAAGAATATGCTTAACTTTATAAATGCTGAAAGTCATACTTTTCAATTAAATTAAAATGTTAAGTGGGCATTGGACCAGATGGTAGACCGTACAGGTTGGTTGTTGTGGACAGAGATTAATTCTTTTTTCTCTAACTTTCAGAGTGCAGTTGTATTTCCTAACAAAATATCTACTGAACAGCAATCCCTGATGCTAGTGAAGAGGCTCCTGGCAGTAGCTGTATCCTGCATTACATATCTGAGAGGAATCTTTCCTGAAAGTGCCTATGGAACAAGATACATGGATGGTAACAGGCCTGTTTTCATGATTCTTTGCAAAATCTGTTGTCATAGGATTGTTGTGAAGTTAATGAGTTTTTCAAGCCGCTTGGTTGTCTTGATTAAAGCCAATAGCCACTTTCAGTGACTGTAATGGAAACTTCACGAAGACAGTCATCATGGGATTTTGTTAATGATAACGGTGATGCTGACTCAGTAATTAAAACCATGCTGGCACTTGTCAGTAATGTTAATTTTAGTCTGCTTTTGATGTATGCTTTTAGGGAATGAACTTCACTTTCTCAGCGATGTAGTTGCATTTTGTCCTAAGTAAATATGCATGTATATATTCTTTTTTTGAGATGTCTGTGTCAAAATTCTGAGGGAAGACAAAAACTGTCCTGGCTCTACTCAGCTGGTGAAATGGTATGTTAATTATTGTGCATATATAACACTTCCATAGCATGTCAATTCTGAGAGATACCTTTCTGGTTGTTTGCAAATACAAAGAAAAAATTTCCCTTGCTGTGAGTAAACAACTGCTGAAGCACGGCTTTTAGTGCATGGTATTTACTATGTTGGCAATTATTTTTTAAAATGGAAAATGAAGTGGTGTGTGTTTTGGTAAAGATGTAATTGACTTGTACAGTTGTGTTTCTAGAAAGGCTTACAACTCGGTGCTTAATAGAGCCCAAATCTTTGTTTACAGAGTGATTATACTTTACATTTAGTTTTTGTGGGTGTATATGAGTGTTTAAGGTGCATATAAATGCAAAAATCTAACCAGTAGTTCCTCTCTAGTTGAACAGGAGATGCAGCGTTACCATTTTGCATCTTGTATTTAAAGGTCTTGCTCTCAGACTTGTATAAGAAAGTGGTACTGTTGGCCTTTATATTCAAAGGCAGAATTGTATCTGCAAACACTAGTCTGTCCACTTGTACAGTCACACAGTTGAGTGTAAGTTTGTCACGTGGAACTAGAGGTATTTATTTTGATTTTCTTTCTGTTCACAATAACTGCACCTCGAATCCTGTATTCAGTTTTGGGCCCCTCACTACAAGAAGGACATTGAGTGCTGGAGCGTGTCCAGAGAAGGGCGACGGAGCTGGTGAGGGGTCTGGAGCACAAGTCTGATGAGGAGCAGCTGAGGGAGCTGGAGTTGTTCAGTCTGGAGAAGAGGAGGCTGAGGGGAGACCTCATCGCTCTCTCCAATGACCTGAAAGGGGGTTGTGGTGAGGTGGGTGTTGGTCTCTTCTCCCAAGTGACAAGTGATAGAACGAGAGGGAATGGCCTCCAGTTGCACCAGGGGAGGTTTAGGTTGGATATTAGGAAAAATGTCTTTACTGGGAGAGTGGTGAAGCACTGGAAGAGGCTGCCCAGGGAGGTGGTGGAGTCACCATCCCTGGAGGTGTTAAAGGAACGTGTGGACATGGCACTGTGGGACATGGTTTAGTGGGCATGGTTGTGTTGAGTTGATGGTTGGACTTGATGATTTTACAGGTCTTTTCCAACTGTAGTGATTCTGTGTGATTTGTTCATGGCTGCTCTCCTTGCTTTTTGTTACCTCTATAAAGGCCATCTTTGTTCTTTTCACACTTCTACCAGTTGTAGTACAAGGTAAGGTGTCGGAAATGATGCTGCATTCAGCAGAGGAGGTTTGCAGCTGCTGTCAGTGTTGAGGTGTTCAGAGATGTAGGTCTGAGTTCTGATGTTAAAGGTGTAATTAGTCATCCACTCTTTGTCCATGTGCTGTCACTAAGAGAGGGGGAGAAAAGGCTTCCTTACTGTAACCTGGAATTTCTTAACTGATCTTCTGTGGTAGAGGAAACTCAAGTGGCGCCGGGTGCATTTCACCTTACCCTCACGCATCAAACATTAGTGAGGGCAGTGGCGTGGCAGCCCGTGGATGCTGGCAAGGAAAAGCTCCCTGGTTTTTGTGTGAAGGGCGTGTGCTACCTGTTTGGAGTTTACAGGTGAGTAGCCCTTCTTAACTCAGCATCACGCACACACCAAAACCAATTTTTGCTGGTTAACTATATTCAAAAGAAATGTTAGAAAAAAATTAGGGTAAGTTTTGGATCACTATTTGACTGTTGCTTGCACATTATATAAAAAGCAAATTGGAACATGTAAATAATGGCAATAACACAACTCCTTTGTGCTTCAGAGATGTTGGTGTTCAGCTGAAGTACTTATTTATAAACTGATTAATGAATGCATGTGTTAGTAGGTGCTTGAAAATTATAGCCCTACGATTGCATTATGTTTTTTCTTGTAAATTATTTACTTACAGATTATATTTTTACTTACTGCGCAAAGAGGTTAGGATGATTTGGGGTGTTACAAACATAGTAATTGCTTGTATTGCTACTAATAAAAAAACAAAATAATGGAATATGTATTCTTTATTGCTGTAATCTAATATTAGGAAGGCTAAACACAAGAATTTCATTTTTTGGGACTATTTTATTTATTTAGTCAGAAGTAAAGCAAATGGAAATTAGTACTAGATGGACAATATTATTTGATTTTTGCAGGATGTTAGGATGTTATGATGCCTTGCAGAAGAAATACGTAAGTCTTCCAGTATCATTTAGCCATTTTAAATGTATTTAAACATTCATTTATCTAAGTCCGTTAGCTGCCAGTGTAGTTATAGGACTTTCTGGTTAGGGAACAGCTGTACTTCAGTATGTTAAAACAGTTAGCGACAATGTGGGATGCACAGATGTTTCAGGATAATATTCTTTGTAAACAGAAACACTTAAAGGCAGGGATACTTAGGAATTTTCTTCTGCCAGTTAAGTCCTTTCTTAAACAGCTAAGGAGTTAAGCGTATGAAGAGGTTTCTCTTCAAACAGGCCCATAGTTGTCTGTCTTGGTTTCCAGAGCTAGAGAAACAAAACAGCTTGGTGAGCAGAAATGGGCTATGGAATACATTTAATGTTCTTTTTCTTTCTTTCATTATATTTCTGACAGCTAAGGATGATTGTCCTAGCAGTAAGTATCTTTGAAAAGTAAGGTACATATTTTTTTAAGGTAGATGCTGAAGAGCTATGTACAGTTCTTACTGTTTCCTCTCTTTGAAAATACAGGTCTATACCCATCCAGAAGATCCTCAGGTAAACCTGCTAGAATATTTTACTGGATGCTTAATGATAGTATGGATATAGTGGAATGTGTATACAAGCAATAGTACTTAACATTCACATTAATGCACATTAAAAAAAAGACATCTTAAAATACCAAACGTAAGAATCATAGAGCTAATCAGAATTGCCACATAGTGAATTGCCTTTGAATATCTAGTGTCGGGTTATTCTCAGGCCAGTACAAGAAACCCAAAGTGTGGTTGGAGGGTTAAATGCCTGTAAAGATGCATGGTTGTAACTCTGCTTAACAAATTTATGGAACTTCTTTGGGGAAAGCACAGTGTGTTTTAACTAACCACTGGGTGTCACCATGTTTCTGTTACATGTGTGAAACATTTTCGTAGTGATTAAAATTTGAACAAATATTTCATTCTAAAAACTTAGGCTGATGTTTCAAAATATTTTATCACAGTGATTCCTGGAAAATAATGTAAATCTTTGTTTTTATTTGATGACAGTTACATACCGTTAACTGTTACAGCATTAGAAAGCTGTATTCAATGCATGTAAGTGCATCAGACAGGAGTTGGGCTATCATTTTCTTTAAATGCAGGGGTAACAGATTACTAGACAGAAGCTGCAGTAGTAGTTGGCTTGACAGCTGGTTGTTTAATAATTACTGGATTTGTTTGCAGACAATTACAGAATGTTACCACTTCAAATTCAAGTACACCCACAATGGGCCACTCCTGGATTTCAGCAGGTACTGTCACTGTGACTTTATTCTGCTCTGTGGTTTTACAGTCCATTGCATACACCTGAATGTAAAAACCTCGGATTTTATCTGTTTGGGGTTTCCTTTTTTAATTCTGGATCTTAAGACTAATTTTATTAATGTGTACTATTAGCTTAGACTTATTCTTAAAATACAATTAATAATTTTGTCAGATTATGGTCATATTTTTAAACATTCACTCAAAAGATGGTTCTTGGTGTCAGAGTTCAATACTCTCTGACCAGGTTCTTGAAGATATTCCGTGTGTGGAGGGTGAAATGTTTAATATCAGATTTACTTATCTGAAGGTACTTGATGTTGCATGGAATTTCTCATTTAGCGGAGATGATACAAAATACACTGAAAATGCTTAGCAAAATTGCAATACACAGTTTAATCACAATACCAATGTGATTCCCATTACTGGTCTCTAATATGCTCACCACCACAATGCTGGGCATCCCCAGTCACAGGGGAGGAATATGTGGGTTGAAGCCACCTCCAGCCCATTGCTCTCTTCGGAATTCTTTTGTTAGTTTAGGTTTTATACTCATTTTTATACTCTTTGGGCTGAGCCACGTATTCACTTCCCCCATACTGGTCTGGCTAACTCAAGGAGACATTCACACACTAAATGAACTCAAGGAGAAGCGTTTACACCACTGGTTGATCCACTCAACTGACATAGCTATTTATCTAAGGCCACACTTAGGTCCCCTGTGTGTTGAGATAAAGTCAGCTTTCTTTACAACAGCTATGGTCAGTGACACCCTGCATTATTCCCTGAGCTTCATGGGCATGTCACCTTTGCCCATCTCCACTGAGCCTTCTTTCGTTGTAGGGGTTTACTGGTCAGTCACAGCTGCAAGGAAATGGCTTATTTTAAGACAAGTAATTGAAATGTAGCAAGTTTGTACCTAACAAACTTCTCCCAGGTTTCCTCCTGCAGAAAATGCTTTTTAAATTAAAAAAAAAAAGCTGCAGTGTTGCAGACCTGGGTCCTTTGGGCTGAGTTTAGTTACTTCCCTCTGAAAGAGGTTGTAAGTCATGTAAAAACACTGGTGGAAAGGGATGTGAATCTGTCTCAGCTATGCCAGGCTGCCTTAGTGTATTAGCATAAATTCACACCAGACGAATTTGAAAATAGAAGGCATGGGCCTGCTTCTGTGTCGCCCTGCAGGGAAGGAGATAACCATCTGCAGAGGGGTGAGATAGCTGAAACCATTGCAGCTAAGGGTGTGTTTCCAAAAGACAGGGTTACCCAATCAAATAACTCACAGCCTTGGGCTGGCTCTTCAGGTCCTCAGGGGCCTCTCTAAGCTGCGTGGCTGTGAGGAGCAGGGGAGTAGAGGGAAAGCATTTTTAGTGGCAGCAAGGTGGGCTTTGGGTCAGCTGCTGGTAGAACAGGAGCATGGAAACGTCGGAGCTGGATGCCAAGAGTCATTTAGGCACGCATTTTCTTATCAGGAACCATTCTTGTCAAAGTCAATAGTGTTACTTGTTTTATTTAAGGGAAAGCAAGTATGTAAGACTGCGCAGAATTGGGGCTTTCAAAAGTACCTACTTTTTTCTTTCTTTCAGATTGGTTATTTTTTTAAGCGCTGTGTAATGTAAACACAGTAGTTGGTCACAGCTGCTGAACCATAACGCTTTCATGATGTCCCTGGCTCAGGATTTGATCTTCAAGGGGCAGAGAACATGCAGGTCACTTGGACAGTGTTAGGAATTGCAATGCTTGTACTCACAGACCTTAAGCGATAAATGTGATGTCTGCTTCTGACATTCATAGTCTGTTAAACACTCCTGTACCTTAATTCTAGAAACAGCTTACTCTGTATAAAAAAGAATCTGAATATTCTGTCCATTTTTAGTAAGAATAAAAGGAATGATTCCCCAATCACCTGTGCAGACACCAAGAAAGCAAGTATCCTCCTCATTCGCAAGATTTATGTTCTGATGCAAAACCTGAGTCCATTACCAAATGATGTTTGCCTGACTATGAAGCTGTTTTATTATGATGAAGGTAGTATTTCTCTATTGCCTTGATTTGTCAACTGTGTCAGACATTGGAAAACAAGTCAAAGAAATGTGTTAATGTATAATATTTATGGTTGCTGGGACTTGTTAAATGATGTTATTTTGCATGTGTCTGTTTCTCACGACAATTTCTAAAACCCAAGGGGAACAGATTTGATCCCACTATAGGAACACAATCTTGTCACTGACTTCATTGGAGCAAGGATTTCAGTGTGTTTTAAAAACAAATTGAGATTTCCTGAGTATGTTAGGATGTAACGTGTTTGCCAGACTAGTTCTAGTTTGGATGACTATTTAATTGTCTGACGCTAGCTCTGCTTTCAGAATGTATTATTGCTTTGTAATGAAAAATCAGAGCTTCTAGCTCATCTCTTTGCATATATAAACTGTTTCAAGTAGCTTTAATTGGGTTTTGCCTGTTGTGTAGGGGAAGAACAACTTCATTTAGTACAAGTTGAATATTGATTATTCCCTTCCCTGCACACACAATTTTTTGGAGTAGCTCTTTGTATTTAAAGAGGAGAAGAGTCCTTTAGCCACACAAGTTAAAATTAATTTTGTGTTTCATTCTGACACATTTAATGAATTCTTTTCTGCAGTTACACCATCTGATTACCAGCCTCCTGGTTTTAAGGAGGGTGAATGTGAGGGGATGATATTTGAGGGGGAGCCTATGTATCTTAATGTGGGTGAAGTGCCAACGCCTTTTCATATGCTGAAAGTTAAAGTTACGACTGAAAAACAACGAATGGAAAATGTTGATAAAAGCATCCTAAAGCACGGAGAGACTAATGTGCCCCTCCAGGTGCTCAGAGTGGACAGAGATGATCCAGAAGAGAACCAGGACATGAATGTAAGAGCACAAATGTTTTGTGTAGCTTGTTGAATTTTTTTTATGATTTATAGTCTAGAAAAGGGCCATTAATTATTTTATTGCATGTTTTACTATAACATTAAAAAACCCTCTGTGTTTCCAGATATATTTAAGCGAGACAATATGTCTTCAATACATTTTTGCTTAATTTTTCTGCTCCAGTTAGCAATCTGTCATTATCAAAGCAGTGTTGAACGAGTGCATCAGCATAATGCTTGTCACAGCAGCATTGTTGGTAGACATGTCTCTGAGACTGGAGAGGAACAGCAGGGTGAGAAGCAGAGGGACAGCTTCATGCTGTGGGTATGGGTGCTGTTTGTTCAGCTCCGATCACAGGATGCAGGCGAAACCTTCTTGGAGCTGTCCCATACCAGTCCCAAGCGAGCTGCTGCAGCCCAGCAGTATTGACTGGCAATAAATCGGCTCTGGGATCCTCTTGTACAGCAGTGTACATCCAGCCAGTAATGCCACAGCTAAAGTTAAAACAAACTTGATTCTGTATTGGGATTTTTCCCTGGGGAAATCTGCCCAGAAAAAAAGCACAAAGTTAAACTTGCTGAAGGCACAAGCGCGTGACAGACATGTGCATCCTGCTGCTGAGGCTAGAGTGTGCGAGACAGCTCTCGGGACTGTGCTTGTGCAGGCTTCAGCAATTGGAGGCATATATTTCTGGGGTAAGTTGAGGCAGGCAGCAAATACTTTAGTCATGTTAGAATGTGCAAATACGTGTGCTGATCACTACTGGCCATAGGTGGAAGGAGGTGGAGCTTCAAGGCTTCTGGCCCCTCCACCTCAGTGAGCATTGCTCAGGAGGCCTGTACGTGATGTGATGGAAATAAACTGCTTGGCCCTCTAAATCTGCATATGCCTCTGAATTGCTGTTTCACAGGCAACTGGAAGGCAGTAATTGATGCACTGATAGTATTCTTTCAGTATCGTTACAAATTTAGTATTTTGTACAGATGTTTTGCTTGGTAGTTGAATTAAATGTGTGCTTGCATTAATAATTAAGTAATACTGAGCTAGCCTGTATGTTCCATGTCAGATTCAAGTATTTCAATAAGTTTGTTCCACTGAGAATCCATCTAATAAGCTCTGGCCCTAAGCATCTGAGTACAAACCCTCTTCCTTATTTGTCTGCAGTAAGTGATAGACCTTTTTCTTAATCTAGGAAGATCCTGTCTTGGATAATAAAGTGGAAGATAAGAATAATGTAAATATTTCAGAAGCTCAAGGTAACATTTATGTGTATTTTTCAAGTATCCAGTTTGTGCCTTTTTTTCCTGATGTTACTAAAATGAAAGCTTAATTTTCTGTTGTAGACCGCTATATTCAAATTTACATTCTGTTTTCTTCACATACATTGCTATGCCTTTATTTTCTATCCTGGTTGTGTTCTGTGAAGCGCTTGGTTAGCACATGGACATTGTCATGTTTCTGTTCTAAAGTTCTGATCTGTTCCACTTCATCAGATAAGCTAAATTTAATGGGTTATATGTATATAGAAGTAAATTTTGTTGTTTGATTTTTGTTGTTGTTGTTGTTATGTTTTTACTAATATATTTATTTCCACATAAAGCTTGCAGAGGTATTGTGCTCTTGAGTTCATTATTGCAGACTTGGAAAGTGGAATTCTCTGTGCAAAAAACCAGTCCAGGTCTATTTGTGTTTAAATCACACCTGTTTGGACTGTATCCTCACAGCTTCAGCCATTAAATAAGTTTAGCAGAAATACTACTTTTAGCCACCCTTTTTCCTTAAGCTCTGACTGCAGTAGGACCACGGTCTGGTTCTGCAGTCCATACATGCGTCAGTCTGTGGTTATGGAAGAATTGACACCAGGGGGGCTTGTGTACAACAGAAGAGTTTTTACGTTGTGGTAGACTGATATCCATGTAAAAATACCAATCTGTATGATGCATGTTCTTCTGTACAAAGTTAGTTGTTCATTCCTGTGGTTTGCTATTCCTGATACAATCAGTAACTTCAGCTCAAAAAATGTTTTGTTTTATGAATGATTGTATGATTATGTCTGTGCTGCTGGCTATTTTAGTGCCTTTTCTAGCCTGCTTTCACAGCTTATTCTGGACCTGTGTGCCCTTTTCTCTTACTGCATACGTGGAACATTTTGATATTGCAAGTGAACTTTTTTAACTGGAGTTTTAATAGGTACAAGTTCTAGCAAAGCATTTTTGTTAGTATGAATCTCAACAAACTGAGTTTCCTCAAGTAAAATCCTAACACCCTAAAATCTGTCAAGGTAAAACTGTGCAAGCAATGTGAGTAGCAGCAAAAAGCAAATTCCAGGTGGAAGCCTATAAGACAGCACTTCTCAAGAAGGTACCGAAAACATTTACTTCTGTTTAAATTTTAAAAAAGTTTCATATAACTTCAGTAAGCAATTGAACTGAATTCTGCGGATAATATAAGTGAAATCTTATGTTTTGGAAGCACTCTGAGGACTCTTAACACTGCAAGGCAAAGCTGCCTTCTGCCTTGTTATCAAATAAACGATTATGCCCTTCCTGCTATGCAGGACATCAGGAAGTTCCTGCTCATCCTTTCTGATGGAAAAACAGCAGCACCTGTCTTGCTGGATTTTTGTTAGGCTTTATAAATAGTTTCTGTGCTGTTTGCTTGCAGTTATATAAATGTCCTCCACTGTGAGCTCTGAATGCAGAAGTGCCAATGAAATACCTGTCCTGGCTACACCAGCCTGAGCGCAGCTGCTGCCAGAAACACACCTTGGAAGCACTCCACTGTTTTTTTATCAGTGGTCCAAGATGTGGACCCAGACTGTCTCCAATTCAAAACATGAGACAGCAAACTCTGTCCTCAGCGATCTCTGTCGGCAGAAGCTTCCCTTTAAGATTTTTAGAAAAACGAGGAGGAAAGGTGATTTATCTTCAGATTTCCCAAGATAGCCCAGGGCCTCAAAGATCGAACGAGCCGAAGAATGAATTGCTGCTTGTTAATCTTGCAGAGGCTATATATGAAGCATGCAGACGATAC
Organism: Gavia stellata; assembly: GCF_030936135.1. Taxonomy (NCBI): domain Eukaryota; kingdom Metazoa; phylum Chordata; class Aves; order Gaviiformes; family Gaviidae; genus Gavia; species Gavia stellata. The sequence continues at coordinate 3,309,040 of NC_082626.1, forward strand.
TGGGACCCATTTGCTGTACATAAAGCATTTCAAACATAGCAAAGAAAGATCAAAAGGGGAAATAAGTGCCCTTTTTGGAAGAAGATTAAGTAGAGATGATGTTGACGAGTATGCTCAGAAATTATTCGATATGCTCACGTAAAACAGGATAGCTAAAGGAACTCAGTTCTCAAGACTGTGAAGTAAAAAACCCAAGCTTTATGACCAAAATCGGGGGGGGGGGGGGGGGGGGCGCGGAACGACGACTTAATTTGGATGAGACCCTTAAGCAAAATGCTTTTTTTTCTGTAGCAGAGGCTTCTGTAGTAGAGGCTTCTGTGGAGATAATGAATATATGGCATGCCTAGGAAAAAACGCCCATTAATGCTGCTGCTTGCTCTGTTCACTCTTCTTAAGGCATTTTGCTAAAGTTGCATCTGCTTTGAAATATAACTCTGGTTCTGCAGACTTCAGAAACACAATTTTCCACTAAAACTTCCAGATGTGTTGCTTTCCATGTGACTGTAGAAGTGGCAACTGTGTTAGTGGTGAGGCTTTTGGTCTTCCCAGCCTGAACAAGACTAGGAGCTTGCTGGGGCTACCATGGTGTCTGAGTGCTTGCAGAGGCAGTTGGACAAAGCAAGTTGAGCCTGGATTTTATTTTTTTAAAATGGGTTGGAGTCTCCTGTCATTCAAGCCCAACGCTGAACAGGCTGTGTTGTGTATTTAAATGGTGGCATTAATGATGTTTTTTCAGAAATAAAATGTGCAACTTTGCAAAAACAGTTAACGTTTCCATGCTGTTCAAAAATAATCGTGGAAATGTGTAGGAAGCAGCCCGTGTAGATTAGTGTTTTTATCTTGATGATGCTAGTAGGCTGCAGAACTGGAATAACCACATAAAGCTGTATCTGGTGCTTTTAGAAATTCATAGAAGTTCCAAAACCATGCAAAAATGCAGCAAATTACTTGTCTTATAGAGTTAGTATAATGTTTTATTTGCAGGAACTACAAGACACAGGAATATGCATTTGTCACCCTGAAATTCTTCAGTCATTTCCATAGCTGAAACACAGTTATCTTTAACCAGTTCATGCTTATATCTGCATCCTAGAAAAAAAACCAGCGTGGATTAGAAACAACAAAAGAAAATCTCCAGAACTGACTGCTCATTCTTTGTGGCCCGTTCATGCAGCTGCAGGCAGTGACAAGGGGAACTGTAGTGACAGGAACTGCAGCCAAAGTTGCTCCGTTGTGTGTGGTTGGGTTACAAAATGGGAGCCGTCTGCTGGCAGCGGGTCCAGGATACGCAGAAGCTGTGCCAGAGTGGCCCTGCAGTGTGTTTGCCTTCTCTGCGGTGCAAAATGGGCTTGTGAGGCTTTTTACTTGGAAGCAAATCCTGATGTAGATGAGCCTTTAGCAGTACAGTGTATAAGCGAGTTTGGGGATCAAGCCCACTCTTGCAACGATCCTGCGTGTAAATCTGTACTACTTAGCATAAGCATCTCTTAAGTGCCTGTGATAGGAAGTTGTGATAGGCAATTGCTGAATTAAAGACGTAAGAGAGTGTAATGTTTGGTGGAGTTAAGGACTTGCTTGCATGTAGAGAATTAGAACCCTTTTGAAGCACCTGTTTGCTGCATTTACAATGTGCGCGTGTTCTTGTGGCAAAACATCAGTGTGTTAAGGGGCTGCTGGGGTGTTGTCAACAATGTGCTTTATTATTTAACTGCTCTTTTACAGAACCAAATTTAACTTGTGAAGAGGGTGAAAGTACGAAGGCTGGAGGGAACCAGAATCTGTATGTTTCTAATCCTCAGGTATGAAAACTGCACTCTGTCGTTTTAAACTTACTAGAGCTTTTGTGAAGTTTCTTTCCTACTTTGAGCGATTAATAGGTTATAGACTACCACAGTCAGTATTTTCAGCAATAAAAAGCATTTACATTTTACTTTCCAATGTTTTACAAAAGTGATTAATATTCTAAAGCAATAACAAAAGGTTGTTTCTCTGTGATACAGTTTTCAAACCAAACAGATTGTCTGACTGATACTAAGATAAATGGGAATGTAATTTCCATGTTTATAAACTGCTGTAACTAAACACTCTGCCTAACAGAAATTTCTCTGCTAATTCTGACAGACCAAAATTTGATTAAAGGTTGATGAAAGCTTAAAACGCACGTTTATTACTCAAACTGAAAACTCAGGCTGTATTCCCTTACATATAGCAAAATGGTCTAATTTAAATGTGGAGGACTACTTCAAACACAGGTCCTTAAGATTTCTTAAAACAGAATAGCCCTAGGCAACTGTGAGTGACTTACTGTATAAAAATAAGTGATGCTGTGAGCCGTCAGGGCACTCGACACATTCAGCTGTAAATGGTGCTGTTGACTTCAGTGGGTATACTCCTGTATTCAAATTTCAGCCTGAGTGCTGTGGTGAGCAGAGCCAGAGCTCTTTGCATGCTCCAGCACTGAACCCTGCTGTAGCCTCTAATACATATTTTTTACTGCTGTCACAAGGCACCATCTGTTTTCTGATTTCAGGTTGATCATTTGGCAAGTAAGACATCTGAACTTAATGTGTCAGAGAGCAGGACAAGAAGTGGAAAGATATTTCAAACCAGCGCTGTTAGTATCATTTTTTCTCTAGTTCTGTTCTTTCTGTTTCTGTTCTTCTTTAAGCCTTTTTCTGTTCCAAACAGTGAAGAAAACTCTAAGCTTTAATACATTTCATGTTGACAGAATTACATTCTCATCGCTTCCAAAATTCCCATTAACTTCAACACATTTGGATTCTTAGTGTCAAAAAAAGTCTGTTCCAAAGAGTTAAAAGCTGAGTGTTGATGTAGTTAACACAGGTTGAAAAGGATTCGTTAGCATTGATTATATCTTTTTGAGAATGCATTTAGCCAAATTCCCCGCTGGTTTAATCCGTTGTTGATAGGAGTGTGTGCCAGAAGACATCCCCAGCCCAATGTACCATATGCTTGCTAGTGATTTTACTTGGAAAACATGAGGCCAAAATTCTAACCTCAGATCTATGACTCATTCATACCAAGAAAAATCCGTTATGTCTTTGCTTAATCACATTGCAGCGGATGAGTCTTGTAGTCGGTGCTACCTGTGGGGAGCCAAATTCCTCCAGTCTTGCACAGGTGGAGCAGAAGTTGTCTTCAGGGAGGAATTTGTCCTTTGGGGATGGTGTTGGGGGCCTCTGTTGTTGCTGTTTTTACCAGCTGAGCTTGGTACCTTCAGCTTTGTGAGGCTCTGGGGGGCCTTCACAAGACCTCAATGTATCTCTCGCTTGTGAATGTTCAGGGTTACTGGTAGGTTCTTCTCAGAAAAAGCTGTGGGGTCAATACTACCATTCTGGTAAATAAGTGCTCTTCATTTACAGTCTGGAGGGGAAATTATGTGTCAGGGCCAAGGAAGATCGTACCCTTCCTGTCCCCGCTCAGGAAAGCCCTTCATTAATTTTTAGTGTGGGTTAGGGAACAGTAGTTGTGTAAGATTCATAATGTGCAGCTCAATTGTTGCCAGTAGTTTTCTCCTAAACTTACAGTTGCCTTATTTCTATAAAGGCTGATGGAAATCAAGCTTGGGAGCATGCAAAATTCATTCCTCAGCAGAATGTTCTAAAGAAATACAGAGGAGAAATTGGTCTGTGTCTGAAAAATATCTATGTATGAAAGTTGCATGTGAAAAGGGCTATCGGAGTTTGCAACACATTCATGAAGTAGAGATGTTAACTTCAGAACTAGTAGATTCAGTCTTTTGTAAAGTGCTGCTTACCGCAGAATAGAACTTTTTTACTTCCAACCCCAGGGTCATATGCAGTATTTTTTGTTATTCACTGATGTGGAAAAAACCAAACGACATCATTCTGTATGCTCACTATCACTGAATCTTTTAAAAAAAGGTTTTGTTAATGAACTTAATACTAGAATGTAAACAAATCACAGTTGCTTTAAGTAATCAAAAGCACAGCTGAGCTAAAGGCTAAATTCTCATCTTTTCACACATGTGCAAGTCAGAAATAATTGGATTATACTCGGTGAGGTGAGCCTGCGTGGTGCTGAGTCCCCTCTCCCGCTGGTACGGGGCACTCTGCTGCTGTGCAAAGGCCTCCTGGTGCTGCCTGGCTCTGCCCTGCCTGCAGCTGGGGCCACTGCATTGGCTCCGAGCTGCTCATGGAATTGGACTTCAGGTGTGTTGCCTCTGTGGCGGGAACAGCCTTCATGATGTTCTCTCAAAGCTGAGGCACGCAGGAGGTCCTGCCGTTGCAGCGTAAAAACATCCCAGCCCTCTTTCAGTAATTTAGAGGGAGAGTCAATTCTGTCAGAGCAGAGTATCCAGGTGTTACTCCAGGCTTGGCACCTCTGGGCAGGGACCAGGTAATAGCAAGGTCGAGCCAGATGCTCCGGACGCAGCTCGGTGCGTCATGCAGCTGTCTTGTTTGGGGTGGGCTTCTACACGTTAAACTTGCTGATGCCCCGGAGCAGGCCACAGTCCGTGCAGTGTGGCAACCTGTAATGCAGTATTTATTTTCCCTTGGCAGGTTCATCACTTTGAACCCTCATCTAGTCAAGATGTGCTGCCAAAAAGGAGGAAGATCAGTGAACCAAAGGAGCAGTTTTAGATACTCATCTCCCTGCTGTTTACCGAGTTCTTCCCCGCACCACTTCCATTTTGTTGTTTAATGTGAATGTTCGTATTTAAGTATCTTTTAGGGATCTTTTCTATTTGTAGTCAAAATGGAGTATATTTTAAGGAAAGAAATTCTGTCAAGAAGCCCAGCTGGAGAAATCGGAACTTAGTTTTTATAGGAGGTCGTACCCCATCAGGAGAAGCAGAAGGTACCTGACAAGTGCTGTAACCGAGAAAATGTCTGTAACAAAGGTGATTCGGGGGATTTGACTCCCTGTTCCTAACGCATTTAAATCCTGATGGTGATGTGTAATGTTCATTACCGGCACCACCAGGTTTCACTGGGGGCTTTGGGCTGTTTCGGAGCGGAGGAACTCCTTGTCCAGAACCTGCCACGCAGGGCACAAACCCCCTCGAGCCTGTTCCAGAGCTTTGCGGAGCCGGTTGAGGGGCGCTGCCTTGCAATTACAGCAGTATCACTACTGGGACAGTTAGGGGGGCTTGATTCTTTGCGCTTCTTCCAGACTGAAGGTGCCAGGCTGAAGTAAAAAACAAGCATTCTTCACGCCTTTAATTACGTATTTTGTGCCAAAACGCAGGAATTTCTGTACAGCCGTCGTGAGACCTATGTAATTGCAAGTGAAGTATTAATCTGCGGCAGGCATCTGTTACAACGGTGTGAGATTACTTGAAGAGGAAACTTGTGTATGTATGTAAAATGATTTAATTGCAGAAGTTGGATGTGGTGCCATCTCTTTTTCTAACAAAAAATTGTTGATTTTTTCCTGTGCTGTTCCTGTACGGCCAAGAGCTGCTGCTGTCTTTAGGTGGGGACAGCTGCACCTTTCTTGGCATTTTTGTCCTTTAAGCGTGTCTCTTTATCATTCCTCAGTTAAAACCCTGTTAACCTTTAATGGCTGTGCGTTTCCTTACCGCGCCGACCGGGGCCCTGCGGCCGCCCGCTCCTTCGGGCTGTCGGTGGGGCGGAGGGTGTTGGACGGGGCTTTGCGGGAAGGAGCCCCGCGGGCCGGCGCCTGCCCGGGGCTGCGCCTCTCCCTCCGCTTCCCCGCGCCGAACCGCCGCCGCGGGGCTCCGGCCGCGGCCGCCGCGGGGCTCCGGGGCGGGGAGCGGTGCCCCCACGTGCCGCCTGCCCTCCCGCGGGGGGACGGAGGGGAAACCCCACCCCGGCCGCGCTCATTGGCGGCTCCGGGCCCTGCGGGCGCCCATTTACCGGGGCCGCGCACCGGGCTGGGTTACCGGAGCCCAGGAAGCCACCGGAGCCCAGGAAGCCGCCGGGCCGCTCCCGCCCGGGCCCCCCAGGAAGCTTTTCCTCCGCCCGGCCCCCACGTTAGACCGCGGGGGAGGTTTGGGAAGGACCCGCCGAGCGGGGGTAAGGCTGTGCCCCCCCCCCCCCCCCCGCGTTTGCTGCTTTTGCCCATTTCGCAGGAGCAAAGGTGTCGGATCTCGCTGCTGCTGCGCGGGGTTTCGGGGCGCTTAGTGGGAGGTTTGGGGTTGGCAGCCCGGGAGGTGCAGCTCCTCGGCCTCGGCGAAAAGGTGCGTGCCAGAGGCGAGCAGGGAGGTTGCCCGGGGAGGAGGTGAGGACGAGAACCGTGGGAATGAGGGTGCTCCTTCGGCATCACCCCGGGACACTGCCCCGCGTCCTGTCCGGGTGCGGGACCTCATCTCCGTTGTGAGTGCGTGGCCGGGAGGTCCCCGGTGAGAGGACTCGGCTGCGGCTCAGCTCTCCCGTCCTCTCCCTGAAGGTGCAGTCCTCTCCTCAGGCACGTCATTCGGTGACAGACGGCCGCTCCCTGTCACTGACTCTTGCACAGCCATCCCGGGAAGGGTGAGCCAAAAATTCCTGGGTAGAAAGGGTGTGCGTCCCTTGTCCTTGTCTGTCCCTCCCTGGAGCCTGGGTTGTGGGGCTTGGGGCTGTCGCGTTTAGAAACGGGGCAGACCTTGGTTCTCTGTGCCCGGCGGAGGGGGAGATGACGACGCTAACGCACCGAGCACGGCGTGCTGAGGCGGGAAGGAACTCAGACAAGAAGCCCAACAGCGAGGAAGACGCGGCTGCGGACAGAGACCTGAATGACGGTGATCCCGACGACTCCAAAGATATCCGCCTCACGCTCATGGAGGAGGTGCTGCTCCTGGGGCTGAAGGACAAGGAGGTAAGGCAGCCGTCTCCGATGGCTGTGTGTGCAGCGGTGGCAGCGCTGCCTCGCTGTACCTGGAGGTGAGGTTCTCGGTGAGCAGCAGAAGGGATCGTACGAGTTCCTCGGAGTCCCCTTCGACAAAGCCAGCCTGCTCAGCTCAAACCACCTTCATCCGTAGCTTAAACTGAGCTGTGGAGATGTGCTTGCAAGCGTTCTCCCACCAGCTCTGCCGCGGGGACTGGAGGAGCGGCTGGAGGCGAGAGGTACCTTATGGTATTGTGCTGCTGCCATTTGCAGAGCAAAGGTGGGTTTGTTCTTTGCCGGGGTCAAAGACGTGGGGTAAAAGGAGCCTCACCTTGTGCACCAGATGGTAAATGTCCTCCTCCCTAGCCCCGGTGCGCTTTCCTATCCGAAACCATCAGCTGAAACACAGAGACACTCTGAGCACTGTTTCCACTTTGTTAAAAATTGATGTGACAAACGGCCGGGGCAGGTTTTGAGAGAAGCGCACAAGGCGAGAGAAGGCGGCTGGACCGGGAGTTGAAAGCAGGTGCAGGATGGGTCTGAACATGGCAGTGGCAGAGGAGGTAGGAGCCATGTCTCTGTTTTCAGGCCGGTAGTTTCCTTAGCTGGGCAGGAACGGCACCGTGCAGCTCCACGCTTCGGGGGGGAGCGGGGCCCGATGGGAATCTCTTTGCTGGGTGCTCGTCTTGCCCACACGTGCCGGTTTAATGGCTTTCCTTGGCAGCAGTGGACAAACTTCACAGCCAGTTCTTTTGAGGGGGTTGTTCTCTGCTGGGAAGGGACCCTGCTCAGACTGAATCGGTTTGTGCTGATGCCGGTAGGAACTCGTTTCTCACCTCTGCCTAGAACGAGCCGTGGGGAAAGGAGAAGACATCCTGTGTTGAATTCTCTGAGCTGCTTGGCTCTTATCAGCTGTGTCGGCATGCCTTGTCTCCTTTAGCGCACGCATCACCTTGATCTCTTTGGGGGAATCTGGTGCTGCTATTCCTGTCGAGCAGATGGGGAAATCGAGACCAGGGGAAGCTAACCAGTTGCCCAAGGTGCTTCTTGGGATGATAATGGCAGAGCAGAGCCTTAAACATGGGTTTCTCAGCTGCAGGAGCACTCTCCCTATGAGCCTGTCTTCCACCCGGAGGAAAGGAGACACTGTGGCTGTCGAAGCTGTGCTGGATGGGCCACCTTCTCTTCTTCTCTTCCTCTGGGTTGAAGTGAAGCCCCTGTGAGGTGCCTGAGCTTTTTTTTCCGTAGGACCCTGCTATTGCTGATTTAGTCTGAGCTGGTGCCTTGCTCTCACATAGACCTGCTCAGGCCATGGCTCGTCACGTGGACCACGCTCGCAGATCCGGCAGGGAAGAGCTGCGGGTTGTGTGAGTGACAGAGGCTTGTAGCTGTCCTGTTTAAGGAACCCAGATAAGATCTAAGACTTGCTGAGCCAAATAGGAAGTAACAGGAGAGAAGGGCTATAAGAGAACATCACGCAAATAATTTTGGAGGAAACATTTGAGAGCAGCCTAGGAGCGTGGCATGGTCTGCTTCCTTCCCGGGCTACGTTTAGCGTTCGTGGCTTGGTTAATGTATTCCCAGGAATGGCCCTTCAGCCACCAGGATGTTAGGAGAGCACAATAGATACGAAAAACACTTGTCGCACTTTTTTTTTTCCTCCCATCCTGTCCTTCCGCATTCCTCCATCTCAGAAGGAAGACGAGAGGCAGCAGTAGCCTGGCGGTGAGCTGAGCTCCCAGGCATTGGGTTTTCCCAGCTCTGTTGTTTGCTCATGGTTTGATGATTGGAAGAAAAAAAGACAATTTTAGCCAAATCCAATGAGCTCACAGTGTAATTTCATTATTTTAAGTGAGTCTGTCCATCTAAGAGAAACTGGCTGCATACCAGCCTGCCATTTGTAACCACTCTGATTCCAGAAGCTGAAAGTAACCCAGGAGCTTTTGACTTGTTTGATTTCAGACCCCTTAAAATTTTCTAGGGGTAATGTGCCTTCCAGCCCAGTGAATTGAAACTTTCGGTCACCTCCACACCCTTTTCTGGAGAACTCCTTTCTAAAGGACACGTGCAAAAACCAGTGCATCTCCCAAGGATGTAAATCAGCAGGGCAGGGATGAAAGGTTGCTTTGTCTTTCCTCACAAGGAAATGAAGAAAGCAAATAAAGATTTTAATTTCTTTTACGCTACGCAAGCTGAGCAAACCGGTGTCCAGGTGCACTATATAAACAGATACGCTAGGGACAAGAGTTTACCCATATGGACTGTAAAATCTTCTCTGTCGGAGGGCTGCATGTTCTCAGCCTTTTTTCCTTAGGAAAGGAGCTTGTTAGGTTGCTTTGCCTGCAGTCTCCTGGTGGCTTTTAGACCTGCCCTTTCTCTCCTCCCTCCCATTCCCTCCAGAGAAACAGAGCAATGAAAAGGGAGTTACGAGGGGGCTGTAGCATTCCTGGTGTATCGGCGTCCCCCTGCAAATAAGTGCGTTGTGACTTTGCATCCCGCTTGGCTCGCCCTGCCCTTGGGCCCATCCCAAACACCAGCGCCTGCCCCGTTCCCAGCCCCGCTGCCTGCCTGGACGAGCCCTGAAATCCAAGGACTGCCGCCTCGCGTCTGTGCCACAGCGCAGCAGTCACTGGGTCGGAACAACCGGGCTTTGTTCTAATCAGGGGATAAAAGACGAGTGGAAGAAGGGAACGGAGAGGTCACCTAGGCTGTCCCGTTGCTTCAAACCAGGGTCAGCTGTCTCCTGAGAAGCATCAGCTGAATGTTCTTAAACCTCAAGGGACAGAGACTTCCCTTCCCTGTCCCATCCCTCCAGGGGCAAACCGTTTCTGGACTTTCTTATCTGGACAGTTATTTCTTCCTGGTGCCAGCTCCACTCTGTTTGGTTACGATTTTAGCCCAGGACTCTGTCCCATGCACAGTGGAAGTGGGAACTGGCATTCCCTTCCTTTTTGCTGCTGCCTTTCACGTGTCTGATCCCCCTTATCCTATTCACCCTCCGTCTTCTCTTCCCTGGATCAACCCCCCTGATTCAGTTGCTGGTTCCTTGTGGGTCATATTTTCCAGACCTCTGCGCCTTCTTGGTGCTTTGCCAAATGCTTTAACGATTTTGGAGCTTGTGCTTCTCGGGATGAGGACCCCGGCCCGTGGTGGGCTCAGGTGGAGAGCGTGCTGAGTCGGAGCAGATCCGGTCAGCGGCAGCCCCAGCGCTGCCCCACTGCTGGGACCCGAACTGCTGCACCCCAGCCCCAAGGCCCCCACCCTGGGGGGAGAGGTGGGATGTATTTTCCCATCCTTCATCCCTGGCTGGAAATCTTCACTTCCCTCGCAGAAGTCTGCGGACGGATTTGAGTGAGGGCGGGAGGGGGCGAGGGGCTGGGGAAGCTCTTGTGCCCTGCGGTGAGCTGGGGCTCGCTGCAGCCCGCGCCCCGTGGGACGGTGCTGTGGGTAGTGGGCAAACTCTTCTTCACGGGCCTGATGAGTGATTTATTCATACAGCTAATTACTCTCAGGGCATACCTGGAGCTGGTGGGGGCTTTCTTCAAGAAGAGGAGCAGATTTCGCCTCCTGTTTCCCCCGGCCATGTCTGCAGCAGGCGCTGCGGCAGAGCAGAGCTCGCGCCGCTGGTTGCAGCCCCACAGCAGCAGCGACGTCCTTCTGTGGCCAGGGGAAAGGGCCCTGCTTTTCTCATTCTTGCTCGGATTTTTTACGATCCGGGGTTGGGCACAGCTGCCTGGCTGGTGCTGGGGTGTGCCGGGTGGTTGTGGGTGCCGAGGGAGGGGCACGGCCTGAATTGCTCAATGTTTACAGGGAGGTTTTGGGCAAGGAGGGGGTTAGTTGGGGCTGCTGGGCACTTTCCACCTGACGGGGAAAACCCCTTTCTCCCTTTGGTCTGGGAGGCAGAGCAGGGAGGTAGAGCGGTTAATGGGAGTTGGGAGAGTCGCCTGGGCAGGGGCCGAGGAGGCCGGGAGGGGTGGGGGGCTCAGCAGAGCTCCCCTTCCCATCTCTCTTCCCCCCTTTCCGTCCATCCTCTCTCCCAGGGCTACACCTCTTTCTGGAACGACTGCATCTCTTCAGGCCTGCGGGGCGGCATCCTCATTGAGCTGGCTCTGCGCGGCCGGATCCGCCTGGAGCCGCTCTCCATGAGGAAGAAGAGGCTGCTGGAGAGGAAGGTGAAGGTGCCACAGGAGCTGGGCGGGGGGCCCAACAGGCTTCGGGGCTCTGTCCACCCCAGCCGAGCTCGCTGGCAGCGAGCTCTGCCGAAGCAGCGCTGCACGCCAGGGCTGGTGTCATTCCTTCAGGAAGGGAGTGGCAGCTCTGCCTCCAGCCTTAGGCCACGTTTCCACTTTGTCCTTCCAGGTGCTCTTGAAGTCAGACGTGCCGACTGGTGACGTCTTGTTGGATGAGACCCTCCGACACATCAAGGCCACGGAGTCTGCGGAAACAGTGCAGACCTGGATAGAGCTGCTCACTGGTAGGGCCAGTTAGAGATGCCATCTCCCCGGCTGCCTCGGGGCCCGTCCCTGCTGCCTGTCCCCTCTCCACGGCTTGGCCATCCCCTCACTTCACTGGAGATGGGCAGAATACTGACAGCAGAACAGGGGAAGGCTGAATGTGGGGGTAGGGAATGGTTTTCCAGGTCTTTTTTGTTGGGAGCTCGGTGGAAGACTTGGACCTCGTTCCCTATTGCCACTTTTTTCATGATGAGTCTTCACCGAGTCTGGGGTCCAAGGTCCTGGGTAGAACGGGGTTTCCAAAGAGATCTGCCCCAGGCTGCTGCGCCCCATGGCTGCTGGGAGCTTTGCCAGCTTGGACTGATGGGAGAAGCGCATCAGAGTCAGGCCAAGGGGAGGAAGAGGGTTCCTGCGGCGGGGACCGGTGTCTGTGCAAGCACAAGTCTGGGCTGGAAGCAGCCTGGGCGCTGGGGTTGGGTGGCATAGCCATCGCTGCCCTGGCCTTAAACAGGGTCTCCTCTCCTGCAGGGGAGACGTGGAACCCCTTCAAGCTGCAGTACCAGCTGAGGAACGTGCGCGAGCGCATCGCCAAGGCGCTGGTGGAGAAGGGCATCCTCACCACGGAGAAGCAGAACTTCCTGCTCTTCGACATGACCACCCACCCCGTCAGCAACGCCACCGAGAAGCAGCGCCTGGTGAAGAAGCTCCAGGAGAGCATGCTGGAGCGGTGGGTGAACGACCCCCACCGCATGGACCGCAGGATTCTGGCTCTCCTAGTGCTGGCCCACTCCTCAGACGTGCTGGAGAACGTTTTCACCAGCCTGGCAGACGACAAGTACGATGTGGCAATGAACAGGACCAAGGACCTCCTCAATATGGACCCCGAGGTGGAAGCAGCCAAAGCCGGGGCTGCAGAGATGATCTGGGCCGTCCTGGCAGCCTTCAATAAGTCCTAAAAAGCCCCCGAATCCCTAAACCAGGTGGGGGAGGTTCACCCCCTCGGCGCGAGGCCGGGGGTATTTGGGCACAGAGTTCCTGCGGCAGTGGCTGGGCTCAGCTCGGGGACACTGGGGGGTTTCGCTCCCCCCTGGGCAGGGGTGGGAGGGCAGGAGCCCACCTGGGTGGGCAGGTCGCACACTCCTCCGAAGGCCGGTGCCTCCGGCGAGAAGTGGTGGTGGCAGCTCTTCGCTCCCTGTCCACTGCTCCTTGCCCGTGGGCCTCCTCCTCGGGCCAGTGCGGAGCTGGTGGCAGGGCCCAGGGCCCAGACCTGCCCCTGCGTGCGGGAACTGAGCTGCTCAGATGGGCCAAACTCCGGCGGAAACGGGGCTGCAGAGCAGCCTGCGCTCCCTGTGCGCTCCCGGCTCGTCCGACCGCCTCCGTGGCTCCCTCTTCCATACCCAGGTCTTGCCTTTGAGCTGCCTGGGCGGCATGGATTCCCGTATGGAGCATGCTGACCTCCTCCTGGGGTGGGGAGCGGGCAGGGGAGCGCGCGGGGGGCTCGTTCAGGGGTGGCTGGTGGCTGGGAGCACCCCAGGCGCTGGCTGGCACGGGGCAGCCCAAAGCCCTCGGCACGTGGGGCCATCGAGGAGCAGCTCTGCAGGGGCCGTGGGGTCCTGTCCCGGGCTGTGCCCCGGTCGCACACCCGCTCTTTCTAGTAGGAGAAGTTAAAACTGTGATCTTTATTTCTTATTCCCCCCCTGCCCTTCCTCCACCGCTTTAATCTGCTGTGGTTCAGTTAAAGGTGTTTCTCCGCAGGCCGGGGGAGTCCCGGGTGTTCAGTTCATTGCCGGTGCGGGGCTCTGCGGCTGAAGCGGCGCTGGCAGCGCCCTGGCCTGGCCCGGTGTCCTCGGGGTCCCCCCGGGGGTGCTGGCGGCTCTTGGGTCACCACCGTGCTGGGCCCCGGTGGCTGTCCCCGCCTGCGCCCGGTGATGCCCGGGGTGGCGGGGCCGAGCGCCGCCTCCTGCCCCCCCCGCGGGGCCCCCCTGGGCCGCGGGTCCGGGATCCGCTGCCCGTCCCCCGGGCCTGTCCGCCCCCCGGGCCTGTCCGTCCCCCGGGCCTGCCCGTCCCCGCCGCTCCGTCTGCCTCGGCCTCCCCCGGGCTCGCCCGCCCCCGTTGCGTGTGGGTGCTGCGGGGGGTCCCCAAAATCCGGGGTGGGGGGGGGAGGGGGGTGGCCCCCTGCTCGCCCAGACGCGCCTCCGCCGCCGTGCCTCGCGCCCGGGAGTCGCCGGCACCGCGCACCGGGCCGGGGCCTGCAGCGGGCGGCGCGTCCCTGCCGGGAGCGGGCCGGTGAGGCAGCCGGGTGGGGGGGGGGGGCAGCAGACGCGCCAGGCCCCTCGTCCCTGCGCTGGCGATTCCGCGCTGCTGTAGGGGCCGCCCCCCAGCACCGGGGGTGGCCGCGGTGGCACCGGCACCGGCACCGGGACCAGGACCGGGGGCAGGAGGGCCGGGCCGCGCAGGGGCGCCCCCACCGCGCTTCCCGCGCCCGCAGGCGGAAGGGGCCGCGCTGGGCGGGGCCGGGGGTGCCGCAGCCCGCGCCCCCTGCCCCGCCCACGTGGTGCTGCCTCACTTCCCATTGGCCAGTGGCCGCTCCAGCCGAGGCGTTCCCGCCCCGCCACTCTCCCCGCCCTCCGCGGGCGCTGGTTGGCCAGGTATGAGGTCACCGCGGCCGCCTCCCTATGTCCATTGGGCAGCACGCTGTCCGTCAGGCAGCTGAGGCGACAGGGGGCGGCGGCGGCCATTTTGGAGCAGAGCGCGGGGCCGGACAGAGCGGAGGGAGGCCGGGGCGCGGAGGGAGCGCGGAGCCGGCCCCCCCCCCTCCCCGCCATGGCGGCTCCGCTCGGTACCGGTGCCCGCGCGGAGGAGACTGGGCAGGAGAAACAGGTGGGGAAACAGGGGGCGGGCCCGGCCGGCTCCCATTGGCCCGGCCGCATATCGCTCTTTACAGCCCTGTGCGCGGATTGGTTGCTTCTGTTGTCCTTCTGATGAATGCTGGTCTCTCATTGGTTATGGGGCTGCTGGGGGTCGGACTTCCGGCAGGGCTGTGGGATAGCTCGGTCTCGATGGCGGCGTGGGGGGTGCGTGGGGGCTTGTGGGATACTGGGGGTGGGGGCACTGGTGGGAGGGGGCTGTGGGATGGGGGGGGGCTTGTGGGTGCTGGGGAGCATTGGGCTGGGGGGTCCTGGGGACCCCTGAGGCGGGAGGGGGAGCTGGGGGGTGTCCGGGCGGGGGGCCGGGGGCTGCCCTGGGCTGCGCCCCGCTGCCGAGGGACCGGGCCCGACTGCGGGTTGGGGGGGGGGGCGGCTGCCCCGTCAGCAGCTGCCTGAGGCCCTTTCGGGGCAGGGGCATGCGGGGTGCCGCAGCCCCCCCTCCGGTTCCCCCCCAGGACCACCGCGGGGGCCGAGCGACGAGCCCTGGCTGCGGCCTGTTGGCTGCCCCGGTGGGGCAGAGCTGCCTGCAGGCATCGGGGGAGCCAGGCTGGCCTCAAACAGCGGGGCTGGGCAACGGTCCCAGGCGGCTGAAGTGGCTACTGCGTCCCCGGGAGCGAGCCTGAGCCCCCGCGGGCAGTCGGACCCGCTCCGGGGCGCAGGCAGAGCTGCTGCCTTCTCCCGCTGCCAGCCACCTTCAGCCGTGCCCCTGCGGCCAGCGTGGCCTCGCTCAGATGTCGCAGCGGGAGAAGCTTTTTCCTCGTCCATGGCGTTAATTGGGCTCTGGGGTGGGCGTAGGAAGGAGGCAGGTGTGCTGCCTTTCAGGCACCCAGAGGAGGTGGTGGGTGCTCTGCCATGGTGGAGGGATGCGATGGGCCGCGCTGCCGTGGGCGGCCTCGGGATCTGCTGGCAGGTGTTGAGGACGCCGGCGTGGCGTTGGCTCTGCCGGGTGCTGCAGAAGAGGTGGTGCCCAGGAGGTGGGCAAGCAGCGGGGTGCAGCGGCGCATCCCAGACACTGCGGGAGAGAAAGAGTGACGGGAGCCAGCGGTGTTTGCATCCGGGCAGGGAGGAAGGAGACTTGGAGATGAAGAACTCAGCAGAGCAGGCTGAGGTGATGGAAGCACTGTGGGGGACAAAGCTTCAGCTCCTGCTGCCAAAACCCTCCTCGACCTGTCTGATGTTGGGGCTCGCGGGATGCCTGGCTCTGTGGCAGGGCCAAGTGGCACGCGCTGGTTGCTGTCTTATTCCTGGGGCTGTCATGGAGACGGGTAAGAAGAGCCGGGCTCCTTCGCCGTGCGTGGGCGAAGCCCTGCAGCATGCAGGAGCTGAAGATCGTGATGAGACTCTCGGCACCTTCCCCCGCTTTCACTCCCCCCTTCGATCCCCTGGGGACCCCCACGGACGGGGGCGTGAGGAGGAGCCTGCGTGGTTGGGCCTCCGAGTGGGATGCACCGAGCCTGCGCATCACGCTGCTGCTCCCAGCTCCAGTTGTCCCAGTTGTGACTGTCGGGAGCTCCCATTAACTCAGGTTTGCTTTATCTTTTTGAGATGCAGCCGAGGAGCCGTTTCATGGCAGCCTTTGTGCACGCGCTCTCGCAGCCTCTGCGGCGAGCTGGCCCCCAGGGCCGCAGCCGTGCTGCCAAGAGCTGCTCCCCTGGCTCAGCGCCAGTGGAAGATCACATTGGAAACCTCCTGCAGTGCCAGCAATGGTTTCCAACCTGGGGGCTCACGGGCTCCGGCTCTGCTCTTAGCCACTGGAGAAGGGAAGTCCCAGCAGTTGAACGCACAGGAGCACGTCCCCTGAACGCCACCAGGCCGAGCTTCAGTGCCTCGCCCTTGGGGAGCCCAGGACTCCCATCCCACCCGCCTCCACCTTGCGTAATTGCCAGCTGCGTCCTGCCACCTCGCTGGTCCTGTCCGATGCTGAGGGCTTTCCTGTTTCACAGATGGGGCAGAGGCTCATGGTGGTAGTGTTCTGCCATGCTTATTGCGTGGAGCGTGCCATCTCTGGTGGGCCAGGAGCAGTTCAGGGCCTCAGCACTGGGGAGAAGATGCATGTGGCATCCATCGGTGCAGCCAGGTTGGTAGGAGCAGAGCTGCCGCTGCCAAGTTTGCCAGCATCGTCCCTGCTGGAAAGGGAACAGCAATGAAAGACACCCCTTGCCAACATTCTGTGAAGCAGCGACTCACGCTTGTGCGGTGGCTTGGCCCAACATGGCCACTGGCAGAGGTGGCCAGCGGTGACATGTTCCCGTGGGAGCTGGGCTTGCGGTTGGCCAGAACTCGGCCTTGCCGTGGGTGAGGCTCTCCAGGCCCTGCTGGGACCCTGACTCCTTCCCACCCCAGACCGAAGCTCCTGTCCCCAGGCCTGCAGCCCTTCCCTGGAGGGGGGAATGCGCCTCCCTGAAGAGAGAGGCTGGTGGGTGGGGAGCAGATCCAAGCCCTGCACTGGGAACCCTGCTTTGGGCGTCGTTGCTCAGCTGATGCTTCTTCGATAGGTGGACTGGGGGGGGAATGTCTCAAAGCCCCTGCAGAAGGGCCAGGCAACAACCAGGGCCTGGCACCTCCTGCTGCAATCAGCCCCAGGGGTCCCAGGCTTCGAGGGGGCTGGGTGGCTTCCCGAAACATCCCGAAACTCCCGTGGCTGTGAAACAGGTGCTAAAACGCTGCTTTGCTGCCTGTGCCAGTTGCCATTCCTGATAAATTGGTTTTGGAGCAGAAGGATTTCTTCCATCTCAGCTGTACTGCGATGGGGCGCAGCAAGGCTGAACCCTCCCAGCACCGCAGTGCGCTGCTGCAGCCCGTCATGCTGGGCAGCTCTGGACTGATGTTTGTCGATGCTGGTCTGACCTGTCACTGGTCAGGGGAAGATGCTTGTCCAGCAGCAATTTGCAGCGACATTTTAACCCAGTTTGCAAAGCCAAATGTCAGCACAAGCACCTGCAGGGGCGCCCGTCTGGGAGGGAAGCAGGGAGGGGGGTCTCAGCCTGTTTCCACAGGTACTGGAGGTACAAGCTGTTTCTGGCTGGGAAGGTGTTTATAATATTCTCTGAGTGCGTCTGGGTTTTCCAGGGCACCACACCTTGCTCGGCAAGCCAGATGCTGGGGTTTGGACGTGCTGCTGAATATTGTGTTACGACATCACAGGTGTGTGTTTTTCTGTGGGGCTGAAGGGGTTTCCACCCCCCTCTTTGTTTTTCAGGACACGCAAGAGAAGGAAACCATCACCCCTGAGAGAGCAGAAGAGGCAAAACTGAAGGCTAAATACCCCAACCTAGGCCAGAGACCCGGAGGCTCCGACTTCCTCATGAAGAGACTGCAGAAAGGGGTATTTATTTCTCAGCCATGGCTCGTTCGTGTCCTCTCCTCCCTCGATGGCGCAGGCAGCCAAGCTCCAACCAGGCCAGAGGAATCACGCCAAAATTCCCTAGGTCAAAAAGTCTGTTGAATCCATGGGCCAGGCTCCTTTCAGTGCCTGCGCTGGACATGGCATCCAGTGGGCACAAGCCTGAAGCAGTGAGGGCTGCTGCGGTCAAGGAAGAAGGGCTTGTGCCTGCTCAGACCCCAAAAGCTGCTGGCTCTCGGGTGGTTTTGCTCTGCGTATCTCCGCCAGTGGTGGATCACACCGTGTCCTCCACACCCTGGCCCGAAACTTGGGGTCCAGAGCCAAAACAAGTGTATAAATCCCTCCCTGCCTGCTGCTGTGCTCCCTGGGGTTCAGTGGGCCACTGAGATGCTGTGGGCCTGAGTTTTTCTGTCTGGTCTGCACTTTGCCTGGGTTCTGGGCTGGCGCAAAGGGCACTGAGAATGCCAGTGAGTCAGCTGGCTGCATCTCCATGCTGGCACCGGTGTAAAAAGCCAACACTCTGACTGCTCTCTGGAAATGTAATTAAATCCCTCTCCGAGAGCCATCTGTAGCTGGCTTGGGTTGTCACTGCTGGCTCTCCTCCTTGCGGAGGCTGGTGCAGAAAACAGAAATCCCTCCTGAGCTGCTGGCAGCCAGTGGCCGCGTGCCTTCCCCAGCTCTGAACACACGGTGTCTCCGTGTCACGCTGCGCAGGGTTTGGCTTTGTCCCGTTGCTTCCCGTTCAGCTTGTATTGACAGCTGTCCCCTCTGCCTGTGCAGCCGCTGTGCATGCTTGCTCTCACGGTTGACGTGATCACCGGGACTGTTGTTTTAGGTACCAGCTCCTACAGTAAGAACAAAAGGAGGGTTGTTCAATGGCTTGGTGCTGAAGCAGGGAAGGGCTTTCGGTCGGCACTGGGCTCATTGGGGCCTGACGGCACATCGGGGCAGAACTGTGGCTTCAGAGCTCCTTGTGCCCAGCAAAGCCCTGTCTGTAGCACCAGCGCAAGCTCTGCTTTGGTGCTCAGTCTTTCTTACGCCGCTGTGGGAGTGAAGCAGCACCGTGAAGGAGCACAGAGTCCCATGGTGATGTATGTGATAAGGGAGCGAAATGCCCTTTGAACCCTGGGTCGGTGGTGCTGTGCAGCAGGGAGGTGTCCTCTGGCCACGTCCTCGCAGGCATTTCCCTGCGTCATTTCGGCCGTTGGGAGCCTGGATGGCCTGGCCTTGGCACTGGCCAGGCTGTGCTTCCCAGGGAGAAAATCCTGCCCCTGTCACACCGGCTCATCTGTTCACCAAACCAGAATAAACTGCATCAGCAAGCATCCCCTGGCTTTGCCACTGCAGCTGAGCCTCTGCCTGGAGGCATCTGCTGACGTGGCTGTGCCTGCGTGTGGCTGTGCCTGCGTTCAGCTGTCTCAGGGTCTCTGGACTGGAATTGAAACCTTGTCACGCTGAGTGTGGTGCATGGGCTGAGCAGGACAAACCTGGTCTTTACCCAGCAAGTGCCACATGCCAAGCAGTGAAAGATCCCAGGCTGTGAACACCCAAAGGTGGGTCAAAGGGAGAAAATGCTGCACCCCGGTGTCTCAAGTCAGACAGGCAGCTGCTGTGGGGCAAAGCTTCTTTCAGCTGGGGCAGCTCTGAGTCACTGTGGGGTTTGGGGGGGGGTGGGGGGTGCTAAAGGCCTTTTAAATTGGGCCAGGCTCCCTTGCTTGGATTTTCCTCTTGCGTGATGTTTTGGTGACCTGGTTTTGAGCAACCCCAGCAGCTCCTTACAGGATCGTATTTGTGGCCACATGTCTGTGTCTCTGCTATGTCCCCATACTTCTGCAAATCAAAGTAACCCAAACTCCTCTCCCTCTTCCAGCAAAAATACTTCGATTCTGGTGACTACAACATGGCCAAGGCAAAGATGAAGAACAAGCAGTTGCCAAGTGCAGGGCCAGACAAGAACCTGGTGACAGGAGACCACATCCCCACGCCGCAGGACCTCCCGCAGAGAAAATCCTCGCTTGTAACCAGCAAGCTGGCAGGGTAGCCTGCACTCACAGGCTGGGGTTTTTCCTATTTTCTTTTTTTCTTTTGGCTAAATGGATTGAACTTCACTGTACCATAGGGACGGGAGCACCAGAATCCACATAGTTATTTGAGCATTTACAGCGAACACACACCAAAACTGAGAAGGCGAGCGAGAGGACAGTAGCCCGGGATGCACAGGCAGATTTGATTGGGCCGTTCCTTTTAGCGAGTCGGTTGCTGCCTTAATTTTTGTGCTGTTTGAAACCATCCTGGCTTGCAGAGCCACTGAAGCGCTGCCTCCTCGCTGGGAGAGTCGAGCGGCCCCAGGAGAAGCAGGAAAGTGCTCAGAGGAGTCGCTTGCTGTTTGCTTGGCACCGGATAGGAAGGGAGAGCTCGGAGCCGTGGTGTGCGAATGCTTTTCAGGCATCGGGTGTCTGCAGAGGAAGAACCGGCTGGGCAAAAGGTGTGGTACGCGATCTGGAAGTTTAGTTAGGTGTGTGCGTTAGAGCGTCTAAGTGAAGAAATCGACTGATACGCAAAAAATTACGTGGCTGTGTTGCTGGGCTGAGCTGCCTGGGATCTGTCCCATTTGCACAAAGCAGCTGAGCTCACAGGAGGGGACAACGTGTCTGACAGCCACAGGAGAGGAGCCAGGCAGTGTTTGAAACAGTCCTTGTGGCTTGGAGCTGTGATGAGGCTTTTTCTGTTTTGGGGGTAGAGCCCCACCACAGCCGTGTCTGAGTGTGGCTGTGATCGGGGACGCAGCGTGAGGCTCGTGGCTGCCCCGGAGGGCTTGGGGGCAGTTTCTCTTGACCCGGTCAGTTCTGGCCAGCAAGGCTGTCTGCCTTGGCAGAGGTGAGAGGTGGCTCCTCTCCCGGCTGCTGGGTAGGAAGCAAAAGGTGGTGAGCTGAAGCCCCCCAGCAGCAGGGTGCTGGGGACGCAGGAGACTGTGGCCAAGCAGGCAGGCAGAGCCCCACCTGGTTGCGTGCAGCCCCTGCCTGGTGCCCAGACTTTGGTGCTTGCAAAGAGGGGGCCAGCAGCAGCCGGTGAAATGGATGTGAGCTGTTGGAGCTGATCTCTGGAGGGAGAGAGGCAGGACTGGGAATAACCGCCCCAGAAGGGAAAAAAGCACTGGAGACAGAGCGTGGAGATCAGGAAAAGCAGAGCATAGAGGCAAGCCTGTGTTGACAGTGTCAGGCACCCCAAGCTTGGATTTCTTTCTTCTCCCTTTTTTCCTTCTTGCCTTTTCTTTGTTCCAGGCCTGGAAAAAAACAACCAAACAACAAACCAAAAAGTTGGTGTGATGGCTGCAGCCTGCAGAACGACATGCACACTCTGTGCATAGACTGTCTGCTCCTCACGCAGCGGAGACAACGTGGCCTCCCGTCCTGTGCAGCGGAAGGTCTCAGCATGCCTGTGCCAGGGCAGCGCTAAACCTGCCTGGTTTAGGGCCAGTATTGAAGGCATGTGGGCAAGCGGAAGTTGAGTGAATGTGGGGTTTTTTGTTGTTTTTGTTGTTGGGGGGGGGTGTGTGTTTGTGTTTTGTTTTGGGTTTGGGGTTTTTTTTTTTGGGGTAAGGATTCCCATCAGGTCAGGAGAAACCTAGGCAGGGCACAGCTTTCCTTATGTGCGTTCTTGGCTGGCTGACTCAGGCTTTCCTGAGAACCTGTTTTCACTCATTGCACTTTCCTGCTGCTGGTTAGAGTGAGGAACGCGGTGTTGCTTCCCTGGAGAGTGTTTGCCAAGGGTGTGCTCGAATGCTTGTGTCTGCCTTCAGGTGGTTTGGAACAAGCCAGTCGCAGCTCCCCTTGTCAGGGCACTCTGAGCAAGGGGCTCCGTTGCTGGCGCCATGGCCACGGAGGTCAGTTTTCTCTTTGTGGAGCGGGCAAGGAGCGTAGCGGGACTGGGGGCTGCCCACTTGTAACCATGGGTCCGTGCTTCGGTCTTCGTCACCTTTCCAGACGCTGTGTAACCTGGCCAAGGTGGTGCTGGCAGTGGCTGTGCAACTTCCTTGGATGTTCTGCTGTCTGTCCCAGCCATGTTGTAAATAGATATGAATCATAGATATAAAAATATATATAATTTTTTACATGTTTCTCCTCTCTTCTAGAGTGCTATGCTTGCTTTTTTCTTTTTTTTCTTTTTTTTTTTTTTTAAAAAAGAGGAAATATAGTGACAAATACAAAGGGACAATGCAGCTTGGGGGCTGCCCCTGTGCTGAGGGGGGGCAGAGGGAGGGGACAGCTCTCGAATCACGTCTTTCCCCGGTTTTCCGGAAATGCCAGGCATGCTTGCGCAGGAGGGGGAAGTGATTGTGACGACACAGGATGAGAACCAGCAAAAGCAATTCCGTATAAGGTACAAGGGTAGTAGCGGTGTTATTTCCATTCCGCCCCCAGAGCCAGGCGGGCAGCGAGGGGGTGATGATGCTGTCTGCCCCGCTGTCCACGTCTCACGGGAAGGGGTGCAGTGGGAACCACCCTGGATCTCAGAGGCATTTGTGTTCTCATCCTCTGCTCCTTGTAAAATATTACCACAAGGATGAGGCTGGTAGCGGTGGGAGGCTTGATGTCCCCAGGGCTTTTGGGGTGAGCCAGCAGGAGGAAAGTCATGTTTAGCACCAACTATCAGGGTGTCTGAGGGACTTGTGCAGCTCAAGCAAGGCCATCAAAGCGCAGCCATGGGGTGGGATGGGGTGCAGAGGGAGGGCTGGGGCTCGCCGAGCCCAGGCGGGGTTTTGTTGCGTCGGGGAAGGTGGGTGTGGCCACGCTGCTGCACCCCAGGGATGGGCACTGGGTGGGAGAGGGCATGTGGAGAGACCCTGATAGGCCTCTGAAATGGCTCAAAGTCCCTGCCTTTTCTTCCTCCTCCTTCAGGGCTCCTTTCAGCTAATGCTGTGCACCACCTCCCCCAGCCCTGGGTGTGTGAGCAGCATAGTACCCTTCTCTGGGGGCTGTGCCCCAGCAGTGGAGCCATGGGGTGTATGTGGGGTTCATCCCCAGCTATAGGGTGTAGGGAGAGCTGTCCCCCAGCAATGGGGCTATGGGCTATGCAGGGGGCCGTCCCCTGGCACTGGGGCTGTGGGTTGTTCATAGGGCTGTCCCCTGATGATGGGGCCTCTGAGGTGTGTGTGGGGCTGAACCCCAGCTATGAGGCCATGGGTGTGTGTGCTGGGCGACGGGTTCTCTGTGGGGCTGTCCCCCAGCAATGTGGCCACGGGATATACACAGGGCTCTGGGGTGTGCATGGGGCAAGAAGGTGTGTGCTGGGTGGGTGTGGGGTGTATGGGCGCCATTGCCCACCAGTGGGGCCATGGGGCATATCGGATGTGTGTGGGCTGGGTGGGGGGTGGCGTGGGGTCCATCCCATTGTGCAGCCACAGGCCAAGTGGGGCCAGCAGCCACCTCGGCTCACAGCTGAGAGACTTTGAGGGGGAGCACAGGGAGAGGTGGGTTTTTATCCTTCTGCCTTCAAACCAAATCCCTCCCCCACCTCCATGCCGTGGGGCAGGGTCTGCTGGTGCCCTCCCCAGGGGTCAGGGCTGCCCCACAGTGACTCCCTCTGTCCCAGCTGGCAGCCATCCCAGAGGCTTTAACTCCAGGGTTTTCAGTCTTGACGTCACACCTTTCCTTTCTAGAGTTTAACAGCCCAGCCGATGGTGTCACTGGGGTGGGCCACAGTTCAAAAGAACCCATTGACCCTCCCTGGGGCTGCCTGAAGCCTCTGTGCTGCGTCTTCCACCCCCCCGTCAGCCATTTCACAGCCCCTCAAGCCCACCTACAGCGGGGGCCGGCGTGTTTGCACAGGGACGCACTGTTCCAGCCTGGTGCCAAGTATGTGCCGGTGTTTGTTTGTGCTTTAAAGCTTGGAACTGCTGGTGAAATATGTGCCGGGCGCTGCCCCAAGCTGCCGGAGCAAGCTGAGCTCGCCTCTGTTATTGCTCCCAGTGCCAAGAATTCGCTTCCCGACAAGGACGCATTCCTTG
Organism: Gavia stellata; assembly: GCF_030936135.1. Lineage (NCBI taxonomy): Eukaryota > Metazoa > Chordata > Aves > Gaviiformes > Gaviidae > Gavia > Gavia stellata. The sequence continues at coordinate 3,332,584 of NC_082626.1, forward strand.
GGGCCACGGGAATGATTTTGAGGGGGCTGGGTTTCGTCTTGCTGGACCCCAGTGACACCCGGTTGCACTCTCGCCCTGGTTTGTGGGGGTGGCAGCTGGGAAAGGAGCTGGCTGAGGGGGTGAAGGGGCACCCAGGGTGGATGCACGTCCCTATTTCTTGCAAGATCTGGGGCAAGAGCACTTTGGGGCACTCAGGACAGGGCCATGCCCTGTGCTCACCACAGCTTCCTCCTTTGCTGTTCCTGACAGTGCATGGTGATCTCAGGATGATGACAGAGGCTTGGGTTTGCTGCGGTTTCTGTCCCCAAAAACGCTGACCAGAGAGGGGCTTCTTCACGGTGGCAGCTCCCTGTGTCCTCACTGCCTTCCTGGAGCGGAAAGAGCCATTTGAGGAGCTGTGCTGGCGTTCTCTCCCTGCATCTGGCATTTTATCGCCACATCTGGGGTTCCCCCCACCCCCCCAAAGCCCAAGGATCACCTGCCCCTGAGGCCTTGCTGTCGGGGTGGGCAGGAGTTTCCCGGGTCCCTCTTGCAGGGCTGTTTGGGGTTCAGCAGTGAGCCCGCCTGCCTGCACCAGGAGGGGAAACAAGAAACCCCCCCATGCTGTGACCCCTGGCCCAGCGTCTCGCTGTCATCACGTCTGGGTTCGGTGACGCTGCGGCGCCTTGGCTGGGTGACTTGGGGCTGACGTCACCTTCCCAGGTGGGGACCGGAGCTCTGCTGCCATGGAGTATTTTGGTGGCCTTTGGACAGAGCGGCAGCACGGAGTGGCCCCAGCATGTGTCCCTGGCGTTGCCAGCCTGGCCACCTGTCTGCCATCAGGGCCTGCAGGGAAACCCTTTCCTGCATTCAGAGGGGGTAACTGGGGGTGTGATTTCTGGGGGCCCCAAACCCCAATTTCCAGTGACTTGGGTCTGGTCAGGCACAAAAAGGCCCCAAGGCTGGAGCAGGTTGAGCTGCATTGGTGCTTGGCTCTGCAGGTGGAAATCCCCCGCAGGTGAGCTCCGAGGCCGGCAGCCGCCTTTGCCCCTGTGCCTCTCCCTCCATCCGGCCTTTCCGAGAGGCGGGGATGGAGCAGAGTGCAGTCCCTGGGACACAGTCCGGGCAAGGGGTCCGGCAAAGGGGTGCTTGGGAGACCTCCTTTCCTTCCTCACTGCCCCAGAGCAAAGCCGCGGCATTTGCCTCTCTGAGGAGCGCCTGATCCACCTGCATCAGCACAGATCCCCCTGGCTTCTTCCCCAGCCAAGTTTTGCCCAAACCGGGGTGGATTTTGAGGGCGTCAGGCTCAGTCCCAGGGGACGAAGGATGGGCCTGTGGCCAGGGAATACCAGAATTGAGAGCCCGAACAGTGCTGAGACTGGCCAAAGTGACCCTGCGGTGTTGCAGGCGATGGTGGAGCAGGTTTGGCCTCTGGGAGCACCCAACAGCCCTTTCACAACCCACACCCTGCCAGATCTGCCCGCAGCTTCGAGGGCACTGCCCTGCTTTGTGACACCATGGCCCTCATGGAGCCGGCAAATGGAAGGAGGTTGCAAGTACAGATGTGAGGCAACCCACCGATGACTGGAAGAAATGGGACAGTTCCCTCTGCACGTCCAGCTAAGCAAACTGAAGTCAGAGAGGGCTTTAACCAGACAGATCCAAGTAAAATGCTGAGCGGGTGGGAAGCGACAGAGAATCATAGAATGGTTTGGGTTGGAAGGGACCTTTAAAGGTCATCTAGTCCAACCCCCCTGCCATAAGCAGGGGCATCTTCAACTAGATCAGATTGCTCAAAGCCCTGTCCAACCTCACCTGGAATGCCTCCAGGGATGGGGCACCCACCACATCTCTGGGCAACCTGGGCCAGGGTCTCACCACCCTCAGTGTAAAAAATGTCTTCCTTTTATCTAGTCTACATCTCCCCTCTTTTAGTTTAAAACCATCACCTGTTCTATTGCTACAGACCCTGGTAAAAAGTGTCCTCATCTTTCTTGTAAGCCCCCTTTAAGTACTGAAAGGCTGCAATAAGGTCTCCCCGGACCCTTAACTTCTCTGGGCTGAACAACCCCAACTCTCGCAGCCCTTCCTCACAGCAGAGGTGTTCCAGCACTCGGATCGTTTTTGTGGCCTCCTCTGGACCCGTTCCAACAGGTCCATGTCTTTCCTGTACTGAGGACACCAGAGCTGGATGCAGTACTCCAGGGGGGTCTCACCGGAGCACATCATACTCCCTCCTTCCAAGCAGCCCCTATGGTGTACACCAGCAAGGGCATCCTCGCTCCCCGCGTGTGTCAGGGCTTCTGTCCCGCTGGCCGCACGCTCACGGCCCTGCCGGGGGGTGCTTTGTATTGCAAAAAACAGACAGAAAACAGGAGCTGAGGCAGGGGTGGGACATGCACCCCCTTGGAAAATGGTGCAGGCTGCGAGCACTGCGTGCCCCGTGCTGGGGGGGGTACTGCGGTGGAGCCCAGCTTTGCCAGGGGACTTGGGGCCCCCCTCGTGGTGCTGGGGGGTCACGGCAAGGCCTGGTGCTGCTGGGGGGGGTGTGTGTACCGGCACTGAGGTACCCTGCACTGCTGAGGGGCTCTTGCACGGCATCAAGAAGGGCCCGCGGCCCACAGCAGGGCCCGGCAGCACGGGGGGTCGGGGGGTACCCGGTGTGGGGCCTGGGGCGGGGGAGGGCGTGGGTGCCGGGGGGCCGCAGCAAGGCCCAGGCAAGGCCCGGCGGAAGGGGCGCCTCTCCGCCGAGGCGGCGACTTGTTTCGCCCTTTTTCACCCCAAAAAGCAACGACCACGCAAGGCGCGGCCCCCGCCCCCACGGCGCCGGTCCCTCGGCGGGGCCAGGCCGGAAGCGTGGCCGGAAGCGGAACCGGCGCAGCCTCGCCCCGCCCCCGCCGCGCCCCGCTCTCGCGTCACAGCCGCCATATAAGCGGCAGCGACGCTCCCACCCGCGCAGCTCGCCGCCGGGGTGTACTGAGCGCCATGTTCGCTGTGAAGCGGAACGCCGTCATCGGCTTCAACCTCTACTGCGGCGGCGGCCCGGCCCTGGCGCCCGCCTCACCGGGGGGGGGCCCGGCTCCGCCGCCGCCCAGCACAGCAGCAGCAGCAGCAGCCCCCAGCGCGGCCGCCGCCGCTGAGGTACCCCGGGCACTGATTGGCTCCGCGGGGGCCTGGGCCGCCGCCGGTCGCCCTGAGGCCCCCCGCGCGCTGATTGGCCCCGCCGTGGCTCCTCGCGCGCTGATTGGCTGCGGCGCGGCCCCCTGCGCGGCGCTGCCCCCCGCGGCGCGGCCGGGCGCGTTGTGGAGGCCCGAGGAGGAGCTGGACGGCTGCGAGCCCGAGGCCGAGCGCGGCCCGGGGGGGGACTCACTGCCCGGCACGCCGCCCGGGCCGCTGGAGCCGCCCGATGGGCTGCGGCAGGACTCCCTGGAACTCATCAGCCGCTATCTGCGGGAGGCGGCGGGCGAGGCCGAGCCTGGCGTGAAGAAGCTCTTCCCGGGGCTGCTGGGCGGGCCCGGCCGGCCCGGCGGATCGGGCGATGCCGTGATGGAGAAGGCGCTGGAGACGCTGCGGAGGGTCGGCGACGGCGTCATGCAGAAACACGAGCTCGCCTTCCAGGGTGTGTGGCGGCCGGCTCCTCCCCGGCGGACGCGGGGGGCGGGGAACGGGCGGTGTGTGGGGTGGGGGCGCCTCGGGCCCGGCCGGGAGGGCGGGAGGCCACGGGGGTGCCTGGGACCCACTTGCCCTCCTTTGGAGGCGAGTTATAAGCCTCTGTCCCTTCCCTGTGGGTGGTCCCGGGTTTTTTTGGGGGCTTGCCATTCGAAGAGAGAGGCACAGGGATGTGGGATCCCGAGAGATTCTGCCCCGTGTGCGTGTGGGCCCTCAAGGTGGGTGGGCTGCTGGCTGCTGCATGGCAGGGGCTGGGAGAGGCCTAGGCCGGAGCTGGTCCTTGGGGCTGGAGCCAGGCCTCTGTGCCACCCCCACCCTACCCCAGCAAGGGGAGAGGAGGGGGTGCCTGAGCTCTCGGCCGGGTCATTTACCGGATGGGATGTGGCCCTGGTTTCGAGGGAGTTAAAACAGCTGAGAAGTGATTAAAAATGAAACTGAACTTTGTTCGACTGGGAGGTGGAAAAACCGCTGGTAACGTGTGCAGAGGAGATAATCTAGTTACAGATTAGCCCCGGTTCCTCCTTGCCTCCTGCTTTGCTCAGCATGACTTTATGCAAATAATCCCAAGCGTCCAAAGATTAATTAGCTCAGGAGTTTAAACTCCTCACACCCCTGGCTCGGGTGGAACAGGGTTTCTGGGGGAGAAATTCTCCCAGACAATGTGCTTGGCTTATAGCTATTTTAATGTATTTTGCCCATGTCTAACGAGTCCTAGAATAGCTATAAAAACTTGAACCCCAGTGCCTGGGCTTGGATGAGTGGGTGTCCTCACTGCAGAGTGTCCTGGGAATGGACTGGAAGTGAGAACTGACCCTTTTGACCTGGTTTCGTGTAACTCAGAAATGAGCGCTAGCCTGAGCTGTTGGGGTGGTGGGGCTGAGCTCCTGGCCTCGGGGCTTGTGCTGCGACTGCCTTCTGCATGCTGTACTGCATCTGATACCAGATCAGGATGGTGCCTGGCACAGAAGGGTAGTGTCTGCATTTCCTCCTGAGGTGGCATGTGGTGAAACGCCTTCCTTTTTGCAGGAGGATATTCTAGTTTTTGGTTTTTTTAAAAGCAAAGGGCTTCAGTTTCTTCCTTGCATCCTTAGCTGTGCTGATGCGAAAGACTGTGGGTTCATTTACCTTGGCCAAATTCATGGACGTGCTTGTTGAATGAGCCACGCTTGGGAGGAATGTTCAGACCAAAGCGAGCTGGCATTGGTATCTGAGGCTTCTGTAGGGACGGTTACCTTTGTGTGTGCAGAAAAGGAACTGGCTTCAGGAAGGCTTCCTGTTAGTTTGAGGAACAACAAGCAACGCCTTTCAGTTTTGTAAAGGCTTGTCTTGTTTCCTTATTCATGAGGGGGCACTGCAGGCCAAACTGGGGAATTCTGTTGTTCCAGTCACTAAAACCACATTAATAAAACTGCGACGCATCTGCCTGACTGCCCTTCGTTTCGGCTCGAGGGGCAGGGCTTGCACCAGGCTGCAAACTGATTTCTGTGCTGTGGTTCTGATGTGGTGGGGCTTTAAAGCCCTTGTGAGATAGGGGAGTGTGATGTGCACAGAGACAGCAGCTGTGCTGAAGGTGGGGAGGAAGGAACTAGAAATGGGTTATGGGCTGTTTTTTGTCTGGCCCAGGCAAGTGTGAGCAGCAGAGCCCTCTGCAGAAGCAGGCAGGTACTTGCTTTCCATCCCTGACACTCGGCGGTGACTCTTACAGCTTTTGGACCTAGAGTGTGGGGGCTGCATCTCCTCGCTGGTGGCCTTGCGGGGTATTCAGTGTTGTGTGTGTGCCTGCCTCTAAACCAGTATCTCTTTTAGGAATGCTTCGGAAGCTGGAAATCCAGAAAGAGGAAGATCTGCAGTCGGTGTGTGAAGTGGCTACCCATGTGTTCAGTGATGGAGTAACAAACTGGGGTCGAGTGGTGACGCTCATCTCGTTTGGTGCCTTTGTTGCGAAACACCTGAAAAGCATAAACCAGGAGAAGTGCATCAGCTCGCTGGCAGGGATCATCACAGATGCGCTCGTCTCATCTAAGCGCGAATGGCTAATGAGCCAGGGAGGCTGGGTGAGTCACTGCCTGTCCTGAACACTGCGAGCTTTTTTCGGAACAATCCAATATTTTCCTATTTCTGTGACCTGCTCACTGATAACCATGTGTGTCAGCAAAGCACAGAGATGACTCACTGCTCCAGTTAAAACCACAGTCTGAAACATCTAGCCGGAGTTCTGGTGTTTCAGGAGCTCCTTACAATGAGCTGCCTGAAGCAGTCTTGACCTAAAAATGTGCCCTGCCCAGTGCGGAGGGGGCAGCATTCCCAAAGCTGAGTCAATCCCGGATGCGCTGAGCTTGCTTGAAGCTGCTCCACAGCTGCTTTGGTGCTGTCTCCTGATTGCCCCCTCTGCGGGCGGGCTGTGGCTGTAATGATTCTGGGGGAGCGCACTTGATGGATGTGCTGGGCAGGCTGTGCCCCAGCCCAATGCCAGGGAAAAAGGCTTTCCATGCCTTCCTGTCAAAGAAGGGTGGCTGGCCGGGGAATGACTTTCCCTTCTTTCTCCTAGGAGGGCTTTGTCGACTTCTTTCGAGTTGAGGACCTAGAAGGCAGCATCAGAAATGTACTGATGGCGTTTGCAGGTGTGGCCGGACTGGGAGCGAGCTTGGCCTACATGATCCGGTGAGCCAGGGTATGCTGCAGAGGGACAAAACTCTGGGTGGACCGGCTCTGTTTGGGGCCGGCGAGCTGATCACTTCCTCCTGTGAGTACTTATGAAGCTGGACTTGAGTGACCTGAGGAGAATATCTAGGCATCCCCTGAGCAATCCTTTCCTAAGAAGGAAGGTGTGATCCAGTCAGATTGTGGGTACTGATGAGGATTCGTTGCTTTGGGAACAGAAAGTGGAAGAATTGATATTCTGCTTCCTTCAAGAGGATGATGACAGAAAGCTCAAGTGGACTGCTTCAGTTTTATCCCGGAGGGAACTGATCTGCTTAGCAGCAAGCCAGTGAGCACCAGCAGCTCTTGTCTGGACTGAAGCCTCCTGGGCTTGGCACAGCAGCTGTGCACAGAGCAGATGTTTCAGGGTTGTGGTTGTGGGTTTCTGGAAATAGCATCTTCTGCTGCTGGTGTCCTGCCTAAACTTGCGGCTTTTCTGTTGGAGCAGAAGCATTGAATGCTGGGTGTTGTGTGAGCCTGCGCCTGCCCCCAGGTGTGCAGGCGAGCTGGCCTTTGGCCACTGCCAGCTCTGCACATATCTGCCCTCTGGAAGCGGTAGAGCTGTGCCAGCAGCCAAGATGTGCAACCCGCTGCCAGAACATGGGGTGCTGGAGCCCTGCGTGGCCCCTTCCCTCCCAGCAGGGCTTCAGCCAGGTCACCGAGCAGGCAGAGGAGCGTTGGGGGGGGCGGTGAAGCAGGACTCAGGGCAGTAACCACAGCCAGCTGCGGCGCGGCCACATTGGCCTGTCTGGCTGATCTCGGCTACACCGATGCGACTCACCACACACAGGCAGTTTAAAAACAGGGAGTGCATTTGTAAGTATGTAAAACCCCACATGGGGTGGGGAAGCTGTAGAGAACCTGTAAATATCTATGAATCTGTAGAATATGTACATTTTTACAGAGCTAATGATACAAAAAAGGGGTAATTTTGAATGTGGTAGAACTGCTTATGGGTGCACTGTACTTCATTCCTCATGTGAAGTAGCATTTTTGTGGCGAAGCCTTCTCCTGCCTTGACTCCAAGTGAGCCTTTCTCTGATGTACTTGAGCAACATTGCCAGGGAGTGTAGCAAGGATCAGTGGCCTGGTGGACTCTCAATGTGCCCACAGCTTGCTGGCGACAGTTGATGTTTCTGTTTATTTTAATCTTTTTGGTTATTCTAGCCTAGCCCTTCTAGCGGGTGGGGAGCTGTGGAAGTCATTATCAGTTGCTTCCTTGTCTTCCTTTCATTTTGATCCTCTAAGCCATGAGTCAAACGAAGCTGATGTTTGAATGTAAATGTTCTGGAGCAGAATAAAACTCGTCAGCTCGGATCTGCAGCTTGTGCGAGTCCATTGGTGCCGGCCCTGGGCTCGGTCCCTGGTCCCCAGCTGGTAGCATTGCTTCTCGGTGGGCCTGCAGCGCTTGTCCACCTCGTGCCCTCTGACCGGGGATCGGTTGGTTCTTGGGGAGCTCTACTCCGTGGGACCGGGTCCCGCACAGCGAGGAACATCCTCGTCCGTGGTGCTTGACCTGCAGCCCAAGCGATGCCCGATGGAAACCCAAGTGGAGAGCCGAAAGATGGTGCTATTGTCAGGCCTGCTTGTTTGCTGAACAAGCACTTAGTTTTGTCAATAAATGTCTTTTTGTTCTCAATTCTCTAGTATAAAACTTGCCATTTCCTGTAATGAGATGATGATGTGCTAAATGCTCCTGCTCTGCTTTGCTGATGTGGGCCTGTTCACACGGATGCTGCTTGTGGGGTGCCCCACAGCCTCTTGGTTATTAGAAAGCCTCTGCAGGCTGTGGAAAACTGCCGTGGGTGTCTTGTGTCACTGGTCAGGGCTCCCCGGAGCTGCTCTGTGCTGAGACACTCTTCTTCACCATGTATGTGGGTGGGGAAAGTCCGTGACATGCCTCGTGCTCAGTGCCTGCAAGCTCTGAAACAGCTTTTCTTGCGGTGCCCCGGAGCGTGCTGTGGTTCTCTGGGTGCCTGCGCTTGGCAGCTGGGGCTTGTCACCCTGTGAGTCAGCAAGGCAGGGGCTCACAGCCCCGGGGAGAGGGGACCCAGCCTGGGGGTGAGCTGTGCTCCTTTCCCCTTCCAAGGCAGGGAGATGCTCTGTGTGGCTTTGGTTGTTTAGTGTTGGTTCTGTCCCTCCTCTGCTCGGGCAGAGCAAGCTGGCGTTGCAGTTGCCTAGGAGCTGTCTTTAGGGGGACCCTGCTTCCCTGCCCTGCAGCCCCTGAGGTTCGATTCCTGCAGGTTGGGGATGGAGGGTGTGGCCCAGTTACAGGCAGACCTTGCTTGGACAGTGCTTTGAACAGCTTCCTCCTGCCAGGACCAGCTCTGCTGTGGCAGCCTTGGCTGGAAAATCCCCCTCCTGAGGGGCAAAGCACTTCCCTACCCCAAAAACTGCTGGTGGCTCCAGCCCCATGGGCCGTCAAGCCTTACTGCAGATGGGGCGAGGCAGGGGAGAGGCAACAGCTTCCTGCAGTGCTGGTGAGGCCCTCACTACTGAAAACAAGCTGGTGGCTCAGCCCTGCTATGCAGATACTGCAAAATGGGGTTTTTTTGGTGTGGGTTTTTTTCTAATGCTGTGTCTTTGCAGGCTATTTTGGGCCTGTTTGGTCCCCTGGGATGCGGTGGGGGCCCTCATGCAAAGCTGGGCCTTTGCCATGGAAATATGCAAAGGTGCTGGCGGGTGCGGAGGGGGTCGGGGCTGCTGGTGCTTCCTGGAAGGCCGCAGCACTCCGATAACGCCTGGCTCGGCGCCGATAAACCAGAGGCTTCCTCTTCCGCTCCAGCGAGGGCTTTTCGCAGAAGCCAGCTTTGACTTCTCTGAACCTTTTGAGTAAATAAGGGCGGGGGGGAGGGGATTAAAGCGGAGGCTGTGTCTAATGGTGTGTCTGTGGGGTTGCTTCAGCTGCCAGCTTGGCTGATTTGGGGTCCCCTTTGCCTGGGACAGAGGGCAGGTGGGCATTTCTCACCATCGGCTGGGCTTTTGGGTGCTGCCCTGTGGTGGGAGGGGAGGTGTTGGCAAAGCAGCACCCTCCCCTCCTGCTGCCTCCTCTGCACCAAATGGGGCCGAACCAGGGTCTGCCTCGGGGGGAGGGTGTTCGAAAGCTCCCATTGATGTTGCTTGTGGGTGGGTGGGGGCACATGCAAATGCAGAAAATCCCCCGGCTGGGAAAAAAACCCCCATTCCTGCCCATTTCAGCCTCGGTGGCCCTGGTCCTGCATTGGGGACTCAGATAATATTTCCTGTTATTTCTTGTGACAGGAGCCTGGGCTGCTTTTGCCCTACATGTGTCCCTTTCCTCTCTGGGGGGTTCTGGGAGATTAGGGGGTGCTTAGTGGCTGCACCCTTATCTTGCTGGCACAGTACTTCCCCTTGCAACCTGCTGCCCCCTCATCTGTGGGGCAGGGTGGTGCAGCTCCCTCCCGGAGCCGGTGTCTTGCAGGGGGGGCCAGTGTGGTGCTGGATCCATGAGGAGCCCCCGGGAGCTGAGTCAGGAGGACTGGGCAGGGACAGGACCCCCACCCACCCACTGGGGACAGGTCCTTGAAATGGGGAGGCTTTGGGGGGAGAGGGGCTTCCTGGAGCAGCACCCCCTCCCCTGAGAAATGGCCCCGGGCTTATCAGGGTGGCCACGGGTGGGTGCTGGGGACTACCCCGCCCTGCCAAGCTCCCTGGGATTGTCCCTGTGTGGGGAGGCTGCCGGGCATGGGGACGGGTGACTCATTTGGGCTGAGGTGACAAATACGTGGTAGCTGGTTTCGGCAGGCCGCGTGGGAGGGGTGTCACTGCACTCCTGTAATGAGCCCGTCAGGCCTCAGCCCCCGGCGGCAGGGTGTGTGGCCAGGTTGCCTGGGGTCCCATCCCGTCCCCCCGGGGGAGCGACGCTGGCCTCTGGTGGGCTCCTGTCCCCTCCCCGGGTTCAGCCCGGGGCTCAGGCCCCGCTGCCCGCGCCCACCCGGGCCCCTCTCGGGGTGCCAGGGCCGGGTCTGGGGGTGCAGCCCTGCGTTCTGCCCCCCCCCGGCAGCGCTCTGCCCAGCAACAAGGGCCGCTAATAGCATATGGGGAAGTCACGTGGGCCTCTTCCAGGAACCCGGGCGTCCGGTGCGGCCCCTCCCCTTCCCAGGCTGGGGGTGACACCGGGGGGGTGGCAGACACCCCCCCCGCCTTCCCCGCCCGCAAGCCTGGCGCTGGGCAGGAGGCTGCCCTGACGAAGGCCTCCCTCCTCCTCCTCGCCTGGATGCCTCAGTGCCCCCTGGCATGGGAGTTAGGAGGGATGGGGGGGGGGGGTGTTGAGGTATGGGGGTGTAAAGAGTGTGCGTGTGGGTCACAGGGGTGTTTGTGCGGCGTAGGGAGTACAGGATATGGGGGTTAAGAGGCGCGTGGGGTGTGTATAGGGCAGAGGGGGTGTACAGGTTGTGGGTGGGACTTTGCAGTCACAGGGTTTATTGGGGGGGGGGATAGGGGTGAGTGGGTGTATGGGCACTTACCCATGTGTACGTGCACTGATTGGGGGGGCGGCAGGGTTTGAGTGCGTGTGTGTGGGGCTGGCCCGGCTGCGTGGGGTGGAGTGGGGCTGCTGTGGGCCTTGCGTGGCTCCAGCGTGGGGCGGCTGTGGCGTGGACCTGCCCAGGCAGGAGCCAGCAGTGACTCAGGCAGGAATGTGCTGGCAGGACGTGCTGTTCCAGCAGCACCCATGCCCGCGGCCAGCACCCAGTCCTCAGCCCCGCATCTGGCGTACTGCTGAGGGCCCCGTGGCCAGGCCCGGAATAGCCCTGTCCCACTTGGCTCAGCCCCAGGCCCACACCCCACCGGGGCTGGGGGTGACCCATGCACCCCAGCAATGATGCGTGTGTCCCGTGGGGTGCCTGGGAGCGGTGCAGGGAACAGGCAGGGCACTGGGGTGTCCCCAAGCAGAACAGTGCCTGTGGGGACACTGGGGACAGGCTGCAAAGCAGCACAGCCGCTGATGGGGGCATGCGTGATGCATAGCCTCCCCCCCCCATGTCCCCATGGGAAGCAGACGGGACACCAAATTAATTTGCCCCACGTGGCTGCTGCCCCTTCGGAGCTGTCCTGCGGGCTGGGGGTGGCTGCAGGGTCCCAGGGAGCTACTGGCCGGGGGTGGCAGTGGTGGGTTGTGGGCGCAGGCAGCGCAGCAGATGCAGAGCTGGGCCTGCACCACCACCACGCAGTTGGGTTATGTGTCCCTGCAGCTCTTGTCTGCTGGTGGGGGGAAACTGAGGCACAGGGCACTGGGGACCCTGCTGTCCTGATGCCCTGGCCCCCCTCCCACCCTGCCCCAGCCCCTTACCGAGCTCCAGGGCACAGGGTTGGGTGTTGCAGGAGTGCTTGGTGCTGGTTTTGAGGTGGGGGGCATGGAGGGTGCTGAGGGTCTTCTTGGGGGTCAGGTACTGCATGTCCCCTGCCCGGGTGCCCTCTGGCACGCTTGGGAGCACTGTGGGGACATGGGGACTGCGCTGAGGATGGGAAGGGGTGAGAAGGCATGGGGCACCCCACGGCCAGGAGCAGTGGGGCTGAGGACATGGAGGGGACCCGGTGGCTTGGGATGTATGGGGATGGGGGACACAGAGGGGACCCCAAGGCCAGGGATCCATGGTGAGGGGGGACACAGGGCACCTCACAGCCAGGCACCTGTGGGACAGGGGACACAGGGCACTGCACAGCCAGACGCGGGGATGCCGGGGCTCCAGGCAGCGCTGAACCAGCGGGAAAGGTGGGGGGGGAGGCACAGCACTGCAGGGCTGGGGCCGCTCCAAGGGGCTGCATTCATCTGCTGTGCTGCCCCTGCCAGTGTTCCCTTGGCATCCCTGGACAGGGACACCACCACCCTGTGCTGCACCCCTGGCCGGCACTCGGCTGAGCACCGCAGGGCACCGCGCCAGCTAAGCCCCTGTACCCACCTGCAATCCCCACAGCCACCCGACACCCACCTGGCACCGCACCCGGCACTCTCCCTGTGCCCACTCTGCACCCGCCCTACACCCACCCTGCACCCTCTCCGCTCCCCCTTGCACCCACCTACACCCAGCACCATACTCGGCTCAGCACCAACTCACACCCAGCCCCAAATCCATCCTCCAGCCCCGTGCACCCAGCCCAGCCCCAAATCCATCCTCCAGCCCCGTGCACCCAGCCCAGCCCCATGCCCCACACCCTGCGCCCAGCCACATAACCCCCGCCCCGAGCACCCCACACCCAGCGCTGGTGTCTGCAAAGCACAGCGACAGCCCTGTGGACCTCCCGAAGGCAGCAGGGACCCTTGCGGACCCTGGCAAAGACCAGCAAAAGCCCTGGGCCACTCTGGAGGGAAGCAGTGCCACTTGAGGGCATCCGGAAAGCCTGGGAAAAGCCGTCAGGACACTCTGGAAGGCAGCAGAGGCCTCCCAGGCATTGGCAAAGCCCGGCGAAAGCCCTGGGGCACTCTGGACAGAAGCAGGGCCCCCTGAGGCCTCGGCAAACCTGACAAAAGCTGTCAGATGTTCTGGGAGGCAGAAAAGCCCCACATGGGCATCGGCAGAGCCCGGCAGGAGCTGTTGGAGACTCTGGAAGGCAGCAGGGCCTCTGGTGGGCTTCGGAAAAGCTCAGCAAAAGCCATAGGGAACATCTTTCACGATGCCTCCTGAGACCTTCCTTAGGCACCACAGCCCTCTTCCAACTCTGTAGTGCACTTTGGACCCCTCTTGCTCCCTCAGATCCATTCCTAATACCGTCTTTGAGGCCCAGAACACACATTTTGTCCTGTACGCTATCTAGGATTCCGCTGTTCAGTCCCCTTTGCCATTTAGGGTACCTCCATTCAGCCTCTGCCCCCCTGATGACATCTGTACTTCCGAGTTCCTCGTTGCCTCTGGGGCTTCTTCAGTCTCTCTGCCCTCCTCAAGACCCCTCTGCCCCCTTTGCTGAGCCCTCCTGAGACATCCCCAGTGCCCCAGAGCCCTGTTTTAGCTCGGGAGGGCACTTCCACCCCTTTTTTCCTCAGAACCCTTCCTGAGACCGTATCGGTTAACCAGGTCGCTCTTTTTGTCCTCTCATCCATTCCGTGTGCCTCCATTCAATCCTCAGCCCCCTGAGGGCATCTGTACTTTGTTAAATTCCCCGTTGAGTTCCTCATTGTGTCCCCAGGACTTCTTTGGTCTCTCCGGCCTCCTCAGGACTTCTCTAATCCCTGTAATGATGTTTCCTGTCCTGTCAGAACCTTTTCCGAAGCCATCTTTGTGCTCCAGAGCAGTCTTTTCGTTTCTATGGCTTATAGTACATTTCAGTTCAGTCCCTGGTACGCCACAGATACCTCGTCAGCTCAGATCTTCTCTTGGGTATTTCAGAGAAGTCCTTTGTAGTCCTCCTACGAAATGCATTTCTTGTATTTCCATGCTTTTTGGGGTGTTCTCTATCCTTTGAGCCTCGTCTCTTTCTGTTAAGGGAGTTAGAGAGACCGTCGAGGAGTCTCAGTGACTCAGAGTTGTTGGTTATTTACTGTAAATAATTCACTTTGCGACCGGAGATATGTTTGAGAAGGGATTCGTGTGGGATCTAGTTCTGCTTTGTCATTCAGTCCTATGCAGAATGTAGCTCTGGTAGAAGTTAGGAAATACGTCTGGTCCTGCTAGAAATGAATTCTAACCACATAGTGTTTGGTTTCTTCAACAGGGAACTAAAGCACATAATAATTTCTGCTAATAATGTTGCTATTGCATTTAATAACTACTTTCCCACATGGGTTAGTATGATCTTAAGCTATTTTTATCTATTTAAATACAAGTTTGTGTTTGTCCCAGTAAAATTAAGCTTAACTACTGACCTGGTCACATGGCTGGTGTGATAGACAAAGTTGTAGCAGAAGAGCAGGTATCACAATTTCCAGTAACGGTCCACTTCTTTGGTTGGTGCTTTGCACACAGCAGAAAACCCGCCGCCGGTCCTCCGGCCGCCCTGCTGCCTCCTGGCACCCACCCGCCCCTTCCCCAGCGGACTGTGGGAAGGTGGTGTGCGGGGCCTGGGGGGCACGAGCCGCCGGCCATCCCGGAGAGAGCTCGGTCTGCTCCTGGGCTGCTTTGGGGTGGGTGCTCTGCTCCTTCAGGCAGCCATGGCTCGGAGCTGGCCGAGCTATTTGGGCAGCTGCGTTCTGACGTGCAGAGAGGCCGAGGTGTCTGTCTGAGGTAGGAGCTTCAGGGTGAGTCAAGGTTGAGCAGCGTCTATAGTAGAAAGTACGTTTGTTGTGCACAGCTTGTTCTTGGATCAGTGATTGTATATGGGGTGTTCAGGAGTTGCAAGGTGGTTTAATATTCTGCATTCTTGTTTTTTTATTTTAGGTGCATTGCGGTTTCTTGGCATTTCTGAGTTTACTGTAGAAGGAACCTTGTTTTTTTCACTGGTTCTGTTGGATATTGTTAAAGATCATCTTTTTCTATAGGACTGATGATAAGATCATCTAGCAGGGGTTAGGGTGAGCACCTTGTATGCCTCTTGTATCTGGACTTTGAGCATTTCTCAAGAAAGCAGCAGGCATATTGAGCATAGTGTTTTTCAGGGCATGGGACAGCTCGTCGCCTTTCCCAATCGCCCATAAAGTACCATGTTGTCCCTGGGGCGTTTGCAGCCTGCAGCAGGTCCCTTCCCAGGCTGTAAGTGTCTGAAATTCACTTACTGTGTGGGCCTGTAGCAGAGCCCAGAGCCTGTGGGATGTCGGAGGATCGGAGGTACCTGCAGGAAGCAGGGCAGGGCTTGGAAGAGCAGCTTCTGAGGAGCAGCTGATGCAGGGGATTCAGGGGTGCAAATACAGGGCAGGAGCTGATGGGAAGGAGTCGGGTTTCTTCCCTGACAGTTCAGAAGAAGAGAAGGGGGTTGTAAAGTTTTGGGACTGAGGGATGGTTGGGAAAGAGAGCCTGGTTCATCAGTCATCCTCAGGTTGGTTTTGCAGTCAGATTCAGCTGTCGAGGAGGTCTGTTCTGTTTGAGTAACTCTGCGGCCAATACGAGGTACGACGAAGTTAGGAGAAATGCAGTGTCAACCGTCTGGGCCTCTACGTCACTGTGCATGGGACTGACTGTCGGATGGGTCTCATCCCCGCAGGAGGTGCCGAGGTACGAGCTCTGGTGATGGTAGTGGATGATGGGCTGTTTGGAGTTAAGTGGTAGTAGAGGGGATAGGGTGGTTTAAGGCTATTTTAATAGGGACATGTCATGGCTTAAGCAAAGACTGTGGGGCAGACTTGGTCTGTGCTTCACTCTTACATGTTTCAGGGCAGCTCTGCTGAAATACGGTTTCTACAAGAAGTTGCATGCTGCACAGGGTCCCATAACTAGTCCTGTGCTTGTCACAACCCATCCAACATGATTCATGTCAGGGGCAAGCAGCAGAAACAAACCTGTTTCTCTCCCATTGGTGTGTGATCTCCAGCACAGGGAAAGTTTTTCTAGGAAGGCAGGGAGAAAGCTCCAAAGAAATCACAAATATGATCCCAGAAGGGTCCAAGACTCCTGCTGCTTGAGGGCTAGGCAGGTGCTGGCTTGTGGATGGACTCCAAGATGCTGGGGAAGGAGGGAAACAACATGTAGCAAAAAATCTTATGAGAAGAGGATCTGTCAAAACCCCTTTTCTCTGGGCGGAAAAAAACCAGCAAATGCTGACAGCCACCCAGGAGCAGCAGAGTCTCCCAAGGGAGTGGAGGAAGGATCTCAGAGGGGTTGCATGAAGCAGAGGCTTTATGGGGCTTGTTTTCCAAGGACAGAGCAAGACCTGAATCCTCTACGAAGTGAGGGGGGGGAAAAAAGTGCATTCAGGCACAGTCATTACAGCAACACAGAGGCTTCTGGTTAGCTGGGATTGTTTCTTTGCATCATCATCATCACAACTACAGTAATGAAAGCCATTTCCTTCCTCTTTTTCTCTCCGTGCAATGGACGTCACCGTCGCTCTCTGCAGGAAAGTCACCAAGTGCTGGACCCCCAGCCTGGGATGGCAGGGAACAGAGCTCTGCTCCTCCTGGGTGAGTGTGGCGAAGGGGGCTGGTGGGGAGCATGGCAGGGTCTGGTGCCTGCTGTCCTCCCAGTGGATGGACAGCCCGTGTGGATGCCAGGAGGTAACGCGTCCCCAAAGAGCCCCAGTGACCCAGTGAGCTTTGGGGGCTGGAGGACAGAGGCTCCATCTCCAGCACAAGCTCTGCTGGGCACTTGCCCCTTGTACCTCTTTGGGGTATGTCTGGATGGGGTTTTGCTCTGCCCAGGGAAGGGAAGATTTTTCTTTATCCTGCCAGGCTGAGGAGATTTGGATGGAGCAGTGGTCATCCCTGTCACAACGTAGGCTCAGGGCTTTCTCCTTGGGGTGGGCCCATTTGTTGGGGAGGAAGGAAACTGGGGTCCAGCCAGGCTGGTGGGTATGAGTGTGGTGAGGATGCGGATGCCGTGCTTTGGGGCAGTGGGGAGTTGCTGGTGGGTGTCTCAGGGACCTGGCAGGCCTTGCCAAACCCCCACCCTACAGGATGGTTCATGTCCAAGGCCAGCATCACTCCTCTCTACACCAGGGACACTGCAGGAGACCTGGCAGGCACATCCCAGGGGTGCCTTCTTCCTTTCCTCCTTTCAGCTCAAGCCCTTGTCCTTGCTGGTGAGTCTCTTTGCTTGCAGATTTATGATGACAGGCCTTGGGGCCCTGGACAGCTCTTGATGAACAAGACGGCAGGGCCTGGTGTGCCCTCAAGTGGCAGCAGGGCACGGTGTGATT
The DNA here is from genome assembly GCF_030936135.1 of Gavia stellata. Taxonomy (NCBI): domain Eukaryota; kingdom Metazoa; phylum Chordata; class Aves; order Gaviiformes; family Gaviidae; genus Gavia; species Gavia stellata. The sequence continues at coordinate 3,349,672 of NC_082626.1, forward strand.
CTGCTGCCCGTCCACGTGCTGTCTGGCTCAAAAGATGCCAGGCAACACTGGGTGCCGAGCACCAGCCCTGCCGCCCCTCTGAAAGATTAGACAGTCCCCCAAAATCCCATCAGTGCCCTAGAAACCCCAGTGAGCATTGGGGTTCTGCCCTCTTCCCCCATCCCAGCCTACATGCTCAGGGTTGAGGGCTCCCCACTATGCATGCTATTGCACTGATCTCTGCTCTGTCCTGCTTTTCCTTCCTGCCTGGACCTTCACGGCTGCAAAGGCAGCCCTGCCGACCCTGGACCCACCCCGGAGCATACTTGCAGGAGAGAGCATGACCCTTATGTGCTGGGGTTCCCGCTCGCTGCGGCAGCACCCCACGGCTTGATACAATGGCAAGCTCTTGGCACCCACACAGCATCAGAAATGCCAGGCAAAATCAAATGGGCAGAACGAGTGCCAGAGCCCTGGTTTCACACATGGCAACCACATCACCCTGACTGTCTCCTGTGGTGAGTTACATGGCCCAGGGATGACCCCTGCTGTCCCCCTGCCCCAGGACCCCTGGGCTTTGCTGTGGACCTACTTGTCCTGGCCTGGGACAAATGCAGCTCCTGTGGGGTTAACGAAGGCAATGCTGTTGGGTTTGGGGTGCTGCAAGCTGGACTATGAGGGCTTTTTGCCTCCCCTCCTCTGCAAAATGCACCCCTCTTTCCAGGGCCCCTTTCAGCTGCTGCTCTTGGGGTCTCTTTCAGACTGGCTGATCCTCCGGGTCCTGTCGTATACGGTGTTCAAGGGGAAAATGCTGCCCATGCAGTGCTGGGGATGGGATGGGGGGGCCACATCTTTGGTGCCATCCATCTACAGAGATGGAGCTGGCATTACCGTGCAATATGCCCTGGCAGAGCAGCATTCCATCTTCTGACCTGAGGCCCACCACAGTGGCAGGTTATCACTGCTCCTTTTCATCTCTAACTAAAAGGCAGTCTTGGGTTTTACATGTTTCCACTGAAGGTAAGAAATTCCTGTGTCTTTGGGCCCTCCGTCTTCCCAGGGTCTCATCTGGTGGGAGCTGCAGGACAGAGAGGGTGTCTGTATGAAGTCTGAGCTGTGTCTGTGCTACCAATACCGGCGCCGGAAACCCGGCACCTGCCCGCCACCAGAAAAAGACCTGCCCGGTCACCACCCCCAGGCTGGCTCTAGGACACTCCCTGCACCCATCTCAGAGTCCTGGCCCTGCACAGCCTTGGTGGGGTGGGATGACCGTCACGTCCCTCCTGCATCTTGAAAGGTGATGCAGCCCCAGAAGGCCCATCCGACAAGATATGTCCCATCTCCCCTGCCCCCCGTTTCCCTCCCCCTTCTCCTGCTGTCTTTCCCCCACCCACTGTCGGTCTCTCCCTCTTTATCTGTGTTTGTCCCCCCATGTCCGTCTCCCTCTGCATGTCTCTCCATCCCCCTTTCTACTGAAACGTACCCCACGTGAGTCTTTTCCCCACGCGAGTCTTCCCCACGTGAGTTTTCTTCCCGCGTGACACCCCCCACATTCCCTGCCCTCCTATCTTGTGCCGCCCCCCCCCCCCCCCCCCCCGCCTTCCACCCCCCCCTATTCCGCACCAGGGTGCACAGAAAATTGGGAGGGGACACAGTTGGGACAGCTGACCCCAACTGACCCCAGGGATATTGCAGACCGTATGACGTCACGCTCAGTAATAAAACTAGGGGGGAGGTTGGCGGGGGGGCCACTGCTCAGGAACCAGCTGAGCATCACTCAGTTGGTGGTGAGCAACTGTTTTCATTTAGAATCATAGAATCATTTAGGTTGGAAAAGACCTTGAAGACCATCAAATCCAACTGTTAACCTAACCCTGCTAAGTCCAGCACTAAAGCTTGTCCCTAAGCGCCTTATCCACATGTCTTTTGAATACCTCCAGGGATGGTGACTCCACCACCTCCCTGGGCAGCCTGTTTCAGTGTCTGACAACCCTTTCAGTGAAGAAGTTTTTCCTAATACCCAATCTAAACCTCCCCTGATGCAACTTGAGGCCATTTCCTCTTGTCGTGTCGCTAGTCACCTGGGACAAGAGACCAACACCCACCTCCCCACAACCGCCTTTCAGGTAATTGGAGAGAGCTATAAGGTCTCCCCTCAGCCTCCTCTTCTCCAGACTGAACAACCCCAGCTCCCTCAGCCGCTCCTCATCAGACTTGTGCTCCAGACCCCTCACCAGCTTCGCCGCCCTTCTCTGGACACGCTCCAGCACCTCAATGTCCTTCTTGGAGTGAGGGGCCCAAAACTGAACACAGTAGTCGAGGTGCGGCCTCAGCAGCACCGAGTACAGGGGCACGATCACCTCTCTACTCCCGCTGGCCACACCATTTCTGATACAGGCCAGGATGCCGCTGGCCTTCTTGGCCACCTGGGCACACTGCCGGCTCATATTCAGCCGGCTGTCGACCAACACCCCCAGGTCCTTTTCCATCAGGCAGCTTTCCAGCCACTCGTCCCCGAGCCTGGAGCATTGCATGGGGTTGTTGTGACCCAAGTGCAGGACCCGGCACTTGGCCTTGTTGAACCTCATACAATTGGCCTCGGCCCATCGATCCAGCCTGTCCAGATCCCTCTGCAGAGCCTTCCTGCCCTCCAGCAGATCAACACTCCCACCCAACTTGGTGTCGTCTGCAAACTTAGGGAGCACTCAATCCCCTCATCCAAATAGTTGATAAAGATATTAAACAAGACCGGCCCCAGTACTGAGCCCACTTGTGACTGGCCGCCAACTGGGTTTACCTCCATTCACCACAACCCTTTGGGCCCAGCCACCCAGCCAGTTTTTTACCCAGTGAAGAGTGCACCCATCCAAGCTATGAGCAGCCAGTTTCTCCAGGAGAATGCTGCAGGAAACAGTGTCAAAGGCTTTACTAAAGTCTAAGTCTAAGTCTAAGACTATATCCACAGCCTTTCCCTCACCTACTAAATGGGTCACCTTGTCATTCTTGGATTTTATTTTTCTCTCTTTGTAATTTTTTTTTTCTTTCTTCTTTTCCTTACAGTTTGTTGTTGGTGGGTTTTTTTAATTATTAAACTCTTTTTATCTCAACCTGCAAGTTTTCTCACTTTTGCCCTTCCGATTCTCCCCTCCATCCCACCATGGGGGCAGAGGAGTGAGTGAGCGGTTGTGTGGTGCTTAGTTGCCAGCTGGGATGAAACCAAGGCACAAGGTTAGTTGCAAGCCCTGCCTGGCTAATGCTTTAGGCTCTCCATGTTATTCCTACCAGCTTGACAGGCCGTCCTTGTTATTCACTGCTGCTTTATAGTGCCTTTTGCTCCTTAAGCAGCAGTAGTCATGCCATGTGAGCATACCCGTCTCCCAACCTCTGGGAAGTAACTCTGCCAAAGACAAAGAGCAAAACAGCCACGGCACAATCTACAGCAATTCTGCCTCTCAAGGGACCTGGCAGGCCCCTTTCTCTCGCCTCTTATGCTGTCTAGCTAGGCTGGAAAGTACAGTTGTTGCAGAAATGGCTACTCTCTGTGACTCCTTCTCAGGCTGTTAGCTTGGCCCTGGGTGTAGGCTGCCAAGAACATCGACTCTGCACAGGACACCGTCCGCCTGGAGAGCTTTACTCCAAGTCATTCCTCTCCCCTCTGGGCAGCAGCGGTTCTGCGACTGCTACAGGCAGCCCCATTCTCAAGGGCAAGGGACTGGGATGACAACAGGCTGCTGCACACTCCACTCAGACTGTTTTCTGTGGACCTGGTGCAGGGAAAGCTGAGGTACATTCTGCACTGCCAGTGGCTCTTCACAAGGAACCGTGCTCTGCTTTCAGCAGAAAATGGTGCTGGTCACAGGCAGCCACGTATCACAGTGCGCAGCTATTGGGCAGGTGTCTTGCTTGTTCAAGTAGAGGCGCATTTCTTGCCTTGCAGTCTTGATGCCAAAACAGTCGGGTTCAGGTTACAAAAGCCTTTTGACATCAAAGCAAGATGACAGCTAGATTTCTACCAGCACTGTATTTCAGCTGTGTTGCTAGGTGGAAATGGCTTGCAGGCCAGGAGGTATTTAAAGGGGTCTGAATTAAAGGGAAAAAAAAAAAAAGTTTTTATTTTAAGGAGGTGAATTAGGCAGCCAAAGGAACCGAGCTGCTCACCCGACACGGTGGCAGAACAGCCTTTCCAGCCTACCAAGTACTGCGTGTTGCAGGCAGCAAAGTGCAACCATGACGCTTGCTTGGCAGGCGTGGCAAGCCGTGCAGAGCTAGCTCCCATACCGAGCAAAGCTGGAACCTCCAGGGCTCTACGGTCATCTGCTGAGGACATCCAGTACGCCAGCGGGCCTCTTCGCTTCCCCTGCTTCGCGTCTAATCACTTTGCACGCTGGAGGGCAGAGCGTTAAGTAACACCCCACAGCGTCTCTTATCTGAGTGACAAGCCCTGCGCAGGAAGCCGTGTGTGTACGCAGGATTAGGAGAGCAGGTTACCGACAGCACGGAGGTGAGGAAAGGTGCAAACCACACGGCAAAGCCACGGGACACCAGCCTATCGCTTGTCTGCAGATTGGCCGCTCGCATGGGCCGCGCTGCTTCCCGCTCAACACAGCCGCCCCTCTCACACGAAGCAGCTTTCGGTCTCCTCTCTCCGGCCTTCGGGACACCGTTTGTTCCGCCGTCTTCGTTTTCATCCCTCACCGGCACCCGTCGACTCGCTGCCATCGCTCCCGCAGGCCTGGGGCCCCGCGCAGCCCCATACCGCAGTCCCCGGGGCTCACTCGGGGGGAACCGAACTGCTCCACAGGCTCCCCGTGCTGCCTCTCCTCCCCAGGCACCGGCGGGGGGCACGGGCAGAAGCCGCCACCGGACTTTCAGAACAAACGCGAAGGACCGAAACGCTGGAGCCGCCTGGATGCCCCGGGGCGCCGCGGCGGTGTGTATCGCTGCCCGGGGGAAAAGGGCAGGGAAATTCAAGCCCTGCACCCCCAGTACGCGGTCACCGTCCGCAGACGGCATCCACCGGGCCGCGGTCTCGGTCACCTCTCACCCGGAAACGCTCGGGAAAGGACCGGCGCCGCTACTGCCGCTGTGGCGCCGCGCATGCGCTGTGGCGCCCCCCGCTGCCGTCCGCCGGGCAGGACGCGGGGTCGGCGGGCGCTGGGCGCGTACGGCGCAGCAGCGGGGCAGGCGCCGCCCGCCAGGTGTCGCTGCTGCTGCCGCCGCGTGGCCGCCGCGCGGTACTGCAGCCCGGCGTCCGCGCGCCGGCTCTGGCCCTTCCGGCGCGCCGTCGGTGGGCGGCGCATGCGCGGTGCCCGGGAGCAGCATGGCGGCGCGCAGGGCGCGGGTCGCGGCGGCGGCGGCGGCGGGTGAGGGCCGAGGGCTCCGGTGAGGTGAGCGACCCCCTTTGGCGGATCCGGGGGGTGTCTCCTGTCCGCTGGCTGCCCGGGGGTGGCGGGACGGGAGGCTTCGAACCGCCCGTTGCGGCAGGCTCCCGGTCAGCTGGGGGCGAGCGGGGCCCGGGCAGCCCCCGGGAGCCAGGCGAGGGCTGGCAGAAGGGAAGAGGGGAAGGAGGCGGACACCCGCCCGGGCGCAGCCACCGGCTGCCTCCCCAGCTCGCCAGGCCTGGCCCCGAGCCTCCCCCGGCCCCGCAGCTGCCCCCAGCGCCGGCACCTCCCCTGAAGCCTGTCCCGTAGCCCCAGGCCACCCCCGAGCCCTGTCGTGACAGCGGCAAGCTGGGTCCGAATGCGTGTCCAGAAGCCCCTCTGGAAGGAGGGGCTGCGGCCAGGGGCGAGCTATGGTACTAACGGTCTTTGCTTCTTCTTTCCCTCTCCCAGAGGCCGTGCTGAGGGCGTGGTTGTCCGTTCCATCCCTGGGGATGCCGTTGACTGCGCCCACCTCAGACTTGCGTGGGTTGTCTCTGGTGGCCTCGCTCTCCTTGCGGCGTGGGAGGGAAATGGGTCAGGCAGAGCACTTACTGTTTGTGGACAGGAGTTGCTGCGGCTGAAGCTGGAGAGGCCAGAGAAAGGTAAAGAAAAAGAAATCAAAGGCCATCTGGCTGGCAGCTGCCTCCTGCTGCAGGCAAGAGAGAGCCTGCCTCTGCGGGTGAGGAAGCATCCCTCTTCGTAGTCCGCAGCAGGCCAGGTCGCCATTGTGCACTGCAGGGTCTGTGTGCATCGCCAACAGCGTGGTATGGCCATGCATTACGTGAGCGACGGAGGCTATGTGTCTAGGAAGCCTTGTCTTGTCAGAGCTGTAAGACAGCCACGTATCCTCTTAGGTGGAGGACAGCCAAGCGACTGGAGTTGCAGAAGAGAAAGGGAGAAGGGAAGGAGGAAGAAGTGTCTGAACTGGCAAATTCTCCCGTCAGCGCAGAGAGCGAGAGCTGCCGTGAGTCCCGGGTCCTCGGGGTCCTGTCGCCTTTCTTGAGTGTCCCAGTCCCTCCCTGCCACTCCCCTGGCCCCCTCTCTCATGCTGCTGCGATTTTCTTTTCTTCCCTTTACCTCTCCTCTTCCCTCTGTTCTTCTGTCCTGCTCCCTCTTCCTCTGTCCTTTTCTCTTTGTTGTTCTACCACTCCCTTTTCTTTTTCTCTTTGTGCTTTTGTCCTGCTCCCTCTTTTTATTTCATCCTCCGTCTCTGTCCAGTAGCCCATCACTGTTTTTTCCTTTTCCATCTCTTTGTCCTGATCTGAATCCGTCTTTTTTTTCCCCCCAATTTCTCTGGCCTGTTCCCTGGTGTTCTTTTCCTCTCTGTGCCTGTATGTGCCACGCTGTGTCCCTGACTTCCTTTCTCTCTCCCTCCTTCCTTCTCTTTCTCTCTCTATCCCTTTGTCTTGCTCACTGTCACTGGGTTTTTTTCCTTCTGTATCTCACTGTCCCTGTCTCTGTTGCTCTCATCGGCTCTGTAGCCCAGTGTCCTGCTCCCTGTCCCGCTCTCTTTTGTGGTATCCCACTTTCTATCTCCCTGTCCCTCACCTGTTTTCTATATCCCTCTGTCCTTCCTCCTGTCTTTCCTTGTCCCTCTGGCCTGCTACCCATCACAGTCTTTTTTTTCTTTCTTCATCTCTCTGCTTCAGTCCTGTCACTCTCCTCCTCTCTCTGTCTCTAATGTTTCTTTGTATTGGGTTTGCGTGGCAAGGTTTTGGTAGCAGGGGGACTACAGGGGTGGCTTCTGTGGGAAGCTGCTAGAAGCTTCCCCCATGTCTGATAGAGCCAATGCCAGCCGGCTCCAAGACGGACCCGCCACTGGCCAAGGCTGATGCTGTCAGCGACGGTGGTAGCGCCTCTGGGATAACAGATTTAAGAAGGGGATAAAGTTACTGAGCAATGGCAGCCAGAGAGAGCAGTGAGACTATGCGAGAGGAACCAGAAGAAGGGCCGGAAGGAGGATCTGGGGAACTACAGGCCTGTCAGCCTGACCTCGGCGCCGGGGAAGATTATGGAGAGGTTCATCCTGAGGGCGCTCACAGGGCACGTGCAGGAGAACCAAGGGATCAGGCCAAGCCAGCACGGGTTCATGAGAGGCAGGTCCTGCTTGGCAAACCTGATCTCCTTCTATGACCAGGTGACCCGCCTGGTGGATGAGGGAAAGGCTGTGGATGTTGTCTACCTGGACTTCAGTAAAGCCTTTGACACTGTCTCCCACAGTATTCTCCTGGAGAAGCTGGGGACTCATGGCTTAGACAGGTGCACTATTTGCTGGGTAAAAAACTGGCTGGACGGCCGAGCCCAGAGAGTCGTGGTGAATGGAGTCAAATCCAGTTGTTGGCCGGTGACAAGCGGAGTCCCCCAGCGCTCAGTTTTGGGGCCAGTCTTGTTTAACGTATTTATTGATGATCTGGATGAGGGGATCGAGCGCTCCCTCAGCAAGTTTGCACACGACACCAAGTTGGGTGGGAGTGTTGATCTGCTCGAGGGTAGGAACGCTCTTCAGAGGGATCGGGACAGGCTGGGTCGATGGGCCGAGGCCAATTGTATGAGGTGCAACAAGGCCAAATGCCCGGTCCTGCCCTTGGGTCACAACAACCCCATGCAATGCTCCAGGCTTGGGGACGAGTGGCTGGAAAGCTGCCCAGCGGAAAAGGACCTGGGGGTGCTGGTCGACAGCTGGCTGAATGTGAGCCGGCAGTGCGCTCAGGTGGCCAAGAAGGCCAGCGGCATCCTGGCCTGTATCAGAAATGGTGTGGCCAGCAGGAGTAGGGAGGTGATCGTGCCCCTGGACTCGGCGCTGGTGAGGCCGCACCTCGAATGCTGTGTTCAGTGTTGGGCCCCTCACTACAAGAAGGACACTGAGGTGCTGGAGCGTGTCCAGAGAAGGGCGACGGAGCTGGTGAGGGGTCTGGAGCACAAGTCTGATGAGGAGCGGCTGAGGGAGCTGGGGTTGTTCAGTCTGGAGAAGAGGAGGCTGAGGGGAGACCTCATTGCTCTCTCCAATTACCTGAAAGGGGGTTGTGGTGAGGTGGGTGTTGGTCTCTTCTCCCAAGATGACAAGTGATAGGACAAGAGGAAATGGCCTCAAGTTGCATCAGGGGAGGTTCAGGCTGGATATTAGGAAAAATTTCTTTCCTGAGGGAGTGGTGAAGCACTGGAAGAGGCTGCCCAGGGAGGTGGTGGAGTCACCGTCACTGGAAGTGTTGAAGGAACGTGTGGACGTGGCACTGCGGGACATGGTTTAGTGGGCATGGTGGTCTTGGGTTGATGGTTGGACTTGATGATCTTACAGGTCTTTTCCAACCTTAGTGATTCTGCGATTCTGTGAACAACTCTGCAGACACCAAGGTCAGTGAAGAAGGAGGAGGAGGAGGTGCTCCAGGCGCCGGAGCAGATATTCCCCAGCAGCCCCTGGTGAAGACCATGGTGAGGCAGGCTGTCCCCCTGCAGCCCATGGATGTCCATGGTGGAGCAGATATCTCACCTGCAGCCCGTGGAGGACCCCACGCCGGAGTAGGTGGATGCCCGAAGGAGGCTGTGATCCTGTGGGAAGCCCATGCTGGAGCAGGCTCCTGGCAGGACCTGTGGTCTCGTGGAGAGAGGAGCCCACGCTGGAGCACTCTGTTCCTGAAGGACTGCACCTCATGGAAGGGATCTACGCTGGAGCACTTCATGAAGATCTGCAGCCTGTGGGAAGAACCCACGTTGGAGAAGTTTGTGGAGAACTGTCTGCCGTGGGAGGGACCCCACGCTGCAGCAGGGGAAGAGTGTGAGGAGGAAGGAGCGGCAGAAACAACTTGTGATGAACTGACCACAACCCCCATTCCCTGTCCCCCTGTGCCGCTCGGGGGGAGGAGGTAGAGAAAATCGGAAGTGAAGTTGAGCCCGGGAAGAAAGGAGGGGTGGGGGGAAGGTGGTTTTAAGATTTGGTTTTACTTCTCATTATCCTACTCTGATTTTGATTGGTAATAAATTCAACTAATTTCCCCAAGACGAGTCTGTTTTGCCCGTGACAGTACTGGTGAGGGATCTCCCTGTCCTTATCTCGACCCACGAGCCTTTTGTTATATTTTCTCTCCCCTGTCCAGCTGAGGAGGGGAATGATAGAGTGGCTTTGGTGGGCACCTGGCATCCAGCCAGGGTCAACCCACCACACACTTTTAAAGTTGTATTTCCATGTCTGTCTCTATTTTTCACCCTATCCTTATTTTTTATTTTTTTTCTTGTCTTTCTTAATGCCATCGCTTATTAAATTTTCTTTCTACATCAACATTTATTATATTTGCTGTCCCTATTTGTTACTGTTTTCCTGTCTTTCCTGTACCCCTTCGCTTTTTAAATTCTCTTTCTATGTCTCCACTTATCTAGTTTTCTGTCCCCATTTTTAATTTTTTTCCTGTGTTTCCTGTACCACAGCTTTTTAAATTTTGTTTCTGCGTGTGCTGGTTTTGGATGGGATAGAGTTTGTTTTCTTGACGGTAGCTGATACGGGGCTGTGTTTTGGATTTGTGCTGAAAACAGCGTTGATAACCCAGGGGAGTGTTAGTCACTGCTGAGCTGCGCTTGCCCAGCATCAAGGGCTGTTCTGCTCCTCACCCTGCCCCGCCAGCGAGAGCTGGGGGTGCACAAGGAGTTGGGAGGGGACGCAGCCGGGACAGCTGAGCCCAATCAACCCAAGGGATACTCCAGACTGTATGATGTCATGTTCAGCAATAAAACGGGGGGGAGGTTGGTGGGGGGGCTGCTGGTCGGGGCTGGCTGGCCATCGCTCAGTTGGTGGTGAGCCATTGTTTTCATTTTCTTGGGTTATATTTTCCTCGTTTTTTTTCCCCCTTACATTGTTTTAAATTTATTTTTAATTATTAAACTGTCTTTATATCAACCCACAAGTTTCTTTCTCATGTTTACCCTTCTGATTCTCCCCCCATCCCACTGTGGGGGAGTGAGCGAGCAGCTGTATGGTGCTTAGTTGCCAGCCGGGCTTAAACCACGACGCTATGTCTACTTTTATGAATCTGCCTAATGCTACTTTTTAAATATTTCCTGTCTGTCATGTACCCCATCTCTTTTAAAATTTTCTTTCTATGTCTACTTTTATCCAGATCACTGTCTTTGGTTTTGTTTTTTTTTCCTCTGTCCTGTGCCCCATCACTTCTAAATTTCCTTTCTATTTCTCAGTTTTAGTTCACTGTCACTGCTTTTTTATTTTTCCCCGTCTGTCCTGTGCCTGATCACTTTTTAAATTTTCCTTCTGTGTCTACTTCCGTCAAACTGTGTATCACTGTTTTTTAATTCTTTCCTGGCTATTGTGTACCCTGTTGCTCTTCACATTTTCTTTCTATGTCTACTTTGACCTATTCACTGTCTTTATTATTTCTTTATTTCCTTAATCACCATTGCTTTTAAAATCTTCTGTCTACTTTTATCCCATTCACAGTCTTTTTTTGCCTACCTTTATTTTTTTAATTATTTCTTGTCTTTCTGTAATGCTGTTGCTTTTTAAATTTGTTTCTACATCTGTTCTAGGTCACTGTTCCTATTTTTTTAATATTTCTTTTATTTCCCTAACGCCTATTACTTTTTAAATGGTCTTTCTATGCCTACTTTTATTCCCTTTGCTGTCTTTTAAAATTATTTCTTCTTTCTTCTGTGCCATCACTTCTTAGATTTTGTTTCTACGTCTCTGTTTCAGCTTGCTGTTGCTAGTTCTTAATTTTTTCCTTAATCGCCATTGGTTTTAAAATTTCCTGTCTACTTTTATCCCATTTGCTGTCTTTATTTCTGAATTATTTGTCTTTCCATAGTGCCCTCGCGGTTTAAATTTTCTTTCTCCATCTCTTTTTAGTTTGCTGTCCCTCTTGCTCATCTCTTATCTGGTTTGCTCTCCCTATTTTTTTTTCCACTTTCCTTACCCTGTCACTTTTAACATTTTCTTTTTATGCCTCCATTTATCTAGTTCACTTTCCCTTGTTATTAATTCTTTCCTGTTGTGTACCATGTTGCTTTTAAAATTTTATGTCTCCATTTATCTAGTTCCCTGGCCCATTTTTTTCTTTCCTGTTTCCTACAGCCCATCACTTTCTATTTTCTCTTTTGAATCTCCCTCTACATCGCTCCCTTTAACAATTTTTAAAATTTCCTACCTCTCTGTCCTGTTTCCTTTCTATTTCTCGCTCTATCCATCTTACATTCTCTAATTTTTAATTTTTCCCTGTGTTTGTCGCTTTTTATTTTCTCTTTCTATGACTGCCTCCATCCAGCTTCCTGTCCCCTTTTTTTTTTTTTTTTAGTTCTTTCTGCTTTGTTCCCTTGTTGTAGTTTTCTGTCTCCCTCTATGCAGTTCCCTACTGTGGTAAAATCCCGCACCTCCGTCTCCCATCTGTGCGTGTCTACTCTCTGTCCCTGTTGTCCTGCTCGGTCCTTCCCATCTCTCACTCCTGCTCCCTCCCCCTCTTATTTGTTGCTCCATCTCCCCGTTCCTGTGGTTCTCGCGCTCCATCTCCCCATCCTCCTCCTCGCTGCGCTCCATTTCTCTCTCTCGACACCCTTGTGCAGCTCCCTGTCCCTCTCTTACTCCCAGTATCCCATTTTTTGGCTCCCTGTCCCACACCTCTTCTCCACCTCCCTCTGTCCTCCCTTCTGCTTTCCTCTTCCCTCCATCCTGCTGCCTTTGGGCACTGAGCCTTGCAGCCGACTCACTGCTGGGACTTCTGATGTGCACGAAGGACCAAACCGTCGCTGCCTCCTTCGCGCTCCTGGTGCATTTCCAGCCACTGGGCTCGGGGCGAGTGGCTGTGGTTGGGTCCAGGGAAGGGGTGATGGCCACCTGTTCCCAATGGGCTTCGACTGGGGCAGCCCAGTGGGACCCACGAGGTGAGGATGGGGCTGGGCCCAGGGTTTAAAAAGGCTGCAGGTGGGGACAGCCCAGGGCAGCCCCAGGAGCAGCTGGTGAGGCTGGTCCTGGTCCTGGTCCTGGTCCTGGTCCTGGTCCTGGTCCTGGTCCTGGTGTGCCAAGGGGCTCTGGGGAGGGGGCTGCCTGCGGGAGCTGGCTGAGGAGTGAAACGAAGGGGCTTCCACAGGCAGCTGCCTCCAGCAAGGGACGGCCGGTCCCCGCAGCAAGGAAGGATCCCTCCTAGCCATCCCCGACAGAGCGCACCACCAGCGTGCGGCACTCCGTCAGCTGCCCCTCTGAGCCACTGCACGTCCGGGAAGCCTCGTGGGAGAGGAGCCTCACGGGACCCGCTGTCCGCTCCTGGGTGGGCGAGGGTCGGGCAGCCGGCGCTGCGGCGGAGGAAGGGGCAGGGGCAGAGAGAGAAGCCGTGGGGTCTCCCGCTGGCACCCGGAGCTGCGGTGTCCCCTTGCCCGCGTCCGGGCCCTTCCCCGCCACACTCTTCCAGATCTCTGCCTGCCTCCTTGCCTGTCCCTGCCTCCTCTCCCTTTCGGGCTGTCCAGCTCTCCGAAGCTCTTTGCTCTTTTACCAGCACTGTACCCTGTCGCTGCCTACGTTTCCTTTCTAGGCCTCTTTCCGGCGCCCCACCCGTGGTGATTCCATTCTTCCTGCCCTGCCTTCGTCCCTGTTGCTTGTGAAAATCGTGCTTCGAGGACTCGCTCTACCCAGCGACCTCTCTCTGTTTCCAGCGACTCCCTCTGCTCTCACCCTGTTGCTCTTCCAGTGTCCGTTCCCTGCGGCTGCTGGCTCCTTCCCCCTCCTGATATTTAACTTCTTACCCGTATGGCCGGTACCCCCCTGCTTGCTGAATTTTCTTTCTATGCCTACATTTTATCCAGTTCCCTCTCCGTGTTTTTTATTTCTTCCTGCCAGTCCTCCACTTCATCGCTTTTAAAATTTTGTTTCAATGTCTTAATTTATTTAGTTTGCTGACCCTATTTTTTATTTTTTCCTCTCTGTTCTTAATCCCTTCGCTTTTTAAATTTTCTTACTATGTCAGCTTTTATCCAGTTTGCTGTCCCTATTTTTAAATTTTTTTCCTCTGTCATTTTTAGAATTCCCTGTCATTTATTATATTTAAAATACCCTGTCATTTTTTAAATTCTCTTTCTATGTCTACTTTTGTGAAGCTGCCAATCCCTATTTTTAATTGTTCTTTGTCTGTCGTGTACCCTGTTGCTTTCAAATTTGTTATTAAATTGGCTGTCCCTATTTTTAAATTTTTCCTTTATTTTCCTAATTGCTGTTGCTTTTTAAACGTTCTGTCTACTTTTATCCCATTCACTGTGTTTATTTTTAAATTTTTTCTTCTTTCCTTAGTTCTGTCACTTTAAAAATTTTCTTTCAGCATCTCTGTTTTAAGTCGCAGTCCCTATTTTTAATTTTTTCCCTTTATTTCCCTAATCCCTGTCGCTTTTGAAATCTTCTTTCTGTGTACCTTTTTCCTGTTCACTGTCTTTATTTTTTAATTATTTCTTCTCTTTATATGTCCCTGTTTTATTTGGCTGTCTCTATTTTTTAATTTTTTCCTTTATTTCCTTAATCCTGTCGCTTTTAAAATATTCTTTGTGTCTACTTTTATCCAGTTCCTGTTTCTATTTTTTAATTCTTTCCTGTCTGTCATGAACTGCATTGCTTTTTAAATTTTCTTTCTATGTCTAATTTTATCTAGTTCACTGTCTCTATTTTTCAATTTTTTACTCTCATAATTCTTTCAGTTGTGAAATTTTGTTTCTAGGTGTATTTTTATCTCATTTCCTGTCCCTATGTTTTCATTTTTTCCTGTTTCCTGTTGCTTTTCAAATTTTTGTTCTATGTCTACTTCTATCAAGAAGTGGCTCCCTGTATTTTAATTGTTTCCTGTCTGTCCTGTACCCCGCTGCTTTTAAATTGTCTTTCCTTGTCTATTTTTATCCAGTTTGCTGGCTTTATTTTGTAATTCATTCTTGTCTGTACTGTACGCAGTTGCTTTTAAAATTTTCTTTCTACCTCTACTTTTATCAAGCTGTCTATCCCTATTTTTTAATTCTTTCTTGTTTGTCACATACCCTGTTGCTTTTTAAATTCTCTTTGTGTCTTTTCCTTTTTTTTTTTTCCTCTTCTCTCAGTTCATCCCGAGGCTTTAGAGGGTCTCCTCGGCACGCTTTTATCTCTGGAGTGTAATTTGTACCCCTCTTAGTTTGTCAGAAAATCTCAGGTCACCCCTCTTCCTCAGAGCAGTCTTTTTGTCCTTTCCTCCATCTCTCTTGACTCCAGCTTGCCTCATCCTTTCTTTCATTGCAATATTTCTTTCTTTCATTGCAATATTTCTTTCTTTCATTGCAGTATTTCTTTCATTGTGTTGTCACGTCACCTTGCATTGCCACGTTCTTTCATATCATATGTTCTTTCTCTCTATCTGGTGTTTTTCTTTCACTTTAACTTCTTTTAATTTCATTCCATTCTTTGAATTAATTATTTCATTGCGAAAGAATATTAATTCTTTCATTATGAAAGAATTCGTGCCACGAGTTCATGTCACTTCTTTGCCTTGTGCCTTGCCCTTCCTTGCCTTTCAAGATTTCATTTTCATTGCATGATTGCATTATTTCATTATTTTGATTTAATTTGATTCCATTTATCATGATTTCATGAGTCTTTTGGTTTCATGCGATTTATTGATTTCATACGATTTCATTCTTCCGTTTCACAATTTCTGGATGTTGTGATTTCCTGATTTCATTCTTTTGTTTCTGGATGTCATTTTAGTCTGTCATTTCTTTCTTTCAATTCAATCTTTCATTATTTTGTTCCTTCATGTCCTTTCAGTTCGTGTCATGTCATTACATAATTTCTTTTCTTTCTTCCTTTCTTTTTTCTTTTCTTTCTTTCATCCTTTCTTCTTTTCATTCCTTCTGTTCGTTAGTTCTTTTGTGTCAGCTTTTTGGTCTTTTTTCGTGCTTTTCAGTCTTTCTTTCCTTTCCCTTTTCTTTCCTTTCTTCTTTCAATTCAATCTTTCTCGCATTGTCTCTTTCTTGCATTTTAATTTAACTTAATTTCATTTCATTGTTTCGTTTGATTTGATTTAATTTGATTTGATTTCACAATTTTGTTTCATCGTTTGATTTGATTTCATTTCCCTGTTTTGTTTCATTCTTTCACTGAATTCTACCCTTTCATTTAATTTTTCTTTCATTGCTTTCTTTAATTTCTTTTCATTGCTTCCTTCCATTACTAATTCATTTCACTTTATTAAATTTCATTCTTTCCCTTCATTGCTTTCTTTCATATCACTTCCCTTCATTGCTTTCATTCTTCCCTTTCATGCTTTCATTTCATTATTAATTAATTTCATTTCCTGCATTTCTTCCTTCCGTTTTGTTCTTTTCTTTTGTTTCGTTGCTGGCACCCTGGGCAACCCCAGCAGGCATGGCACCCCAACCCACCTGGTAAGCCGGCACCCCTGTCCCCCCATTCCCCTGGCCCCCAAGCACCCAGGCGACTCTGCCCCCCCCAAACCTTGCTGGGATGCTGGCAGGCAGCGGCAGGCTGGAAAAGCGGGGGAAAAGCGGCAGTGGAGCTCGTGTTCAAAACCAGGCAGCAAACACGAGGCTCTCGCAGCCGGCGCTGGGGTGGGAGGGTGGGATCAGGCCAGGCTGCAGGATGGGAGGGACTGGGGGGGGCCCGGGGGGTGTGTTCGATGTAGTTGCTCAGATGAGAGCTTTGCTCTTGTTTTTTCCCATTAAATGCCATTTCTCCAGAACCGCTCCGTACCTGGGGGGGAGGCTGTGCAGGGGGCACCGGGAAACAGCACCAAAGAGGTGCAAAAGCACTGTTCAGCCCAAAATCAGAGCTGGTGAGCCCCAAAGGGTGCCGAGCCGTCCCCAGGGCCGAGTAGCCACCAGCGGGGCGGGCGATGGTGGGGGGTGACTCTCCTGTTCCCTTCCCCAGGGTAGCAGCCCTTTGGCGGGGGAGCCAGGATGGATGGGTCCCTGCAGGACTCACGGACACAGCCCCACACAGAAAGCAGCACTGATCCCCGGGACAACGACAGACCCGGGAGGTGGGGACATGGACACAAACCTCTTTTTGCAGCAAAACTTTTGCTGCTCCCCAACTTCATTCGAGGCTCACGGGTTCACAGGAAGTGGCATAAACAAAATGACCAAAAAAAACCCGTACAAAAAAGGGAGAAAAAAGAGCCAATATGTTCACAGCTCCAAAGGAAGCTCCTTGTTACCGTTCCACATCACACTGATACTGGCATCACCGCAGCGTTGCCACAGACGTGTCATTGAGTCCTGCCGCCATACATGGTTCTGCAAGGAGTCTGCGAAGGTGCGCCACGAGCTGATTCCTTATATACACTGACACCAGTACCGATGCGGAGGGCATCGGCACGGGGCGCCTCAGCCCGGCGTTGGGTCCGTGCCCCGGCGCCAGCACTGCTGGGCATAGGTGCCCCCTAAGCACCCCCGTTGCACCATGGCTACGGGACAAGGAGAACTGCGGCGCTTCTCCCCTCCTCAGCCAGGGAAACTTCCCTCCCTGACATGGAGTCCTCCTGGCTCTGGCATTCCTGCTCCCAGCCTGCTTAACCCCTTCTCGCCCTCCACGCCAGTTCATCCTGGCTTGACTGGCCTTTGCCTTTTTGTTGCAAAGGAAACTTTTGGGAATCCTTTTCCAATTTGTAATTCTTCTTTTTCCCTGATCATCTGCATTCCTCTAGATCTTAAACATATATATAAAAATATTTCAATATTTCCTATTACGCTCAGGAGCTTAAAACTGAAACATGGAAGCCAAAGGCGTCTGAAGCTCAGGGGTGATGTCTCTACCCCAGGGGTGCCTGAGGCAGTGGGTATTGTCAAATGTCTTGAGTTTGGAGCCAGACGCTGGCAGAGGAGATGAACTGGAGCTGTGAGAGGCTCTTCCCTTGCTCTGTGAGAGCTGCCCCATCCGACGGCCAGCCGGGAGCCGCTGACGGCTGGAGGCGGCGTTGGCACTTGCTGCCCTCTGGCCAGCAACAGAAGCCTGTGGGCACTGCGCACCCTCCTCCTGCCCCGGGCATTTCTCCATGCTCTTGTCTCGGGCTCCTGCTGCCTGTGTTTCCAGGCTGTGCCGTGCACTGTTTGTGCAGGGTTTGCCGACAGAAGACGTTGGCATGGGGCTGGAACAAAGGCTTCAATCCGCAAGTCTCCCATTTCCCCTGCAGACACTTCTCTGTGTCTCCCAGCACAGGTCCGAAGGGAAAGGTCTGACGAATGCAAACACGCTCCCTTTTACGAGCTGGTTGAGTGCAGGTGTGCTTTGGGCAGCGTGCCGACTGACCCGGGTCTGACACTTGGAACCTGTCTCCACTCAAGGAACATCCTACAGCTATGTAGGATAAGCAGCCAAAATAGTAGTGTTACTGTCCAACATCGTAACTATGTATATTAAACTACATAACTATGTATATTAAAGCCATGTCACTGCGAACTCGCCTATCAGAATATCCCTTACCACCCAGGAAAAATCCTTTCTGCATCACCAGTTATGGCCTTTTCAAATACGAATTGATGATTATTTGTCCTGAACAGTCCCCAGGACGCTCTGCACTCTGCAGAGAGCATGCAGGGAAGGACCTGGCTGCTATCGTGGTGCAGTGTTTAGCTCTGATTGATTGCTCTCTGTGTGAATTGTATCCGTCCTCAGCCAGGTGCGCAGTGGGTTTCAGAGGAGGAGGGAGACTATTCCAGGGCAAGGTGATCAGTCGGGATCCCAAGCTGGTTTTGTTTAAGGCAATCAGGTGAAAACGTGTGGTTAGAGCTGTCTGCATTGCGTCCCCTTTTGATTTCAGTGCCCTCCTCCAGTCCGAACCTTGCAGTGTTTTTGCTCAGGCGTAAAAATTAAACAGAGAAAGCAGATCTTCCTCACCCACACAAACCCCCTCCCCACACCTCAAGGTGAAGAAAAAAAATCTCTGGGGGTACACTGTTTTATTAAACGCATATCAGACAGCAAGTATCAGGGGAGCTGTGTACAGTGAATGGTGGACTGCGAGCAATGGGAGCTCAAATGCACAGCAGCAGAGCACCAGGGACTTGTGATTGTCACTGTGTCTTCCTGAAGGCTTGCAATTAAAGGGTTCATAAATTCTTCAGGAATGTAAAAGATTTGTAAACACTGCAGCTCTTCTACTGCAAGTTGGTGGAGGCGTGGGCAGCAATTTTTCTCTTTCTGTGTTTCTATGGCCCCTGCATGTGAAATCCTGATCCTGATGAGCTCAGATCAGATACCTGAAAGAACAGGTTTGGTTTTCTGCCTGAAATATGTTTCAGCGATTGTTCTGAGGATTTTTTCTTCCACCTTCATCATCTCCACTGCCAGCTCTTCACAGTGACAATTAACCTACAAGGGCTAGGAGCAGAGATGAGCCTTATTCCAGAGCAGGAGGGAAGTTCCCACTAGAGCTGATGAGGTTGTTCGGGCCAGGAGGACCGCCGCAGTGCACGGCGCTGGCTGATGCCAAGGACGTGGGCCGGATGGCGCGAGCGAGGCTGGGAAGCAGGGTTCTGGTGCCAGGGCAGCGCTGCTCAGCCAGACCTGGCCTCCTCCCAGTGCTGCTCTTTCCTCTGTCATGCTGTGGGCATTGCTGGCCATAGGCAATGCAAGCCCCAAGCCTCAGCCACCGACCGAGGCCATCATCCTCCTTTAGCCATGAACAAGATCTCAAACTCCTTTTCAGCTGTAGAAGAAGGGTTGTTCATAGAAATGGATGCACGTGGCACAATCTGTTCCAGAATAGCCACAGTTGTTAAAAGCTTTCCGTGTCCTGGACTGGTGGTTTGCAGGACCAGCTCCTGGGTCCCCTGGCACCAAGGCCAGCGGTTGCTCTATTTCAGGTTGGTAGTTCAGGTTTAGTCCTGTGTTCCCCGACCATCCCCACAGGCCCAGCAGCATAGAAAGTCACAGCGGGCTGCCTTTGAGCAACCTGCTCCACTGGACTTGTGGCAAATGTTGTGTCTGCATCCCTGCTCTTCTGTTCTCCCTGTAGGCTCCTGGTCGATAAAACACGGTCTTTTCCCTGGAAATGACCTTTGTGGCTAAAGACAGACTCCTCTTGGTGCACACCAGCCAAGCTGGGGGAATGTCTCTGGCACACATACTGCTCTGGCTTTCAATCCCCAAGACGCTGGAATTAAGGCAGGTCCAACTGGAAGAAAATTTGCCCTTTTTACTAAAAGAGGGGAATAATCACCAGCACTGAAGAGCCGTTCATATCCTGCCAAGAGCTACATGTAAATGAAATGTGTGGTGAGCTTAGATGGGAATACTCATCTCCACGGAGCAGCACACTTGGGTATTAAGGCTTTATCACACTTGGGTATTAAGTTGGCTTCATCACACTTGGGTGTTAAGGCTTTATCTTTGGCACACACGGATGGAGGAGCACCAGAAAGGAGTCCTGCCCTGTTACCCGTGACCTTCACCCACCGAGTGGCCAGCACAGCCAGGGACAAGTTTGTGTGCAAGTCCACCCTGATGGCCAAAAAGGGTCCAAAGTCAGCTTTTGATGTCGTGTGTCTGGTTTAACTGTGCAGATGCTGAGCAATGCCTTGATTAAAATAAAAGCGATTAAGAGAGTTAAAAACGTGTCTTTTTCAGGAAAAATGCAGAAAATCAGAGACATTTATGAAAGTGTCTTGTAGATATTTTAAATTCCAGCAAGAAACAGTGTGGGTCCAGTGGTTAATGCTATAAGGGAAATATAACACTTTGGGAAAAGGGATATAAAGCCACTCTTCTGGGCCCTGTCTCACACAGGCGGGGCTAGGCTGGGATGGGAGAGCCTGGCAGGCTCTGGGGGCTCCCTCCCAGCTTTCCCGCAGTGCTGGCTGTTGTGGCTGCTGCCTGTTCTTCCCTGCAATGCTGCCTGCTCCCACCTGGTGGGGCTGTCCTTGGGAAGGGTGCCAGAGTGGAGAAAGCCCCTGGCAGAGGGCGCGGGAGAAGCTCTTCCGCAGAGCTTTGCCAGAAGCTCTGCCGAGCATCCCTTTTCCAGCCCACGAGATGCTCTGTGTGAGAAGGGAAGGTGCCCGTTGGTCCGATGGATGAGGCCCTGCAGGGCTCCCATCAGGGTCCTTTGACCTACCCATCCTCCAGCCGCCGCTCCAGGGGCTGGCGGGTGTCGCATTAAAAGGAAGGCATAAAATGTGCTCGGTCGTATTCTGACCGGCAGAGTTCTGTTAAAAGGTAGGTACCACCCACCTGGTACTAATGGGGTGTATTTTCCCAGAACTGTGCTTTGCTTCCCAAGCACAGAGATTCTTTGGGGTTGTTAATGCCATTGCCGCTGTTAAAAACATATCCTTTCTACCTAGGGCGGCCACCCATGTGTGAGACGCTCCCTGGATTTGGGTCACTGCCTCTGCAGTATTTGGTGCAGCGGCAGTTAAAGGTGCTGTATTGGCATTCAATCGCCTATAGTCAATTGTAAGCGGCCGCTGCCTGTTTGGCTTTTGTACCGCCCAGACAGGAGAATTATATGGGGAGTGAGTGCGAGTGATAATATTTCTTTTTTCCAAGCCTGTTACCACCCCTTCAACGCCCGACTGCACGGTCGCTGGCAGCGGGTATTGTCTCACATTAGTATTTTTGATGGGGGCAAGGGTATGGACATCTCTAATAAATTTCTGCTTTTTGTCTCATCCCCTTTTGTGTTAACCTGCCCAGCAAAGCTCCAAACAGAGCCATCAGGGAGTTTCCATGCTCTACCAAATAATAAATTAAATCCCCATGTGTTGGTATTGGCTGCACCTACCAATACCTCAGTTCGAGTCAGTTTATCTTCTCCCGGGAGCCATAAAGTGATCTTTGCTGTGGGGCTGTACGGATACCGGCTCTGGGGCATAATCATGATGGGAACCCTCCTTTGTTTCATCAGAATCATCATCATCACACCAGACATCTCCATCCCATGTTTCAGGCTCAGTATCCTGAACGATTTTGCGGATCTGTGCCGTGGGATCGCTAGCTATCTGCATTGATTCCAGCACAGAGCGCAACTTTTCCCAAAGTGGACTTTCTATAGATTTTTCACTAACAGGCAGCAACAGTGTCTTAAGCAGCTCATTTTCCTTCTTTAAAATTGCATTGTCTATTAGGAGGGTATCTACTCGCGTTCCTAACTGTTCATGTTCACAATTTAGTGATTTCTGTAACACATCATTGTGTGACTTTAAGGTAACATATTCCACATCTGCAATTTGTTCAGGAGGTGGGGATTCCTCAGCCTCCTCCCGTGCACAGGACAAACAAGCTCCTAAAAGAGCACAAGCAATTCCTTTACCCTTACAATCTTTAACCTTTTGCTCACTCCTGCACTCTTCAAGTTGTTCTATTATTTTATTTTCATCTTTCCAGAATTTCTGGGCCCACTCTAGTCCTGCTTGGGACGGTGCACATTTCTAGTTTTGCAGTAGTTTATCCATGGCAGTCCTGTCCGTGACGCCAATTTTTACTGTCGACTTAAAAGGAATGTAGTTTTGAAATTTGTCTGCCAGAGTCCCAGGACTTGCACGGATTCGTTTACCAGAGCCCCAGCAAAAGGACTTGCACTGAGCAGATGCACAAAATTCGGAATCAGTTATTTTATTGAGAGATCTGTTAGGGACCTCTGGGCTCTGACAGTAGGAAAATAGACATTCCTGCCAACAGAGGCTCGAAACTTCAGTTATACTGGGAGGAAAGCAAACACTGCAGCACTGGTCGAGTGAGACGTGTCAGACATCCATCCCTCCAGAGACAGGAATTTCCAAAGCTGTGACACTCCTTGACTTCAGTTCCTAAAGCAGAGCCATGAGAACAGGGGGGTGCAGCAGCACCCCTGCACACATAGGCAAGAGCTGTCAGGCAGGCAGGGTAGGCAGGAGCAATGCCAACAGATCCAGGGATATGCTTCTGATTAGAGGTTGCCCAGCAGAAGCGGCCCAAGTTTGCCCGAGTCCTGAGCCAGCTGGTTTCTGTTGGAGGCTTTTGACCTTCTGGGCATTGGTCCTCTAAACGGAGAAAGAGCAGCAATCGCCACCGGTGCTGAGAGTCCAGGCTGCTTGCCCGTCTGCTGTAGTTTGCAACGGAACTGCAAGAATGTGCTGGTTTTGGCTGGGATAGCGTTAATTGTCTTCATAGTAGCTAGTATGGGGCCATGTTTTGGATTTGTGCTGAAAACAGTGTTGATACAGAGGGATGTTTTAGTTACTGCTGAGCAGTGCTTACACAGCGTCAAGGCCTTTTCTGCTTCTCACCCCACCCCACCAGCGAGTAGGCTGGGGGTGCACGGGAAGTTGGGAGGGGACACAGCCGGGACAGCTGACCCTAACTGACCAAAGGGATATTCCATACCATATGATGTCATGCTCAGTATATAAACTAGGGGGCAAGCTGGCTGGGGGACCGCTGCTTGGGCTGGGCATCGGTCGGAGGGTGGGGAGCAATTGTTTTCATTTGCATCACTTGCCTTTCTTGTTTGTTGTTGTTATTTTCCTTTTCGTTACAATTTTTATTATCATTATTATTACTCTTTTATTTTATTTCATTTCATGTATTGAACTTGTCTTATCTCAACCCACGAGCTTTCTCGCTTTTACTTTTCCTATTCTCTCCCCCATCCCGCTGGGGTGTGGGAGGAGTGAGGGAGCAACTCTGTGGTGCTTAGTTGCCAGTCCTTTTTGGTGCCCAACGTGGGGCTCAAAGGGTTTGAGGTAATAACAGGTTCAACAGAACTTATTAGAAGGGGTTTCTATCTGTTAAAAGTTACAGGTCACACTATTGATTCATCTGTTCTTGACATTAGTTTATTTGATCTGCACCATGCTCTTTTCTTTTTGCTGGACCTGTTAAAGACTGCTGTTGGCTTTTTCAGTTTGCTGTGCTCTGTAGTGATTAGTGCTGTTTTGCCTGGGAGATTCGTTTTTAAAACACTGACCTTGAGCTTAATCTGGTATTTGATCTCTGTACTGAAGCCATTACTGTTCTTTGGGTACCATCTCATGGAGACATTTAACAATTATACTTGTTCCTCTGAGAGGTTTTTTGTGGAGGAAATACAGACCGGCACCCTTGCTACCTTCTTCTGTGATGCTGTCTCCCTCGTGACAATGACTTCTCAGTATCTGGAACATCCTTGGGTAGTTAAAATACTTCTATTCGTATTTCTTAGAAATATTGCTTCCGTTTGTTCTAAGGTTAACAAGCAATTTAGGAATATGGCCCAGGCTCTGCGAGAGTATGGTCATGGGTGGAACGGCATGTGGGAGAATAGGGGCAGCTATCTAGAGGACTTCTCACCTCCAATGGTCTGGAACTTCACTCCCGAACAACTACAGGAGCCTGATGAAGTGGTAGAACGTTTGAAAAAAAAATGCCATGGCATTGTGCCAAAGAGGCACATCTTACTGCACTGTGCTGGGCCCTGGCCAGTATCTAGCAAACACTGCTCGGTATCATGCAGCACCCTCAGGGAGAAGAGAGGGAAGACAAACCAACAGGCACTGTGGCTAAACCAGGCACTGCATCAGCATTTTCTCCTCCTTGTCGCATGCAGTTCAGAATCTCGGTTTTCCTGAAGCGGTGACTCTGACGGGGGAAGCACTTCAATGCTCTAGCGAATGTTTACGTTCACGCCCAGTGAAAACCAGCATTTCGACCCGTTCCAAAATGCCACAGAACAGACAAGCTTTGGAGGTCCGTACGCCCTGTATCAGCTGGGTGCATCTCCCCTGAAGCAGCTGCACGTACTTGACAGAAAAACCTATTTCCATCACCCAAGTGAGGGGAACAATGAACTGCACAGTGGGTGACCGGGGCCAGTTCACATCGACTGCCTACTGCTAGCTAGCAGCTTTCTCGCTGACCTGCTCAGGAAAAGAGTTCAATAAAGATTTCAACTCCCAACAGCTACGGAATCAACTATACCCTGACTAGAATAACTACCCAACTGGAAAATACATCCAGGTCTTCATCACTTGAGCCTTTGTTTGGAAGGAGGCGAACAAGTGATTTCTAAACCACGAGCCAGTGCTGAGTCCGTGCTTCTGAGGAGCTAAGGGAGGAAAGATGGGAACACCTATGTGAGAGGGTAGTAGGAAAAATCAGGAGGAGAAAATAAAGCAAGCAGGCTACCATGCTTTCTTGTCTTGTTATCCCCCAGTCTGGGTAGCTCTGGCAGTCTAGAGGGCAAAGATTCCTCCCCACAGCCCTTTGCGCTTAGGAAATTCCTGCTCAAAAGCGGCCCCGTCTGGTCAGCAGAGGTTATTTTCCTTACTTATTTTTGCTAGTGCTGCGCTCTGGCACTTCTACACCACACGGCATGAGCTCATGAGGAAACCTAGGTGAAGGCGAACGCCTCCAATTTCTTATGTCATTTCTCTACTGAGAGGGAGGCCTCCCAAAAGTCTCCAGAAGGGGACCGGTGGAAATTCTCCTTCTGGTTGCCCTGTGAGGAGCGGCTGGGAGAGCTGGCACTCTTCAGCTGGGAGAAGGGAGGAGTGGGGGTGGGCAGGGCTGGGGTCTCTTAGCGATGTGTGTCAAAACCTGCTGCGAAGGAAAGAAGGGGAGGGAGCGGGGCTCTTCTCAAGAGTGTGCGCTGAGAGGAAAGGGGCACCTGTTCAAACACGTGGTATCCCAGCCGCACAGGAGAGTCCGATATCTTACCGTCGGGGTGGTATGTTTTAGTGGCTCTCGGTGACCCTGCTGGAGCAGGCGGCTTGGACCAGACGAGCTCCACGGGTCCCTCCCAACCTCAGCCGTTCTGTGTGGTGTGGGCTTTGGTTTGACTCCTAAAGCCTTTGAACTCAGCCCTGGTGCCCGCGGGAAAGGATTCTGGCCCAAGGGATGATCCCAAACTCCTCCAATACGATTCATCACAAAACAACCTCTACCTAGTCCAGACTCTCGTAGGGCAGACACAGTCAGAGGAGAGAAAATAGCCTTTTATTGTGGACTTCACGTGCGGGAGCCCGGGAGCCGCAGGGGTTCAGCCACTAACAGGAGATGGGCACCTGCAAGGGTAGAGTCACAAAGCTCGGATAAAGCCACAAAGGCAGGAATAGGCGAGACTTGGTTCCCCTTTCTTCGGGGAGCAGAGTCGACAAGGAATTGTTCACAGCCTGGAAGAGAGAGCTCTTGCTGGCATTGGCTATGGGATGGCTCTGGCGCCTTCTCCCTGCCATGGGGAATGGCCTTAGAGACCCGTGAGTGTCCAGAGATGCCCCGTGCCCCTGTGCCTCACAGCAGGGCTCGATGGGGAGCCCCTGGGGAGCTGCCACGGAGTTCTTGCCAAACCCTGCGCAGCACCATCCCTCGCCGTCCCTTGCCAGCGAGTTGGACTGACTTAGAGCAGGGTCAGAGTTGGGAAAGATGGGCAGCAGAGCCTGGTACACACCTGGGCTTCTTCACCTTCTGGACCTTCCTGCTTTTCTTCAGTCTCTGTCTTGCTCTCTTCCTTCTTTTCTCTTCTCGGTGGCATTCCCCCTCCTCTGGCCAGGCCTCTTGTCTCTTTCTTTTCCTTTGCTTTTCATTTTCCCGGGGGGAGCCTGCAAACCTTTGCATCCCACAGTGTGATGAGATCGGTAGAGCCAGGATCCCCTGGAATAATCAGTTCTTGATTTAGCCAAAGCGGACTCATTTTACCTTCTTGCCTCTGAAAGGCTCTTTAGCTCTTCCGCACGTCCCAAGGAGTCTGCCGTGGTCTCTGGGGTGGTTGGAGGCAAAGCAACGGGTGCCTAAACCAGAAATGCTGGCGTGAGCAGGCGGCAAGGGACGCCCTGGAGTAGTGAGCGACTCTTTGGCCAACTGCTACCTTAGCTCTGCAGAGAAGGTCCCTTTGGCTGGTTTGCATTAGCCCTCCTGCCAAGGGCCTCACTTGGGAACACAAGGTTCACACGGGTGTGCGACGCTCAGTTCATCTGTGGGGGCCATTCAACAGGGAGACTGCTTTCCAGTTTTACTTCCAACGTGTGATTCCGGGGGAGAAAAACCCCCACAAAGCCACAGGAGATCGAACGCCAGGAAGAGGCACAGCAGCCACATGCACGCGCCAGGATCTACCCTGCTACACGAGACACGCTCTCCCAGCGTGTGTGGAGCTGCCATACCTCTGCCGTTCCCGATCCCACCACCGTGTCTGCCCCTGCTGCTTTCTGGAGGACGAGCAGAGAGGGTGCTGCGTCCAGGAAGGCTTTTGCCCGGTGCTCCACGCCTGCTTCGCCTGCAGGGCCACGTTGCTCTTCCAAAGGCAGCTCTGGAGAGCAAAAGCATGTGCGGCAAAGTGACTTGCTGGCAGTGGACAACCGGTAAAGCAAAAGGCACCCGAAGCCCTACGCCGGCTGTCTGCTCAGGCTGCGACGACCCCCAGGCCCTCCTCCCACCTGTGGATCTGCCCATGGGCGCTGGCGACTCCTCAGCTGAGGGACTGCCAAGGCCAGCCGTCTCCTCCGCAAAGATTTCAGAGCAGTTGTCGGCCAGAAACTGCACGAGCGCCTTCACCTGCACACCAGAAAGCCTTGGTTTCAGCGCAGGCCCCTGAAAAGGTGTCAAGCAGCCTTTCCCCCTGCTGAGCCTTGCACGGCGCAGAAGGCTGTCGCTGCGGGGCTGCTCTTGCAGGCAGCCCCCCCACCAGCATTGGTTGGAGAGACGGGGCAGCCCGGGACCTCTGAAGAGCCAAGCTCTGATGGGCGGGGAAGGCTGCAGCCGGCTGCTCTCTCCAGCGTACCTTCTCCGTCACCTCCAGCATGGCCTCCAGCGGGAGCAGGTCCTCGTTGGCTGGGCTCAGCAGGTTTGGCCCAACGCAGATGGCCAGGTTGCTGCAGCTCATCCTGCTGGCGGACGCGTTGTGGCCGATGAGCTGGAGGAGGGACAGCAGCCGCTTGAGGAGGAGGAGGTTGGCTGCAGGCAACTTGCCGGCCACCCTGAGGGAACAGGAACACGGCGTTAAAAAAGCAGATGTTGCCCACAGCCGTCCCCGTAGCTGGCAGAAGGCAGGTGGGAGCCAGCGGCTGTGCTGCGCAGCTTTCCAGGCGCTCTCAGCCAGCGAACAGTGCTCCTGCCCTCCGGGAAGGAAGCACGGCGTTGCTTCCCAGCTCCTGGTTTCACCCAAGCCCATGCAAGGGAAGGCTCCCTGCCCGTGCCCTTTCCCCCAAAATCCAACCCCAGCCCAGCAACAGCGGGCTGCCAGAAAACAGGGCTTTTTAAGGAGCCCGTCCCTTCGCAGGCCAGTCGCAGGCCTCTACCAGTCCCTGCTCTAAAGGCAGGCTGCCGGCCGCACTTACGCTTTCAGCTCTTCCACCTTTGCCTGCCTACTTGGCTTCTCCATGGCTCGCATCCAATCCTCGTAGAGGTCGTTGACGAGGAGCTTGCCGGGGATGCTTCGGAGGAAGTCCTGCAGTGCCAAGGGCTCCAGGTGAGCCTTTGAAGACTGCAGGCCAGCCAGAAGCTCTTCCCGCTGCAGGGCAGAAGCGCTCACCTTCAAGACGACGGCCAGCAGGAGCACGGGCTGGCTTCCCAGGTCGACGTCCGCGCCGCTGTCAAGGGCCTCCTTCAGCTCCCGAAGTGCTGCCCCGCTGGCAGCTCTCCGGAATATCCCCTCCGTCGACGGGCCTTGCTGGTGCAGGATATCCAGGAGCTCCTGCAGGAGACGCAGGAGGAACGGGGCTTGGCTGAAGAGCTGCCTTCTGAGAGCGGTGGCCATGGCCAGAGCTCTGCCCCACAGCCGGCTGCCTCCCCTTGCAAAGGGGCTGGGACCAGGGCGTGAGCCAGGGCTGAAGAGCCCAGTCCCCCATCCGCGGAGCTCCTGGGGACACTGCCTCTCTGGAGCAGGCGGAGGGAGGGCTGGGGAGCCCCTGTCCAGGCTGGCTTACCTGGATGGGCTGGGGCAGTGTGCCGTCCTCCCCACAGAGAGCTGCCAGGGGCCGTCCAAAGAGCGCCCTGACGCTGCCGGAGCCCACCTGCCCTGGCGTCTGGGCAGTGGGAGGGGTCTGCCGCAGAGCAAAGGGCCAGGGCAGCCCCTTCCTCCTCCCGGTCCCTCCTGCTACAAAGGGAAACAGAGCAAGAGCCCGTCAATGGAGACCGCCAGGCCAGCGCTCTCGGAGCCTGCCCTGCCCTGCCCTGCCCTGCCTGCAGCGCAGTGCTGAGTACTGCAGCAGGACGGGCAGGGAGGCAGCAGCTGGAACCGCGGCTCCTGCTCAGCGGCTCCAGCTCGGAGGCTCCTGAGAGCTGGCGTGCCACCGGGACAGCCTGGCCCGGCCCCGGCCCTGCCCTCCTCCAAGCTGTGCGCGGCAGCAGAGACTCCGTGTCCTCAGAGAACCACGTTCAGCGGGCACTGCCCCGCGGGTGTCCGTCCTCGTCCAGGTGACGTCCTCCCTTGGGGTGCCAAACCTGCATGGCGACACTCAGGGGACAAGTGAGCGGAGCTCCTGCCGCCTGCAGCTGAGGAGCAGGGAGCCGTCCGCCTGGCTCTGAGGATGGAGCAGGGGCAGGCACCACCTCGAGCGCTCGGCAGTGTGCCCTCTGCCCCTGCGTGCAAGGGAGAGACCTCAGGTTGGAATGGAGGGACCCCCAGGGCTCAGCTCTCTCCTGCCGCAGGGCGATGGAGACCGACTTGCTCGCGGCGAAGGGCAGCCGCAGCAGCATCCCATCCTCTGCGGCAGTGCTGGTTGGAGGAGGAAAGAAGGCCCTCCCTGCCTTTCTTTCCAAAACTCACCTGCCGAGTGGCAACGTCCCCCTCCATTGCTGGAAGGGACCGGCAGAGGCCCTTGCTTGGGAGCATCCTGCAAGAAGCAGGCTGTGCTTAGAGAGCAGCCCTGCAGCAGGAAGGGCCACCGGCGATCTGCCACCCGGCACCAGCAGCCTGAGCGCGCCAGAGCTGGGTCCCTCTGCCCTGCCGGGCTCTCTGCCCCGTGCGGCAGGTTTCCTCCCAGCACCGCCAGGGCCAGCGAGGATGTGCCGGCGTTGCTGGTGGCTCCCCAAACCCCTCAGCTCCCCGAGTGGCACCGCGGGACCCTCCCGCAGAAGGTCACGTCGCTCGCCAGAGATCCCTGGCGCTGCGGCACAGCGAGAGGCGGGCGAAAGGCAGCCATTCTCACCTTTGCCTGGCCCTCGATCAGGGTCTCCAGGCTCCTGGGGCTTAATGTCCTCCCCTGGGCAAGAGAGAAGGAGTGGAAGAAGGTGAGAAGCGATGCCTCTGCTGCTCGGCTGGAGGACCAGAGCTCGGGGGAGAGAGCCGAGCCGAGAGAGACACTCACGGCGTGGCGGCAGCTCAGCTCCTTCTGCAGGAGTTGGATGGATGGCAGTTGTGTCACCCGGGCCCTCTTGGCTCCTTCTGGTTGCCTGTGCACGGGGAAGGGACAGCGAAAGAGTGAGCCCCAAGACACCTCTTCTCCCTCCAGCGAAAGGGATCCCGAACCACCCCCGCGGGTGCTCGCCCCCGAGCCAAGCAGAGAGCCGAGCTGCCTGCAGAGCTCCAGCCTGCCAGGCACTCAGCCCTGCTTCCCTGCCTGCCTCTCCCAGCTGCAAAGAGAGCAAGAAGAGGTTTTCCATCCCTGCTCATCCCTTGGCTGCCCGCAGCCGTGGGGGCACCTCTCCCGAGCTGGAGAGCTGGGTTCCCCCATACGTCTGCACCTGGAGCATGCCCCCGGCTTACCCCAGCAGCGTGCCCACCCACAGCTCCTTCACCGCACGTGAGCTGCAGAAAGAGAGGAGAAACGGCATCAGGCCCTGCTGCCCCCCAGCCCCTGGGCAGAGGTGGGCGCCTTCACAGCCCTGCCCCGTGGGGAAGGACACAGGGGCAGGACAAAGCCCCGTGGGGCAGCTCAGAGGCGCTGCCGAAGCCCTCCTGCCTCTGTCCTGCCAGAGGAGCTGCTTTCAGCCTTCCCTTCTGGTCGTTCCAGAACATCTCCAGACACGAGGTCAAGAACAAGTGAAAAAGAATGGGAAGAATGGAAAGAAGATACTTTGTAACAAGTGCACCGGGTGTTTAGACCTATGAACGACACAGACTGTCCACTGACTCTCCACTAACAGGCAATAGCGATTAACACAAGGGCCAATTTTAGAAAAACAGGTGCCAGGCAGTGCCCTAAAGTTCACCTGCCTCCTTATCATCTCATGACAGTGTTAAAATCCACCCCGCCGAGCTAGAAAAGCCCCCAACCCAAAGAAGCCCCCTACTCTCTGAGCATGCGTAGTGAATGAAAGGAGAACTCTATCTTTAGGAGGAAGTAAGAAAGGCACTAACCAACAGTTTGTCAAGTGGTGGGACCAGTGGGCATAGCTAACTTCGTTAACTGTTTAAAGACTTGTCCTGCTTTCAACCGGGTGTGCATGCCAGGAGGAGAAATCCCCCATGCACCCAGCGCTGCTAGAAACCAGTGTCGGCTTTCTAAACTATCCCTGGGTTTGGAGAGCTTGCTTGGTTACCATTTTGGGTCACATGGTGACCAAAGGTGACCAGGGGATGCAGGACACAGAAATGCCCCCCAGCCCTCTCGTTCCAGCTGCCTGCATGCCTACCCCTCAGCCCCACGCGGCCAAGCCAGCCTCCCTCCCTCCCTCCCTGCCGGCGTGCTGCCCGCTCCCTGCCCAGGCTCTGCACGGAGGGCAGAGGCCGTTGGCAGGATGGCGTGGCCATGGTTGGGAACCTCTCCTGGCCCTTGCCAGCCCTGGCCACAGCTGCCAGACCCCCGAGGGGACGGGGCCAGCGCCGCGCTGTGCCGCACCGGCCAGGCCTGCCCTGAGACGTGGCACCACGACTCACTCGAAAGTGGCAAGGCAGGAGCCGGTGGGCCAGACGAGGAGGAGGGAGTTGCTGTCTTCGCTGGTGCCATCCTCCGTCCCGCCGCTCAGCACCCACAGCTGTTCCAGGGCCAGGCGGAGCTGTGGGCGCACGGGGGTGCCACGTCTGCAGAGAGGAGAGGCAGGCAGTGAGCTGGAGGTGGCCTCCTTGGGGCCCCCCCGGGCAGAGTCCTGTCTCCCGCCTGCCCTTGGGACGGACGTTGGTGCATCCAGCAGCAAGGGCCCGGGGCCTGGGGCTGGTGCCAGGTGCCCTGCCGTGGTGCCAGGGCCAGGGCTGGGGGAAAGGCAGCTGGGGAATGGGGGTCTTACTGCAGCTTGGCCACCACCAGTTCCTCCTGGAGGAGGAGAAGGCGCCTCTCGCTCCTCTTGCGGCCCCGGGTCAGCCGCACGTCTGCGCTCAGCACGGGCTCGGCGTCGGTGAGAGCCTCCCTGCAGGGCAGAGGGCGGCGCGCATGAGCAACGCCGCTGCTGCGGGGCGCGGCTGTGCCCACGTGTCCCCGAGCCGTGGGGGGAGCCCACCTGGAGCAGCAGCAGCAGTTGGCCTGGCCCATCCCGCCTGGGTCAGGAGGACCGTCGCGGTGTGTGGCGCTGGCTGACGCCAAGGACAAGGGCCAGGCGGCGTGAGCGAGGCTGGGAAGCGGGGTGCCGGTGCTGGTGCCCAGGCAGCGCTGCTTGGCTAGAGCCTGCCTCCTGCCAGTGCCGCCCCGTGCCAGCACAGCTCCCTCCTGCCAGCACTGGTGGCTGTTGGCTGCAACGGACCAACGTTCCAACGGAACGTTCATTCTGGGGGCGGAGCTGGCGGGGTGCTGGGCTGGGGGTTCTCTCCAGTATGGCCACGTCTGCCTTGCAGCGGGGAGCCCAGAGCTGGACACAGCAGACGGGAGGGATCACCTCCCTCCACCTGCTGCCAGGGCTTTGCCTAGGGCAGCCCAGGATGCAGCTGGCTTGCTTTGCCCCAAGGGCACGGTGCTGGCTGCAAGCTGGTCAGCCTGGGGTGCACCGTGACCCCCGGTGTCTGCACAGCTGCTTTCCAGCTGGGTGTCCCCCAGCACAGACTGGTGCAAGGGCTTGTTCCTCCCCAGCTGCAGGACTTTGCTCTTCCCCTGGGCGAACCTCCGGAGGTTCCTGTCAGCCCCTTTCTCCAGCCTGTCAAGGCCCCTCCGGTTGGCAGCGCGACCCTCCTGTGCACGAGCCTCTCCTCCCAGTGGTGTGCCATCGGCGAGCTGCCTGAGGGTACGCTCTGCCCCATCGCCCAGATCACGGAATGGGATCGGGACCCTCACAGTGCAGTGCAGGGGGTTGCGGACATGCACTTTGGCACGATGTGACTTGTCACAGATGGCTCAGGAATGATTTTATTTTATTGTATATCTTTTTTATAATATACACAGTGCTTCTTCTTTTTCTTCCTGCGGGCTATTAAAACGTGCTCCAACTGCCTCATTTTTCATTTGAATGCCACAGCTCTTCACAGTGCTGATGTTACGTGCAACATCGCAGCGCGTTGTTCTCTCACCTAGAGCGTTAGACAGCAGGTAGCCTAGATGAAAAAGCCACTCTTCTGGGCCCTGTCTCACACAGGCGGGGCTAGGCTGGGATGGGAGAGCCTGGCAGGCTCTGGGGGCTCCCTCCCAGCTTGCCCGCAGTGCTGGCTGTTGTGGCTGCTGCCTGTTCTTCCCTGCAATGCTGCCTGCTCCCACCTGGTGGGGCTGTCCTTGGGAAGGGTGCCAGAGTGGAGAAAGCCCCTGGCAGAGGGCGCGGGAGAAGCTCTTCCGCAGAGCTTTGCTAGAAGTTCTCCCGAGCATCCCTTTTCCAGCCCCCGAGATGCTCTGTGTGAGAAGGGAAGGTGCCCGTTGGTCCGATGGATGAGGCCCTGCAGGGCTCCCATCAGGGTCCTTTGACCTACCCATCCTCCAGCCGCTGCTCCAGGGGCTGGCGGGTGTCGCATTAAAAGGAAGGCATAAAATATGCTCGGTCGTATTCTGACCGGCAGAGTTCTGTTAAAAGGTAGGTACCACCCACCTGGTACTAATGGGGTGTATTTTCCCAGAACTGTGCTTTGCTTCCCAAGCACAGAGATTCTTTGGGGTTGTTAATGCCATTGCCGCTGTTAAAAACATATCCTTTCTATCTAGGGTGGCCACCCATGTGTGAGATGCTCCCTGGATTTGGGTCACTGCCTCTGCAGTATTTGGTGCAGCGGCAGTTAAAGGTGCTGTATTGGCATTCAATCGCCAATAGTCAATTGTAAGTGGCCGCTGCCTGTTTGGCTTTTGTACCGGTCAGACAGGAGAATTATATGGGGAGTGAGTGCGAGTGATAATATTTCTTTTTTCCAAGCCTGTTACCACCCCTTCAACGCCCGACTGCACGGTCGCTGGCAGCGGGTATTGTCTCACATTAGTAATTTTTGATGGGGGCAAGGGTATGGACATCTCTAATAAATTTCTGCTTTTTGTCTCATCCCCTTTTGTGTTAACCTGCCCAGCAAAGCTCCAAACAGAGCCATCAGGGAGTTTCCATGCTCTACCAAATAAGAAATTAAATCCCCATGTGTTGGTATTGGCTGCACCTACCAATACCTCAGTTCGAGTCAGTTTATCTTCTCCCGGGAGCCATAAAGTGACCTTTGCTGTGGGGCTGTACGGATACCGGCTCTGGGGCATAATCATGATGGGAACCCTCCTTTGTTTCATCAGAATCATCATCATCACACCAGACATCTCCATCCCATGTTTCAGGCTCAGTATCCTGAACGATTTTGCGGATCTGTGCCGTGGGATCGCTAGCTGTCTGCATTGATTCCAGCACAGAGCGCAACTTTTCCCAAAGTGGACTTTCTATAGATTTTTCACTAACAGGCAGCAACAGTGTCTTAAGCAGCTCATTTTCCTTCTTTAAAATTGCATTGTCTATTAGGAGGGTATCTACTCGCGTTCCTAACTGTTCATGTTCACAATTTAGTGATTTCTGTAACACATCATTGTGTGACTTTAAGGTAACATATTCCACATCTGCAATTTGTTCAGGAGGTGGGGATTCCTCAGCCTCCTCCCGTGCACAGGACAAACAAGCTCCTAAAAGAGCACAAGCAATTCCTTTACCCTTACAA
Source organism: Gavia stellata (assembly GCF_030936135.1). Taxonomy (NCBI): domain Eukaryota; kingdom Metazoa; phylum Chordata; class Aves; order Gaviiformes; family Gaviidae; genus Gavia; species Gavia stellata. The sequence goes on from NC_082626.1 coordinate 3,383,942, forward strand.
TCTTTAACCTTTTGCTCACTCCTGCACTCTTCAAGTTGTTCTATTATTTTATTTTCATCTTTCCAGAATTTCTGGGCCCACTCTAGTCCTGCTTGGGACGGTGCACATTTCTAGTTTTGCAGTAGTTTATCCATGGCAGTCCTGTCCGTGACGCCAATTTTTACTGTCGACTTAAAAGGAATGTAGTTTTGAAATTTGTCTGCCAGAGTCCCAGGACTTCCACGGATTCGTTTACCAGAGCCCCAGCAAAAGGACTTGCACTGAGCAGATGCACAAAATTCGAAATCAGTTATTTTATTGAGAGATCTGTTAGGGACCTCTGGGCTCTGACAGTAGGAAAATAGACATTCCTGCCAACAGAGGCTCGAAACTTCAGTTATACTGGGAGGAAAGCAAACACTGCAGCACAGGTCGAGTGAGACGTGTCAGACATCCATCCCTCCAGAGACAGGAATTTCCAAAGCTGTGACACTCCTTGACTTCAGTTCCTAAAGCAGAGCCATGAGAACAGGGGGGTGCAGCAGCACCCCTGCACACATAGGCAAGAGCTGTCAGGCAGGCAGGGTAGGCAGGAGCAATGCCAACAGATCCAGGGATATGCTTCTGATTAGAGGTTGCCCAGCAGAAGCGGCCCAAGTTTGCCCGAGTCCTGAGCCAGCTGGTTTCTGTTGGAGGCTTTTGACCTTCTGGGCATTGGTCCTCTAAACGGAGAAAGAGCAGCAATCGCCACCGGTGCTGAGAGTCCAGGCTGCTTGCCCGTCTGCTGTAGTTTGCAACGGAACTGCAAGAATGTGCTGGTTTTGGCTGGGATAGCGTTAATTGTCTTCATAGTAGCTAGTATGGGGCCATGTTTTGGATTTGTGCTGAAAACAGTGTTGATACAGAGGGATGTTTTAGTTACTGCTGAGCAGTGCTTACACAGCGTCAAGGCCTTTTCTGCTTCTCACCCCACCCCACCAGCGAGTAGGCTGGGGGTGCACGGGAAGTTGGGAGGGGACACAGCCGGGACAGCTGACCCCAACTGACCAAAGGGATATTCCATACCATATGATGTCATGCTCAGCATATAAACTAGGGGGCAAGCTGGCTGGGGGACCGCTGCTTGGGCTGGGCATCGGTCGGAGGGTGGGGAGCAATTGTTTTCATTTGCATCACTTGCCTTTCTTGTTTGTTGTTGTTATTTTCCTTTTCGTTACAATTTTTATTATCATTATTATTACTCTTTTATTTTATTTCATTTCATGTATTGAACTTGTCTTATCTCAACCCACGAGCTTTCTCGCTTTTACTTTTCCTATTCTCTCCCCCATCCCACTGGGGTGTGGGAGGAGTGAGGGAGCATCTCTGTGGTGCTTAGTTGCCAGTCCTTTTTGGTGCCCAACGTGGGGCTCGAAGGGTTTGAGGTAATAACAGGTTCAACAGAACTTATTAGAAGGGGTTTCTATCTGTTAAAAGTTACAGGTCACACTATTGATTCATCTGTTCTTGACATTAGTTTATTTGATCTGCACCATGCTCTTTTCTTTTTGCTGGACCTGTTAAAGATTGGTGTTGGCTTTTTCAGTTTGCTGTGCTCTGTAGTGATTAGTGATGTTTTGCCTGGGAGATTCGTTTTTAAAACACTGACCTTGAGCTTAATCTGGTATTTGATCTCTGTACTGAAGCCATTACTGTTCTTCGGGTACCATCTCATGGAGACATTTAACAATTATACTTGTTCCTCTGAGAGGTTTTTTGTGGAGGAAATACAGACCGGCACCCTTGCTACCTTCTTCTGTGATGCTGTCTCCCTCGTGACAATGACTTCTCAGTATCTGGAACATCCTTGGGTAGTTAAAATACTTCTATTCGTATTTCTTAGAAATATTGCTTCCGTTTGTTCTAAGGTTAACAAGCAATTTAGGAATATGGCCCAGGCTCCGCGAGAGTATGGTCATGGGTGGCACGGCATGTGGGAGAATAGGGGCAGCTATCTAGAGGACTTCTCACCTCCAATGGTCTGGAACATCACTCCCGAACAACTACAGGAGCCTGATAAAGTGGTAGAACGTTTGAAAAAAAAATGCCATGGCATTGTGCCAAAGAGGCACATCTTACTGCACTGTGCTGGGCCCTGGCCAGTATCTAGCAAACACTGCTCGGTATCATGCAGCACCCTCAGGGAGAAGAGAGGGAAGACAAACCAACAGGCACTGTGGCTAAACCAGGCACTGCATCAGCATTTTCTCCTCCTTGTCGCATGCAGTTCAGAATCTCGGTTTTCCTGAAGCGGTGACTCTGACGGGGGAAGCACTTCAATGCTCTAGCAAATGTTTACGTTCACGCCCAGTGAAAACCAGCATTTCGACCCGTTCCAAAATGCCACAGAACAGACAAGCTTTGGAGGTCCGTACGCCCTGTATCAGCTGGGTGCATCTCCCCTGAAGCAGCTGCACGTACTTGACAGAAAAACCTATTTCCATCACCCAAGTGAGGGGAACAATGAACTGCACAGTGGGTGACCGGGGCCAGTTCACATCGACTGCCTACTGCTAGCTAGCAGCTTTCTCGCTGACCTGCTCAGGAAAAGAGTTCAATAAAGATTTCAACTCCCAACAGCTACGGAATCAACAATACCCGGACTAGAATAACTACCCAACTGGAAAATACATCCAGGTCTTCATCACTTGAGCCTTTGTTTGGAAGGAGGCGAACAAGTGATTTCTAAACCACGAGCCAGTGCTGAGTCCGTGCTTCTGAGGAGCTAAGGGACGAAAGATGGGAACACCTATGTGAGAGGGTAGTAGGAAAAATCAGGAGGAGAAAATAAAGCAAGCAGGCTACCATGCTTTCTTGTCTTGTTATCCCCCAGTCTGGGTAGCTCTGGCAGTCTAGAGGGCAAAGATTCCTCCCCATAGCCCTTTGCGCTTAGGAAATTCCTGCTCAAAAGCGGCCCCGTCTGGTCAGCAGAGGTTATTTTCCTTACTTATTTTTGCTAGTGCTGCGCTCTGGCACTTCTACACCACACGGCAATCGCAGAGCTCATGAGGAAACCCAGGTGAAGGCGAACGCCTCCAATTTCTTATGTCATTTCTCTACTGAGAGGGAGGCCTCCCAAAAGTCTCCAGAAGGGGACCGGTGGAAATTCTCCTTCTGGTTGCCCTGTGAGGAGCGGCTGGGAGAGCTGGCACTCTTCAGCTGGGAGAAGGGAGGAGTGGGGCTGGGCAGGGCTGGGGTCTCTTAGAGATGTGTGTCAAAACCTGCTGAGAAGGAAAGAAGGGGAGGGAGCGGGGCTCTTCCCAAGAGTGTGCGCTGAGAGGAAAGGGGCACCTGTTCAAACACGTGGTATCCCAGCCGCACAGGAGAGTCCGATATCTTACCGTCGGGGTGGTATGTTTTAGTGGCTCTCGGTGACCCTGCTGGAGCAGGCGGCTTGGACCAGACGAGCTCCACGGGTCCCTCCCAACCTCAGCCGTTCTGTGTGGTGTGGGCTTTGGTTTGACTCCTAAAGCCTTTGAACTCAGCCCTGGTGCCCGCGGGAAAGGATTCTGGCCCAAGGGATGATCCCAAACTCCTCCAATACGATTCATCACAAAACAACCTCTACCTAGTCCAGACTCTCGTAGGGCAGACACAGTCAGAGGAGAGAAAATAGCCTTTTATTGTGGACTTCACGTGCGGGAGCCCGGGAGCCGCAGGGGTTCAGCCACTAACAGGAGATGGGCACCTGCAAGGGTAGAGTCACAAAGCTCGGATAAAGCCACAAAGGCAGGAATAGGCGAGACTTGGTTCCCCTTTCTTTGGGGAGCAGAGTCGACAAGGAATTGTTCACAGCCCGGAAGAGAGAGCTCTTGCTGGCATTGGCTATGGGATGGCTCTGGCGCCTTCTCCCTGCCATGGGGAATGGCCTCAGAGACCCGTGAGTGTCCAGAGATGCCCCGTGCCCCTGTGCCTCACAGCAGGGCTCGATGGGGAGCCCCTGGGGAGCTGCCACGGAGTTCTTGCCAAACCCTGCGCAGCACCATCCCTCGCCGTCCCTTGCCAGCGAGTTGGACTGACTTAGAGCAGGGTCAGAGTTGGGAAAGATGGGCAGCAGAGCCTGGTACACACCTGGGCTTCTTCACCTTCTGGACCTTCCTGCTTTTCTTCAGTCTCTGTCTTGCTCTCTTCCTTCTTTTCTCTTCTCGGTGGCATTCCCCCTCCTCTGGCCAGGCCTCTTGTCTCTTTCTTTTCCTTTGCTTTTCATTTTCCCGGGGGGAGCCTGCAAACCTTTGCATCCCACAGTGTGATGAGATCGGTAGAGCCAGGATCCCCTGGAATAATCAGTTCTTGATTTAGCCAAAGCGGACTCATTTTACCTTCTTGCCTCTGAAAGGCTCTTTAGCTCTTCCGCACGTCCCAAGGAGTCTGCCGTGGTCTCTGGGGTGGTTGGAGGCAAAGCAACGGGTGCCTAAACCAGAAATGCTGGCGTGAGCAGGCGGCAAGGGACACCCTGGAGTAGTGAGCGACTCTTTGGCCAACTGCTACCTTAGCTCTGCAGAGAAGGTCCCTTTGGCTGGTTTGCATTAGCCCTCCTGCCAAGGGCCTCACTTGGGAACACAAGGTTCACACGGGTGTGTGACGCTCAGTTCATCTGTGGGGGCCATTCAACAGGGAGACTGCTTTCCAGTTTTACTTCCAACGTGTGATTCCGGGGGAGAAAAACCCCCACAAAGCCACAGGAGATCAAACGCCAGGAAGAGGCACAGCAGCCACATGCACGCGCCAGGATCTACCCTGCTACACGAGACACGCTCTCCCAGCGTGTGTGGAGCTGCCATACCTCTGCCGTTCCCGATCCCACCACCGTGTCTGCCCCTGCTGCTTTCTGGAGGACGAGCAGAGAGGGTGCTGCATCCAGGAAGGCTTTTGCCCGGTGCTCCACGCCTGCTTCGCCTGCAGGGCCACGTTGCTCTTCCAAAGGCAGCTCTGGAGAGCAAAAGCATGTGCGGCAAAGTGACTTGCTGGCAGTGGACAACAGGTAAAGCAAAAGGCACCCGAAGCCCTACGCCGGCTGTCTGCTCAGGCTGCGACGACCCCCAGGCCCTCCTCCCACCTGTGGATCTGCCCATGGGCGCTGGCGACTCCTCAGCTGAGGGACTGCCAAGGCCAGCCGTCTCCTCCGCAAAGATTTCAGAGCAGTTGTCGGCCAGAAACTGCACGAGCGCCTTCACCTGCACACCAGAAAGCCTTGGTTTCAGCGCAGGCCCCTGAAAAGGTGTCAAGCAGCCTTTCCCCCTGCTGAGCCTTGCACTGCGCAGAAGGCTGTCGCTGCGGGGCTGCTCTTGCAGGCAGCCCCCCCACCAGCATTGGTTGGAGAGACGGGGCAGCCCGGGACCTCTGAAGAGCCAAGCTCTGATGGGCGGGGAAGGCTGCAGCCGGCTGCTCTCTCCAGCGTACCTTCTCCGTCACCTCCAGCATGGCCTCCAGCGGGAGCAGGTCCTCGTTGGCTGGGCTCAGCAGGTTTGGCCCAACGCAGATGGCCAGGTTGCTGCAGCTCATCCTGCTGGCGGACGCGTTGTGGCCGATGAGCTGGAGGAGGGAGAGCAGCCGCTTGAGGAGGAGGAGGTTGGCTGCAGGCAACTTGCCGGCCACCCTGAGGGAACAGGAACACGGCGTTAAAAAAGCAGATGTTGCCCACAGCCGTCCCCGTAGCTGGCAGAAGGCAGGTGGGAGCCAGCGGCTGTGCTGCGCAGCTTTCCAGGCGCTCTCAGCCAGCGAACAGTGCTCCTGCCCTCCGGGAAGGAAGCACGGCGTTGCTTCCCAGCTCCTGATTTCACCCAAGCCCATGCAAGGGAAGGCTCCCTGCCCGTGCCCTTTCCCCCAAAATCCAACCCCAGCCCAGCAACAGCGGGCTGCCAGAAAACAGGGCTTTTTAAGGAGCCCGTCCCTTCGCAGGCCAGTCGCAGGCCTCTACCAGTCCCTGCTCTAAAGGCAGGCTGCCGGCCGCACTTACGCTTTCAGCTCTTCCACCTTTGCCTGCCTACTTGGCTTCTCCATGGCTCGCATCCAATCCTCGTAGAGGTCGTTGACGAGGAGCTTGCCGGGGATGCTTCGGAGGAAGTCCTGCAGTGCCAAGGGCTCCAGGTGAGCCTTTGAAGACTGCAGGCCAGCCAGAAGCTCTTCCCGCTGCAGGGCAGAAGCGCTCACCTTCAAGACGACGGCCAGCAGGAGCACGGGCTGGCTTCCCAGGTCGACGTCCGCGCCGCTGTCAAGGGCCTCCTTCAGCTCCCGAAGTGCTGCCCCGCTGGCAGCTCTCCGGAATATCCCCTCCGTCGACGGGCCTTGCTGGTGCAGGATATCCAGGAGCTCCTGCAGGAGACGCAGGAGGAACGGGGCTTGGCTGAAGAGCTGCCTTCTGAGAGCGGTGGCCATGGCCAGAGCTCTGCCCCACAGCCGGCTGCCTCCCCTTGCAAAGGGGCTGGGACCAGGGCGTGAGCCAGGGCTGAAGAGCCCAGTCCCCCATCCGCGGAGCTCCTGGGGACACTGCCTCTCTGGAGCAGGCGGAGGGAGGGCTGGGGAGCCCCTGTCCAGGCTGGCTTACCTGGATGGGCTGGGGCAGTGTGCCGTCCTCCCCACAGAGAGCTGCCAGGGGCCGTCCAAAGAGCGCCCTGACGCTGCCGGAGCCCACCTGCCCTGGCGTCTGGGCAGTGGGAGGGGTCCGCCGCAGAGCAAAGGGCCAGGGCAGCCCCTTCCTCCTCCCGGTCCCTCCTGCTACAAAGGAAAACAGAGCAAGAGCCCGTCAATGGAGACCGCCAGGCCAGCGCTCTCGGAGCCTGCCCTGCCCTGCCCTGCCCTGCCTGCAGCGCAGTGCTGAGTGCTGCAGCAGGATGGGCAGGGAGGCAGCAGCTGGAACCGCGGCTCCTGCTCAGCGGCTCCAGCTCGGAGGCTCCCGAGAGCTGGCGTGCCACCGGGACAGCCTGGCCCAGCCCCGGCCCTGCCCTCCTCCAAGCTGTGCGCAGCAGCAGAGACTCCGTGTCCTCAGAGAACCACGTTCAGCGGGCACTGCCCCGCGGGTGTCTGTCCTCGTCCAGGTGACGTCCTCCCTTGGGGTGCCAAACCTGCATGGCGACACTCAGGGGACAAGTGAGCGGAGCTCCTGCCGCCTGCAGCTGAGGAGCAGGGAGCCGTCCGCCTGGCTCTGAGGATGGAGCAGGGGCAGGCACCACCTCGAGCGCTCGGCAGTGTGCCCTCTGCCCCTGCGTGCAAGGGAGAGACCTCAGGTTGGAATGGAGGGACCCCCAGGGCTCAGCTCTCTCCTGCCGCAGGGCGATGGAGACCGACTTGCTCGCGGCGAAGGGCAGCCGCAGCAGCATCCCATCCTCTGCGGCAGTGCTGGTTGGAGGAGGAAAGAAGGCCCTCCCTGCCTTTCTTTCCAAAACTCACCTGCCGAGTGGCAACGTCCCCCTCCATTGCTGGAAGGGACCGGCAGAGGCCCTTGCTTGGGAGCATCCTGCAAGAAGCAGGCTGTGCTTAGAGAGCAGCCCTGCAGCAGGAAGGGCCACCGGCGATCTGCCACCCGGCACCAGCAGCCTGAGCGCGCCAGAGCTGGGTCCCTCTGCCCTGCCGGGCTCTCTGCCCCGTGCGGCAGGTTTCCTCCCAGCACCGCCAGGGCCAGCGAGGATGTGCCGGCGTTGCTGGTGGCTCCCCAAACCCCTCAGCTCCCCGAGTGGCACCGCGGGACCCTCCCGCAGAAGGTCACGTCGCTCGCCAGAGATCCCTGGCGCTGCGGCACAGCGAGAGGCGGGTGAAAGGCAGCCATTCTCACCTTTGCCTGGCCCTCGATCAGGGTCTCCAGGCTCCTGGAGCTTAATGTCCTCCCCTGGGCAAGAGAGAAGGAGTGGAAGAAGGTGAGAAGCGATGCCTCTGCTGCTCGGCTGGAGGACCAGAGCTCGGGGGAGAGAGCCGAGCCGAGAGAGACACTCACGGCGTGGCGGCAGCTCAGCTCCTTCTGCAGGAGTTGGATGGATGGCAGTCGTGTCACCCGGGCCCTCTTGGCTCCTTCTGGTTGCCTGTGCACGGGGAAGGGACAGAGAAAGAGTGAGCCCCAAGACACCTCTTCTCCCTCCAGCGAAAGGGATCCCGAACCACCCCCGCGGGTGCTCGCCCCCGAGCCAAGCAGAGAGCCGAGCTGCCTGCAGAGCTCCAGCCTGCCAGGCACTCAGCCCTGCTTCCCTGCCTGCCTCTCCCAGCTGCAAAGAGAGCAAGAAGAGGTTTTCCATCCCTGCTCATCCCTTGGCTGCCCGCAGCCGTGGGGGCACCTCTCCCGAGCTGGAGAGCTGGGTTCCCCCATACGTCTGCACCTGGAGCATGCCCCCGGCTTACCCCAGCAGCGTGCCCACCCACAGCTCCTTCACCGCACGTGAGCTGCAGAAAGAGAGGAGAAACGGCATCAGGCCCTGCTGCCCCCCAGCCCCTGGGCAGAGGTGGGCGCCTTCACAGCCCTGCCCCGTGGGGAAGGACACAGGGGCAGGACAAAGCCCCGTGGGGCAGCTCAGAGGCGCTGCCGAAGCCCTCCTGCCTCTGTCCTGCCAGAGGAGCTGCTTTCAGCCTTCCCTTCTGGTCGTTCCAGAACATCTCCAGACACGAGGTCAAGAACAAGTGAAAAAGAATGGGAAGAATGGAAAGAAGATACTTTGTAACAAGTGCACCGGGTGTTTAGACCTATGAACGACACAGACTGTCCACTGACTCTCCACTAACAGGCAATAGCGATTAACACAAGGGCCAATTTTAGAAAAACAGGTGCCAGGCAGTGCCCTAAAGTTCACCTGCCTCCTTATCATCTCATGACAGTGTTAAAATCCACCCCGCCGAGCTAGAAAAGCCCCCAACCCAAAGAAGCCCCCTACTCTCTGAGCATGCGTAGTGAATGAAAGGAGAACTCTATCTTTAGGAGGAAGTAAGAAAGGCACTAACCAACAGTTTGTCAAGTGGTGGGACCAGTGGGCATAGCTAACTTTGTTAACTGTTTAAAGACTTGTCCTGCTTTCAACCGGGTGTGCATGCCAGGAGGAGAAATCCCCCATGCACCCAGCGCTGCTAGAAACCAGTGTCGGCTTTCTAAACTATCCCTGGGTTTGGAGAGCTTGCTTGGTTACCGTTTTGGGTCACATGGTGACCCAAAGGTGACCGGGGGATGCAGGACACAGAAATGCCCCCCAGCCCTCTCGTTCCAGCTGCCTGCATGCCTACCCCTCAGCCCCACGCGGCCAAGCCAGCCTCCCTCCCTCCCTCCCTGCCGGCGTGCTGCCCGCTCCCTGCCCAGGCTCTGCAGGGAGGGCAGAGGCCGTTGGCAGGATGGCGTGGCCATGGTTGGGAACCTCTCCTGCCCCTTGCCAGCCCTGGCCACAGCTGCCAGACCCCCGAGGGGACGGGGCCAGCGCCGCGCTGTGCCGCACCGGCCAGGCCTGCCCTGAGACGTGGCACCACGACTCACTCGAAAGTGGCAAGGCAGGAGCCGGTGGGCCAGACGAGGAGGAGGGAGTTGCTGTCTTCGCTGGTGCCATCCTCCGTCCCGCCGCTCAGCACCCACAGCTGTTCCAGGGCCAGGCGGAGCTGTGGGCGCACGGGGGTGCCACGTCTGCAGAGAGGAGAGGCAGGCAGTGAGCTGGAGGTGGCCTCCTTGGGGCCCCCCCGGGCAGAGTCCTGTCTCCCGCCTGCCCTTGGGATGGACGTTGGTGCATCCAGCAGCAAGGACCCGGGGCCTGGGGCTGGTGCCAGGTGTCCTGCCGTGGTGCCAGGGCCAGGGCTGGGGGAAAGGCAGCTGGGGAATGGGGGTCTTACTGCAGCTTGGCCACCACCAGTTCCTCCTGGAGGAGGAGAAGGCGCCTCTCGCTCCTCTTGCGGCCCCGGGTCAGCCGCACGTCTGCGCTCAGCACGGGCTCGGCGTCGGTGAGAGCCTCCCTGCAGGGCAGAGGGCGGCGCGCATGAGCAACGCCGCTGCTGCGGGGCGCGGCTGTGCCCACGTGTCCCCGAGCCGTGGGGGGACCCCACCTGGAGCAGCAGAAGCAGTTGACCTGGCCCATCCCGCCTGGGTCAGGAGGACCGTTGCGGTGTGCGGCGCTGGCTGACGCCAAGGACAAGGGCCAGGCGGCGTGAGCGAGGCTGGGAAGCGGGGTGCCGGTGCTGGTGCCCAGGCAGCGCTGCTTGGCTAGAGCCTGCCTCCTGCCAGTGCCGCCCCGTGCCAGCACAGCTCCCTCCTGCCAGCACTGGTGGCTGTTGGCTCCAACGGACCAACGTTCCAACGGAACGTTCATTCTGGGGGCGGAGCTGGCGGGGTGCTGGGCTGGGGGTTCTCTCCAGTATGGCCACGTCTGCCTTGCAGCGGGGAGCCCAGAGCTGGACACAGCAGACGGGAGGGATCACCTCCCTCCACCTGCTGCCAGGGCTTTGCCTAGGGCAGCCCAGGATGCAGCTGGCTTGCTTTGCCCCAAGGGCACGGTGCTGGCTGCAAGCTGGTCAGCCTGGGGTGCACCGTGACCCCCGGTGTCTGCACAGCTGCTTTCCAGCTGGGTGTCCCCCAGCACAGACTGGTGCAAGGGCTTGTTCCTCCCCAGCTGCAGGACTTTGCTCTTCCCCTGGGTGAACCTCCGGAGGTTCCTGTCAGCCCCTTTCTCCAGCCTGTCAAGGCCCCTCCGGTTGGCAGCGCGACCCTCCTGTGCACGAGCCTCTCCTCCCAGTGGTGTGCCATCGGCGAGCTGCCTGAGGGTACGCTCTGCCCCATCGCCCAGATCACGGAATGGGAACGGGACCCGCACAGTGCAGCGCAGGGGGTTGCGGACATGCACTTTGGCACGACGTGACTTGTCACAGACGGCTCAGAAATGATTTTATTTTATTGTATATCTTTTTTATTATATATACAGTGCTTCTCCTTTTTCTTCCTGCGGGCTATTAAAACGTGCTCCAACTGCCTCATTTTTCATTTGAATGCCACAGCTCTTCACAGTGCTGATGTTACGTGCAACATCACAGCGTGTTGTTCTCTCACCTAGAACGTTAGACAGCAGGTAGCCTAGATGAAAAAGCCACTCTTCTGGGCCCTGTCTCACACAGGCGGGGCTAGGCTGGGATGGGAGAGCCTGGCAGGCTCTGGGGGCTCCCTCCCAGCTTTCCCGCAGTGCTGCCTGTTCTTCCCTGCAATGCTGCCTGCTCCCACCTGGTGGGGCTGTCCTTGGGAAGGGTGCCAGAGCGGAGAAAGCCCCTGGCAGAGGGCGCGGGAGAAGCTCTTCCGCAGAGCTTTGCCAGAAGCTCTCCCGAGCATCCCTTTTCCAGCCCCCGAGATGCTCTGTGTGAGAAGGGAAGGTGCCCGTTGGTCCAATGGATGAGGCCCTGCAGGGCTCCCATCAGGGTCCTTTGACCTACCCATCCTCCAGCCGCCGCTCCAGGGGCTGGCGGGTGTCGCATTAAAAGGAAGGCATAAAATATGCTCGGTCGTATTCTGACCGGCAGAGTTCTGTTAAAAGGTAGGTACCACCCACCTGGTACTAATGGGGTGTATTTTCCCGGAACTGTGCTTTGCTTCCCAAGCACAGAGATTCTTTGGGGTTGTTAATGCCATTGCCGCTGTTAAAAACATATCCTTTCTATCTAGGGTGGCCACCCATGTGTGAGACGCTCCCTGGATTTGGGTCGCTGCCTCTGCAATATTTGGTGCAGCGGCAGTTAAAGGTGCTGTATTGGCATTCAATCGCCTATAGTCAATTGTAAGCGGCCGCTGCCTGTTTGGCTTTTGTACCGGCCAGACAGGAGAATTATATGGGGAGTGAGTGCGAGTGATAATATTTCTTTTTTCCAAGCCTGTTACTACCCCTTCAACGCCCGACTGCACGGTCGCTGGCAGCGGGTATTGTCTCACATTAGTAATTTTTGATGGGGGCAAGGGTATGGACATCTCTAATAAATTTCTGCTTTTTGTCTCATCCCCTTTTGTGTTAACCTGCCCAGCAAAGCTCCAAACAGAGCCATCAGGGAGTTTCCATGCTCTACCAAATAATAAATTAAATCCCCATGTGTTGGTATTTGCTGCACCTACCAATACCTCAGTTCGAGTCAGTTTATCTTCTCCCGGGAGCCATAAAGTGACCTTTGCTCTGGGGTATTCCTTTACGAGCCCATCAATCCCGGTGAACTTTAGTTTGCGGTGACCGGGTTTGACATTTAGGCCAGCCCAATAAGAAGCCCTTGTTGTCAATGAATAATTATGATCCCCCTGCGTGGTGGTTAAAAACACTCAGGGACCCCAGTAACCTCCTGCTTCCTCTTCACTTAACAAAATGTTACCTCCTCCGGTGAGGGAGACACACCACACATATTCGGTCTCGGACTCCCCTGGGCACCACGAGTATTTTTCCCGCAGCCTGGCTCAGTCCGTAGGAGACCATGGGACAGTTAGCAGAGTTGTATGAACATCGTCCCTCCCCTCATTTGTGACTTCAGTTTTAATAAGCAGCTGTACGGATACCGGCTCTGGGGTATAATCATAATGGGAACCCTCCTCTGGTTCATCAGAATCATCATCATCACACCAGATATCTCCATCCCTTGTTTCAGGCTCAGTATGCTGAACATTTTTGCGGATCTGTGCCGTGGGATCGCTAGCTATCTGCATTGATTCCAGCACAGAGCGCAACTTTTCCCAAAGTGGACTTTCTATAGATTTTTCACTAACAGCCAACAACAGCATCTTAAGCAGCTCATTTTCCTTCTTTAAAATCGCATTTTCTATTAGGAGGGTATCTACTCGTGTTCCTAACTGTTCATGTTCACAATTTAGTGATTTCTGTAACACATCATTGTGTGACTTTAAGGTAACATATTCCATATCTGCAATTTGTTCAGGAGGTGGGGATTCCTCAGCTTCCTCCTGTGCACAGGACAAACAAGCTCCTAAAAGAGCACAAACAATTCCTTTACCCTTACAATCTTTAACCTTTTGCTCACTCCTGCACTCTTCAAGTTGTTCTATTATTTTATTTTCATCTTTCCAGAATTTCTGGGCCCACTCTAGTCCTGCTTGGGACGGTGCACATTTCTAGTTTTGCAGTAGTTTATCCATGGCAGTCCTGTCCGTGACGCCAATTTTTACTGTCGACTTAAAAGGAATGTAGTTTTGAAGTTTGTCTGCCAGAGTCCCAGGACTTGCACGGATTCGTTTACCAGAGCCCCAGCAAAAGGACTTGCACTGAGCAGATGCACAAAATTCGAAATCAGTTATTTTATTGAGAGATCTGTTAGGGACCTCTGGGCTCTGACAGTAGGAAAATAGACATTCCTGCCAACAGAGGCTCGAAACTTCAGTTATACTGGGAGGAAAGCAAACACTGCAGCACTGGTCGAGTGAGACGTATCAGACATCCATCCCTCCAGAGACAGGAATTTCCAAAGCTGTGACACTCCTTGACTTCAGTTCCTAAAGCAGAGCCATGAGAACAGGGGGGTGCAGCAGCACCCCTGCACACATAGGCAAGAGCTGTCAGGCAGGCAGGGTAGGCAGGAGCAATGCCAACAGATCCAGGGATATGCTTCTGATTAGAGGTTGCCCAGCAGAAGCGGCCCAAGTTTGCCCGAGTCCTGAGCCAGCTGGTTTCTGTTGGAGGCTTTTGACCTTCTGGGCATTGGTCCTCTAAACGGAGAAAGAGCAGCAATCGCCACCGGTGCTGAGAGTCCAGGCTGCTTGCCCGTCTGCTGTAGTTTGCAACGGAACTGCAAGAATGTGCTGGTTTTGGCTGGGATAGCGTTAATTGTCTTCATAGTAGCTAGTATGGGGCCATGTTTTGGATTTGTGCTGAAAACAGTGTTGATACAGAGGGATGTTTTAGTTACTGCTGAGCAGTGCTTACACAGCGTCAAGGCCTTTTCTGCTTCTCACCCCACCCCACCAGCGAGTAGGCTGGGGGTGCACGGGAAGTTGGGAGGGGACACAGCCGGGACAGCTGACCCTAACTGACCAAAGGGATATTCCATACCATATGATGTCATGCTCAGTATATAAACTAGGGGGCAAGCTGGCTGGGGGACCGCTGCTTGGGCTGGGCATCGGTCGGAGGGTGGGGAGCAATTGTTTTCATTTGCATCACTTGCCTTTCTTGTTTGTTGTTGTTATTTTCCTTTTCGTTACAATTTTTATTATCATTATTATTACTCTTTTATTTTATTTCATTTCATGTATTGAACTTGTCTTATCTCAACCCACGAGCTTTCTCGCTTTTACTTTTCCTATTCTCTCCCCCATCCCACTGGGGTGTGGGAGGAGTGAGGGAGCAACTCTGTGGTGCTTAGTTGCCAGTCCTTTTTGGTGCCCAACGTGGGGCTCAAAGGGTTTGAGGTAATAACAGGTTCAACAGAACTTATTAGAAGGGGTTTCTATCTGTTAAAAGTTACAGGTCACACTATTGATTCATCTGTTCTTGACATTAGTTTATTTGATCTGCACCATGCTCTTTTCTTTTTGCTGTACCTGTTAAAGACTGCTGTTGGCTTTTTCAGTTTGCTGTGCTCTGTAGTGATTAGTGATGTTTTGCCTGGGAGATTCGTTTTTAAAACACTGACCTTGAGCTTAATCTGGTATTTGATCTCTGTACTGAAGCCATTACTGTTCTTCGGGTACCATCTCATGGAGACATTTAACAATTATACTTGTTCCTCTGAGAGGTTTTTTGTGGAGGAAATACAGACCGGCACCCTTGCTACCTTCTTCTGTGATGCTGTCTCCCTCGTGACAATGACTTCTCAGTATCTGGAACATCCTTGGGTAGTTAAAATACTTCTATTCGTATTTCTTAGAAATATTGCTTCCGTTTGTTCTAAGGTTAACAAGCAGTTTAGGAATATGGCCCAGGCTCTGCGAGAGTATGGTCATGGGTGGCACGGCATGTGGGAGAATAGGGGCAGCTATCTAGAGGACTTCTCACCTCCAATGGTCTGGAACTTCACTCCCGAACAACTACAGGAGCCTGATGAAGTGGTAGAACGTTTGAAAAAAAAATGCCATGGCATTGTGCCAAAGAGGCACATCTTACTGCACTGTGCTGGGCCCTGGCCAGTATCTAGCAAACACTGCTCGGTATCATGCAGCACCCTCAGGGAGAAGAGAGGGAAGACAAACCAACAGGCACTGTGGCTAAACCAGGCACTGCATCAGCATTTTCTCCTCCTTGTCGCATGCAGTTCAGAATCTCGGTTTTCCTGAAGCGGTGACTCTGACGGGGGAAGCACTTCAATGCTCTAGCGAATGTTTACGTTCACGCCCAGTGAAAACCAGCATTTCGACCCGTTCCAAAATGCCACAGAACAGACAAGCTTTGGAGGTCCGTACGCCCTGTATCAGCTGGGTGCATCTCCCCTGAAGCAGCTGCACGTACTTGACAGAAAAACCTATTTCCATCACCCCAGTGAGGGGAACAATGAACTGCACAGTGGGTGACCGGGGCCAGTTCACATCGACTGCCTACTGCTAGCTAGCAGCTTTCTCGCTGACCGGCTCAGGAAAAGAGTTCAATAAAGATTTCAACTCCCAACAGCTACGGAATCAACAATACCCTGACTAGAATAACTACCCAACTGGAAAATACATCCAGGTCTTCATCACTTGAGCCTTTGTTTGGAAGGAGGCAAACAAGTGATTTCTAAACCACGAGCCAGTGCTGAGTCCGTGCTTCTGAGGAGCTAAGGGAGGAAAGATGGGAACACCTATGTGAGAGGGTAGTAGGAAAAATCAGGAGGAGAAAATAAAACAAGCAGGCTACCATGCTTTCTTGTCTTGTTATCCCCCAGTCTGGGTAGCTCTGGCAGTCTAGAGGGCAAAGATTCCTCCCCACAGCCCTTTGCGCTTAGGAAATTCCTGCTCAAAAGCGGCCCCGTCTGGTCAGCAGAGGTTATTTTCCTTACTTATTTTTGCTAGTGCTGCGCTCTGGCACTTCTACACCACACGGCAATCGCAGAGCTCATGAGGAAACCCAGGTGAAGGCGAACGCCTCCAATTTCTTATGTCATTTCTCTACTGAGAGGGAGGCCTCCCAAAAGTCTCCAGAAGGGGACCGGTGGAAATTCTCCTTCTGGTTGCCCTGTGAGGAGCGGCTGGGAGAGCTGGCACTCTTCAGCTGGGAGAAGGGAGGAGTGGGGGTGGGCAGGGCTGGGGTCTCTTAGAGATGTGTGTCAAAACCTGCTGAGAAGGAAAGAAGGGGAGGGAGCGGGGCTCTTCTCAAGAGTGTGCGCTGAGAGGAAAGGGGCACCTGTTCAAACACGTGATACCCCAGCCGCACAGGAGAGTCCGATATCTTACCGTCGGGGTGGTATGTTTTAGTGAAAGGATTCTGGCCCAAGGGATGATCCCAAACTCCTCCAATACGATTCATCACAAAACAACTGTGGGAAGGCAGGATGCGGGCCCCTGGAGTGGTCCTGTGCAGGGCAGGATGCGGGCCCCTGGGGTGGTCCTGTGCAGCTGATGGATCAGAGCTTGTTCTGAGAGAGACAAAGACAGGCCTGTGGAAAATTACAAGCGAAGCAATAAATAAGGGCTACGTGGCAAGGACTGGGCGTCCTTGAGAAGTGAGGATGTAGATAACAAGAAGTTATGATCAAAGTAGAAGGGAGTTATACAGCTGCTAAAACTGCAAGTAGAAGAACATAAACAAAAGTAACTGTTAGGCTCAAACTGCAAGTAGACGTATGTTTTAGGCTCAGCCAATTAGGATCTAACAAGTAGGTGCGTATTAGGTCTAACGGTATAAATATGTGTTGCTTGAATAATAAAGTGGACTATGCTTTATCACTCATATTGAGTCGGACGCATCCGTTCCTTCAGCCGCGAACCGTCGGTCAACTCCTGGCATCGGGAAACTCCCGACGTCTGGCGCCCGAACAGGGACCGGCAAAGGACGGCTGAAGCAGAGGGGCACCGGTTTGCAGCGACCGGGGGGTCAAGAGCGACTTATGACTGCTTTTACGGTCGGTGCGTCATCTCCGAAGACCTGAGCTACTAGCTAGTTCACCATTTCTGCGAGGGCTTCAGGGGCAAAGGCTGCTTGCTGTCTGCAGGGTAAGGTACATATTGCTTTTATTTGCCACAATGCAGGATTTGCCGTAGTGCAGGATTTGCCGTAGTGCAGGATTTGCCACAGTGCAGGATTTGCCATAGTGCAGGATTTGCCGTAGTGCAGGATTTGCCACAGTGCAGGATTTGCCATAGTGCAGGATTTGCCGTAGTGCAGGATTTGCCACAGTGCAGGATTTGCCATAGTGCAGGATAACCGTTGCCGTAGTGCAGGATAACCAGTTATGGAGTATGAAGTAGCCCTAGATTTATTACAGCGCTTTTTAGAAAAGCGGGGAGTAGAGTGTAAGCACTTAGCTGGTTTAATTGTTCTTGGGCGGGAGAAGTCGTGTTTTACTGCAACAGACTCGTTATTTGAAGTAACAGCATGGAGGAATCTGGGCGATGTGCTGTGGGATCTTGTGATAGATAAGGATAAGATAGCAAAGATGTTAATGAAACCATGGAGAGACGTGATAAATGCTATAAAACGATATCAGGTTGAGCGGAATGTTGCAGCCGTAGCCACGGAAAAGCTGGGAGGAGCGAGGGAGATGACTCCCGGGGAAAGCGGCGAGAGCTCTTTGCTTTTTAACAACAGCAAAGTTCCCGGGCCACCTTGCTGGGGACCAGTCCCAGTAACTGGGGTAGATAGGTCAAAATCGCGACATGCGGGGGATGTATCCCGGCAAGCAGCCGAGTCTCCAAAAAAAAAAAAAAAAAAAAAAAAGGAAAAAAAAAGGGGAAAAAAAAAGGAAAAAAAAAAAAAGGAAAAAAAAAAAGACATCAGAAGGAGGGGAGCCGCCCTCATCACAGGGAGAAGGGTGGACTGGAGAAAGATAATGGGAGAGGCAATAGAGGAGGACAGATGTTAGAAAAACTGAGTAGAGTACCAATGGGGAATCAGGCTCTATTAGTAGAAGCAGTGCGGGAGTTAGGGAAAGACATCATACAGGCACAGAGGCAAGCCTTTGCCGCCCTAGCTCCGCTGCGAACAGAAGACAAACGGTTTCGAGCTCCATCTCGTCGGGGAAATCAGTGCTTCCATTGTGGCAGAGAGGGTCATCATCGTCGTGATTGCCGAGTGGATCAAGTATGGTGTGAAAACTGCAAATCTTCAGACCACGATACCAGGGCTTGCCGACGATCGGGAAACGGCAAGCCGAGCGCGCAGGGTCACCGCGCTACGACAACAGTGGCGGCCCCAGCACAGGTAGAGACCCGACCGCAACCGACGGCTGCGTCTCCTCACAACCCACTTCTGACAGTACCCTACGACCCGCCACAAGGAGGAGCCTCGGACTGGATCTGGCAACAGCAGTAGAAAGTACGCAGTGGATCCCGGCGAAGTGGACAAGAGCGGTGATAGAGACATCGGACAACAGAAATAATCATGAAGATCCTGTGGAGTCTCACGCTAATCCTAATCTGGACTGATGTCCTGGACGGTTTACCAAGGGTGGCGTTTAACATAAAACAGAATGTATGGGTGTCCCTGGCCAGAGAATTGAATACTACGACCTTTTGTGCGAGTCTGGCGTTCCCTAGTGTGCCTTTCATCACTTGTCTAGTGGGAGTGCCATTGAATGACTCGGACTGGGGAACAGTAAATCAAACTGTTAATGAAATGAATGCTCGGTTGAATAAATCTGGTCAGGGAATTTTTGGGGGGTCTGCAAATACTCGGAATGGTTTTCACTAAACGGATGGCTCAAAGGACTGTTACAAAGTATTTTTATGCTTTTAATAATCGTAGTAGTAGTAATATTATGTTTAAGCTGTGTTATGTCATGTCTTTGCCGGCTAGTGGAAAAAAGTTTTGGTCAAGCTCTCCTCATACAAAAAGAAAAAGGGGGAATTGTGGGAAGGCAGGATGCGGGCCCCTGGGGTGGTCCTGTGCAGGGCAGGATGCGGGCCCCTGGGGTGGTCCTGTGCAGCTGATGGATCAGAGCTTGTTCTGAGAGAGACAAAGACAGGCCTGTGGAAAATTACAAGCGAAGCAATAAATAAGGGCTACGTGGCAAGGACTGGGCGTCCTTGAGAAGTGAGGATGTAGATAACAAGAAGTTATGATCAAAGTAGAAGGGAGTTATACAGCTGCTAAAACTGCAAGTAGAAGAACATAAACAAAAGTAACTGTTAGGCTCAAACTGCAAGTAGACGTATGTTTTAGGCTCAGCCAATTAGGATCTAACAAGTAGGTGCGTATTAGGTCTAATGGTATAAATATGTGTTGCTTGAATAATAAAGTGGACTATGCTTTATCACTCATATTGAGTTGGACGCATCCGTTCCTTCAGCCGCGAACCGTCGGTCAACTCCTGGCATCGGGAAACTCCCGACATCTTCGGGAAACTCCCGACAAACAACCTCTACCTAGTCCAGACTCTCGTAGGGCAGACACAGTCAGAAGAGGGAAAATAGCCGTTTATTGTGGACTTCACGTGCGGGAGCCCGGGAGCCGCAGGGGTTCAGCCACTAACAGGAGATGGGCACCTGCAAGGGTAGAGTCACAAAGCTCGGATAAAGCCACAAAGGCAGGAATAGGCGAGACTTGATTCCCCTTTCTTCGGGGAGCAGAGTCGACAAGGAATTGTTCACAGCCCGGAAGAGAGAGCTCTTGCTGGCATTGGCTATGGGATGGCTCTGGCGCCTTCTCCCTGCCATGGGGAATGGCCTTAGAGACCCGTGAGTGTCCAGAGATGCCCCGTGCCCCTGTGCCTCACAGCAGGGCTCGATGGGGAGCCCCTGGGGAGCTGCCACGGAGTTCTTGCCAAACCCTGCGCAGCACCATCCCTCGCCGTCCCTTGCCAGCGAGTTGGACTGACTTAGAGCAGGGTCAGAGTTGGGAAAGATGGGCAGCAGAGCCTGGTACACACCTGGGCTTCTTCACCTTCTGGACCTTCCTGCTTTTCTTCAGTCTCTGTCTTGGTCTCTCTTCCTTCTTTTCTCTTCTCGTTGGCATTCCCCCTCCTCTGGCCAGGCCTCTTGTCTCTTTCTTTTCCTCTGCTTTTCATTTTCCCGGGGGGAGCCTGCAAACCTTTGCATCCCACAGTGTGATGAGATCGGTAGAGCCAGGATCCCCTGGAATAATCAGTTCTTGATTTAGCCAAAGCGGACTCATTTTACCTTCTTGCCTCTGAAAGGCTCTTTAGCTCTTCCGCACGTCCCAAGGAGTCTGCCGTGGTCTCTGGGGTGGTTGGAGGCAAAGCAACGGGTGCCTAAACCAGAAATGCTGGCGTGAGCAGGCGGCAAGGGACACCCTGGAGTAGTGAGCGACTCTTTGGCCAACTGCTACCTTAGCTCTGCAGAGAAGGTCCCTTTGGCTGGTTTGCATTAGCCCTCCTGCCAAGGGCCTCACTTGGGAACACAAGGTTCACACGGGTGTGTGACGCTCAGTTCATCTGTGGGGGCCATTCAACAGGGAGACTGCTTTCCAGTTTTACTTCCAACGTGTGATTCCGGGGGAGAAAAACCCCCACAAAGCCACAGGAGATCGAACGCCAGGAAGAGGCACAGCAGCCACATGCACGCGCCAGGATCTACCCTGCTACACGAGACATGCTCTCCCAGCGTGTGTGGAGCTGCCATACCTCTGCCGTTCCCGATCCCACCACCGTGTCTGCCCCTGCTGCTTTCTGGAGGACGAGCAGAGAGGGTGCTGCGTCCAGGAAGGCTTTTGCCCGGTGCTCCACGCCTGCTTCGCCTGCAGGGCCACGTTGCTCTTCCAAAGGCAGCTCTGGAGAGCAAAAGCATGTGCGGCAAAGTGACTTGCTGGCAGTGGACAACCGGTAAAGCAAAAGGCACCCGAAGCCCTACGCCGGCTGTCTGCTCAGGCTGCGACGACCCCCAGGCCCTCCTCCGACCTGTGGATCTGCCCATGGGCGCTGGCGACTCCTCAGCTGAGGGACTGCCAAGGCCAGCCGTCTCCTCCGCAAAGATTTCAGAGCAGTTGTCGGCCAGAAACTGCACGAGCGCCTTCACCTGCACACCAGAAAGCCTTGGTTTCAGCGCAGGCCCCTGAAAAGGTGTCAAGCAGCCTTTCCCCCTGCTGAGCCTTGCACGGCGCAGAAGGCTGTCGCTGCGGGGCTGCTCTTGCAGGCAGCCCCCCCACCAGCATTGGTTGGAGAGACGGGGCAGCCCGGGACCTCTGAAGAGCCAAGCTCTGATGGGCGGGGAAGGCTGCAGCCGGCTGCTCTCTCCAGCGTACCTTCTCCGTCACCTCCAGCATGGCCTCCAGCGGGAGCAGGTCCTCGTTGGCTGGGCTCAGCAGGTTTGGCCCAACGCAGATGGCCAGGTTGCTGCAGCTCATCCTGCTGGCGGACGCGTTGTGGCCGATGAGCTGGAGGAGGGAGAGCAGCCGCTTGAGGAGGAGGAGGTTGGCTGCAGGCAACTTGCCGGCCACCCTGAGGGAACAGGAACACGGCGTTAAAAAAGCAGATGTTGCCCACAGCCGTCCCCGTAGCTGGCAGAAGGCAGGTGGGAGCCAGCGGCTGTGCTGCGCAGCTTTCCAGGCGCTCTCAGCCAGCGAACAGTGCTCCTGCCCTCCGGGAAGGAAGCACGGCGTTGCTTCCCAGCTCCTGGTTTCACCCAAGCCCATGCAAGGGAAGGCTCCCTGCCCGTGCCCTTTCCCCCAAAATCCAACCCCAGCCCAGCAACAGCGGGCTGCCAGAAAACAGGGCTTTTTAAGGAGCCCGTCCCTTCGCAGGCCAGTCGCAGGCCTCTACCAGTCCCTGCTCTAAAGGCAGGCTGCCGGCCGCACTTACGCTTTCAGCTCTTCCACCTTTGCCTGCCTACTTGGCTTCTCCATGGCTCGCATCCAATCCTCGTAGAGGTCGTTGACGAGGAGCTTGCCGGGGATGCTTCGGAGGAAGTCCTGCAGTGCCAAGGGCTCCAGGTGAGCCTTTGAAGACTGCAGGCCAGCCAGAAGCTCTTCCCGCTGCAGGGCAGAAGCGCTCACCTTCAAGACGACGGCCAGCAGGAGCACGGGCTGGCTTCCCAGGTCGACGTCCGCGCCGCTGTCAAGGGCCTCCTTCAGCTCCCGAAGTGCTGCCCCGCTGGCAGCTCTCCGGAATATCCCCTCCGTCGACGGGCCTTGCTGGTGCAGGATATCCAGGAGCTCCTGCAGGAGACGCAGGAGGAACGGGGCTTGGCTGAAGAGCTGCCTTCTGAGAGCGGTGGCCATGGCCAGAGCTCTGCCCCACAGCCGGCTGCCTCCCCTTGCAAAGGGGCTGGGACCAGGGCGTGAGCCAGGGCTGAAGAGCCCAGTCCCCCATCCGCGGAGCTCCTGGGGACACTGCCTCTCTGGAGCAGGCGGAGGGAGGGCTGGGGAGCCCCTGTCCAGGCTGGCTTACCTGGATGGGCTGGGGCAGTGTGCCGTCCTCCCCACAGAGAGCTGCCAGGGGCCGTCCAAAGAGCGCCCTGACGCTGCCGGAGCCCACCTGCCCTGGCGTCTGGGCAGCGGGAGGGGTCCGCCGCAGAGCAAAGGGCCAGGGCAGCCCCTTCCTCCTCCCGGTCCCTCCTGCTACAAAGGGAAACAGAGCAAGAGCCCGTCAATGGAGACTGCCAGGCCAGCGCTCTCGGAGCCTGCCCTGCCCTGCCCTGCCCTGCCCTGCCTGCAGCGCAGTGCTGAGTGCTGCAGCAGGACGGGCAGGGAGGCAGCAGCTGGAACCGCGGCTCCTGCTCAGCGGCTCCAGCTCGGAGGCTCCCGAGAGCTGGCGTGCCACCGGGACAGCCTGGCCCAGTCCCGGCCCTGCCCTCCTCCAAGCTGTGCGCGGCAGCAGAGACTCCTCAGAGAACCACGTTCAGCGGGCACTGCCCCGCGGGTGTCCGTCCTCGTCCAGGTGACGTCCTCCCTTGGGGTGCCAAACCTGCATGGCGACACTCAGGGGACAAGTGAGCGGAGCTCCTGCCGCCTGCAGCTGAGGAGCAGGGAGCCGTCCGCCTGGCTCTGAGGATGGAGCAGGGGCAGGCACCACCTCGAGCGCTCGGCAGTGTGCCCTCTGCCCCTGCGTGCAAGGGAGAGACCTCAGGTTGGAATGGAGGGACCCCCAGGGCTCAGCTCTCTCCTGCCGCAGGGCGATGGAGACCGACTTGCTCACGGCGAAGGGCAGCCGCAGCAGCATCCCATCCTCTGCGGCAGTGCTGGTTGGAGGAGGAAAGAAGGCCCTCCCTGCCTTTCTTTCCAAAACTCACCTGCCGAGTGGCAACGTCCCCCTCCATTGCCGGAAGGGACCGGCAGAGGCCCTTGCTTGGGAGCATCCTGCAAGAAGCAGGCTGTGCTTAGAGAGCAGCCCTGCAGCAGGAAGGGCCACCGGCGATCTGCCACCCGGCACCAGCAGCCTGAGCGCGCCAGAGCTGGGTCCCTCTGCCCTGCCGGGCTCTCTGCCCCGTGCGGCAGGTTTCCTCCCAGCACCGCCAGGGCCAGCGAGGATGTGCCGGCGTTGCTGGTGGCTCCCCAAACCCCTCAGCTCCCCGAGTGGCACCGCGGGACCCTCCCGCAGAAGGTCACGTCGCTCGCCAGAGATCCCTGGCGCTGCGGCACAGCGAGAGGCGGGTGAAAGGCAGCCATTCTCACCTTTGCCTGGCCCTCGATCAGGGTCTCCAGGCTCCTGGGGCTTAATGTCCTCCCCTGGGCAAGAGAGAAGGAGTGGAAGAAGGTGAGAAGCGATGCCTCTGCTGCTCGGCTGGAGGACCTGAGCTCGGGGGAGAGAGCCGAGCCGAGAGAGACACTCACGGCGTGGCGGCAGCTCAGCTCCTTCTGCAGGAGTTGGATGGATGGCAGTTGTGTCACCCGGGCCCTCTTGGCTCCTTCTGGTTGCCTGTGCACGGGGAAGGGACAGAGAAAGAGTGAGCCCCAAGACACCTCTTCTCCCTCCAGCGAAAGGGATCCCGAACCACCCCCGCGGGTGCTCGCCCCCGAGCGAAGCAGAGAGCCGAGCTGCCTGCAGAGCTCCAGCCTGCCAGGCACTCAGCCCTGCTTCCCTGCCTGCCTCTCCCAGCTGCAAAGAGAGCAAGAAGAGGTTTTCCATCCCTGCTCATCCCTTGGCTGCCCGCAGCTGTGGGGGCACCTCTCCTGAGCTGGAGAGCTGGGTTCCCCCATACGTCTGCACCTGGAGCATGCCCCCGGCTTACCCCAGCAGCGTGCCCACCCACAGCTCCTTCACCGCACGTGAGCTGCAGAAAGAGAGGAGAAACGGCATCAGGCCCTGCTGCCCCCCAGCCCCTGGGCAGAGGTGGGCGCCTTCACAGCCCTGCCCCGTGGGGAAGGACACAGGGGCAGGACAAAGCCCCGTGGGGCAGCTCAGAGGCGCTGCCGAAGCCCTCCTGCCTCTGTCCTGCCAGAGGAGCTGCTTTCAGCCTTCCCTTCTGGTCGTTCCAGAACATCTCCAGACACGAGGTCAAGAACAAGTGAAAAAGAATGGGAAGAATGGAAAGAAGATACTTTGTAACAAGTGCACCGGGTGTTTAGACCTATGAACGACACAGACTGTCCACTGACTCTCCACTAACAGGCAATAGCGATTAACACAAGGGCCAATTTTAGAAAAACAGGTGCCAGGCAGTGCCCTAAAGTTAACCTGCCTCCTTATCATCTCATGACAGTGTTAAAATCCACCCCGCCGAGCTAGAAAAGCCCCCAACCCAAAGAAGCCCCCTACTCTCTGAGCATGCGTAGTGAATGAAAGGAGAACTCTATCTTTAGGAGGAAGTAAGAAAGGCACTAACCAACAGTTTGTCAAGTGGTGGGACCAGTGGGCATAGCTAACTTTGTTAACTGTTTAAAGACTTGTCCTGCTTTCAACCGGGTGTGCATGCCAGGAGGAGAAATCCCCCATGCACCCAGCGCTGCTAGAAACCAGTGTCGGCTTTCTAAACTATCCCTGGGTTTGGAGAGCTTGCTTGGTTACCGTTTTGGGTCACATGGTGACCCGAAGGTGACCAGGGGATGCAGGACACAGAAATGCCCCCCAGCCCTCTCGTTCCAGCTGCCTGCATGCCTACCCCTCAGCCCCACGCGGCCAAGCCAGCCTCCCTCCCTCCCTCCCTGCCGGCGTGCTGCCCGCTCCCTGCCCAGGCTCTGCAGGGAGGGCAGAGGCCGTTGGCAGGATGGCGTGGCCATGGTTGGGAACCTCTCCTGCCCCTTGCCAGCCCTGGCCACAGCTGCCAGACCCCCGAGGGGACGGGGCCAGCGCCGCGCTGTGCCGCACCGGCCAGGCCTGCCCTGAGACGTGGCACCACGACTCACTCGAAAGTGGCAAGGCAGGAGCCGGTGGGCCAGACGAGGAGGAGGGAGTTGCTGTCTTCGCTGGTGCCATCCTCCGTCCCGCCGCTCAGCACCCACAGCTGTTCCAGGGCCAGGCGGAGCTGTGGGCGCACGGGGGTGCCACGTCTGCAGAGAGGAGAGGCAGGCAGTGAGCTGGAGGTGGCCTCCTTGGGGCCCCCCCGGGCAGAGTCCTGTCTCCCGCCTGCCCTTGGGATGGACGTTGGTGCATCCAGCAGCAAGGACCCGGGGCCTGGGGCTGGTGCCAGGTGTCCTGCCGTGGTGCCAGGGCCAGGGCTGGGGGAAAGGCAGCTGGGGAATGGGGGTCTTACTGCAGCTTGGCCACCACCAGTTCCTCCTGGAGGAGGAGAAGGCGCCTCTCGCTCCTCTTGCGGCCCCGGGTCAGCCGCACGTCTGCGCTCAGCACGGGCTCGGCGTCGGTGAGAGCCTCCCTGCAGGGCAGAGGGCGGCGCGCATGAGCAACGCCGCTGCTGCGGGGCGCGGCTGTGCCCACGTGTCCCCGAGCCGTGGGGGGACCCCACCTGGAGCAGCAGAAGCAGTTGACCTGGCCCATCCCGCCTGGGTCAGGAGGACCGTTGCGGTGTGCGGCGCTGGCTGACGCCAAGGACAAGGGCCAGGCGGCGTGAGCGAGGCTGGGAAGCGGGGTGCCGGTGCTGGTGCCCAGGCAGCGCTGCTTGGCTAGAGCCTGCCTCCTGCCAGTGCCGCCCCGTGCCAGCACAGCTCCCTCCTGCCAGCACTGGTGGCTGTTGGCTCCAACGGACCAACGTTCCAACGGAACGTTCATTCTGGGGGCGGAGCTGGCGGGGTGCTGGGCTGGGGGTTCTCTCCAGTATGGCCACGTCTGCCTTGCAGCGGGGAGCCCAGAGCTGGACACAGCAGACGGGAGGGATCACCTCCCTCCACCTGCTGCCAGGGCTTTGCCTAGGGCAGCCCAGGATGCAGCTGGCTTGCTTTGCCCCAAGGGCACGGTGCTGGCTGCAAGCTGGTCAGCCTGGGGTGCACGGTGACCCCCGGTGTCTGCACAGCTGCTTTCCAGCTGGGTGTCCCCCAGCACAGACTGGTGCAAGGGCTTGTTCCTCCCCAGCTGCAGGACTTTGCTCTTCCCCTGGGCGAACCTCCGGAGGTTCCTGTCAGCCCCTTTCTCCAGCCTGTCAAGGCCCCTCCGGTTGGCAGCGCGACCCTCCTGTGCACGAGCCTCTCCTCCCAGTGGTGTGCCATCGGCGAGCTGCCTGAGGGTACGCTCTGCCCCATCGCCCAGATCACGGAATGGGAACGGGACCCGCACATTGCAGCGCAGGGGGTTGCAGACATGCACTTTGGCATGATGTGACTTGTCACAGACGGCTCAGAAATGATTTTATTTTATTGTATATCTTTTTTATTATATATACAGTGCTTCTTCTTTTTCTTCCTGCGGGCTATTAAAACGTGCTCCAACTGCCTCATTTTTCATTTGAATGCCACAGCTCTTCACAGTGCTGATGTTACGTGCAACATCGCAGCGCGTTGTTCTCTCACCTAGAGCGCTAGACAGCAGGTAGCCTAGATGAAAAAGCCACTCTTCTGGGCCCTGTCTCACACAGGCGGGGCTAGGCTGGGATGGGAGAGCCTGGCAGGCTCTGGGGGCTCCCTCCCAGCTTTCCCGCAGTGCTGCCTGTTCTTCCCTGCAATGCTGCCTGCTCCCACCTGGTGGGGCTGTCCTTGGGAAGGGTGCCAGAGCTGTGAAAGCCCCTGGCAGAGGGCGTGGGAGAAGCTCTTCTGCAGAGCTTTGCCAGAAGCTCTCCCGAGCATCCCTTTTCCAGCCCCCGAGATGCTCTGTGTGAGAAGGGAAGGTGCCCGTTGGTCCGATGGATGAGGCCCTGCAGGGCTCCCATCAGGGTCCTTTGACCTACCCATCCTCCAGCCGCCGCTCCAGTGGCTGGCGGGTGTCGCATTAAAAGGAAGGCATAAAATATGCTGGGTCGTATTCTGACCGGCAGAGTTCTGTTAAAAGGTAGGTACCACCCACCTGGTACTAATGGGGTGTATTTTCCCAGAACTGTGCTTTGCTTCCCAAGCACAGAGATTCTTTGGGGTTGTTAATGCCATTGCCGCTGTTAAAAACATATCCTTTCTATCTAGGGTGGCCACCCATGTGTGAGATGCTCCCTGGATTTGGGTCGCTGCCTCTGCAATATTTGGTGCAGCGGCAGTTAAAGGTGCTGTATTGGCATTCAATCGCCAATAGTCAATTGTAAGCGGCCGCTGCCTGTTTGGCTTTTGTACCGGTCAGACAGGAGAATTATATGGGGAGTGAGTGCGAGTGATAATATTTCTTTTTTCCAAGCCTGTTACTACCCCGTCAATGCCCGACTGCACGGTCGCTGGCAGCGGGTATTGTCTCACATTAGTAATTTTTGATGGGGGCAAGGGTATGGACATCTCTAATAAATTTCTGCTTTTTGTCTCATCCCCTTTTGTGTTAACCTGCCCAGCAAAGCTCCAAACAGAGCCATCAGGGAGTTTCCATGCTCTACCAAATAAGAAATTAAATCCCAATGTGTTAGTATTGGCTGCACCTACCAATACCTCAGTTCGAGTCAGTTTATCTTCTCCCGGGAGCCATAAAGTGATCTTTGCTGTGGGGCATTCCTTTACGAGCCCATCAATCCCGGTGAACTTTAGTTTGCGGTGACCAGGTTTGACATGTAGGCGTTCTGTGGTCTCCTTAGTAATCACTGACATTTGGGTGCTCGTGTCAATAAGAAAATCTACAAAAACTCTCCGGGGTCCCACTGCTATAGCAATAATTGGTTCCTGATGTTTACTAGAGAGCCACTGCATAGCTAACACCCTCCGGCCAGGATGGCTCACTGTCCTCCCGGGGGACATACGTTTTTCGGCAGGTTATCCTTTCATGCCAATCAAATCCCTCTGTGGCGCTGAGGGTGTGGGTTTAGCAGGGGCCAAAGGTCTCCCTGGTGACCTCCCTCCCTTTAGCGAGTCCCTTCTCCTGCTCGGCACTTTTACCAGAGCTCGGAGATGGGCAGTGCACGAGCCGTGTCACAACCATCGAGGCACTCCTATCGCCACAGCCTGTCGCCAGAGGTCATTGCGCTCTTACCAAATTCAGTTTTGACCTCAGGATTTGGCTTAGGAGTATGGACTTGACGGACTCGGCGAGGGCAGTGGTTGTGCGGCTGCTTGACAGTCAAATCGACCCAGCCCGTCCTGCGTCCATAATCTACCAATTCCTGAACAAACTCCCCCCAAGTAGTCACACGAACCTGTTCTGCCTGTTCTGCCTGTCTTCTCAGTCGTGCACCAGCCTGTGTCCCAGCATTGGGGGTGGCCCGTATGCGATCTCGCACATTTGCCACATAACGTCTTTAGAGTATTTGGGAGTCCACGGCTAAGGGGGGTCAATCTAGGTGGGTCAACAGGGGCTAACATCGGGGAGCTCCTTAACAAGCTTCGCTCATACATGGACTGTGTACAGGCTGCCTTTTGCACAGATGCATATTCCACATCTGCAATTTGTTCAGGAGGTGGGGATTCCTCAGCCTCCTCCTGTGCACAGGACAAACAAGCTCCTAAAAGAGCACAAGCAGTTCCTTTACCCTTACAATCTTTAACCTTTTGCTCACTCCTGCACTCTTCAAGTTGTTCTATTATTTTATTTTCATCTTTCCAGAATTTCTGGGCCCACTCTAGTCCTGCTTGGGACGGTGCACATTTCTAGTTTTGCAGCAGTTTATCCATGGCAGTCCTGTCCGTGACGCCAATTTTAACTGTCGAGTTAAAAGGAATGTAGTTTTGAAATTTGTCTGCCAGAGTCCCAGGACTTTCACCGATTCGTTTATGAGAGCCCCAGCAAAAGGACTTGCACTGAGCAGATGCACAAAAATCAAAATCAGTTGTTTTATTGAGAGCAACGTCCCCCACTATGCAGCTCTCCCTGCCAACACCTTCCCACCAAGATGAGGACCTTGGCAGATTCTTCCAACAGTTGTGCCTTGCCCCACCTTCATACCTTTGCCAATAAGTTTTCGTCGGAACAACCTGAGAGCTCCAGAACCTCAGGGCACGAGGACACCCAGGTGCAAGCTGTCAGTGCACACATGCTGTGCTGAACACTGAGCATCCAGCCAGGCTGACACGCAGCTGCAATCTCCAGGTGTGCAGCTCAGGGCTCCGATCAGCTTCATGTCCAGCACTGCCAAATTAACACCCCGCTAGTGCTGCGCTCTGGCACTTCTACACCACACGGCAATCGCAGAGCTCATGAGGAAACCTAGGTGAAGGCGAACGCCTCCAATTTCTTATGTCATTTCTCTACTGAGAGGGAGGCCTCCCAAAAGTCTCCAGAAGGGGACCGGTGGAAATTCTCCTTCTGGTTGCCCTGTGAGGAGCGGCTGGGAGAGCTGGCACTCTTCAGCTGGGAGAAGGGAGGAGTGGGGGTGGGCAGGGCTGGGGTCTCTTAGCGATGTGTGTCAAAACCTGCTGAGAAGGAAAGAAGGGGAGGGAGCGGGGCTCTTCCCAAGAGTGTGCGCTGAGAGGAAAGGGGCACCTGTTCAAACACGTGGTATCCCAGCCGCACAGGAGAGTCCGATATCTTACCGTCGGGGTGGTATGTTTTAGTGGCTCTCGGTGACCCTGCTGGAGCAGGCGGCTTGGACCAGACGAGCTCCACGGGTCCCTCCCAACCTCAGCCGTTCTGTGTGGTGTGGGCTTTGGTTTGACTCCTAAAGCCTTTGAACTCAGCCCTGGTGCCCGCGGGAAAGGATTCTGGCCCAAGGGATGATCCCAAACTCCTCCAATACGATTCATCACAAAACAACCTCTAGCTAGTCCAGACTCTCGTAGGGCAGACACAGTCAGAAGAGGGAAAATAGCCTTTTATTGTGGACTTCATGTGCGGGAGCCCGGGAGCCGCAGGGGTTCAGCCACTAACAGGAGATGGGCACCTGCAAGGGTAGAGTCACAAAGCTCGGATAAAGCCACAAAGGCAGGAATAGGCGAGACTTGATTCCCCTTTCTTCGGGGAGCAGAGTCGACAAGGAATTGTTCACAGCCCGGAAGAGAGAGCTCTTGCTGGCATTGGCTATGGGTTGGCTCTGGCGCCTTCTCCCTGCCATGGGGAATGGCCTTAGAGACCCGTGAGTGTCCAGAGATGCCCCGTGCCCCTGTGCCTCACAGCAGGGGAGCCCCTGGGGAGCTGCCACGGAGTTCTTGCCAAACCCTGCGCAGCACCATCCCTCGCCGTCCCTTGCCAGCGAGTTGGACTGACTTAGAGCAGGGTCAGAGTTGGGAAAGATGGGCAGCAGAGCCTGGTACACACCTGGGCTTCTTCACCTTCTGGACCTTCCTGCTTTTCTTCAGTCTCTGTCTTGGTCTCTCTTCCTTCTTTTCTCTTCTCGTTGGCATTCCCCCTCCTCTGGCCAGGCCTCTTGTCTCTTTCTTTTCCTTTGCTTTTCATTTTCCCGGGGGGAGCCTGCAAACCTTTGCATCCCACAGTGTGATGAGATCGGTAGAGCCAGGATCCCCTGGAATAATCAGTTCTTGATTTAGCCAAAGCGGACTCATTTTACCTTCTTGCCTCTGAAAGGCTCTTTAGCTCTTCCGCACGTCCGAAGGAGTCTGCCGTGGTCTCTGGGGTGGTTGGAGGCAAAGCAACGGGTGCCTAAACCAGAAATGCTGGCGTGAGCAGGCGGCAAGGGACACCCTGGAGTAGTGAGCGACTCTTTGGCCAACTGCTACCTTAGCTCTGCAGAGAAGGTCCCTTTGGCTGGTTTGCATTAGCCCTCCTGCCAAGGGCCTCACTTGGGAACACAAGGTTCACACGGGTGTGTGACGCTCAGTTCATCTGTGGGGGCCATTCAACAGGGAGACTGCTTTCCAGTTTTACTTCCAACGTGTGATTCCGGGGGAGAAAAACCCCCACAAAGCCACAGGAGATCGAACGCCAGGAAGAGGCACAGCAGCCACATGCACGCGCCAGGATCTACCCTGCTACACGAGACACGCTCTCCCAGCGTGTGTGGAGCTGCCATACCTCTGCCGTTCCCGATCCCACCACCGTGTCTGCCCCTGCTGCTTTCTGGAGGACGAGCAGAGAGGGTGCTGCGTCCAGGAAGGCTTTTGCCCGGTGCTCCACGCCTGCTTCGCCTGCAGGGCCACGTTGCTCTTCCAAAGGCAGCTCTGGAGAGCAAAAGCATGTGCGACAAAGTGACTTGTTGGCAGTGGACAACAGGTAAAGCAAAAGGCACCTGAAGCCCTACGCCGGCTGTCTGCTCAGGCTGCGATGACCCCCAGGCCCTCCTCCCACCTGTGGATCTGCCCATGGGCGCTGGCGACTCCTCAGCTGAGGGACTGCCAAGGCCAGCCGTCTCCTCCGCAAAGATTTCAGAGCAGTTGTCGGCCAGAAACTGCACGAGCGCCTTCACCTGCACACCAGAAAGCCTTGGTTTCAGCGCAGGCCCCTGAAAAGGTGTCAAGCAGCCTTTCCCCCTGCTGAGCCTTGCACGGCGCAGAAGGCTGTCGCTGCGGGGCTGCTCTTGCAGGCAGCCCCCCCACCAGCATTGGTTGGAGAGACGGGGCAGCCCGGGACCTCTGAAGAGCCAAGCTCTGATGGGCGGGGAAGGCTGCAGCCGGCTGCTCTCTCCAGCGTACCTTCTCCGTCACCTCCAGCATGGCCTCCAGCAGGAGCAGGTCCTCGTTGGCTGGGCTCAGCAGGTTTGGCCCAACGCAGATGGCCAGGTTGCTGCAGCTCATCCTGCTGGCGGACGCGTTGTGGCCGATGAGCTGGAGGAGGGAGAGCAGCCGCTTGAGGAGGAGGAGGTTGGCTGCAGGCAACTTGCCGGCCACCCTGAGGGAACAGGAACACGGCGTTAAAAAAGCAGATGTTGCCCACAGCCGTCCCCGTAGCTGGCAGAAGGCAGGTGGGAGCCAGCGGCTGTGCTGCGCAGCTTTCCAGGCGCTCTCAGCCAGCGAACAGTGCTCCTGCCCTCCGGGAAGGAAGCACGGCGTTGCTTCCCAGCTCCTGATTTCACCCAAGCCCATGCAAGGGAAGGCTCCCTGCCCGTGCCCTTTCCCCCAAAATCCAACCCCAGCCCAGCAACAGCGGGCTGCCAGAAAACAGGGCTTTTTAAGGAGCCCGTCCCTTCGCAGGCCAGTCGCAGGCCTCTACCAGTCCCTGCTCTAAAGGCAGGCTGCCGGCCGCACTTACGCTTTCAGCTCTTCCACCTTTGCCTGCCTACTTGGCTTCTCCATGGCTCGCATCCAATCCTCGTAGAGGTCGTTGACGAGGAGCTTGCCGGGGATGCTTCGGAGGAAGTCCTGCAGTGCCAAGGGCTCCAGGTGAGCCTTTGAAGACTGCAGGCCAGCCAGAAGCTCTTCCCGCTGCAGGGCAGAAGCGCTCACCTTCAAGACGACGGCCAGCAGGAGCACGGGCTGGCTTCCCAGGTCGACGTCCGCGCCGCTGTCAAGGGCCTCCTTCAGCTCCCGAAGTGCTGCCCCGCTGGCAGCTCTCCGGAATATCCCCTCCGTCGACGGGCCTTGCTGGTGCAGGATATCCAGGAGCTCCTGCAGGAGACGCAGGAGGAACGGGGCTTGGCTGAAGAGCTGCCTTCTGAGAGCGGTGGCCATGGCCAGAGCTCTGCCCCACAGCCGGCTGCCTCCCCTTGCAAAGGGGCTGGGACCAGGGCGTGAGCCAGGGCTGAAGAGCCCAGTCCCCCATCCGCGGAGCTCCTGGGGACACTGCCTCTCTGGAGCAGGCGGAGGGAGGGCTGGGGAGCCCCTGTCCAGGCTGGCTTACCTGGATGGGCTGGGGCAGTGTGCCGTCCTCCCCACAGAGAGCTGCCAGGGGCCGTCCAAAGAGCGCCCTGACGCTGCCGGAGCCCACCTGCCCTGGCGTCTGGGCAGTGGGAGGGGTCCGCCGCAGAGCAAAGGGCCAGGGCAGCCCCTTCCTCCTCCCGGTCCCTCCTGCTACAAAGGGAAACAGAGCAAGAGCCCGTCAATGGAGACT
This sequence comes from Gavia stellata, assembly GCF_030936135.1. NCBI lineage: Eukaryota > Metazoa > Chordata > Aves > Gaviiformes > Gaviidae > Gavia > Gavia stellata. The sequence continues at coordinate 3,417,287 of NC_082626.1, forward strand.
GCCAGGCCAGCGCTCTCGGAGCCTGCCCTGCCCTGCCCTGCCCTGCCTGCAGCGCAGTGCTGAGTGCTGCAGCAGGACGGGCAGGGAGGCAGCAGCTGGAACTGCGGCTCCTGCTCAGCGGCTCCAGCTCGGAGGCTCCCGAGAGCTGGCGTGCCACCGGGACAGCCTGGCCCAGCCCCGGCCCTGCCCTCCTCCAAGCTGTGCGCAGCAGCAGAGACTCCGTGTCCTCAGAGAACCACGTTCAGCGGGCACTGCCCCGCGGGTGTCCGTCCTCGTCCAGGTGACGTCCTCCCTTGGGGTGCCAAACCTGCATGGCGACACTCAGGGGACAAGTGAGCGGAGCTCCTGCCGCCTGCAGCTGAGGAGCAGGGAGCCGTCCGCCTGGCTCTGAGGATGGAGCAGGGGCAGGCACCACCTCGAGCGCTCGGCAGTGTGCCCTCTGCCCCTGCGTGCAAGGGAGAGACCTCAGGTTGGAATGGAGGGACCCCCAGGGCTCAGCTCTCTCCTGCTGCAGGGCGATGGAGACCGACTTGCGTACGGCGAAGGGCAGCCGCAGCAGCATCCCATCCTCTGCGGCAGTGCTGGTTGGAGGAGGAAAGAAGGCCCTCCCTGCCTTTCTTTCCAAAACTCACCTGCCGAGTGGCAACGTCCCCCTCCATTGCCGGAAGGGACCGGCAGAGGCCCTTGCTTGGGAGCATCCTGCAAGAAGCAGGCTGTGCTTAGAGAGCAGCCCTGCAGCAGGAAGGGCCACCGGCGAGCTGCCACCCGGCACCAGCAGCCTGAGCGCGCCAGAGCTGGGTCCCTCTGCCCTGCCGGGCTCTCTGCCCCGTGCGGCAGGTTTCCTCCCAGCACCGCCAGGGCCAGCGAGGATGTGCCGGCGTTGCTGGTGGCTCCCCAAACCCCTCAGCTCCCCGAGTGGCACCGCGGGACCCTCCCGCAGAAGGTCACGTCGCTCGCCAGAGATCCCTGGCGCTGCGGCACAGCGAGAGGCGGGTGAAAGGCAGCCATTCTCACCTTTGCCTGGCCCTCGATCAGGGTCTCCAGGCTCCTGGAGCTTAATGTCCTCCCCTGGGCAAGAGAGAAGGAGTGGAAGAAGGTGAGAAGCGATGCCTCTGCTGCTTGGCTGGAGGACCAGAGCTCGGGGGAGAGAGCCGAGCCGAGAGAGACACTCACGGCGTGGCGGCAGCTCAGCTCCTTCTGCAGGAGTTGGATGGATGGCAGTCGTGTCACCCGGGCCCTCTTGGCTCCTTCTGGTTGCCTGTGCACGGGGAAGGGACAGCGAAAGAGTGAGCCCCAAGACACCTCTTCTCCCTCCAGCGAAAGGGATCCCGAACCACCCCCGCGGGTGCTCGCCCCCGAGCCAAGCAGAGAGCCGAGCTGCCTGCAGAGCTCCAGCCTGCCAGGCACTCAGCCCTGCTTCCCTGCCTGCCTCTCCCAGCTGCAAAGAGAGCAAGAAGAGGTTTTCCATCCCTGCTCATCCCTTGGCTGCCCGAGAGCTGCCCGCAGCCGTGGGGGCACCTCTCCCGAGCTGGAGAGCTGGGTTCCCCCATACGTCTGCACCTGGAGCATGCCCCCGGCTTACCCCAGCAGCGTGCCCACCCACAGCTCCTTCACCGCACGTGAGCTGCAGAAAGAGAGGAGAAACGGCATCAGGCCCTGCTGCCCCCCAGCCCCTGGGCAGAGGTGGGCGCCTTCACAGCCCTGCCCCGTGGGGAAGGACACAGGGGCAGGACAAAGCCCCGTGGGGCAGCTCAGAGGCGCTGCCGAAGCCCTCCTGCCTCTGTCCTGCCAGAGGAGCTGCTTTCAGCCTTCCCTTCTGGTCGTTCCAGAACATCTCCAGACACGAGGTCAAGAACAAGTGAAAAAGAATGGGAAGAATGGAAAGAAGATACTTTGTAACAAGTGCACCGGGTGTTTAGACCTATGAACGACACAGACTGTCCACTGACTCTCCACTAACAGGCAATAGCGATTAACACAAGGGCCAATTTTAGAAAAACAGGTGCCAGGCAGTGCCCTAAAGTTAACCTGCCTCCTTATCATCTCATGACAGTGTTAAAATCCACCCCGCCGAGCTAGAAAAGCCCCCAACCCAAAGAAGCCCCCTACTCTCTGAGCATGCGTAGTGAATGAAAGGAGAACTCTATCTTTAGGAGGAAGTAAGAAAGGCACTAACCAACAGTTTGTCAAGTGGTGGGGCCAGTGGGCATAGCTAACTTTGTTAACTGTTTAAAGACTTGTCCTGCTTTCAACCGGGTGTGCATGCCAGGAGGAGAAATCCCCCATGCACCCAGCGCTGCTAGAAACCACTGTCGGCTTTCTAAACTATCCCTGGGTTTGGAGAGCTTGCTTGGTTACCGTTTTGGGTCACATGGTGACCCAAAGGTGACCGGGGGATGCAGGACACAGAAATGCCCCCCAGCCCTCTCGTTCCAGCTGCCTGCATGCCTACCCCTCAGCCCCACGCGGCCAAGCCAGCCTCCCTCCCTCCCTCCCTGCCGGCGTGCTGCCCGCTCCCTGCCCAGGCTCTGCAGGGAGGGCAGAGGCCGTTGGCAGGATGGCGTGGCCATGGTTGGGAACCTCTCCTGCCCCTTGCCAGCCCTGGCCACAGCTGCCAGACCCCCGAGGGGACGGGGCCAGCGCCGCGCTGTGCCGCACCGGCCAGGCCTGCCCTGAGACGTGGCACCACGACTCACTCGAAAGTGGCAAGGCAGGAGCCGGTGGGCCAGACGAGGAGGAGGGAGTTGCTGTCTTCGCTGGTGCCATCCTCCGTCCCGCCGCTCAGCACCCACAGCTGTTCCAGGGCCAGGCGGAGCTGTGGGCGCACGGGGGTGCCACGTCTGCAGAGAGGAGAGGCAGGCAGTGAGCTGGAGGTGGCCTCCTTGGGGCCCCCCCGGGCAGAGTCCTGTCTCCCGCCTGCCCTTGGGACGGACGTTGGTGCATCCAGCAGCAAGGACCCGGGGCCTGGGGCTGGTGCCAGGTGTCCTGCCGTGGTGCCAGGGCCAGGGCTGGGGGAAAGGCAGCTGGGGAATGGGGGTCTTACTGCAGCTTGGCCACCACCAGTTCCTCCTGGAGGAGGAGAAGGCGCCTCTCGCTCCTCTTGCGGCCCCGGGTCAGCCGCACGTCTGCGCTCAGCACGGGCTCGGCGTCGGTGAGAGCCTCCCTGCAGGGCAGAGGGCGGCGCGCATGAGCAACGCCGCTGCTGCGGGGCGCGGCTGTGCCCACGTGTCCCCGAGCCGTGGGGGGAGCCCACCTGGAGCAGCAGCAGCAGTTGACCTGGCCCATCCCGCCTGGGTCAGGAGGACCGTTGCGGTGTGCGGCGCTGGCTGACGCCAAGGACAAGGGCCAGGCGGCGTGAGCGAGGCTGGGAAGCGGGGTGCCGGTGCTGGTGCCCAGGCAGCGCTGCTTGGCTAGAGCCTGCCTCCTGCCAGTGCCCCTCCGTGCCAGCACAGCTCTGTCCTGCCAGCACTGGTGGCTGTTGGCTCCAACGGACCAACGTTCCAACGGAACGTTCATTCTGGGGGCGGAGCTGGCAGGGGTGCTGGGCTGGGGGTTCTCTCCAGTATGGCCACGTCTGCCTTGCAGCGGGGAGCCCAGAGCTGGACACAGCAGACAGGAGGGATCACCTCCCTCCACCTGCTGCCAGGGCTTTGCCTAGGGCAGCCCAGGATGCAGCTGGCTTGCTTTGCCCCAAGGGCACGGTGCTGGCTGCAAGCTGGTCAGCCTGGGGTGCACCGTGACCCCCGGTGTCTGCACAGCTGCTTTCCAGCTGGGTGTCCCCCAGCACAGACTGGTGCAAGGGCTTGTTCCTCCCCAGCTGCAGGACTTTGCTCTTCCCCTGGGTGAACCTCCGGAGGTTCCTGTCAGCCCCTTTCTCCAGCCTGTCAAGGCCCCTCCGGTTGGCAGCGCGACCCTCCTGTGCACGAGCCTCTCCTCCCAGTGGTGTGCCATCGGCGAGCTGCCTGAGGGTACGCTCTGCCCCGTCGCCCAGATCACGGAATGGGAACGGGACCTGCACATTGCAGCGCAGGGGGTTGCGGACATGTACTTTGGCACGATGTGACTTGTCACAGACGGCTCAGAAATGATTTTATTTTATTGTATATCTTTTTTATTATATACACAGTGCTTCTTCTTTTTCTTCCTGCGGGCTATTAAAACGTGCTCCAACTGCCTCATTTTTCATTTGAATGCCACAGCTCTTCACAGTGCTGATGTTACGTGCAACATCGCAGCGCGTTGTTCTCTCACCTAGAGCGCTAGACAGCAGGTAGCCTAGATTAAAAAGCCACTCTTCTGGGCCCTGTCTCACACAGGCGGGGCTAGGCTGGGATGGGAGAGCCTGGCAGGCTCTGGGGGCTCCCTCCCAGCTTTCCCGCAGTGCTGCCTGTTGTGGCTGCTGCCTGTTCTTCCCTGCAATGCTGCCTGCTCCCACCTGGTGGGGCTGTCCTTGGGAAGGGTGCCAGAGCGGAGAAAGCCCCTGGCAGAGGGCGCGGGAGAAGCTCTTCCGCAGAGCTTTGCCAGAAGCTCTCCCGAGCATCCCTTTTCCAGCCCCCGAGATGCTCTGTGTGAGAAGGGAAGGTGCCCGTTGGTCCGATGGATGAGGCCCTGCAGGGCTCCCATCAGGGTCCTTTGACCTACCCATCCTCCAGCCGCCGCTCCAGGGGTCCCCAGGCATGTAGGTCCCCAGGCAACGTCTCAAGTACCTGGGGATATTGACAACAGGGAAAGACTGCTTTACAGGAGTTGCTTATATTAACAGCATTGCCCTTTTCCCAGGGAAGGTGTTACACACCTGCACATTGTGGGTAAATATTCACTACCTGGCTACGTCTTAATGCTGGTGGTCGTGCTCTTTTAAAACAGGGGTGTGGTGTGGTGTGGTCCTGTTTTGTTGTTTCGTGGACCACGTCTTTGAAAGCATGCCACATTTGCCTATTTGCAGTCAATGGGCATTTTCCTCAAGAGCGCCAGCTTGGCTTTTGGTAGCCTGACCTCGTTGTGCTCTTCAGTTTGCCAACCAGGACCAAGTTAACCCACGGTTGAACAAGCCATGTTTTACACGGAGTGCCATATTTAAAAGCTGGAGACTCGTAGAAAGCCTCTGGAACAAGTTAGTTGTGCTTTGGGTGCTAGAGTGTGGTCGTTAGCAACTCTGTAACTGCTGTAGCTATTGGAAATGAACGCAAGTGAAATGACGGCTGCTTTTTATTAGCAGGCACAAATCGGAAAGGCAAGGTGAACAAGGCCCACATGAACAATGGCCTAGCCTTCAGCTTTCTGCTTCTCAGAGAGTTATCAAAAACAGCATTTCCTCCTCCTTGTCGCACGCAGTTCAGAATCTCGGTTTTCCTGAAGCGGTGACTCTGACGGGGGAAGCACTTCAATGCACAAGCAAATGTTTACGTTCATGCCCAATTAAAACCAGCATTTCGACCCGTTCCAAAATGCCACAGATCAGACAAGCTTTGGAGGTCTGGTGCTAAGCAAACCTTTTTCTATGGGTCCCATTAGTTTGCAGTCCCTGTGTGTGATTCATCTTCTGCATGGCAGATGAGGATACAAGCTGACCTAGTTGGGAATCTGGACTGGAATGCCTTACTGTGAAAGACATGTTTTAAATTAAAACTGGCTTTCAACTCCCCTAGATTGGATATTTGGTTTATTTTGACGACATCAAACCTAGAATCATAGAACTGTTTAGGTTGGAAAAGACCTTTAAGGTCACTGAGTCCAACTGCAAATGTAGCACTGCCAAGTCCACCACTAAACCATGTCCCTAAGCACCAGACCTACACGTGTTTTCAATACCTCCAGGGATGGTGACTCAACCACTTCCCCGGGCAGCCTGTTCCAGTGTCTGACAACCCTTTCAGTGAAGAAATTCTTCCTAATATCCAGCCTAAACCTGCCCTGGTGCAACTTGAGGCCGTTTCCTCTCGTCCTATCGCTTGTTACCTGGCAAAAGAGAGTGACACCCACCTCTCTACAACCTCCTTTCAGGGAGTTGTAGAGAGTGAGAAGGTCTCCCCTCAGCCTCCTCTTCTCCAGACTAAACAACCCCAGTGCCCTCAGCCGCTCTGCATAAAACATGGTCTCCAGACCCCTCACCAGCTTCACTGCCCTTCTCTGGACACGCTCCAGCACCTCAATGTCCTTCTTGTAGTGAGGGGCCCAAAACTGAACGCAGTATTTGAGATGCGGCCTCAGCAGCGCCAAGTACAGGGGGACAATCACTTCCCTGTCCTGCTGGCCACACTATTTCCGATGAAAGCCAGGATTCTCTTATTCAGCCGGCTGTTGACCAATACCCCCAGGTCTGTTTCTGCCGAGCAGCTTTCCAGCCACTCGTCCCCAATCCTGTAGCGTTGCATGGGGTTGTTATGACCCGAGTGCAGGACCCGGCACTTGGCCTTGTTGAGCCTCATACAATTGGCCTCAGCCCATCAACCCAGCCTGTCCAGATCCCAGCGACCCAGGCCTGAGTTTAAATGGGGTCCTGGCTTATGGGCAGGGTGCATGGGTGGAGGTCCCTGCACTAGGGGTGGAGATTGTAATGGAAATACCTTTAAATTGTTGTAACCCATAATTTGAGTTGCATGTTACAGGAATTACTATAGCAGGAACCACCTGAACCAACGGAGGACAAGCCTTACAAGAAGCGGTGCAAGTGCAGCAGTGACCTGATCTGAGCTGGCTGTGGTGCCCAATAACTCCATGCAATACACCACCTCTCCTGTCCTGAGTGACAACCATAACAGATGGAGCCCAAAGCCATGGACTAAATGAACTCAATGGACATTTTGTGGACATTTGTGGACATTTCACAGACATTTCACAGGGGTGATCCATAGACTAACGGAATGATATCTTTGTACTATATCAAAGGATGGGAAGGGTGATGGCAGGTAGAGAATGTATTGGATAGTGTGCTACCTGAGCATGACATAATTGGTGTGGAATCAGGGGTGGACAATGTGCTGGTTTTGGCTGGGATAGAGTTAATTTTCTTCATAGTAGCTAGTATGGGGCTGTGTTTTGGATTAGTGCTGGAAACAGTGTTGATAATACAGAGATGATTTTGTTATTGCTGAGCAGTTCTCACACAGCGTCAAGGCCTTTTCTGTTTCTCACACCACCCCACCAGGGAGTAGGCTGGGGGTGCACAAGAAGTTGGGAGGGGACACAGCTGGGACAGCTGACCCCAACTGACCAAAGGGATATTCCCTACCGTACGATGTCATGCTCAGTATATAAACTAGGGGGAAAGCTGGCCAGGGGACCGCTGCCTGGGGACAGGCTGGGCATCGGTCGGAGGGTGGTGAGCAATTGTTTTCATTTGCATCACTTGCCTTTCTTGGGTTTTAGTTGTTGTTGTTGTTGTTGTTGTTGTTGTTTTCCTTTTCATTACACATTTTATTATTATAGTTATTATAATTATTATATTTAATTTCATTTCATGTATTAAACTTTCCTTACCTCAACCCACGAGCTTTCTCACTTTTACCTTTCTGATTCTCTCCCCTACCCCAGTGGGATAAGGGGGCAGTGAGCGAGCGGCTGCATGGTGCTTAGTTGCTGGACGGGGTAAAATCATGGCAACCTTCTTATTTGTAATTGCAGTAGCAATCATTCAATGTTCCCTGTTTCAGAGCTCTCCGAGCTGAACAAGTTGACTTGGCAGCCAGGGAGTGCTTCAGGAGATGGGAGTGGAAGGCACTGGCTAGCAGTGTGTTAGTAATGAGAAGTGTTCATACTGCTGCGAATCTGTGGCAAACGAGTGCTGCCTGCTCCTCATTGCATAATGGGAAACACCCCTGAAATACAGAAGTTCATGAGTGTTTCCCCAGTTCTGCAAATTGGGTGAAACAAGGGCAAATATATTGTGATGCTTGTCAGATAAATAACTTGGTCAGCTCACTTGACCATGTACTCCTTTGCCCTGAGGAGCTGCTGGGTGGCAAGAGAGAGAACTGTGACTTTTCAGCTGCACAGACCTGGTTCAAAGCCATGGGCAGAAAATGCAGTAAACTTGGAACACAAGCCCTGAGGGTTAATCACTACTGCTTAAGCTGTAAGAAAAATGACTTTACCATTTTACCATTAGCAGTATGGGATTTATGACACACAGGTTGGTACTCTTCATGAAGCTTATTCACTAGGCAGTATGTGTTATTTTAAGGGTTATCTATATGCTGTTGCACGCAAAAAGGTGCTGATGTCATGAAAAACTACAAACCTGTTGAATTTCCTGCATCATGTTTCTTGTAGAGAGGAACTGTCCCTCCTGCACCTGCAGCCCAGCACCTCAGCCTTTCCTTACTCTTGTGCTGTCACGCATGAAGAAGAAGCAGGATCTGTGACCCCTTGGCCAGTTGCAGCTGGTGCCTGCAGCCATGAAGGAGGAGAGAGGGGCTGTCCCAGGGCCACCTTGCTTAGCAGGGCCCAGAGCCTAAAATGATGCTGCTGGAAGGCACTTGACACCAGAAGCTGCATCCCACATGCTCTCCCTCATCACGTCACCTCACGCACCAGGGAGTCAATGTCGCCCATTGAGAGATCTGAATTCACTGCTTGTGGCAAAGTATTCAGGTGTACTGGCCTAGAAAGCAGTTTTGTTAAGAGCCTTGACTGGGTAAAACACTGCTAATGATATTCTGTCATAGTTATTGCTAGTTGAAGGAAAAACACTGTTCTTTGCGGAAGATTTTACTTTCTACTTTGAACAAGGTTGTACAGCAACACATACAAAATAATTATTATGAAAAGCATTAAAGACCAGCATGTCTCTTAAATAAGGATATTTTCTTTCATTAATCCCTACAAAGATCTGTCAAGCTAAATTTAAGGTGCAGATTCAGAAATAGAAGGCTTGGTTCCACTAGCCTTCAGGATTTTACTATTTCTTAAACATTTTTTGAAGTAAATTGGTCAGAACAATTCTTTGCCTGGTCAGAACAATTCTTTGCATGTTCCTGACTGGAACATGTTACCAATCTAATAGAAGGTTGAAATATTTACTTAACACATATGAGTGCTTCCTATTATAACAATTCTTCGAGTAATTAGATTCAGTGTTTCTTTTTCCAAAACCATATTTTTGATACTAAGAAGGAATTTTAGCAAGTGCCAAAGCACAAGGCTTTTGTGGATGTGTGAGAAAAATGGAATAAACCCACATTTTCTATTGTAACGCTGATTAATCCGTTAGCAGAAATCTCTTATCTTTACATGCACTTCTGTGTGTGTCCCAAAGAGGTTCAAAACTCATGCTGCTGGGATCTGTGGGTTTTGTGTGTGGTTTTTAGTTTTACCTTTTTGATAGTTTGCTTACTGTTATGAAATGGTTTCTTTATTGGCTTGTTACCCTAAATAATGGACCTAGATTTTTTTACACATGAAAAGTAAGGCAACAAATTCATTCTCTGGCAATTGCAAAAGCTCACCTGAGCTATACAAAAAGTGTTTTGGACTTTTATCTGTCTGCCTGCACACTTTTTTAGTCTCTTGCAAGAAGAGGAGCAAAGATCACAGGAAACGCTGAGCTGGATTGAACCTCTTTGCAGTCTTAGGTCCGGTGGTAGCTCTAAGCCTAATTGGCTCAAGCCCTGGCCTTTCTCTTGACACATCTGATGGCATGACCAATGTGATAAATACTGTGAAAAGAAAGTGCAGCTGTGGCATTAGTAAGGTCATTTGGACTGGAAGGAAAGTGGATGTATTGCATCTGTATGACAGACAATTAAAAAGGAGTCTAGCATTCCTTCCTACCTTGAAGTTCTCAAGCACTCTCCCATTTATTTAAGATGAAGTTCAAGCTCAAAATAGTATTACTGGTTTTCTTCCTTTCCTGTGCCCAGAATTTATTGGATGCATTTGGCTTTTCATCCATGGTGTGAAGTCACCTGAAATAACACAAAATGAGTGTATATTGGGAAATATAAAATAGCATAAAACAAGACAATACTCCAGCACACTGGAGACTGTTCCTTTTGTCAGCATTCGGTAAGGGACAAAACGGTAAAGCTTGAAGCAAGCAGAAAGCATCAGAGCAGCCGAGCATTAAAAAGCCATATTGCCTTCTGGTTGTTATGCCTGAAAATAACTTAAATGTAGTGGATATTCCTGACAGTGACAACGTCTGATAAAATTGTCATAGCATGCAGGTGGAGTACCTCTAGGAAACAGTAAAACAAAGAAGCTTTCAGGGAAGAATGACATCTCTCCATAAACAACCTGCAGTACCTAACTGCACTGTTGCTTGTGAAAAATATACCAAGCACCTCAGGGGATTTCAGCTGAATTTCTCTGAAGCTGGAAGACATTTTCTTCAGACATTTATCAGTTCTTGGCACATGAGCTCTCTTTGGGATGGTACATGTTTTCATGTGACACTGACACCAGTGACGAGAGAGACCTCAAAAACTGCTCTGAAAAATATCTGCTTGTAAAATTGATTCAACTGAAGTTTGTGGAAATAAGGTGCTCCAAACAATGTTTTCGAAGGCAGGACTCTATAGGACCTGCCTGTTGCTTCTGTGGTCCACCCTCACTGGAACCCACTGTCTCAGGGGCTCCTTACCACTAGAAACCCTGGATGCTGGGGACCCCTCTGCCTCCCATGTAACCACTCCTCACCTTTGGATTCATAGCCAGAAGGCTTCAGAATTGATGTTGTTATCCAAGTATTAGGCTAAAGAGCGACCACGTAGCTTTTGTTTGCTTTAAACCTTTCTCCTTCTAGCAAGAAATCTTTGTGCTATGTTTAGTTAAGCTGTGGACCTCCCTGCCAAAGGATGCTGAGGGTGCCAAGGTTTAAGCTGAGTTAACAGAAAACCTTTGATTGTTTATGAACATAGAGAAAACACATCTGGCTCAGGAGGTACTGAAGCTGGTGATGGTTGGATATCTAGTATCACCCCAGCCAGCCTTGTTCTTGATCATTTTTAGCATCTTATCATTTTATTAGCCTCTATTTTGGGACAGTGATGGAGATACGATACAGAGCTGGATATAGGACACTGGGTTCAAGGGACCTTTGGTCTGACACAGTAGGGCTGCATTTTTGTTTTTAATATTCAAAGTCAGGTTGTCAGCTGAGGTACCTGAGACACTTCTGAAAAGATAAAAATTCAGAGATCCTCATTCTGCTAACTTCAGTGACAGGTTTTACAAAAGCATACAGATGCCTGAGGTCTAAATTCATCACTGTTCCCGTGACACCTGATTGTGTTAGGAACTAAGTCAACAGGAGCACAAGTATGGAAAACTAGGATGATAGAGCTCTGGCCCTGCTGAAGTGACTGGAAGTTTTGCCCTTGACTTCCGTGAGGCTAGGATTTTACTTAATGCTATGATTTTCCCTTTCTCACACTACAAGAGCCAGGGGATATAGGACTGAAATAAGAAGTCATGCCTTTGAGCTGATCCATAGAAGTATTTCTCCATGCAATTGATTTTCAGAGTTTATGCCTGGGGAAGTATTTGGGTGTAAACTGCAATTAAATATCTTTCAGTCTTGCTGAGACAAATTTACATGAATACTATGCCTTTTTATACTGCAGGGCAAAAACAGGCTGCCTAGGGATAGGAAGAGGGTGTTGCATATTTGTTCGTTATAGGTGGCTGTTTTTTCACAACTTCCTGTAGTACGTGTGTTGGAGGATGGCAGATTGGATGGATCATTTGTTTAATTTGATATGGTTTAATTTGATATGGTTTTTGGTTAAGATAGACTTCCTGAAAACATGCAAACTCTTCCGCACATTGAAAAGTAAAGGGAAAATATTAAAGTAACTGCTGTTTTATGTGTTGACAAATTGAATGTTACCATGGATACCCTGGTCTGTTTACAGCAATAATACTAAACATTTTCAACTCACACTGTGCTTTTCATCTCAAAAGGTCCCCAGGTGGTTTACAAATGACAAACATGGACTGCCCTACACGGCACTAAACTGCAGCCACAAGAACTGCCTAACAACCTATATTGGTACTGCCTGGCAGTGGAGGGTAGAAAATGTACTGTGCCCCGAGAGAATCTGTAGGGATTGTTTGGGAAAGCAGAATGCAAATGGCAGAACTGAAATCTAGCCGAGAGCTGAACAGCAAAATGCCAAGAATCAGATAGCATCAGGTATCAAGTTACTGATATGATTTGGTAATTCTTTGAGCAGCCAGATTCAATTTTGGCTAGAGCTCGGAAGAAACTGTTTCCTTCTTGGAAAAACTTGCAGGTCAAAACATTTCCCTTTTCACCCCAAGGTGCGTACCTCCAGTTTTGAAGGGAGAGAGCATCCCGCTGCAAAAAGTGACTTTAGGGCCCCCTCCAGGGATGCGGGAGATCCAGCTTACAGATCTCCTTGCCCTGCTGAGTGACTGTCTTTGCTCTTCCTGGGCGAATCATTCACCTGGACCTAAATAATCTTCTCAAATTATTACAAATATTTGAATTAGTATTAGTTAGGGTTTGAACAAGGTATCATTGCAAGGTAACTCAGGTGTGCAGAGCGCTGAATGGTCAGGTCATTTTCTCTCTGGCAGTCTGTACAAAGTGGCCAAAGCCCCAGTGAAGGAGATCAGGAATGGGCAGCGTGGCAGTAGCTTGGTGACCTGGATATTCTCCCGAGAAGAGAAATGCTAATGCAACTCTCCTGCTTCCTACATGGTCCAAGCCAGGGAGCAAGCAAGACTGTGTCTGCCTGTCTCTTTTTGGAAGAAAGTTTTTCTCGGAACTAAGATACTTGACTGAAACTTCATGATCATCACTGGTGTCTTCCCACAATTTTTCTTCATGAATCGGTACTTTATGGCTTAAGAAAAATACTGGTGTCATCAAATAAATCCAAACAAAAAACACTGAATGTTCTAATATTTACCTTTCCTTTAGACAACATTTAACTTGGTGCCTTCTAGATATAGCGTGAGTAATTCTCTATGCCTTTGCTTTCTTAGGCAGAGCATTAGCGCTTATGTAGGTGTGTGACCTATATAACCAGTGACAGAGAAAATGATTCCTTAGAAACACGTTAGACTGTTTTTCTACGTTGTTCAGGAAAGACAGCTATAGGATGGAGTCCGGTGAACTGCTTGAGAATTTTTCATTGCAGTGGCTGCCTTTATAGCAGCAGCTCTCGTAAACTACTGAGCTGTGCCTACCCTCCTGAGGTTAAAAATAATTGCAGGTGCAAGTGATGGAAATGTCGTATCGAAGTAGTTATTATTATTTCACACTTCGGTCTTGAAATGCTGAGAAACCTGGAAGACCAGGTCCTCTTTCCTGTAAAAAAAGACAAACACCCCAAATCCTCACCTACTAACAGCCTTTTTCTTAATGAACTTGCCTTGTATTATTGAGCATCCGAATAGTTAAAAAAAATTTTAACAAAAAAGGCCTATTTGGCTGAGGCTTTTCACTGGGCTAGAACTAAGTGGAATTGAAATTAAGTATACTGGCACTCAGTAGTGACTCTCTTCCATACTTTGAAGAGAGGGGATTTAAAAAGTGGAGTATTTCTATTTGACTTCAGCTTTTGTCAAGAAACCAAGGTAGGGCTGAGGTTTATACCTTAAACACAGACCAGGTTTGCTGATATTTTGTAAACCTTTCAGTGCGTGTTGGGCAAGCTTTTAGCAAACTGTCTCAGCTATTATTTTGACAGCAGTCCTGAAACTCAGTGTTTCCATGTGGTTTCCTCCTAGAACAATGCAAAAGCTGATGATTTTACCTGCAATTTACTTTTATGCTTGGGAACTTGAAAATTTGGAGGACTTTAGTACCATGTTTCTGTATTAACACACATCACAGAAAAAAGAGAGGATTGCACAGATTTATGTGAACTGGAATCATTAAGGCATTGACAGTGTTTTCTTGGATACCTATTTATAAAACTTGGCTTGGCTTGCTGCTAGCCTTCCGTGAAAAATTTGCCGGCCCTGACTCTTCGTTTTGTCTTTGCATACAATAGGGATGATTTGCTTGCCTTTTTCAGTGGATTGCTGAAAGCACTCTGAATCACATTTTTAAACATCATTGGGTAAAAAAAGTGCAGAGGGGAGTTTATGAACCACATGATGAACACCAGGAGGAGGGAGAGCTCGGAAGACTTTTCTGTGCACGTGTATATTTAGCTCAGTTTATCATCATTATTGCTAAATTACTTTTGTTGTTTTCCCACAGTCACTTACGCTCTTACTGATAATCTCTTGCGTTTTGCTGCCAGTTGTGTTTCCAGGGACTTGCCATTGGTGTAAGTAGTAGATGACTTATGGTGTACTGTAATCTTGGATTGACTCATTAGATCTCGAATGACTGGAACATGCTGCTTGTATTTGAAGGGCTGAAATCTGAGCTCAATTTGTTGCATATCAGAAATCCCCATGAGCAAGAGGAGCGACAGAAGCGCGGGCTGCAGCATAGCAGGGAATACAGGGATCATCAGTGGGTAAATTACAGCAAAATCTAACCCTTTGTCTTTTTTTAATTGTGGGCTGAACTCCAACACAGATCTTGACAGATACAGCTGGCTTAGTGACTCGGTATTCTCGCACTAATTGATTGCCGGTTTACATACCAGAGCCTCTAACCAGCTGTTAAACTCTGAGTCTGCATGTCGGTAATGTGCCAGTGAGAGAGTATTTGGGGAAGGAGAAAGCTGCACCATGCTCACTTTTGAACTCCCTGTCTCAATCTCTCTCACTCTCAGCATCATTACTAACAGCATCATTTCATCAGTTGGTGTCAGTCTGGAGGATAAACGTTTCCTTTTTGAGCCTAGGCACATTGTCTGAAGATGCTGAACATTTATGACTGTGTCTAATTATTTTGTTTGTTCATGAACAAACCAACAGGATTGCTGTGTTTGTTGCTCTGCTGTCTTTATTGCTACTTGTGCTCACAAAACAACTAGAACAAATTTTGGATCAAATTACTCAGGTTTAGAATTGCAGCTTCTTCTGCTTCTTAGGACAGTTGTTGCATAGGAATTCGTGCACTATTTTCTTCTGTTTAGTGCACACAACCAGCGTACTGATTTTGTGATCTGTGCACTATGTAACATTTATTTTTATATCTGGGCAACTGTGCATTAGATTGACTCACATAACCATGAGAACTTCGTAAACATGCTATCGAATATTACCAGCACTGTGGGGTAGATGGACCTGAATGATTCATGCATTGTTAATCTTTATACTGAAGAAAATGAATGTATCCAAAAGATCCCACAGCAACATTAGGGCCTCAGGGATGGGCTTAAACTTCTGTTTGTCCACCAGATCAAACTTCTGTGTAGGTATCTAGTTTCAGGTACTGCGAATTTTTGAGAAGTTCTTGGGAAATGCTGAGCTGCTGCATCTGCTGTTGAAGTGTCAGCTGGGAGAAAAGGCTGATACTCCTGGGGAACACAGAGTAATACCGAGTTGCGACAAATGAGTTTCCATTTGTGTGGGGAAAAAAATAAAAAAATTGGCATTGATTCACCCCTATTCTAACTGCTAAGAAAGGGTGATCTTCACAGTGTTTTGAAAAACCATCACTAACAGGGACACTTAATGAATATTTTGATGAAAGACCTGGGCCTAACATCAAACATGAATGTATGTGGGCATGGAAGAAGGCTGGTGCAAGAAGAGCTCCTTGCCGATGCCTTGTAGTTAGCCTCATGTTTCTGGAGATGGTCTGCATCCGTTGGTCTGCAACCTAGAGCAGCTTCTCGACTGCTCCTATTTTCACCTTCGTTGCTTACAGTGCTGGTGGCGCGGCAGGAGAGCTGTGGGAACTCGGCACTTCCCAAGGACTTCACAGATCCTGCGGAAGAAAGGGATCTGCCATACCAGAAAGGCAACTATATGCCAATACTCCACAGCTTTCTTCTGTACGAAGAAACAAGGTAGTTACAAATCCCTTTCCTCCAGCTACCACCCTTTTGACAGAGACCCTGAGGAGGACTGAGGTGTGCTGCTCTATGCCCACTGAGAATTTCTGTGCAGTTTTGGATATTCTGCTTTTATGGCCTTTTTGCACTGGCAGCGTGATGTAAAGGGACTATGGTGGAGCTACAGAGGGAGCCATTTAGTGGTACAATTCAAGACGGAATCATGCAATTTAGTTCGCTCTAGAAAGTTCAATGTATCTCAGATGAAGGCTTCAAGACCTTTGCTTGCTATGGTCTATGTCAGCAAATGTCAGAGTCCATGAAGTTTCTGTACATAGAAGTTATTGTATTTGAGCTCTTGTTTAACTGTGGTTAATTTTCTTCCACTAAAAGGAAAACATAACAGAATGGCAGCTGAGTTTAAAGGAAAAGAAATTAAGAGTTAATGCCTATTTTTTTTTTTTTTTTGTATCCTGCATCTTGTCTCGTCACTCCTGTGCGAATGAAATGCTATTGAATTAGAATGCCAGTGTGTTACTTACTGCCTTTGCTGCTGTAATTGAGTGACTAAAGGTGCAAGACAGAGAAACACCTGCTGTCCTTAAACCTGGGAAAATGGTAAACACAAACATTAACAAGAGGATATTTTCTTTCTGCATTTATCACCTTCCTATGACTAAGAGCTAACTTCACTAAAGCTCCCACTCTGGTTTTCATATCCAGAAGGACCTGGCAACACTGTTTTGTCCCACCCAACGTACCTAATAAATGTATACTTATAGATTAGAATGAATTGAAGTGATGGGGAGTTCTGCTGTAACTCGGGTGTAACTGGAGAGGAGCGATGTGGCACTGAAACACTTAGTCTAGCTCACACCAGTTGTTTCTAAATCTTGCAGGAAGGTTTCTTTGAGAGGACACATCTCCATTTTGCGTGCAAAAGCTTCCTTCCAATTATTACGGAAGATCTGAGTTCTGCTTGGTGGTGCTTTTGGGCCCTATTTTGAAATAATTCTTTAAAAAGGTGTTTTTCTTGATGTTGCTGGAGTTTCTCATGTTGAGTTCACTCCTTGAAACCCATTTCAATGTCACAGGTAGAACAGCCACAGTCTTTCTCGCTGGTCCCTCTGACAGGTCACTTCAGACATGTGTTCTGTCTGTTGGTCAAAGAAAATGTTGCTTGAGGAGGTGCAGGCACTGGGTTGGTCTGAGTTGGGATGGGGAAGACTGAAAGCAAATTAAACCTTGAACTCAGCTGTATTAGGATAAGGAAAAATACCTTCAGGTCTGTGTTGCCTGCTTAACTTTTAAAGAAAATGCTGCTGCAGATTATCTGCTATTCTCTCTTGAAAGGTTGCCCATTAGGAGTGGAATAGACAGGCATGTTTTTTTTAAATTATTCTAGAAAGAAACCAGAGAAATAAGAGCAGTTTCACTTTTTTGTATTGTATTTTGGCCAGAGGACTGTGTACACTGTACAAATTAACTGTTTTGTTCTTGTGTATTGATTTTCAGCCTTACTGGAGTTTGCTATTCATCTGAGGGCAATGGCACCTTTACAAAACACAAAAGAGGCAGGTTTCAGCAGAAGACAGCCTCCAGCCCATACACAGTGCATTTTCATGGAGATTTACTTTAATTCTTCTTATAATAAAAACCGTCACTCTGACTGCAAGCACACTGTAATTCTAAGGTGCTGACAAATCTCTCGCTAATTCTGCGCGTGCGTCACTTGTAGTCTTCCTGCAAAGGAGGTCTGGGATAAGTGTCTCTCTGTGGGGTCAGTCCTGTTTCGGGGAGGGGAGAAGATATCTCTGCCTGGGCAAGAACAATGTCCCTGGCAAAAAGGTGAAGGGGGAATGCCTAACCACTGCTCCTGCTGTGGATTATAGCATCTCCTTGTCTTTGTACCTGAACTCAGCATCATTTCCTTTGTATGATGTAATACAAAAGATTTCAAAAACAACAACACAATCACTAAAACTTTGCCTTTTTTTCCCCCTTGTCTCTCCCTCCTGATAGACCTTACTATGAGAATACCTTTTTAATATGAGCTGATAGGAAGCACTGATGATTTCTGCGTCAGTGGAATATTTTGCCATCTGAAATCTGGGAAATGTAAGTTTACTAATATAATCCAAAGGATATGATATTTAAAATGTAATTTAAGGAAGTCTGATGTAGTTATAATAGACTACAAAGAATCAAAGCCTCTTCTAACATAGTCCTACCTCCAACAAATTCACCTGAAGAAAGCTGTCAGCAAATAGATTGTGAAACAAAACCCTAAAGTTATGAGAGCTTTTTCCGCTCCCCCCATTACAAAGATGTCTTTTAGCTTCTAACCTACCTGGTCTCTGTCTGCTCTGCCTGAAAATACACCTGAAAGGAGCCTGCATGGTTGGCATGCCTACGGGTGAGATACCCAGCTGGCCCTTTGTGGGGAGCGGATGTTCTCTGCCACAGTGATGAGCAGTAAGAATTCCTGCAGTTGCTTCTTAAAGTTGTTGCTGGTTCTATAAAGGGGTGGAGATGATGACTTATGTGGGGTCTCCATATTGCACCGACATCTTTGATGTTGCAAGGGTGGGATGCTGTAAGCAATCTCTGAACAGACTGCAGTGATACGGTGTTGATTGATCGTTGGACTTGATCTTACAGGTCTTTTCCAACCGTAGTGATTCTGTGGTTCTGTGATTCTGCAATTCCGTGATTCGGCGATAGCACTTGAATGTACCTGCCCTGAGAAGGAGCCCGGGGCATTAGGAACGCTGCGTCCTTCCTTTTCGCACCTTAACCTTCCCGCCTTCTGGGTGGCCTGTGCCAACCGTCACTGTCACCGATACACCTCTGCTGAGGGGCTGGAAGGGCAGGGCCCTTCAGTCGACAGACAAGGCCCTTAGCCAATGAAAAGCCTCCGTCGGGAGAAGTTTCTAGGCTGTTGACCATCTGTGACCACAGATCAGCTTCGGCTTGGGTACGCAGGGAGCCACGCCGGAGGGCGAGTGGAGTCAGTCCTCCTTGGAGCAGGGGGTGTGCGTGGGGGACTCTCCCCTTGGGTCGGACGCCGCCCAGGGAAGCTCCTGGAGGCTGAGAGCCCTCGTCTTAGAGGTGAGTGATAGTGCGCGTTTTGAATCCTCATTGCTAAAGCCGGCTGTGCGGTAGCAATGCCTTGTGCGTCGTCCTGGACCTGTGGTTTACTGATGTCGGAGTGCTGAACGGTTTTGGTAAGCCTCATTTCTAGGTAGTTTTCTGCTAAACAATTTTGGTTTAAATAAAGCTTATTTTTGGGTTTATCACCTGCCTCATTGGATTTTGTGAGCCTCTGTGACATTTAATGCTGACAAATCACGCTGCTGTGCATGGTGTGAATATCAGAATACCAAACCTACTTAATTTATATTGATTTCCTACCCCACTCCCAAAGCTGGGATTGTTACCGGAGGGGTCTGTTGTTAATAATCACCATTTCCACTGAAATGTACTCTGAAAATGGGATCTTGAAGATGTTCAGACTTCTTTATTTGCCCTTACGTGGTGGCACTGCACCACATTCTGTTAGTCTGCAGGAGGGAGGTGCTCTTTTCTCCCAAGTGCCGGCCCTTGATTTAAAGACAGCCTATGTTCTTTCTGCCTTGAACATTATCATAATTCAGAATTACAGATCTTGCAGGCCAAATTATGTTCCCGCTCTTATGCAACTCTGGTAACTCAAAAAGTATTAGGACTGCAGCGTGTATTATTTTCCTTAAAACTGCTGTATGAGCAAATCTAAGACATCTCTGGCAAAGCTATGGGTTTTTTCCTTGCCAAGATCTGGAATATTAAAGTAGAACTTCATAATCAAAGCTGTTTTCAATCTGAGTCATAGGGAGAGTGATCTATATTTTATAGTTCATGTACTGTGTATCTGGTGTGTAGTAAAAAGTGTTGAATGTGTATACAGCTGTTAAGGAGCACAAGGGACTGTGGTAGATTCTGCTGCTGCTGCTCCTAGGAACGTAAATGATTTTTCAGCATTAATTTACAGAATCTCAGTTCATGGCACCTCAAATAACAACAGCGGTGGGATTTTCCAGAACCCCAGCTGTTGGCTAAGTCTGCTGTTACAAAAATCAATGGATATCTTTAGAAAGTCCAGAAGAGGACACCCTGTGCTACTTCTGAAAGTTCCTTTGCAGTTAAAGAGTTAATTTATTTCTGGTAACCTGAATACTTAAATAGAATTCCATCAGGAAATACCTAAGACCTAATGACTGCTGCTAACCTTAGCTTTAAGTTGATGGTCTGCTTTTCATAAACCATGCAGCACATATAGATCAACTGATACTGAGCATCTTGCTTCACTTCAACGGAACAAATTCTGAGTTTTCACAAGCGTAATTCAGGGTAGATTTGAGCTGAAAGTGTTCATTGCCATTTGGGTGCATGTTTCTTCTGCCAAAATGATTACTCTTTCCACACTGTGAGTTTTTGGTTGTAAGAGAGGCGGATATTAAGGCAGTTGTTTTACCTCTTCTCCCTGGGAGAGACACGGGACAAAGATGAACAGCTGGAGGAACCCTTACACAAGCCATTGCTGTTGAAAATGCCACCTGGGAGTCCTCACAGCAGCCTGGGGAAATGAGGGGATCCTGGCTGTTATTAAGTGTTGGACAGGAGTTTCACTTGGACAGGCCGAAGCTGGGACTTGACTACGGATCCGTGTCAGCTGGTGTTAGATCCTGTAACTCAGCAAAAGCCTCAACTATCAGGCCAGTCTACTACCACTCCCCAGCATTCCTCCATTCCCCAAGTATCAAGAGGTTGTTGTTATTATTATTACAGTTGCTAGGTGGCTTCATGATATTATTCCTGTCTCCATGATATTATTCCTGTCTCCATGGCTAAAGCTTAAGACTTAATTCTTTTTGAGTCAGGGGAGGTGTGAGTACTGCAAATGGCAATTACAGCACTGCTGATAACTTGGATCCACTTGCTCCTGGAAGATGCTCCTGTCAGCTTGACAACATGATCAGAGTAAATTTTCCTTCATGGGAAAACATGTTTATTCTTTAGTGCCGTTGGCTGCCTTATGTTCCAGTCTAATGCTTCCTATTAATTAGAATTCCTTGTGCTATTTAAATGAAGTGGCATTTTTGAAGTGGAATTCTGCAGGATGACTTGTCATTTACTCTCTGATTGTGTTTGCCTACTTGCCCTGTGAAGCAGCAACAATGATTTGAGCCTTCTGGTTTATTAGCTGTCATTTACAGAACCACTTTAGGTGCATAATTCTTTTTCTCTAGCTGTGCACTGATACTTAAATGAAACCTCTGGGTTGTGTTCCCAGCTGATTGTGTGTTTATGTGTTGCATTCAGTCACTTGCATTTGATGTCTCTTCTGTTGTTTGTGGAAAGCAAGTTTTGTGCCCTTTTGGGAAGTGTTTAACTTTGATTATTTCTTAAGCACTAATCTGTTGAGATGCTTTGGATAAGGCTTCTCAGGGAATGCCTGGATGTTTAGGCCCCTAAGGCAGGAGGCAAAGGAGATTTGGCCTTTGAGCACTTTTGCAAGTTTTGCCTGTAGCAAAACAGGTGCTGCTACGAAGATCTTTTTGAAGTGGGAAGAAGAGGCTGTTTCCGTGTTGGTGAAATGAGTGTTATGCTGGAAGGAGCAAGGGAGATTTTTGACTTGAAGTTGCACGTCTTTCCTCAGCCCCCGTAGTCCTCTCCACCCTTTGGCAGTCATATGCCCAAGCCCTTGCTGCCTTGCTGGCACTGCTGCTAACCGAGAGGAGGGTATGGAGTTTTTTGGCACTGAGAGTCTTTCAGGGGAACCTAGAGGAAGGAAGAAGAGAAGACAGGACAGGCTTTGCATGCCAAAAATCTCTCTCTGCGCTTTTGCTAAGACTAATTTGTGTTTCTGAAGAAAATGATACTGTACTTTATGGACCTTGAACTCCTAAATCCAAATGATGTAAGTTGGAAAATGCAATTGGAATTTGTGAAAAGAAAGGAACAAATATCCTAATACTTTTATGTTTGTGCAGTAGGCTTCTAGCCAAGCTTGCTGCTCCAGAATGAAGCACAGAGCAAGCTTTGGGCACACAAAAGTGAGTCTTACCCTGCACGTTTATTTTTTACTTTCATTCAAAATATTCAGTAAACTGCCTGTGTAGGTGCCACATGTTGTGTTTGTCATCATCCCTACAAAATAATTATTTTTTCTTGTTTGCAATAGGCTGATGGTTGAAGTCACTGGGCAGCATTGAAATGGCTAAGACATTTGTGCGTGCTATACAAAGTCGTATTTGGTACCTTTGGGCACTCAAAAAGGAACAAAGACAGAGTCTTTTAAAAGTCTGTGTGTCACTACCATCAAATACTATCTGATAAGTAAAAAGAAATAATTCTTGTAATGTTCTGAATTTTGTTTGGTCGTGTGTGCCTTTCAGACTGTATAAGGGCTATACTTGCATATATGGTATTAGTTAAACCATTAGAAACTGCAGGAGGGATTAGCGTTGGAAAATGAAGGCACCTTTTAGTATGGCTGCTGAAGAACAAAACAACAACAGTTCCAAAACTTGTTAAAGAAAAATGGCAGTGAGGAGCAGGAATAGTTCAAGAAAATAAGATTAAGGATTTAGTCTATATTTCTTACTCAGTCCAAATTCCTAACACTATTGGTGATGATGAAGTGAAAGGAATTCAAAATTATGCCCAAGTAATGTGATGTTTGAAACTGAGGCTGTCATTTCCCATAGCAACAATGCTTTTTAAATGCAAGGAGCATTTGCTTTACAGTGCGTTGTGGCTGAAGGGCCAGGTGCCTCAATACTTAGAGGTGAAGTATCTAATCCGGTAATTTTGCTCCCCCTTGGAATTCAGTCATGTAAAGCGGGCAACAGTTGTTGCTATTCTTTCTTCTCCAATATTTTGTTGATGCAGTTCATGCCATCATAAGGCATTCTTTGATCATGAAAATTTAGGGACATGGATGAACAAAGCAGTAAGTGGAAAATAAACTGGACTTGTAGTTGCAGAAGGTGGCAGATATTCACAGAAATGTAAGGCTAAAGCAGTCAGGAGGAGGCATGGATGTTACGTGCCACTTAGGTTACAAAACATGGAGCTGGACTTCCCCAGGGAAAGACTTTGTTTAAAAAAACAGAACAGAAGAAAACAACAACCCCAAAAAGAAAAGTTAGAGATGATGGAGTTAAATATTTTTAAAAAGATGACATGTGAGAAGATCCTGTAACACTGCATGGCAGAACCAAAAAATAATCAGTGAATGCAGTGACTAAATAAGAGGTATTTTGAGCTCAGTCATGCATTTCTATGTGATTAGTCCTCTTACTATGCAGAAGCAGCCAATATAAGCACTTGCAGGTGCCGGGAGTCTTTGAAGTGCAGAACAAACGCGTGAACCCCGATCAGTAGAGGTTGAGGCTCTACTTGCAGCTCCTGTCTTCTTGAATGCTCCCTGATCGTTCCACACTCCTTAACTGGGAACCATTGAAGAAAAGGATGAGGAAACGCATGGTTGCGTGTGAGTCAGCCCAACCAGATTCCAACACTGTTTCCGATGCCATGAGTACCTTAGATGGGCTGTAGGAAATCACCATAGAAGTTGGCAGTCACCATCACTCGTGGTAATACTAGTGTCTCCCACTGTATGTTGAGGACGCGTTTTTCTGTGCAGCTCAGTGAGAAACCTGAAGAAATGCTGCTGCCAGCTTGTACTGTGTGATGGAGCACGGGAGAGAGAGGTGCAGGCTGACCAGGCGCAGCGCAGCTCCTGCTATGTCTTTTAGGCCAGTTTCAACAACTGTAGAGCTGCCTAGACTCGGGAGCAAGCTTTTGTGCATACGGTCTGCCTTTCTGCAGTCCCTTAATTGCCCCAGTAATGTTGCTTTCAATTGCGAGGGCAGACCGGGATGCTCTTCCCTGAGGAGTAACATGCTCCGGTGCCTCCCGTAAACATGTCCCGAGTCTCCTGTGTTGAGATGCACCTGAGAATTGCAGTGTTTCCTCAAGACATATTTGGAAGGAGTCCGGCCCTATCTGTCTCAAGACCCGGTCCAATTTCTAATTGAAATTGTGTCAGTTGCTCCTGCTTGTGTCTGAAGTCAGTTAGTGAGTTTGGTCAGATTTGCATACTCAAACCTGCCCATGAGATCCTGAATTCCTAAGCTGCTGCTTTGAGGGCCATTAGTTAATGCAAATGGCCTGAAAGCTGTAGTCAGTAAGAATAAGACAATGTTGAGTTGTGCAAATTGCCTTCTAAAGGTGAGCAAATGGGTGCCATTTTCTCCTGAAAGTGCTGAAGAAGGGCAGTTTTCACTTGGGGCTGCTCTGCTCCGCTCCCCTCCGCTCCGAAAAGTGACTGGATGGGAAGAGCTGCCCAAGTGCTGCAGCCCTGCTGCCTCTGTGTCTGTGTATGTGTGTGTGTGTCTGTGTGTGTGTCTGTGTGTGTGTGTGTTTGTGTCTGTGTCTGTGTGTGTCTGTGTGTGTGTGTGTGTGTCTGTGTGTGTGTGTTCAGAACTGCCTTTCTCCACCTCGCTGCTTCTCAGTCTGTTGAGCTGCAACTCATCTGTGAATGAACGCGTGCTCTTTCATTCGAGCCCATGTTGCCACATGGCTGAACGGGGTTTCATCTTGTGTCTCTGTGCAGAGTAAAGCTGGGCAAGTGTTAAACCAGGGAGAACTGGAAGGACATGAAAATTCATGAGCAAGCGATGGAAGATGGAAGATGGAAGAAGCCTGGGATCTCTCCAGCCCATGCCAAGGGAATCACAGCACCTTCCGCTTCTCGAGGTATCTTTTCCTTCTTGGGATCTATATCCTGTAACAACAAGGCTGCCGCCTCCACATATTTAGCTTCTGGAATTAAAATCTCTATTTCACCTCCCTTAAATTTAATTTCTGCTTCTAGTTTTTCAAGTAAAACCCTCCCCAGTAACAGTTTTGGAGAATCTGGCAAGTATAAAAATGGGTGGGTGACCCATTGTTTTCCTAATTTCATTTGTAGGGGTTTAAAGAGTGGCCGAGTTTCAGGAATCCCAGTTGCGCCAATAACATTTCTGGTTTTAATACTTAATTCTCTCTCTGGTGTATTTAAAACAGAGTAAGTAGCCCCCGTGTCCACCAAAAATTGAGTTTTCTCGTTCGCTAGCTTTGCTTTAACCCGAGGTTCCTCTGGGAGAGATTCCTGCGGTTCCCTTCAGTCTTCACTGATTGAGAATAGAGGGTTCGGAGGGGAATTTTGTTTCCAGAAACGGCGCTCGTGTTTCCAATGCCCCTGCTTTTTTTCAGTTGGCACACTGATTCCTTCCCAAACGGGGTCTAGCCTGCAAAACGTCCCCGGGAGATTCTCCTCGTCCTTGTCCCCTTCTTTGGTATAATCCTTTTTCTTTACCCCGAGCATTTTCTTCTAACAGTGCTATTAATCTGCTGTTTGTTCTTTCCTTCTGACTATCCCTGTTTCTGTATGCATCCCAAGCCACGTCTAATAATTTTCCCAAATGACAGGCATCATTTCCTTGTCATTTTTGTAATTTTCTTCTTACGTCATCCACGGACTGCCCTATAAACAGGGGAGCTAACTGATTTCTACCTTCCTCTGACTCAGGATCAATAGTAGTATATTTACGGGCGGCTTCCTTTAGTTTATGCATCAAATCAGTGGGGGATTCTTTCCGATCCTGTTTAATTTTGTATAATTTAGACCAACTGATAGCTTTTGGTGATGCCTTTTGAATACTAAACAAGATCCATTTCCGAGACTTTGTCAGAAGCTGTCTATGCCCATCCATGTTTGGATCCCAGTTCGGGTCTGTGGAGGGGAGGTGATTTTCCACCATTCCCTGCAGATTCCCGGAAGCAACTTGTGCTTCTACCTGGGCCCTATCCACTTTGCGAATCATTTCCCTTTCAGTACTATCAAACAATACTTGCGTAATGGCCTCAATATCTTTCCAATCAGGATCCTGTGTCTTAATCGTAATTTCAAAGGCGTTAGCCACCTTATCCGGATCGTCTCTGTAATTCCCAGCTGCCAGCTTCCAATTATTAAGGTCAGTGATCAAAAAGGGAACTCTTTTAAAAGACTTACCTCTTTTTAAAGACTTGGATTTTTTTTCTTGAGTCAAGGTGCTTAATAAATCACTCAGGACAATTACCCGTGGAGTGAATTAACTTTGGTTCTTCATGAACTTCTTTTATGAATACAAAACTGGGTTTGAATCATTGGCAGTAAAGGAGAAGAAGATATTGCAGAACTGCCAGGGGGATCTCTGACTTTAGAATCCCACCGGTAACCCTGGAAGTGAGAGCTGAATTTGCCTGCCTCTTTCCCATATG
The DNA here is from genome assembly GCF_030936135.1 of Gavia stellata. Lineage (NCBI taxonomy): Eukaryota > Metazoa > Chordata > Aves > Gaviiformes > Gaviidae > Gavia > Gavia stellata. The sequence goes on from NC_082626.1 coordinate 3,443,512, forward strand.
TCAATCAGACTAATATTTAAAAAGCCTATGAATTCATCGCTGTACTTGTGCACAGTTTCACAGCAATGTGTAGACATTTGAAAGTAGTGCAGCCTCACCTCTTCCCTCATTTATCCCATTCATTTGCCTTGTGGAGTCCTTTGCAAAGAGGAAAGCATGGTCTGAAAATGAATGGGCTACCAGTTTTTTTTCAAGTGTAACTCAAAACATAGTTCTTAGCTGTTTTTCATCATGTCTCTTATGAATCAACCCCCCCCCCCCACAAACTTCCTTTGTGTCGGAATAGTGGCATCAGCAATCTCATCACCCCAACATTCTCAGGTGGTCGTATTAAAAGCAAAATCTTCAGTCCTTTGCAGCTATCTTCCAGGCACGTAGGGGCTCTTAAAGAGAGGTAGTTGCCTTTTAGTGTCCGATGGCCTCCTGGTCAGCCAACTCCTTACCCACATCAGCTTCATCAGCAACAGCCTTCCTCTTCACTAAATGCCTGCAGAATTCATTTAAAAAGTCATCAGCGACCTTTACTCACAGTCCTGAAGAGTAAAGCTGATCCCCACAGGCAGCAGTGCCACGAACTGCATCGCACTGACCCACCAGCACTTCATTTGTTGCAGCTTTTTCAACGTCTGGGCTGATTTGGCTCTTTCTCCAACGAAACTGCCAAAATGGAAGCTCAGTTAATGCCAGCTGTGGTTATTTTCTTCCCTAGGAGGCAGACACGCATTTTGAAAGTGGCTGGACAGACACCACCAGCCTCATGCTCAGAGCCCACCCACAGAGCCCGTCCTGCTGGAGGGCTGGATCTGCTGGTCGTGACTGCGTGGAGCTTGACTCCAGCAAGCTACCGATGGCCGAAAGCCTCCTTAACATATCTCTCAGGCTCCACCCTTCATGCTTTGATGCCATCAGATGTATGAAACAGCAAAGTTCATGGTCACGTCTTTTAAATTTAGATTGCAGAAAACCATCATTCAAGATATGTAGGCTTCCTGCCTACTTCAGCTTGGGAAGGGAAAAAAATAAAGACACGTTCTCTGCTCTAGCCCGGGCAGACACTATTCTTGTAGGCTCCCAAGACGATTGTGGTCTCTCACTTGCTCATAGTCCCGCGGCTGCCGGCACATGACAGGACACCAGGAGGAAAGGTTGTGGCCACGTGGCAGGAAGCAGTGACCCACATGCTTCAGCAAAACCTGTGAGTGGCTGCTTGCAGTGGCACTGCATTCAGGAGCTGGCAGGTTGGGTCACTCCGGCCTCCATTCTGCAGGGCCTTTCCCCTCGGTAGCAAAACCTGCGAGCGGCTGGAGAAGCTGGCAGGGAGCAGCCGGGGCTGTGATGGAAGGTGGCTGTGGGGTCAGCAGGGATAGGGCTTTGGAGACAAAATGACTGGCTACGACATTGCTAGACGGAGCCCACGGGATGGGGTGCAACCTGCAGCGGGTCCATGGGGACAGCATCGCTTGGGATGGGGACAGGGGTGCACGGGGCAGTGGGGCCACCAGAGATGGGAGCATGGGGAGTAGCTAAATGTTTGCCGAAAAGGTGGAGTAAAAAAACTACCATGGCCTGAGAAGACGGTGGTTCCAGCTGATTACACAGCATCATAAATACTGCGGGGACAGAGGGTGGGAGGGCAGGTGAGGCTGGCACGCAAGGCCCTGGCTTGCATCAGGCAGGCTGGCAGTGCCCAGTGCCTAGCAGATGAGACTGGGCCTGGCCTCCAGGGGCTGCAGGGACTGGCACGCAGGGCAAGCCCCTGTCCCTGCACCCCAACAAAGACGCCCGAGCACATGGAGGTGGAGACAGAAAAGGCTTTATTGGGGGGGGCTGTCAAAAGGGCAGCAGCCCCTCACTGACCGTGGGGAGGATCTTTGCCAGTACATATGCCAGGTGGGTGTAGGTCTCCTCACACAGCACACGCAACAACAGGTGGTAGAAGAGCTCAGGGTCATACGAGGAGATGCAGAACTGGCCCTTGACAGTTCTTCTGTCAAGCTGAAAGCCTGGAGAGGCATCAGCTCAGGTTTGGCCCTTTTGTCCTGGGCTTTCGCTGTACTGGTCAAGTCTGCAGGCAGCAGACGTCTGCCATGCTCCTGCAGAGGCTCACTGCTGAGGAGGGCTGCAGACTCCTCCAGGGCATCCGTGCCTGATAAGATCATGGAGCACATCCTCCTGGAAGACTTATGAAGACATATTGAAGACAGGGAGGTGCTTACAGACAGCCAACATGGCTTCACCAGGGGCAAATTGGACAGACAGGAGCCAAAATGGACTGAGAGCAGCTGTGCGGAGAAAGACTTGGGAATCCTGGTGGACGAAACCTTGGACTTGAGCCGGCCATGTGCACTTGCAGCCCACAAAGCCAATCGTAACCTGGGCTGCATCCAAAGAAGCGTGGCCAGCAGGTGGAAGGGAGGGGATTCTCCGACCTCCGCTCCACTCTCGTGAGACCCCACCTGCAGTACTGCATCCAGCTCTGGGGTCCCCAGTACAAGAAAGACATGGTCCTGTTAGAGCGGATCCAGAGGAGGGCCACAAAAATCATCCAAGGTCTGGAAGACCTCTGCTGTGAAGAAAGGCTGAGAGAGTTGGGGTTGTTCAGCCTGGAGAAGAGAAGGCTCTGGGCAGATTTTCCTGTGTCTTTTCAATATCTAAAGGGGGCTTGGAAGAAAGATGGAGGGAGACTTTTTACCAAGGCCTGTAGTGACAGGACAAGGGGCAATGGTTTTGAACTGAAAGAGCGTAGGTTTAGCTTGGACATAGGGAAGCAATGTTTTACGATGAGGGTGGTGAGAGACTGGAACAGGTTGCCCAGAGGAGTTTTGGCTGCCTCATCACTGGAAGTGTTCAAGGCCAGGTTGGACGGGGCTTTGAGCAACCTGATCTAGTGAAAGATGTCTCTGCCCATGTCAGGAGGGTTGGACTAGATGATCTTTAAAGGTCCCTTCCAACGCAAACCATTCTATGATTCGATGACCTGGAGCAGCCCCTACCCAGCTGCTGGCCAGGAGTAGCACACTCCCTTGGTGCCCAGACAGCCATGGGCTAAGGAACATCCCTGGGCAGCCAGGAAGGCAGAGGAGGTGGTACAGGGCTCACCGGGGAGCGCTCTGGGTGCCTGCAGCAGCTCTTCCTGTCCTGGGGACAGCAGGTGGCCCCAGCACTGGGAGGAGGGAGGCAGGGAGGCAGGGAGTGAGGCCAGGACAGCAGCAGGACTTGAGAGAGACCACGCCTCCCGTGGCTGCTGATCATTTCCACGATGCACATTTCCTCCGTTCGCACCCTTAGCATATTCCGTGAGACTTAGGACATGTCTACAGACATGTAGACTGTATGGGGCACCACAAAAATAAATAATTTTCAGATTCCTGATTAACTTTCGTATTGTTTTGAGTTGGTTTCACTGAGCGTTATTACTCTTTTTTTTTTTTTTTTTTTCATATTGATTCCTTGTGCTTGTTAGGTGCGGTTGAATGTCTATCTGGCTTTTCTTTTGTTTCTTGGCAAGTCAATGAAGAGAGGATATTTGCTACCTAATTTGGGGGGAATTTCACATGGTTTCAAATGAACACTTGGCATTTCCAAAGGCTGGGTTCATGGTACAGCAATTATCATCTGATAAAAGGTGATTGAAATATGGCTTGAGTTGGAAACGTCTGAGAAAGTTCTTACTGCCATGAGTACAATACCGCACTGTTCATCCCAAGTCATCAGTAATTCTTGATTTAAAAATTAGAGCTCTGAAGACAGATGGCATAGCTGACCTGGTTCCATTCACCTTCACTCACATCATGTGGAGCTAACTCACTCATGCCTCTGCGTGCAGTATTTTGTGAAGGCAGTTAGCGCTTGCCAATAAATCTCTCAAGCATGAAAGCAGAGGAGTTTCCTTTGAACCACAGAAGGGCGAGAAATGTATCCTCACCTCAACGTTTTGTTTTCGATTAGGTTTCAAATCCCCGAATTATAAATCAATGTGTTTTGACAGGTTTTAACTGTGATTTTTATCAGTGGCAGGAACAGAGGCGATCATCTCCCTATCTGCTTACAGGAACCTGCATGGGTAAATAACCGGAATACTTCACAGAGTAGCGATCTTCAAATGGTTAATTAAGCCATCATAACAGCTATCTCTATATGTTAGTTTAAATATATATAAATGGCATCCGAATGTCAGGTATACTAATTCTGTTTATTGATATTTCTAAGTACTTGAGTTTGGGGGTTTGCTATCCGAGGCAGTGGCAGGTTTTAAAGACTGCTGTTTTATTCCCTGTGAAACAAATATAACAGCCTTTCTCCTGAGTACTGTAGGGGCACTCCGTTCTTCACGAAGAATAGTTGTTGCCTAGGTAATGTATCTGTAGCTTCTTAGTCTTGGAAAGAACTAGGGAGTGCCCAGCAAGAGGGATCCAGGTCAGGTGAGATGATCCCCACCAGGACTTGGATGTGCCTCATTTTCATGTTAAGAATCATGAAATAATTGCATACACGAGAGTCATCAATGCTATATTTAGACAACGAAAGCCTTGATGCTTGTACATTGTTCAATGGTACTTTTACTCCGCTTTGAACTATGCTCTGTCCATTTGCCATTCTGCTCCTTGGCCCTCAGGAGTGACTCATGGTAGAGGTTTAAGCAAGTCAGGAGAATGCTCATGCCGTTAGAAGACGGAAGCATATGTGAATACGGTAATGCCTGCACCGTGTTTAGCATTTCATTTAAAAGCATGTAAACCAGGATATCCTTAGAGGAGAATTTCCCCCTTTTTTGTCCATTTCCTGTTTCTGTGGTCCTTCTGAAGCAGTGAATTACCAGGAACTAAATGTATGCTTCATGACATGTCCTTTACTTGTCCCTGTGGTGATACCTGCAGAAGGTCTTTACCCTGAGGAAGGAACAAAGAGCAGCATAGAAGCAGAACTATTCCCTGGAGGTTAAAAAGATGTCAAAATCCAATGGCTTGGTTTTAGAAAGGAAACCCACTAAAAGTATACGAAAGAAATGGCCGAGACCATGAAAGCCTCTGTATCTGCTGAGTTTCAGGGAAGGGAAGAAATTCTATTCCAGTATTCGTCAACTGAGCCATGACCCAGTCAGGAATAACCGCCTTCGCCCACTGATGCAGGTTAATGGGCTGAAAACCCCTCACAGCAAATAAAGCTGAGAGTTGATTTGCAACAATAGCTGTGTATTGGACCTGCATAGGTGTTTAAATGCAGGCTGGTTTTAAGTTAAATAGCAAAGTGAAAGTCCTGGCCGCCTCTGGGGCTTCCTGAGGAGCCCTGACATTGGCAAGCAGTACCTCTTAGCTGCCTTGCGAGACGGCACTGACTTTGTGGGTTTGGGGAGATCACTTCTGAGTAGACACCGCCGACCCCCTCAGTTGCCCTCAGACTCCCCCGACCCCCTCAGTTCCCAGCCAGGCACCACCGATTACCTCAGCTCTCCCACATACACCCTTGCTCCCCGCGGTTCCCCTCACCAACAGCCCTGACGCCCTCACTTCCCCCGCAGACACTCCCATCCCCTCCCTTCTCCCAGACTCCTCCGACCCCCTCAGGCACCCAGGTACCCGCTCCCTTGCTGCCCCTCCAGAGACCCTGGCCCTGGCCTGCTCCCCGGCTCAGGGGAATACAGCGATGACTCTTCTGGCAGTAATGCAAGAAATGAACCTTTCAGGAACGTGTAAAGACAATGAGGCCACTCAGAACTTTTGCAAGGTGTATTTGCTATCGGTGGCGGTGAGTTTGTGTTTCTTGATGGAAATACATGAAGTCTTGTAGCTTCTGGGATTGTGTGACTGTGTTGGGGCGGTGCTTAGGGCACTGTGGATGAATCCAAAGCCAATACTTAACAGCCTGGGTTTTTTTCAAGCAAATCATGATGCAAGCGACACTCTCCCATTCTGATAATTTTGATGTTAAAAGAAGTCTTTGACAGAAAGAATGAGCAAGCACAAGGCCCAGAAATTGCAGACTGACCGGGAAAAGGAATGCTTAAACCAGCCTTTGAAGAAGATGTTAAAGCAGGGTAATGTTCACCATTTTGTTACTAATAATGAAGCAAAATCCTCTGCCAGGGAGTGTCTTAACGGGATGCTGAAAACCAAGATGTGGAGCTATTTTACAGCCCAGAACACCTTTTGCTACATTGACGTGCTGTCAGAGTTTATAAAGAGCTTGTCATGCTTTAACCCCAGTGGGCAACTAAGCACCACACAGCCATTCACTCACTCCCCCCACAACGGGATGGGGGAAGAGAGTTGGAAGGGTAAAAGTGAGAAAAGTCATGGGTTGAGATAAAAGCAGTTTAATAATGGAAATAAATAAATACAGAAGTTGTAATGAAAAGGAAAATAACAGAGAGAAACAGACCCCAGGAAAGCCAAGTGATGCAAATGAAAACAATTGCTCAGCACCAAAAGACCGATGCCCAGCCAGTCCCCGAGCAGTGGCCCCCCTGCCACCCTCCCCCCTAGTTTTATTGCTGAGCATTATGTCATGTGGTGTGGAATATCCCTTTGGTCAGTTGGGGTCAGCTTTCCTGGCTGTGTCCCTTCCCAATTTCTTGCGCACCCCCAGCCTACTCGCTGGTGGGGTGGTGTGAGAAACAGAAAAAGCCTTGACTCCGTGTAAGCACTGCTCAGTGCTTACTCAGGAAAACATCCCTGTGTTATCAACACTGTTTCCCGCACAAATCCAAAACATAGCCCCATACTAGCTACTACAAAGAAATTTAACTCTATCCCAGTCAAAGCCAGCACAGAGCTGTAACTAGAGTTACCCCAGAGCTGTCAGAGCCAGGCCTGTGGACGTGAACACTTCAGACTCGGCAAGGGTTTGGAAAACTGGAGATGGGGGTGTGTTTGAAATGAAAGGATCTGCGCCTCTGCTCCAAAAGGGAGACCACGTCAGGGTGTCTAGAACCAACGAGAGATTTGACAAAGGTTATGAACACACGTTCGCAAGGGAAATTTTCATAGTAGCGGAAAATGAGCGAAGGGGACAGATGCCTGCGTATCGCTTAAGAGACGATGGTTGGGAAGCAAGGGGGGGACTTTTTCTCTAAAGAACTTCAAAAAGTGGATCCTGACAAGGACAAGAGCTGCAAAATTGAGAAGACCATTAGAGCAAAAGGGAAAGGAGGAAAGTAACAGTTGCTGGTGAAGTGGCATGTCTGGCCCCAGAAATTTAGGGTAGGAGCTTCCCAGGTATAGGACATCTCGTGACTGGCAGTGGAGTGGGGGAAGAAGAAGGGTGGCAGACGGGATTTCTACGTGATGCTCCCCAGCAATGCCAGAAGCTGCCTGCAAAACACCGGCTCACACTTTCCCCTACAGCTGGTGAGGCCCCGTGGAGCTCTGTGGGAAGTGGAAGGTGAGGCTGGTAGAAACACCATAGCCAAACAGCTGGAATAGCATCAAGCAGGACACCATCTTTGAAATAGCACCGCAGGGCAAGCTGGGAATGGGGAAGATTGCATAGATCCGAACAATACCCTTCTGTACCTGTGCTGCAAGATTGTAAAAGCTGCCAATCAAACCTTGGAGCTGGTGAGGCTGTGGGTCTCATGAATTACCCACTGGCCTCTATTTTCAGCCAGCTGGATGTTATGCTGGGGGACAGACTGAGAAGGCAGAGCAAAAACTGCTGCCCCTCCTGCACCTTCATTGAGCTGCCTGTCAATCACAGCCCTGATGCGCTGTCCACGCACTTCTCCACAAAGACCCAGCTGGGCAGCAGGAAGATTAGGGGACTGAGGCATCGCTCAGCTCTGACAGCCCAGAGTAGGAGGACTGAAGTATTCGGACCTCTCCGCAGCCATCTGTTCTTTCAAGACAAGATTTTGGTGAATGGTGTGGATGTAAAAAACTTGGGCTGACGTGCAGCAAAGACAGCTTTTTTTTGATGAGCTCTCTGGCAGTTTGTCATAATTTATTCATTTATTCATAAATTAAATAACGCGATTGCTATTCCATCCCTGGGATAAGGACGTTCCCCATTATTGTAATTACTAGCTATAATCCAGTCTTTGCTTCTTTTTCTTTTTCAACTCTGCTATTCCCAGTTGCTCATGACATTTTATCTTTTTTCTTTCCAAAACCATTTGTTTCAACTCATTTTATTTCTCTTGCTCTCTTCTTCCTCGTTCCATCCTCTCACATACCAGTTTCACTACAACATAGTATCAGCTGAACATAACCACCAAAGTTCGTAATCCAAACAATCCCCCAACAAAATATACTTTAATGCTGTGTTAAGTTACATCCACCTCTATTTCCTGTTGCAATTTGACTTTCCCCTTCATTTTGCCCTTTTGTGAGTGGTTATGACTCACATCCATTCCTCACTGCCAGTTGTCAAATTCCTCAATATGCATGGGACCAAGGATCCCAGGAAGATAATCTGAGTTGGCCATGTTGCAGTTAGGGTAGGTAACCTGAAAGAAAAGACAAATCCAGCTTCATTCCCTTTGGCTATTAGATATTTTGGATATCCACTGCTCGGAAACGAGATGTTCATTACCCTGGTGGTCAAAGCACCTTCCACATGGCACTTCGAAGGAGTGTTTGTAATAAGCAAGGAAAACTTCCTTTTTGCAGGTGGTTAACCTGGACAGTTTGTCCTACAGCTAATTGATGATTATCTTTTTTGCCCAAAGTGAAAGTTACACAGGGGCTGCTATCAAAAGCTTTCCAGATCGGACTGCCAGTCATGGTCCGTCAATTGTTTCAGGCAGTGACTGCGTTGTTAAGGTGACGTGGCCACCCTTTAAATGAGGAGGTACTAGTCGAGGCTTTGGACTCACCGGTCCAAGTGCAAAGTGGTACTTGAGTCTTACGAAGTCCATTGCTGTGTTCAATAATACCATTAGACTGGGGATGGTACGGAATGTGGAAAAGGCATCAAATTCCTTGGGCTTCAGACAACCTGTGTATATTTTTATTTTTGCAAGTCGGATGGGGGTGGTGCACACTGAATGGGTGAGGGCAGCATATCAGGGGGTGGCATGGCACCCCGTTGCCATTGGATATTGTACTCTGTCAAGCTCCCTGTAAGCCCCGTTCCCACCACGATCCAGGCCTGACATCACAGAATCACAGAATCGCAGAATCACTAAGGTTGGAAAAGACCTGTAAGACCATCAAGTCCAACCATCAACCCAAGACCACCATGCCCACTAAACCATGTCCCACAGTGCCTCATCCACACGTTCCTTGAACGCCTCCAGGGATGGTGACTCCACCATCTCCCTGGGCAGCCTGTTCCAGTGCTTCGCCACTCTCAGTAAAGCAATTTTTCCTAATATCCAGCCTAAACCTCCCCTGGCGCAACTTGAGGCCATTTCCTCTTGTCCTGTCGCTAGTCACTTGGGAGAAGAGACCAACACCCCCCTCACCACAACCCCCTTTCAGGTAACTGGAGAGAGCTATAAGGTCTCCCCTCAGCCTCCTCTTCTCCAGACTGAACAACTCCAGTTCCCTCAGCCACCCCTCATCAGACTTGTGCTCCAGATCCCTCACCAGCTCCGTCACCCTTCTCTGGACATGCTCCAGCACCTCAATGTCCTTCTTGTAGTGAGGGGCCCAAAACTGAACACAGCATTCGAGGTGCGGCCTCACCAGCGCTGAGTACAGGGGCACGATCACCTCTCTACTCCTGCTGGCCACACTATTTCTGATACAGGCCAGGATGCCGTTGGCCTTCTTGGCCACCTGGGCACACTGCCGGCTCATATTCAGCTGTGCCGGCTCATATTCACACGCTATGTACATTGTCATCTCCTGAATTGTACTGGAGTGTGCCATTCCCTGGGTAAGGGGAGCAGGCTCCCTCATTATTTTGAGGACAGGCAACGGGGTCTGAATTTCAAAGGTTGTGTCTGATGCCATGGGTTCAGTATCTAATAGGGCTGTGTAAGCAGCCAGTAGTGATTTTTCCAAGAGTATATACCGTGACCGGGAACCTTGCCACCCCTTTGATCCAAACCCTGCGGGAGTTATTTGGGCATTAGTGGACCACAGTCTCCATTGGCTCAGCACTTGCCCTGCCACCGAAAGGTCCCAACACACTCTCGATCTCTCTCGCCAGAGTCCATCACCGAAATTCAAAATGTCCAGCGACTGCTCCAACACAGAAGGTGCCAGCTCTGCAAGCGGTTTCTGGCCTTCATCTTCCCTTGGCAGACCAGTCTGTCACCTAAATTGAAAATGTTTATAATGTTCCCAACATTCTCTCGCACTCTCTCCAGACCCCATCAACTAAATTCAAAAAGTCCAGCGACTGTCCTGTCACGGATGGTGCCAGGACTGAAAAGCTGTTGCTGGCCCTCACCTTCCCCTGGCAGCCCTTTCACAGCCCCACCAACATTTGGGCTCTGTGCTTGCTTACCCTTTAATTGTCCCAAAATGTGGAGGAATGGCTTAGTAACAAGGGACACAATCTGATTCCCATGAGCAACCCAGTCTTTGATGAGGGGGAAGGCTCAGAGGAAACCGTTAACTGTCCTTGAAAGCCTGTTGTGATAAGAGACAGTGGAATGGTAAACAAGAAGAAGGAACTACATCTGCGAAGAGGAGAAGTGCTCTTGTGCGTGCACAAGAGCACTGTACCAATCACACTCGCCGCCTTGGCGCGTGAACAGAGGCTGTAAGCCAATTATACAATTGTTGCGGACGCGTGTTCTTGGCATCTGTCTATATATACTCTGTAAGCTTGAATAAAGGGGAGAACGACTATACTCATATTGAGATTCCATCGTTACTCCGGGTCCGTCTCCCACTCCAACACCAAAACTCTCTCCACTCTCACCAGAGTCCGTCAGCTGAATTGAAAACGTCCAGGCACTGCTCCCACATGGCAGGTGCCAGGAATGAAAGCTGTTGCTCGCCCTCACCTTCCCTTGGCAGCCCTTTCACAGGCCCACCAACACTGGGGCTCTGCCCTTACCTTCGCTCTTCAGGGTTCCAACATTCTCTCTCAAACATGTTTGAGCCCAGCTCTGTAATGAAAAATGTCAGGAGAATGTTTACATATGGAAGGTGCCAGCACTGAAAGTGTTCTGGGCATCTCCATCCCTTGGCAGCCCTTTCACAGCCCAACAACGCTGGGGCTCTGCTCTTACCTAGCCACTTCACGTTCCCAACATTCTCTCACTATAGCGAAGGCGGATTCCAAAACAGGAAATGACGAGCGACTCCTCCCACATGAAGGTGTCAGGAATAAAAGCTGTTGCTGATGCTTACCTTTCTTTGGCAGCCCTTTCAGAGCCCTAGCAACCCTGGGCCTCTGCAATTGCCTAGTCACTTCATGTTCGCAACGCTCTCTTGTCTCTTTCACTCTGGCAAGAACTGATCACCAAAATTAAGAATGTCCAGTGACTGCTCCCACACGGAAGTGCCAGCACTGAAAGCTGTTCCCGGCTCTCACGTTCCCTTGGCAGCCCTTTACGAGCCCTTCTAAATACTGGGCTCTATGCTTGAATAACCACCTAACGGTGCCCTCACTCTCTCTATCACTCTCACCAGACACCAGCTCCAGAACTGAAAACATCCAGCGACTTTGCCAAAATGGAAGGAGGCAGCACTGTAAGCTGTTGCTAACGTTCACGTTCCCTTGGCAGCACTTTAACAGCCCAAGAAAGACTGGGGCTCTGCCATTGCCTAGAGACCTAATGAACCCTCACTCTTTCTCTCACTTTTGCCAGAGCACAGCTCTAGAATTGAAAACGTCCAGCCACTGCTCCCACGCGGAAGGAGGCAGCACTGAAAGCTGTTGCTGGCCCTCACCTTCCCTTTCAAAGCCACAGCAACACTGGGGGTTTTCACTTTCCTAGCCACTTAACGGTCCCAACATAATATCCCACTCTAGCCAGAGCTGAGATCCAAAATGTAGAATGTCCAGAGACTGTTCCCGCATGGAAGGGGCCAGCACTGAAAGCTGTTGCTGGCCCTCACCTTCCCTTGGCAGCCCTTTCAAAGCCCCATCAAAACTGGGTCTTTTCACGTGCCTAGCCACATAGTTGTCCCAAAACAATCTCGCACTCTTGCAAGTGCACAGATCCGAAATTGAAAATGTCCCGTGACTTCTCCCACACGGAATGTTGCAGGACAGAAAGCTGTTGCTGGCCCTCACCTTCCCTTGGCAGCCCTTTCACAGCCAACCAACACTGCGGTTCAGCGCTTGCTTTGCCTCCTAACAGTCACAAGGTGCTCTCTCTCTCTCTCTCTCAATCTTATAAGAGCCCAGCCCTGAAACTGAAAATGTCCAGCAACTGCTCCCACGTAGAAGGTGCCAGCACTGAAAGCTGTTGCTGGCCCTCACCTTCCTCTGGTAACCTCTTAAATGAACCACCAACTCTTGGGCTCCGTGCTTGCCTGGACTCTTAAAGGTCCCAATATCCTCTCGCTCTCCTGCTCACTCTCTCCAGAGCCCATCACTGAAATTGCAAAAGTCCAGCCATTGCTCCTACTCTAAAGGTGCCAGCACTGAAAGCTGTTGCTGGCCCTCAGCTTTGTTGCGTTTAAGGGAATGTACTTTCAAAATTTGTCTGTCAGAGTCCCAGGACTTTCACTGAGCAGATCCACAAAAATTGAAATCAGTTATTTTATTGAGAGCGACAGAAACAGATTCGAAATTGCCGTTGATAAATTCACTAACTACAGTAGTGCTCCTAGTTAAGGTTAATATTGCTAGAAAACTTGATAGTGATACAACAACCCGGGGATAACTTTCACCCAGAGGGTGAGAGGCGTAACGTGTACCCAGAGACGCGTCCCTGCCTGGGGTGGAGGAAGAGAATGCAGTCCGTCGACTGGTCCCTCAGGTATCGAGGTTCTTCTCTCCCACTTTAACAATCATTTTCTCTGTCTTTTGTCCCCAAAACTACAAGGTTCCCCCCCCACCCCCCCCCCCCCGCATATGTGACGTGTAGCATGATGTGGGTGGAGAGACGAGTGCTATAGTCATACATACGTTTAGCATGACCTCTATAATCTTCACTAGCATATGCAGGGGGGTGAGTTGTAGTGTGCATTTCACCGGTAATGAGGCAAAAGTCAGTTATCGGACACGAAGCCTTTTGAAGAAACAAAGAACCATTCATGTTTTTGTTATCTTGCTATCTTTGCTGACCACAAGCAGGGCTGTCCTGGCTCCACAGGGCCCCCTCCTTATCTGCACCCTGTGTTAGCCAGGGTGCAACAACACACAAGGCTAAACAACAATTACTATGATCCATGCAGTTTTCTACAGCCCAGCTGCAGGTCACTTGAGCGTGTTTACAATCCTCCTCGCCAATCTTCCATTATTTTCCCATGCTGCCCATGCTAACTTTTAGCAAATTAAGCTCAGGAAACCAGCTGGCATGGAGCTCTAGATGTTTTCTCTCAAAGCCATTTTTGTGACTGTGGTGTAAGCATGCCAATAGGCCCACATCTTCATATCATATTCTGCTGCTTGCAAAAATAGCCCTGTAGTTCTGTGTGTGCTACTGTCATGCAGAAAGCTAACCACGTAAATACCTGTTTGCAGGACTGCACAGTAGCTGCAGAACCTCATTTCATTTCTAGCCGGCGTTCTCCTAAAAATGAGCTGAGCGTTACCTGGGACAGCTCTTGAACACAGGACTGGGAGGAAACAGAAGGGATATGAAATGAATTAAAGGTATTATTAAAGACAAATGCAGGGAGTTAAACTAGTTTAGCCCTGTCCCTTTGCACAGCAGAACCAAGGCCTGGTTTGGAGCACCCGTATGGCTATACCTTGTCAGTGGAAGCAATGGGGTGCTGTTCCTCTTGAAGGAGGTGCAGGAGGACCCCTATCAGCACCCAGCTGAGCTATATGGTTGTTGAAGCATGGACTCCGTTCTCCTCTGGAGTTCAGTGCAACGGGTCGCGTGGGTGAAGCCTTTGTATGATTTCCTCCAAGTTAGATTTTACGTCAGCTTCAATAATAACCCATAAAGAAGTCAATGAAAGGATTTCTCCTGCCAACGTCCGCTAAGACTGCTGGAGAAGAAAAAAGAAGCTCTTCCCTTCAACACCCACCCTCCACTCCCAACTCCCCCCTCCCCCCCCCCAAAAAAAAAAGAAAATTCTCATTCACTCTTCACCCTTAATCCTTCCTTCTTCAAAGCTGTACGGCAGCCATGTTACAATGAAGTGATAAAGAGCTTACTTTGGAGCTAGAGGAGGAAAAAACCATAGAGGACTCTCAAGTCTCATTCCAAGGATTAAGAAACCTTAAAACATGGAGAGGGAACATCCTTGCTGCGCCCTGAGTTTGTCAGCCACCTTCTGCTCTTTCTTAGTCAAACACGCCAATATGCTATACTCCTGCAACTAAACTGTTGCATATTTTCGGAGGCTTATGTCTTGAATAACTATTGTTTCTTTTGATTTTTACCTTCCCAGCTTTTTTCTGATCTTTACTTTCTGGAGCTCTTTGATGCATTCAATACGAGAGAGAAAGCAAATGTAAAAGGGGGCTGTCTACTGTATTGACCAATCAAGTTCATTTCCAGTGACCTGACATGCCTTGTGATAGACAACACATCTAACTCAAAACATAACAAATCAGGTTTCTTTCTATTGTATGTTGTTTTATTGTTTGAAATCATGTCTGAGTATTTTTATTACATGTAAAAACCAAAGTGACTTGTATTACTAAGATTAAAGGCATTCTAAACTCAGTCAAACTAGAATTAAACGGCACTGTCAAAGTACTATCTAATACAGCAAATCCCCAGATGAGAATTAACAAATAGTGTTGGACTACAACTAAACCATTCCATTAATCCATAATCAACGCTTATGGATTCCCAAATAAGAAATCTGGAGAGAAAGCTGCCCTTTTAATTATACATGGTCTCAGTCAGCGCAGTAAGCTTATCTGAACATCTCGCTGTTAGCCCAGCTGAGCTACTTGAAAGTCACAGTTGCAGTCCTTGGTGCTTCTACTTAATTGGACTGTTACGGGGCAGATGTTTTCATGTGATTTCTCTTGCTCTCTTTACAAAAAATAAGTTTTACAGCAGAGCGCTGCTCTGGAAAGGCTGGCAGCTCTAGCTAAACACTGAGAAAAGCTAATTGATGCTGTGTGCTTTTTTCCAACATGAAGAGCATGCACAAGTTCAAAAATGTTTTGCAAGAGAGAATATGAAGATGAATTAAGAACAGAAACGCATTAAGGTTGGCTGCTCCTCCTTCACTTTTTTCACAGCAGGTTCCATTGGAGGGGATTTGTCACCATCGGTGTTCACCTTCTCCTGGGAGGCTTTTGCTGGTTTTCTTATATTGTCTGTCTTAGGAGGAACAGCCACCTCTACTTTCCGCTTTGTCTTGTCAGTTTTTGCTTCTGGCCTATCCTTCTCTTTTTTCTCCTTTTCAGGTGCTGCTTTGAAAGCCATAGAACCTGCTTCCATAGGCTCACCTCGCACAGGGGTGGCATCATCTCTGCTTGGGAGCATGAACAGAGAGTCCATTTTCACGTCTTCTGCTGTAAGTGGCTCTCTTGGTTTTCTCATTCCTTCTAACCACTCAGCATTGGGAAATCCTCCATTCTCATCCCCTTTTCTTCTCTTCCGGTGCTTTTTGTCTTTATTTCCTTTGTCACCTCCCAGTCGATGTTCCACCTCCTTCTCTTTTGATTTTGTAGGATCTTTGATGCCATGCCTCTCTCTTCCAGAAGTTTTTCCAGGGTAATTTACAGCTGTATTACACTTTTGGTGGCTCTGCCCACCACGATAATCCTGCCTCCGTCCCCGAGCATATGGTGAATTCTCTCGTCTGGTCCCAGGTGGACCAAACCTGTCTGGAGAAAAGTAGCCTCTTCTTGCATACGGCGGCGATCGTGAGTAGGAGCGAGAAGGGGACCGACTAAATGACCGAGAGTAGGAGCGAGAGCGGGAAGAACCGGATCTTGACTTGGAGTAGGTATACAAACTTGTAGAGGAAGATGAAGCACTACAGGGAGACTTGGGCCTTAAAAACACCACAACACACACAGACAAAAAAGATAAGTTAATTCAAAACAGTCACTCTCCCCATTTTTTTTCCTCCCAAATTTGGTTTGTTTTCTTTTTTCCTCTCCACATGCTTACGTCAAAGGTTCTTTCAGCTGCTGGCATAACGCTACTGCAAATTGCAGAACTTGCAAAAGTTTCTGCTTACAAGACAGAGCAGCTGCTGCTTTGTTAGTGTAAAATCATACAGGAAGGGTAAGTCTATTTCCACTCACTTCTATCACATGATCGATCTCCCACAGCTATTGATTGATTTACGGTGGTGTAGCCGGGCCTCTACTGGCACGTGAACGTGCACATTTTTCACTACTCCGCAACTACATGCAGTGCAAATCATTTTTGTTGCAGTAAGATGCAAAAAGAGCAAGTCTTAATGGCTACAGTGCACTATCACTATCACTTCCATCTCCCATGTGCCGAGTGCCCACTGCTCCTCTGCGGTGATACACTCCTTGATATGCTTAATACTTCCCACTTCTGATCTTCAAAGTACTGCACAGATATGAACTAATCTTCTCTCAAACTTCTTTTAACTTTTGTTTTATCTTTCAGATTTTATAAACACAATACACCCTGACCAGCTATCTATAACAAATATATACCAAAAGGAAGGACTAACTTGACACTGCAATAATAGATACCACAGACTCCTCTCTCTCCAACTGAGAGAAAGCAGCTTGGCTATTTGAGATGACTAAATAGAAGAAATTCAAAATTGCCATAAAATGACAGCGTTGACTCTTCCAGTACTTTGCTCAATCAGTATCAACTAAGTTGTTAAAAAAAAGAATGTTGGAGGTTGACTTCTATTGGGAAATCAAGTTCTTCATCCCTGTTCAGCTAGTAATCAAAAGGCTGGCTTTCCACCTGACCCTTTAATTGTATTTCATTTTCATATGTAATTATGGTTTCCTCAAAGAGCGTTGATTTTTCAGAGTCCTCTTTTCGGTCACGTACTGGAGTTCTATTTTCAATAATCTTACCGCAAGCACAGATCCCCTTTGTTAAAGCCAATTCAAATGAAGCCATTTAAAAATGAATTACCACTTGTACTCTCCACAACGACCTGTGCATACGTTTTGCATTATAAACCAGCTGTTGTGTAAGCTATGTTTTACGGCCTCATTTAACAGGTTACAAGTCGTAATATATTGAATTTCTGTGGAATACTTACAGTTCCCAGCCCGGTCTGCCACCTGCTGAGCGAATTGTACTGGCACTCATTGGGCGACCTTTTGGAGTGGGGAGAGGGAAAAGAAAAAAAATCCCACTCAGTTTCTCTGAAGATCATCTTTTTAAAGAAATTCTACAGTTATAGTTACTTACCGGTGGTGGGTATTGATTGTCCTTGGGGGCCCAGAAGGCTTGGTAATGCTGGTTGTCTTGGCACAGGAACCTGATAGCCCTTGTGAATCAATGCAAACAGTCGGAAAATAAGCTCTACTAAAATACAAGAATCACTGCATATCTTGAAATAAAACTCACGTTCTCTTCCAACAAACTGCTGGCTGACAGAGAGGAAGATTTAGAAAGTTCAGCGGCACTCACCAGAGCAGCAGGAGGTGTAACAGTCAGGAGCGGTGGTGGAGGTGGTGGCGGCTGCTGTGGCTCCTGAATCTGCTGACGGAGCCTCTTTGTGTAGCCAGTTCCATTTTTGAAGTTGTTCACAGCCTAGAGGCAGAAAAACATTGACAAAAAGCTAATGGGAAACTTCAGTAGAGAGACAAACAAAGGCCTGCACAGAGTAAAATTGCTTGTGTCTTCCTGTAAATGCTATCAAGCCTAAAAGAAATGGACGTACAGATATATGAACACATCACATTAAACCCTGATACTAATGATTGGTAACTCGGAGTATCTGTATTTAAAGTACTTCAGTGTTAGCTCCAAACTTGAAAGTGAGGCAATCATGTTAAACAAAAGTGGGACCTGAACTTGCCAGATTGTCTCTTCCCTTTCAGCTTTTAAGCTCTTTTTCTTCCCTTTCAGCTTTTTACAAACTGCCTTTTCTTACAAACAGTTTATGTGAAAGGCATAGTGTTACCTTGCGTAGGAACAGGTTGGCAATTAAAGCGTCAGGAGAAACATCGGTTTGATGACACGCTGGGCAGGTATGCTCCTCAGAGTCCAGTAATGCTGTTCTAATACCTGTGAATCATTAGAATCATCAGAATAGTTTTAGCCAAACTAAGGCAATTTTGGGGGTTCTAGCCAAGTATAAAAACACGTATATGATTAATGGGTGAATATGGTCTTGAATTGAGAGCATGAAGCTCTCCATGTTCAGTAATGTAAATAACTTCT
Source organism: Gavia stellata (assembly GCF_030936135.1). NCBI lineage: Eukaryota > Metazoa > Chordata > Aves > Gaviiformes > Gaviidae > Gavia > Gavia stellata. Next base: position 3,461,843 of record NC_082626.1, read on the forward strand.
AGTATGCAGCAAATCACTCCAGAGTTTTGAAATTTCACTGTTGTAACATTTGAAGTCGTAGAGTAGGCTGTGTCTTGATGTTTCGACTAGTCTTTGTTCCGCTACCTCGTACAATGAGAAGTCACCAACCTCAAGGCTCCTGAATAAAACACATCTCAAAAAAGCATTAGGAGGTTTGAGTTCTGAAGGTCTTAAGCAACTGTCCCATGGAGAAGAATGTGGATTAAATGCCTAACTAAATGCCCTTTGTGGCAGACCACAGTGAGTCACCAGAGTTGGCTATCTAATTTTGTATGAGAGAAAGGGCTGTCGACAAACTAAATGCATTCGATATCTAATACTGTAACCACCTGCACAATTACGCACTCTTCTCATACTCGTCCTTCCACATGTAAAGAGGATTTAACTGGATATGTAAAAAGGGAAAAAAGGTTTCTGCCTTTTTTTTTCCGTTTATGCAAGAGGAGTCCTTTCCTATTCAGGGGATACTCAAGTGTTAAGTAGAACTGGCAACAAAGTAATGGCGTTATCTCCTACTTCTGCTTTCAGAAGATCAGACGTGATGTTTTGAAATAACAAACATGGGAGTAACACTTACATTCGTCACAAAAACTGTTTCCACAGCAGGGAATAACAGCTGCATCAGTCATTAGCTCTTTACAAACGGGACATGACAACTCATCTGGAATGGGATCATCGGAGGAGGAGGAGGAGGGCTCCTCTGGTGAAAAGGGAGGCTTTTCCTTCTTTCCTCTAGCATAAGCTTCCCTAGAGGGCAGGTGGAGAAGGAAAAAGAAACCAGTCAGAGATGGGTAAAGGAAAACTCTTCCAAGCTTTTATCAAAGGGCAGATAATAGATGGAACTCTGCTCACTCCACATTTGGCTTCTAAAAAGTCGGCATTTAGTTTAAACTACTTTCCTATAGCCACAATACTGGAAGAGGGAGGGGGGAACACTTTTCCTTCTGCAGAACTCTCCCATTCATTGGGATCAACTAAGAGATGAGCTCAGACTAGAAAAATCATTTTTTGACAGCTAGAAATCAGGTGAAGTGAACCCCACCACTCCTTTGCCAGAGGCTAAATGTAAATGGCAGGCTCAGGATGAAGTTAGTCTCCGAATAATTACGTTTTATAAATGGAAGAAGTCTACGGTGCAGCTTCTACAAAAGGAGATCCACGACAGAAAAGCAGAAGTGCGACCAAGTGCATTTTCAAACAGCCACTCTTGTCAGCACACAGTAGTATTTTCTTAGTTTAGAGCAACAGGAAAACCTCAGTCTGTTTCACACATGGCATTTGACAAGAGTCAGAGGGGGAGGAAATCTCAGTCCAGCAGCTCTGTGTTAAATTTTGCAAGAAGCCTTTGAAACATAAAAGAGAAGCAAAACGAGCTTTCCAAGAGAACGACTCCACTGTGAACACGACTGAAATGTTTTGCAGAAATACAGATTCTTAGCACACCACAAGTTGAACCAACTTCCAGGGGCACGAACAGTAGGACCACCCTATGTGAGTTCTAGAAAGTATCACCGATTTTAAGGTTAAGACACAATGACAATGCTTCCTCCCCTGTAACTACAGAGGCTGGCCAACTTGGTTGCATTGCCACTCAGGCATTTAAGCATGGTTTTGCTCGTTCACTTTTTGGTCAGTCCAACTAATGCCATACTTACGCATTAATAGTTGGTATTGCGTATTTTCCAGCGCTTGTCAGCATAGCACCCTTTGTGTTGGGATCTTGCACCTCCATCATGAAACTCCTTGGAATTCCTGTGCTCTTTTTAAGTCTGGGAGCAGACTCAAAATTTTTGTTCTGTTAAGAAAAGCCATGCAGACATATCTCATCTGATGACCCGCACTTAAAATGACATTTCAGTGATTATTTTACGCAGCAAAGCCTTTCATCCTCTCCTTTTGCCTAGCGTAAGGGTTGCTCAGCTGAAATACTGATTTTCCTAAATGAGTATCGTCAGCATGTTCCAAAGGCTGGAGCAGTGTTTTGAACTCAGTCGACATTCTTTGGCTTAACTTCAGGTTCCTCCAGGGTGAAATATCCCTCAGCTCAACCAGAGACTCGTGCAATTAACACACGCAAATATTCAATGGATGGGGTCAACAGAAACATCTTGGTTTTATACAAAATACAGAAAATGGTGAACTGTCATTAAAACCACAGTTAAAACCACAAAAATTCCCAGTAATATTGAAATACATAAAAATATGCATGAAAGTTCACAGAGAAAGATCTATGGACATATTTAATGTCTATGACCTAGAAAAAAGAAAATTTCACATTTGTAATTCCAGGTCTCCCTTGAATTTTGAAGGGCTTTGCAACATTGCCATATAAAGTGCATTTCACCCCAAGAGAAACAACTCTTCATATGCGTGTTCATGTATTTGTTACCTAACTGCCAAGGTAAAAAAAAAAAAAAACTAAGACCAGAAGTCCCCCACAATCTTACCCCATTTGTCGGGCAGTCCTTTATATAGTGGCCAGGGTTTCCACAACGAAAGCAAGTATATGACGGTGGAGGTGGACCCAAGGGTTTCTTCATGTAACTAAACGTTTTTGGGGAGAAAAAGAAGAAGATATGCATGTGTCTCTTGTGTTAAAACAAACATCTCTACCATTTTCCCATCAGCTTCAAAGAACAGATTTGACATTATCAGCACTTACCTGGTTGGTTCATATCCACAGCAAGACTGCATCATCATAGCTTTTATTTTGTCTTCTTCGGAAGCATTGGCTTCAGCCAGATTGGTGGTCTGTTTAAGAGGTAATTATTGGATGCACACATTAGAACCACATTTAAGCCCACACAGCCAAAGACAGCACCACTCACCCAGTCCTGTAAAGAGCAGCACAACGCTCGCTGAGGTCGCATGAAAACAGCTGCTTAGGCTCTGTTTGGACCTTACCTAAAGACCTGTCTAATCGATCCCGTTTTCTTCCAAGTGGACTGAAGCTATGTGTAGAAAAAATTAGACTATCCACTGCCTTTAAACTGATTTTTAAGCTCCAGACTATTTGAAGGAGAAGATGTCCACTGTACATTTAATTGAGAAAGATGTACGCAAATATCACTAGTTACATTTTGCAGCATTAAAAGGACACACAACTGAAGAGCCGGAGAGGTTGTTTCTCCTTGCTGAAAGCCAGCTTCAGACACAGAAGCCTTAGAAGGAATCAAACTTTTTATAACCCCTCAGCAAGACAAAAGATTCTTCTCTAACTTCTCTATGTTAAATGATTAAACTACAGTAAGCAGAACCTGCAGTTTTTTCCAGCTGACTGTGTCCTTTTAACGTACAAATTGTAATCCAAACCTTATGCAGAACTAGATCTTCCAATTATTGATGGCAGTTGATTGTTTTTAAGTAGTATTTGTTCAAATGTTTTTATCACACACTAGTCCAGGTACAAGCAGGCTCTAAGGGAGTGACTGTAAATGATGTGGACTTTCAAGCACCTATCATTCCGACCAACCACTCATGTTTTTCTTCTTCTATGCATGCATTCACAAAAGCAACCAACTACTTTCAACATTTTATTAAATGGGTGTTTCATACAGACAGTAACATTGTCCAGATCGACATCTCTGAGAGCGCTTCCGTTAACGTTTACAGAAAACTTTACAGATACTTGACTAGTTTGTGTGAACCCAAACGGTTTACAAAACACATCCAAACCCCACAAAACGTTCCCAGGAATAGAGCAAAAGTCAAAGATGGCATTTAATACATAGTAAGAGTCAAAAAGAAAACTTTTTACAACACATTGCCTCCATGCTAAGCCAGTCTGCACAAAAGAGGTTAGAGGAAGTAACAGTCTGGAGCTGCTTTATGCTATGTCCCTGCATTTTTCTGATATACTTAAATTTCCTCGGAAGCTTACATGTGTACACCACTTGGACAGTTTTCCACATTTTAGAGTAAAACTTCACAGGAGTTTACGGAAACAAGGACACGTTTAGGGACAGCACTAATGGAGACCAATTTCTTTTGCTGGCTACCTTCCCAAGGAATTTTCTTGTTTGTGTTTGGTTTGTTGTTTTTTTTTGCCAAATGGACCCAACTTAATTTCTGCAGTGAGAGATGGAAGAAGGTAGCAGTGGGAAGAGCTTTCTCCTTCTCGGAAATGAACTCCAGCCTTTCTTTTCAGAACAAAGAACTAGCTCCTCTGCATTAGGCCCTGCCTTCTCTCATCTTTGTAACTTTAAAGACTAGTCATTTCATTGGCTAGCACTGTGCCTTTTCACAAAGTGCCACCACTAGTGCTTTCCCAGAGAAAGTTACACATTGTTGAGCAAAAAATGCAGGCAGCTCCATGGCAAAACATGGCATTACAACAGTTTCAGAAGGTCACATCTGCTAATATGCCACACGTACCCCTTGGTCTAGTCCTATAAATAGTTAGGTATATTTACACAATTGACACAGCCTGCGTTCAAACAAAGTCTATTGTGTTGTCCACTCTCTAGCTACTCTGATTTATGAAATCGTGCAGCATTCAAAGAATGGATCTATAACTATAATGACTAGAAATTGAAAAATAGCCATGCAATTGTCCACGTTCCAGAAACGCCTCTAATTTGGCTGCTGCAAACCCCCTGAAATGTCCGTAACTTAGAGCCAACTAAATTCTTCTGTGAAAATTGTGTGAGTTTCCAGTGCAAAATTAACGAAAGGTATGAAAAATGGTAAACAGCTTCTGAAGTGCTGCTTCTTTGTGTCTTGAAGACGAGTAATACTGCAACATTACGTTGAGGCTGCTAAGGTACTCCCCTTCTATCTTCCCAAACTGGCGACTACTCTTCACAGGATAGTATCAAAATACACACACACTTTAAAGTTAAAAGAAATACTTTAAATTCTTAAAAACTACATTCAAGCTTTGCTCACATTACAACAGTTATCCAGCTACAGATCACAGTATAAGATTTAAAAAGACGAAGCAAACCCTTTTTTTTTTTAAAGTATTTGACAAGACTCTCGAGATACCTTAATAAGCTGGGCCAGAGGAATCGGTGCGGAAGAGTCATCAATCTGTTCAGAAAAAATTAAACACACGTTCAAGTTCTACAATCAAAACATAGCAATAGTTAACCTCTACTGTAGCCTGAAAGTCTGCACTATATCCTCTGAGTGTCACGGAAAGAGGCATTTCCAACCTAGTGTAATTTGTATTTGTTCCAAACAAAGTCCAAACCTATGACAGCTTAAGAGTGCCTATGTGGTTAATGAGGAGAAACAACAATAACCAAACCTGCTGGAGATCAACTTACTGCTCCAGAGTATCTCAGAGAGGGACCCTTGTCTAATGTTTACAACTGCTTAGAAGTCAAAGGGCTAAGGAAGCTGCCAATTCTCAGCAAAAAAAAGGATTTGAAAAAAAATTTAAGTTTATTTGAGAAGGAAGCATCACTACAGGAAACTTATTTTCAGGGTAGTTTGGAAATTAATCAGTGAACGTCTCCTCACTTACAAATGCACATGGTTATGCTTTTTATGAACGCAGTCTAGTTGCCGGTGAAAATGAAGCACAGGCAGATCAGCCCTGAAACACGAACTCTGCCCCTCCTGTCAGTAAGTTTAGAAACGCCAAACTCACCATACCCCACAAAACCCCAATAAAAATGCCAACCCAAAACATCAGCCATAGCAGTAACCCACCACTTTGTCTAGAAAAAAAAGAAACTGCTCAAAGTATTGAAATAAAGGTGTTTACCACGACAGAGTAGCCTATAAAAACTGATTTCTTGTATTTTATTAGACCACAGGCCATACTCTCCAAATTGGTTATGGAACTGTGAGAATTTAATATTATTCTCCTTGCTACCAGTCCAAAAGCAATTTCTAAGGATGATGAAAACATGGACTCAGAGCACAATCCTGTCATTTTTTTCTCCATTGCAGCCACACTCCTCCCTCCCTGCTGCCTACTGGAACAGCTTGCAGGAATGAAGTCCTCAGGCCACGGGGTAGTAATGGACTGCAGTGTCTAGTGAGAACTAATACCGAAGGGCAGTTTTGCCACAAGTGAAAAGGGTAACTCTTCTCTTGTTCCTTTTCCAGCATATTGAATTACATTCTGCCACCAACAGCACTTCAGCTTACACTAGTAAAACATTATCAGAAAGACACCGGAATCACTGCTTACGATGTCTGAAGTGGTTCAAAAACATGGAAAAAATTTCACCATGTAAACTGAACAGCTCCGCATGCCACTCTTCTTTACTTGTGGGAAACCAGGCCTATGTTCTCTCCTGGCAGGCACAACCACTGTCACGTGGTGCTTTTTCAGCAGCAAACAAGAAATGAGGAAAGCTCTCGACTGGAGTCTAGCATTAAACAGTCTAATATTGACCAGTAACTGAAACAGAGCAGTTAATCAACTATTAATTAGTTCTTCTGGTTTTTAGGAAGAGGTTATTATATGGCCTGCAGGCAACAGTCTCATTTCTTAACGGAGGTGATAGCACTCCTTTCTACTAAACAGCTATCAAAAGCAGCAAATAGATAATTAATGTACTATTTAGTACGTTTGCCCAACGGCCACCTTCCAATCAGCCGACATTCTTGTGTCTTTTTTTTTTCCCTTTAAATGTCTACTGGAGTATTTCCTGCCAGCCCCTCCAGTCAGTCAAGTAGAAACAACATCTCCATGAAACGTGTATACAGCCCTAAGGTAATACTGCAGAAGAACTGGGGGGGAAAAAACCCCACACACCAAAAACTAAACCCAAAACCCCAGACTCGACAGTCAATGTATTAACTCCCATTTCAAACAGAAGACTAAACAGAAACTAACACAAAGCAAGTGGGAAAGGGGACAGAACAGAGGACGAAAAGGTTAATTTCACTGCTGGGGTGCTACATTTAAATTACAGTGGTTTCCTAAAACCCGACAGCTTGGCTAAACTACAAATTCAGCCAGGAAGGATCCCAGTTGTGCTCAACAGCGCTAAAACGATGGGCACGACTCTCTGCATTTCTGCAGCCTCTAAGGACAAATACCAACTAGAGATCCTTGCAGCTACTGACATAGTAATGCTAAACCAAAAAGGATCCCCTTTCTTGCCTTGGCTGTAGTAACAGTAGGCCAGCAGCACAAATTTGGAAGTGTACAACAACAACAGCTAACATAACAGCAAGACAATGAAGGAAGAGTTAAAGTATCAGCTTTTGTGCAGCCTTTTTAAAAATATCTTAACTAAACTTCATTTTGCTGCCTTACTGTTCAACAATAATTGGCAAGCTTTCCAGTGGTTTATTCCCACCACAGTAAGATCCAGGTTCTGCTTTGAAATACCTACAGAAATACGTGTATTAAAAAACCAACCAAACAAAACAAACCCCCCACCCTTCAGACCAAGACCTGAGCTAGCTTTAAGAATAAAGCTCATTGTGCCTCCAAGCCTAGAAGCACCTGAGACTGCCGTGCTTTGACAGTGAGAGAGAGAGAGAGGACTTGTAAAGAGAGATGCAAGGCTTCCACCCTCCCTGTGGCTACCCACAACCCATGTCAGGTACAGTCAGAGCAAACAAGAAGGGAATGTTTTTGCCTGGTCTTTCATTTACTTTAATTAGTTCTAACAAACACTAAGTCTTCCCTCCCACTCCAGGAGTCTTCCTTTTTCTGTGTTTTTTTGGTTTGGGTTTTTTTTTTTTTTTTTTTTTGAGACATCTATGTTAGCTTATGGTAAGATGCTACTTAGAAAGGTAACACAGACATGCCAGGGAGCACACGAGGCTAATGTTTATAACAATAACAATAACAACAACAACAACAACAACAACAACAATAATAATAATGTTTGAACATGAGAGTTGTGTTTATACACATGCTAGTAAGCAAAGAGGAAAACAACTGTTTTCAGGAAATAAAACCCCATCAGAATTAGACCAAATACTCTAAACGTGGTTTACATAAATGCATTACTTTAACTGCTAGGGTCACTGGGCCAGTTAAACTAACTCAAAATCACAATGAGAGGCATTCATGTCCAAAAAGGAATTTGAACCAATCAGTGATAGAATTATGGATGTCAGATTTAGACGTAGTGGTTTTAGACCTACCTACAAAAAGTTTTCAATTTTAAGTTGATTGCCTACCATTCCACGAGCATCAGAGGCTGTATTCTTCACAGAACACAGACCCAGAGTTCATGAATTTCTAGATTAAGTTACCCTAACACCTTATCAAGTGATCAGATCCAATGATCCAGGGTTAGTGTAATGCCTCACACCGTTCCAGTGAAGAAAAAGCAGAATGTGAAAATGGCAAAAAATACACTCCAAACACCTTTTATTGCAAGAAACAAAAAGCACACAACAACCTATACAAACATCCAGATTACTAGCTGTCGACAGACAGCTGTAGAACATGGCACCATGTTCAACTGTGCAAACCTTGAGCCTACACGATCTAAAAATTATCATACGTTACCTGCACAGTACACAGTCATTCAGGAAATATTCTGGCATATTCAATGTGAAACACAATGCATTACTAGGCACAAAGACCAAGATTCACATTAGAACTGTGCAAACGATGGCATGACTCAGTTATTACTATGCTGAATCCAATACATGGTATTCACAACATATACTATGGTTTACTGGAAAATATATTAAGTTAATGTTTGGAAAATTAATACAAGGCTACATTGTTGAGAATTAAGTGCAGTGTGGAGAAAAAAGTCTGAGATGGTGTTTTTACATACTGCTTTTGGTGTTCCACTCACTGGCTCAGTTCGACTTCTAGAAGAAGAAATCAAGGAGATGAGAACTTAAAGCACTTGTACCCAACATCAAGCAGTGAAAACACGTTATAAAACCTGAACATCAAAACATTATGTTCTGATAGGCTAGTGAATGGGGAAATTTCTTCCTATACATAAACTCGTCTCTCTCTTTTGATAACATTCAATGCATTAAACACCACCCCCCCACCCCCCAAATCCCACGTCTACTTTGTCTGAAATCACTCGAAGACTTAGAGATCGAGAACACAACAGTGCAAGAGGAAGTCTTCAGACATTTTGTCTCTGCTGCGTTAAGTTTTGTGTTCTTAAATGCTCAACCCTCAAGATAATGAAGGTAACTTTAGCCAATCCCTATATCCCGCCCTAGTCTTACAAATAGCTACCAGAGAGAGTACTTTAGTTTCTAAGAAAGAACAGCGGTAGTCGAGACCCTTTGAAGCGCTAATTTACTTAAGAGAAAAAAATCAGTCATCTGACAAAGAAATAACAACAGTGTCAGCAGCACAGTCTTCAGAACAGTGTTTCTTTGTGGCAGCCCAAGCACTGTGTTCAGATATCTACCGTACTTAGCCATGAAAGTGCCAAAATACTACATGGGTTACATATGCTACATTGACTAAAAATAGTAGTAGACATGTCACCTGAAAGCAGTTCCCAGGGTTTTGTGTGCTTTAGGAGCCCTGTGACAAAAAAAAAAAAAAAAAAGGTCTTAATTGCCAGAATTTGCTTTAAGAAAATCTTGAAAATGCTACAATATCTTAGGAAATACTTATTACATTTGAAACCTTGCTGAGCTTCCACATACTCCTTGATCTGTATCTGCATGCTGCTCATCAGGAATCAGACATGCAACCACTGATATCGTTAACAAACCATTCACACATCATCCAAAGTGTCCCATGAGCAGAGGCAATTCAAAGGCTGCTGTGGAACTGATGTCCAAATAGAAAGGCTCATGCTTCCTGCCACTGCTAGACCACCACCGGGCTCGCAGTTAGAGCCATGTACCTCCTGAAGATGAGCAAGTTCGAGGAGATACTTTAGATTGCCACACAAGGGTTTCTTCATCCACTGACCCTGAAGAACATACTCCAAGGCGAGTAACGCATTTTGAAGGCCTCTCCACCATTACAACACACATTCATCATTCCCAAACGTTAACCACTCTACCAGTTGTTTCTGCAATGTTTCCAGCTGAAGGAATAGAAAGCTAATCTGCCTGGTTAATTTTCAACGTTAGAACAGCAGTGCCATTCCTTCCTTACCCCCACATCCAGCTACTTCTTTGATCTTTGAGGCTAGCAGCACCTATCCTCTCGTTTTAGGGCAGCGTTACAATAGCAGGAGAGGGTGACATCCAACCAGTAAGGGAGGATGCACTGACAAGACAGCACTAAGCATCCGTATTTCGATTAACCCCCCCAAACAAGGCCACGTTTATAAGCACAACGCTGTGGCGTCCCGAATTACTAGGCAGTGCCTGAAAGCACTGCAGCAGCTACTGCAGTAATATGCCCAAAGTTTACATGCAGAGCCACATAAAATCAGGGGTTTTTGCTTGCAAATGCTTCATGGGCACCAGCACGCTGCTGCAGTGTTTCTTCAAGACACACTGTAACTCATCAGTCTACTTGATTTATGAGAACCAACGTTAGAAAGACATGGCAAAACCACACGCTAATAATAGCTACTGATTGTGGTGGAGAGGCGTACCTTTAAGGCGGCTGGAAAACATGGCCATTCAAACAATGCTAATGTAGCTGATACAGAACGGGACTGTATGAATACATACATGACATGCATTTGAAGAGCTGTAATTTTAATCAGTACACCCGATTCTCTGTCCTCCGTAAATCTTAGGAACACAGAATTAAAACCTGGAGCACAGATACCAGCTTAGGGTAAAAACAGACAAAGAAAGACAACCAGTAACATTTAGGAACGTGCGGAACTGCTTACTGAGTTTCAAGTTTGGAAAGGATTAACTGTTCCTTCATCGTGCTCGCACAAAAGGCAATACACTTTAGGATATTGTTGTTCTTCTCTTGCCTGAAACAGGCACTGTCTTTAGGAAACAAATAGGAATCACTTGTGAACGGAAATTCTTGTTTGCCTGGCTGGCCAGCTGGCAACCCTTGGTCTTTCCTCTATAGCTAGTATGCAGAACCCCCAGATTTGGGGCGTAAGAATACCTGCCATATCCCGCCCCCCTCCCCCAAATGCAAGAAATAGTTAAACACTCAGAATCAGACTCTTCTGAGACGGGAACAAATTACAAGTTTACACTACAGTGCGTATCTCTCTTTACTATAAAAGCAATAAAAGCAAACACATATAATAAGGAATCTCTCCACCTAGAGGGAACAGGATCTACAACTTGGATCTCAGAACAGTCAACCCCAGGAACAAACCCCACAGAATCATCTTACAAGTTACCATTGTTGGAGTTCGAACCCCGTGCCCCAGCAGGCCAAAAAATGTAAGTCTACTTTGGGACAGATGCGCTAAAATCTACCCCCTGACAACAAAACTTAACAGCAGCTTTAACAAGAAAGATACAAGCGGAATGCCTCTGTAAACTAGTATCTGTAAAAAAAGTCAACACACTGAAACCCCTAACAAAGAATACAATGCTTTATGGATACTTACAGAACAAAGGTTTTGCTGGTAGCTTTAACTCCTCCCACAGGGATTCTTCTAACAATTACCGATGAGTTCTTAGGAATCAGGGCATGATCATCTGTGTATTCTGAAAACAACATAAAGACAGACATAAACCAACATAAATTCAGGTTTGAGAATCAAACACAAGCAGCAAAATCTCCCTCATTTTTTAAAATAGTTTGAATGCCAACAGCAAAATGGTCTCAAAGGTCACTAAAGGAGAGTCTGCTAATGCACGAGGTTCTTTCCTCATCTAGCTTAGGTTGCTTTGGCTTCCGTTAGGCTACAAAACCAATAGACCTCTGGAGAAAAACAAACCACAGCAAAGTCTCACCTGCATAAACCAGATTCTAAAGCCTGCCTAGCTTGCCCTGCAGCAAACCAGGCACTTAGCTAAAGCACGAAAACTCTGCGCCGTCGCTTTCATAGCTCTTAACTGAAAACGCTTCACCTGTGCTGCTAGTGCTCCAGACTGACAGAACACAGAAGAGAGCCTGCCATGGCTGCCTATTTCTTGGGGCTTAATCCATCAACAACCACACTTCTCAGCTGCTCAGTGCTTTGCATTTCAATGGAAACAGCACTGACGCCCAGACAAACAATGGTAGATCACGCCAGCTGCAGTTCTGGAAGCCGAAAGCAGCTGTTTCTACCTGCTGAACGGAGTCATACGGAGTATTCCTTCTGGTCCAGACCACAAATCACCAGATTAAGACCAGTCCAGAGTCTCATGTTTGTTCTGTTTGGGTTTTAATTTTGCCTGATAAGCAGAATAGCACATTCTCCAAGTGTTTGGAGTCAGAATGTTACAGGGCAGGCAAGAGTACTCAAGAAACCTGAGTTCTGGAGTTTGCAGTTCTTCCACTATATTGTGAGAACATCTATTGTAAAAGACAGGTCAAGAAATCCAGATCAAATTAAAAGGAGGCAAGTTTAAATGCATCATTCTCGAGTATAGGCTTTTTGAAGGGAATTCTGCCTTTATAGAACTTGCCTCTGCAGTAAGCATGGAAGAGGACACCCCCCCACACCCCCCCGCACCTTTTAAAATAGGTCCCAACCATCCATTTTGCCTCCCCAGCATCTTAAAGAGAGTCCATCACATCAGTTTTTTCCACTGGTATTTAAAATCCTGTTTCCTTTTAGCTTACATTAGCATTGCTTCTATTACTAGATTGCCATGATGAAAAGTAACAATTACTGAACTGTAAAAGCTTAGAGTGCTCGGCAAAATCTGAACAAGTAGGCCACCTTCACTCAAGGTTCACTTTGTTCTTTCCACGATCATTTCAGCCTTTAGTCAGGACTCCTGCACAGGCAATGTTATAAAAAAAACCCCAATACTTTATGTCCACGTGCAAGAATGCCAAACATCCCATTTAGGCAGAATATCCGGGTCTAGTGTTTCCCTTTATCTTCTGAAGGTGAGTTTAAGCATCTACATCTGCTTAACAAAAACTGAAATTCACGGTCACGCATAGAAACCAGAAATTGGGCATACATATACATGGCACTGAAATGTATTCTCTAGCTTTGCTCTGAAAACCACTGGGGGATTTTTGCCTTTTCACATGGAAAACACCCTTAGGAAAGCTTCAATAAGCATCAGTGTCACTCATATACGCAGTGTAAGATTTTATACTCATTTTACAACGGCCAAAGGGCAACACAACCTGCCTAGAGGAGGATCTTGTCACTGTCAAACAAGAGGGATGCTCTTTAAAGCAGGGAAGAGACTCCTGCTTTAACTTCACCTTTAGGCAACACCACATTTAACAGAACCTAGTGAGGCAGATACTTTTCCTTCAGTGGATTCTGATTACGTATGAAAACAAAGCAACAGACTTTGTAAAACTGGTATTATGGATATAGAGTAACACTTTGGGGGGGGAACATACTTACGAGCATAAGTTTTTGTTCTAAAACTTTATAACAGAATGCTATATGACTTGATAACAGTTTCTGCTATAACAGAATCCACATGTTTGGCCTATTTCGAAACATTTCTCCTTCTGGTGATAATAATTGGTCTCCATCACAGTTTATTACCATCCACCATTCTGGTTTTAAGGCTCTGTTTGACACAGACCCAGCTATTACAGGAGTGACGTCAGCCAGTTGGCCATTCAGCCCGCTAGCATTTGTGAAGCTGAAAGGACATCAGCATCTGAAGACAAAATTCAGAGACCCTCTGCAGCAAAGCCCTTCAAGCCAATTAAACACTGTTCAAAAGCTCTTGACAATTGTATTCAATGCTACTAGAGAAATTCAAGACTTCTGAAACATATCACTACCTACGCATGTCATGCAATCCAATGGCATCCCTAAGACCCCTAACATTGTGCTGTGAAGTCTCTTCGCAACCATTCTCCTGAAAATAGTTTTAATGTCTGTAGATACACAGCGAGCTTTCGGTCCGACCACTCTAAAGGCTAGGGCTGAAGTTACGGTCCCCACAGCATACATATTATCCTGTTTAAGCTTTAATACATCACACAGGAAGAGGAAAAAACCACCTGTACACATTTTAAAGAAAAGACGGTTGTAAGAGTGTCACAGAACCAGAGGAAAAAGACAAGAAATTTCATGTTTAAGGAATGAAAACACTTGACAAGTCTTTTTGTTTCCGAAAAGTCACAACCCAAGGTATTTAATCCCATTCAAACTCACCAAGATGGCAGACTACCAAACTGAAATGTCATACTAAGTAATACAAAACCATTATCACCTCCGAGAATCAAGCACCATTTACTAGATTTAAAAGAATATATGCCTTCTCTAAGAACATTTCTTATGTATATTGACCATAAATGTTCTGCCATAAAACTTCAGTACTGCCCGGATGTGGTTAACACGTAGTAGCAGGAGAAAAAGACACGGGTAGAAAGGGATGATGAAAATGATGCTCAGTAGCATCTGAATGGCAATGTCTTTGGTGTAGAAAAGAAGGTATATTAACAAGAAATTCCAAAGCATAATTTAGATACAGAGAACACTCATGGGCAAGTGTCCTCAAGGCTTTAAAGGCTCTGTATAGCTTATAAGTCACAGATTCACTCTTGATCCAAAACGTGGCAGGGAGCAGTTTCTGTAACAGCCACAAAACCAGTTTTCCAATGTAGTGGAGTAAAACAAGTCGAAGACAAAATTAAGTCACCAAACCCACTTTTTGTCTTCCAATTAGCCATCTGTTCCATTTCTATCACTTTCAGCTTCCTCCACCAGATTTCAAAGAAATCTGGCAAGTTTGTTATTACAAGTTATCCTCCCACATTTCCTTATCATTCTACCTAGAAGAATTCCAGGAAACCAAAACGTTTGTAAGCACTACATGTCGCACATCAAGCACACATTCTTCGCCGCCTAGCTCCGCCTCTAAAACACAGATCTGAAGGTTGTTGTCAGAACAGCAACTACGAAAGAACAGCAACTATGAAAGAACAGCTCTGTGAGGCCCCCAACACAAGTCACAGCTACCGATCGTGGCCGAATCGCATTATGGCTTCCCGGCCCACTTAAACCCCGGTGCCGCTTGCCCTCCTGGTCCCCCTGCACGCCGGCGGGATGGGTCCCAGGCTGAGACACGCTACGTGGGGACGAGCCACAAAGTGTGGGTCCCGCAGGCCACGGCTGCCGTGGGGCCATCTGCGACGATGCCAGCCGCACGGTCCCCAAGGCCCCACGCCCGCTGCCTCCACGCACCTTCTTTGGTCTGGGCGTTGGTGATCTGCAGGTCGCAGTTGGCCGCCTTCAGCTTTTCACGGCCCATGATCCGGCGCTTGAGGTCGCACAGGGAGATGTGGAGGCCGCCAAAGGTGACTGTGTCATAGCTCAACTTGGAGAAGAACTTGTAGTGGACACAAGACATGGTCAGGGCCAGGCGGTGCCCGCTCCGCGACGGCGTCTACCACGGCAGATGGCGTTGCGACCTCTGCGCCCGTTAGGGCCCACGGCGGCTCGGGGAAGGGCCCACCGAGGGGGTCGGAGCAAGCAACACAGGCTGAGCTTGAGCTCCTCCTCGCAGCCCAGGCAGACAACAGGGAGAGGACCCTGCAGCCCCCGGCTTGTCCTCCGCTCCCTCCCTCGCACACAGCGCTTCCAGGCCTGACCGCTCGCTATGGCGACGCCGGAGCCCCTGCCTCAACATTCCGCAGAGGGGTTTCCCGGCCGACAACTGCACGGGGCGTGGCTAGCACATCACTGCGCATGCACAATGGCACACCGCGCCCACCCACACCCCCCTCCTCATGTGACCCAGCGCATTATGACTAAAGGCCCACCTAAGGTGACCGAGGCGGCCCCGCCATCTTCTTCCTAACGCCAAGCACCCCGAGGGGAGAGCTATCACCGGTCGGGGTCACCGCCTGTCAGCCCCGGGCCTGTCACTGCCCCAGCCCGCTGGTGTCCCTGCTGTCCCCCGGCCTGTCACCGCCTGGTGTCCTGTAACCCCCCAGGCCTGTCACCGCCTGGTCTCCCTCCTGTCACCCCCCAGGCTGTCACCACCCGCTGTCCCCTCCTCTCAGCAGCCAGCCAGGGCAAGACAGCCTGGGGGAGATGCAGCGGGCTTTGCCCTGTGGCGCTCGGCTGCCCACGCCGCAGGGCCAGCGAAGGGAGGGGACATCTCTGGGTGTTTGAGCGGATCTTGGTGCATTTATGGCAAGTTCAGTCAAAGAAGCCAGTGACCATTTAAGTTTGCTGCCATAAACCAATGTACTTCCCAACCGTGGCCCAACCACAGTTGCTTGAACGCTGGAGACGAGGACTAAAGAGTAAGGAACAAACCATTAGCGTTAGGAGGTGCCCCAGGACAATACTTCTTGCTTTCTCAATCATCACAGCTGCTGCTGCCACAGCCCTAGCGGTGGAATATGGAGTCTACGTATTCTTTCCATCATTCGGCCATAGCCACAGTCCAAACTACAGCAGCAGAGGCAAATAAGCCCGACTGTTGCATATGCACTAAAAGCCCATGCTTTGCCAGAAATCAACTCTCCTAGGCATCAGTCCCACTGAATTCTCAGTGGTACAAGGATGGGCATCTACGTTACGAATTTTCCCTGAAGAAAGGAAGCATACCGCCCTTCTGCCAAGAAGGGTTTGTCGCTGGATCTGTTCCATAGATCTGTTCCTATGCCTAAAGGCTATTGGTATTCCCCCACAGATTCTTCCAAAACCTTACTATATACCACATCCAGTGAGTGTGGAAGGGAGATGCTGCAGAAGCCCTTACAGAAATCCTATTGCAATAAGCCTTCATGCTGTAGAGTTCTTCCTGGAGGGAGTTTATCAGGCCCTGCAGACTCCGAGACAATGTGGATATTCGCAGACAGAGTAACTTGGTATTTGGCAGGAAGCCATAATGTTAAAAGTTTGGTTGTCGCTACAGGCCGATAGGCTCAGAGTCATCTACCCTGCGTCTGAACCTTACAGCATTACCTATCAACCAAATCCGGCACAGGCTAACCCTTTAACAGGAAATAATTTACATGATTCAGATTTATTTGAAGATTCTACTACCCTATTTGCACAATGACCAGGGCAATATTAGATAGGTGGAGAAAGGGCATTCGAGGATTTACCCTCAACCTGAGCTGAAAAGTGTATTCTAAGTGCATTAACACCCCTTGCACAGGTTAGAACCAGTATCTCTTCTGCCTCTGTAGCTCCTGGCTACTGCTATCTAAGGGAAAAAGTGTTACAGCCCTCTGATAGAACGTGGCACCGAGTTCCACCGATCTGTAACAGCTTTTATCCCACGGTTAGGGGGTGCAGAACTAGAAAGAGCTACTGCAAATGCATCAAGAGAATTAGAAAAAGCCACTAATGAAAGCGCAGGTAGTATTACAGCCCTACAGGAAGAAAGCAAATTATTATCACCAGTGGTAACATAGACTCGATTAGCCCTAGACCACCTTTTAGAAGTCCAGGACAGAGTATGTGCATTATTGCCTAACAGCTGCTGGAGTTTTATGTAAATCAAGACCAGAAAACGGAAACTGACAGAAACAAGATAAAGACTCTTTTAAAAATATTACATGAAGTAAGGCAGGGATCTCCCCTAAATCTATTTGGGTGGCTAACCTCTTGGCTCCCAGGCTTAGGTGGAGGACTGTGAACTAAAAGGATTTGGGTTGTGTATCCACTCTCCTGTTTTGCTTTGTAATTATACATGTGTGTTTACACTGTTGTGTTACCTTATGAACTCGACTTACGACTTAATGAATAGTGTAGTGTGTCCCTGATGGTCAAAAGAAAAGGAGGGACTGTTAGGGAAATCTCATTCCCTAACTATTGTACAAAATAGTCTTTAGAGTATGAAATTGTATGACCTTTCTTAAGATGTATCTAGTCGACATTGTGTACTGCACAGCCATGGTTCCGTCAGCATGACTGAAGGACCCCAGCTCATTGCGTGGAGGAGAAGGAGAGCCCCCACCCTGAAGAAGAAAGGGTATTCCTGGACTGCCCAGATGACGCCAGCATCCCAGCCCCTCCGACACCTCTGGGAAACCCTCCCATGATCTGGCATCAGAGATAAGGAACTGCAGCGAGACCGACTTCAGGGATGTCTCGATTGAGGAAGAAGCAGGTGGATGATGATGCGATAGATTTAGAGTTGCTTTGCAAAACAACAGTATATGGGTGTGTTCAGTAGCCATTGGTCAAATCATGTTGTACCTGAATCCTTGAAATAGCATAAGAACCAGGTGTAAAACCACATTCGGGGTGCCCCAATTTGACTGGGACACCTCATGTGCCTGAACTGAGAATGCCTCTTGCAATTCTAAACTTTGTGTCCTAGCCTCTCTCCTCGGACGGCACGGGCCAGTTGCAAACTTTTCGTGACAACATCCCTCTCTCCATTCTGACAATTATCCTCCAAGGCCAAGAATTGCCCCTGGGGTTGGCCCAGAAGCCCACCGTTCAGCAGTGGACCCTTTACCTCCATCATCGCGCTGTCCTCCCAGGAAATGATTGTTCACAAAGGGCTCCCACTGAAACCATACCTCAAATAGGACTGCCGCAAGAATATGAGAGCGATGCACCATCCTCTCCTATGCAAGACGCTCCCTCTTTCGACCCCAGTCATACTTTCAGAGTGTGGTTTACAGACAGAAGTGCCCACTTGAAAAATGGTCTTTGGTTCGGTAAAGCCACAGCCATTTCTGCGGATGGAAAAGCAGAGTTAACTGAGGAAATAAAAGGTTCCGCCCAATGAGCTGAGTCCCCGGCCATCACCCGAGCCTTTGAAGCTGGAGCCAGCACAGTTTATACTGACTCCGATGCTGTATGGGCTGCAGCCACCCAGTGCCTTGGGAATGGGCAAGAGCTGCTGCACTCCCTTCAGAGAAGATGCAGGCAGGGATACATCTCTGCTTGTGCCTTGTCTGGGAGAACCAGGATAACAGCAGTGGCCTGGAGCCTAACCTGGTATTTGGGCCCTGCGTTGCTGCTGTCCAAGTACTTAAGAAAGGCGATTAACAATTGAACTTGTGACCGGTAACCCCTGCTCCTGACTCCTGGTAATATGGTTAGCATAACGAAGGCCATTTCATGAGGCAAACGGCCATGCTCTGTGACTGTGCTGGTCACCTAGCAGTCCCCCTTCCCCTCCTCAACAGGCCCTGAAGGTCCTGTGCACCAGGCAGACTTCTTCTCCCCCTCCCTATCTGCCTCAAGGTGCCTGGGCACCAGGCTGACTTCTTCCTTCCTTACGGGCCTTGAAGGTCCCAGGCACCCGGCCAACCAGGTTGTGATGACCCCGTCACAACCCAGGGAGGCGCAGCAGCACACAGAGCACCATCTAGAAAATCAAGCAGCACTTCTTCCCTCTTCTCCTCCAAGGGCTAATTTGTGGAGGAAATGACAAATGCCCCCTTCCCCTCCTGTGGGGCAGAGGTTTTCTGCCTTGATACAACACATAAAATTCTACGGGAATGGCGTGAACCTCACCGAGTTGCCTGGCTCTTCCACCTGCCCTACACACCCAAAACTAACAGCGCTTAAATAACAATGCTTTAATAATGGGCAGGTACCCACCAGATGCCCAGTGGCATGAGCTCATTCTCCTGCTCTCTCCAACCCACAAACCCTTTAAAACCCCCAATGGCAGCCTGTCGTTTTTCCCACGCTGACATGAGAAAAGGGCCTATGGCAACCCATTTCTAAACGGGGAATCCCTTTCTCTATCACTGAGTCCCAGGCACCCAACCAACCAGCTTGTGATCATCCCGTGACAGAGAATTAAGAGGAGGACAAACAGGAGGAGGAGAAAAAGAAGGAAGACAAACAGGATGAAGCAGAGGACGGCAGAAGGAGGACGAACGGGATGAAGAGGGTGAGGAACATAGAAAGACAATGAGAACAAGGAGGAAGAAGAGAAAGAAAAGAAGGAAGAGGAAGCACATGAGGAGGAGGAAGAGGAGGGGAAAGAAGAGGTGGAGGAGGAACACAAGGAACACTCAGAAGAGGAACAGGTGGCACAACAGGTGACACAAGAGCAGGAGGAAGAATAGGAAGAGAAAAGGATGAGCCGGAGGAGGAACCAAAGACAGAAGAACATGCTATAGAAAAGGAGGAGGGGACAAACATGATAAGGAAGTTAAAAAAGGAGGAGAAAAAGGAGGAGGAGGAGGAGGAGGAGGTAGAGGGGCAGCAGGAGGAGAAGGAGGAGGGAAAAGGAGAAGGAGAATGAAGAGGAACGCGAATATGAGGAGGAGGAAGACGAAAAAAAAGAAGGGGAGGATGACATACGGGGTGAAAAGGAACAGAACAAAGAGGAGGCGGTGGAGGAGGAGGTGGAGAAAGACAAGAAGGAGGAGGAGAAACAAGAAGAGGATGAGCAAGAGGATGAATAGGAGAATAAAGACGACTAACAGGAGAAGAAGGATTAGGATGAAGTTGTGGAGGAGGAGTGGGAGGAAGGGGGAGGAAGGGGAGGAGGATGAGGACAACTACAGCAAGAACAAGCATTAGGAGAGACAGAAGGAGGACAGGAAGGCTAAAAGAATGACAATGAAGAGGAGTAGGAACAGGAGGTGGAGGAAGATGATCAGGAAGAGGAAGAGGGGGAGGAGAAGAGGAAGCATTGCGAGCTAAACGCTCCAAGGCGCACACACAGCAATGTACAAGGGCATGCAGTGAAAGGACAAGGGGTAATGGCTTTAAGCTGAAAGAAGGTAGATTTAGATTAGCTATTAGGAAGAAATTCTTTACCATGAGGGTGGTGAGACACTGAACCAGGTTTCCCAGAGAAGTTGTGGATGCCCCAACCCTCGACATGTTCAAGGCCAGGTTGGACGGGGCTTTGAGCAACCTGGTCTAGGGGAAGGTGTCTCTGCCCATGGCAGGGGGTTGGAGCTAGATGATCTCAAGGTCCCTTCCAACCTAAAGCATTCTATGATTCTCTGATTCTATGAAATGACAAATAAACATACCTGGGAACAAGTCCCCATGGGCACCTTTTTTCTCCTTTTTCCCTTCCAGGTGACGCTGGTCAAGCCCAGGCACCTGCAGCCACTCGCTCTACACAAGTCCCCTGATGCTGGATAGCCGATACACGTTTAATAAAACAAGGTACCCCCAGAGGTTTTGTCTGTTCACCTTGAGCTGGGGAGAAGGTGTGTATGTGCGTGAGGACAATCTGCGTTATCCCTTTAATTTTTATACCTCAGCAAAAACACTGCAAGATTTGGACTGCAGGAGAGCACTGAAATCAAAGGGTGAGTGACCAAGAAGGCTCCAACCACACATTTCCACCCGACTGCCTTAAACAAAACAGAGTTTGGATCCTGATTGCTCACTGCGGCCTGGAATAGTCCCATGCCTCATGTGAAAACTCCTGCGTGCGTGGCTGAGGACAGACACAATCCACACAGAGAGCGATCGGAGCTCAACCCTGCACTTTCTTTGGTCCTATGGCTGGCAACAAAAAGGAGGTTTAGCTAGTGTGTACGTCTGCTGCCGTCTTTCGTGATCCAACACATGAACTGCAAGACAAGAAAAGTGCAAGCAAATCCATTCAGCCAAACCTCTGAATAGTTACGCTGACCTTTACTTAGCTATGTATTTTCTCTTCCTTTGATATGTAACTAAACACATTCCCTCCTACCCACAGTCTTTCCTCCCAGCCTCACAGCTCTCCTACATAAGAAACATGAGCTATAGAAGCTACAAAAGAAAAAAAACCCCTGATTTGGTGAACACCAAAACACCCGTGACTTCCTCAAACCCTTCATTGCCCCATCTGAGAGTCAAGGGACAGGATCTCCTAATAGCTCTTTCACAGGCACTGCCCTGAAACCCCTCCACACTGCTTCTCTACTAGTGCACAAGGAAGACTTTCATTTTTAAGTGTATGTTGACAGATTCTCAAATTACACAAGTACTTTTGAACAAGGACAAGCCCTGTGCCTCGCATCTGGCAACCAACAGGGATGGGGACCCAGCAGCACAGACCAGTGCCATGCACAAAGCACCACCCTCCGCACAGGGAAAGCACGACAAGCCAGGTGCCCAAGAATGCCGAAAAAGGGCTCCTCACATCACTCCTCTGTATGACCCGGTTAGTTCTTTTAGTCAGACACAGAAATCGGAAGGGATTTCTTCTTCTTTTGCTGAGGTACCCTTTTAAGTAGATATTGCCAAAGAATGCAAAGAACACCCCAAGAAGTGAAAGTGGGTACTTACATCCTCACTAGATGCGTATCACTGAAATGTTTCTCACATTCTCTTCTCTACTCTAGAGGGTCCCCACTTAAGATGCATTCCAGTTAGGTTACCGTTAAGCATACACCACTGCCAGACCTTTCTCTAGGCTGAAGGCTGACAGCAGGGTACAAGGACAGTCCTTTCTGGACATCTCCCTCCTGGGTAGAATTACTAGAGACTTCCTGTAAGGACAGAAACACAAAGAGCTATAATAAGCTTTTTAAATCAAACACAACAAATAAAAAGCAAGCAAAAAAAAAAAAAATTGACAGAAAAACCTCTGAGGCACTCATGAGGAATAAAAGGTCTCCTGTTAAGTCCAGTACCCCTCACTAAACAGACAAGTGGCTTAAAGAGATGCCTGCAAAGAAACTGGGGATGGGAGATAACCATGATAACTCTAGTACAAGTGACTAACGTGGAAAAAGCAGCACTGACCCTTCTCCTGCTCCCCCTACGAGCTCCTCACCGGCCCCGTGAAGAAGAGGCCAAACCACGGATGATTGAACCAGACCTCAGAAGAAGTTGCCCCCCCCAAATTCAAAATGATCAAGAAATCCATTTGAAATACGGATTCACATCCGCTATCATGGATGATGAACCTTGCCCTAAGCACACGTGGTGCCTTCAGAGGGGAGCTAAGGACTGCATGAAGTCACCGCCACGAGCAGATGTTCAAACCCAAAGCACCCAGAACATGCAGACAAACCTCCACCATCTTTTCAGCAATGTTTCAAGTCATGTGATACTCGGTCCAGGACTTCACAAAATGTCTCTAAACTTAACAATAGCAGCCTCTTTGCAGCTTTCTTACTCAAAAGCAAAAACCAAAGAGCCACGGACCCTTGGGGATACGCTTGTCCTTCCGTGTGGCTGGTGTCTTCCCATGGCTCTTCCTCACGGCAGGAGAAATGACCATGCATTTGGAAGTCCACATAAATTCAGAAGTACACGTAGCCCTCTGGCAGTCATTCCCTATGGGCCAGAAGTCCTCTCACCCCTCCCCAGAACTGCCTGTTAGTCGTCTGGCAGTCATTCTCCATGGACCGCAAGTCCTCCATACCTCCCTACCTACCTGCCTACCTACCTACCTACCAACTCGCAAGAAATGAGTCGAACTGCACCAGAAGTGACACTGCCCGACCTGCAGTAGATATATTAGACCAGAAATGATGGTTTCAAGACAGAAAACACAGCACAATCCACCAGAACAGCAAAAACACAACCAGAAGAAACATGGTACACAAACCAAAGGCCCCTATCCAAACCCTAAATGTCAAACAAGCTGAAAAAAGGACTCGCCGCAAAAAAAGACCGTGCAGAATAACCTAACCCCAGGAACCCAGGGCCAACAAACCCAGATTCTGTCCATAACTATAACACGCTTTAATCCTAACTCACTTAAAATCTGGAACCACATAATCCTGTCACCCCATAACCATGGCACATTGTAGCCAAAGCCACCAGGACATCCCCAGCGTCCATCTTCTCCCCCTGAAAAATGCTCCCGGGAAGAAAGCTTGAGGCACTCAGAAGCTTTGAACTGGCCAGCCATGGCCACGGGGCTTCAGCTCATCATTTCTGTGCCACAGCCACCAGGCAGATGACCCTGTCCTCCCTGTGAGACCCCTCAGGGCAGCTGTACCCAGCTCCAGGCGGCTGGATACGGCCTCTGCTCTATGGGGAGGCGCTTCCCAGGAGCAGGATCTCTCACGAGGGCACTGGGAAACCCTCCTCAGGCCTGGAAGCCTGCAAAACATCTCTGCGCTGCTCCATCTCTCACCAAAACCATGGGTGGAGAGAAGGCTGCTTTGCTGGCCTCCAAGAGAACCAGCTCACCTGGGCTGCTCCGCGGCCACCGGGCGACTTTGCTGTCAGGCGGGTCTCAGCGTTACTCTGCAGCTGGCTCTCACCTCCCTGCAGGACGCTCTCCAGCACACGGTACATCTCCACTTGGTCACCCTGGGGACAAAGATTCGAAGGGAGGGATGGGATAGGGGTTGCTTTGTCCCCATTCCCAGGGTGCCACAAGAGAGACCTGCCACGCTGAAATCAGCTGTGTGTCGTGGACACCACGTACGAGCTGCAGACGTGGGTCAGGACAGCTGTGGGGAGGGGGCAAGACATTCTGTGGTGCCCCCGGCAATAGCAGAAAGCAGAGCTGGAGACAATGGGGGGAAGCCCAGGGCAGCCGGCAGCCGGCGGTGGAGCCCGGCAGGGTGCAGCGCCCCCAGAAATGCCCAGCTCCTTGAGCTTTGGCACCGCACCGGGGCTGCAGCACGCGGCCGGCATCAGCTGGGGATTTGCTGGGGAAACGCAGGAAGGGCTGACCTTGACGCCCCACACACGTACTCGGCCCCAGGATTTGATCACCTGTCTCTCTGCCCACCGCCACCACAGGATCCAGAAAGCAGCACCGCTGGCCCTGCTGCCATCCTGGGCCATCTCTTGACGTTGACTCTTTAACCAGCAGGCCTAAGAAGAGGGAAAAGTGCCCAGAATTAAGCTGGTAGTGCTCGAGGTAGTGCAGGCAGGATGATTTTTGGAGCTGCCTGGTGCTGCCGTGCCAGTATTCTTCCTTCCTCCACTCCCTGCCCAGCTCCCCCCCTGCCCTCCTTGTCCCTCTGTCATTCTCCTCCCCTATGGCCATCTCCCATCCCTCTGTCTGTCTCCAGTTCCTCTCCTGCCACCCCACCGCCCTGCCCCACCCCTCTCCGCTGCTCTGTCCACCTCTTCTCCTCCTCTCGACTCCACCGGGGCTCAGGGGCCTGGGCCTGGGCCTGGGCCTGGGCTGGGGCAGCCCCGGGGCAGGCGGCCATGGGCCCTGCGGAGGGGCGGGGCTGGGCAAGGGGACGGTGTCCCTGAGAGGCAGCCAGCAGGAAGGGGTGCCCCGGGGCATGCTGGGAGCCGTAGTCCTGGAGCATGGGGTGGCCAGGCGGCCATGTTCCTTCCCAGCCCATGCTGGGAGCTGCCACTTCCCCACACTTGGCTTCCCCGCAGCCGTGTTCTCTCGGGAGGCACAGCCTCTGCTCCAGCTGTGGCCCGGCTGAGGTGAGGGCTGGGGGCGCCCAGGGCTGGTGGTGGGGAGCTTCAAACCGCCCGGTGCGATAGGGTCCCGGTCAGCTGGAGCCAGGCCCCGCAGGTCAGCCTCGGGAGTGACCGGAGAGCTGGGGAGGGGAAGGAGACGGAGACAGACCCCTCCGGCCACAGTCACCAGGCACCCTGACTCCCAGAACCCCCGGGAGTGGCCCCAGCATGTTTAGTGACTACAAGAATAGGAGCAGTGTGGTCCTCTGTTAACTCTTACAGGGCTTTCACTGCAACTGCCCTCTTGCGGGACTGGGAATAGTCAGCTGCCTTGGAAAATTACCAGCCAGATTATTCTTGCTCGAGCCTTCTCTCCCCTGCTAGAAAAGACTTCATTTTGAAATACGTCCTTGCATCAGCAAGATCCAGGAAGTCGGGATCGATCGTTTCCTGATGAATCCAGGCTGCTGCCGTTCAGTGGCAGAGCTGAACACTTCTCCCCACAAGCGCTCGGCCAGTGGTTTTGCAGGGGTGTGTGTTTCGGCGTGTGTTTCTGAGCAGGCATGTGCATGAAACATCAGTGTTTCTCTGTGCTGTAGCTGGGACTGGTGACAGCCGGGTGGGTGGGAACATGTGCCATCAGGGAAGACACTTCCTGCAGCTGCCCTGCCATGTACTGCAGGAGAAAAGAGCTCTTCTGGTCGTGTCCTGCCATCGAGAGCTGCTGAGTGCCTGGGAAGGTGTTGGGTTCCTCCTGCCTGCGGTCGGCACTGGTCCGTACTGGGTAGCCTCCCACAGCAGCCAGTGCTGTACGCCCCTACCAGTTGTCAGGCAAACATCTGCAGCTGGAATGTGTGGCACGTTCCTCTGATTCGTCCATTCTCCACCTCGCGCAGCAGCGCATTTAAGACACTGAACTGTGCTCTTTTTTTGCTGTTAACGTTCAAAAATCTTGCTTTGGGCTGGTCAGCAAGGGTTTTGGAAAACATCGCTGTTGCATTTTGAGAATAAAATAGGTTCCCATGCTTCCCCGTACCTCCCAAACTGTGTAGGATCCAGACCTTTTCCCCCTACCCCACTATGTGTAGCCTGGCTTTGTTCGTTTTGCTGCCTCATACCGAGAATATAGCAAACACCTGAGAAGCGTGCTGTGTGCTCCAGGCCAAAGAAAGTTTGAAAGGGTCCCAGTTTATTTTATGCAGCCATGCAGCATGGTACATTTTGGCAGGAACACTGGGATGATGTATCAGCAGTTAGTGAAAATGAGGTGAGACTGGTAGGGGTTTATTTTCAGTGCCCGGTTTGGGAAAGAATATACTCCAATATTCTGAGATACGGAACTATTAGAACAAAGTGAGTGCAAGGTAAGGAGCATTATGCCGCATTTATTCCTAAATGTATGTTTTCATTTCATTCGAACGAGAAAGTAAACCAAGCTTGTAGCTGCAGAAGAATTCAAATAGCTGTCTTTGTTTCCCAGAGTGAGTGTACAAGCGCTGGGGAGCAGTTTGCAGGATTAGAACTTCAGCCTGCTCTGGGTGATAAACCCTCAGGAAAGGAAAGAGAAACCCCACTTTTTTAAATACAGCTCTACTTATCCTAATCTTTCTTCTTGTTAGCTTGTGTTGGCGGTCGGACTCTAAGCACGCGATGGAACCGTTAAGAAATGAAGATATTTAAGGATTATTTCCCATAGGAAATCCTCTTACAAGCATGCACTCTATGGCCCTGTGGATAGTACCATGTCATGACTGGTAATTTTCCTTTTCTTTTCTGGTACAAGGATGTATTTATGAAGGCAAATCCAGGGTACAAGTGGTGCCCCCCCAGCAAACCAACCTGTGAAAACCCAGACATCCGCTGTTACAAAGAGGAAAAAGCTGTAGGCCTTTGCTTCAGACTCCGCAAAAGATTTACCAAGCCCGAGGAAAGTGACAAAAAGTGAAGAAAAGCCACAGCGTGCGTTTGAGATGGCAGGTGAGATTTCCATCCACATTCCTCAAACATAGCAGCCTCATTTTGTTTGAGGACGCAGCGTTGGAATCGAACTGCAAGAGCCCTTTTTTTTTTACTGCACATGGTATACTGTAGTGCAAATACCTTTCACGTCCCAAATTAAATTGCCAAGACTCTAGTGAAACCTCTGCATAACAGCCCAGAATTTTCCTTAGTGCGTGATTGCTTTCAAGAGTCGAGTCCAGATAGGTGGCATTTCATAAGCCATATGCCACCTGGGGTCCAGGCTTATCTGCTGTTAGAGATTTTCATTTTCTAGTGAAAAAGGGAAATGCTGATTGTGTGTATGCTTTTTCTCTTTCCTAGATTGTTGCGCTATGTTTAGTAATGTGCTGTTTACAAAAATAATTTATGGGTGTCTATGAAGTTGGAGTTGTTAAGGTTCTTGTGGATGAATGTACCAGTGGAGCTAACTTTGTATTTAAATCAAGGGAAGCGTAATGTAATTTCACTTAAAATGTGCTCTTATACCTTGGAGGGGCAGATTCTGACCTTTTAAACATTAAAAAAAAAAAAATCAAATCGGGGAAGAAGTGGAGGTGGAACGTCTGAACTGGTGAAAGGCAAATAATCTCTCACTGACGTCCA
Organism: Gavia stellata; assembly: GCF_030936135.1. Lineage (NCBI taxonomy): Eukaryota > Metazoa > Chordata > Aves > Gaviiformes > Gaviidae > Gavia > Gavia stellata. The sequence goes on from NC_082626.1 coordinate 3,489,622, forward strand.
CAAATAGCAGAACTGATGCAGTCATGACCTTGAAATACAGAGACATTAATGTTAAATACCGGCAGCTTAAGAACCTAACAGTCAAGGTAGAAAATAATTTTTTCCCCACCACCCTTTTTCTTTTTTTTTTTTCTTTTTTGCATTTTAAAGTTTCTACTTGTATAAATACTGATGTATTTGAAAGGTTGCCATATCCTATGTAGCTGATGAAGTGTGGCAGATAGGACTTTTCTGCATAGAGAGATGGTAAGCTGGAGAGTGGAAAATGGTTTTATGGAACAAGTGTAAAAGTATAAAATAGGATAAAAAGGCTTGTAAAGCTTTCTGACATTTTAGTGGTATAAAAATCCCTGAATTTACTAAAATCAGAAGAGTAGCTTGATTACAGATTTGAAATGGTAATACTATACTGGCTATCGAGTCCGCATGTTGATTCACAGACGCACACGCACGGACACAAAGGTACAGCTGTATGTACAAAGGTACCTGTTAAAAATTCCCCTCAAGTTCCGTGAAATACTCACTTCATACGTCTCAGCATTTCTCAGCTGGCGAGGGTTGAGCCTCGAGGAGGAGAGGGTTTCAGGCCAGGTCCCATCGCCAGCTTTCAGCGGCGGTGCTCCGAACTTTGCAAGCTAGCGAGTGTGTGATTCCAACACTGTTTCCGATGCCATGAGTACCTTAGATGGGCTGTAGGAAATCACCATAGAAGTTGGCAGTCACCATCACTCGTGGTAATACTAGTGTCTCCCACTGTATGTTGAGGATGCGTTTTTCTGTGCAGCTCAGTGAGAAACCTGCAGAAATGCTGCTGCCAGCTTGTACTGTGTGATGGAGCACGGGAGAGAGAGGTGCAGGCTGACCAGGCGCAGCGCAGCTCCTGCTATGTCTTTTAGGCCAGTTTCAACAACTGTAGAGCTGCCTAGACTCGGGAGCAAGCTTTTGTGCATACGGTCTGCCTTTCTGCAGTCCCTTAATTGCCCCAGTAATGTTGCTTTCAATTGCGAGGGCAGACCGGGATGCTCTTCCCTGAGGAGTAACATGCTCCGGTGCCTCCCGTAAACATGTCCCGAGTCTCCTGTGTTGAGATGCACCTGAGAATTGCAGTGTTTCCTCAAGACATATTTGGAAGGAGTCCGGCCCTGTCTGTCTCAAGACCCGGTCCAATTTCTAATTGAAATTGTGTCAGTTGCTCCTGCTTGTGTCTGAAGTCAGTTAGTGAGTTTGGTCAGATTTGCATACTCAAACCTGCCCATGAGATCCTGAATTCCTAAGCTGCTGCTTTGAGGGCCATTAGTTAATGCAAATGGCCTGAAAGCTGTAGTCAGTAAGAATAAGACAATGTTGAGTTGTGCAAATTGCCTTCTAAAGGTGAGCAAATGGATGCCATTTTCTCCTGAAAGTGCTGAAGAAGGGCAGTTTTCACTTGGGGCTGCTCTGCTCCGCTCCCCTCCGCTCCGAAAAGTGACTGGATGGGAAGAGCTGCCCAAGTGCTGCAGCCCTGCTGCCTCTGTGTCTGTGTATATGTGTGTGTGTCTGTGTCTGTGTGTGTGTGTTTTTGTGTCTGTGTCTGTGTGTGTCTCTGTGTCTGTGTGTGTGTGTTCAGAACTGCCTTTCTCCACCTCGCTGCTTCTCAGTCTGTTGAGCTGCAACTCATCTGTGAATGAACGCGTGCTCTTTCATTCGAGCCCATGTTGCCACATGGCTGAACGGGGTTTCATCTTGTGTCTCTGTGCAGAGTAAAGCTGGGCAAGTGTTAAACCAGGGAGAACTGGAAGGACATGAAAATTCATGAGCAAGCGATGGAAGATGGAAGATGGAAGAACCATGGGATCTCTCCAGCCCATGCCAAGGGAATCACAGCACCTTCCGCTTCTCGAGGTATCTTTTCCTTCTTGGGATCTATATCCTGTAACAACAAGGCTGCCGCCTCCACATATTTAGCTTCTGGAATTAAAATCTCTATTTCACCTCCCTTAAATTTAATTTCTGCTTCTAGTTTTTCAAGTAAAACCCTCCCCAGTAACAGTTTTGGAGAATCTGGCAAGTATAAAAATGGGTGGGTGACCCATTGTTTTCCTAATTTCGTTTGTAGGGGTTTAAAGAGTGGCCGAGTTTCAGGAATCCCAGTTGCGCCAATAACATTTCTGGTTTTAATACTTAATTCTCTCTCTAGTGTATTTAAAACAGAGTAAGTAGCCCCCGTGTCCACCAAAAATTGAGTTTTCTCGTTCGCTAGCTTTGCTTTAACCCGAGGTTCCTCTGGGAGAGATTCCTGCGGTTCCCTTCAGTCTTCACTGATTGAGAATAGAGGCTTCGGAGGGGAATTTTGTTTCCGGAAAGGGCGCTCCCGTTTCCAATGCCCCTGCTTTTTTTCAGTTGGCACACTGATTCCTTCCCAAACGGGGTCTAGCCTGCAAAACGTCCCCGGGAGATTCTCCTCATCCTTGTCCCCTTCTTTGGTATAATCCTTTTTCTTTACCCCGAGCATTTTCTTCTAACACTGCTATTAATCTGCTGTTTGTTCTTTCCTTCTCACTATCCCTGTTTCTGTATGCAACCCAAGCCACGTCTAATAATTTTCCCAAATGACAGGCATCATTTCCTTGTCGTTTTTGTAATTTTCTTCTTACGTCATCCGCGGACTGCCCTATAAACAGGGGAGCTAACTGATTTCTACCTTCCTCTGACTCGGGATCAATAGTAGTATATTTACGGGCGGCTTGAACTATGCTCTGTCCATTTGCCATTCTGCTCCTCGGCCCTCAGGAGTGACTCATGGTAGAGGTTTAAGCAAGTCAGGAAAATGCTCATGCCGTTAGAAGACGGAAGCATATGTGAATACGGTAATGCCTGCACCATGTTTAGCATTTCATTTAAAAGCATGTAAACCAGGATATCCTTAGAGGAGAATTTCCCCCTTTTTTGTCCATTTCCTGTTTCTGTGGTCCTTCTGAAGCAGTGAATTACCAGGAACTAAATGTATGCTTCATGACATGTCCTTTACTTGTCCCTGTGGTGATACCTGCAGAAGGTCTTTACCCTGAGGAAGGAACAAAGAGCAGCATAGAAGCAGAACTATTCCCTGGAGGTTAAAAAGATGTCAAAATCCAATGGCTTGGTTTTAGAAAGGAAACCCACTAAAAGCATACGAAAGAAATGGCCGAGACCATGAAAGCCTCTGTATCTGCTGAGTCTCAGGGAAGGGAAGAAATTCTATTCCAGTATTCGTCAACTGAGCCATGACCCAGTCAGGAATAACCGCCTTCGCCCACTGACGCAGGTTCATGGGCTGAAAACCCCTCACAGCAAATAAAGCTGAGAGTTGATTTGCAACAATAGCTGTGTATTGGACCTGCATAGGTGTTTAAATGCAGGCTGGTTTTAAGTTAAATAGCAAAGTGAAAGTCCTGGCCGCCTCTGGGGCTTCCTGAGGAGCCCTGACATTGGCAAGCAGTACCTCTTAGCTGCCTTGCGAGACGGCACTGACTTTGTGGGTTTGGGGAGATCACTTCTGAGTAGACACCGCCGACCCCCTCAGTTGCCCTCAGACTCCCCCGACCCCCTCAGTTCCCAGCCAGGCACCACCGATTACCTCAGCTCTCCCACATACACCCTTGCTCCCCGCAGTTCCCCTCACCAACAGCCCTGACGCCCTCACTTCCCCCGCAGACACTCCCATCCCCTCCCTTCTCCCAGACTCCTCCGACCCCCTCAGGCACCCAGGTACCCGCTCCCTTGCTGCCCCTCCAGAGACCCTGGCCCTGGCCTGCTCCCCGGCTCAGGGGAATACAGCGATGACTCTTCTGGCAGTAATGCAAGAAATGAACCTTTCAGGAACGTGTAAAGACAATGAGGCCACTCAGAACTTTTGCAAGGTGTATTTGCTATCGGTGGCGGTGAGTTTGTGTTTCTTGATGGAAATACATGAAGTCTTGTAGCTTCTGGGATTGTGTGACTGTGTTGGGGCGGTGCTTAGGGCACTGTGAATGAATCCAAAGCCAATACTTAACAGCCTGGGTCTTTTTCAAGCAAATCATGATGCAAGCGACACTCTCCCATTCTGATAATTTTGATGTTAAAAGAAGTCTTTGACAGAAAGAATGAGCAAGCACAAGGCCCAGAAATTGCAGACTGACCGGGAAAAGGAATGCTTAAACCAGCCTTTGAAGAAGATGTTAAAGCAGGGTAATGTTCACCATTTTGTTACTAATAATGAAGCAAAATCCTCTGCCAGGGAGTGTCTTAACGGGGTGCTGAAAACCAAGATGTGGAGCTATTTTACAGCCCAGAACACCTTTTGCTACATTGACGTGCTGTCAGAGTTTATAAAGAGCTTGTCATGCTTTAACCCCAGTGGGCAACTAAGCACCACACAGCCATTCACTCACTCCCCCCACAACGGGATGGGGGAAGAGAGTTGGAAGGGTAAAAGTGAGAAAACTCATGGGTTGAGATAAAAGCAGTTTAATAATGGAAATAAATAAATAAATAAATTGTAATGAAAAGGAAAATAACAGAGAGAAACAGACCCCAGGAAAGCCAAGTGATGCAAATGAAAACAATTGCTCAGCACCAAAAGACCGATGCCCAGCCAGTCCCCGAGCAGTGGCCCCCCTGCCACCCTCCCCCCTAGTTTTATTGCTGAGCATTATGTCATGTGGTGTGGAATATCCCTTTGGTCAGTTGGGGTCAGCTTCCCTGGCTGTGTCCCTTCCCAATTTCTTGCGCACCCCCAGCCTACTCGCTGGTGGGGTGGTGTGAGAAACAGAAAAAGCCTTGACTCCGTGTAAGCACTGCTCAGTGCTTACTCAGGAAAACATCCCTGTGTTATCAACACTGTTTCCCGCACAAATCCAAAACATAGCCCCATACTAGCTACTACAAAGAAATTTAACTCTATCCCAGTCAAAGCCAGCACAGAGCTGTAACTAGAGTTACCCCAGAGCTGTCAGAGCCAGGCCTGTGGACGTGAACACTTCAGACTCGGCAAGGGTTTGGAAAACTGGAGATGGGGGTGTGTTTGAAATGAAAGGATCTGTGCCTCTGCTCCAAAAGGGAGACCACGTCAGGGTGTCTAGAACCAACGAGAGATTTGACAAAGGTTATGAACACACGTTCGCAAGGGAAATTTTCATAGTAGCGGAAAATGAGAGAAGGGGACAGATGCCTGCGTATCGCTTAAGAGACGATGGTTGGGAAGCAATGGGGGGGACTTTTTTCTCTAAAGAACTTCAAAAAGTGGATCCTGACAAGGACAAGAGCTGCAAAATTGAGAAGACCATTAGAGCAAAAGGGAAAGGAGGAAAGAAACAGTTGCTGGTGAAGTGGCATGTCTGGCCCCAGAAATTTAGGGTAGGAGCTTCCCAGGTATAGGACATCTCGTGACTGGCAGTGGAGTGGGGGAAGAAGAAGGGTGGCAGACGGGATTTCTACATGATGCTCCCCAGCAATGCCAGAAGCTGCCTGCAAAACACCGGCTCACACTTTCCCCTACAGCTGGTGAGGCCCCGTGGAGCTCTGTGGGAAGTGGAAGGTGAGGCTGGTAGAAACACCATAGCCAAACAGCTGGAATAGCATCAAGCAGGACACCATCTTTGAAATAGCACCGCAGGGCAAGACAGGGCAGTAGACTTTGCAGAAAGGCTATTATCCGTCCCTCTCCATGTTGATGGAAGGTATGATCCATCTCATTAACCCCCACCACAAAGCTCCAGCTGTCAACTCTCCGGCAGTGAGTCTGGCCTATGATCCCATCACAAGGAAAGGAAAGCTCAAAATGGATCAAAAACCTTACACTTTTTCTACGACTGGGCATCTGGCACATCTGGTGTCTTCTCCGGGTGTTGCTGCTAAGAAATTATCCTTTGTGGCAGACACCACTGGAGGGTTTAACTCACTCTACTTCTACGTGGATCTTGTAGAGCACCAGCTTGTCGAGGGCTCTGCGGTTCCTGTATTGTGCTGGGTTCCGACCAGCCATAATAATGGCCAGATCATGACAGTGATGTAGGGTAAGCCACACTGACATGCTGATAAATGGCCAGCACATTGGCACAATCAGCCTTGAAATAAAGACTGGCCAGAACAAGCACGCCTTATTTCACTTTCGGAAGGTGACCGTGGAGTTGCATCTCTGTGCCCCGGTACTTTTTCATAGCTGGGAATGGGGAAGATTGCATAGATCCGAACAATACCCTTCTGTACCTGTGCTGCAAGATTGTAAAAGCTGACAGTCAACCCTTGGAGCTGGTGAGGCTGTGGGTCTCATGAATTACCCACTGGCCTCTATTTTCAGCCAGCTGGATGTTATGCTGGGGGACAGACTGAGAAGGCAGAGCAAAAACTGCTGCCCCTCCTGCACCTTCATTGAGCTGCCTGTCAATCACAGCCCTGATGCGCTGTCCACGCACTTCTCCACAGAGACCCAGCTGGGCAGCAGGAAGATTAGGGGACTGAGGCATCGCTCAGCTCTGACAGCCCAGAGTAGGAGGACTGAAGTATTCGGACCTCTCCGCAGCCATCTGTTCTTTCAAGACAAGATTTTGGTGAATGGTGTGGATGTAAAAAACTTGGGCTGACGTGCAGCAAAGACAGCTTTTTTTTGATGAGCTCTCTGGCAGTTTGTCATAATTTATTCATTTATTCATAAATTAAATAATGCGATTGCTATTCCATCCCTGGGATAAGGACGTTCCCCATTATTGTAATTACTAGCTATAATCCAGTCTTTGCTTCTTTTTCTTTTTCAACTCTGCTATTCCCGGTTGCTCATGACATTTTATCTTTTTTCTTTCCAAAACCATTTGTTTCAACTCATTTTATTTCTCTTGCTCTCTTCTTCCTCGTTCCATCCTCTCACATACCAGTTTCACTACAACATAGTATCAGCTGAACATAACCACCAAAGTTCGTAATCCAAACAATCCCCCAACAAAATATACTTTAATGCTGTGTTAAGTTACATCCACCTCTATTTCCTGTTGCAATTTGACTTTCCCCTTCATTTCGCCCTTTTGTGAGTGGTTATGACTCACATCCATTCCTCACTGCAAGTTGTCAAATTCCTCAATATGCATGGGACCAAGGATCCCAGGAAGATTATCTGAGTTGGCCATGTTGCAGTTAGGGTAGGTAACCTGAAAGAAAAGACAAATCCAGCTTCATTCCCTTTGGCTATTAGATATTTTGGATATCCACTGCTCGGAAACGAGATGTTCATTACCCTGGTGGTCAAAGCACCTTCCACATGGCACTTCGAAGGAGTGTTTGTAATAAGCAAGGAAAACTTCCTTTTTGCAGGTGGTTAACCTGGACAGTTTGTCCTACAGCTAATTGATGATTATCTTTTTTGCCCAAAGTGAAAGTTACACAGGGGCTGCTATCAAAAGCTTTCCAGATCGGACTGCCAGTCATGGTCCGTCAATTGTTTCAGGCAGTGACTGCGTTGTTAAGGTGACGTGGCCACCCGTGAAATGAGGAGGTACTAGTCGAGGCTTTGGACTCACCGGTCCAAGTGCAAAGTGGTACTTGAGTCTTACGAAGTCCATTGCTGTGTTCAATAATACCATTAGACTGGGGATGGTACGGAATGTGGAAAATGCATCAAATTCCTTGGGCTTCAGACAACCTGTGTATATTTTTATTTTTGCAAGTCGGATGGGGGTGGTGCACACTGAATGGGTGAGGGCAGCATATCAGGGGGTGGCATGGCACCCCGTTGCCATTGGATATTGTACTCTGTCAAGCTCCCTGTAAGCCCCGTTCCCACCACGATCCAGGCCTGACATCACAGAATCACAGAATCGCAGAATCACTAAGGTTGGAAAAGACCTGTAAGACCATCAAGTCCAACCATCAACCCAAGACCACCATGCCCACTAAACCATGTCCCACAGTGCCTCATCCACACGTTCCTTGAACGTCTCCAGGGATGGTGACTCCACCATCTCCCTGGGCAGCCTGTTCCAGTGCTTCACCACTCTCAGTAAGGAAATTTTTCCTAATATCCAGCCTAAACCTCCCCTGGCGCAACTTGAGGCCATTTCATCTTGTCCTGTCGCTAGTCACTTGGGAGAAGAGACCAACACCCACCTCACCACAACCCCCATTCAGGTAACTGGAGAGAGCTATAAGGTCTCCCCTCAGCCTCCTCTTCTCCAGACTGAACAACTCCAGTTCCCTCAGCCACTCCTCATCAGGCTTGTGCTCCAGATCCCTCACAAGCTTCGCCGCCCTTCTCTGGACACGCTCCAGCACCTCAATGTCCTTGTAGTGAGGGGCCCAAAACTGAACACAGCATTCGAGGTGCGACCTCACCAGCGCTGAGTACAGGGGCACGATCACCTCTCTACTCCTGCTGGCCACACTATTTCTGATACAGGCCAGGATGCCGTTGGCCTTCTTGGCCACCTGGGCACACTGCCAGCTCATATTCAGCTGTGCCGGCTCATATTCACATGCTATGTACATTGTCATCTCCTGAATTGTACTGGAGTGTGCCATTCCCTGGGTAAGGGGAGCAGGCTCCCTCATTATTTTGAGGACAGGCAACGGGGTCTGAATTTCAAAGGTTGTGTCTGATGCCATGGGTTCAGTATCTAATAGGGCTGTGTAAGTAGCCAGTAGTGATTTTTCCAAGAGTATATACCGTGACCGGGAACCTTGCCACCCCTTTGACCCAAACCCTGCGGGAGTTATTTGGGCATTAGTGGACCACAGTCTCCATTGGCTCAGCACTTGCCTAGCCACCGAAAGGTCCCAACACACTCTCGATCTCTCTCGCCAGAGTCCATCACCGAAATTCAAAATGTCCAGCGACTGCTCCAACACAGAAGGTGCCAGCTCTGCAAGCGGTTTCTGGCCTTCACCTTCCCTTGGCAGACCAGTCTGTCACCTAAATTGAAAATGTTTATAATGTTCCCAACATTCTCTCGCACTCTCTCCAGACCCCATCAACTAAATTCAAAAAGTCCAGCGACTGTCCTGTCACGGATGGTGCCAGGACAGAAAGCTGTTGCTGGCCCTCACCTTCCCTGGGTAGGCCTTTCACAGCCAACCAACACTGCGGTTCAGCGCTTGCTTTGCCTCCTAACAGTCACAAGGTGCTCTCTCTCTCTCTCTCTCTCAATCTTACAAGAGCCCAGCCCTGAAACTGAAAATGTCCAGCAACTGCTCCCACGTAGAAGGTGCCAGCACTGAAAGCTGTTGCTGGCCCTCACCTTCCTCTGGTAACCTCTTAAATGAACCACCAACTCTTGGGCTCCGTGCTTGCCTGGACTCTTAAAGGTCCCAATATCCTCTCGCTCTCCTGCTCACTCCTACCCCCTCCGTATCTGCACCCTGTGTTAGCCAGGCGAGTCTCCACTCCCCCGGGTCGCACAAGAGATAGCAAGGGCAGTCTTAACAGCTCTTTGTGCACAGGAATCCCACCTCATTATCCAAATTCCACACGCCCTATAGACTTCTTTTGCTTAATACTATGTGGTTAGCAACAAAACTGATTTTGGAATGTTTGTCAGGCAACCCTTGCAAGATACAAGAACTATATACATTAACCACTCTGTGTTTCTTAGGCTTATGGGAACTATATACATTAACCATTCTGTTTTTCTTAGGCTTATGGTTAACAAGGGTATGTAGGACAGGTCGTCACATTTCATCATGAGAACCTAGCATTGTTCCATATTGACACGAATCAGATGAACACATTTCACATATGTTTAGCATGACCTCTATAATCTTCACTAGCATATGCAGGGGGGTGAGTTGTAGTGTGCATTTCACCGGTAATGAGGCAAAAGTCAGTTATCGGACACAAAGCCTTTTGAAGAAACAAAGAACCATTCAGGTTTTTGTTATCTTGCTATCTTTGCTGACCACAAGCAGGGCTGTCCTGGCTCCACAGGGCCCCCTCCTTATCTGCACCCTCTGTTAGCCAGGGTGCAACAACACACAAGGCTAAACAACAATTACTATGACCCATGCAGTTTTCTACAGCCCAGCTGCAGGTCACTTGAGCGTATTTACAATCCTCCTCGCCAATATTCCGTTATTTTCCCATGCTGCCCATGCTAACTTTTAGCAAATTGAGCTCAGGAAACCAGCTGGCACAAAGCTCTAGATGTTTTCTCTCAAAGCCATTTTTGTGACTGTGGTGTAAGCATGCCAAAAGGCCCACATCTTCATATCGTATTCTGCTGCTTGCAAAAATAGCCCTGTAGTTCTGTGTGTGCTACTGTCATGCAGAAAGCTAACCACGTAAATACCTGTTTGCAGGACTGCACAGTAGCTGCAGAACCTCATTTCATTTCTAGCCAGCGTTCTCCTGAAAATGAGCTGAGCGTTACCTGGGACAGCTCTTGAACACAGGACTGGGAGGAAACAGAAGGGATATGAAATGAATTAAAGGTATTATTAAAGACAAATGCAGGGAATTAAACTAGTTTAGCCCTGTCCCTTTGCACAGCAGAACCAAGGCCTGGTTTGCAGCACCCGTATGGCTATACCTTGTGAGTGGAAGCAATGGGGTGCTGTTCCTCTTGAAGGAGGTGCAGGAGGACCCCTATCAGCACCCAGCTGAGCTATATGGTTGTTGAAGCATGGACTCCGTTCTCCTCTGGAGTTCAGTGCAACGGGTCGCGTGGGTGAAGCCTTTGTATGATTTCCTCCAAGTTAGGTTTTATGTCAGCTTCAATAATAACCCATAAAGAAGTCAATGAAAGGATTTCTCCTGCCAACATCCGCTAAGACTGCTGGAGAAGAAAAAAGAAGCTCTTCCCTTCAACACCCACCCTCCACTCCCAACTCCCCCCTCCCCCCCAAAAAAAAAAAAAGAAAATTCTCATTCACTCTTCACCCTTAATCCTTCCTTCTTCAAAGCTGTACGGCAGCCATGTTACGATGAAGTGATAAAGAGCTTACTTTGGAGCTAGAGGAGGAAAAAACCATAGAGGACTCTCAAGTCTCATTCCAAGGATTGAGAAACCTTAAAACATGGAGAGGGAACATCCTTGCTGCGCCCTGAGTTTGTCAGCCACCTTCTGCTCTTTCTTAGTCAAACACGCCAATATGCTATACTCCTGCAACTAAACTGTTGCATATTTTCTGAGGTTTATGTCTTGAATAACTATTGTTTCTTTTTATTTTTACCTTCCCAGCTTTTTTCTGATCTTTACTTTCTGGAGCTCTTTGATGCATTCAATACAAGAGAGAAAGCAAATGTAAAAGGGGGCTGTCTACTGTATTGACCAATCAAGTTCATTTCCAGTGACCTGACATGCCTTGTAATAGACAACACATCTAACTCAAAACATAACAAATCAGGTTTCTTTCTATTGTATGTTTGTATTGGGTTTGCGTGGCAGCGCTTTGGTAGCAGGGGGGGCTACAGGGGTGGCTTCTGCGAGAAGCTGCTAGAAGCTTCTCCTATGTCTGATAGAGCCAATGCCAGCCGACTCCAAGACGGATCTGCCACTGGCTAAGGCTGAGCTAATCAGCAACAGTGGTAGCGCCTCTGTGATAACATATTTAAGAAGGGCTGAAAAACCAGGAAGAGGCAGCCGGAGAAGAGAGGAGTGAGAATATGTGAGAGAAACAACTCTGCAGACACCAAGGTCAGTGAAGAAGGAGGGGGAGGAGAGGCTCCAGGCGCCGGAGCAGAGATTCCCCTGCAGCCCGTGGTGAAGACCATGGTGAGGCAGGTTGTCCCCCTGCAGCCCATGGAGGTCCATGGTGGAGCAGATATCCACCTGCAGCCCGTGGAGGACCCCACGCTGGAGCAGGTGGATGCCCGAAGGAGGCTGTGATCCTGTGGAAAGCCCACGCTGGAGCAGGCTCCTGGCAGGACCTGTGGAGCCGTGGAGAGAGGAGCCCACGCTGGAGCAGGTTTGCTGGCAGGACTTGCGATCCCGCGGGGGACCCGCATTGGAGCAGTCTGTTCCTGAAGGACTGAACCCCGTGGAACGGACCCATGCTGGAGCAGTTCGTGAAGAACTGCAGCCCGTGGGAAGAACCCACGTTGGAGAAGTTCGTGGAGAACTGTCTCCTGTGGGAGGGACCCCACGCTGGAGCAGGGGAAGAGTGTGAGGAGGAAGGAGCGGCAGAAACAGCGTGTGATGAACTGACCGCAACCCCCATTCCCCGTCCCCCTGAGCCGCTCGGGGGGGGAAGAGGTTCGGGAGTGAAGTTGAGCCCGGGAAGAAGGGAGGGGTGGGGGGAAGGTGTTGCTTTTTAAGATTTGGTTTTACTTCTCATTATCCTACTCTGATTTTGATTGGTAATAAATTAAACTAATTTCCCCAAGTCAAGTCTATTTTGCCCATGATGGTAATTGGTGAGTGATCTCCCTATGTCCTTATCTCGACCTACGAGCCTTTTCCTCATATTTTCTCTCCCCTGTCCAGCTGAGGAAGGGGAGTGAGTGAGAAGCTGTGTGGTGATTAGTCCGGCTGGGCTTAAACCACGACAGTCTTTTTGGCGCCCAACGTGGGGCTCGAGGAATTCAAGATAAGGACAGTAATTGGGAGAGGTAATGGGCAAAATACGGATTGAACAATGTTAGAGTGCAGAATGATCATGGGGAATTTTTGTTGTTGTAATTGTGGTGAAAGGACGAGGGGTGGATTGTGTGTAAATTGTCCACTTTTGTTTGGTGTTGTGATGATTTTATTTTGATTTTGCTGTGGGTAATTCTTTTTTGTTGATGTGAGTGAAGTTTGTGAACATTGTATTATGAATGTAGATTTTAATGATCATTTGTAAATATGTGATTCACAGAGGCGAGGGGTGGAATGTATTGGGTTTGCGTGGCAGCGCTTTGGTAGCAGGGGGGGCTACAGGGGTGGCTTCTGCGAGAAGCTGCTAGAAGCTTCTCCTATGTCTGATAGAGCCAATGCCAGCCGACTCCAAGACGGATCTGCCACTGGCTAAGGCTGAGCTAATCAGCAACAGTGGTAGCGCCTCTGTGATAACATATTTAAGAAGGGCTGAAAAACCAGGAAGAGGCAGCCGGAGAAGAGAGGAGTGAGAATATGTGAGAGAAACAACTCTGCAGACACCAAGGTCAGTGAAGAAGGAGGGGGAGGAGAGGCTCCAGGCGCCGGAGCAGAGATTCCCCTGCAGCCCGTGGTGAAGACCATGGTGAGGCAGGTTGTCCCCCTGCAGCCCATGGAGGTCCATGGTGGAGCAGATATCCACCTGCAGCCCGTGGAGGACCCCACGCTGGAGCAGGTGGATGCCCGAAGGAGGCTGTGATCCTGTGGAAAGCCCACGCTGGAGCAGGCTCCTGGCAGGACCTGTGGAGCCGTGGAGAGAGGAGCCCACGCTGGAGCAGGTTTGCTGGCAGGACTTGCGATCCCGCGGGGGACCCGCATTGGAGCAGTCTGTTCCTGAAGGACTGCACCCCGTGGAACGGACCCATGCTGGAGCAGTTCGTGAAGAACTGCAGCCCGTGGGAAGAACCCACGTTGGAGAAGTTCGTGGAGAACTGTCTCCTGTGGGAGGGACCCCACGCTGGAGCAGGGGAAGAGTGTGAGGAGGAAGGAGCGGCAGAAACAGCGTGTGATGAACTGACCGCAACCCCCATTCCCCGTCCCCCTGAGCCGCTCGGGGGGGAAGAGGTTCGGGAGTGAAGTTGAGCCCGGGAAGAAGGGAGGGGTGGGGGGAAGGTGTTGCTTTTTAAGATTTGGTTTTACTTCTCATTATCCTACTCTGATTTTGATTGGTAATAAATTAAACTAATTTCCCCAAGTCAAGTCTATTTTGCCCATGATGGTAATTGGTGAGTGATCTCCCTATGTCCTTATCTCGACCTACGAGCCTTTTCCTCATATTTTCTCTCCCCTGTCCAGCTGAGGAAGGGAAGTGAGTGAGAAGCTGTGTGGTGATTAGTCCGGCTGGGCTTAAACCACGACAATGTTGTTTTATTGTTTGAAATCATGTCTGAGTATTTTTATTACATGTAAAAAACAAAGTGACTTGTATTACTAAGATTAAAGCCATTCTAAACTCAGTCAAACTAGAATTAAACGGCACTGTCAAAGTACTATCTAATACAGCAAATCCCCAGATGAGAATTAACAAATAGTGTTGGACTACAACTAAACCATTCCATTAATCCATAATCAACACTTATGGATTCCCAAATAAGAAATCTGGAGAGAAAGCTGCCCTTTTAATTATACATGGTCTCAGTCAGCGCACTAAGCTTATCTGAACATCTCGCTGTTAGCCCAGCTGAGCTACTTGAAAGTCACAGCTGCAGTCCTTGGTGCTTCTACTTAATTGGGCTGTTATGGGGCAGATGTTTTCGTGTGATTTCTCTTGCTCTCTTTACAAAAAATAAGTTTTACAGCAGAGCGCTGCTCTGGAAAGGCTGGCAGCTCTAGCTAAACACTGAGAAAAACTAATTGATGCTGTGTGCTTTTTTCCAACATGAAGAGCATGCACAAGTTCAAAAATGTTTTGCAAGAGAGAATATGAAGATGAATTAAGAACAGAAACGCATTAAGTTTGGCTGCTCCTCCTTCACTTTTTTCACAGCAGGTTCCATTGGAGGGGATTTGTCACCATCGGTGTTCACCTTCTCCTGGGAGGCTTTTGCTGGTTTTCTTATATTGTCTGTCTTAGGAGGAACAGCCACCTCTACTTTCCGCTTTGTCTTGTCAGTTTTTGCTTCTGGCCTATCCTTCTCTTTTTTCTCCTTTTCAGGTGCTGCTTTGAAAGCCATAGAACCTGCTTCCATAGGCTCACCTCGCACAGGGGTGGCATCATCTCTGCTTGGGAGCATAAACAGAGAGTCCATTTTCACGTCTTCTGCTGTAAGTGGCTCTCTTGGTTTTCTCATTCCTTCTAACCACTCAGCATTGGGAAATCCTCCATTCTCATCCCCTTTTCTTCTCTTCCGGTGCTTTTTGTCTTTATTTCCTTTGTCACCTCCCAGTCGATGTTCCACCTCCTTCTCTTTTGATTTTGTAGGATCTTTGATGCCATGTCTCTCTCTTCCAGAAGTTTTTCCAGGGTAATTTCCAGCTGTATTACACTTTTGGTGGCTCTGCCCACCATGATAATCCTGCCTCCGTCCCCGAGCATATGGTGAATTCTCTCGTCTGGTCCCAGGTGGACCAAACCTGTCTGGAGAAAAGTAGCCTCTTCTTGCATACGGTGGCGATCGTGAGTAGGAGCGAGAAGGGGACCGACTAAATGACCGAGAGTAGGAGCGAGAGCGGGAAGAACCGGATCTTGACTTGGAGTAGGTATACAAACTTGTAGAGGAAGATGAAGCACTACAGGGAGACTTGGGCCTTAAAAACACCACAACACACACAGACAAAAAAGATAAGTTAATTCAAAACAGTCACTCTCCCCATTTTTTTTCCTCCCAAATTTGGTTTGTTTTCTTTTTTCCTCTCCACATGCTTACGTCAAAGGTTCTTTCAGCTGCTGGCATAACGCTACTGCAAATTGCAGAACTTGCAAAAGTTTCTGCTTACAAGACAGAGCAGCTGCTGCTTTGTTACTGTAAAATCATACAGGAAGGGTAAGTCTATTTCCACTCACTTCTATCACATGATCGATCTCCCACAGCTATTGATTGATTTACGGTGGTGTAGCCGGGCCTCTACTGGCACGTGAACGCACACATTTTTCACTACTCCGCAGCTACATGCAGTGCAAATCATTTTTGTTGCAGTAAGATGCAAAAAGAGCAAGTCTTAATGGCTACAGTGCACTATCACTATCACTTCCATCTCCCATGTGCCGAGTGCCCACCGCTCCTCTGCGGTGATATACTCCTTGATATGCTTAATACTTCCCACTTCTGATCTTCAAAGTACTGCACAGATATGAACTAATCTTCTCTCAAACTTCTTTTAACTTCTTCCACATACGCTTCCTCTGTTGTTGGCTCATGATGATGTGTTTGGCCTGTTCTTGTCCCTGACTTGTTCTTTGCTTGCTTACGGAATGTGAGATTTCAGACAGTCTGTGGGATGGATCCTGGTTTTTGTTTTATCTTTCAGATTTTATAAACACAATACACCCTGACCAGCTATCTATAACAAATATATACCAAAAGGAAGGACTAACTTGACACTGCAATAATAGATACCACAGACTCCTCTCTCTCCAACTGAGAGAAAGCAGCTTGGCTATTTGAGATGACTAAATAGAAGAAATTCAAAATTGCCATAAAATGACAGCGTTGACTCTTCCAGTACTTTGCTCAATCAGTATCAACTAAGTTGTTAAAAAAAAGAATGTTGGAGGGTGACTTCTATTGGGAAATCAAGTTCTTCATCCCTGTTCAGCTAGTAATCAAAAGGCTGGCTTTCCACCTGACCCTTTAATTGTATTTCATTTTCATATGTAATTATGGTTTCCTCACAAAGCGTTGATTTTTCAGAGTCCTCTTTTCGGTCACGTACTGGAGTTCTATTTTCAATCATCTTACCGCAAGCACAGATCCCCTTTGTTAAAGCCAATTCAAATGAAGCCATTTAAAAATGAATTACCACTTGTACTCTCCACAACGACCTGTGCATACGTTTTGCATTATAAACCAGCTGTTGTGTAAGCTATGTTTTACGGCCTCATTTAACAGGTTACAAGTCGTAATATATTGAATTTCTGTGGAATACTTACAGTTCCCAGCCCGGTCTGCCACCTGCTGAGCGAATTGTACTGGCACTCATTGGGCGACCTTTTGGAGTGGGGAGAGGGAAAAGAAAAAAAATCCCACTCAGTTTCTCTGAAGATCATCTTTTTAAAGAAATTCTGCAGTTATAGTTACTTACCGGTGGTGGGTATTGATTGTCCTTGGGGGCCCAGAAGGCTTGGTAATGCTGGTTGTCTTGGTACAGGAACCTGATAGCCCTTGTGAATCAATGCAAACAGTCGGAAAATAAGCTCTACTAAAATACAAGAATCACTGCATATCTTGAAATAAAACTCACGTTCTCTTCCAACAAACTGCTGGCTGACAGAGAGGAAGATTTAGAAAGTTCAGCGGCACTCACCAGAGCAGCAGGAGGTGTAACAGTCAGGAGCGGTGGTGGAGGTGGTGGCGGCTGCTGTGGCTCCTGAATCTGCTGACGGAGCCTCTTTGTGTAGCCAGTTCCATTTTTGAAGTTGTTCACAGCCTAGAGGCAGAAAAACATTGACAAAAAGCTAATAGGAAACTTCAGTAGAGGGACGAACAAAGGCCTGCACAGAGTAAAATTGCTTGTGTCTTCCTGTAAATGCTATCAAGCCTAAAAGAAATGGACGTACAGATATATGAACACATCACATTAAACCCTGATACTAATGATTGGTAACTCGGAGTATCTGTATTTAAAGTACTTCAGTGTTAGCTCCAAACTTGAAAGTGAGGCAATCACGTTAAACAAAAGTGGGACCTGAACTTGCCAGATTGTCTCTTCCCTTTCAGCTTTTAAGCTCTTTTTCTTCCCTTTCAGCTTTTTACAAATTGCCTTTTCTTACAAACAGTTTCTGTGAAAGGCATCGTGTTACCTTGCGTAGGAACAGGTTGGCAATTAAAGCGTCAGGAGAAACATCGGTTTGATAACACGCTGGGCAGGTATGCTCCTCAGAGTCCAGTAATGCTGTTCTAATACCTGTGAATCATTAGAATCATCAGAATAGTTTTAGCCAAACTAAGGCAATTTGGGGGGTTCTAGCCAAGTATAAAAACACGTATATGATTAATGGGTGAATATGGTCTTGAATTGAGAGCATGAAGCTCTCCATGTTCAGTAATGTAAATAACTTCTAGTATGCAGCAAATCACTCCAGAGTTTTGAAATTTCACTGTTGTAACATTTGAAGTCGTAGAGTAGGCTGTGTCTTGATGTTTCGACTAGTCTTTGTTCCGCTACCTAGTACAATGAGAAGTCACCAACCTCAAGGCTCCTGAATAAAACACATCTCAAAAAAGCATTAGGAGGTTTGAGTTCTGAAGGTCTTAAGCAACTGTCCCATGGAGAAGAATGTGGATTAAATGCCTAACTAAATGCCCTTTGTGGCAGACCACAGTGAGTCACCAGAGTTGGCTATCTAATTTTGTATGAGAGAAAGGGCTGTTGACAAACTAAATGCATTCGATATCTAATACTGTAACCACCTGCACAATTACGCACTCTTCTCATACTCGTCCTTCCGCATGTAAAGAGGATTTAACTGGATATGTAAAAAGGGAAAAAAGGTTTCTGCCTTTTTTTTATCCCTTTATGCAACAGGAGTCTTTTCCTATTCAGGGGATACTCAAGTGTTAAGTAGAACTGGCAACAAAGTAATGGCGTTATCTCCTACTTCTGCTTTCAGAAGATCAGACGTGATGTTTTGAAATAACAAACATGGGAGTAACACTTACATTCATCACAAAAACTGTTTCCACAGCAGGGAATAACAGCTGCATCAGTCATTAGCTCTTTACAAACGGGACATGACAACTCATCTGGAATGGGATCACCTGAGGAGGAGGAGGAGGAGGAGGGCTCCTCTGGTGAAAAGGGAGGCTTTTCCTTCTTTCCTCTAGCATAAGCTTCCCTAGAGGGCAGGTGGGGAAGGAAAAAGAAACCAGTCAGAGATGGGTAAAGGAAAACTCTTCCAAGCTTTTATCAAAGGGCAGATAATAGATGGAACTCTGCTCACTCCACATTTGGCTTCTAAAAAGTCGGCATTTAGTTTAAACTACTTTCCTATAGCCACAATACTGGAAGAGGGAGGGGGGAACACTTTTCCTTCTGCAGAACTCTCCCATTCATTGGGATCAACTAAGAGATGAGCTCAGACTAGAAAAATCATTTTTTGACAGCTAGAAATCAGGTGAAGTGAATCCCACCACTCCTTTGCCAGAGGCTAAATGTAAATGGCAGGCTCAGGATGAAGTTAGTCTCCGAATAATTACGTTTTATAAATGGAAGAAGTCTACGGTGCAGCTTCTACAAAAGGAGATCCACGACAGAAAAGCAGAAGTGCGGCCAAGTGCATTTTCAAACAGCCACTCTTGTCAGCACACAGTAGTATTTTCTTAGTTTAGAGCAACAGGAAAACCTCAGTCTGTTTCACACATGGCATTTGACAAGAGTCTGAGGGGGAGGAAATCTCAGTCCAGCAGCTCTGTGTTAAATTTTGCAAGAAGCCTTTGAAACATAAAAGAGAAGCAAAACGAGCTTTCCAAGAGAACGACTCCTCTGTGAACACGACTGAAATGTTTTGCAGAAATACAGATTCTTAGCACACCACAAGTTGAACCAACTTCCAGGGGCACGAACAGTAGGACCACTCTATGTGAGTTCTAGAAAGTATCACCGATTTTAAGGTTAAGACACAATGACAATGCTTCCTCCCCCATAACTACAGAGGCTGGCCAACTTGGTTGCATTGCCACTCAGGCATTCACGCATGGTTTCGCTCGTTCACTTTTTGGTCAGTCCAACTAATGCCATACTTACACATTAATAGTTGGTATTGCGTATTTTCCAGTGCTTGTCAGCATAGCACCCTTTGTGTTGGGATCTTGCACCTCCATCATGAAACTCCTTGGAATTCCTGTGCTCTTTTTAAGTCTGGGAGCAGACTCAAAATTTTTGTTCTGTTAAGAAAAGCCATGCAGACATATCTCATCTGATGACCCGCACTTAAAATGACATTTCAGTGATTATTTTACGCAGCAAAGCCTTTCATCCTCTCCTTTTGCCTAGCGTAAGGGTTGCTCAGCTGAAATACTGATTTTCCTAAATGAGTATCGTCAGGATGTTCCAAAGGCTGGAGCAGTGTTTTGAACTCAGTCGACATTCTTTGGCTTAACTTCAGGTTCCTCCAGGGTGAAATATCCCTCAGCTCAACCAGAGACTCGTGCAGTTAACACACGCAAATATTCAATAGATGGGGTCAACAGAAACATCTTGGTTTTATACAAAATACAGAAAATGGTGAACTGTCATTAAAACCACAGTTAAAACCACAAAAATTCCCAGTAATATTGAAATACATAAAAATATGCATGAAAGTTCACAGAGAAAGATCTATGGACATATTTAATGTCTATGATCTAGAAAAAAGAAAATTTCACATTTGTAATTCCAAGTCTCCCTTGAATTTTGAAGGGCTTTGCAACATTGCCATATAAAGTGCATTTCACCCCAAGAGAAACAACTCTTCATATGCGTGTTCATTTATTTGTTACCTAACTGCCAAGGTAAAAAAAAAAACAAAACTAAGACCAGAAGTCCCCCACAATCTTACCCCATTTGTCGGGCAGTCCTTTATATAGTGGCCAGGGTTTCCACAACGAAAGCAAGTATATGATGGTGGAGGTGGACCCAAGGGTTTCTTCATGTAACTAAACGGTTTTGGGGAGAAAAAGAAGAAGATATGCATGTGTCTCTTGTGTTAAAACAAACATCTCTACCATTTTCCCATCAGCTTCAAAGAACAGATTTGACATTATCAGCACTTACCTGGTTGGATCATATCCACAGCAAGACTGCATCATCATAGCTTTTATTTTGTCTTCTTCGGAAGCATTGGCTTCAGCCAGATTGGTGGTCTGTTTAAGAGGTAATTATTGGATGCACACATTAGAACCACATTTAAGCCCACACAGCCAAAGACAGCACCACTCACCCAGTCCTGTAAAGAGCAGCACAACGCTCGCTGAGGTCGCATGAAAACAGCTGCTTAGGCTCTGTTTGGACCTTACCTAAAGACCTGTCTAATCGATCCCATTTTCTTCCAAGCGGACTGAAGCTATGTGTAGAAAAAATTAGACTATCCACTGCCTTTAAACTGATTTTTAAGCTCCAGACTATTTGAAGGAGAAGATGTCCACTGTACATTTAATTGAGAAAGATGTATGCAAATATCACTAGTTACATTTTGCAGCATTAAAAGGACACACAACTGAAGAGCCGGAGAGGTTGTTTCTCCTTGCTGAAAGCCAGCTTCAGACACAGAAGCCTTAGAAGGAATCAAGCTTTTTATAACCCCTCAGCAAGACAAAAGATTCTTCTCTAACTTCTCTATGTTAAATGATTAATCTACAGTAAGCAGAACCTGCAGTTTTTTCCAGCTGACTGTGTCCTTTTAACGTACAAATTGTAATCCAAACCTTATGCAGAACTAGATCTTCCAATTATTGACGGCAGCTGATTGTTTTTAAGTAGTATTTGTTCAAATGTTTTTATCACACACTAGTCCAGGTACAAGCAGGCTCTAAGGGAGTGACTGTAAATGATGTGGACTTTCAAGCACCTATCATTCCGACCAACCACTCATGTTTTTCTTCTTCTATGCATGCATTCACAAAAGCAACCAACTACTTTCAACATTTTATTAAATGGGTGTTTCATACAGACAGTAACATTGTCCAGATCGACATCTCTGAGAGCGCTTCCATTAACGTTTACAGAAAACTTTACAGATACTTGACTAGTTTGTGTGAACCCAAACGGTTTACAAAACACATCCAAACCCCACAAAACGTTCCCAGGAATAGAGCAAAAGTCAAAGATGGCATTTAATACATAATAAGAGTCAAAAAGAAAACTTTTTACAACACATTGCCTCCATGCTAAGCCAGTCTGCACAAAAGAGGTTAGAGGAAGTAACAGTCTGGAGCTGCTTTATGCTATGTCCCTGCATTTTTCTGATATACTTAAATTTTCTCGAAAGCTTACATGTGTACACCACTTGGACAGTTTTCCACATTTTAGAGTAAAACTTCACAGGAGTTTACGGAAACAAGGACACGTTTAGGGACAGCACTAATGGAGACCAATTTCTTTTGCTGGCTACCTTCCCAAGGAATTTTCTTGTTTGTGTTTGGTTTGTTGTTTTTTTTTGCCAAATGGACCCAACTTAATTTCTGCAGTGAGAGATGGAAGAAGGTAGCAGTGGGAAGAGCTTTCTCCTTCTTGGAAATGAACTCCAGCCTTTCTTTTCAGAACAAAGAACTAGCTCCTCTGCATTAGGCCCTGCCTTCTCTCATCTTTGTAACTTTAAAGACTAGTCATTTCATTGGCTAGCACTGTGCCTTTTCACAAAGTGCCACCACTAGTGCTTTCCCAGAGAAAGTTACACATTGTTGAGCAAAAAATGCAGGCAGTTCCATGGCAAAACATGGCATTACAACAGTTTCAGAAGGTCACATCTGCTAATATGCCACACGTACCCCTTGGTCTAGTCCTATAAACAGTTAGGTATATTTACACAATTGACACAGCCTGCGTTCAAACAAAGTCTATTGTGTTGTCCACTCTCTAGCTACTCTGATTTATGAAATCATGCAGCATTCAAAGAATGGATCTATAACTATAATGACTAGAAATTGAAAAATAGCCATGCAAT
Organism: Gavia stellata; assembly: GCF_030936135.1. Lineage (NCBI taxonomy): Eukaryota > Metazoa > Chordata > Aves > Gaviiformes > Gaviidae > Gavia > Gavia stellata. The sequence goes on from NC_082626.1 coordinate 3,511,975, forward strand.
TGTCCACGTTCCAGAAACGCCTCTAATTTGGCTGCTGCAAACCCCCTGAAATGTCCGTAACTTAGAGCCAACTAAACTCTTCTGTGAAAATTGTGTGAGTTTCCAGTGCAAAATTAACGAAAGGTATGAAAAATGGTAAACAGCTTCTGAAGTGCTGCTTCTTTGTGTCTTGAAGACGAGTAATACTGCAACATTACGTTGAGGCTGCTAAGGTACTCCCCTTCTATCTTCCCAAACTGGCGACTACTCTTCACAGGATAGTATCAAAATACACACACACTTTGAAGTTAAAAGAAATACTTTAAATTCTTAAAAACTACATTCAAGCTTTGCTCACATTACAACAGTTATCCAGCTACAGATCACAGTATAAGATTTAAAAAGACGAAGCAAACCCTTTTTTTTTTAAAGTATTTGACAAGACTCTCGAGATACCTTAATAAGCTGGGCCAGAGGAATCGGTGCGGAAGAGTCATCAATCTGTTCAGAAAAAATTAAACACACGTTCAAGTTCTACAATCAAAACATAGCAATAGTTAACCTCTACTGTAGCCTGAAAGTCTGCACTATATCCTCTGAGTGTCACGGAAAGAGGCATTTCCAACCTAGTGTAATTTGTATTTGCTCAAAACAAAGTCCAAACCTATGACAGCTTAAGAGTGCCTATGTGGTTAATGAGGAGAAACAACAATAACCAAACCTGCTGGAGATCAACTTACTGCTCCAGAGTATCTCAGAGAGGGACCCTTGTCAAATGCTTACAACTGCTTAGAAGTCAAAGGGCTAAGGAAGCTGCCAATTTTCAGCAAAAAAAAGGATTTGAAAAAAAATTTAAGTTTATTTGAGAAGGAAGCATCACTACAGGAAACTTATTTTCAGGCTAGTTTGGAAATTAATCAGTGAACGTCTCCTCATTTATAAATGCACATGGTTATGCTTTTTATGAACGCAGTCTAGTTGCCGGTGAAAATGAAGCACAGGCAGATCAGCCCTGAAACACGAACTCTGCCCCTCCTGTCAGTAAGTTTAGAAACGCCAAACTCACCATACCCCACAAAACCCCAATAAAAATGCCAACCCAAAACATCAGCCATAGCAGTAACCCACCACTTTGTCTAGAAAAAAAAGAAACTGCTCAAAGTATTGAAATAAAGGTGTTTACCATGACAGAGTAGCCTATAAAAACTGATTTCTTGTATTTTATTAGACCACAGGCCATACTCTCCAAATTGGTTATGGAACTGTGAGAATTTAATATTATTCTCCCTGCTACCAGTCCAAAAGCAATTTCTAAGGATGATGAAAACATGGACTCAGAGCACAATCCTGTCATTTTTTTCTCCATTGCAGCCACACTCCTCCCTCCCTGCTGCCTACTGGAACAGCTTGCAGGAATGAAGTCCTCAGGCCACGGGGTAGTAATGGACTGCAGTGTCTAGTGAGAACTAATACCGAAGGGCAGTTTTGCCACAAGTGAAAAGGGTAACTCTTCTCTTGTTCCTTTTCCAGCATATTGAATTACATTCTGCCACCAACAGCACTTCAGCTTACACTAGTAAAACATTATCAGAAAGACACCGGAATCACTGCTTACGATGTCTGAAGTTGTTCAAAAACATGGAAAAAATTTCACCATGTAAACTGAACAGCTCCGCATGCCACTCTTCTTTACTTGTGGGAAAACAGGCCTATGTTCTCTCCTGGCAGGCACAACCACTGTCACGTGGTGCTTTTTCAGCAGCAAACAAGAAATGAGGAAAGCTCTCGACTGGAGTCTAGCATTAAACAGTCTAATATTGACCAGTAACTGAAACAGAGCAGTTAATCAACTATTAATTAGTTCTTCTGGTTTTTAGGAAGCGGTTATTATATGGCCTGCAGGCAACAGTCTCATTTCTTAACAGAGGTGATAGCACTCCTTTCTACTAAACAGCTATCAAAAGCAGCAAATAGATAATTAATGTACTATTTAGTACGTTTGCCCAACGGCCACCTTCCAATCACCCGACATTCTTGTGTCTTTTTTTTTTCCCTTTAAATGTCTACTGGAGTATTTCCTGCCAGTCCCTCCAGTCAGTCAAGTAGAAACAACATCTCCATGAAACGTGTATACAGCCCTAAGGTAATACTGCAGAAGAACTGGGGGGGGAAAAACCCCAAACACCAAAAACTAAACCCAAAACCCCAGACTCGACAGTCAATGTATTAACTCCCATTTCAAACAGAAGACTAAACAGAAACTAACACAAAGCAAGTGGGAAAGGGGACAGAACAGAGGACGAAACGGCTAATTTCACTGCTGGGGTGCTACATTTAAATTACAGTGGTTTCCTAAAACCCGACAGCTTGGCTAAACTAAAAATTCAGCCAGGAAGGATCCCAGTTGTGCTCAACAGCACTAAAACGATGGGCACGACTCTCTGCATTTCTGCAGCCTCTAAGGACAAATTCCAACTAGAGATCCTTGCAGTTACTGACATAGTAATGCTAAACCAAAAAGGATCCCCTTTCTTGCCTTGGCTGTAGTAACAGTAGGCCAGCAGCACAAATTTGGAAGTGTACAACGACAACAGCTAACATAACAGCAAGACAATGAAGGAAGAGTTAAAGTATCAGCTTTTGTGCAGCCTTTTTAAAAATATCTTAACTAAACTTCATTTTGCTGCCTTACTGTTCAACAATAATTGGCAAGCTTTCCAGTGATTTATTCCCACCACAGTAAGATCCAGGTTCTGCTTTGAAATACCTACAGAAATACGTGTATTAAAAAACCAACCAAACAAAACAAACCCCCCACCCTTCAGACCAAGACCTGAGCTAGCTTTAAGAATAAAGCTCATTGTGCCTCCAAGCCTAGAAGCACCTGAGGCTGCCGTGCTTTGACAGTGAGAGAGAGAGAGAGGACTTGTAAAGAGAGATGCAAGGCTTCCACCCTCCCTGTGGCTACCCACAACCCATGTCAGGTACAGTCAGAGCAAACAAGAAGGGAATGTTTTTGCCTGGTCTTTCATTTACTTTAATTAGTTCTAACAAACACTAAGTCTTCCCTCCCACTCCAGGAGTCTTCCTTTTTCTGTGTTTTTTTGGTTTGGGTTTTTTTTTTTTTTTTTTTTGAGACATCTATGTTAGCTTATGGTAAGATGCTACTTAGAAAGGTAACACAGACATGCCAGGGAGCACACGAGGCTAATGTTTATAACAATAACAACAACAACAACAATAATAATAATAATAATAATAATAATAATAATAATAATAATAATGTTTGAACATGAGAGTTGTGTTTATACACATGCTAGTAAGCAAAGAGGAAAACAACTGTTTTCAGGAAATAAAACCCCATCAGAATTAGACCAAATATTCTAAACATGGTTTACATAAATGCATTACTTTAACTGCTAGGGTCACTGGGCCAGTTAAACTAACTCAAAATCACAATGAGAGGCATTCATGTCCAAAAAGGAATTTGAACCAATCAGTGATAGAATTATGGATGTCAGATGTAGACGTAGTGGTTTTAGACCTACCTACAAAAAGTTTTCAATTTTAAGTTGATTGCCTACCATTCCACGAGCATCAGAGGCTGTATTCTTCACAGAACACAGACCCAGAGTTCATGAATTTCTAGATTAAGTTACCCTAACACCTTATCAAGTGATCAGATCCAATGATCCAGGGTTAGTGTAATGCCTCACACCGTTCCAGTGAAGAAAAAGCAGAATGTGAAAATGGCAAAAAATACACTCCAAACACCTTTTATTGCAAGAAACAAAAAGCACACAACAACCTATACCAACATCCAGATTACTAGCTGTCGACAGACAGCTGTAGAACATGGCACCATGTTCAACTGTGCAAACCTTGAGCCTACACGATCTAAAAATTGTCATACGTTACCTGCACAGTACACAGTCATTCAGGAAATATTCTGGCATATTCAATGTGAAACACAATGCATTACTAGGCACAAAGACCAAGATTCACATTAGAACTGTGCAAACGATGGCATGACTCAGTTATTACTATGCTGAATCCAATACGTGGTATTCACAACATATACTATGGTTTACTGGAAAATATATTAAGTTAATGTTTGGAAAATTAATACAAGGCTACATTGTTGAGAATTAAGTGCAGTGTGGAGAAAAAAGTCTGAGATGGTGTTTTTACATACTGCTTTTGGTGTTCCACTCACTGGCTCAGTTCGACTTCTAGAAGAAGAAATCAAGGAGATGAGAACTTAAAGCACTTGTACCCAACATCAAGCAGTGAAAACACATTATAAAACCTGAACATCAAAACATTATGTTCTGATAGGCTAGTGAATGGGGAAATTTCTTCCTATACATAAACTCGTCTCTCTCTTTTGATAACATTCAATGCATTAAACACCACCCCCCCACCCCCCAAATCCCACGTCTACTTTGTCTGAAATCACTCTAAGACTTAGAGATCGAGAACACAACAGTGCAAGAGGAAGTCTACAGACATTTTGTCTCTGCTGCGTTAAGTTCTGTGTTCTTAAATGCTCAACCCTCAAGATAATGAAGGTAACTTTAGCCAATCCCTATATCCCGCCCTAGTCTTACAAATAACTACCAGAGAGAGTACTTTAGTTTCTAAGAAAGAACAGGGGTAGTCGAGACCCTTTGAAGCGCTAGTTTACTTAAGAGAAAAAAATCAGTCATCTGACAAAGAAATAACAACAGTTTTAGCAGCACAGTCTTTAGAACAGTGTTTCTTTGTGGCAGCCCAAGCACTGTGTTCAGATATCTACCGTACTTAGCCATGAAAGTGCCAAAATACTACATGGGTTACATATGCTACATTGACTAAAAATAGTAGTAGAAATGTCACCTGAAAGCAGTTCCCAGGGTTTTGTGCGCTTTAGGAGCCCTGTGACAAAAAAAAAAAGGTCTTAATTGCCAGAATTTGCTTTAAGAAAATCTTGCAAATGCTACAATATCTTGGGAAATACTTATTACATTTGAAACCTTGCTGAGCTTCCACATACTCCTTGATCTGTATCTGCATGCTGCTCATCAGGAATCAGACATGCAACCACTGATATCGTTAACAAACCATTCACACATCATCCAAAGTGTCCCATGAGCAGAGGCAATTCAAAGGCTGCTGTGGAACTGATGTCCAAATAGAAAGGCTCATGCTTCCTGCCACTGCTAGACCACCACCGGGCTCGCAGTTAGAGCCATGTACCTCCTGAAGATGAGCAAGTTCGAGGAGATACTTTAGATCGCCACACAAGGGTTTCTTCATCCACTGACCCTGAAGAACATACTCCAAGGCGAGTAACGCATTTTGAAGGCCTCTCCACCATTACAGCACACATTCATCATTCCCAAACGTTAACCACTCTACCAGTTGTTTCTGCAATGTTTCCAGCTGAAGGAATAGAAAGCCAATCTGCCTGGTTAATTTTCAACGTTAGAACAGCAGTGCCATTCCTTCCTTACCCCCACATCCAGCTACTTATTTGATCTTTGAGGCTAGCAGCACCTATCCTCTCGTTTTAGGGCAGCGTTACAATAGCAGGAGAGGGTGACATCCAACCAGTAAGGGAGGATGCACTGACAAGACAGCACTAAGCATCCGTATTTCGATTAACCCCCCCCAAACAAGGCCACGTTTATAAGCACAACGCTGTGGCGTCCCGAATTACTAGGCAGTGCCTGAAAGCACTGCAGCAGCTACTGCAGTAATATGCCCAAAGTTTACATGCAGAGCCACATAAAATCAGGGGTTTTTGCTTGCAAATGCTTCATGGGCACCAGCACGCTGCTGCACTGTTTCTTCAAGACACACTGTAACTCATCAGTCTACTTGATTTATGAGAACCAACGTTAGAAAGACATGGCAAAACCACAAGCTAATAATAGCTACTGATTGTGGTGGAGAGGCGTACCTTTAAGGCGGCTGGAAAACATGGCCATTCAAACAATGCTAATGTAGCTGATACAGAACGGGACTGTATGAATACATACATGACATGCATTTGAAGAGCTGTAATTTTAATCAGTACACCCGATTCTCTGTCCTCCGTAAATCTTAGGAACACAGAATTAAAACCTGGAGCACAGATACCAGCTTAGGGTAAAAACAGACAAAGAAAGACAACCAGTAACATTTAGGAACGTGCGGAACTGCTTACTGAGTTTCAAGTTTGGAAAGGATTAACTGTTCCTTCATCGTGCTCGCACAAAAGGCAATACACTTTAGGATATTGTTGTTCTTCTCTTGCCTGAAACAGGCACTGTCTTTAGGAAACGAATAGGAATCACTTGTGAATGGAAATTCTTGTTTGCCTGGCTGGCCAGCTGGCAACCCTTGGTCTTTCCTCTATAGCTAGTATGCAGAACCCCCAGATTTGGGGCGTAAGAATACCTGCCATATCCCGCCCCCCTCCCCCAAATGCAAGAAATAGTTAAACACTCAGAATCAGACTCTTCTGAGACGGGAACAAATTACAAGTTTACACTACAGTGCGTATCTCTCTTTACTATAAAAGCAATAAAAGCAAACACATATAATAAGGAATCTCTCCACCTAGAGGGAACAGGATCTACAACTTGGATCTCAGAACAGTCAACCCCAGGAACAAACCCCACAGAATCATCTTACAAGTTACCATTGTTGGAGTTCAAACCCCGTGCCCCAGCAGGCCAAAAAATGTAAGTCTACTTTGGGACAGATGCGCTAAAATCTACCCCCTGACAACAAAACTTAACAGCAGCTTTAACAAGAAAGATACAAGCGGAATGCCTCTGTAAACTAGTATCTGTAAAAAAAGTCAACACACTGAAACCCCTAACAAAGAATACAATGCTTTATGGATACTTACAGAACAAAGGTTTTGCTGGTAGCTTTAACTCCTCCCACAGGGATTCTTCTAACAATTACCGATGAGTTCTTAGGAATCAGGGCATGATCATCTGTGTATTCTGAAAACAACATAAAGACAGACATAAACCAACATAAATTCAGGTTTGAGAATCAAACACAAGCAGCAAAATCTCCCTCATTTTTTAAAATAGTTTGAATGCCAACAGCAAAATGGTCTCAAAGGTCACTAAAGGAGAGTCTGCTAATGCACGAGGTTCTTTCCTCATCTAGCTTAGGTTGCTTTGGCTTCCGTTAGGCTACAAAACCAATAGACCTCTGGAGAAAAACAAACCACAGCAAAGTCTCACCTGCATAAACCAGATTCTAAAGCCTGCCTAGCTTGCCCTGCAGCAAACCAGGCACTTAGCTAAAGCACGAAAACTCTGCGCCGTCGCTTTCATAGCTCTTAACTGAAAACGCTTCACCTGTGCTGCTAGTGCTCCAGACTGACAGAACACAGAAGAGAGCCTGCCATGGCTGCCTATTTCTTGGGGCTTAATCCATCAACAACCACACTTCTCAGCTGCTCAGTGCTTTGCATTTCAATGGAAACAGCACTGACGCCCAGACAAACAATGGTAGATCACGCCAGCTGCAGTTCTGGAAGCCGAAAGCAGCTGTTTCTACCTGCTGAACGGAGTCATACGGAGTATTCCTTCTGGTCCAGACCACAAATCACCAGATTAAGACCAGTCCAGAGTCTCATGTTTGTTTTGTTTGGGTTTTAATTTTGCCTGATAAGCAGAATAGCAGAAAAGCAGAATAGCACATTCTCCAAGTGTTTGGAGTCAGAATGTTACAGGGCAGGCAAGAGTACTCAAGAAACCTGAGTTCTGGAGTTTGCAGTTCTTCCACTATATTGTGAGAACATCTATTGTAAAAGACAGGTCAAGAAATCCAGATCAAATTAAAAGGAGGCAAGTTTAAATGCATCATTCTCGAGTATAGGCTTTTTGAAGGGAATTCTGCCTTTATAGAACTTGCCTCTGCAGTAAGCATGGAAGAGGACACCCCCCCACACCCCCCCGCACCTTTTAAAATAGGTCCCAACCATCCATTTTGCCTCCCCAGCATCTTAAAGAGAGTCCATCACATCAGTTTTTTCCACTGGTATTTAAAATCCTGTTTCCTTTTAGCTTACATTAGCATTGCTTCTATTACTAGATTGCCATGATGAAAAGTAACAATTACTGAACTGTAAAAGCTTAGAGTGCTCGGCAAAATCTGAACAAGTAGGCCACCTTCACTCAAGGTTCACTTTGTTCTTTCCACGATCATTTCAGCCTTTAGTCAGGACTCCTGCACAGGCAATGTTATAAAAAAAACCCCAATACTTTATGTCCACGTGCAAGAATGCCAAACATCCCATTTAGGCAGAATATCCGGGTCTAGTGTTTCCCTTTATCTTCTGAAGGTGAGTTTAAGCATCTACATCTGCTTAACAAAAACTGAAATTCACGGTCACGCATAGAAACCAGAAATTGGGCATACATATACATGGCACTGAAATGTATTCTCTAGCTTTGCTCTGAAAACCACTGGGGGATTTTTGCCTTTTCACATGGAAAACACCCTTAGGAAAGCTTCAATAAGCATCAGTGTCACTCATATACGCAGTGTAAGATTTTATACTCATTTTACAACGGCCAAAGGGCAACACAACCTGCCTAGAGGAGGATCTTGTCACTGTCAAACAAGAGGGATGCTCTTTAAAGCAGGGAAGAGACTCCTGCTTTAACTTCACCTTTAGGCAACACCACATTTAACAGAACCTAGTGAGGCAGATACTTTTCCTTCAGTGGATTCTGATTACGTATGAAAACAAAGCAACAGACTTTGTAAAACTGGTATTATGGATATAGAGTAACACTTTGGGGGGGGAACATACTTACGAGCATAAGTTTTTGTTCTAAAACTTTATAACAGAATGCTATATGACTTGATAACAGTTTCTGCTATAACAGAATCCACATGTTTGGCCTATTTCGAAACATTTCTCCTTCTGGTGATAATAATTGGTCTCCATCACAGTTTATTACCATCCACCATTCTGGTTTTAAGGCTCTGTTTGACACAGACCCAGCTATTACAGGAGTGACGTCAGCCAGTTGGCCATTCAGCCCGCTAGCATTTGTGAAGCTGAAAGGACATCAGCATCTGAAGACAAAATTCAGAGACCCTCTGCAGCAAAGCCCTTCAAGCCAATTAAACACTGTTCAAAAGCTCTTGACAATTGTATTCAATGCTACTAGAGAAATTCAAGACTTCTGAAACATATCACTACCTACGCATGTCATGCAATCCAATGGCATCCCTAAGACCCCTAACATTGTGCTGTGAAGTCTCTTCGCAACCATTCTCCTGAAAATAGTTTTAATGTCTGTAGATACACAGCGAGCTTTCGGTCCGACCACTCTAAAGGCTAGGGCTGAAGTTACGGTCCCCACAGCATACATATTATCCTGTTTAAGCTTTAATACATCACACAGGAAGAGGAAAAAACCACCTGTACACATTTTAAAGAAAAGACGGTTGTAAGAGTGTCACAGAACCAGAGGAAAAAGACAAGAAATTTCATGTTTAAGGAATGAAAACACTTGACAAGTCTTTTTGTTTCCGAAAAGTCACAACCCAAGGTATTTAATCCCATTCAAACTCACCAAGATGGCAGACTACCAAACTGAAATGTCATACTAAGTAATACAAAACCATTATCACCTCCGAGAATCAAGCACCATTTACTAGATTTAAAAGAATATATGCCTTCTCTAAGAACATTTCTTATGTATATTGACCATAAATGTTCTGCCATAAAACTTCAGTACTGCCCGGATGTGGTTAACACGTAGTAGCAGGAGAAAAAGACACGGGTAGAAAGGGATGATGAAAATGATGCTCAGTAGCATCTGAATGGCAATGTCTTTGGTGTAGAAAAGAAGGTATATTAACAAGAAATTCCAAAGCATAATTTAGATACAGAGAACACTCATGGGCAAGTGTCCTCAAGGCTTTAAAGGCTCTGTATAGCTTATAAGTCACAGATTCACTCTTGATCCAAAACGTGGCAGGGAGCAGTTTCTGTAACAGCCACAAAACCAGTTTTCCAATGTAGTGGAGTAAAACAAGTCGAAGACAAAATTAAGTCACCAAACCCACTTTTTGTCTTCCAATTAGCCATCTGTTCCATTTCTATCACTTTCAGCTTCCTCCACCAGATTTCAAAGAAATCTGGCAAGTTTGTTATTACAAGTTATCCTCCCACATTTCCTTATCATTCTACCTAGAAGAATTCCAGGAAACCAAAACGTTTGTAAGCACTACATGTCGCACATCAAGCACACATTCTTCGCCGCCTAGCTCCGCCTCTAAAACACAGATCTGAAGGTTGTTGTCAGAACAGCAACTACGAAAGAACAGCAACTATGAAAGAACAGCTCTGTGAGGCCCCCAACACAAGTCACAGCTACCGATCGTGGCCGAATCGCATTATGGCTTCCCGGCCCACTTAAACCCCGGTGCCGCTTGCCCTCCTGGTCCCCCTGCACGCCGGCGGGATGGGTCCCAGGCTGAGACACGCTACGTGGGGACGAGCCACAAAGTGTGGGTCCCGCAGGCCACGGCTGCCGTGGGGCCATCTGCGACGATGCCAGCCACACGGTCCCCAAGGCCCCACGCCCGCTGCCTCCACGCACCTTCTTTGGTCTGGGCGTTGGTGATCTGCAGGTCGCAGTTGGCCGCCTTCAGCTTTTCACGGCCCATGATCCGGCGCTTGAGGTCGCACAGGGAGATGTGGAGGCCGCCAAAGGTGACTGTGTCATAGCTCAACTTGGAGAAGAACTTGTAGTGGACACAAGACATGGTCAGGGCCAGGCGGTGCCCGCTCCGCGACGGCGTCTACCACGGCAGATGGCGTTGCGACCTCTGCGCCCGTTAGGGCCCACGGCGGCTCGGGGAAGGGCCCACCGAGGGGGTCGGAGCAAGCAACACAGGCTGAGCTTGAGCTCCTCCTCGCAGCCCAGGCAGACAACAGGGAGAGGACCCTGCAGCCCCCGGCTTGTCCTCCGCTCCCTCCCTCGCACACAGCGCTTCCAGGCCTGACCGCTCGCTATGGCGACGCCGGAGCCCCTGCCTCAACATTCCGCAGAGGGGTTTCCCGGCCGACAACTGCACGGGGCGTGGCTAGCACATCACTGCGCATGCACAATGGCACACCGCGCCCACCCACACCCCCCTCCTCATGTGACCCAGCGCATTATGACTAAAGGCCCACCTAAGGTGACCGAGGCGGCCCCGCCATCTTCTTCCTAACGCCAAGCACCCCGAGGGGAGAGCTATCACCGGTCGGGGTCACCGCCTGTCAGCCCCGGGCCTGTCACTGCCCCAGCCCGCTGGTGTCCCTGCTGTCCCCCGGCCTGTCACCGCCTGGTGTCCTGTAACCCCCCAGGCCTGTCACCGCCTGGTCTCCCTCCTGTCACCCCCCAGGCTGTCACCACCCGCTGTCCCCTCCTCTCAGCAGCCAGCCAGGGCAAGACAGCCTGGGGGAGATGCAGCGGGCTTTGCCCTGTGGCGCTCGGCTGCCCACGCCGCAGGGCCAGCGAAGGGAGGGGACATCTCTGGGTGTTTGAGCGGATCTTGGTGCATTTATGGCAAGTTCAGTCAAAGAAGCCAGTGACCATTTAAGTTTGCTGCCATAAACCAATGTACTTCCCAACCGTGGCCCAACCACAGTTGCTTGAACGCTGGAGACGAGGACTAAAGAGTAAGGAACAAACCATTAGCGTTAGGAGGTGCCCCAGGACAATACTTCTTGCTTTCTCAATCATCACAGCTGCTGCTGCCACAGCCCTAGCGGTGGAATATGGAGTCTACGTATTCTTTCCATCATTCGGCCATAGCCACAGTCCAAACTACAGCAGCAGAGGCAAATAAGCCCGACTGTTGCATATGCACTAAAAGCCCATGCTTTGCCAGAAATCAACTCTCCTAGGCATCAGTCCCACTGAATTCTCAGTGGTACAAGGATGGGCATCTACGTTACGAATTTTCCCTGAAGAAAGGAAGCATACCGCCCTTCTGCCAAGAAGGGTTTGTCGCTGGATCTGTTCCATAGATCTGTTCCTATGCCTAAAGGCTATTGGTATTCCCCCCCAGATTCTTCCAAAACCTTACTATATACCACATCCAGTGAGTGTGGAAGGGAGATGCTGCAGAAGCCCTTACAGAAATCCTATTGCAATAAGCCTTCATGCTGTAGAGTTCTTCCTGGAGGGAGTTTATCAGGCCCTGCAGACTCCGAGACAATGTGGATATTCGCAGACAGAGTAACTTGGTATTTGGCAGGAAGCCATAATGTTAAAAGTTTGGTTGTCGCTACAGGCCGATAGGCTCAGAGTCATCTACCCTGCGTCTGAACCTTACAGCATTACCTATCAACCAAATCCGGCACAGGCTAACCCTTTAACAGGAAATAATTTACATGATTCAGATTTATTTGAAGATTCTACTACCCTATTTGCACAATGACCAGGGCAATATTAGATAGGTGGAGAAAGGGCATTCGAGGATTTACCCTCAACCTGAGCTGAAAAGTGTATTCTAAGTGCATTAACACCCCTTGCACAGGTTAGAACCAGTATCTCTTCTGCCTCTGTAGCTCCTGGCTACTGCTATCTAAGGGAAAAAGTGTTACAGCCCTCTGATAGAACGTGGCACCGAGTTCCACCGATCTGTAACAGCTTTTATCCCACGGTTAGGGGGTGCAGAACTAGAAAGAGCTACTGCAAATGCATCAAGAGAATTAGAAAAAGCCACTAATGAAAGCGCAGGTAGTATTACAGCCCTACAGGAAGAAAGCAAATTATTATCACCAGTGGTAACATAGACTCGATTAGCCCTAGACCACCTTTTAGAAGTCCAGGACAGAGTATGTGCATTATTGCCTAACAGCTGCTGGAGTTTTATGTAAATCAAGACCAGAAAACGGAAACTGACAGAAACAAGATAAAGACTCTTTTAAAAATATTACATGAAGTAAGGCAGGGATCTCCCCTAAATCTATTTGGGTGGCTAACCTCTTGGCTCCCAGGCTTAGGTGGAGGACTGTGAACTAAAAGGATTTGGGTTGTGTATCCACTCTCCTGTTTTGCTTTGTAATTATACATGTGTGTTTACACTGTTGTGTTACCTTATGAACTCGACTTACGACTTAATGAATAGTGTAGTGTGTCCCTGATGGTCAAAAGAAAAGGAGGGACTGTTAGGGAAATCTCATTGCCTAACTATTGTACAAAATAGTCTTTAGAGTATGAAATTGTATGACCTTTCTTAAGATGTATCTAGTCGACATTGTGTACTGCACCGCCATGGTTCCGTCAGCATGACTGAAGGACCCCAGCTCATTGCGTGGAGGAGAAGGAGAGCCCCCACCCTGAAGAAGAAAGGGTATCCCTGGACTGCCCAGATGACGCCAGCATCCCAGCCCCTCCGACACCTCTGGGAAACCCTCCCATGATCTGGCATCAGAGATAAGGAACTGCAGCGAGACCGACTTCAGGGATGTCTCGATTGAGGAAGAAGCAGGTGGATGATGATGCGATAGATTTAGAGTTGCTTTGCAAAACAACAGTATATGGGTGTGTTCAGTAGCCATTGGTCAAATCATGTTGTACCTGAATCCTTGAAATAGCATAAGAACCAGGTGTAAAACCACATTCAGGGTGCCCCAATTTGACTGGGACACCTCATGTGCATGAATTGAGAATGCCTCTTGCAATTCTAAACTTTGTGTCCTAGCCTCTCTCCTCGGACGGCACGGACCAGTTGCAAACTTTTCGTGACAACATCCCTCTCTCCATTCTGACAATTATCCTCCAAGGCCAAGAATTGCCCCTGGGGTTGGCCCAGAAGCCCACCGTTCAGCAGTGGACCCTTTACCTCCATCATCGCGCTGTCCTCCCAGGAAATGATTGTTCACAAAGGGCTCCCACTGAAACCATACCTCAAATAGGACTGCCGCAAGAATATCAGAGCGATGCACCATCCTCTCCTATGCAAGATGCTCCCTCTTTCGACCCCAGTCATACTTTCAGAGTGTGGTTTACAGACAGAAGTGCCCACTTGAAAAATGGTCTTTGGTTCGGTAAAGCCACAGCCATTTCTGCGGATGGAAAAGCAGAGTTAACTGAGGAAATAAAAGGTTCCGCCCAATGAGCTGAGTCCCCGGCCATCACCCGAGCCTTTGAAGCTGGAGCCAGCACAGTTTATACTGACTCCGACGCTGTATGGGCTGGAGCCACCCAGTGCCTTGGGAATGGGCAAGAGCTGCTGCACTCCCTTCAGAGAAGATGCAGGCAGGGATACATCTCTGCTTGTGCCTTGCCTGGGAGAACCAGGATAACAGCAGTGGCCTGGAGCCTAACCTGGTATTTGGGCCCTGCGTTGCTGCTGTCCAAGTACTTAAGAAAGGCGATTAACAATTGAACTTGTGACCGGTAACCCCTGCTCCTGACTCCTGGTAATATGGTTAGCATAACGAAGGCCATTTCATGAGGCAAACGGCCATGCTCTGTGACCGTGCTGGTCACCTAGCAGTCCCCCTTCCCCTCCTCAACAGGCCCTGAAGGTCCTGTGCACCAGGCAGACTTCTTCTCCCCCTCCCTATCTGCCTCAAGGTGCCTGGGCGCCAGGCTGCCTTCTTCCTTCCTTACGGGCCTTGAAGGTCCCAGGCACCCGGCCAACCAGGTTGTGATGACCCCGTCACAACCCAGGGAGGCGCAGCAGCACACAGAGCACCATCTAGAAAATCAAGCAGCACTTCTTCCCTCTTCTCCTCCAAGGGCTAATTTGTGGAGGAAATGACAAATGCCCCCTTCCCCTCCTGTGGGGCAGAGGTTTTCTGCCTTGATACAACACATAAAATTCTACGGGAATGGCGTGAACCTCACCGAGTTGCCTGGCTCTTCCACCTGCCCTACACACCCAAAACTAACAGCGCTTAAATAACAATGCTTTAATAATGGGCAGGTACCCACCAGATGCCCAGTGGCATGAGCTTGTTCTCCTGCTCTCTCCAACCCACAAACCCTTTAAAACCCCCAATGTCAGCCTGTCGTTTTTCCCACGCTGACATGAGAAAAGGGCATATGGCAACCCATTTCTAAACGGGGAATCCCTTTCTCTATCACTGAGTCCCAGGCACCCAACCAACCAGCTTGTGATCATCCCGTGACAGAGAATTAAGAGGAGGACAAACAGGAGGAGGAGAAAAAGAAGGAAGACAAACAGGATGAAGCAGAGGACGGCAGAAGGAGGACGAACGGGATGAAGAGGGTGAGGAACATAGAAAGACAATGAGAACAAGGAGGAAGAAGAGAAAGAAAAGAAGGAAGAGGAAGCACATGAGGAGGAGGAAGAGGAGGGGAAAGAAGAGGTGGAGGAGGAACACAAGGAACACTCAGAAGAGGAACAGGTGGCACAAGAGGTGACACAAGAGCAGGAGGAAGAATAGGAAGAGAAAAGGATGAGCCGGAGGAGGAACCAAAGACAGAAGAACATGCTATAGAAAAGGAGGAGGGGACAAACATGATAAGGAAGTTAAAAAAGGAGGAGAAAAAGGAGGAGGAGGAGGAGGAGGAGGAGGTAGAGGGGCAGCAGGAGGAGAAGGAGGAGGGAAAAGGAGAAGGAGAATGAAGAGGAACGGGAATATGAGGAGGAGGAAGACAAAAAAAAGAAGGGGAGGATGACATACGGGGTGAAAAGGAACAGAACAAAGAGGAGGCGGTGGAGGAGGAGGTGGAGAAAGACAAGAAGGAGGAGGAGAAACAAGAAGAGGATGAGCAAGAGGATGAATAGGAGAATAAAGATGACTAACAGGAGAAGAAGGATTAGGATGAAGTTGTGGAGGAGGAGTGGGAGGAAGGGGGAGGAAGGGGAGGAGGATGAGGACAACTACAGCAAGAACAAGCAGTAGGACAGACAGAAGGAGGACAGGAAGGCTAAAAGAATGACAATGAAGAGGAGTAGGAACAGGAGGTGGAGGAAGATGATCAGGAAGAGGAAGAGGGGGAGGAGAAGAGGAAGCACTGCAAGCTAAACGCTCCAAGGCGCACACACAGCAATGTACAAGGGCATGCAGTGAAAGGACAAGGGGTAATGGCTTTAAGCTGAAAGAGGGTAGATTTAGATTAGCTATTAGGAAGAAATTCTTTACCATGAGGGTGGTGAGACACTGAACCAGGTTTCCCAGAGAAGTTGTGGATGCCCCAACCCTCGACATGTTCAAGGCCAGGTTGGACGGGGCTTTGAGCAACCTGGTCTAGGGGAAGGTGTCTCTGCCCATGGCAGGGGGTTGGAGCTAGATGATCTCAAGGTCCCTTCCAACCTAAAGCATTCTATGATTCTCTGATTCTATGAAATGACAAATAAACATACCTGGGAACAAGTCCCCATGGTCACCTTTTTTCTCCTTTTTCCCTTCCAGGTGATGCTGGTCAAGCCCAGGCACCTGCAGCCACTCGCTCTACACAAGTCCCCTGATGCTGGATAGCCGACACACGTTTAATAAAACAAGGTACCCCCAGAGGTTTTGTCTGTTCACCTTGAGCTGGGGAGAAGGTGTGTATGTGCGTGAGGACAATCTGCGTTATCCCTTTAATTTTTATACCTCAGCAAAAACACTGCAAGATTTGGACTGCAGGAGAGCACTGAAATCAAAGGGTGAGTGACCAAGAAGGCTCCAACCACACATTTCCACCCGACTGCCCTAAACAAAACAGAGTTTGGATCCTGATTGCTCACTGCGGCCTGGAATAGTCCCATGCCTCATGTGAAAACTCCTGCGTGCGTGGCTGAGGACAGACACAATCCACACAGAGAGCGATCGGAGCTCAACCCTGCACTTTCTTTGGTCCTATGGCTGGCAACAAAAAGGGGTTTTAGCTAGTGTGTACGTCTGCTGCCGTCTTTCGTGATCCAACACATGAACTGCAAGACAAGAAAAGTGCAAGCAAATCCATTCAGCCAAACCTCTGAATAGTTACGCTGACCTTTACTTAGCTATATATTTTCTCTTCCTTTGATATATAACTAAACACATTCCCTCCTACCCACAGTCTTTCCTCCCAGCCTCACAGCTCTCCTACATAAGAAACATGAGCTATAGAAGCTACAAAAGAAAAAAAACCCCTGATTTGGTGAACACCAAAACACCCGTGACTTCCTCAAACCCTTCATTGCCCCATCTGAGAGTCAAGGGACAGGATCTCCTGACAGCTCTTTCACAGGCACTGCCCTGAAACCCCTCCACACTGCTTCTCTACTAGTGCACAAGGAAGACTTTCATTTTTAAGTGTATGTTGACAGATTCTCAAATTACACAAGTACTTTTGAACAAGGACAAGCCCTGTGCCTCGCATCTGGCAACCAACAGGGATGGGGACCCAGCAGCACAGACCAGTGCCATGCACAAAGCACCACCCTACGCACAGGGAAAGCACGACAAGCCAGGTGCCCAAGAATGCCGAAAAAGGGCTCCTCACATCACTCCTCTGTATGACCCGGTTAGTTCTTTTAGTCACACACAGAAATCGGAAGGGATTTCTTCTTCTTTTGCTGAGGTACCCTTTTAAGTAGATATTGCCAAAGAATGCAAAGAACACCCCAAGAAGTGAAAGTGGGTACTTACATCCTCACTAGATGCGTATCACTGAAATGTTTCTCACATTCTCTTCTCTACTCTAGAGGGTCCCCACTTAAGATGCATTCCAGTTAGGTTACCGTTAAGCATACACCACTGCCAGACCTTTCTCTAGGCTGAAGGCTGACAGCAGGGTACAAGGACAGTCCTTTCTGGACATCTCCCTCCTGGGTAGAATTACTAGAGACTTCCTGTAAGGACAGAAACACAAAGAGCTACAATAAGCTTTTTAAATCAAGCACAGCAAATAAAAAGCAAGCAAAAAAAAAAAAAAAAAAAATTGACAGAAAAACCTCTGAGGCACTAATGAGGAATAAAAGGTCTCCTGTTAAGTCCACTACCCCTCACTAAACAGACAAGTGGCTTAAAGAGATGCCTGCAAAGAAACTGGGGATGGGAGATAACCATGATTAGTACAAGTGACCAACGTGGAAAAAGCAGCACTGACCCTTCTCCTGCTCCCCCTACGACCTCCTCACCGGCCCCGTGAAGAAGAGGCCAAACCACGGATGATTGAACCAGACCTCAGAAGAAGTTGTCCCCCCCAAATTCAAAATGATCAAGAAATCCATTTGAAATACGGATTCACATCCGCTATCGTGGATGATGAACCTTGCCCTAAGCACACGTGGTGCCTTCAGAGGGGAGCTAAGGACTGCATGAAGTCACCGCCACGAGCAGATGTTCAAACCCAAAGCACCCAGAACATGCAGACAAACCTCCACCATCTTTTCAGCAACGTTTCAAGTCATGCGATACTCGGTCCAGGACTTCACAAAATGTCTCTAAACTTAACAATAGCAGCCTCTTTGCAGCTTTCTTACTCAAAAGCAAAAACCAAAGAGCCACGGACCCTTGGGGATACTCTTGTCCTTCCGTGTGGCTGGTGTCTTCCCATGGTTCTTCCTCACGGCAGGAGAAATGACCGTGCATTTGGAAGTCCACATAAATTCAGAAGTACACGTAGCCCTCTGGCAGTCATTCCCTATGGGCCAGAAGTCCTCTCACCCCTCCCCAGAACTGCCTGTTAGTCGTCTGGCAGTCATTCTCCATGGACCGCAAGTCCTCCATACTTACATACCTACCTGCCTACCTACCTACCTACCAACTCGCAAGAAATGAGTCGAACTGCACCAGAAGTGACACTGCCCGACCTGCAGTAGATATATTAGACCAGAAATGATGGTTTCAAGACAGAAAACACAGCACAATCCACCAGAACAGCAAAAACACAACCAGAAGAAACATGGTACACAAACCAAAGGCCCCTATCCAAACCCTAAATGTCAAACAAGCTGAAAAAAGGACTCGCCGCAAAAAAAGACCGTGCAGAATAACCTAACCCCAGGAACCCAGGGCCAACAAACCCAGATTCTGTCCGTAACTATAACACGCTTTAATCCTAACTCACTTAAAATCTGGAACCACATAATCCTGTCACCCCATAACCATGGCACATTGTAGCCAAAGCCACCAGGACATCCCCAGCGTCCATCTTCTCCCCCTGAAAAATGCTCCCGGGAAGAAAGGTTGAGGCACTCAGAAGCTTTGAACTGGCCAGCCATGGCCACGGGGCTTCAGCTCATCATTTCTGTGCCACAGCCACCAGGCAGATGACCCTGTCCTCCCTGTGAGACCCCTCAGGGCAGCTGTACCCAGCTCCAGGCGGCTGGATACGGCCTCTGCTCTATGGGGAGGCGCTTCCCAGGAGCAGGATCTCTCACGAGGGCACTGGGAAACCCTCCTCAGGCCTGGAAGCCTGCAAAACATCTCTGCGCTGCTCCATCTCTCACCAAAACCATGGGTGGAGAGAAGGCTGCTTTGCTGGCCTCCAAGAGAACCAGCTCACCTGGGCTGCTCCGCGGCCACCGGGCGACTTTGCTGTCAGGCGGGTCTCAGCGTTACTCTGCAGCTGGCTCTCACCTCCCTGCAGGACGCTCTCCAGCACACGGTACATCTCCACTTGCTCACCCTGGGGACAAAGATTCGAAGGGAGGGATGGGATAGGGGTTGCTTTGTCCCCATTCCCAGGGTGCCACAAGAGAGACCTGCCACGCTGAAATCAGCTGTGTGTCGTGGACACCACGTACGAGCTGCAGACGTGGGTCAGGACAGCTGTGGGGAGGGGGCAAGACATTCTGTGGTGCCCCCGGCAATAGCAGAAAGCAGAGCTGGAGACAATGGGGGGCAGCCCAGGGCAGCCGGCAGCCGGCGGTGGAGCCCGGCAGGGTGCAGCGCCCCCAGAAATGCCCAGCTCCTTGAGCTTTGGCACCGCACCGGGGCTGCAGCACGCGGCCGGCATCAGCTGGGGATTTGCTGGGGAAACGCAGGAAGGGCTGACCTTGACGCCCCACACACGTACTCGGCCCCAGGATTTGATCACCTGTCTCTCTGCCCACCGCCACCACAGGATCCAGAAAGCAGCACCGCTGGCCCTGCTGCCATCCTGGGCCATCTCTTGACGCTGACTCTTTAACCAGCAGGCCTAAGAAGAGGGAAAAGTGCCCAGAATTAAGCTGGTAGTGCTCGAGGTAGTGCAGGCAGGATGATTTTTGGAGCTGCCTGGTGCTGCCGTGCCAGTATTCTTCCTTCCTCCACTCCCTGCCCTCCTTGTCCCTCTGTCATTCTCCTCCCCTATGGCCATCTCCCATCCCTCTGTCTGTCTCCAGTTCCTCTCCTGCCACCCCACCGCCCTGCCCCACCCCTCTCCGCTGCTCTGTCCACCTCTTCTCCTCCTCTCGACTCCACCGGGGCTCAGGGGCCTGGGCCTGGGCCTGGGCCTGGGCCTGGGCTGGGGCAGCCCCGGGGCAGGCGGCCATGGGCCCTGCGGAGGGGCGGGGCTGGGCAAGGGGACGGTGTCCCTGAGAGGCAGCCAGCAGGAAGGGGTGCCCCGGGGCATGCTGGGAGCCGTAGTCCTGGAGCATGGGGTGGCCAGGCGGCCATGTTCCTTCCCAGCCCATGCTGGGAGCTGCCACTTCCCCACACTTGGCTTCCCCGCAGCCGTGTTCTCTCGGGAGGCACAGCCTCTGCTCCAGCTGTGGCCCGGCTGAGGTGAGGGCTGGGGGCGCCCAGGGCTGGTGGTGGGGAGCTTCAAACCGCCCGGTGCGATAGGGTCCCGGTCAGCTGGAGCCAGGCCCCGCAGGTCAGCCTCGGGAGTGACCGGAGAGCTGGGGAGGGGAAGGAGACGGAGACAGACCCCTCCGGCCACAGTCACCAGGCACCCTGACTCCCAGAACCCCCGGGAGTGGCCCCAGCATGTTTAGTGACTACAAGAATAGGAGCAGTGTGGTCCTCTGTTAACTCTTACAGGGCTTTCACTGCAACTGCCCTCTTGCGGGACTGGGAATAGTCAGCTGCCTTGGAAAATTACCAGCCAGATTATTCTTGCTCGAGCCTTCTCTCCCCTGCTAGAAAAGACTTCATTTTGAAATACGTCCTTGCATCAGCAAGATCCAGGAAGTCGGGATCGTTTCCTGATGAATCCAGGCTGCTGCCGTTCAGTGGCGGAGCTGAACACTTCTCCCCACAAGCGCTCGGCCAGTGGTTTTGCAGGGGTGTGTGTTTCGGCGTGTGTTTCTGAGCAGGCATGTGCATGAAACATCAGTGTTTCTCTGTGCTGTAGCTGGGACTGGTGACAGCCGGGTGGGTGGGAACATGTGCCATCAGGGAAGACACTTCCTGCAGCTGCCCTGCCATGTACTGCAGGAGAAAAGAGCTCTTCTGGTCGTGTCCTGCCATCGAGAGCTGCTGAGTGCCTGGGAAGGTGTTGGGTTCCTCCTGCCTGCGGTCGGCACTGGTCCGTACTGGGTAGCCTCCCACAGCAGCCAGTGCTGTACGCCCCTACCAGTTGTCAGGCAAACATCTGCAGCTGGAATGTGTGGCACGTTCCTCTGATTCGTCCATTCTCCACCTCGCGCAGCAGCGCATTTAAGACACTGAACTGTGCTCTTTTTTTGCTGTTAACGTTCAAAAATCTTGCTTTGGGCTGGTCAGCAAGGGTTTTGGAAAACATCGCTGTTGCATTTTGAGAATAAAATAGGTTCCCATCCTCTGCATAACAGCCCAGAATTTTCCTTAGTGCGTGATTTCTTTCAAGAGTCGAGTCCAGATAGGTGGCATTTCATAAGCCATATG
The DNA here is from genome assembly GCF_030936135.1 of Gavia stellata. Classification (NCBI taxonomy): domain Eukaryota; kingdom Metazoa; phylum Chordata; class Aves; order Gaviiformes; family Gaviidae; genus Gavia; species Gavia stellata. Next base: position 3,533,702 of record NC_082626.1, read on the forward strand.
CCACCTGGGGTCCAGGCTTATCTGCTGTTAGAAATTTTCATTTTCTAGTGAAAAAGGGAAATGCTGATTGTGTGCATGCTTTTTCTCTTTCCTAGATTGTTGCACTATGTTTAGTAATGTGCTGTTTACAAAAATAATTTATGGGTGTCTATGAAGTTGGAGTTGTTAAGGTTCTTGTGGATGAATGTACCAGTGGAGCTAACTTTGTATTTAAATCAAGGGAAGCGTAATGTAATTTCACTTAAAATGTGCTCTTTTGCCCCTTATACCTTGGAGGGGCAGATTCTGACCTTTTAAACATTAAAAAAAAAAAAATCAAATCGGGGAAGAAGTGGAGGTGGAACGTCTGAACTGGTGAAAGGCAAATAATCTCTCACTGATGTCCACAAATAGCAGAACTGATGCAGTCATGACCTTGAAATACAGAGACATTAATGTTAAATACCGGCAGCTTAAGAACCTAACAGTCAAGGTAGAAAATAATTTTTCCCCCACCACCCTTTTTCTTTTTTTTTTTTTTCTTTTTTGCATTTTAAAGTTTCTACTTGTATAAATACTGATGTATTTGAAAGGTTGCCATATCCTATGTAGCTGATGAAGTGTGGCAGATAGGACTTTTCTGCATAGAGAGAGATGGTAAGCTGGAGAGTGGAAAATGGTTTTATGGAACAAGTGTAAAAGTATAAAATAGGATAAAAAGGCTTGTAAAGCTTTCTGACATTTTAGTGGTATAAAAATCCCTGAATTTACTAAAATCAGAAGAGTAGCTTGATTACAGATTTGAAATGGTAATACTATACTGGCTATCGAGTCCGCACGTTGATTCACAGACGCACACGCACGGACACAAAGGTACAGCTGTATGTACAAAGGTACCTGTTAAAAATTCCCCTCAAGTTCCGTGAAATACTCACTTCATACGTCTCAGCATTTCTCAGCTGGTGAGGGTTGAGCCTCGAGGAGGAGAGGGTTTCAGGCCAGGTCCCATCGCCAGCTTTCAGCGGCGGTGCTCCGAACTTTGCAGGCTGGCGAGTGTGTGATTCCAACACTGTTTCCGATGCCATGAGTACCTTAGATGGGCTGTAGGAAATCACCATAGAAGTTGGCAGTCACCATCACTCGTGGTAATACTAGTGTCTCCCACTGTATGTTGAGGACGCGTTTTTCTGTGCAGCTCAGTGAGAAACCTGCAGAAATGCTGCTGCCAGCTTGTACTGTGTGATGGAGCACGGGAGAGAGAGGTGCAGGCTGACCAGGCGCAGCGCAGCTCCTGCTATGTCTTTTAGGCCAGTTTCAACAACTGTAGAGCTGCCTAGACTCGGGAGCAAGCTTTTGTGCATACGGTCTGCCTTTCTGCAGTCCCTTAATTGCCCCAGTAATGTTGCTTTCAATTGCGAGGGCAGACCGGGATGCTCTTCCGTGAGGAGTAACATGCTCCGGTGCCTCTCGTAAACATGTCCCGAGTCTCCTGTGTTGAGATGCACCTGAGAATTGCAGTGTTTCCTCAAGACATATTTGGAAGGAGTCCGGCCCTGTCTGTCTCAAGACCCGGTCCAATTTCTAATTGAAATTGTGTCAGTTGCTCCTGCTTGTGTCTGAAGTCAGTTAGTGAGTTTGGTCAGATTTGCATACTCAAACCTGCCCATGAGATCCTGAATTCCTAAGCTGCTGCTTTGAGGGCCATTAGTTAATGCAAATGGCCTGAAAGCTGTAGTCAGTAAGAATAAGACAATGTTGAGTTGTGCAAATTGCCTTCTAAAGGTGAGCAAATGGATGCCATTTTCTCCTGAAAGTGCTGAAGAAGGGCAGTTTTCACTTGGGGCTGCTCTGCTCCGCTCCCCTCCGCTCCGAAAAGTGACTGGATGGGAAGAGCTGCCCAAGTGCTGCAGCCCTGCTGCCTCTGTGTCTGTGTATATGTGTGTGTGTCTGTGTCTGTGTGTGTGTGTGTTTGTGTCTGTGTCTGTGTGTCTGTGTGTCTGTGTGTGTGTGTGTTCAGAACTGCCTTTCTCCACCTCTCTGCTTCTCAGTCTGTTGAGCTGCAACTCATCTGTGAATGAACGCGTGCTCTTTCATTCGAGCCCATGTTGCCACATGGCTGAACGGGGTTTCATCTTGTGTCTCTGTGCAGAGTAAAGCTGGGCAAGTGTTAAACCAGGGAGAACTGGAAGGACATGAAAATTCATGAGCAAGCGATGGAAGATGGAAGATGGAAGAACCATGGGATCTCTCCAGCCCATGCCAAGGGAATCACAGCACCTTCCGCTTCTCGAGGTATCTTTTCCTTCTTGGGATCTATATCCTGTAACAACAAGGCTGCCGCCTCCACATATTTAGCTTCTGGAATTAAAATCTCTATTTCACCTCCCTTAAATTTAATTTCTGCTTCTAGTTTTTCAAGTAAAACCCTCCCCAGTAACAGTTTTGGAGAATCTGGCAAGTATAAAAATGGGTGGGTGACCCATTGTTTTCCTAATTTCGTTTGTAGGGGTTTAAAGAGTGGCCGAGTTTCAGGAATCCCAGTTGCGCCAATAACATTTCTGGTTTTAATACTTAATTCTCTCTCTAGTGTATTTAAAACAGAGTAAGTAGCCCCCGTGTCCACCAAAAATTGAGTTTTCTCGTTCGCTAGCTTTGCTTTAACCCGAGGTTCCTCTGGGAGAGATTCCTGCGGTTCCCTTCAGTCTTCACTGATTGAGAATAGAGGGTTCGGAGGGGAATTTTGTTTCCGGAAAGGGCGCTCCCGTTTCCAATGCCCCTCCTTTTTTTCAGTTGGCACACTGATTCCTTCCCAAACGGGGTCTAGCCTGCAAAACGTCTCCTCGTCCTTGTCCCCTTCTTTGGTATAATCCTTTTTCTTTACCCCGAGCATTTTCTTCTAACAGTGCTATTAATCTGCTGTTTGTTCTTTCCTTCTCACTATCCCTGTTTCTGTATGCAACCCAAGCCATGTCTAATAATTTTCCCAAATGACAGGCATCATTTCCTTGTCATTTTTGTAATTTTCTTCTTACGTCATCCGCGGACTGCCCTATAAACAGGGGAGCTAACTGATTTCTACCTTCCTCTGACTCGGGATCAATAGTAGTATTTACGGGCGGCTTCCTTTAGTTTATGCATCAAATCAGTGGGGGATTCTTTCCGATCCTGTTTAATTTCGTATAATTTAGATCAACTGATAGCTTTTGGTGATGCATTTTGAATACTAAACAAGATCCATTTCTGAGACTTTGTCAGAAGCTGTCTATGACCATCCATGTTTGGATCCCAGTTCGGGTCTGTGGAGGGGAGGTGATTTTCCACCATTCCCTGCAGATTCCCGGAAGCAACTTGTGCTTCTACCTGGGCCCTATCCGCTTTGCGAATCATTTCCCTTTCAGTACTATCAAACAATACTTGCGTAATGGCCTCAATATCTTTCCAATCAGGATCCTGTGTCTTAATTGTAATTTCAAAGGCGTTAGCCACCTTATCCGCATCGCCTCTGTAATTCCCAGCTGCCAGCTTCCAATTATTAAGGTCAGTGATCAAAAAGGGAACTCTTTTAAAAGACTTACCTCTTTTTAAAGACTTGGGTTTTTTTTCTTGAGTCAAGGTGCTTAATAAATCACTCAGGACAATTACCCGTGGAGTGAATTAACTTTGGTTCTTCATGAACTTCTTTTATGAATACAAAACTGGGTTTGAATCATTGGCAGTAAAGGAGAAGAAGATATTGCAGAACTGCCAGGGGGATCTCTGACTTTAGAATCCCACCGGTAACCCTGGAAGTGAGAGCTGAATTTGCCTGCCTCTTTCCCATATGTCAATCAGACTAATATTTAAAAAGCCTATGAATTCATCGCTGTACTTGTGCACAGTTTCACAGCAATGTGTAGACATTTGAAAGTAGTGCAGCCTCACCTCTTCCCTCATTTATCCCATTCATTTGCCTTGTGGAGTCCTTTGCAAAGAGGAAAGCATGGTCTGAAAATGAATGGGCTACCAGTTTTTTTTCAAGTGTAACTCAAAACATAGTTCTTAGCTGTTTTTCATCATGTCTCTTATGAATCAAAAAACCCCCCCACAAACTTCCTTTGTGTCGGAATAGTGGCATCAGCAATCTCATCACACCAACATTCTCAGGTGGTCGTATTAAAAGCAAAATCTTCAGTCCTTTGCAGCTATCTTCCAGGCACGTAGGGGCTCTTAAAGAGAGGTAGTTGCCTTTTAGTGTCCGATGGCCTCCTGGTCAGCCAACTCCTTACCCACATCAGCTTCATCAGCAACAGCCTTCCTCTTCACTAAATGCCTGCAGAATTCATTTAAAAAGTCATCAGCGACCTTTACTCACAGTCCTGAAGAGTAAAGCTGATCCCCACAGGCAGCGGTGCCACGAACTGCATCGCACTGACCCACCAGCACTTCATTTGTTGCAGCTTTTTCAACGTCTGGGCTGATTTGGCTCTTTCTCCAACGAAACTGCCAAAATGGCAGCTCAGTTAATGCCAGCTGTGGTTATTTTCTTCCCTAGGAGGCAGACACGCATTTTGAAAGTGGCTGGACAGACACCACCAGCCTCATGCTCAGAGCCCACCCACAGAGCCCGTCCTGCTGGAGGGCTGGATCTGCTGGTCGTGACTGCGTGGAGCTTGACTCCAGCAAGCTACCGATGGCTGAAAGCCTCCTTAACATATCTCTCAGGCTCCACCCTTCATGCTTTGATGCCATCAGATGTATGAAACAGCAAAGTTCATGGTCAGGTCTTTTAAATTTAGATTGCAGAAAACCATCATTCAAGATATGTAGGCTTCCTGCCTACTTCAGCTTGGGAAGGGAAAAAAATAAAGACACGTTCTCTGCTCTAGCCCGGGCAGACACTGTTCTTGTAGGCTCCCAAGACAATTGTGGTCTCTCACTTGCTCATGGTCCCGCGGCTGCCGGCACATGACAGGACACCAGGAGGAAAGGTTGTGGCCACGTGGCAGGAAGCAGTGACCCACATGCTTCAGCAAAACCTGTGAGTGGCTGCTTGCAGTGGCACTGCATTCAGGAGCTGGCAGGTTGGGTCACTCCGGCCTCCATTCTGCAGGGCCTTTCCCCTCGGTAGCAAAACCTGCGAGCGGCTGGTGAAGCTGGGAGGGAGCAGCCGGGGCTGTGATGGAAGGTGGCTGTGGGGTCAGCAGGGATAGGGCTTTGGAGACAAAATGACTGGCTACGACATTGCTAGACGGAGCCCACGGGATGGGGTGCAACCTGCAGCGGGTCCATGGGGACAGCATCGCTTGGGATGGGGACAGGGGTGCACGGGGCAGTGGGGCCACCAGAGATGGGAGCATGGGGAGTGCGGGAGACCGGGGCCGTGGGGCTACGGGGAGGGAGAAGGGCACTGGCTGGGCAGCTGTGGTGTGAGAGGAGGGGTGTGGGGGCCATAGGGGCTGTGGGACTCTAGAGTAGGCGGGCAGCTGTGGGGTCATGGGGATCTGCAGGGAGGAAGGGAGGGGGTTTGGGATGGGTCTAGGGGGCTGTGGGTGCTAAGATTTGCCGGCCTGCGTGTAAATGTATCCCCAGCTGCTGGAGCTGGAGTAGTTTCAGACACGCTTACAGGGGTTGGCCCGCACGTAGCTAAATGTTTGCCGAAAAGGTGGAGTAAAAAAACTACCATGGCCTGAGAAGACGGTGGTTCCAGCTGATTACACAGCATCATAAATACTGCGGGGACAGAGGGCGGGAGGGCAGCTGAGGCTGGCACGCAAGGCCCTGGCTTGCATCAGGCAGGCTGGCAGTGCCCAGTGCCTAGCAGATGAGACTGGGCCTGGCCTCCAGGGGCTGCAGGGACTGGCACGCAGGGCAAGCCCCTGTCCCTGCACCCCAACAAAGACGCCCGAGCACATGGAGGTGGAGATAGAAAAGGCTTTATTGGGGGGGGCTGTCAAAAGGGCAGCAGCCCCTCACTGACCGTGGGGAGGATCTTTGCCAGTACATATGCCAGGTGGGTGTAGGTCTCCTCACACAGCACACGCAACAACAGGTGGTAGAAGAGCTCAGGGTCATACGAGGAGATGCAGAACTGGCCCTTGACAGTTCTTCTGTCAAGCTGAAAGCCTGGAGAGGCATCAGCTCAGGTTTGGCCCTTTTGTCCTGGGCTTTCGCTGTACTGGTCAAGTCTGCAGGCAGCAGACGTCTGCCATGCTCCTGCAGAGGCTCACTGCTGAGGAGGGCTGCAGACTCCTCCAGGGCATCCGTGCCTGATAAGATCATGGAGCACATCCTCCTGGAAGACTTATGAAGACATATTGAAGACAGGGAGGTGCTTACAGACAGCCAACACGGCTTCACCAGGGGCAAATTGGACAGACAGGAGCCAAAATGGACTGAGAGCAGCCGTGCGGAGAAAGACTTGGGAATCCTGGTGGACGAAACCTTGGACTTGAGCCGGCCATGTGCACTTGCAGCCCACAAAGCCAATCGTAACCTGGGCTGCATCCAAAGAAGCGTGGCCAGCAGGTGGAGGGAGGGGATTCTCCGACCTCCGCTCCACTCTCGTGAGACCCCACCTGCAGTACTGCATCCAGCTCTGGGGTCCCCAGTACAAGAAAGACATGGTCCTGTTAGAGCGGATCCAGAGGAGGGCCACAAAAATCATCCAAGGTCTGGAAGACCTCTGCTGTGAAGAAAGGCTGAGAGAGTTGGGGTTGTTCAGCCTGGAGAAGAGAAGGCTCTGGGCAGATTTTCCTGTGTCTTTTCAATATCTAAAGGGGGCTTGGAAGAAAGATGGAGGGAGACTTTTTACCAAGGCCTGTAGTGACAGGACAAGGGGCAATGGTTTTGAACTGAAAGAGCGTAGGTTTAGCTTGGACATAGGGAAGCAATGTTTTACGATGAGGGTGGTGAGAGACTGGAACAGGTTGCCCAGAGGAGTTTTGGCTGCCCCATCACTGGAAGTGTTCAAGGCCAGGTTGGATGGGGCTTTGAGCAACCTGATCTAGTGAAAGATGTCTCTGCCCATGTCAGGAGGGTTGGACTAGATGATCTTTAAAGGTCCCTTCCAAGGCAAACCATTCTATGGTTCGATGACCTGGAGCAGCCCCTACCCAGCTGCTAGCCAGGAGTAGCACACTCCCTTGGTGCCCAGACAGCCATGGTCTAAGGAACATCCCTGGGCAGCCAGGAAGGCAGAGGAGGTGGCACAGGGCTCATCTGATAAAAGGTGATTGAAATATGGCTTGAGTTGGAAACGTCTGAGAAAGTTCTTACTGCCATGAGTACAATACCGCACTGTTCATCCCAAGTCATCAGAAATTCTTGATTTAAAAATTAGAGCTCTGAAGACAGATGGCATAGCTGACCTGGTTCCATTCACCTTCACTCACATCATGTGGAGCTAACTCACTCATGCCTCTGCGTGCAGTATTTTGTGAAGGCAGTTAGCGCTTGCCAATAAATCTCTCAAGCATGAAAGCAGAGGAGTTTCCTTTGAACCACAGAAGGGCGAGAAATGTATCCTCACCTTGTTGTAAATATTCTGATTCTTTTTAAATCAAAATATGATTATATAGAAAAGGTTAAATATAATTAATAGATAAATAAGATAGGATTGTTAAGTTAGAAACAATAACCATAGGAACCTCACCAGGGAGTCGCCGTTCCGTACTGAGGAACTAACAGTAACGAGATGGAACGATGAAGAATTGAATAGAAAAGTTTTGTTTGAGTCTTGTAACAGTGTGACCTGATATGCACCAGTGATGCTGCTTGAAAAGTCCCCCTTTACCCTCCCATCTTGATATGAATATGAAGAATGCCAATCGATAGATACTAATAGAAATAAACATTGATTATTCATAGGCCTGGAAATTGACAGAAACTTATAAGCTAGAAAAGTGATTATTAAAAGATTAAGATTTTATATATATATGTATATTTTCTGTATAAGGGTAACTAGGTATGAGCTATCCCTGATTTAATCATAAACTAGCTATGAACAATGTAGCATTGTGAAGAGGTAGAATTTGCTTGTCAAGAGAATGATCAAGTTGTAGGCCTGGTCAGTAAACCGGGGAAAACTTAAGAAGATTCCAAGAATAGGATTTTGCAACCAACCTGAGCATGCGCAAAGATTGGGTTCAACTAAAGGACACCATGAGGAAGAGTATGGACGACCACCAGAGGACCTTAGATGACCACCTGTGTACCTGAAGGCGCATGCGTCACGAGCATTTACATATATTAATGAGTTCTCGGAAATTGTATGAATATGTTGTTTCTTAGAAAATATGATGAATATGTATATTTTGATTGTATATAACTTTGGTAGCGGAGAAGCTAGGCACGCACACTAGGTGGAGCGATCCCCTGTGCGTCCAGCGCTGCAATAAAGAAGTGCCTGCTCACCTACATACATTGTGTAGATGAGTTTTTATATTACAGATTTGTAACAGTTTTGGTGACCCAGATGGGACCTTGCGAGTGAGACTGGAAGGGATCGAGCGTGGATCAGACTCCAGCCGGCACCGAGGGATTCTCGGAGGAGGACCATCTTCCTCGACCCAAAAGCTCCTCGCAACGTTCCCTGGAGAAATAAAAAGGTAAGGCACTTCTTTTCTTTTTTGGAATTAATGTGTTGCATTTTGCAACATCTGGTTTTGGATTCCGGAATTTTGGAATCGGTGTGTTGCATTTTGCAACATTCGGTAGCCTGCCCGTAAGGCGCGGTGAAAGCTTCGCAGGGTTGGGGCTTGGAGGGTACCCCTTTGTGGAATGGGAGCCTAGGCGTCTGCCCGTAAGTCCTAAGCGAAAGCTATTGCTGGGTTGGACATTTGGAAATTGGACAATTGTCTCTGGTATTTAATTTATATTGGTTATGATATTTGATATTCTATGCTAATTTCGTATTGGTACTAGAATTCAAATATTGGTATTAGTAAAGGTATTATTTATATTGGTATTGGTTTTGGTATTTGATATTCTATGCTAATTTCATATTGGTACTAGAATTCAAATATTGGTATTGGTAAAGGTATTATTTATATTAATATATAATTATATATTTATTAAATAATATATTTGTTATTTTTATATATATATATAAATATATATACATAATGGTGCTAACAAAATTGTTTAAGAGTAAGAATGTGGGGAATTTAACTATTGATGAGACGTCACTTTTGGAATGTTTATTAGCACATTGGAATAAGCTGCATGGTGATTTAAGCAAGAGTCAAATGATTGAATATTGTCATCATTGGTGGCTTTTATATGTTTTAGAAGACCAGGAAAAGTGGCTAATAATACTATCTTGCAGTTAATGTTGTTTTGTAGAAGGGAAGGAAACTGGAAAGAAATACCGTATGTAGATTTGTTCTTTTACTTAAGGCAGTGAACCGATTGGCAGAAGGAATGTAAGTTGATAAGTCGAGATAATTTAGTGATGGCTTTAGCTGTTGAAAAGATATGTGAAAGTTCCATTTTCTGTTGTTGATTTAATGGCATGAAAACAGGCAGCAGGAGTATATAGAGAAGATCCGGAAAGGGTAGCTAGAGTTGTGGAAATGATTATTAGGACTCAGGATCCCGATTGGAATGATTTGCAAGTGATATTCGATAACTTATTAGACAGCACTGAAAAACAGATGGTGTTAGAGACGGCAAAGACACAGGCAGAGGCAGCAAGTGTAAGTGGTGTACTTACTGGAACCCTAGAACAAAATTTCCCTTTGGGCAATCGGATCCCCAATGGGATCCGAATGTTGTGGATCACAGACAGAAATTGGCTCGTTACCAAGAATGGGTACTGTATGGAGTTAAGCATGCACTGCCAAAAGCTATGAATTGGTCAAAACTATATGAAGTACAACAAGACAAAAATGAATCCCCCTCACTATTCCTGGAAAGGTTAAAAACTACTGCCAGGAAATATACTAATTTGGACCCTGAAAAACCAGAAGAGGCTGTTTAATTGGCTTCTATCTTTATGGGGCAATCAGCCCCAGATATAAGAAAGAAACTCCAGAAATTGAAGGGGGAAGATTCAAGGGATCTGAATAAGCTGCTCGAAGTGACATGGAGAGTCTATAATAATCGGGAGAAAGAAGAGGAACAGAAAAAGGAGAAAGAAAGGAAAATTAGAGAAAACAGGCTGTTGGCTGTTTTAACAGGAAGTTTGACAAGAGGCAGAGGAAGGGGACAAGCGAAGGGAAGAGGAGGTTTTAGGAATGCTGGGGAAAGAAGATTTGATAAGTCATTAGGGATAAATCAGTGTGCATACTGTTGGGAAGAGGGGCACTGGAGGAGAGATTGCCCCAAATTGAAAGCAAGTCAGCAGGAAGCTGTGAGAATGATGACTTTGGATGAATGAAGGGGACCGGAGGGGAGCCCAGCTGAGCCTCTGGTTACAATCAAGCTGGGAAACTCTGCAGTAGAATTTTTAGTAGATACCGGGACAACATATTCTGTTTTGAACACCTGTAAAGGGAAATAGGGAAATAAAACTGCAAATATAATTGGAGCGACCAGGAAACAAGAAGAAAGGCCATTCCTAAAACCCCTTAATTTGAAATTTGGAAGTAAAGAAATTACACATGAATTTCTATATATGCCAGAATGTCCGATGCCCTTGTTGGGACGAGATCTGCTTTCCAAATTAAATGCACAAATAATTTTTGAAGAAGGGGACATTTATTTAAAAATACCTGAATCAAAGACAGGGGATATATTAATGATACAAGAAAAAACAAAAATGAAAGAAATACCACAAGAAGTAGATGAGGCTGTGACACCTACGGTCTGGAACACTGAAATACCTGGAAGATCGAAGGTAGCCCAGCCTGTAAAGGTTGAATTAAAGGAACTTGCCAAACCAATAAGAATAAAACAATACCCAATAAAATCAGAAGCTAGGCAAGGAATTAAGAAATTAATTGATAAATTTTTGGAATATGGAATTTTGGAAGAATGTGAATCCGAATATAATACTCCAATCTTACCGGTTAGGAAGCCTTCAGGTGAATACAGATTAGTTCAGGATTTAAGGGCAATAAATCAGATAGTAAAGGACATTCATCCTGTGGTTGCGAATCCATATACCCTTTTTAACAACTTTAAGGGAAAGTCATCAGTGGTTTACAGTGCTTGATTTAAAAGATGCTTTCTTTTGTATACCTCTGGAAAAGGAAAGTAGAAAACTGTTGGCCTTTGAGTGGGAGAATCCACAAACAGGACGAAGAACGCAATTAACATGGACCAGACTACCACAAGGATTTAAGAACAGCCCGACCATCTTCGGCAATCAACTGGCAAAAGAACTCGAGATGTGGAAACAAAGCAATCCAGAGTTACCTGGTCACCTGCTTTTACAGTACGTGGATGATATACTGATCGCCACCGAGGACAGAGCAACCTGCATAAAGGTGTATTCCAGCTGACAGGACCTGAAGGACACACCACTGGAGGATCCTGACTGGGAGCTCTACACAGATGGTAGCAGCTTTGTGGAGAATGGAGTTCGCTACGCTAGATATGCGGTAACAACGGAGAAATCAGTCATAGAGGCTAATGCTTTGCCCAGCAATACCTCAGCGCAAAAGACAGAGTTGATAGCCTTGACGAAGGCGTTAGAACTGAGCAAAGGAAAGAAAGTAAATATTTGGACTGATTCAAACTATGCTTTTGGTGTAGTACATGTCCATGGGATATTGTGGAAAGAAAGAGGACTATTATCCTCTCAAAGGGCAAACATCAAATACAAAGAGGAAATATTCAGTCCAGAGACCAACAAAGGTGGCAATCATGCACTGTAAAGCACATCAATCAGGGAATATGAAAGAAGCTGTAGGGAACAGATTAGCTGATAAAGCAGCTAGAGGAAATGGCATTACTTCCCACAAAAACATTACACTACCAAAACAGAAACCACAATATTCAGAGGAAGATCAGAAATTAGGAAAATTATTAGACGCAAAAAGGAATTTAACAGGATGATAAGTCACAGTTCAGGGACAGGTAGTAATTCCCCCACTTCTGATGAGAGAGGTATTACAGACAAAACATAAAGAGTGTCATCGGGGGCCCAAAGGCATTGATCACCTTTTTAAAAGATACGTGGTGTCTATAAGAATGTTAGAAATGGCTAAAATGATTTCTGCCAAGTGTGAAATTTGTTTGCGAAACAAGCCGGTGATAAAAATAAGTTCCAATGAGAACCTTGAAATCGGGAGTACAACCTGGAGATTATTGGAAAATTGATTTTTCAGAATTACCCAGACAAAAAGGGGTATTGATACATTCTGGTAGGGGTTGATACTTTTACAGGATGGCCTGAAGCTTTTCCTTGTTGGACCAATCAAGCAAAGGAAGTCATTAAATGATTGTTACAAGAAATAATTCCAAGATTTGGGGTATCTATTGGAATACCTTCTGATAGAGGCCCACATTTTGTTGCCAAAGTAGTACAAAATGTTAGTAAAGTTCTGGGAATCACTTGGAATTTACATACCCCCTGGAGGCCTCAATCAAGTGGAAAAATAAAAAGAATGAATCAGACATTAAAAAGGCAAATTAACAAAATATGTCAGGAGACAAATTGGCTACTACAATTAGTAATTGGCTAAATTACAACGGCCTTTGCAATCTTCCCTATTGGCTTTAGAAACTAACCAGTGGCTGTTGTCAAATATATTACCAAAATGAGAAAAGGTGAATGTGGAAGACCATGAATTGATTATAGATGCACTTGGTGTGGTCCAAGATAGCCTATTTTGGCTCTCAGTTGCATCCAGGCACAACTGTGGGCACAATCCGTGGCTGCTCCAATCATAAGAGAAGGTGAAAAAGACACTCTTCCCACTAAGATTTGAAAAATAATTTAAGATAGTGCCATTAATTTAGAGAAAAACTGCAGTCCTGGTGGAATTTGATAAACTTTACCTATGATCCCGTCACAAATACAGCCACAACCTTTGTATTAACTATACATAATGCATCAGTACAACTAATTTACCCTGTTATTGCATTAGGATTAAATCAAAATGGAACCATACTCTATCCATTTGAACATAGAGTGTGGGCCCAAAAGGTGGGACGGAAGTGGCAAACTGTGGATTTGGAATCTTGTACGAAAACAACAAGGGTTCATCTGTGAAGGTAATACAATCAAAGGTCAGGATATCTGTTTAGATACTGAGCAAAACGTTTGCCATTTTGAGACTCGCCCTGATGAAAACCCCAAAACAGTGATCATATATATTGGTAAGGGATGTGTATGCTTGAGAACAACCTGTGACTTTATATCCATAAATGATGTTACAGATACTAGAAATCACTCAAATTTTTGTGTTTGTAATTTCACTAGAATAACGGGATGTGATTTCTCTTATTTGGCTCCAGTCACATCTCACCAGCTTTTGCAATCTAATTATAAACTGTTGCCTACACCCATTGGAATGAATCTCACTTTAGTGAAACAAGTGCTACAACACCAAGATTTAATCAAAATTTTGAAAAAGGTCAAGGAAAACGGACAAAGAACTTAAATAACTGTACACCACAATGTGAAAGAGATACATCGTGTTTTAGAGAGGGTGGAAAAGGGTGCGGAACATAAATGGTGGAACACACTTTTTGGATGGTCACCTACTGCTACAGGCATCCTAAATAAGTTATGCCACCCTATTGTGGCTCTCCTGATATTGATTCTAATCAGTCTTATTCTATCAGTAATATTATATATTATAAATTGGAGGATGATGAACCGTTTAACTCATTTGACATCTGTACTTGAAGCATATAATATGCTTAACTGATTAAAATGAAAGTATTGAAATGATTTTCAAAACTTTCAAAGGGGGGAACTGTTGTAAATATTCTGATTTTTTTTAAATCAAAATATGATTATATAGAAAAGGTTAAATATAATTAATAGATAAATAAGATAGGATTGTTAAGTTAGAAACAATAACCATAGGAACCTCACCAGGGAGTCGCCGTTCCGTACTCAGGAACTAACAGTAACGAGATGGAACGATGAAGAATTGAATAGAAAAGTTTTGTTTGAGTCTTGTAACAGTGTGACCTGATATGCACCAGTGATGCTGCTTGAAAAGTCCCCCTTTACCCTCCCATCTTGATATGAATATGAAGAATGCCAATCGATAGATACTAATAGAAATAAACATTGATTATTCATAGGCATGGAAATTGACAGAAACTTATAAGCTAGAAAAGTGATTATTAAAAGATTAAGATTTTTTATATATATATATATATATTTTCTGTATAAGTGTAACTAGGTATGAGCTATCCCTGATTTAATCATAAACTAGCTATGAACAATGTAGCATTGTGAAGAGGTAGAATTTGCTTGTCAAGAGAATGATCAAGTTGTAGGCCTGGTCAGTAAACCGGGGAAAACTTAAGAAGATTCCAAGAATAGGATTTTGCAACCAACCTGAGCATGCGCAAAGATTGGGTTCAACTAAAGGACACCATGAGGAAGACTATGGATGACCACCAGAGGACCTTAGATGACCACCTGTGTACCTGAAGGCGCATGCGTCACGAGCATTTACATATATTAATGAGTTCTCGGAAATTGTATGAATATGTTAATTGTTTCTTAGAAAATATGATGAATATGTATATTTTGATTGTATATAACTTTGGTAGCGGAGAAGCTAGGCACGCACACTAGGTGGAGCGATCCCCTGTGCGTCCAGCGCTGCAATAAAGAAGTGCCTGCTCACCTACATACATTGTGTAGCTGAGTTTTTATAGTACAGATTTGTAACAACCTCAACGTTTTGTTTTCGGTTAGGTTTCAAATCCCTGAATTATAAATCAATGTGTTTTGACAGGTTTTAACTGTGATTTTTATCAGTGGCAGGAACAGAGGCGATCATCTCCCTATCTGCTTACAGGAACCTGCATGGGTAAATAACCGGAATACTTCACAGAGTAGTGATCTTCAAATGGTTAATTAAGCCATCATAACAGCTATCTCTATATGTTAGTTTAAATATATATAAATGGCATCCTAATGTCAGGTATACTAATTCTGTTTATTGATATTTCTAAGTACTTGAGTTTGGGGGTTTGCTATCCGAGGCAGTGGCAGGTTTTAAAGACTGCTGTTTTATTCCCTGTGAAACAAATATAACAGCCTTTCTCCTGAGCACTGTAGGGGCTCTCCGTTCTTCACGAAGAATATTTGTTGCCTAGGTAATGTATCTGTAGCTTCTTAGTCTTGGAAAGAACTAGGGAGTGCCCAGCAAGAGGGATCCAGGTCAGGTGAGATGATCCCCACCAGGACTTGGATGTGCCTCATTTTCATGTTAAGAATCATGAAATAATTGCATACACGAGAGTCATCAATGCTATATTTAGACAATGAAAGCCTTGATGCTTGTACATTGTTCAGTGGTACTTTTACTCCGCTTTGAACTATGCTCTGTCCATTTGCCATTCTGCTCCTCGGCCCTCAGGAGTGACTCATGGTAGAGGTTTAAGCAAGTCAGGAAAATGCTCATGCCGTTAGAAGACGGAAGCATATGTGAATACGGTAATGCCTGCACCGTGTTTAGCATTTCATTTAAAAGCATGTAAACCAGGATATCCTTAGAGGAGAATTTCCCCCTTTTTTGTCCATTTCCTGTTTCTGTGGTCCTTCTGAAGCAGTGAATTACCAGGAACTAAATGTATGCTTCATGACATGTCCTTTACTTGTCCCTGTGGTGATACCTGCAGAAGGTCTTTACCCTGAGGAAGGAACAAAGAGCAGCATAGAAGCAGAACTATTCCCTGGAGGTTAAAAAGATGTCAAAATCCAATGGCTTGGTTTTAGAAAGGAAACCCACTAAAAGCATACGAAAGAAATGGCCGAGACCATGAAAGCCTCTGTCTCTGCTGAGTCTCAGGGAAGGGAAGAAATTCTATTCCAGTATTCGTCAACTGAGCCATGACCCAGTCAGGAATAACCGCCTTCGCCCACTGATGCAGGTTCATGGGCTGAAAACCCCTCACAGCAAATAAAGCTGAGAGTTGATTTGCAACAATAGCTGTGTATTGGACCTGCATAGGTGTTTAAATGCAGGCTGGTTTTAAGTTAAATAGCAAAGTGAAAGTCCTGGCCGCCTCTGGGGCTTCCTGAGGAGCCCTGACATTGGCAAGCAGTACCTCGTAGCTGCCTTGCGAGACGGCACTGACTTTGTGGGTTTGGGGAGATCATTTCTGAGTAGACACCGCCGACCCCCTCAGTTGCCCTCAGACTCCCCCGACCCCCTCAGTTCCCAGCCAGGCACCACCGATTACCTCAGCTCTCCCACATGCACCCTTGCTCCCCGCAGTTCCCCTCACCAACAGCCCTGATGCCCTCACTTCCCCCGCAGACACTCCCATCCCCTCCCTTCTCCCAGACTCCTCCGACCCCCTCAGGCACCCAGGTACCCGCTCCCTTGCTGCCCCTCCAGAGACCCTGGCCCTGGCCTGCTCCCCGGCTCAGGGGAAGACAGCGATGACTCTTCTGGCAGTAATGCAAGAAATGAACCTTTCAGGAACGTGTAAAGACAATGAGGCCACTCAGAACTTTTGCAAGGTGTATTTGCTATCGGTGGCGGTGAGTTTGTGTTTCTTGATGGAAATACATGAAGTCTTGTAGCTTCTGGGATTGTGTGACTGTGTTGGGGCGGTGCTTAGGGCACTGTGGATGAATCCAAAGCCAATACTTAACAGCCTGGGTCTTTTTCAAGCAAATCATGATGCAAGCGACACTCTCCCATTCTGATAATTTTGATGTTAAAAGAAGTCTTTGACAGAAAGAATGAGCAAGCACAAGGCCCAGAAATTGCAGACTGACCGGGAAAAGGAATGCTTAAACCAGCCTTTGAAGAAGATGTTAAAGCAGGGTAATGTTCACCATTTTGTTACTAATAATGAAGCAAAATCCTCTGCCAGGGAGTGTCTTAACGGGATGCTGAAAACCAAGATGTGGAGCTATTTTACAGCCCAGAACACCTTTTGCTACATTGACGTGCTGTCAGAGTTTATAAAGAGCTTGTCATGCTGTAACCCCAGTGGGCAACTAAGCACCACACAGCCATTCACTCACTCCCCCCACAACGGGATGGGGGAAGAGAGTTGGAAGGGTAAAAGTGAGAAAACTCATGGGTTGAGATAAAAGCAGTTTAATAATGGAAATAAATAAATACAGAAGTTGTAATGAAAAGGAAAATAACAGAGAGAAACAGACCCCAGGAAAGCCAAGTGATGCAAATGAAAACAATTGCTCAGCACCAAAAGACCGATGCCCAGCCAGTCCCCGAGCAGTGGCCCCCCTGCCACCCTCCCCCCTAGTTTTATTGCTGAGCATTATGTCATGTGGTGTGGAATATCCCTTTGGTCAGTTGGGGTCAGCTTTCCTGGCTGTGTCCCTTCCCAATTTCTTGCGCACCCCCAGCCTACTCGCTGGTGGGGTGGTGTGAGAAACAGAAAAAGCCTTGACTCCGTGTAAGCACTGCTCAGTGCTTACTCAGGAAAACATCCCTGTGTTATCAACACTGTTTCCCGCACAAATCCAAAACATAGCCCCATACTAGCTACTACAAAGAAATTTAACTCTATCCCAGTCAAAGCCAGCACAGAGCTGTAACTAGAGTTACCCCAGAGCTGTCAGAGCCAGGCCTGTGGACGTGAACACTTCAGACTCGGCAAGGGTTTGGAAAACTGGAGATGGGGGTGTGTTTGAAATGAAAGGATCTGCGCCTCTGCTCCAAAAGGGAGACCACGTCAGGGTGTCTAGAACCAACGAGAGATTTGACAAAGGTTATGAACACACGTTCGCAAGGGAAATTTTCATAGTAGCGGAAAATGAGAGAAGGGGACAGATGCCTGCGTATCGCTTAAGAGACGATGGTTGGGAAGCAACGGGGGGGACATTTTTCTCTAAAGAACTTCAAAAAGTGGATCCTGACAAGGACAAGAGCTACAAAATTGAGAAGACCATTAGAGCAAAAGGGAAAGGAGGAAAGAAACAGTTGCTGGTGAAGTGGCATGTCTGGCCCCAGAAATTTAGGGTAGGAGCTTCCCAGGTATAGGACATCTCGTGACTGGCAGTGGAGTGGGGGAAGAAGAAGGGTGGCAGACGGGATTTCTACATGATGCTCCCCAGCAATGCCAGAAGCTGCCTGCAAAACACCGGCTCACACTTTCCCCTACAGCTGGTGAGGCCCCGTGGAGCTCTGTGGGAAGTGGAAGGTGAGGCTGGTAGAAACACCATAGCCAAACAGCTGGAATAGCATCAAGCAGGACACCATCTTTGAAATAGCACCGCAGGGCAAGCTGGGAATGGGGAAGATTGCATAGATCCGAACAATACCCTTCTGTACCTGTGCTGCAAGATTGTAAAAGCTGCCAGTCAAACCTTGGAGCTGGTGAGGCTGTGGGTCTCATGAATTACCCACTGGCCTCTATTTTCAGCCAGCTGGATGTTATGCTGGGGGACAGA
Source organism: Gavia stellata (assembly GCF_030936135.1). Taxonomy (NCBI): domain Eukaryota; kingdom Metazoa; phylum Chordata; class Aves; order Gaviiformes; family Gaviidae; genus Gavia; species Gavia stellata. The sequence goes on from NC_082626.1 coordinate 3,552,174, forward strand.
CTGAGAAGCCAGAGCAAAAACTGCTGCCCCTCCTGCACCTTCATTGAGCTGCCTGTCAATCACAGCCCTGATGCGCTGTCCACGCACTTCTCCACAAAGACCCAGCTGGGCAGCAGGAAGATTAGGGGACTGAGGCATCGCTCAGCTCTGACAGCCCAGAGTAGGAGGACTGAAGTATTCGGACCTCTCCGCAGCCATCTGTTCTTTCAAGACAAGATTTTGGTGAATGGTGTGGATGTAAAAAACTTGGGCTGATGTGCAGCAAAGACAGCTTTTTTTTGATGAGCTCTCTGGCAGTTTGTCATAATTTATTCATTTATTCATAAATTAAATAACGCGATTGCTATTCCATCCCTGGGATAAGGACGTTCCCCATTATTGTAATTACTAGCTATAATCCAGTCTTTGCTTCTTTTTCTTTTTCAACTCTGCTATTCCCGGTTGCTCATGACATTTTATCTTTTTTCTTTCCAAAACCATTTGTTTCAACTCATTTTATTTCTCTTGCTCTCTTCTTCCTCGTTCCATCCTCTCACATACCAGTTTCACTACAACATAGTATCAGCTGAACATAACCACCAAAGTTCGTAATCCAAACAATCCCCCAACAAAATATACTTTAATGCTGTGTTAAGTTACATCCACCTCTATTTTCTGTTGCAATTTGACTTTCCCCTTCATTTCGCCCTTTTGTGAGTAGTTATGACTCACATCCCTTCCTCACTGCAAGTTGTCAAATTCCTCAATATGCATGGGACCAAGGATCCCAGGAAGATAATCTGAGTTCCCAGTTGGCCGTGTTGCAGTTAGGGTAGGTAACCTGAAAGAAAAGACAAATCCAGCTTCATTCCCTTTGGCTATTAGATATTTTGGATATCCACTGCTCGGAAACGAGATGTTCATTACCCTGGTGGTCAAAGCACCTTCCACATGGCACTTTGAAGGAGTGTTTGTAATAAGCAAGGAAAACTTCCTTTTTGCAGGTGGTTAACCTGGACAGTTTGTCGTACAGATAATTGATGATTATCTTTTTTGCCCAAAGTGAAAGTTACACAGGGGCTGCTATCAAAAGCTTTCCAGATTGGACTGCCAGTCATGGTCCGTCAATTGTTTCAGGCAGTGACTGCGTTGTTAAGGTGACGTGGCCACCCGTGAAATGAGGAGGTACTAGTCGAGGCTTTGGACTCACCGGTCCAAGTGCAAAGTGGTACTTGAGTCTTACGAAGTCCATTGCTGTGTTCAATAATACCATTAGACTGGGGATGGTACGGAATGTGGAAAATGCATCAAATTCCTTGGGCTTCAGGCAACCTGTGCATATTTTTATTTTTGCAGGTCGGATGGGGGTGGTGCACACTGAATGGGTGAGGGCAGCATATCAGGGGGTGGCATGGCACCCCGTTGCCATTGGATATTGTACTCTGTCAAGCTCCCTGTAAGCCCCGTTCCCGCCACGATCCAGGCCTGACATCACAGAATCACAGAATCGCAGAATCACTAAGGTTGGAAAAGACCTGTAAGACCATCAAGTCCAACCATCAACCCAAGACCACCATGCCCACTAAACCATGTCCCACAGTGCCTCATCCACACGTTCCTTGAACGTCTCCAGGGATGGTGACTCCACCATCTCCCTGGGCAGCCTGTTCCAGTGCTTCACCACTCTCAGTAAGGAAATTTTTCCTAATATCCAGCCTAAACCTCCCCTGGCGCAACTTGAGGCCATTTCCTCTTGTCCTGTCGCTGTCACTTGGGAGAAGAGACCAACACCCCCCTCACCACAACCCCCTTTCAGGTAACTGGAGAGAGCTATAAGGTCTCCCCTCAGCCTCCTCTTCTCCAGACTGAACAACTCCAGTTCCCTCAGCCACTCCTCATCAGGCTTGTGCTCCAGATCCCTCACCAGCTTCGCCGCCCTTCTCTGGACACGCTCCAGCACCTCAATGTCCTTCTTGTAGTGAGGGGCCCAAAACTGAACACAGTATTCGAGGTGCGGCCTCACCAGCGCTGAGTACAGGGGCACGATCACCTCTCTACTCCTGCTGGCCACACTATTTCTGATACAGGCCAGGATGCCGTTGGCCTTCTTGGCCACCTGGGCACACTGCCGGCTCATATTCAGCTGTGCCGGCTCATATTCACATTTTATGTACATTGTCATCTCCTGAATTGTACTGGAGTGTGCCATTCCCTGGGTAAGGGGAGCAGGCTCCCTCATTATTTTGAGGACAGGCAACGGGGTCTGAATTTCAAAGGTTGTGTCTGATGCCATGGGTTCAGTATCTAATAGGGCTGTGTAAGTAGCCAGTAGTGATTTTTCCAAGAGTATATACCGTGACCGGGAACCTTGCCACCCCTTTGATCCAAACCCTGAGGGAGTTATTTGGGCATTAGTGGACCACAGTCTCCATTGGCTCAGCACTTGCCTAGCCACCGAAAGGTCCCAACACACTCTCGATCTCTCTCGCCAGAGTCCATCACCGAAATTCAAAATGTCCAGCGACTGCTCCAACACAGAAGGTGCCAGCTCTGCAAGCGGTTTCTGGCCTTCATCTTCCCTTGGCAGACCAGTCTGTCACCTAAATTGAAAATGTTTATAATGTTCCCAACATTCTCTCGCACTCTCTCCAGACCCCATCAACTAAATTCAAAAAGTCCAGCGACTGTCCTGTCACGGATGGTGCCAGGACTGAAAAGCTGTTGCTGGCCCTCACCTTCCCCTGGCAGCCCTTTCACAGCCCCACCAACATTCGGGCTCTGTGCTTGCTTACCCTTTAATTGTCCCAAAACTCTCTCCACTCTCACTAGAGTCCGTCAGCTGAATTGAAAACGTCCAGGCACTGCTCCCACATGGCAGGTGCCAGGAATGAAAGCTGTTTCTCGCCCTCACCTTCCCTTGGCAGCCCTTTCACAGGCCCACCAACACTGGGGCTCTGCCCTTACCTTCGCTCTTCATGGTTCCAACATTCTCTCCCAAACATGTTTGAGCCCAGCTCTGTAATGAAAAACGTCAGGCGAATGTTTACATATGGAAGGTGCCAGCACTGAAAGTGTTCTGGGCATCTCCATCCCTTGGCAGCCCTTTCACAGCCCAACAACGCTGGGGCTCTGCTCTTACCTAGCCACTTCACGTTCCCAACATTCTCTCACTATAGCGAAGGCGGATTCCAAAACAGGAAATGACGAGCGACTCCTCCCACATGAAGGTGTCAGGAATAAAAGCTGTTGCTGATGCTTGCCTTTCTTTGGCAGCCCTTTCAGAGCCCTAGCAACCCTGGGCCTCTGCAATTGCCTAGTCACTTCATGTTCGCAACGCTCTCTTGTCTCTTTCACTCTGGCAAGAACTGATCACCAAAATTAAGAATGTCCAGTGACTGCTCCCACACGGAAGGTGCCAGCACTGAAAGCTGTTGCTGGCCCTCACCTTCCCTGGGTAGGCCTTTCACAGCCAACCAACACTGCGGTTCAGCGCTTGCTTTGCCTCCTAACAGTCACAAGGTGCGCTCTCTCTCTCTCTCTCTCAATCTTACAAGAGCCCAGCCCTGAAACTGAAAATGTCCAGCAACTGCTCCCACGTAGAAGGTGCCAGCACTGAAAGCTGTTGCTGGCCCTCACCTTCCTCTGGTAACCTCTTAAATGAACCACCAACTCTTGGGCTCTGTGCTTGCCTGGACTCTTAAAGGTCCCAATATCCTCTCGCTCTCCTGCTCACTCTCTCCAGAGCCCATCACTGAAATTGCAAAAGTCCAGCCATTGCTCCTACTCTAAAGGTGCCAGCACTGAAAGCTGTTGCTGGCCCTCAGCTTTGTTGCGTTTAAGGGAATGTACTTTCAAAATTTGTCTGTCAGAGTCCCAGGACTTTCACTGAGCAGTTCCACAAATATTGAGATCAGTTATTTTATTGAGAGCGACAGAAACAGATTCAAAATTGCCGTTGATAAATTCACTAACTACAGTAGTGCTCCTAGTTAAGGTTAATATTGCTAGAAAACTTGATAGTGATACAACAACCCGGGGATAACTTTCACCCAGAGGGTGAGAGGCGTAGCGTGTACCGAGAGGCGTCCCTGCCTGGGGTGGAGGAAGAGAATGCAGTCCGTCGACTGGTCCGTCAGGTATCGAGGTTCTTCTCTCCCACTTGAACAATCATTTTCTCTGTCTTTTGTCCCCAAAACTTCGAGGTTCCCCCCCCACCCCCCCCCCCCCGCATATGTGACGTGTAGCATGATGTGGGTGGAGAGACGAATGTTATAGTCATATATATGTTTAGCATGACCTCTATAATCTTCACTAGCATATGCAGGGGGGTGAGTTGTAACGTGCATTTCACCGGTAATGAGGCAAAAGTCAGTTATCGGACACGAAGCCTTTTGAAGAAACAAAGAACCATTCAGGTTTTTGTTATCTTGCTATCTTTGCTGACCACAAGCAGGGCTGTCCTGGCTCCACAGGGCCCCCTCCTTATCTGCACCCTCTGTTAGCCAGGGTGCAACAACACACAAGGCTAAACAACAATTACTATGATCCATGCAGTTTTCTACAGCCCAGCTGCAGGTCACTTGAGCGTGTTTACAATCCTCCTCGCCAATCTTCCGTTATTTTCCCATGCTGCCCATGCTAACTTTTAGCAAATTGAGCTCAGGAAACCAGCTGGCATGGAGCTCTAGATGTTTTCTCTCAAAGCCATTTTTGTGACTGTGGTGTAAGGATGCCAAAAGGCCCACATCTTCATATCGTATTCTGCTGCTTGCAAAAATAGCCCTGTAGTTCTGTGTGTGCTACTGTCATGCAGAAAGCTAACCACGTAAATACCTGTTTGCAGGACTGCACAGTAGCTGCAGAACCTCATTTCATTTCTAGCCAGCGTTCTCCTGAAAATGAGCTGAGCGTTACCTGGGACAGCTCTTGAACACAGGACTGGGAGGAAACAGAAGGGATATGAAATGAATTAAAGGTATTATTAAAGACAAATGCAGGGAATTAAACTAGTTTAGCCCTGTCCCTTTGCACAGCAGAACCAAGGTCTGGTTTGGAGCATCCGTATGGCTATACCTTGTCAGTGGAAGCAATGGGGTGCTGTTCCTCTTGAAGGAGGTGCAGGAGGACCCCTATCAGCACCCAGCTGAGCTATATGGTTGTTGAAGCATGGACTCCGTTCTCCTCTGGAGTTCAGTGCAACGGGTCGCGTGGGTGAAGCCTTTGTATGATTTCCTCCAAGTTAGGTTTTATGTCAGCTTCAATAATAACCCATAAAGAAGTCAATGAAAGGATTTCTCCTGCCAACGTCCTCTAAGACTGCTGGAGAAGAAAAAAGAAGCTCTTCCCTTCAACACCCACCCTCCACTCCCAACTCCCCACTCCCCCCCCCAAAAAAAAAAAGAAAATTCTCATTCACTCTTCACCCTTAATCCTTCCTTCTTCAAAGCTGTACGGCAGCCATGTTACGATGAAGTGATAAAGAGCTTACTTTGGAGCTAGAGGAGGAAAAAACCATAGAGGACTCTCAAGTCTCATTCCAAGGATTGAGAAACCTTAAAACATGGAGAGGGAACATCCTTGCTGCGCCCTGAGTTTGTCAGCCACCTTCTGCTCTTTCTTAGTCAAACACGCCAATATGCTATACTCCTGTAACTAAACTGTTGCATATTTTTTAAGGTTTATGTCTTGAATAACTATTGTTTCTTTTTATTTTTACCTTCCCAGCTTTTTTCTGATCTTTACTTTCTGGAGCTCTTTGATGCATTCAATACAAGAGAGAAAGCAAATGTAAAAGGGGGCTGTCTACTGTATTGACCAATCAAGTTCATTTCCAGTGACCTGACATGCCTTGTAATAGACAACACATCTAACTCAAAACATAACAAATCAGGTTTCTTTCTATTGTATGTTGTTTTATTGTTTGAAATCATGTCTGAGTATTTTTATTACATGTAAAAACCAAAGTGACTTGTATTACTAAGATTAAAGCCATTCTAAACTCAGTCAAACTAGAATTAAACGGCACTGTCAAAGTACTATCTAATACAGCAAATCCCCAGATCAGAATTAACAAATAGTGTTGGACTACAACTAAACCATTCCATTAATCCATAATCAACGCTTATGGATTCCCAAATAAGAAATCTGGAGAGAAAGCTGCCCTTTTAATTATACATGGTCTCAGTCAGCGCAGTAAGCTTATCTGAACATCTCGCTGTTAGCCCAGCTGAGCTACTTGAAAGTCACAGTTGCAGTCCTTGGTGCTTCTACTTAATTGGGCTGTTACGGGGCAGATGTTTTCGTGTGATTTCTCTTGCTCTCTTTACAAAAAATAAGTTTTACAGCAGAGCGCTGCTCTGGAAAGGCTGGCAGCTCTAGCTAAACACTAAGAAAAGCTAATTGATGCTGTGTGCTTTTTTCCAACATGAAGAGCATGCACAAGTTCAAAAATGTTTTGCAAGAGAGAATATGAAGATGAATTAAGAACAGAAATGCATTAAGGTTGGCTGCTCCTCCTTCACTTTTTTCACAGCAGGTTCCATTGGAGGGGATTTGTCACCATCGGTGTTCACCTTCTCCTGGGAGGCTTTTGCTGGTTTTCTTATATTGTCTGTCTTAGGAGGAACAGCCACCTCTACTTTCCGCTTTGTCTTGTCAGTTTTTGCTTCTGGCCTATCCTTCTCTTTTTTCTCCTTTTCAGGTGCTGCTTTGAAAGCCATAGAATCTGCTTCCATAGGCTCATCTCGCACAGGGGTGGCATCATCTCTGCTTGGGAGCATGAACAGAGAGTCCATTTTCACGTCTTCTGCTGTAAGTGGCTCTCTTGGTTTTCTCATTCCTTCTAACCACTCAGCATTGGGAAATCCTCCATTCTCATCCCCTTTTCTTCTCTTCCGGTGCTTTTTGTCTTTATTTCCTTTGTCACCTCCCAGTCGATGTTCCACCTCCTTCTCTTTTGATTTTGTAGGATCTTTGATGCCATGCCTCTCTCTTCCAGAAGTTTTTCCAGGGTAATTTCCAGCTGTATTACACTTTTGGTGGCTCTGCCCACCAGGATAATCCTGCCTCCGTCCCTGAGCATATGGTGAATTCTCTCGTCTGGTCCCAGGTGGACCAAACCTGTCTGGAGAAAAGTAGCCTCTTCTTGCATACGGCGGCGATCGTGAGTAGGAGCGAGAAGGGGACCGACTAAATGACCGAGAGTAGGAGCGAGAGCGGGAAGAACCGGATCTTGACTTGGAGTAGGTATACAAACTTGTAGAGGAAGATGAAGCACTACAGGGACACTTGGGCCTTAAAAACACCACAACACACACAGACAAAAAAGATAAGTTAATTCAAAACAGTCACTCTCCCCATTTTTTTTCCTCCCAAATTTGGTTTCTTTTCTTTTTTCCTCTCCACATGCTTACGTCAAAGGTTCTTTCAGCTGCTGGCATAACGCTACTGCAAATTGCAGAACTTGCAAAAGTTTCTGCTTACAAGACAGAGCAGCTGCTGCTTTGTTAGTGTAAAATCATACAGGAAGGGTAAGTCTATTTCCACTCACTTCTATCACATGATCACTCTCCCACAGCTATTGATTGATTTACGGTGGTGTAGCCGGGCCTCTACTGGCACGTGAACGCGCACATATTTCACTACTCTGCAGCTACATGCAGTGCAAATCATTTTTGTTGCAGTAAGATGCAAAAAGAGCAAGTCTTAATGGCTACAGTGCATTATCACTATCACTTCCATCTCCCATGTGCCGAGTGCCCACCGCTCCTCTGCGGTGATATACTCCTTGATATACTTAATACTTCCCACTTCTGATCTTCAAAGTACTGCACAGATATGAACTAATCTTCTCTCAAACTTCTTTTAACTTCTTCCACATACGCTTCCTCTGTTGTTGGCTCATGATGATGTGTTTGGCCTGTTCTTGTCCCTGACTTGTTCTTTGCTTGCTTACGGAATGTGAGATTTCAGACAGTCTGTGGGATAGATCCTGGTTTTTGTTTTATCTTTCAGATTTTATAAACACAATACACCCTGACCAGCTATCTATAACAAATATATACCAAAAGGAAGGACTAACTTGACACTGCAATAATAGATACCACAGACTCCTCTCTCTCCAACTGAGAGAAAGCAGCTTGGCTATTTGAGATGACTAAATAGAAGAAATTCAAAATTGCCATAAAATGACAGCGTTGACTCTTCCAGTACTTTGCTCAATCAGTATCAACTAAGTTGTTAAAAAAAAGAATGTTGGAGGTTGACTTCTATTGGAAAATCAAGTTCTTCATCCCTGTTCAGCTAGTAATCAGAAGGCTGGCTTTCCACCTGACCCTTTAATTGTATTTCATTTTCATATGTAATTATGGTTTCCTCACAAAGCGTTGTTTTTTCAGAGTCCTCTTTTCGGTCACGTACTGGAGTTCTATTTTCAATCATCTTACCGCAAGCACAGATCCCCTTTGTTAAAGCCAATTCAAATGAAGCCATTTAAAAATGAATTACCACTTGTACTCTCCACAACCACCTGTGCATACTTTTTGCATTATAAACCAGCTGTTGTGTAAGCTATGTTTTACGGCCTCATTTAACAGGTTATAAGTCGTAATATATTGAATTTCTGTGGAATACTTACAGTTCCCAGCCCGGTCTGCCACCTGCTGAGCGAACTGTACTGGCACTCATTGGGCGACCTTTTGGAGTGGGGAGAGGGAAAAGAAAAAAAATCCCACTCAGTTTCTCTGAAGATCATCTTTTTAAAGAAATTCTACAGTTATAGTTACTTACCGGTGGTGGGTATTGATTGTCCTTGGGGGCCCAGAAGGCTTGGTAATGCTGGTTGTCTTGGTACAGGAACCTGATAGCCCTTGTGAATCAATGCAAACAGTCGGAAAATAAGCTCTACTAAAATACAAGAATCACTGCATATCTTGAAATAAAACTCACGTTCTCTTCCAACAAACTGCTGGCTGACAGAGAGGAAGATTTAGAAAGTTCAGCGGCACTCACCAGAGCAGCAGGAGGTGTAACAGTCAGGAGCGGTGGTGGAGGTGGTGGCGGCTGCTGTGGCTCCTGAATCTGCTGACGGAGCCTCTTTGTGTAGCCAGTTCCATTTTCGAAGTTGTTCACAGCCTAGAGGCAGAAAAACATTGACAAAAAGCTAATAGGAAACTTCAGTAGAGGGACGAACAAAGGCCTGCACAGAGTAAAATTGCTTGTGTCTTCCTGTAAATGCTATCAAGCCTAAAAGAAATGGACGTACAGATATATGAACACATCACATTAAACCCTGATACTAATGATTGGTAACTCGGAGTATCTGTATTTAAAGTACTTCAGTGTTAGCTCCAAACTTGAAAGTGAGGCAATCATGTTAAACAAAAGTGGGACCTGAACTTGCCAGATTGTCTCTTCCCTTTCAGCTTTTAAGCTCTTTTTCTTCCCTTTCAGCTTTTTACAAATTGCCTTTTCTTACAAACAGTTTCTGTGAAAGGCATCGTGTTACCTTGCGTAGGAACAGGTTGGCAATTAAAGCGTCAGGAGAAACATCGGTTTGATGACACGCTGGGCAGGTATGCTCCTCAGAGTCCAGTAATGCTGTTCTAATACCTGTGAATCATTAGAATCATCAGAATAGTTTTAGCCAAACTAAGGCAATTTTGGGGGTTCTAGCCAAGTATAAAAACACGTATATGATTAATGGGTGAATATGGTCTTGAATTGAGAGCATGAAGCTCTCCATGTTCAGTAATGTAAAGAACTTCTAGTATGCAGCAAATCACTCCAGAGTTTTGAAATTTCACTGTTGTAACATTTGAAGTCGTAGAGTAGGCTGTGTCTTGATGTTTCGACTAGTCTTTGTTCCGCTACCTAGTACAATGAGAAGTCCCCAACCTCAAGGTTCCTGAATAAAACACATCTCAAAAAAGCATTAGTAGGTTTGAGTTCTGAAGGTCTTAAGCAACTGTCCCGTGGAGAAGAATGTGGATTAAATGCCTAACTAAATGCCCTTTGTGGCAGACCACAGTGAGTCACCAGAGTTGGCTATCTAATTTTGTATGAGAGAAAGGGCTGTCGACAAACTAAATGCATTCGATATCTTATACTGTAACCACCTGCACAATTACGCACTCTTCTCATACTCGTCCTTCCGCATGTAAAGAGGATTTAACTGGATATGTAAAAAGGGAAAAAAGGTTTCTGCCTTTTTTTGCCCTTTATGCAAGAGGAGTCCTTTCCTATTCAGGGAATACTCAAGTGTTAAGTAGAACTGGCAACAAAGTAATGGCGTTATCTCCTACTTCTACTTTCAGAAGATCAGACGTGATGTTTTGAAATAACAAACATGGGAGTAACACTTACATTCGTCACAAAAACTGTTTCCACAGCAGGGAATAACAGCTGCATCAGTTATTAGCTCTTTACAAACGGGACATGACAACTCATCTGGAATGGGATCATCGGAGGAGGAGGAGGAGGGCTCCTCTGGTGAAAAGGGAGGCTTTTCCTTCTTTCCTCTAGCATAAGCTTCCCTAGAGGGCAGGTGGGGAAGGAAAAAGAAACCAGTCAGAGATGGGTAAAGGAAAACTCTTCCAAGCTTTTATCAAAGGGCAGATAATAGATGGAACTCTGCTCACTCCACATTTGGCTTCTAAAAAGTCGGCATTTAGTTTAAACTACTTTCCTATAGCCACAATACTGGAAGAGGGAGGGGGGAACACTTTTCCTTCTGCAGAACTCTCCCATTCATTGGGATCAACTAAGAGATGAGCTCAGACTAGAAAAATCATTTTTTGACAGCTAGAAATCAGGTGAAGTGAACCCCACCACTCCTTTGCCAGAGGCTAAATGTAAATGGCAGGCTCAGGATGAAGTTAGTCTCCGAATAATTACGTTTTATAAATGGAAGAAGTCTACGGTGCAGCTTCTACAAAAGGAGATCCACAACAGAAAAGCAGAAGTGCGACCAAGTGCATTTTCAAACAGCCACTCTTGCCAGCACACAGTAGTATTTTCTTAGTTTAGAGCAACAGGAAAACCTCAGTCTGTTTCACACATGGCATTTGACAAGAGTCAGAGGGGGAGGAAATCTCAGTCCAGCAGCTCTGTGTTAAATTTTGCAAGAAGCCTTTGAAACATAAAAGAGAAGCAAAACGAGCTTTCCAAGAGAACGACTCCACTGTGAACACGACTGAAATGTTTTGCAGAAATACATATTCTTAGCACACCGCAAGTTGAACCAACTTCCAGGGGCACGAACAGTAGGACCACCCTATGTGAGTACTAGAAAGTATCACCGATTTTAAGGTTAAGACACAATGACAATGCTTCCTCCCCCGTAACTACAGAGGCTGGCCAACTTGGTTGCATTGCCACTCAGGCATTCACGCATGGTTTTGCTCGTTCACTTTTTGGTCAGTCCAACTAATGCCATACTTACGCATTAATAGTTGGTATTGCGTATTTCCCAGTGCTTGTCAGCATAGCACCCTTTGTGTTGGGATCTTGCACCTCCATCATGAAACTCCTTGGAATTCCTGTGCTCTTTTTAAGTCTGGGAGCAGACTCAAAATTTTTGTTCTGTTAAGAAAAGCCATGCAGACATATCTCATCTGATGACCCGCACTTAAAATGACATTTCAGTGATTATTTTACGCAGCAAAGCCTTTCATCCTCTCCTTTTGCCTAGCGTAAGGGTTGCTCAGCTGAAATACTGATTTTCCTAAAGGAGTATCGTCAGCATGTTCCAAAGGCTGGAGCAGTGTTTTGAACTCAGTCGACATTCTTTGGCTTAACTTCAGGTTCCTTCAGGGTGAAGTATCCCTCAGCTCAACCAGAGACTTGTGCAATTAACACACGCAAATATTCAATAGATGGGGTCAACAGAAATATCTTGGTTTTATACAAAATACAGAAAATGGTGAACTGTCATTAAAACCACAGTTAAAACCACAAAAATTCCCAGTAATATTGAAATACATAAAAATATGCATGAAAGTTCACAGAGAAAGATCTATGGACATATTTAATGTCTATGACCTAGAAAAAAGAAAATTTCACATTTGTAATTCCAGGTCTCCCTTGAATTTTGAAGGGCTTTGCAACATTGCCATATAAAGTGCATTTCACCCCAAGAGAAACAACTCTTCATATGCGTGGTCATGTATTTGTTACCTAACTGCCAAGGTAAAAAAAAAACAAAACTAAGACCAGAAGTCCCCCACAATCTTACCCCATTTGTCGGGCAGTCCTTTATATAGTGGCCAGGGTTTCCACAACGAAAGCAAGTATATGACGGTGGAGGTGGACCCAAGGGTGTCTTCATGTAACTAAACGGTTTTGGGGAGAAAAAGAAGAAGATATGCATGTGTCTCTTGTGTTAAAACAAACATCTCTACCATTTTCCCATCAGCTTCAAAGAACAGATTTGACATTATCAGCACTTACCTGGTTGGTTCATATCCACAGCAAGACTGCATCATCATAGCTTTTATCTTGTCTTCTTCGGAAGCATTGGCTTCAGCCAGATTGGTGGTCTGTTTAAGAGGTAATTATTGGATGCACACATTAGAACCACATTTAAGCCCACACAGCCAAAGACAGCACCACTCACCCAGTCCTGTAAAGAGCAGCACAACGCTCGCTGAGGTCGCATGAAAACAGCTGCTTAGGCTCTGTTTGGACCTTACCTAAAGACCTGTCTAATCGATCCCATTTTCTTCCAAGTGGACTGAAGCTATGTGTAGAAAAAATTAGACTATCCACTGCCTTTAAACTGATTTTTAAGCTCCAGACTATTTGAAGGAGAAGATGTCCACTGTACATTTAATTGAGAAAGATGTATGCAAATATCACTAGTTACATTTTGCAGCATTAAAAGGACACACAACTGAAGAGCCGGAGAGGTTGTTTCTCCTTGCTGAAAGCCAGCTTCAGACACAGAAGCCTTAGAAGGAATCAAACTTTTTATAACCCCTCAGCAAGACAAAAGATTCTTCTCTAACTTCTCTATGTTAAATGATTAAACTACAGTAAGCAGAACCTGCAGTTTTTTCCAGCTGACTGTGTCCTTTTAACGTACAAATTGTAATCCAAACCTTATGCAGAACTAGATCTTCCAATTATTGACGGCAGCTGATTGTTTTTAAGTAGTATTTGTTCAAATGTTTTTATCACACACTAGTCCAGGTACAAGCAGGCTCTAAGGGAGTGACTGTAAATGATGTGGACTTTCAAGCACCTATCATTCCGACCAACCACTCATGTTTTTCTTCTTCTATGCATGCATTCACAAAAGCAACCAACTACTTTCAACATTTTATTAAATGGGTGTTTCATACAGACAGTAACATTGTCCAGATCGACATCTCTGAGAGCGCTTCCATTAACGTTTACAGAAAACTTTACAGATACTTGACTAGTTTGTGTGAACCCAAACGGTTTACAAAACACATCCAAACCCCACAAAACGTTCCCAGGAATAGAGCAAAAGTCAAAGATGGCATTTAATACATAGTAAGAGTCAAAAAGAAAACTTTTTACAACACATTGCCTCCATGCTAAGCCCGTCTGCACAAAAGAGGTTAGAGGAAGTAACAGTCTGGAGCTGCTTTATGCTATGTCCCTGCATTTTTCTGATATACTTAAATTTCCTCGGAAGCTTACACGTGTACACCACTTGGACAGTTTTCCACATTTTAGAGTAAAACTTCACAGGAGTTTACGGAAACAAGGACACGTTTAGGGACAGCACTAATGGAGACCAATTTCTTTTGCTGGCTACCTTCCCAAGGAATTTTCTTGTTTGTGTTTGGTTTGTTGTTTTTTTTTGCCAAATGGACACAACTTAATTTCTGCAGTGAGAGATGGAAGAAGGTAGCAGTGGGAAGAGCTTTCTCCTTCTCGGAAATGAACTCCAGCCTTTCTTTTCAGAACAAAGAACTAGCTCCTCTGCATTAGGCCCTGCCTTCTCTCATCTTTGTAACTTTAAAGACTAGTCATTTCATTGGCTAGCACTGTGCCTTTTCACAAAGTGCCACCACTAGTGCTTTCCCAGAGAAAGTTACACATTGTTGAGCAAAAAATGCAGGCAGTTCCATGGCAAAACATGGCATTACAACAGTTTCAGAAGGTCACATCTGCTAATATGCCACACGTACCCCTTGGTCTACTCCTATAAACAGTTAGGTATATTTACACAATTGACACAGCCTGCGTTCAAACAAAGTCTATTGTGTTGTCCACTCTCTAGCTACTCTGATTTATGAAATCGTGCAGCATTCAAAGAATGGATCTATAACTATAATGACTAGAAATTGAAAAATAGCCATGCAATTGTCCATGTTCCAGAAACGCCTCTAATTTGGCTGCTGCAAACCCCCTGAAATGTCCGTAACTTAGAGCCAACTAAACTCTTCTGTGAAAATTGGGTGAGTTTCCAGTGCAAAATTAACGAAAGGTATGAAAAATGGTAAACAGCTTCTGAAGTGCTGCTTCTTTGTGTCTTGAAGACGAGTAATACTGCAACATTACGTTGAGGCTGCTAAGGTACTCCCCTTCTATCTTCCCAAACTGGCGACTACTCTTCACAGGATAGTATCAAAATACACACACACTTTGAAGTTAAAAGAAATACTTTAAATTCTTAAAAACTACATTCAAGCTTTGCTCACATTACAACAGTTATCCAGCTACAGATCACAGTATAAGATTTAAAAAGACGAAGCAAACCCTTTTTTTTTTAAAGTATTTGACAAGACTCTCGAGATACCTTAATAAGCTGGGCCAGAGGAATCGGTGCGGAAGAGTCATCAATCTGTTCAGAAAAAATTAAACACACGTTCAAGTTCTACAATCAAAACATAGCAATAGTTAACCTCTACTGTAGCCTGAAAGTCTGCACTATATCCTCTGAGTGTCACAGAAAGAGGCATTTCCAACCTAGTGTAATTTGTATTTGTTCCAAACAAAGTCCAAACCTATGACAGCTTAAGAGTGCCTATGTGGTTAATGAGGAGAAACAACAATAACCAAACCTGCTGGAGATCAACTTACTGCTCCAGAGTATCTCAGAGAGGGACCCTTGTCAAATGCTTACAACTGCTTAGAAGTCAAAGGGCTAAGGAAGCTGCCAATTTTCAGCAAAAAAAAGGATTTGAAAAAAAATTTAAGTTTATTTGAGAAGGAAGCATCACTACAGGAAACTTATTTTCAGGGTAGTTTGGAAATTAATCAGTGAACGTCTCCTCACTTACAAATGCACATGGTTATGCTTTTTATGAACGCAGTCTAGTTGCCGGTGAAAATGAAGCACAGGCATATCAGCCCTGAAACACGAACTCTGCCCCTCCTGTCAGTAAGTTTAGAAACGCCAAACTCACCATACCCCACAAAACCCCAATAAAAATGCCAACCCAAAACATCAGCCATAGCAGTAACCCACCACTTTGTCTAGAAAAAAAAGAAACTGCTCAAAGTATTGAAATAAAGGTGTTTACCATGACAGAGTAGCCTATAAAAACTGATTTCTTGTATTTTATTAGACCACAGGCCATACTCTCCAAATTGGTTATGGAACTGTGAGAATTTAATATTATTCTCCTTGCTACCAGTCCAAAAGCAATTTCTAAGGATGGTGATAACATGGACTCAGAGCACAATCCTGTCATTTTTTTCTCCATTGCAGCCACACTCCTCCCTCCCTGCTGCCTACTGGAACAGCTTGCAGGAATGAAGTCCTCAGGCCACGGGGTAGTAATGGACTGCAGTGTCTAGTGAGAACTAATACCGAAGGGCAGTTTTGCCACAAGTGAAAAGGGTAACTCTTCTCTTGTTCCTTTTCCAGCATATTGAATTACACTGTGCCACCAACAGCACTTCAGCTTACACTAGTAAAACATTATCAGAAAGACACCGGAATCACTGCTTACGATGTCTGAAGTTGTTCAAAAACATGGAAAAAATTTCACCATGTAAACTGAACAGCTCCGCATGCCACTCTTCTTTACTTGTGGGAAAACAGGCCTATGTTCTCTCCTGGCAGGCACAACCACTGTCACGTGGTGCTTTTTCAGCAGCAAACAAGAAATGAGGAAAGCTCTCGACTGGAGTCTAGCATTAAACAGTCTAATATTGACCAGTAACTGAAACAGAGCAGTTAATCAACTATTAATTAGTTCTTCTGGTTTTTAGGAAGCGGTTATTATATGGCCTGCAGGCAACAGTCTCATTTCTTAACGGAGGTGATAGCACTCCTTTCTACTAAACAGCTATCAAAAGCAGCAAGTAGATAATTAATGTACTATTTAGTACGTTTGCCCAACGGCCACCTTCCAATCAGCCGACATTCTTGTGCCTTTTTTTTTTCCCTTTAAATGTCTACTGGAGTATTTCCTGCCAGTCCCTCCAGTCAGTCAAGTAGAAACAACATCTCCATGAAACGTGTATACAGCCCTAAGGTAATACTGCAGAAGAACTGGGGGGGGAAAAACCCCAAACACCAAAAACTAAACCCAAAACCCCAGACTCGACAGTCAATGTATTAACTCCCATTTCAAACAGAAGACTAAACAGAAACTAACACAAAGCAAGTGGGAAAGGGGACAGAACAGAGGACGAAAAGGCTAATTTCACTGCTGGGGTGCTACATTTAAATTACAGTGGTTTCCTAAAACCCGACAGCTTGGCTAAACTAAAAATTCAGCCAGGAAGGATCCCAGTTGTGCTCAACAGCGCTAAAACGATGGGCACGACTCTCTGCATTTCTGCAGCCTCTAAGGACAAATTCCAACTAGAGATCCTTGCAGTTACTGACATAGTAATGCTAAACCAAAAAGGATCCCCTTTCTTGCCTTGGCTGTAGTAACAGTAGGCCAGCAGCACAAATTTGGAAGTGTACAACAACAACAGCTAACATAACAGCAAGACAATGAAGGAAGAGTTAAAGTATCAGCTTTGTGCAGCCTTTTTAAAAATACCTTAACTAAACTTCATTTTGCTGCCTTACTGTTCAACAATAATTGGCAAGCTTTCCAGTGATTTATTCCCACCACAGTAAGATCCAGGTTCTGCTTTGAAATACCTACAGAAATACGTGTATTAAAAAACCAACCAAATAAAACAAACCCCCCACCCTTCAGACCAAGACCTGAGCTAGCTTTAAGAATAAAGCTCATTGTGCCTCCAAGCCTAGAAGCACCTGAGGCTGCCGTGCTTTGACAGTGAGAGAGAGAGAGAGGACTTGTAAAGAGAGATGCAAGGCTTCCACCCTCCCTGTGGCTACCCAGAACCCATGTCAGGTACAGTCAGAGCAAACAAGAAGGGAATGTTTTTGCCTGGTCTTTCATTTACTTTAATTAGTTCTAACAAACACTAAGTCTTCCCTCCCACTCCAGGAGTCTTCCTTTTTCTGTGGTTTTTTTTTTTTTGTTTTTTTTTTGGTTTTTTTTTTTTTGAGACATCTATGTTAGCTTATGGTAAGATGCTACATAGAAATGTAACACAGACATGCCAGGGAGCACACGAGGCTAATGTTTATAACAACAACAACAACATCAACAACAACAATAATAGTAATAATAATAATAATAATGTTTGAACATGAGAGTTGTGTTTATACACATGCTAGTAAGCAAAGAGGAAAACAACTGTTTTCAGGAAATAAAACCCCATCAGAATTAGACCAAATACTCTAAACGTGGTTTACATAAATGCATTACTTTAACTGCTAGGGTCACTGGGCCAGTTAAACTAACTCAAAATCACAATGAGAGGCATTCATGTCCAAAAAGGAATTTGAACCAATCAGTGATAGAATTATGGATGTCAGATTTAGACGTAGTGGTTTTAGACCTACCTACAAAAAGTTTTCAATTTTAAGTTGATTGCCTACCATTCCACGAGCATCAGAGGCCGTATTCTTCACACAACACAGACCCAGAGTTCATGAATTTCTAGATTAAGTTACCCTAACACCTTATCAAGTGATCAGATCCAATGATCCAGGGTTAGTGTAATGCCTCACACCGTTCCAGTGAAGAAAAAGCAGAATGTGAAAATGGCAAAAAATACACTCCAAACACCTTTTATTGCAAGAAACAAAAAGCACACAACAACCTACACAAACATCCAGATTACTAGCTGTCGACAGACAGCTGTAGAACATGGCACCATGTTCAACTGTGCAAACCTTGAGCCTACACGATCTAAAAATTATCATACGTTACCTGCACAGTACACAGTCATTCAGGAAATATTCTGGCATATTCAATGTGAAACACAATGCATTACTAGGCACAAATAGCAAGATTCACATTAGAACTGTGCAAACGATGGCATGACTCAGTTATTACTATGCTGAATCCAATACATGGTATTCACAACATATACTATGGTTTACTGGAAAATATATTAAGTTAATGTTTGGAAAATTAATACAAGGCTACATTGTTGAGAATTAAGTGCAGTGTGGAGAAAAATGTCTGAGATGGTGTTTTTACATACTGCTTTTGGTGTTCCACTCACTGGCTCAGTTCGACTTCTAGAAGAAGAAATCAAGGAGATGAGAACTTAAAGCACTTGTACCCAACATCAAGCAGTGAAAACACATTATAAAACCTGAACATCAAAACATTATGTTCTGATAGGCTAGTGAATGGGGAAATTTCTTCCTATACATAAACTCGTCTCTCTCTTTTGATCACATTCAATGCATTAAACACCACCCCCCCACCCCCCAAATCCCACGTCTACTTTGTCTGAAATCACTCTAAGACTTAGAGTGCCAAAATACTACATGGGTTACATATGCTACATTGACTAAAAATAGTAGTAGAAATGTCACCTGAAAGCAGTTCCTAGGGTTTTGTGTGCTTTAGGAGCCCTGTGACAAAAAAAAAAAAAAAAAGGTCTTAATTGCCAGAATTTGCTTTAAGAAAATCTTGAAAATGCTACAATATCTTAGGAAATACTTATTACATTTGAAACCTTGCTGAGCTTCCACATACTCCTTGATCTGTATCTGCATGCTGCTCATCAGGAATCAGACATGCAACCACTGATATCGTTAACAAATCCAAAGTGTCCCATGAGCAGAGGCAATTCAAAGGCTGCTGTGGAACTGATGTCCAAATAGAAAGGCTCATGCTTCCTGCCACTGCTAGACCACCACCGGGCTCGCAGTTAGAGCCATGTACCTCCTGAAGATGAGCAAGTTCGAGGAGATACTTTAGATTGCCACACAAGGGTTTCTTCATCCACTGACCCTGAAGAACATACTCCAAGGCGAGTAACGCATTTTGAAGGCCTCTCCACCATTACAGCACACATTCATCATTCCCAAACGTTAACCACTCTACCAGTTGTTTCTGCAATGTTTCCAGCTGAAGGAATAGAAAGCTAATCTGCCTGGTTAATTTTCAACGTTAGAACAGCAGTGCCATTCCTTCCTTACCCCCACATCCAGCTACTTATTTGATCTTTGAGGCTAGCAGCACCTATCCTCTCGTTTTAGGGCAGCGTTACAATAGCAGGAGAGGGTGACATCCAACCAGTAAGGGAGGATGCACTGACAAGACAGCACTAAGCATCCGTATTTCGATTAACCCCCCCCAAACAAGGCCACGTTTATAAGCACAACGCTGTGGCGTCCCGAATTACTAGGCAGTGCCTGAAAGCACTGCAGCAGCTACTGCAGTAATATGCCCAAAGTTTACATGCAGAGCCACATAAAATCAGGGGTTTTTGCTTGCAAATGCTTCATGGGCACCAGCACGCTGCTGCACTGTTTCTTCAAGACACACTGTAACTCATCAGTCTACTTGATTTATGAGAACCAACGTTAGAAAGACATGGCAAAACCACAAGCTAATAATAGCTACTGATTGTGGTGGAGAGGCGTACCTTTAAGGCGGCTGGAAAACATGGCCATTCAAACAATGCTAATGTAGCTGATACAGAACGGGACTGTATGAATACATACATGACATGCATTTGAAGAGCTGTAATTTTAATCAGTACACCCGATTCTCTGTCCTCCGTAAATCTTAGGAACACAGAATTAAAACCTGGAGCACAGATACCAGCTTAGGGTAAAAACAGACAAAGAAAGACAACCAGTAACATTTAGGAACGTGCGGAACTGCTTACTGAGTTTCAAGTTTGGAAAGGATTAACTGTTCCTTCATCGTGCTCGCACAAAAGGCAATACACTTTAGGATATTGTTGTTCTTCTCTTGCCTGAAACAGGCACTGTCTTTAGGAAACGAATAGGAATCACTTGTGAATGGAAATTCTTGTTTGCCTGGCTGGCCAGCTGGCAACCCTTGGTCTTTCCTCTATAGCTAGTATGCAGAACCCCCAGATTTGGGGCGTAAGAATACCTGCCATATCCCGCCCCCCTCCCCCAAATGCAAGAAATAGTTAAACACTCAGAATCAGACTCTTCTGAGACGGGAACAAATTACAAGTTTACACTACAGTGCGTATCTCTCTTTACTATAAAAGCAATAAAAGCAAACACATATAATAAGGAATCTCTCCACCTAGAGGGAACAGGATCTACAACTTGGATCTCAGAACAGTCAACCCCAGGAACAAACCCCACAGAATCATCTTACAAGTTACCATTGTTGGAGTTCAAACCCCGTGCCCCAGCAGGCCAAAAAATGTAAGTCTACTTTGGGACAGATGCGCTAAAATCTACCCCCTGACAACAAAACTTAACAGCAGCTTTAACAAGAAAGATACAAGCGGAATGCCTCTGTAAACTAGTATCTGTAAAAAAAGTCAACACACTGAAACCCCTAACAAAGAATACAATGCTTTATGGATACTTACAGAACAAAGGTTTTGCTGGTAGCTTTAACTCCTCCCACAGGGATTCTTCTAACAATTACCGATGAGTTCTTAGGAATCAGGGCATGATCATCTGTGTATTCTGAAAACAACATAAAGACAGACATAAACCAACATAAATTCAGGTTTGAGACTCAAACACAAGCAGCAAAATCTCCCTCATTTTTTAAAATAGTTTGAATGCCAACAGCAAAATGGTCTCAAAGGTCACTAAAGGAGAGTCTGCTAATGCACGAGGTTCTTTCCTCATCTAGCTTAGGTTGCTTTGGCTTCCGTTAGGCTACAAAACCAATAGACCTCTGGAGAAAAACAAACCACAGCAAAGTCTCACCTGCATAAACCAGATTCTAAAGCCTGCCTAGCTTGCCCTGCAGCAAACCAGGCACTTAGCTAAAGCACGAAAACTCTGCGCCGTCGCTTTCATAGCTCTTAACTGAAAACGCTTCACCTGTGCTGCTAGTGCTCCAGACTGACAGAACACAGAAGAGAGCCTGCCATGGCTGCCTATTTCTTGGGGCTTAATCCATCAACAACCACACTTCTCAGCTGCTCAGTGCTTTGCATTTCAATGGAAACAGCACTGACGCCCAGACAAACAATGGTAGATCACGCCAGCTGCAGTTCTGGAAGCCGAAAGCAGCTGTTTCTACCTGCTGAACGGAGTCATACGGAGTATTCCTTCTGGTCCAGACCACAAATCACCAGATTAAGACCAGTCCAGAGTCTCATGTTTGTTTTGTTTGGGTTTTAATTTTGCCTGATAAGCAGAATAGCACATTCTCCAAGTGTTTGGAGTCAGAATGTTACAGGGCAGGCAAGAGTACTCAAGAAACCTCAGTTCTGGAGTTTGCAGTTCTTCCACTATATTGTGAGAACATCTATTGTAAAAGACAGGTCAAGAAATCCAGATCAAATTAAAAGGAGGCAAGTTTAAATGCATCATTCTCGAGTACAGGCTTTTTGAAGGGAATTCTGCCTTTA
The DNA here is from genome assembly GCF_030936135.1 of Gavia stellata. Classification (NCBI taxonomy): domain Eukaryota; kingdom Metazoa; phylum Chordata; class Aves; order Gaviiformes; family Gaviidae; genus Gavia; species Gavia stellata. The sequence continues at coordinate 3,573,987 of NC_082626.1, forward strand.
TAGAACTTGCCTCTGCAGTAAGCATGGAAGAGGACACCCCCCCACACCCCCCCGCACCTTTTAAAATAGGTCCCAACCATCCATTTTGCCTCCCCAGCATCTTAAAGAGAGTCCATCACATCAGTTTTTTCCATTGGTATTTAAAATCCTGTTTCCTTTTAGCTTATATTAGCATTGCTTCTATTACTAGATTGCCATGATGAAAAGTAACAATTAGTGAACTGTAAAAGCTTAGAGTGCTCGGCAAAATCTGAACAAGTAGGCCACCTTCACTCAAGGTTCACTTTGTTCTTTCCACGACCATTTCAGCCTTTAGTCAGGACTCCTGCACAGGCAATGTTATAAAAAAAAACCCAATACTTTATGTCCACGTGCAAGAATGCCAAACATCCCATTTAGGCAGAATATCCGGGTCTAGTGTTTCCCTTTATCTTCTGAAGGTGAGTTTAAGCATCTACATCTGCTTAACAAAAACTGAAATTCACGGTCACGCAGAGAAACCAGAAATTGGGCATACATATACACGGCACTGAAATGTATTCTCTAGCTTTGCTCTGAAAACCACTGGGGGATTTTTGCATTTTCACATGGAAAACACCCTTAGGAAAGCTTCAATAAGCATCAGTGTCACTCATATACGCAGTGTAAGATTTTATACTCATTTTACAACGGCCAAAGGGCAACACAACCTGCCTAGAGGAGGATCTTGTCACTGTCAAACAAGAGGGATGCTCTTTAAAGCAGGGAAGAGACTCCTGCTTTAACTTCACCTTTAGGCAACACCACATTTAACAGAACCTAGTGAGGCAGATACTTTTCCTTCAGTGGATTCTGATTACGTATGAAAACAAAGCAACAGACTTTGTAAAACTGGTATTATGGATATAGAGTAACACTTTGGGGGGGAACATACTTACGAGCATAAGTTTTTGTTCTAAAACTTTATAACAGAATGCTATATGACTTGGTAACAGTTTCTGCTATAACAGAATCCACATGTTTGGCCTATTTCGAAACATTTCTCCTTCTGGTGATAATAATTGGTCTCCATCACAGTTTATTACCATCCACCATTCTGGTTTTAAGGCTCTGTTTGACACAGACCCAGCTATTACAGGAGTGACGTCAGCCAGTTGGCCATTCAGCCCGCTAGCATTTGTGAAGCTGAAAGGACATCAGCATCTGAAGACAAAATTCAGAGACCCTCTGCAGCAAAGCCCTTCAAGCCAATTAAACACTGTTCAAAAGCTCTTGACAATTGTATTCAATGCTACTAGAGAAATTCAAGACTTCTGAAACATATCACTACCTACGCATGTCATGCAATCCAATGGCATCCCTAAGACCCCTAACATTGTGCTGTGAAGTCTCTTCGCAACCATTCTCCTGAAAATAGTTTTAATGTCTGTAGATACACAGCGAGCTTTCGGTCCGACCACTCTAAAGGCTAGGGCTGAAGTTACGGTCCCCACAGCATACATATTATCCTGTTTAAGCTTTAATACATCACACAGGAAGAGGAAAAAACCACCTGTACACATTTTAAAGAAAAGACGGTTGTAAGAGTGTCACAGAACCAGAGGAAAAAGACAAGAAATTTCATGTTTAAGGAATGAAAACACTTGACAAGTCTTTTTGTTTCCGAAAAGTCACAACCCAAGGTATTTAATCCCATTCAAACTCACCAAGATGGCAGACTACCAAACTGAAATGTCATACTAAGTAATACAAAACCATTATCACCTCCGAGAATCAAGCACCATTTACTAGATTTAAAAGAATATATGCCTTCTCTAAGAACATTTCTTATGTATATTGACCATAAATGTTCTGCCATAAAACTTCAGTACTGCCCTGATGTGGTTAACACGTAGTAGCAGGAGAAAAAGACAGGGGTAGAAAGGGATGATGAAAATGATGCTCAGTAGCATCTGAATGGCAATGTCTTTGGTGTAGAAAAGAAGGTATATTAACAAGAAATTCCAAAGCATAATTTAGATACAGAGAACACTCATGGGCAAGTGTCCTCAAGGCTTTAAAGGCTCTGTATAGCTTATAACTCACAGATTCACTCTTGATCCAAAACGTGGCAGGGAGCAGTTTCTGTAACAGCCACAAAACCAGTTTTCCAATGTAGTGGAGTATAACAAGTCGAAGACAAAATTAAGTCACCAAACCCACTTTTTGTCTTCCAATTAGCCATCTGTTCCATTTCTATCACTTTCAGCTTCCTCCACCAGATTTCAAAGAAATCTGGCAAGTTTGTTATTACAAGTTATCTTCCCACATTTCCTTATCATTCTACCTAGAAGAATTCCAGGAAACCAAAACGTTTGTAAGCACTACATGTCGCACATCAAGCACACATTCTTCGCCACCTAGCTCCGCCTCTAAAACACAGATCTGAAGGTTGTTGTCAGAACAGCAACTACGAAAGAACAGCAACTATGAAAGAACAGCTCTGTGAGGCCCCCAACACAAGTCACAGCTACCGATCGTGGCCGAATCGCATTATGGCTTCCCGGCCCACTTAAACCCCGGTGCCGCTTGCCCTCCTGGTCCCCCTGCACGCCGGCGGGATGGGTCCCAGGCTGAGACACGCTACGTGGGGACGAGCCACAAAGTGTGGGTCCCGCAGGCCACGGCCGCCGTGGGGCCATCTGCGACGATGCCAGCCACACGGTCCCCAAGGCCCCACGCCCGCTGCCTCCACGCACCTTCTTTGGTCTGGGCGTTGGTGATCTGCAGGTCGCAGTTGGCCGCCTTCAGCTTTTCACGGCCCATGATCCGGCGCTTGAGGTCGCACAGGGAGATGTGGAGGCCGCCAAAGGTGACTGTGTCATAGCTCAACTTGGAGAAGAACTTGTAGTGGACACAAGACATGGTCAGGGCCAGGCGGTGCCCGCTCCGCGACGGCGTCTACCACGGCAGATGGCGTTGCGACCTCTGCGCCCGTTAGGGCCCACGGCGGCTCGGGGAAGGGCCCACCCAGGGGGTCGGAGCAAGCAACACAGGCTGAGCTTGCGCTCCTCCTCGCAGCCCAGGCAGACAACAGGGAGAGGACCCTGCAGCCCCCGGCTTGTCCTCCGCTCCCTCCCTCGCACACAGCGCTTCCAGGCCTGACCGCTCGCTATGGCGACGCCGGAGCCCCTGCCTCAACATTCCGCAGAGGGGTTTCCCGGCCGACAACTGCACGGGGCGTGGCTAGCACATCACTGCGCATGCACAATGGCACACCGCGCCCACCCACAGCCCCCTCCTCATGCGACCCAGCGCATTATGACTAAAGGCCCACCTAACGTGACCGAGGCGGCCCCGCCATCTTCTTCCTAACGCCAAGCACCCCGAGGGGAGAGCTATCACCGGTCGGGGTCACCGCCTGTCAGCCCCGGGCCTGTCACTGCCCCAGCCAGCTACTGCAAATGCGTCAAGAGAATTAGAAAAAGCCACTAATGAAAGCGCAGGTAGTATTACAGCCCTACAGGAAGAAAGCAAATTATTATCACCAGTGGTAACATAGACTTGATTAGCCCTAGACCACCTTTTAGAAGTCCAGGACAGAGTATGTGCATTATTGCCTAACAGCTGCTGGAGTTTTATGTAAATCAAGACCAGAAAATGGAAACTGACAGAAACAAGATAAAGACTCATTTAAAAATATTACATGAAGTAAGGCAGGGATCTCCCCTAAATCTATTTGGGTGGCTAACCTCTTGGCTCCCAGGCTTAGGTGGAGGACTGTGAACTAAAAGGATTTGGGTTGTGTATCCACTCTCCTGTTTTGCTTTGTAATTATACATGTGTGTTTACACTGTTGTGTTACCTTATGAACTCGACTTACGACTTAATGAATAGTGTAGTGTGTCCCTGATGGTCAAAAGAAAAGGAGGGACTGTTAGGGAAATCTCATTGCCTAACTATTGTACAAAATAGTCTTTAGAGTATGAAATTGTATGACCTTTCTTAAGATGTATCTAGTCGACATTGTGTACTGCACAGCCATGGTTCCGTCAGCATGACTGAAGGACCCCAGCTCATTGCGTGGAGGAGAAGGAGAGCCCCCACCCTGAAGAAGAAAGGGTATCCCTGGACTGCCCAGATGACGCCAGCATCCCAGCCCCTCCGACACCTCTGGGAAACCCTCCCATGATCTGGCATCAGAGATAAGGAACTGCAGCGAGACCGACTTCAGGGATGTCTCGATTGAGGAAGAAGCAGGTGGATGATGATGCGATAGATTTAGAGTTGCTTTGCAAAACAACAGTATATGGGTGTGTTCAGTAGCCATTGGTCAAATCATGTTGTACCTGAATTCTTGAAATAGCATAAGAACCAGGTGTAAAACCACATTCGGGGTGCCCCAATTTGACTGGGACACCTCATGTGCATGAATTGAGAATGCCTCTTGCAATTCTAAACTTTGTGTCCTAGCCTCTCTCCTCGGACGGCACGGGCCAGTTGCAAACTTTTCGTGACAACATCCCTCTCCCCATTCTGACAATTATCCTCCAAGGCCAAGAATTGCCCCTGGGGTTGGCCCAGAAGCCCACCGTTCAGCAGTGGACCCTTTACCTCCATCATCGCGCTGTCCTCCCAGGAAATGATTGTTCACAAAGGGCTCCCACTGAAACCATACCTCAAATAGGACTGCCGCAAGAATATCAGAGCGATGCACCATCCTCTCCTATGCAAGACACTCCCTCTTTCGACCCCAGTCATACTTTCAGAGTGTGGTTCACAGACAGAAGTGCCCACTTGAAAAATGGTCTTTGGTTCGGTAAAGCCACAGCCATTTCTGCGGATGGAAAAACAGTTAACTGAGGAAATAAAAGGTTCCGCCCAATGAGCTGAGTCCCCGGCCATCACCCGAGCCTTTGAAGCTGGAGCCAGCACAGTTTATACTGACTCCGACGCTGTATGGGCTGGAGCCACCCAGTGCCTTGGGAATGGGCAAGAGCTGCTGCACTCCCTTCAGAGAAGATGCAGGCAGGGATACATCTCTGCTTGTGCCTTGCCTGGGAGAACCAGGATAACAGCAGTGGCCTGGAGCCTAACCTGGTATTTGGGCCCTGCGTTGCTGCTGTCCAAGTACTTAAGAAAGGCGATTAACAATTGAACTTGTGACCGGTAACCCCTGCTCCTGACTCCTGGTAATATGGTTAGCATAACGAAGGCCATTTCATGAGGCAAACGGCCATGCTCTGTGACCGTGCTGGTCACCTAGCAGTCCCCCTTCCCCTCCTCAACAGGCCCTGAAGGTCCTGTGCACCAGGCAGACTTCTTCTCCCCCTCCCTATCTGCCTCAAGGTTCCTGGGCGCCAGGCTGACTTCTTCCTTCCTTACGGGCCTTGAAGGTCCCAGGCACCCGGCCAACCAGGTTGTGATGACCCCGTCACAACCCAGGGAGGCGCAGCAGCACACAGAGCACCATCTAGAAAATCAAGCAGCACTTCTTCCCTCTTCTCCTCCAAGGGCTAATTTGTGGAGGAAATGACAAATGCCCCCTTCCCCTCCTGTGGGGCAGAGGTTTTCTGCCTTGATACAACACATAAAATTCTACGGGAATGGCGTGAACCTCACCGAGTTGCCTGGCTCTTCCACCTGCCCTACACACCCAAAACTAACAGCGCTTAAATAACAATGCTTTAATAATGGGCAGGTACCCACCAGATGCCCAGTGGCATGAGCTCATTCTCCTGCCCTCTCCAACCCACAAACCCTTTAAAACCCCCAATGTCAGCCTGTCGTTTTTCCCACGCTGACATGAGAAAAGGGCCTATGGCAACCCATTTCTAAACGGGGAATCCCTTTCTCTATCACTGAGTCCCAGGCACCCAACCAACCAGCTTGTGATCATCCCGTGACAGAGAATTAAGAGGAGGACAAACAGGAGGAGGAGAAAAAGAAGGAAGACAAACAGGATGAAGCAGAGGACGGCAGAAGGAGGACGAACGGGATGAAGAGGGTGAGGAACATAGAAAGACAATGAGAACAAGGAGGAAGAAGAGAAAGAAAAGAAGGAAGAGGAAGCACATGAGGAGGAGGAAGAGGAGGGGAAAGAAGAGGTGGAGGAGGAACACAGGGAACACTCAGAAGAGGAACAGGTGGCACAACAGGTCACACAAGAGCAGGAGGAAGAATAGGAAGAGAAAAGGATGAGCCGGAGGAGGAACCAAAGACAGAAGAACATGCTATAGAAAAGGAGGAGGGGACAAACATGATAAGGAAGTTAAAAAAGGAGGAGAAAAAGGAGGAGGAGGAGGAGGAGGAGGAGGTAGAGGGGCAGCAGGAGGAGAAGGAGGAGGGAAAAGGAGAAGGAGAATGAAGAGGAACGGGAATATGAGGAGGAGGAAGACGAAAAAAAAGAAGGGGAGGATGACATACGGGGTGAAAAGGAACAGAACAAAGAGGAGGCGGTGGAGGAGGAGGGGGAGAAAGACAAGAAGGAGGAGGAGAAACAAGAAGAGGATGAGCAAGAGGATGAATAGGAGAATAAAGACGACTAACAGGAGAAGAAGGATTAGGATGAAGTTGTGGAGGAGGAGTGGGAGGAAGGGGGAGGAAGGGGAGGAGGATGAGGACAACTACAGCAAGAACAAGCAGTAGGAGAGACAGAAGGAGGACAGGAAGGCTAAAAGAATGACAATGAAGAGGAGTAGGAACAGGAGGTGGAGGAAGATGATCAGGAAGAGGAAGAGGGGGAGGAGAAGAGGAAGCATTGCGAGCTAAACGCTCCAAGGCGCACACACAGCAATGTACAAGGGCATGCAGTGAAAGGACAAGGGGTAATGGCTTTAAGCTGAAAGAAGGTAGATTTAGATTAGCTATTAGGAAGAAATTCTTTACCATGAGGGTGGTGAGACACTGAACCAGGTTTCCCAGAGAAGTTGTGGATGCCCCAACCCTCGACATGTTCAAGGCCAGGTTGGACGGGGCTTTGAGCAACCTGGTCTAGGGGAAGGTGTCTCTGCCCATGGCAGGGGGTTGGAGCTAGATGATCTCAAGGTCCCTTCCAACCTAAAGCATTCTATGATTCTCTGATTCTATGAAATGACAAATAAACATACCTGGGAACAAGTCCCCATGGGCACCTTTTTTCTCCTTTTTCCCCTCCAGGTGACGCTGGTCAAGCCCAGGCACCTGCAGCCACTCGCTCTACACAAGTCCCCTGATGCTGGATAGCCGATGCACGTTTAATAAAACAAGGTACCCCCCGAGGTTTTGTCTGTTCACCTTGAGCTGGGGAGAAGGTGTGTATGTGCGTGAGGACAATCTGCGTTATCCCTTTAATTTTTATACCTCAGCAAAAACACTGCAAGATTTGGACTGCAGGAGAGCACTGAAATCAAAGGGTGAGTGACCAAGAAGGCTCCAACCACACATTTCCACCCGACTGCCTTAAACAAAACAGAACTTGGATCCTGATTGCTCACTGCGGCCTGGAATAGTCCCATGCCTCATGTGAAAACTCCTGCGTGCGTGGCTGAGGACAGACACAATCCACACAGAGAGCAATCGGAGCTCAACCCTGCACTTTCTTTGGTCCTATGGCTGGCAACAAAAAGGGGTTTTAGCTAGTGTGTACGTCTGCTGCCGTCTTTCGTGATCCAACACATGAACTGCAAGACAAGAAAAGTGCAAGCAAATCCATTCAGCCAAACCTCTGAATAGTTACGCTGACCTTTACTTAGCTATATATTTTCTCTTCCTTTGATATGTAACTAAACACATTCCCTCCTACCCACAGTCTTTCCTCCCAGCCTCACAGCTCTCCTACAGAAGAAACATGAGCTATAGAAGCTACAAAAGAAAAAAAAACCCTGATTTGGTGAACACCAAAACACCCGTGACTTCCTCAAACCCTTCATTGCCCCATCTGAGAGTCAAGGGACAGGATCTCCTGATAGCTCTTTCACAGGCACTGCCCTGAAACCCCTCCACACTGCTTCTCTACTAGTGCACAAGGAAGACTTTCATTTTTAAGTGTATGTTGACAGATTCTCAAATTACACAAGTACTTTTGAACAAGGACAAGCCCTGTGCCTCGCATCTGGCAACCAACAGGGATGGGGACCCAGCAGCACAGACCAGTGCCATGCACAAAGCACCACCCTACGCACAGGGAAAGCACGACAAGCCAGGTGCCCAAGAATGCCGAAAAAGGGCTCCTCACATCACTCCTCTGTATGACCCGGGTAGTTCTTTTAGTCAGACACAGAAATCGGAAGGGATTTCTTCTTCTTTTGCTGAGGTACCCTTTTAAGTAGATATTGCCAAAGAATGCAAAGAACACCCCAAGAAGTGAAAGTGGGTACTTACATCCTCACTAGATGCGTATCACTGAAATGTTTCTCACATTCTCTTCTCTACTCTAGAGGGTCCCCACTTAAGATGCATTCCAGTTAGGTTACCGTGAAGCATACACCACTGCCAGACCTTTCTCTAGGCTGAAGGCTGACAGCAGGGTACAAGGACAGTCCTTTCTGGACATCTCCCTCCTGGGTAGAAATACTAGAGACTTCCTGTAAGGACAGAAACACAAAGAGCTACAATAAGCTTTTTAAATCAAACACAGCAAATAAAAAGCAAGCAAAAAAAAAAAAAAAATTGACAGAAAAACCTCTGAGGCACTCATGAGGAATAAAAGGTCTCCTGTTAAGTCCACTACCCCTCACTAAACAGACAAGTGGCTTAAAGAGATGCCTGCAAAGAAACTGGGGATGGGAGATAACCATGATAACTCTAGTACAAGTGACCAACGTGGAAAAAGCAGCACTGACCCTTCTCCTGCTCCCCCTACGAGCTCCTCACCAGCCCCGTGAAGAGGCGAAACCACGGATGATTGAACCAGACCTCAGAAGAAGTTGCCCCCCCGAAATTCAAAATGATCAAGAAATCCATTTGAAATACGGATTCACATCCGCTATCATGGATGATGAACCTTGCCCTAAGCACACGTGGTGCCTTCAGAGGGGAGCTAAGGACTGCATGAAGTCACCGCCACGAGCAGATGTTCAAACCCAAAGCACCCAGAACATGCAGACAAACCTCCACCATCTTTTCAGCAATGTTTCAAGTCATGCGATACTCGGTCCAGGACTTCACAAAATGTCTCTAAACTTAACAATAGCAGCCTCTTTGCAGCTTTCTTACTCAAAAGCAAAAACCAAAGAGCCACGGACCCTTGGGGATACTCTTGTCCTTCTGTGTGGCTGGTGTCTTCCCATGGCTCTTCCTCACGGCAGGAGAAATGACCATGCATTTGGAAGTCCACATAAATTCAGAAGTACACGTAGCCCTCTGGCAGTCATTCCCTATGGGCCAGAAGTCCTCTCACCCCTCCCCAGAACTGCCTGTTAGTCGTCTGGCAGTCATTCTCCATGGACCGCAAGTCCTCCATACCTACCTACCTACCTGCCTACCTACCTACCTACCAACTCGCAAGAAATGAGTCAAACTGCACCAGAAGTGACACTGCCCGACCTGCAGTAGATATATTAGACCAGAAATGATGGTTTCAAGACAGAAAACACAGCACAATCCACCAGAACAACGAAAACACAACCAGAAGAAACATGGTACACAAACCAAAGGCCCCTATCCAAACCCTAAATGTCAAACAAGCTGAAAAAAGGACTCGCCGCAAAAAAAGACCATGCAGAATAACCCAACCCCAGGAACCCAGGGCCAACAAACCCAGATTCTGTCCATAACTATAACACGCTTTAATCCTAACTCACTTAAAATCTGGAACCGCATAATCCTGTCACCCCATAACCATGGCACATTGTAGCCAAAGCCACCAGGACATCCCCAGCGTCCATCTTCTCCCCCTGAAAAATGCTCCCGGGAAGAAAGGTTGAGGCACTCAGAAGCTTTGAACTGGCCAGCCATGGCCACAGCCACCAGGCAGATGACCCTGTCCTCCCTGTGAGACCCCTCAGGGCAGCTGTACCCAGCTCCAGGCGGCTGGATACGGCCTCTGCTCTATGGGGAGGCGCTTCCCAGGAGCAGGATCTCTCACGAGGGCACTGGGAAACCCTCCTCAGGCCTGGAAGCCTGCAAAACATCTCTGCGCTGCTCCATCTCTCACCAAAACCATGGGTGGAGAGAAGGCTGCTTTGCTGGCCTCCAAGAGAACCAGCTCACCCGGGCTGCTCTGCGGCCACCGGGCGACTTTGCTGTCAGGCGGGTCTCAGCGTTACTCTGCAGCTGGCTCTCACCTCCCTGCAGGACGCTCTCCAGCACACGGTACATCTCCACTTGGTCACCCTGGGGACAAAGATTCGAAGGGAGGGATGGGATAGGGGTTGCTTTGTCCCCATTCCCAGGGTGCCACAAGAGAGACCTGCCACGCTGAAATCAGCTGTGTGTCGTGGACACCACGTACGAGCTGCAGACGTGGGTCAGGACAGCTGTGGGGAGGGGGCAAGACATTCTGTGGTGCCCCCGGCAATAGCAGAAAGCAGAGCTGGAGACAATGGGGGGCAGCCCAGGGCAGCCGGCAGCCGGCGGTGGAGCCCGGCAGGGTGCAGCGCCCCCAGAAATGCCCAGCTCCTTGAGCTTTGGCACCGCACCGGGGCTGCAGCACGCGGCCGGCATCAGCTGGGGATTTGCTGGGGAAACGCAGGAAGGGCTGACCTTGACGCCCCACACACGTACTCGGCCCCAGGATTTGATCACCTGTCTCTCTGCCCACCGCCACCACAGGATCCAGAAAGCAGCACCGCTGGCCCTGCTGCCATCCTGGGCCATCTCTTGACGCTGACTCTTTAACCAGCAGGCCTAAGAAGAGGGAAAAGTGCCCAGAATTAAGCTGGTAGTGCTCGAGGTAGTGCAGGCAGGATGATTTTTGGAGCTGCCTGGTGCTGCCGTGCCAGTATTCTTCCTTCCTCCACTCCCTGCCCTCCTTGTCCCTCTGTCATTCTCCTCCCCTATGGCCATCTCCCATCCCTCTGTCTGTCTCCAGTTCCTCTCCTGCCACCCCACCGCCCTGCCCCACCCCTCTCCGCTGCTCTGTCCACCTCTTCTCCTCCTCTCGACTCCACCGGGGCTCAGGGGCCTGGGCCTGGGCCTGGGCCTGGGCTGGGGCAGCCCGGGGGCAGGCGGCCATGGGCCCTGCGGAGGGGCGGGGCTGGGCAAGGGGACGGTGTCCCTGAGAGGCAGCCAGCAGGAAGGGGTGCCCCGGGGCATGCTGGGAGCCGTAGTCCTGGAGCATGGGGTGGCCAGGCGGCCATGTTCCTTCCCAGCCCATGCTGGGAGCTGCCACTTCCCCACACTTGGCTTCCCCGCAGCCGTGTTCTCTCGGGAGGCACAGCCTCTGCTCCAGCTGTGGCCCGGCTGAGGTGAGGGCTGGGGGCGCCCAGGGCTGGTGGTGGGGAGCTTCAAACCGCCCGGTGCGATAGGGTCCCGGTCAGCTGGAGCCAGGCCCCGCAGGTCAGCCTCGGGAGTGACCGGAGAGCTGGGGAGGGGAAGGAGACGGAGACAGACCCCTCCGGCCACAGTCACCAGGCACCCTGACTCCCAGAACCCCCGGGAGTGGCCCCAGCATGTTTAGTGACTACAAGAATAGGAGCAGTGTGGTCCTCTGTTAACTCTTACAGGGCTTTCACTGCAACTGCCCTCTTGCGGGACTGGGAATAGTCAGCTGCCTTGGAAAATTACCAGCCAGATTATTCTTGCTCGAGCCTTCTCTCCCCTGCTAGAAAAGACTTCATTTTGAAATACGTCCTTGCATCAGCAAGATCCAGGAAGTCGGGATCGTTTCCTGATGAATCCAGGCTGCTGCCGTTCAGTGGCAGAGCTGAACACTTCTCCCCACAAGCGCTCGGCCAGTGGTTTTGCAGGGGTGTGTGTTTCGGCGTGTGTTTCTGAGCAGGCATGTGCATGAAACATCAGTGTTTCTCTGTGCTGTAGCTGGGACTGGTGACAGCCGGGTGGGTGGGAACATGTGCCATCAGGGAAGACACTTCCTGCAGCTGCCCTGCCATGTACTGCAGGAGAAAAGAGCTCTTCTGGTCGTGTCCTGCCATCGAGAGCTGCTGAGTGCCTGGGAAGGTGTTGGGTTCCTCCTGCCTGCGGTCGGCACTGGTCCGTACTGGGTAGCCTCCCACAGCAGCCAGTGCTGTACGCCCCTACCAGTTGTCAGGCAAACATCTGCAGCTGGAATGTGTGGCACGTTCCTCTGATTCGTCCATTCTCCACCTCGCGCAGCAGCGCATTTAAGACACTGAACTGTGCTCTTTTTTTGCTGTTAACGTTCAAAAATCTTGCTTTGGGCTGGTCAGCAAGGGTTTTGGAAAACATCGCTGTTGCATTTTGAGAATAAAATAGGTTCCCATCCTCTGCATAACAGCCCAGAATTTTCCTTAGTGCGTGATTTCTTTCAAGAGTCGAGTCCAGATAGGTGGCATTTCATAAGCCATATGCCACCTGGGGTCCAGGCTTATCTGCTGTTAGAGATTTTCATTTTCTAGTGAAAAAGGGAAATGCTGATTGTGTGCATGCTTTTTCTCTTTCCTAGATTGTTGCACTATGTTTAGTAATGTGCTGTTTACAAAAATAATTTATGGGTGTCTATGAAGTTGGAGTTGTTAAGGTTCTTGTGGATGAATGTACCAGTGGAGCTAACTTTGTATTTAAATCAAGGGAAGCGTAATGTAATTTCACTTAAAATGTGCTCTTTTGCCCCTTATACCTTGGAGGGGCAGATTCTGACCTTTTAAACATTAAAAAAAAAAAAATCAAATCGGGGAAGAAGTGGAGGTGGAACGTCTGAACTGGTGAAAGGCAAATAATCTCTCACTGATGTCCACAAATAGCAGAACTGATGCAGTCATGACCTTGAAATACAGAGACATTAATGTTAAATACCGGCAGCTTAAGAACCTAACAGTCAAGGTAGAAAATAATTTTTCCCCCACCACCCTTTTTCTTTTTTTTTTTTTTCTTTTTTGCATTTTAAAGTTTCTACTTGTATAAATACTGATGTATTTGAAAGGTTGCCATATCCTATGTAGCTGATGAAGTGTGGCAGATAGGACTTTTCTGCATAGAGAGAGATGGTAAGCTGGAGAGTGGAAAATGGTTTTATGGAACAAGTGTAAAAGTATAAAATAGGATAAAAAGGCTTGTAAAGCTTTCTGACATTTTAGTGGTATAAAAATCCCTGAATTTACTAAAATCAGAAGAGTGGCTTGATTACAGATTTGAAATGGTAATACTATACTTGCTATCGAGTCCGCACGTTGATTCACAGACGCACACGCACGGACACAAAGGTACAGCTGTATGTACAAAGGTACCTGTTAAAAATTCCCCTCAAGTTCCGTGAAATACTCACTTCATACGTCTCAGCATTTCTCAGCTGGCGAGGGTTGAGCCTCGAGGAGGAGAGGGTTTCAGGCCAGGTCCCATCGCCAGCTTTCAGCGGCGGTGCTCCGAACTTTGCAGGCTGGTGAGTGTGTGATTCCAACACTGTTTCCGATGCCTTGAGTACCTTAGATGGGCTGTAGGAAATCACCATAGAAGTTGGCAGTCACCATCACTCGTGGTAATACTAGTGTCTCCCACTGTATGTTGAGGATGCGTTTTTCTGTGCAGCTCAGTGAGAAACCTGCAGAAATGCTGCTGCCAGCTTGTACTGTGTGATGGAGCATGGGAGAGAGAGGTGCAGGCTGACCAGGCGCAGCGCAGCTCCTGCTATGTCTTTTAGGCCAGTTTCAACAACTGTAGAGCTGCCTAGACTCGGGAGCAAGCTTTTGTGCATACGGTCTGCCTTTCTGCAGTCCCTTAATTGCCCCAGTAATGTTGCTTTCAATTGCGAGGGCAGACCGGGATGCTCTTCCCTGAGGAGTAACATGCTCCGGTGCCTCCCGTAAACATGTCCCGAGTCTCCTGTGTTGAGATGCACCTGAGAATTGCAGTGTTTCCTCAAGACATATTTGGAAGGAGTCCGGCCCTGTCTGTCTCAAGACCCGGTCCAATTTCTAATTGAAATTGTGTCAGTTGCTCCTGCTTGTGTCTGAAGTCAGTTAGTGAGTTTGGTCAGATTTGCATACTCAAACCTGCCCATGAGATCCTGAATTCCTAAGCTGCTGCTTTGAGGGCCATTAGTTAATGCAAATGGCCTGAAAGCTGTAGTCAGTAAGAATAAGACAATGTTGAGTTGTGCAAATTGCCTTCTAAAGGTGAGCAAATGGATGCCATTTTCTCCTGAAAGTGCTGAAGAAGGGCAGTTTTCACTTGGGGCTGCTCTGCTCCGCTCCCCTCCGCTCCGAAAAGTGACTGGATGGGAAGAGCTGCCCAAGTGCTGCAGCCCTGCTGCCTCTGTGTCTGTGTATATGTGTGTGTGTCTGTGTCTGTGTGTGTGTGTGTTTGTGTCTGTGTCTGTGTGTGTCTCTGTGTCTGTGTGTGTGTGTTCAGAACTGCCTTTCTCCACCTCGCTGCTTCTCAGTCTGTTGAGCTGCAACTCATCTGTGAATGAACGCGTGCTCTTTCATTCGAGCCCATGTTGCCACATGGCTGAACGGGGTTTCATCTTGTGTCTCTGTGCAGAGTAAAGCTGGGCAAGTGTTAAACCAGGGAGAACTGGAAGGACATGAAAATTCATGAGCAAGCGATGGAAGATGGAAGATGGAAGAAGCCTGGGATCTCTCCAGCCCATGCCAAGGGAATCACAGCACCTTCCGCTTCTCGAGGTATCTTTTCCTTCTTGGGATCTATATCCTGTAACAACAAGGCTGCCGCCTCCACATATTTAGCTTCTGGAATTAAAATCTCTATTTCACCTCCCTTAAATTTAATTTCTGCTTCTAGTTTTTCAAGTAAAACCCTCCCCAGTAACAGTTTTGGAGAATCTGGCAAGTATAAAAATGGGTGGGTGACCCATTGTTTTCCTAATTTCGTTTGTAGGGTTTTAAAGAGTGGCCGAGTTTCAGGAATCCCAGTTGCGCCAATAACATTTCTGGTTTTAATACTTAATTCTCTCTCTAGTGTAATTAAAACAAAGTAGCCCCCGTGTCCACCAAAAATTGAGTTTTCTCGTTCGCTAGCTTTGCTTTAACCCGAGGTTCCTCTGGGAGAGATTCCTGCGGTTCCCTTCAGTCTTCACTGATTGAGAATAGAGGGTTCGGAGGGGAATTTTGTTTCCGGAAAGGGCGCTCCCGTTTCCAATGCCCCTGCTTTTTTTCAGTTGGCACACTGATTCCTTCCCAAACGGGGTCTAGCCTGCAAAACGTCCCCGGGAGATTCTCCTTGTCCTTGTCCCCTTCTTTGGTATAATCCTTTTTCTTTACCCCGAGCATTTTCTTCTAACACTGCTATTAATCTGCTGTTTGTTCTTTCCTTCTCACTATCCCTGTTTCTGTATGCAACCCAAGCCACGTCTAATAATTTTCCCAAATGACAGGCATCATTTCCTTGTCATTTTTGTAATTTTCTTCTTACGTCATCCGCGGACTGCCCTATAAACAGGGGAGCTAACTGATTTCTACCTTCCTCTGACTCGGGATCAATAGTAGTATATTTACGGGCGGCTTCCTTTAGTTTATGCATCAAATCAGTGGGGGATTCTTTCCGATCCTGTTTAATTTCGTATCATTTAGACCAACTGATAGCTTTTGGTGATGCATTTTGAATACTAAACAAGATCCATTTCCGAGACTTTGTCAGAAGCTGTCTATGCCCATCCATGTTTGGATCCCAGTTCGGGTCTGTGGAGGGGAGGTGATTTTCCACCATTCCCTGCAGATTCCCGGAAGCAACTTGTGCTTCTACCTGGGCCCTATCCGCTTTGCGAATCATTTCCCTTTCAGTACTATCAAACAATACTTGCGTAATGGCCTCAATATCTTTCCAATCAGGATCCTGTGTCTTAATCGTAATTTCAAAGGCGTTAGCCGCCTTGTCCGGATCGTCTCTGTAATTCCCAGCTGCCAGCTTCCAATTATTAAGGTCAGTGATCAAAAAGGGAACTCTTTTAAAAGACTTACCTCTTTTTAAAGACTTGGGTTTTTTTTCTTGAGTCAAGGTGCTTAATAAATCACTCAGGACAATTACCCGTGGAGTGAATTAACTTTGGTTCTTCATGAACTTCTTTTATGAACACAAAACTGGGTTTGAATCATTGGCAGTAAAGGAGAAGAAGATATTGCAGAACTGCCAGGGGGATCTCTGACTTTAGAATCCCACCGGTAACCCTGGAAGTGAGAGCTGAATTTGCCTGCCTCTTTCCCATATGTCAATCAGACTAATATTTAAAAAGCCTATGAATTCATCGCTGTACTTGTGCACAGTTTCACAGCAATGTGTAGACATTTGAAAGTAGTGCAGCCTCACCTCTTCCCTCATTTATCCCATTCATTTGCCTTGTGGAGTCCTTTGCAAAGAGGAAAGCATGGTCTGAAAATGAATGGGCTACCAGTTTTTTTTCAAGTGTAACTCAAAACATAGTTCTTAGCTGTTTTTCATCATGTCTCTTATGAATCAAAAACCCCCCCCACAAACTTCCTTTGTGTCGGAATAGTGGCATCAGCAATCTCATCACACCAACATTCTCAGGTGGTCGTATTAAAAGCAAAATCTTCAGTCCTTTGCAGCTATCTTCCAGGCACGTAGGGGCTCTTAAAGAGAGGTAGTTGCCTTTTAGTGTCCGATGGCCTCCTGGTCAGCCAACTCCTTACCCACATCAGCTTCATCAGCAACAGCCTTCCTCTTCACTAAATGCCTGCAGAATTCATTTAAAAAGTCATCAGCGACCTTTACTCACAGTCCTGAAGAGTAAAGCTGATCCCCACAGGCAGCAGTGCCACGAACTGCATCGCACTGACCCACCAGCACTTCATTTGTTGCAGCTTTTTCAACGTCTGGGCTGATTTGGCTCTTTCTCCAACGAAACTGCCAAAATGGAGGCTCAGTTAATGCCAGCTGTGGTTATTTTCTTCCCTAGGAGGCAGACACGCATTTTGAAAGTGGCTGGACAGACACCACCAGCCTCATGCTCAGAGCCCACCCACAGAGCCCGTCCTGCTGGAGGGCTGGATCTGCTGGTCGTGACTGCGTGGAGCTTGACTCCAGCAAGCTACCGATGGCTGAAAGCTTCCTTAACATATCTCTCAGGCTCCACCCTTCATGCTTTGATGCCATCAGATGTATGAAACAGCAAAGTTCATGGTCAGGTCTTTTAAATTTAGATTGCAGAAAACCATCATTCAAGATATGTAGGCTTCCTGCCTACTTCAGCTTGGGAAGGGAAAAAAATAAAGACACGTTCTCTGCTCTAGCCCAGGCAGACACTGTTCTTGTAGGCTCCCAAGACGATTGTGGTCTCTCACTTGCTCATGGTCCCGCGGCTGCCGGCACATGACAGGACACCAGGAGGAAAGGTTGTGGCCACGTGGCAGGAAACAGTGACCCACATGCTTCATCAAAACCTGTGAGTGGCTGCTTGCAGTGGCACTGCATTCAGGAGCTGGCAGGTTGGGTCACTCCGGCCTCCATTCTGCAGGGCCTTTCCCCTCGGTAGCAAAACCTGCGAGCGGCTGGAGAAGCTGGGAGGGAGCAGCCGGGGCTGTGATGGAAGGTGGCTGTGGGGTCAGCAGGGATAGGGCTTTGGAGACAAAAGGACTGGCTACGACATTGCTAGACGGAGCCCACGGGATGGGGTGCAACCTGCAGCGGGTCCATGGGGACAGCATCGCTTGGGATGGGGACAGGGGTGCACGGGGCAGTGGGGCCACCAGGGATGGGAGCATGGGGAGTGCGGGAGACCGGGGCCGTGGGGCTACGGGGAGGGAGAAGGGCTCTGGCTGGGCAGCTGTGGTGTGAGAGGAGGGGTGTGGGGGCCATAGGGGCTGTGGGACACTAGAGTAGGCGGGCAGCTGTGGGGTCATGGGGATCTGCAGGGAGGAAGGGAGGGGGTTTGGGATGGGTCTAGGGGGCTGTGGGTGCTAAGATTTGCCGGCCTGCGTGTAAATGTATCTCCGGCTGCTGGAGCTGGAGTAGTTTCAGACACGCTTACAGGGGTTGGCCCGCACGTAGCTAAATGTTTGCCGAAAAGGTGGAGTAAAAAAACTACCATGGCCTGAGAAGACGGTGGTTCCAGCTGATTACACAGCATCATAAATACTGCGGGGACAGAGGGCGGGAGGGCAGGTGAGGCTGGCACGCAAGGCCCTGGCTTGCATCAGGCAGGCTGGCAGTGCCCAGTGCCTAGCAGATGAGACTGGGCCTGGCCTCCAGGGGCTGCAGGGACTGGCACGCAGGGCAAGCCCCTGTCCCTGCACCCCAACAAAGACACCCGAGCACATGGAGGTGGAGATAGAAAAGGCTTTATTGGGGGGGGCTGTCAAAAGGGCAGCAGCCCCTCACTGACCGTGGGGAGGATCTTTGCCAGTACATATGCCAGGTGGGTGTAGGTCTCCTCACACAGCACACGCAACAACAGGTGGTAGAAGAGCTCAGGGTCATACGAGGAGATGCAGAACTGGCCCTTGACAGTTCTTCTGTCAAGCTGAAAGCCTGGAGAGGCATCAGCTCAGGTTTGGCCCTTTTGTCCTGGGCTTTCGCTGTACTGGTCAAGTCTGCAGGCAGCAGACGTCTGCCATGCTCCTGCAGAGGCTCACTGCTGAGGAGGGCTGCAGACTCCTCCAGGGCATCCGTGCCTGATAAGATCATGGAGCACATCCTCCTGGAAGACTTATGAAGACATATTGAAGACAGGGAGGTGCTTACAGACAGCCAACATGGCTGAAAGCACTGAAAGTGTTCTGGGCATCTCCATCCCTTGGCAGCCCTTTCACAGCCCAACAACGCTGGGGCTCTGCTCTTACCTAGCCACTTCACGTTCCCAACATTCTCTCACTATAGCGAAGGCAGATTCCAAAACAGGAAATGACGAGCGACTCCTCCCACATGAAGGTGTCAGGAATAAAAGCTGTTGCTGATGCTTACCTTTCTTTGGCAGCCCTTTCAGAGCCCTAGCAACCCTGGGCCTCTGCAATTGCCTAGCCACTTCATGTTGGCAACGCTCTCTTGTCTCTTTCACTCTGGCAAGAACTGATCACCAAAATTAAGAATGTCCAGTGACTGCTCCCACACGGAAGGTGCCAGCACTGAAAGCTGTTCCCGGCTCTCACGTTCCCTTGGCAGCCCTTTACGAGCCCTTCTAAATACTGGGCTCTATGCTTGAATAACCACCTAACGGTGCCCTCACTCTCTCTATCACTCTCACCAGACACCAGCTCCAGAACTGAAAACATCCAGCGACTTTGCCAAAATGGAAGGAGGCAGCACTGTAAGCTGTTGCTAACGTTCACGTTCCCTTGGCAGCACTTTAACAGCCCAAGAAAGACTGGGGCTCTGCCATTGCCTAGAGACCTAATGAACCCTCACTCTTTCTCTCACTTTTGCCAGAGCACAGCTCTAGAATTGAAAACGTCCAGCCACTGCTCCCACGCGGAAGGAGGCAGCACTGAAAGCTGTTGCTGGCCCTCACCTTCCCTTTCAAAGCCACAGCAACACTGGGGGTTTTCACTTTCCTAGCCACTTAACGGTCCCAACATAATATCCCACTCTAGCCAGAGCTGAGATCCAAAATGTAGAATGTCCAGAGACTGTTCCCGCATGGAAGGGGCCAGCACTGAAAGCTGTTGCTGGCCCTCACCTTCCCTTGGCAGCCCTTTCAAAGCCCCATCAAAACTGGGTCTTTTCACGTGCCTAGCCACATAGTTGTCCCAAAACAATCTCGCACTCTTGCAAGTGCACAGATCCGAAATGGAAAATGTCCCGTGACTTCTCCCACACGGAATGTTGCAGGACAGAAAGCTGTTGCTGGCCCTCACCTTCCCTGGGTAGGCCTTTCACAGCCAACCAACACTGCGGTTCAGCGCTTGCTTTGCCTCCTAACAGTCACAAGGTGCTCTCTCTCTCTCTCTCTCAATCTTATAAGAGCCCAGCCCTGAAACTGAAAATGTCCAGCAACTGCTCCCACGTAGAAGGTGCCAGCACTGAAAGCTGTTGCTGGCCCTCACCTTCCTCTGGTAACCTCTTAAATGAACCACCAACTCTTGGGCTCCGTGCTTGCCTGGACTCTTAAAGGTCCCAATATCCTCTCGCTCTCCTGCTCACTCTCTCCAGAGCCCATCACTGAAATTGCAAAAGTCCAGCCATTGCTCCTACTCTAAAGGTGCCAGCACTGAAAGCTGTTGCTGGCCCTCAGCTTTGTTGCGTTTAAGGGAATGTACTTTCAAAATTTGTCTGTCAGAGTCCCAGGACTTTCACTGAGCAGATCCACAAAAATTGAAATCAGTTATTTTATTGAGAGCGACAGAAACAGATTCGAAATTGCCGTTGATAAATTCACTAACTACAATAGTGCTCCTAGTTAAGGTTAATATTGCTAGAAAACTTGATAGTGATACAACAACCCGGGGATAACTTTCACCCAGAGGGTGAGAGGCGTAGCGTGTACCCAGAGAGGCGTCCCTGCCTGGGGTGGAGGAAGAGAATGCAGTCCGTCGACTGGTCCGTCAGGTATCGAGGTTCTTCTCTCCCACTTTAACAATCATTTTCTCTGTCTTTTGTCCCCAAAACTACAAGGTTCCCACCCCACCCCCCCCGCATATGTGACGTGTAGCATGATGTGGGTGGAGAGACGAGTGCTATAGTCATACATACGTTTAGCATGACCTCTATAATCTTCACTAGCATATGCAGGGGGGTGAGTTGTAATGTGCATTTCACCGGTAATGAGGCAAAAGTCAGTTATCGGACACGAAGCCTTTTGAAGAAACAAAGAACCATTCATGTTTTTGTTATCTTGCTATCTTTGCTGACCACAAGCAGGGCTGTCCTGGCTCCACAGGGCCCCCTCCTTATCTGCACCCTGTGTTAGCCAGGGTGCAACAACACACAAGGCTAAACAACAATTACTATGATCCATGCAGTTTTCTACAGCCCAGCTGCAGGTCACTTGAGCGTGTTTACAATCCTCCTCGCCAATCTTCCATTATTTTCCCATGCTGCCCATGCTAACTTTTAGCAAATTAAGCTCAGGAAACCAGCTGGCATGGAGCTCTAGATGTTTTCTCTCAAAGCCATTTTTGTGACTGTGGTGTAAGCATGCCAATAGGCCCACATCTTCATATCATATTCTGCTGCTTGCAAAAATAGCCCTGTAGTTCTGTGTGTGCTACTGTCATGCAGAAAGCTAACCACGTAAATACCTGTTTGCAGGACTGCAGAGTAGCTGCAGAACCTCATTTCATTTCTAGCCGGCGTTCTCCTAAAAATGAGCTGAGCGTTACCTGGGACAGCTCTTGAACACAGGACTGGGAGGAAACAGAAGGGATATGAAATGAATTAAAGGTATTATTAAAGACAAATGCAGGGAGTTAAACTAGTTTAGCCCTGTCCCTTTGCACAGCAGAACCAAGGCCTGGTTTGGAGCATCCGTATGGCTATACCTTGTGAGTGGAAGCAATGGGGTGCTGTTCCTCTTGAAGGAGGTGCAGGAGGACCCCTATCAGCACCCAGCTGAGCTATATGGTTGTTGAAGCATGGACTCCGTTCTCCTCTGGAGTTCAGTGCAACGGGTCGCGTGGGTGAAGCCTTTGTATGATTTCCTCCAAGTTAGGTTTTACGTCAGCTTCAATAATAACCCATAAAGAAGTCAATGAAAGGATTTCTCCTGCCAACGTCCGCTAAGACTGCTGGAGAAGAAAAAAGAAGCTCTTCCCTTCAACACCCACCCTCCACTCCCAACTCCCCCCTCCCCCCCCCCAAAAAAAAAAGAAAATTCTCATTCACTCTTCACCCTTAATCCTTCCTTCTTCAAAGCTGTACGGCAGCCATGTTACAATGAAGTGATAAAGAGCTTACTTTGGAGCTAGAGGAGGAAAAAACCATAGAGGACTCTCAAGTCTCATTCCAAGGATTAAGAAACCTTAAAACATGGAGAGGGAACATCCTTGCTGCGCCCTGAGTTTGTCAGCCACCTTCTGCTCTTTCTTAGTCAAACACGCCAATATGCTATACTCCTGCAACTAAACTGTTGCATATTTTCGGAGGCTTATGTCTTGAATAACTATTGTTTCTTTTGATTTTTACCTTCCCAGCTTTTTTCTGATCTTTACCTTCTGGAGCTCTTTGATGCATTCAATACAAGAGAGAAAGCAAATGTAAAAGGGGGCTGTCTACTGTATTGACCAATCAAGTTCATTTCCAGTGACCTGACATGCCTTGTAATAGACAACACATCTAACTCAAAACATAACAAATCAGGTTTCTTTCTATTGTATGTTGTTTTATTGTTTGAAATCATGTCTGAGTATTTTTATTACATGTAAAAACCAAAGTGACTTGTATTACTAAGATTAAAGCCATTCTAAACTCAGTCAAACTAGAATTAAACGGCACTGTCAAAGTACTATCTAATACAGCAAATCCCCAGATGAGAATTAACAAATAGTGTTGGACTACAACTAAACCATTCCATTAATCCATAATCAACGCTTATGGATTCCCAAATAAGAAATCTGGAGAGAAAGCTGCCCTTTTAATTATACATGGTCTCAGTCAGCGCAGTAAGCTTATCTGAACATCTCGCTGTTAGCCCAGCTGAGCTACTTGAAAGTCACAGTTGCAGTCCTTGGTGCTTCTACTTAATTGGACTGTTACGGGGCAGATGTTTTTGTGTGATTTCTCTTGCTCTCTTTACAAAAAATAAGTTTTACAGCAGAGCGCTGCTCTGGAAAGGCTGGCAGCTCTAGCTAAACACTGAGAAAAACTAATTGATGCTGTGTGCTTTTTTCCAACATGAAGAGCATGCACAAGTTCAAAAATGTTTTGCAAGAGATAATATGAAGATGAATTAAGAACAGAAACGCATTAAGGTTGGCTGCTCCTCCTTCACTTTTTTCACAGCAGGTTCCATTGGAGGGGATTTGTCACCATCGGTGTTCACCTTCTCCTGGGAGGCTTTTGCTGGTTTTCTTATATTGTCTGTCTTAGGAGGAACAGCCACCTCTACTTTCCGCTTTGTCTTGTCAGTTTTTGCTTCTGGCCTATCCTTCTCTTTTTTCTCCTTTTCAGGTGCTGCTTTGAAAGCCATAGAACCTGCTTCCATAGGCTCACCTCGCACAGGGGTGGCATCATCTCTGCTTGGGAGCATGAACAGAGAGTCCATTTTCACGTCTTCTGCTGTAAGTGGCTCTCTTGGTTTTCTCATTCCTTCTAACCACTCAGCATTGGGAAATCCTCCATTCTCATCCCCTTTTCTTCTCTTCCGGTGCTTTTTGTCTTTATTTCCTTTGTCACCTCCCAGTCGATGTTCCACCTCCTTCTCTTTTGATTTTGTAGGATCTTTGATGCCATGCCTCTCTCTTCCAGAAGTTTTTCCAGGGTAATTTACAGCTGTATTACACTTTTGGTGGCTCTGCCCACCAGGATAATCCTGCCTCCGTCCCCGAGCATATGGTGAATTCTCTCGTCTGGTCCCAGGTGGACCAAACCTGTCTGGAGAAAAGTAGCCTCTTCTTGCATACGGCGGCGATCGTGAGTAGGAGCGAGAAGGGGACCGACTAAATGACCGAGAGTAGGAGCGAGAGCGGGAAGAACCGGATCTTGACTTGGAGTAGGTATACAAACTTGTAGAGGAAGATGAAGCACTACAGGGAGACTTGGGCCTTAAAAACACCACAACACACACAGACAAAAAAGATAAGTTAATTCAAAACAGTCACTCTCCCCATTTTTTTTCCTCCCAAATTTGGTTTGTTTTCTTTTTTCCTCTCCACATGCTTACGTCAAAGGTTCTTTCAGCTGCTGGCATAACGCTACTGCAAATTGCAGAACTTGCAAAAGTTTCTGCTTACAAGACAGAGCAGCTGCTGCTTTGTTAGTGTAAAATCATACAGGAAGGGTAAGTCTATTTCCACTCACTTCTATCACATGATCGATCTCCCACAGCTATTGATTGATTTACGGTGGTGTAGCCGGGCCTCTACTGGCACGTGAACGTGCACATTTTTCACTACTCCGCAACTACATGCAGTGCAAATCATTTTTGTTGCAGTAAGATGCAAAAAGAGCAAGTCTTAATGGCTACAGTGCACTATCACTATCACTTCCATCTCCCATGTGCCGAGTGCCCACTGCTCCTCTGCGGTGATATACTCCTTGATATGCTTAATACTTCCCACTTCTGATCTTCAAAGTACTGCACAGATATGAACTAATCTTCTCTCAAACTTCTTTTAACTTTTGTTTTATCTTTCAGATTTTATAAACACAATACACCCTGACAAGCTATCTATAACAAATATATACCAAAAGGAAGGACTAACTTGACACTGCAATAATAGATACCACAGACTCCTCTCTCTCCAACTGAGAGAAAGCAGCTTGGCTATTTGAGATGACTAAATAGAAGAAATTCAAAATTGCCATAAAATGACAGCGTTGACTCTTCCAGTACTTTGCTCAATCAGTATCAACTAAGTTGTTAAAAAAAAGAATGTTGGAGGGTGACTTCTATTGGGAAATCAAGTTCTTCATCCCTGTTCAGCTAGTAATCAAAAGGCTGGCTTTCCACCTGACCCTTTAGTTGTATTTGATTTTCATATGTAATTATGGTTTCCTCAAAAAGCGTTGATTTTTCAGAGTCCTCTTTTTGGTCACGTACTGGAGTTCTATTTTCAATAATCTTACCGCAAGCACAGATCCCCTTTGTTAAAGCCAATTCAAATTAAGCCATTTAAAAATGAATTACCACTTGTACTCTCCACAACGACCTGTGCATACGTTTTGCATTATAAACCAGCTGTTGTGTAAGCTATGTTTTACGGCCTCATTTAACAGGTTACAAGTCGTAATATATTGAATTTCTGTGGAATACTTACAGTTCCCAGCCCGGTCTGCCACCTGCTGAGCGAATTGTACTGGCACTCATTGGGCGACCTTTTGGAGTGGGGAGAGGGAAAAGAAAAAAAATCCCACTCAGTTTCTCTGAAGATCATCTTTTTAAAGAAATTCTACAGTTATAGTTACTTACCGGTGGTGGGTATTGATTGTCCTTGGGGGCCCAGAAGGCTTGGTAATGCTGGTTGTCTTGGTACAGGAACCTGATAGCCCTTGTGAATCAATGCAAACAGTCGGAAAATAAGCTCTACTAAAATACAAGAATCACTGCATATCTTGAAATAAAACTCACGTTCTCTTCCAACAAACTGCTGGCTGACAGAGAGGAAGATTTAGAAAGTTCAGCGGCACTCACCAGAGCAGAAGGAGGTGTAACAGTCAGGAGCGGTGGTGGAGGTGGTGGCGGCTGCTGTGGCTCCTGAATCTGCTGACGGAGCCTCTTTGTGTAGCCAGTTCCATTTTTGAAGTTGTTCACAGCCTAGAGGCAGAAAAACATTGACAAAAAGCTAATAGGAAACTTCAGTAGAGGGACGAACAAAGGCCTGCACAGAGTAAAATTGCTTGTGTCTTCCTGTAAATGCTATCAAGCCTAAAAGAAATGGACGTACAGATATATGAACACATCACATTAAACCCTGATACTAATGATTGGTAACTCGGAGTATCTGTATTTAAAGTACTTCAGTGTTAGCTCCAAACTTGAAAGTGAGGCAATCATGTTAAACAAAAGTGGGACCTGAACTTGCCAGATTGTCTCTTCCCTTTCAGCTTTTAAGCTCTTTTTCTTCCCTTTCAGCTTTTTACAAGTAGCCTTTTCTTACAAACAGTTTCTGTGAAAGGCATCGTGTTACCTTGCGTAGGAACAGGTTGGCAATTAAAGTGTCAGGAGAAACATCGGTTTGATGACACGCTGGGCAGGTATGCTCCTCAGAGTCCAGTAATGCTGTTCTAATACCTGTGAATCATTAGAATCATCAGAATAGTTTTAGCCAAACTAAGGCAATTTGGGGGGTTCTAGCCAAGTATAAAAACACGTATATGATTAATGGGTGAATATGGTCTTGAATTGAGAGCATGAAGCTCTCCATGTTCAGTAATGTAAATAACTTCTAGTATGCAGCAAATCACTCCAGAGTTTTGAAATTTCACTGTTGTATCATTTGAAGTCGTAGAGTAGGCTGTGTCTTGATGTTTCGACTAGTCTTTGTTCCGCTACCTAGTACAATGAGAAGTCACCAACCTCAAGGTTCCTGAATAAAACACATCTCAAAAAAGCATTAGTAGGTTTGAGTTCTGAAGGTCTTAAGCAACTGTCCCGTGGAGAAGAATGTGGATTAAATGCCTAACTAAATGCCCTTTGTGGCAGACCACAGTGAGTCACCAGAGTTGGCTATCTAATTTTGTATGAGAGAAAGGGCTGTCGACAAACTAAATGCATTCGATATCTTATACTGTAACCACCTGCACAATTACGCACTCTTCTCATACTCGTCCTTCCGCATGTAAAGAGGATTTAACTGGATATGTAAAAAGGGAAAAAAGGTTTCTGCCTTTTTTTTTCCCTTTATGCAAGAGGAGTCCTTTCCTATTCAGGGGATACTCAAGTATTAAGTAGAACTGGCAACAAAGTAATGGCGTTATCTCCTACTTCTGCTTTCAGAAGATCAGACGTGATGTTTTGAAATAACAAACATGGGAGTAACACTTACATTCGTCACAAAAACTGTTTCCACAGCAGGGAATAACAGCTGCATCAGTCATTAGCTCTTTACAAACGGGACATGACAACTCATCTGGAATGGGATCATCGGAGGAGGAGGAGGAGGGCTCCTCTGGTGAAAAGGGAGGCTTTTCCTTCTTTCCTCTAGCATAAGCTTCCCTAGAGGGCAGGTGGAGAAGGAAAAAGAAACCAGTCAGAGATGGGTAAAGGAAAACTCTTCCAAGCTTTTATCAAAGGGCAGATAATAGATGGAACTCTGCTCACTCCACATTTGGCTTCTAAAAAGTCGGCATTTAGTTTAAACTACTTTCCTATAGCCACAATACTGGAAGAGGGAGGGGGGAACACTTTTCCTTCTGCAGAACTCTCCCATTCATTGGGATCAACTAAGAGATGAGCTCAGACTAGAAAAATCATTTTTTGACAGCTAGAAATCAGGTGAAGTGAACCCCACCACTCCTTTGCCAGAGGCTAAATGTAAATGGCAGGCTCAGGATGAAGTTAGTCTCCGAATAATTACGTTTTATAAATGGAAGAAGTCTACGGTGCAGCTTCTACAAAAGGAGATCCACGACAGAAAAGCAGAAGTGTGACCAAGTGCATTTTCAAACAGCCACTCTTGTCAGCACACAGTAGTATTTTCTTAGTTTAGAGCAACAGGAAAACCTCAGTCTGTTTCACACATGGCATTTGACAAGAGTCAGAGGGGGAGGAAATCTCAGTCCAGCAGCTCTGTGTTAAATTTTGCAAGAAGCCTTTGAAACATAAAAGAGAAGCAAAACGAGCTTTCCAAGAGAACGACTCCACTGTGAACACGACTGAAACGTTTTGCAGAAATACAGATTCTTAGCACACCACAAGTTGAACCAACTTCCAGGGGCACGAACAGTAGGACCACCCTATGTGAGTACTAGAAAGTATCACCGATTTTAAGGTTAAGACACAATGACAATGCTTCCTCCCCCGTAACTACAGAGGCTGGCCAACTTGGTTGCATTGCCACTCAGGCATTTACGCATGGTTTTGCTCGTTCACTTTTTGGTCAGTCCAACTATGCCATACTTACGCATTAATAGTTGGTATTGCGTATTTTCCAGTGCTTGTCAGCATAGCACCCTTTGTGTTGGGATCTTGCACCTCCATCATGAAACTCCTTGGAATTCCTGTGCTCTTTTTAAGTCTGGGAGCAGACTCAAAATTTTTGTTCTGTTAAGAAAAGCCATGCAGACATATCTTATCTGATGACCCGCACTTAAAATGACATTTCAGTGATTATTTTACGCAGCAAAGCCTTTCATCCTCTCCTTTTGCCTAGCGTAAGGGTTGCTCAGCTGAAATACTGATTTTCCTAAATGAGTATCGTCAGCATGTTCCAAAGGCTGGAGCAGTGTTTTGAACTCAGTCGACATTCTTTGGCTTAACTTCAGGTTCCTCCAGGGTGAAATATCCCTCAGCTCAACCAGAGACTCATGCAATTAACACACGCAAATATTCAATAGATGGGGTCAACAGAAACATCTTGGTTTTATACAAAATACAGAAAATGATGAACTGTCATTAAAACCACAGTTAAAACCACAAAAATTCCCAGTAATATTGAAATACATAAAAATATGCATGAAAGTTCACAGAGAAAGATCTATGGACATATTTAATGTCTATGACCTAGAAAAAAGAAAATTTCACATTTGTAATTCCAGGTCTCCCTTGAATTTTGAAGGGCTTTGCAACATTGCCATATAAAGTGCATTTCACCCCAAGAGAAACAACTCTTCATATGCGTGTTCATGTATTTGTTACCTAACTGCCAAGGTAAAAAAAAAAACAAAACTAAGACCAGAAGTCCCCCACAATCTTACCCCATTTGTCGGGCAGTCCTTTATATAGTGGCCAGGGTTTCCACAACGAAAGCAAGTATATGATGGTGGAGGTGGACCCAAGGGTTTCTTCATGTAACTAAACGTTTTTGGGGAGAAAAAGAAGAAGATATGCATGTGTCTCTTGTGTTAAAACAAACATCTCTACCATTTTCCCATCAGCTTCAAAGAACAGATTTGACATTATCAGCACTTACCTGGTTGGTTCATATCCACAGCAAGACTGCATCATCATAGCTTTTATTTTGTCTTCTTCGGAAGCATTGGCTTCAGCCAGATTGGTGGTCTGTTTAAGAGGTAATTATTGGATGCACACATTAGAACCACATTTAAGCCCACACAGCCAAAGACAGCACCACTCACCCAGTCCTGTAAAGAGCAGCACAACGCTCGCTGAGGTCGCATGAAAACAGCTGCTTAGGCTCTGTTTGGACCTTACCTAAAGACCTGTCTAATCGATCCCATTTTCTTCCAAGTGGACTGAAGCTATGTGTAGAAAAAATTAGACTATCCACTGCCTTTAAACTGATTTTTAAGCTCCAGACTATTTGAAGGAGAAGATGTCCACTGTACATTTAATTGAGAAAGATGTATGCAAATATCACTAGTTACATTTTGCAGCATTAAAAGGACACACAACTGAAGAGCCGGAGAGGTTGTTTCTCCTTGCTGAAAGTCAGCTTCAGACACAGAAGCCTTAGAAGGAATCAAGCTTTTTATAACCCCTCAGCAAGACAAAAGATTCTTCTCTAACTTCTCTATGTTAAATGATTAAACTACAGTAAGCAGAACCTGCAGTTTTTTCCAGCTGACTGTGTCCTTTTAACGTACAAATTGTAATCCAAACCTTATGCAGAACTAGATCTTCCAATTATTGACGGCAGCTGATTGTTTTTAAGTAGTATTTGTTCAAATGTTTTTATCACACACTAGTCCAGGTACAAGCAGGCTCTAAGGGAGTGACTGTAAATGATGTGGACTTTCAAGCACCTATCATTCCGACCAGCCACTCATGTTTTTGAGTCGCCAAACTGGCGACTACTCTTCACAGGATAGTATCAAAATACACACACACTTTAAAGTTAAAAGAAATACTTTAAATTCTTAAAAACTACATTCAAGCTTTGCTCACATTACAACAGTTATCCAGCTACAGATCACAGTATGAGATTTAAAAAGACGAAGCAAACCCTTTTTTTTTTAAAGTATTTGACAAGACTCTCGAGATACCTTAATAAGCTGGGCCAGAGGAATCGGTGCGGAAGAGTCATCAATCTGTTCAGAAAAAATTAAACACACGTTCAAGTTCTACAATCAAAACATAGCAATAGTTAACCTCTACTGTAGCCTGAAAGTCTGCACTATATCCTCTGAGTGTCACGGAAAGAGGCATTTCCAACCTAGTGTAATTTGTATTTGTTCCAAACAAAGTCCAAACCTATGACAGCTTAAGAGTGCCTATGTGGTTAATGAGGAGAAACAACAATAACCAAACCTGCTGGAGATCAACTTACTGCTCCAGAGTATCTCAGAGAGGGACCCTTGTCTAATGTTTACAACTGCTTAGAAGTCAAAGGGCTAAGGAAGCTGCCAATTCTCAGCAAAAAAAAGGATTTGAAAAAAAATTTAAGTTTATTTGAGAAGGAAGCATCACTACAGGAAACTTATTTTCAGGGTAGTTTGGAAATTAATCAGTGCACGTCTCCTCACTTACAAATGCACATGGTTATGCTTTTTATGAACGCAGTCTAGTTGCCGGTGAAAATGAAGCACAGGCAGATCAGCCCTGAAACACGAACTCTGCCCCTCCTGTCAGTAAGTTTAGAAATGCCAAACTCACCATACCCCACAAAACCCCAATAAAAATGCCAACCCAAAACATCAGCCATAGCAGTAACCCACCACTTTGTCTAGAAAAAAAAGAAACTGCTCAAAGTATTGAAATAAAGGTGTTTACCACGACAGAGTAGCCTATAAAAACTGATTTCTTGTATTTTATTAGACCACAGGCCATACTCTCCAAATTGGTTATGGAACTGTGAGAATTTAATATTATTCTCCTTGCTACCAGTCCAAAAGCAATTTCTAAGGATGATGAAAACATGGACTCAGAGCACAATCCTGTCATTTTTTTCTCCATTGCAGCCACACTCCTCCCTCCCTGCTGCCTACTGGAACAGCTTGCAGGAATGAAGTCCTCAGGCCACGGGGTAGTAATGGACTGCAGTGTCTAGTGAGAACTAATACCGAAGGGCAGTTTTGCCACAAGTGAAAAGGGTAACTCTTCTCTTGTTCCTTTTCCAGCATATTGAATTACATTGTGCCACCAACAGCACTTCAGCTTACACTAGTAAAACATTATCAGAAAGACACCGGAATCACTGCTTACGATGTCTGAAGTGGTTCAAAAACATGGAAAAAATTTCACCATGTAAACTGAACAGCTCCGCATGCCACTCTTCTTTACTTGTGGGAAACCAGGCCTATGTTCTCTCCTGGCAGGCACAACCACTGTCACGTGGTGCTTTTTCAGCAGCAAACAAGAAATGAGGAAAGCTCTCGACTGGAGTCTAGCATTAAACAGTCTAATATTGACCAGTAACTGAAACAGAGCAGTTAATCAACTATTAATTAGTTCTTCTGGTTTTTAGGAAGAGGTTATTATATGGCCTGCAGGCAACAGTCTCATTTCTTAACGGAGGTGATAGCACTCCTTTCTACTAAACAGCTATCAAAAGCAGCAAATAGATAATTAATGTACTATTTAGTACGTTTGCCCAACGGCCACCTTCCAATCAGCCGACATTCTTGTGTCTTTTTTTTTTCCCTTTAAATGTCTACTGGAGTATTTCCTGCCAGTCCCTCCAGTCAGTCAAGTAGAAACAACATCTCCATGAAACGTGTATACAGCCCTAAGGTAATACTGCAGAAGAACTGGGGGGGAAAAAACCCCACACACCAAAAAATAAACCCAAAACCCCAGACTCGACAGTCAATGTATTAACTCCCATTTCAAACAGAAGACTAAACAGAAACTAACACAAAGCAAGTGGGAAAGGGGACAGAACAGAGGACGAAAAGGCTAATTTCACTGCTGGGGTGCTACATTTAAATTACAGTGGTTTCCTAAAACCCGACAGCTTGGCTAAACTACAAATTCAGCCAGGAAGGATCCCAGTTGTGCTCAACAGCGCTAAAACGATGGGCACGACTCTCTGCATTTCTGCAGCCTCTAAGGACAAATACCAACTAGAGATCCTTGCAGCTACTGACATAGTAATGCTAAACCAAAAAGGATCCCCTTTCTTGCCTTGGCTCTAGTAACAGTAGGCCAGCAGCACAAATTTGGAAGTGTACAACAACAACAGCTAACATAACAGCAAGACAATGAAGGAAGAGTTAAAGTATCAGCTTTTGTGCAGCCTTTTTAAAAATATCTTAACTAAACTTCATTTTGCTGCCTTACTGTTCAACAATAATTGGCAAGCTTTCCAGTGGTTTATTCCCACCACAGTAAGATCCAGGTTCTGCTTTGAAATACCTACAGAAATACGTGTATTAAAAAACCAACCAAACAAAACAAACCCCCCACCCTTCAGACCAAGACCTGAGCTAGCTTTAAGAATAAAGCTCATTGTGCCTCCAAGCCTAGAAGCACCTGAGACTGCCGTGCTTTGACAGTGAGAGAGAGAGAGAGGACTTGTAAAGAGAGATGCAAGGCTTCCACCCTCCCTGTGGCTACCCACAACCCATGTCAGGTACAGTCAGAGCAAACAAGAAGGGAATGTTTTTGCCTGGTCTTTCATTTACTTTAATTAGTTCTAACAAACACTAAGTCTTCCCTCCCACTCCAGGAGTCTTCCTTTTTCTGTGTTTTTTTGGTTTGGGTTTTTTTTTTTTTTGAGACATCTATGTTAGCTTATGGTAAGATGCTACTTAGAAAGGTAACACAGACATGCCAGGGAGCACACGAGGCTAATGTTTATAACAATAACAATAACAACAACAACAACAACAACAGCAATAATAATAATAATGTTTGAACATGAGAGTTGTGTTTATACACATGCTAGTAAGCAAAGAGGAAAACAACTGTTTTCAGGAAATAAAACCCCATCAGAATTAGACCAAATACTCTAAACGTGGTTTACATAAATGCATTACTTTAACTGCTAGGGTCACTGGGCCAGTTAAACTAACTCAAAATCACAATGAGAGGCATTCATGTCCAAAAAGGAATTTGAACCAATCAGTGATAGAATTATGGATGTCAGATTTAGACGTAGTGGTTTTAGACCTACCTACAAAAAGTTTTCAATTTTAAGTTGATTGCCTACCATTCCACGAGCATCAGAGGCTGTATTCTTCACACAACACAGACCCAGAGTTCATGAATTTCTAGATTAAGTTACCCTAACACCTTATCGAGTGATCAGATCCAATGATCCAGGGTTAGTGTAATGCCTCACACCGTTCCAGTGAAGAAAAAGCAGAATGTGAAAATGGCAAAAAATACACTCCAAACACCTTTTATTGCAAGAAACAAAAAGCACACAACAACCTATACAAACATCCAGATTACTAGCTGTCGACAGACAGCTGTAGAACATGGCACCATGTTCAACTGTGCAAACCTTGAGCCTACACGATCTAAAAATTATCATACGTTACCTGCACAGTACACAGTCATTCAGGAAATATTCTGGCATATTCAATGTGAAACACAATGCATTACTAGGCACAAATAGCAAGATTCACATTAGAACTGTGCAAACGATGGCATGACTCAGTTATTACTATGCTGAATCCAATACATGGTATTCACAACATATACTATGGTTTACTGGAAAATATATTAAGTTAATGTTTGGAAAATTAATACAAGGCTACATTGTTGAGAATTAAGTGCAGTGTGGAGAAAAAAGTCTGAGATGGTGTTTTTACATACTGCTTTTGGTGTTCCACTCACTGGCTCAGTTCGACTTCTAGAAGAAGAAATCAAGGAGATGAGAACTTAAAGCACTTGTACCCAACATCAAGCAGTGAAAACACGTTATAAAACCTGAACATCAAAACATTCTGTTCTGATAGGCTAGTGAATGGGGAAATTTCTTCCTATACATAAACTCGTCTCTCTCTTTTGATAACATTCAATGCATTAAACACCACCTCCCCACCCTCCAAATCCCACGTCTACTTTGTCTGAAATCACTCTAAGACTTAGAGATCGAGAACACAACAGTGCAAGAGGAAGTCTTCAGACATTTTGTCTCTGCTGCGTTAAGTTTTGTGTTCTTAAATGCTCAACCCTCAAGATAATGAAGGTAACTTTAGCCAATCCCTATATCCCGCCCTAGTCTTACAAATAGCTACCAGAGAGAGTACTTTGGTTTCTAAGAAAGAACAGGGGTAGTCGAGACCCTTTGAAGTGCTAGTTTACTTAAGAGAAAAAATCAGTCATCTGACAAAGAAATAACAACAGTGTCAGCAGCACAGTCTTCAGAACAGTGTTTCTTTGTGGCAGCCCAAGCACTGTGTTCAGATATCTACCGTACTTAGCCATGAAAGTGCCAAAATACTACATGGGTTACCTATGCTACATTGACTAAAAATAGTAGTAGAAATGTCACCTGAAAGCAGTTCCTAGGGTTTTGTGCGCTTTAGGAGCCCTGTGACAAAAAAAAAAAAAAGGTCTTAATTGCCGGAGTTTGCTTTAAGAAAATCTTGAAAATGCTACAATATCTTGGGAAATACTTATTACATTTGAAACCTTGCTGAGCTCCCACATACTCCTTGATCTGTATCTGCATGCTGCTCATCAGGAATCAGACATGCAACCACTGATATCGTTAACAAACCATTCACACATCATCCAAAGTGTCCCATGAGCAGAGGCAATTCAAAGGCTGCTGTGGAACTGATGTCCAAATAGAAAGGCTCATGCTTCCTGCCACTGCTAGACCACCACCGGGCTCGCAGTTAGAGCCATGTACCTCCTGAAGATGAGCAAGTTCGAGGAGATACTTTAGATTGCCACACAAGGGTTTCTTCATCCACTGACCCTGAAGAACATACTCCAAGGCGAGTAACGCATTTTGAAGGCCTCTCCACCATTACAGCACACATTCATCATTCCCAAACGTTAACCACTCTACCAGTTGTTTCTGCAATGTTTCCAGCTGAAGGAATAGAAAGCTAATCTGCCTGGTTAGTTTTCAACGTTAGAACAGCAGTGCCATTCCTTCCTTACCCCCACATCCAGCTACTTCTTTGATCTTTGAGGCTAGCAGCACCTATCCTCTCGTTTTAGGGCAGCGTTACAATAGCAGGAGAGGGTGACATCCAACCAGTAAGGGAGGATGCACTGACAAGACAGCACTAAGCATCCGTATTTCAATTAACCCCCCCCAAACAAGGCCACGTTTATAAGCACAACGCTGTGGCGTCCCGAATTACTAGGCAGTGCCTGAAAGCACTGCAGCAGCTACTGCAGTAATATGCCCAAAGTTTACATGCAGAGCCACATAAAATCAGGGGTTTTTGCTTGCAAATGCTTCATGGGCACCAGCACGCTGCTGCACTGTTTCTTCAAGACACACTGTAACTCATCAGTCTACTTGATTTATGAGAACCAACGTTAGAAAGACATGGCAAAACCACAAGCTAATAATAGCTACTGATTGTGGTGGAGAGGCGTACCTTTAAGGCGGCTGGAAAACATGGCCATTCAAACAATGCTAATGTAGCTGATACAGAACGGGACTGTATGAATACATACATGACATGCATTTGAAGAGCTGTAATTTTAATCAGTACACCCGATTCTCTGTCCTCCGTAAATCTTAGGAACACAGAATTAAAACCTGGAGCACAGATACCAGCTTAGGGTAAAAACAGACAAAGAAAGACAACCAGTAACATTTAGGAACGTGCGGAACTGCTTACTGAGTTTCAAGTTTGGAAAGGATTAACTGTTCCTTCATCGTGCTCGCACAAAAGGCAATACACTTTAGGATATTGTTGTTCTTCTCTTGCCTGAAACAGGCACTGTCTTTAGGAAACGAATAGGAATCACTTGTGAATGGAAATTCTTGTTTGCCTGGCTGGCCAGCTGGCAACCCTTGGTCTTTCCTCTATAGCTAGTATGCAGAACCCCCAGATTTGGGGCGTAAGAATACCTGCCATATCCCGCCCCCCTCCCCCAAATGCAAGAAATAGTTAAACACTCAGAATCAGACTCTTCTGAGACGGGAACAAATTACAAGTTTACACTACAGTGCGTATCTCTCTTTACTATAAAAGCAATAAAAGCAAACACATATAATAAGGAATCTCTCCACCTAGAGGGAACAGGATCTACAACTTGGATCTCAGAACAGTCAACCCCAGGAACAAACCCCACAGAATCATCTTACAAGTTACCATTGTTGGAGTTCGAACCCCGTGCCCCAGCAGGCCAAAAAATGTAAGTCTACTTTGGGACAGATGCGCTAAAATCTACCCCGACAACAAAACTTAACAGCAGCTTTAACAAGAAAGATACAAGCGGAATGCCTCTGTAAACTAGTATCTGTAAAAAAAGTCAACACACTGAAACCCCTAACAAAGAATACAATGCTTTATGGATACTTACAGAACAAAGGTTTTGCTGGTAGCTTTAACTCCTCCCACAGGGATTCTTCTAACAATTACCGATGAGTTCTTAGGAATCAGGGCATGATCATCTGTGTATTCTGAAAACAACATAAAGAC
Source organism: Gavia stellata (assembly GCF_030936135.1). Taxonomy (NCBI): domain Eukaryota; kingdom Metazoa; phylum Chordata; class Aves; order Gaviiformes; family Gaviidae; genus Gavia; species Gavia stellata. The sequence continues at coordinate 3,610,254 of NC_082626.1, forward strand.
AGACATAAACCAACATAAATTCAGGTTTGAGACTCAAACACAAGCAGCAAAATCTCCCTCATTTTTTAAAATAGTTTGAATGCCAACAGCAAAATGGTCTCAAAGGTCACTAAAGGAGAGTCTGCTAATGCACGAGGTTCTTTCCTCATCTAGCTTAGGTTGCTTTGGCTTCCGTTAGGCTACAAAACCAATAGACCTCTGGAGAAAAACAAACCACAGCAAAGTCTCACCTGCATAAACCAGATTCTAAAGCCTGCCTAGCTTGCCCTGCAGCAAACCAGGCACTTAGCTAAAGCACGAAAACTCTGCGCCGTCGCTTTCATAGCTCTTAACTGAAAACGCTTCACCTGTGCTGCTAGTGCTCCAGACTGACAGAACACAGAAGAGAGCCTGCCATGGCTGCCTATTTCTTGGGGCTTAATCCATCAACAACCACACTTCTCAGCTGCTCAGTGCTTTGCATTTCAATGGAAACAGCACTGACGCCCAGACAAACAATGGTAGATCACGCCAGCTGCAGTTCTGGAAGCCGAAAGCAGCTGTTTCTACCTGCTGAACGGAGTCATACGGAGTATTCCTTCTGGTCCAGACCACAAATCACCAGATTAAGACCAGTCCAGAGTCTCATGTTTGTTTTGTTTGGGTTTTAATTTTGCCTGATAAGCAGAATAGCACATTCTCCAAGTGTTTGGAGTCAGAATGTTACAGGGCAGGCAAGAGTACTGAAGAAACCTGAGTTCTGGAGTTTGCAGTTCTTAAAGAGAGTCCATCACATCAGTTTTTTCCACTGGTATTTAAAATCCTGTTTCCTTTTAGCTTATATTAGCATTGCTTCTATTACTAGATTGCCATGATGAAAGGTAACAATTACTGAACTGTAAAAGCTTAGAGTGCTCGGCAAAATCTGAACAAGTAGGCCACCTTCACTCAAGGTTCACTTTGTTCTTTCCACGATCATTTCAGCCTTTAGTCAGGACTCCTGCACAGGCAATGTTATAAAACCCCAATACTTTATGTCCACGTGCAAGAATGCCAAACATCCCATTTAGGCAGAATATCCGGGTCTAGTGTTTCCCTTTATCTTCTGAAGGTGAGTTTAAGCATCTACATCTGCTTAACAAAAACTGAAATTCACGGTCACGCAGAGAAACCAGAAATTGGGCATACATATACACGGCACTGAAATGTATTCTCTAGCTTTGCTCTGAAAACCACTGGGGGATTTTTGCCTTTTCACATGGAAAACACCCTTAGGAAAGCTTCAATAAGCATCAGTGTCACTCATATACGCAGTGTAAGATTTTATACTCATTTTACAACGGCCAAAGGGCAACACAACCTGCCTAGAGGAGGATCTTGTCACTGTCAAACAAGAGGGATGCTCTTTAAAGCAGGGAAGAGACTCCTGCTTTAACTTCACCTTTAGGCAACACCACATTTAACAGAACCTAGTGAGGCAGATACTTTTCCTTCAGTGGATTCTGATTACGTATGAAAACAAAGCAACAGACTTTGTAAAACTGGTATTATGGATATAGAGTAACACTTTGGGGGGGAACATACTTACGAGCATAAGTTTTTGTTCTAAAACTTTGTAACAGAATGCTATATGACTTGGTAACAGTTTCTGCTATAACAGAATCCACATGTTTGGCCTATTTCGAAACATTTCTCCTTCTGGTGATAATAACTGGTCTCCATCACAGTTTATAACCATCCACCATTCTGGTTTTAAGGCTCTGTTTGACACAGACCCAGCTATTACAGGAGTGACATCAGCCAGTTGGCCATTCAGCCCGCTAGCATTTGTGAAGCTGAAAGGACATCAGCATCTGAAGACAAAATTCAGAGACCCTCTGCAGCAAAGCCCTTCAAGCCAATTAAACACTGTTCAAAAGCTCCTGACAATTGTATTCAATGCTACTAGAGAAATTCAAGACTTCTGAAACATATCACTACCTACGCATGTCATGCAATCCAATGGCATCCCTAAGACCCCTAACATTGTGCTGTGAAGTCTCTTCGCAACCATTCTCCTGAAAATAGTTTTAATGTCTGTAGATACGCAGCGAGCTTTCGGTCCGACCACTCTAAAGGCTAGGGCTGAAGTTACGGTCCCCACAGCATACATATTATCCTGTTTAAGCTTTAATACATCACACAGGAAGAGGAAAAAACCACCTGTACACATTTTAAAGAAAAGACGGTTGTAAGAGTGTCACAGAACCAGAGGAAAAAGACAAGAAATTTCATGTTTAAGGAATGAAAACACTTGACAAGTCTTTTTGTTTCCGAAAAGTCACAACCCAAGGTATTTAATCCCATTCAAACTCACCAAGATGGCAGACTACCAAACTGAAATGTCATACTAAGTAATACAAAACCATTATCACCTCCGAGAATCAAGCACCATTTACTAGATTTAAAAGAATATATGCCTTCTCTAAGAACATTTCTTATGTATATTGACCATAAATGTTCTGCCATAAAACTTCAGTACTGCCCTGATGTGGTTAACACGTAGTAGCAGGAGAAAAAGACACGGGTAGAAAGGGATGATGAAAATGATGCTCAGTAGCATCTGAATGGCAATGTCTTTGGTGTAGAAAAGAAGGTATATTAACAAGAAATTCCAAAGCATAATTTAGATACAGAGAACACTCATGGGCAAGTGTCCTCAAGGCTTTAAAGGCTCTGTATAGCTTATAAGTCACAGATTCACTCTTGATCCAAAACGTGGCAGGGAGCAGTTTCCGTAACAGCCACAAAACCAGTTTTCCAATGTAGTGGAGTAAAACAAGTCGAAGACAAAATTAAGTCACCAAACCCACTTTTTGTCTTCCAATTAGCCATCTGTTCCATTTCTATCACTTTCAGCTTCCTCCACCAGATTTCAAAGAAATCTGGCAAGTTTGTTATTACAAGTTATCCTCCCACATTTCCTTATCATTCTACCTAGAAGAATTCCAGGAAACCAAAACGTTTGTAAGCACTACATGTCGCACATCAAGCACACATTCTTCGCCGCCTAGCTCCGCCTCTAAAACACAGATCTGAAGGTTGTTGTCAGAACAGCAACTACGAAAGAACAGCAACTATGAAAGAACAGCTCTGTGAGGCCCCCAACACAAGTCACAGCTACCGATCGTGGCCGAATCGCATTATGGCTTCCCGGCCCACTTAAACCCCGGTGCCGCTTGCCCTCCTGGTCCCCCTGCACGCCGGCGGGATGGGTCCCAGGCTGAGACACGCTACGTGGGGACGAGCCACAAAGGGTGGGTCCCGCAGGCCACGGCCGCCGTGGGGCCATCTGCGACGATGGCAGCCGCACGGTCCCCAAGGCCCCACGCCCGCTGCCTCCACGCACCTTCTTTGGTCTGGGCGTTGGTGATCTGCAGGTCGCAGTTGGCCGCCTTCAGCTTTTCACGGCCCATGATCCGGCGCTTGAGGTCGCACAGGGAGATGTGGAGGCCGCCAAAGGTGACTGTGTCATAGCTCAACTTGGAGAAGAACTTGTAGTGGACACAAGACATGGTCAGGGCCAGGCGGTGCCCGCTCCGCGACGGCGTCTACCACGGCAGATGGCGTTGCGACCTCTGCGCCCGTTAGGGCCCACGGCGGCTCGGGGAAGGGCCCACCGAGGGGGTCGGAGCAAGCAACACAGGCTGAGCTTGAGCTCCTCCTCGCAGCCCAGGCAGACAACAGGGAGAGGACCCTGCAGCCCCCGGCTTGTCCTCCGCTCCCTCCCTCGCACACAGCGCTTCCAGGCCTGACCGCTCGCTATGGCGACGCCGGAGCCCCTGCCTCAACATTCCGCAGAGGGGTTTCCCGGCCGACAACTGCACGGGGCGTGGCTAGCACATCACTGCGCATGCACAATGGCACACCGCGCCCACCCACACCCCCCTCCTCATGTGACCCAGCGCATTATGACTAAAGGCCCACCTAAGGTGACCGAGGCGGCCCCGCCATCTTCTTCCTAACGCCAAGCACCCCGAGGGGAGAGCTATCACCGGTCGGGGTCACCGCCTGTCAGCCCCGGGCCTGTCACTGCCCCAGCCCGCTGGTGTCCCTGCTGTCCCCCGGCCTGTCACCGCCTGGTGTCCTGTAACCCCCCAGGCCTGTCACCGCCTGGTCTCCCTCCTGTCACCCCCCAGGCTGTCACCACCCGCTGTCCCCTCCTCTCAGCAGCCAGCCAGGGCAAGACAGCCTGGGGGAGATGCAGCGGGCTTTGCCCTGTGGCGCTCGGCTGCCCACGCCGCAGGGCCAGCGAAGGGAGGGGACATCTCTGGGTGTTTGAGCGGATCTTGGTGCATTTAGGGCAAGTTCAGTCAAAGAAGCCAGTGACCATTTAAGTTTGCTGCCATAAACCAATGTACTTCCCAACCGTGGCCCAACCACAGTTGCTTGAACGCTGGAGACGAGGACTAAAGAGTAAGGAACAAACCATTAGCGTTAGGAGGTGCCCCAGGACAATACTTCTTGCTTTCTCAATCATCACAGCTGCTGCTGCCACAGCCCTAGCGGTGGAATATGGAGTCTACGTATTCTTTCCGTCATTCGGCCATAGCCACAGTCCAAACTACAGCAGCAGAGGCAAATAAGCCCGACTGTTGCACATGCACTAAAAGCCCATGCTTTACCAGAAATCAACTCTCCTGGGCATCAGTCCCACTGAATTCTCAGTGGTACAAGGATGGGCATCTACGTTACGAATTTTCCCTGAAGAAAGGAAGCATACCGCCCTTCTGCCAAGAAGGGTTTGTCGCTGGATCTGTTCCATAGATCTGTTCCTATGCCTAAAGGCTATTGGTATTCCCCCCCAGATTCTTCCAAAACCTTACTATATACCACATCCAGTGAGTGTGGAAGGGAGATGCTGCAGAAGCCCTTACAGAAATCCTATTGCAATAAGCCATCACGCTGTAGAGTTCTTCCTGGAGGGAGTTTATCAGGCCCTGCAGACTCCGAGACAATGTGGATATTCGCAGACAGAGTAACTTGGTATTCGGCAGGAAGCCATAATGTTAAAAGTTTGGTTGTCGCTACAGGCCGATAGGCTCAGAGTCATCTACCCTGCATCTGAACCTTACAGCATTACCTATCAACCAAATCCGGCACAGGCTAACCCTTTAACAGGAAATAATTTACATGATTCAGATTTATTTGAAGATTCTACTACCCTATTTGCACAACGACCAGGGCAATATTAGATAGGTGGAGAAAGGGCATTCGAGGATTTACCCTCAACCTGAGCTGAAAAGTGTATTCTAAGTGCATTAACACCCCCCGCACAGGTTAGAACCAGTATCTCTTCTGCCTCTGTAGCTCCTGGCTACTGCTATCTAGGGGAAAAAGTGTTACAGCCCTCTGATAGAATGTGGCACCGAGTTCCACCGATCTGTAACAGCTTTTATCCCATGGTTAGGGGGTGCAGAACTAGAAAGAGCTACTGCAAATGCATCAAGAGAATTAGAAAAAGCCACTAATGAAAGCGCAGGTAGTATTACAGCCCTACAGGAAGAAAGCAAATTATTATCACCAGTGGTAACATAGACTCGATTAGCCCTAGACCACCTTTTAGAAGTCCAGGACAGAGTATGTGCATTATTGCCTAACAGCTGCTGGAGTTTTATGTAAATCAAGACCAGAAAACGGAAACTGACAGAAACAAGATAAAGACTCATTTAAAAATATTACATGAAGTAAGGCAGGGATCTCCCCTAAATCTATTTGGGTGGCTAACCTCTTGGCTCCCAGGCTTAGGTGGAGGACTGTGAACTAAAAGGATTTGGGTTGTGTATCCACTCTCCTGTTTTGCTTTGTAATTATACATGTGTGTTTACACTGTTGTGTTACCTTATGAACACGACTTACGACTTAATGAATAGTGTAGTGTGTCCCTGATGGTCAAAAGAAAAGGAGGGACTGTTAGGGAAATCTCATTCCCTAACTATTGTACAAAATAGTCTTTAGAGTATGAAATTGTATGACCTTTCTTAAGATGTATCTAGTCGACATTGTGTACTGCACAGCCACGGTTCCGTCAGCATGACTGAAGGACCCCAGCTCATTGCGTGGAGGAGAAGGAGAGCCCCCACCCTGAAGAAGAAAGGGTATCCCTGGACTGCCTAGATGACGCCAGCATCCCAGCCCCTCCGACACCTCTGGGAAACCCTCCCATGATCTGGCATCAGAGATAAGGAACTGCAGCGAGACCGACTTCAGGGATGTCTCGATTGAGGAAGAAGCAGGTGGATGATGATGCGATAGATTTAGAGTTGCTTTGCAAAACAACAGTATATGGGTGTGTTCAGTAGCCATTGGTCAAATCATGTTGTACCTGAATTCTTGAAATAGCATAAGAACCAGGTGTAAAACCACATTGGGGGTGCCCCAATTTGACTGGGACACCTCATGTGCATGAATTGAGAATGCCTCTTGCAATTCTAAACTTTGTGTCCTAGCCTCTCTCCTCGGACGGCACGGGCCAGTTGCAAACTTTTCGTGACAACATCACTCTCCCCATTCTGACAATTATCCTCCAAGGCCAAGAATTGCCCCTGGGGTTGGCCCGGAAGCCCACCGTTCAGCTGTGGACCCTTTACCTCCATCATCGCGCTGTCCTCCCAGGAAATGATTGTTCACAAAGGGCTCCCACTGAAACCATACCTCAAATAGGACTGCCGCAAGAATATGAGAGCGATGCACCATCCTCTCCTATGCAAGACGCTCCCTCTTTCGACCCCAGTCATACTTTCAGAGTGTGGTTTACAGACAGAAGTGCCCGCTTGAAAAATGGTCTTTGGTTCGGTAAAGCCACAGCCATTTCTGCGGATGGAAAAGCAGAGTTAACTGAGGAAATAAAAGGTTCCGCCCAATGAGCTGAGTCCCCGGCCATCACCCGAGCCTTTGAAGCTGGAGCCAGCACAGTTTATACTGACTCCGACGCTGTATGGGCTGGAGCCACCCAGTGCCTTGGGAATGGGCAAGAGCTGCTGCACTCCCTTCAGAGAAGATGCAGGCAGGGATACATCTCTGCTTGTGCCTTGCCTGGGAGAACCAGGATAACAGCAGTGGCCTGGAGCCTAACCTGGTATTTGGGCCCTGCGTTGCTGCTGTCCAAGTACTTAAGAAAGGCGATTAACAATTGAACTTGTGACCGGTAACCCCTGCTCCTGACTCCTGGTAATATGGTTAGCATAACGAAGGCCATTTCATGAGGCAAACGGCCATGCTCTGTGACCGTGCTGGTCACCTAGCAGTCCCCCTTCCCCTCCTCAACAGGCCCTGAAGGTCCTGTGCACCAGGCAGACTTCTTCTCCCCCTCCCTATCTGCCTCAAGGTTCCTGGGCGCCAGGCTGACTTCTTCCTTCCTTACGGGCCTTGAAGGTCCCAGGCACCCGGCCAACCAGGTTGTGATGACCCCGTCACAACCCAGGGAGGCGCAGCAGCACACAGAGCACCATCTAGAAAATCAAGCAGCACTTCTTCCCTCTTCTCCTCCAGGGGCTAATTTGTGGAGGAAATGACAAGTGCCCCCTTCCCCTCCTGTGGGGCAGAGGTTTTCTGCCTTGATACAACACATAAAATTCTACGGGAATGGCGTGAACCTCACCGAGTTGCCTGGCTCTTCCACCTGCCCTACACACCCAAAACTAACAGCGCTTAAATAACAATGCTTTAATAATGGGCAGGTACCCACCAGATGCCCAGTGGCATGAGCTCATTCTCCTGCCCTCTCCAACCCACAAACCCTTTAAAACCCCCAATGGCAGCCTGTCGTTTTTCCCACGCTGACATGAGAAAAGGGCCTATGGCAACCCATTTCTAAACGGGGAATCCCTTTCTCTATCACTGAGTCCCAGGCACCCAACCAACCAGCTTGTGATCATCCCGTGACAGAGAATTAAGAGGAGGACAAACAGGAGGAGGAGAAAAAGAAGGAAGACAAAGAGGATGAAGCAGAGGACGGCAGAAGGAGGACGAATGGGATGAAGAGGGTGAGGAACATAGAGAGACAATGAGAACAAGGAGGAAGAAGAGAAAGAAAAGAAGGAAGAGGAAGCACATGAGGAGGAGGAAGAGGAGGGGAAAGAAGAGGTGGAGGAGGAACACAAGGAACACTCAGAAGAGGAACAGGTGGCACAACAGGTGACACAAGAGCAGGAGGAAAAATAGGAAGAGAAAAGGATGAGCCGGAGGAGGAACCAAAGACAGAAGAACATGCTATAGAAAAGGAGGAGGGGACAAACATGATAAGGAAGTTAAAAAAGGAGGAGAAAAAGGAGGAGGAGGAGGAGGAGGAGGTAGAGGGGCAGCAGGAGGAGAAGGAGGAGGGAAAAGGAGAAGGAGAATGAAGAGGAACGGGAATATGAGGAGGAGGAAGACGAAAAAAAAGAAGGGGAGGATGACATACGGGGTGAAAAGGAACAGAACAAAGAGGAGGCGGTGGAGGAGGAGGTGGAGAAAGACAAGAAGGAGGAGGAGAAACAAGAAGAGGATGAGCAAGAGGATGAATAGGAGAATAAAGACGACTAACAGGAGAAGAAGGATTAGGATGAAGTTGTGGAGGAGGAGTGGGAGGAAGGGGGAGGAAGGGGAGGAGGATGAGGACAACTACAGCAAGAACAAGCAGTAGGACAGACAGAAGGAGGACAGGAAGGCTAAAAGAATGACAATGAAGAGGAGTAGGAACAGGAGGTGGAGGAAGATGATCAGGAAGAGGAAGAGGGGGAGGAGAAGAGGAAGCATTGCGAGCTAAACGCTCCAAGGCGCACACACAGCAATGTACAAGGGCATGCAGTGAAAGGACAAGGGGTAATGGCTTTAAGCTGAAAGAAGGTAGATTTAGATTAGCTATTAGGAAGAAATTCTTTACCATGAGGGTGGTGAGACACTGAACCAGGTTTCCCAGAGAAGTTGTGGATGCCCCAACCCTCGACATGTTCAAGGCCAGGTTGGACGGGGCTTTGAGCAACCTGGTCTAGGGGAAGGTGTCTCTGCCCATGGCAGGGGGTTGGAGCTAGATGATCTCAAGGTCCCTTCCAACCTAAAGCATTCTATGATTCTCTGATTCTATGAAATGACAAATAAACATACCTGGGAACAAGTCCCCATGGGCACCTTTTTTCTCCTTTTTCCCTTCCAGGTGACGCTGGTCAAGCCCAGGCACCTGCAGCCACTCGCTCTACACAAGTCCCCTGATGCTGGATAGCCGATACACGTTTAATAAAACAAGGTACCCCCAGAGGTTTTGTCTGTTCACCTTGAGCTGGGGAGAAGGTGTGTATGTGCGTGAGGACAATCTGCGTTATCCCTTTAATTTTTATACCTCAGCAAAAACACTGCAAGATTTGGACTGCAGGAGAGCACTGAAATCAAAGGGTGAGTGACCAAGAAGGCTCCAACCACACATTTCCACCCGACTGCCTTAAACAAAACAGAGTTTGGATCCTGATTGCTCACTGCGGCCTGGAATAGTCCCATGCCTCATGTGAAAACTCCTGCGTGCGTGGCTGAGGACAGACACAATCCACACAGAGAGCGATCGGAGCTCAACCCTGCACTTTCTTTGGTCCTATGGCTGGCAACAAAAAGGGGTTTTAGCTAGTGTGTACATCTGCTGCCGTCTTTCGTGATCCAACACATGAACTGCAAGACAAGAAAAGTGCAAGCAAATCCATTCAGCCAAACCTCTGAATAGTTACGCTGACCTTTACTTAGCTATATATTTTCTCTTCCTTTGATATATAACTAAACACATTCCCTCCTACCCACAGTCTTTCCTCCCAGCCTCACAGCTCTCCTACATAAGAAACATAAGCTATAGAAGCTACAAAAGAAAAAAAACCCCTGATTTGGTGAACACCAAAACACCCGTGACTTCCTCAAACCCTTCATTGCCCCATCTGAGAGTCAAGGGACAGGATCTCCTGATAGCTCTTTCACAGGCACTGCCCTGAAACCCCTCCACACTGCTTCTCTACTAGTGCACAAGGAAGACTTTCATTTTTAAGTGTATGTTGACAGATTCTCAAATTACACAAGTACTTTTGAACAAGGACAAGCCCTGTGCCTCGCATCTGGCAACCAACAGGGATGGGGACCCAGCAGCACAGACCAGTGCCATGCACAAAGCACCACCCTACGCACAGGGAAAGCACGACAAGCCAGGTGCCCAAGAATGCTGAAAAAGGGCTCCTCACATCAGTCCTCTGTATGACCCGGTTAGTTCTTTTAGTCAGACACAGAAATCGGAAGGGATTTCTTCTTCTTTTGCTGAGGTACCCTTTTAAGTAGATATTGCCAAAGAATGCAAAGAACACCCCAAGAAGTGAAAGTGGGTACTTACATCCTCACTAGATGCGTATCACTGAAATGTTTCTCACATTCTCTTCTCTACTCTAGAGGGTCCCCACTTAAGATGCATTCCAGTTAGGTTACCGTTAAGCATACACCACTGCCAGACCTTTCTCTAGGCTGAAGGCTGACAGCAGGGTACAAGGACAGTCCTTTCTGGACATCTCCCTCCTGGGTAGAATTACTAGAGACTTCCTGTAAGGACAGAAACACAAAGAGCTATAATAAGCTTTTTAAATCAAACACAACAAATAAAAAGCAAGCAAAAAAAAAAAAAAATTGACAGAAAAACCTCTGAGGCACTCATGAGGAATAAAAGGTCTCCTGTTAATTCCACTACCCCTCACTAAACAGACAAGTGGCTTAAAGAGATGCCTGCAAAGAAACTGGGGATGGGAGATAACCATGATAACTCTAGTACAAGTGACTAACGTGGAAAAAGCAGCACTGACCCTTCTCCTGCTCCCCCTATGAGCTCCTCACCAGCCGCGTGAAGAAGAGGCCAAACCACGGATGATTGAACCAGACCTCAGAAGAAGTTGCCCCCCCCAAATTCAAAATGATCAAGAAATCCATTTGAAATACGGATTCACATCCACTATCGTGGATGATGAACCTCGCCCTAAGCACACGTGGTGCCTTCAGAGGGGAGCTAAGGACTGCATGAAGTCACCGCCACGAGCAGATGTTCAAACCCAAAGCACCCAGAACATGCAGACAAACCTCCACCATCTTTTCAGCAACGTTTCAAGTCATGCGATACTCGGTCCAGGACTTCACAAAATGTCTCTAAACTTAACAATAGCAGCCTCTTTGCAGCTTTCTTACTCAAAAGCAAAAACCAAAGAGCCACGGACCCTTGGGGATACTCTTGTCCTTCCGTGTGGCTGGTGTCTTCCCATGGCTCTTCCTCACGGCAGGAGAAATGACCATGCATTTGGAAGTCCACATAAATTCAGAAGTACACGTAGCCCTCTGGCAGTCATTCCCTATGGGCCAGAAGTCCTCTCACCCCTCCCCAGAACTGCCTGTTAGTCGTCTGGCAGTCATTCTCCATGGACCGCAAGTCCTCCATACCTCCATACCTACCCGCCTACCTACCTACCTACCAACTCGCAAGAAATGAGTCGAACTGCACCAGAAGTGACACTGCCCGACCTGCAGTAGATATATTAGACCAGAAATGATGGTTTCAAGACAGAAAACACAGCACAATCCACCAGAACAGCAAAAACACAACCAGAAGAAACATGGTACACAAACCAAAGGCCCCTATCCAAACCCTAAATGTCAAACAAGCTGAAAAAAGGACTCGCCGCAAAAAAAGACCGTGCAGAATAACCTAACCCCAGGAACCCAGGGCCAACAAACCCAGATTCTGTCCGTAACTATAACACGCTTTAATCCTAACTCACTTAAAATCTGGAACCACATAATCCTGTCACCCCATAACCATGGCACATTGTAGCCAAAGCCACCAGGACATCCCCAGCGTCCATCTTCTCCCCCTGAAAAATGCTCCCGGGAAGAAAGGTTGAGGCACTCAGAAGCTTTGAACTGGCCAGCCATGGCCACGGGGCTTCAGCTCATCATTTCTGTGCCACAGCCACCAGGCAGATGACCCTGTCCTCCCTGTGAGACCCCTCAGGGCAGCTGTACCCAGCTCCAGGCGGCTGGATACGGCCTCTGCTCTATGGGGAGGCGCTTCCCAGGAGCAGGATCTCTCACGAGGGCACTGGGAAACCCTCCTCAGGCCTGGAAGCCTGCAAAACATCTCTGCGCTGCTCCATCTCTCACCAAAACCATGGGTGGAGAGAAGGCTGCTTTGCTGGCCTCCAAGAGAACCAGCTCACCTGGGCTGCTCTGCGGCCACCGGGCGACTTTGCTGTCAGGCGGGTCTCAGCGTTACTCTGCAGCTGGCTCTCACCTCCCTGCAGGACGCTCTCCAGCACACGGTACATCTCCACTTGGTCACCCTGGGGACAAAGATTCGAAGGGAGGGATGGGATAGGGGTTGCTTTGTCCCCATTCCCAGGGTGCCACAAGAGAGACCTGCCACGCTGAAATCAGCTGTGTGTCGTGGACACCACGTACGAGCTGCAGACGTGGGTCAGGACAGCTGTGGGGAGGGGGCAAGACATTCTGTGGTGCCCCCGGCAATAGCAGAAAGCAGAGCTGGAGACAATGGGGGGAAGCCCAGGGCAGCCGGCAGCCGGCGGTGGAGCCCGGCAGGGTGCAGCGCCCCCAGAAATGCCCAGCTCCTTGAGCTTTGGCACCGCACCGGGGCTGCAGCACGCGGCCGGCATCAGCTGGGGATTTGCTGGGGAAACGCAGGAAGGGCTGACCTTGACGCCCCACACACGTACTCGGCCCCAGGATTTGATCACCTGTCTCTCTGCCCACCGCCACCACAGGATCCAGAAAGCAGCACCGCTGGCCCTGCTGCCATCCTGGGCCATCTCTTGACGTTGACTCTTTAACCAGCAGGCCTAAGAAGAGGGAAAAGTGCCCAGAATTAAGCTGGTAGTGCTCGAGGTAGTGCAGGCAGGATGGTTTTTTGAGCTGCCTGGTGCTGCCGTGCCAGTATTCTTCCTTCCTCCACTCCCTGCCCTCCTTGTCCCTCTGTCATTCTCCTCCCCTATGGCCATCTCCCATCCCTCTGTCTGTCTCCAGTTCCTCTCCTGCCACCCCACCGCCCTGCCCCACCCCTCTCCGCTGCTCTGTCCACCTCTTCTCCTCCTCTCGACTCCACCGGGGCTCAGGGGCCTGGGCCTGGGCCTGGGCCTGGGCTGGGGCAGCCCCGGGGCAGGCGGCCATGGGCCCTGCGGAGGGGCGGGGCTGGGCAAGGGGACGGTGTCCCTGAGAGGCAGCCAGCAGGAAGGGGTGCCCCGGGGCATGCTGGGAGCCGTAGTCCTGGAGCATGGGGTGGCCAGGCGGCCATGTTCCTTCCCAGCCCATGCTGGGAGCTGCCACTTCCCCACACTTGGCTTCCCCGCAGCCGTGTTCTCTCGGGAGGCACAGCCTCTGCTCCAGCTGTGGCCCGGCTGAGGTGAGGGCTGGGGGCGCCCAGGGCTGGTGGTGGGGAGCTTCAAACCGCCCGGTGCGATAGGGTCCCGGTCAGCTGGAGCCAGGCCCCGCAGGTCAGCCTCGGGAGTGACCGGAGAGCTGGGGAGGGGAAGGAGACGGAGACAGACCCCTCCGGCCACAGTCACCAGGCACCCTGACTCCCAGAACCCCCGGGAGTGGCCCCAGCATGTTTAGTGACTACAAGAATAGGAGCAGTGTGGTCCTCTGTTAACTCTTACAGGGCTTTCACTGCAACTGCCCTCTTGCGGGACTGGGAATAGTCAGCTGCCTTGGAAAATTACCAGCCAGATTATTCTTGCTCGAGCCTTCTCTCCCCTGCTAGAAAAGACTTCATTTTGAAATACGTCCTTGCATCAGCAAGATCCAGGAAGTCGGGATCGATCGTTTCCTGATGAATCCAGGCTGCTGCCGTTCAGTGGCAGAGCTGAACACTTCTCCCCACAAGCGCTCGGCCAGTGGTTTTGCAGGGGTGTGTGTTTCGGCGTGTGTTTCTGAGCAGGCATGTGCATGAAACATCAGTGTTTCTCTGTGCTGTAGCTGGGACTGGTGACAGCCGGGTGGGTGGGAACATGTGCCATCAGGGAAGACACTTCCTGCAGCTGCCCTGCCATGTACTGCAGGAGAAAAGAGCTCTTCTGGTCGTGTCCTGCCATCGAGAGCTGCTGAGTGCCTGGGAAGGTGTTGGGTTCCTCCTGCCTGCGGTCGGCACTGGTCCGTACTGGGTAGCCTCCCACAGCAGCCAGTGCTGTACGCCCCTACCAGTTGTCAGGCAAACATCTGCAGCTGGAATGTGTGGCACGTTCCTCTGATTCGTCCATTCTCCACCTCGCGCAGCAGCGCATTTAAGACACTGAACTGTGCTCTTTTTTTGCTGTTAACGTTCAAAAATCTTGCTTTGGGCTGGTCAGCAAGGGTTTTGGAAAACATCGCTGTTGCATTTTGAGAATAAAATAGGTTCCCATGCTTCCCCGTACCTCCCAAACTGTGTAGGATCCAGACCTTTTCCCCCTACCCCACTATGTGTAGCCTGGCTTTGTTCGTTTTGCTGCCTCATACCGAGAATATAGCAAACACCTGAGAAGCGTGCTGTGTGCTCCAGGCCAAAGAAAGTTTGAAAGGGTCCCAGTTTATTTTATGCAGCCATGCAGCATGGTACATTTTGGCAGGAACACTGGGATGATGTATCAGCAGTTAGTGAAAATGAGGTGAGACTGGTAGGGGTTTATTTTCAGTGCCCGGTTTGGGAAAGGATATACTCCAATATTCTGAGATACGGAACTATTAGAACAAAGTGAGTGCAAGGTAAGGAGCATTATGCCACATTTATTCCTAAATGTATGTTTTCATTTCATTCGAACGAGAAAGTAAACCAAGCTTGTAGCTGCAAAAGAATTCAAATAGCTGTCTTTGTTTCCCAGAGTGAGTGTACAAGCGCTGGGGAGCAGTTTGCAGGATTAGAACTTCAGCCTGCTCTGGGTGATAAACCCTCAGGAAAGGAAAGAGAAACCCCACTTTTTTAAATACAGCTCTACTTATCCTAATCTTTCTTCTTGTTAGCTTGTGTTGGCGGTCGGACTCTAAGCACGCGATGGAACCGTTAAGAAATGAAGATATTTAAGGATTATTTCCCATAGGAAATCCTCTTACAAGCATGCACTCTATGGCCCTGTGGATAGTACCATGTCATGACTGGTAATTTTCCTTTTCTTTTCTGGTACAAGGATGTATTTATGAAGGCAAATCCAGGGTACAAGTGGTGCCCCCCCAGCAAACCAACCTGTGAAAACCCAGACATCCGCTGTTACAAAGAGGAAAAAGCTGTAGGCCTTTGCTTCAGACTCCGCAAAAGATTTACCAAGCCCGAGGAAAGTGACAAAAAGTGAAGAAAAGCCACAGCGTGCGTTTGAGATGGCAGGTGAGATTTCCATCCACATTCCTCAAACATAGCAGCCTCATTTTGTTTGAGGACGCAGCGTTGGAATCGAACTGCAAGAGCCCTTTTTCTTTTACTGCACATGGTATACTGTAGTGCAAATACCTTTCACGTCCCAAATTAAACTGCCAAGACTCTAGTGAAACCTCTGCATAACAGCCCAGAATTTTCCTTAGTGCGTGATTGCTTTCAAGAGTCGAGTCCAGATAGGTGGCATTTCATAAGCCATATGCCACCTGGGGTCCAGGCTTATCTGCTGTTAGAGATTTTCATTTTCTAGTGAAAAAGGGAAATGCTGATTGTGTGCATGCTTTTTCTCTTTCCTAGATTGTTGCACTATGTTTAGTAATGTGCTGTTTACAAAAATAATTTATGGGTGTCTATGAAGTTGGAGTTGTTAAGGTTCTTGTGGATGAATGTACCAGTGGAGCTAACTTTGTATTTAAATCAAGGGAAGCGTAATGTAATTTCACTTAAAATGTGCTCTTTTGCCCCTTATACCTTGGAGGGGCAGATTCTGACCTTTTAAACATTAAAAAAAAAAAAATCAAATCGGGGAAGAAGTGGAGGTGGAACGTCTGAACTGGTGAAAGGCAAATAATCTCTCACTGATGTCCACAAATAGCAGAACTGATGCAGTCATGACCTTGAAATACAGAGACATTAATGTTAAATACCGGCAGCTTAAGAACCTAACAGTCAAGGTAGAAAATAATTTTTCCCCCACCACCCTTTTTCTTTTTTTTTTTTCTTTTTTGCATTTTAAAGTTTCTACTTGTATAAATACTGATGTATTTGAAAGGTTGCCATATCCTATGTAGCTGATGAAGTGTGGCAGATAGGACTTTTCTGCATAGAGAGATGGTAAGCTGGAGAGTGGAAAATGGTTTTATGGAACAAGTGTAAAAGTATAAAATAGGATAAAAAGGCTTGTAAAGCTTTCTGACATTTTAGTGGTATAAAAATCCCTGAATTTACTAAAATCAGAAGAGTAGCTTGATTACAGATTTGAAATGGTAATACTATACTGGCTATCGAGTCCGCACGTTGATTCACACACGCACACGCACGGACACAAAGGTACAGCTGTATGTACAAAGGTACCTGTTAAAAATTCCCCTCAAGTTCCGTGAAATACTCACTTCATACGTCTCAGCATTTCTCAGCTGGTGAGGGTTGAGCCTCGAGGAGGAGAGGGTTTCAGGCCAGGTCCCATCGCCAGCTTTCAGCGGCGGTGCTCCGAACTTTGCAAGCTGGCGAGTGTGTGATTCCAACACTGTTTCCGATGCCATGAGTACCTTAGATGGGCTGTAGGAAATCACCATAGAAGTTGGCAGTCACCATCACTCGTGGTAATACTAGTGTCTCCCACTGTATGTTGAGGATGCGTTTTTCTGTGCAGCTCAGTGAGAAACCTGAAGAAATGCTGCTGCCAGCTTGTACTGTGTGGTGGAGCACGGGAGAGAGAGGTGCAGGCTGACCAGGCGCAGCGCAGCTCCTGCTATGTCTTTTAGGCCAGTTTCAACAACTGTAGAGCTGCCTAGACTCGGGAGCAAGCTTTTGTGCATACAGTCTGCCTTTCTGCAGTCCTTTAATTGCCCCAGTAATGTTGCTTTCAATTGCGAGGGCAGACCGGGATGCTCTTCCCTGAGGAGTAACATGCTCCGGTGCCTCCCGTAAACATGTCCCGAGTCTCCTGTGTTGAGATGCACCTGAGAATTGCAGGGTTTCCTCAAGACATATTTGGAAGGAGTCCGGCCCTGTCTGTCTCAAGACCCGGTCCAATTTCTAATTGAAATTGTGTCAGTTGCTCCTGCTTGTGTCTGAAGTCAGTTAGTGAGTTTGGTCAGATTTGCATACTCAAACCTGCCCATGAGATCCTGAATTCCTAAGCTGCTGCTTTGAGGGCCATTAGTTAATGCAAATGGCCTGAAAGCTGTAGTCAGTAAGAATAAGACAATGTTGAGTTGTGCAAATTGCCTTCTAAAGGTGAGCAAATGGATGCCATTTTCTCCTGAAAGTGCTGAAGAAGGGCAGTTTTCACTTGGGGCTGCTCTGCTCCGCTCCCCTCCACTCCGAAAAGTGACTGGATGGGAAGAGCTGCCCAAGTGCTGCAGCCCTGCTGCCTCTGTGTCTGTGTATATGTGTGTGTCTGTGTGTGTGTGTGTGTGTGTGTTCAGAACTGCCTTTCTCCACCTCGCTGCTTCTCAGTCTGTTGAGCTGCAACTCATCTGTGAATGAACGCGTGCTCTTTCATTCGAGGCCATGTTGCCACATGGCTGAACGGGGTTTCATCTTGTGTCTCTGTGCAGAGTAAAGCTGGGCAAGTGTTAAACCAGGGCGAACTGGAAGGACATGAAAATTCATGAGCAAGCGATGGAAGATGGAAGATGGAAGAAGCCTGGGATCTCTCCAGCCCATGCCAAGGGAATCACAGCACCTTCCGCTTCTCGAGGTATCTTTTCCTTCTTGGGATCTATATCCTGTAACAACAAGGCTGCCGCCTCCACATATTTAGCTTCTGGAATTAAAATCTCTATTTCACCTCCCTTAAATTTAATTTCTGCTTCTAGTTTTTCAAGTAAAACCCTCACCAGTAACAGTTTTGGAGAATCTGGCAAGTATAAAAATGGGTGGGTGACCCATTGTTTTCCTAATTTCTTTTGTAGGGGTTTAAAGAGTGGCCGAGTTTCAGGAATCCCAGTTGCGCCAATAACATTTCTGGTTTTAATACTTAATTCTCTCTCTAGTGTATTTAAAACAGAGTAAGTAGCCCCCGTGTCCACCAAAAATTGAGTTTTCTCGTTCGCTAGCTTTGCTTTAACCCGAGGTTCCTCTGGGAGAGATTCCTGCGGTTCCCTTCAGTCTTCACTGATTGAGAATAGAGGGTTCGGAGGGGAATTTTGTTTCCGGAAAGGGCGCTCGCGTTTCCAATGCCCCTCCTTTTTTTCAGTTGGCACACTGATTCCTTCCCAAACGGGGTCTAGCCTGCAAAACATCCCCGGGAGATTCTCCTCGTCCTTGTCCCCTTCTTTGGTATAATCCTTTTTCTTTACCCCGAGCATTTTCTTCTAACAGTGCTATTAATCTGCTGTTTGTTCTTTCCTTCTGACTATCCCTGTTTCTGTATGCAACCCAAGCCACGTCTAATAATTTTCCCAAATGACAGGCACCATTTCCTTGTCATTTTTGTAATTTTCTTTTTACGTCATCCGCGGACTGCCCTATAAACAGGGGAGCTAACTGATTTCTACCTTCCTCTGACTCAGGATCAATAGTAGTATATTTACGGGCGGCTTCCTTTAGTTTATGCATCAAATCAGTGGGGGATTCTTTCCGATCCTGTTTAATTTCGTATAATTTAGACCAACTGATAGCTTTTGGTGATGCATTTTGAATACTAAACAAGATCCATTTCCGAGACTTTGTCAGAAGCTGTCTATGCCCATCCATGTTTGGATCCCAGTTTGGGTCTGTGGAGGGGAGGTGATTTTCCACCATTCCCTGCAGATTCCCGGAAGCAACTTGTGCTTCTACCTGGGCCCTATCCGCTTTGCGAATCATTTCCCTTTCAGTACTATCAAACAATACTTGCGTAATGGCCTCAATATCTTTCCAATCAGGATCCTGTGTCTTAATCGTAATTTCAAAGGCGTTAGCCACCTTATCTGGATCGTCTCTGTAATTCCCAGCTGCCAGCTTCCAATTATTAAGGTCAGTGATCAAAAAGGGAACTCTTTTAAAAGACTTACCTCTTTTTAAAGACTTGGATTTTTTTTCTTGAGTCAAGGTGCTTAATAAATCACTCAGGACAATTACCCGTGGAGTGAATTAACTTTGGTTCTTCATGAACTTCTTTTATGAATACAAAACTGGGTTTGAATCATTGGGAGTAAAGGAGAAGAAGATATTGCAGAACTGCCAGGGGGATCTCTGACTTTAGAATCCCACCGGTAACCCTGGAAGTGAGAGCTGAATTTGCCTGCCTCTTTCCCATATGTCAATCAGACTAATATTTAAAAAGCCTATGAATTCATCGCTGTACTTGTGCACAGTTTCACAGCAATGTGTAGACATTTGAAAGTAGTGCAGCCTCACCTCTTCCCTCATTTATCCCATTCATTTGCCTTGTGGAGTCCTTTGCAAAGAGGAAAGCATGGTCTGAAAATGAATGGGCTACCAGTTTTTTTTCAAGTGTAACTCAAAACATAGTTCTTAGCTGTTTTTCATCATGTCTTTTATGAATCAAAAAACCCCCCCACAAACTTCCTTTGTGTCGGAATAGTGGCATCAGCAATCTCATCACCCCAACATTCTCAGGTGGTCGTATTAAAAGCAAAATCTTCAGTCCTTTGCAGCTATCTTCCAGGCACGTAGGGGCTCTTAAAGAGAGGTAGTTGCCTTTTAGTGTCCGATGGCCTCCTGGTCAGCCAACTCCTTACCCACATCAGCTTCATCAGCAACAGCCTTCCTCTTCACTAAATGCCTGCAGAATTCATTTAAAAAGTCATCAGCGACCTTTATTCACAGTCCTGAAGAGTAAAGCTGATCCCCACAGGCAGCAGTGCCACGAACTGCATCGCACTGACCCACCAGCACTTCATTTGTTGCAGCTTTTTCAACGTCTGGGCTGATTTGGCTCTTTCTCCAAGGAAACTGCCAAAATGGAAGCTCAGTTAATGCCAGCTATGGTTATTTTCTTCCCTAGGAGGCAGACACGCATTTTGAAAGTGGCTGGACAGACACCACCAGCCTCATGCTCAGAGCCCACCCACAGAGCCCGTCCTGCTGGAGGGCTGGATCTGCTGGTCGTGACTGCGTGGAGCTTGACTCCAGCAAGCTACCGATGGCTGAAAGCCTCCTTAACATATCTCTCAGGCTCCACCCTTCATGCTTTGATGCCATCAGATGTATGAAACAGCAAAGTTCATGGTCAGGTCTTTTAAATTTAGATTGCAGAAAACCATCATTCAAGATATGTAGGCTTCCTGCCTACTTCAGCTTGGGAAGGGAAAAAAATAAAGACACGTTCTCTGCTCTAGCCCGGGCAGACACTGTTCTTGTAGGCTCCCAAGACGATTGTGGTCTCTCACTTGCTCATAGTCCCGCGGCTGCCGGCACATGACAGGACACCAGGAGGAAAGGTTGTGGCCACGTGGCAGGAAACAGTGACCCACATGCTTCAGCAAAACCTGTGAGTGGCTGCTTGCAGTGGTACAAGCAACACCCATCCTCCACTCCCAACTCCCCCCTCCCCCCCCCAAAAAAAAAAAAATTCTCATTCACTCTTCACCCTTAATCCTTCCTTCTTCAAAGCTGTACGGCAGCCATGTTACGATGAAGTGATAAAGAGCTTACTTTGGAGCTAGAGGAGGAAAAAAACATAGAGGACTCTTAAGTATCATTCCAAGGATTGAGAAACCTTAAAACATGGAGAGGGAACATCCTTGCTGCGCCCTGAGTTTGTCAGCCACCTTCTGCTCTTTCTTAGTCAAACACGCCAATATGCTATACTCCTGTGACTAAACTGTTGCATATTTTCGGAGGTTTATGTCTTGAATAACTATTGTTTCTTTTTATTTTTACCTTCCCAGCTTTTTTCTGATCTTTACTTTCTGGAGCTCTTTGATGCATTCAATACGAGAGAGAAAGCAAATGTAAAAGGGGGCTGTCTACTGTATTGACCAATCAAGTTCATTTCCAGTGACCTGACATGCCTTGTGATAGACAACACATCTAACTCAAAACATAACAAATCAGGTTTCTTTCTATTGTATGTTGTTTTATTGTTTGAAATCATGTCTGAGTATTTTTATTACATGTAAAAACCAAAGTGACTTGTATTACTAAGATTAAAGCCATTCTAAACTCAGTCAAACTAGAATTAAACGGCACTGTCAAAGTACTATCTAATACAGCAAATCCCCAGATCAGAATTAACAAATAGTGTTGGACTACAACTAAACCATTCCATTAATCCATAATCAATGCTTATGGATTCCCAAATAAGAAATCTGGAGAGAAAGCTGCCCTTTTAATTATACATGGTCTCAGTCAGCGCAATAAGCTTATCTGAACATCTCGCTGTTAGCCCAGCTGAGCTACTTGAAAGTCACAGTTGCAGTCCTTGGTGCTTCTACTTAATTGGGCTGTTACGGGGCAGATGTTTTTGTGTGATTTCTCTTGCTCTCTTTACAAAAAATAAGTTTTACAGCAGAGCGCTGCTCTGGAAAGGCTGGCAGCTCTAGCTAAACACTGAGAAAAGCTAATTGATGCTGTGTGCTTTTTTCCAACATGAAGAGCATGCACAAGTTCAAAAATGTTTTGCAAGAGAGAATATGAAGATGAATTAAGAACAGAAATGCATTAAGGTTGGCTGCTCCTCCTTCACTTTTTTCACAGCAGGTTCCATTGGAGGGGATTTGTCACCATCGGTGTTCACCTTCTCCTGGGAGGCTTTTGCTGGTTTTCTTATATTGTCTGTCTTAGGAGGAACAGCCACCTCTACTTTCCGCTTTGTCTTGTCAGTTTTTGCTTCTGGCCTATCCTTCTCTTTTTTCTCCTTTTCAGGTGCTGCTTTGAAAGCCATAGAACCTGCTTCCATAGGCTCACCTCGCACAGGGGTGGCATCATCTCTGCTTGGGAGCATGAACAGAGAGTCCATTTTCACGTCTTCTGCTGTAAGTGGCTCTCTTGGTTTTCTCATTCCTTCTAACCACTCAGCATTGGGAAATCCTCCATTCTCATCCCCTTTTCTTCTCTTCCGGTGCTTTTTGTCTTTATTTCCTTTGTCACCTCCCAGTCGATGTTCCACCTCCTTCTCTTTTGATTTTGTAGGATCTTTGATGCCATGCCTCTCTCTTCCAGAAGTTTTTCCAGGGGAATTTCCAGCTGTATTACACTTTTGGTGGCTCTGCCCACCAGGATAATCCTGCCTCCGTCCCTGAGCATATGGTGAATTCTCTCGTCTGGTCCCAGGTGGACCAAACCTGTCTGGAGAAAAGTAGCCTCTTCTTGCATACGGCGGCGATCGTGAGTAGGAGCGAGAAGGGGACCGACTAAATGACCGAGAATAGGAGCGAGAGCGGGAAGAACCGGATCTTGACTTGGAGTAGGTATACAAACTTGTAGAGGAAGATGAAGCACTACAGGGAGACTTGGGCCTTAAAAACACACACAGACAAAAAAGATAAGTTAATTCAAAACAGTCACTCTCCCCATTTTTTTTCCTCCCAAATTTGGTTTGTTTTCTTTTTTCCTCTCCACATGCTTACGTCAAAGGTTCTTTCAGCTGCTGGCATAACGCTACTGCAAATTGCAGAACTTGCAAAAGTTTCTGCTTACAAGACAGAGCAGCTGCTGCTTTGTTAGTGTAAAATCATACAGGAAGGGTAAGTCTATTTCCACTCACTTCTATCACATGATCACTCTCCCACAGCTATTGATTGATTTACGGTGGTGTAGCCGGGCCTCTACTGGCACGTGAACGCGCACATTTTTCACTACTCCGCAGCTACATGCAGTGCAAATCATTTTTGTTGCAGTAAGATGCAACTTGACACTGCAATAATAGATACCACAGACTCCTCTCTCTCCAACTGAGAGAAAGCAGCTTGGCTATTTGAGATGACTAAATAGAAGAAATTCAAAATTGCCATAAAATGACAGCGTTGACTCTTCCAGTACTTTGCTCAATCAGTATCAACTAAGTTGTTAAAAAAAAGAATGTTGGAGGTTGACTTCTATTGGGAAATCAAGTTCTTCATCCCTGTTCAGCTAGTAATCAAAAGGCTGGCTTTCCACCTGACCCTTTAATTGTATTTCCTTTTCATATGTAATTATGGTTTCCTCAAAAAGCGTTGATTTTTCAGAGTCCTCTTTTTGGTCACGTACTGGAGTTCTATTTTCAATAATCTTACCGCAAGCACAGATCCCCTTTGTTAAAGCCAATTCAAATGAAGCCATTTAAAAATGAATTACCACTTGTACTCTCCACAACGACCTGTGCATACGTTTTGCATTATAAACCAGCTGTTGTGTAAGCTATGTTTTACGGCCTCATTTAACAGGTTACAAGTCGTAATATATTGAATTTCTGTGGAATACTTACAGTTCCCAGCCCGGTCTGCCTCCTGCTGAGCGAATTGTACTGGCACTCATTGGGCGACCTTTTGGAGTGGGGAGAGGGAAAAGAAAAAAAATCCCACTCAGTTTCTCTGAAGATCATCTTTTTAAAGAAATTCTACAGTTATAGTTACTTACCGGTGGTGGGTATTGATTGTCCTTGGGGGCCCAGAAGGCTTGGTAATGCTGGTTGCCTTGGTACAGGAACCTGATAGCCCTTGTGAATCAATGCAAACAGTCGGAAAATAAGCTCTACTAAAATACAAGAATCACTGCATATCTTGAAATAAAACTCACGTTCTCTTCCAACAAACTGCTGGCTGACAGAGAGGAAGATTTAGAAAGTTCAGCGGCACTCACCAGAGCAGCAGGAGGTGTAACAGTCAGGAGCGGTGGTGGAGGTGGTGGCGGCTGCTGTGGCTCCTGAATCTGCTGACGGAGCCTCTTTGTGTAGCCAGTTCCATTTTTGAAGTTGTTCACAGCCTAGAGGCAGAAAAACATTGACAAAAAGCTAATAGGAAACTTCAGTAGAGGGACGAACAAAGGCCTGCACAGAGTAAAATTGCTTGTGTCTTCCTGTAAATGCTATCAAGCCTAAAAGAAATGGACGTACAGATATATGAACACATCACATTAAACCCCGATACTAATGATTGGTAACTCGGAGTATCTGTATTTAAAGTACTTCAGTGTTAGCTCCAAACTTGAAAGTGAGGCAATCATGTTAAACAAAAGTGGGACCTGAACTTGCCAGATTGTCTCTTCCCTTTCAGCTTTTAAGCTCTTTTTCTTCCCTTTCAGCTTTTTACAAACTGCCTTTTCTTACAAACAGTTTATGTGAAAGGCATAGTGTTACCTTGCGTAGGAACAGGTTGGCAATTAAAGTGTCAGGAGAAACATCGGTTTGATGACACGCTGGGCAGGTATGCTCCTCAGAGTCCAGTAATGCTGTTCTAATACCTGTGAATCATTAGAATCATCAGAATAGTTTTAGCCAAACTAAGGCAATTTTGGGGGTTCTAGCCAAGTATAAAAACACGTATATGATTAATGGGTGAATATGGTCTTGAATTGAGAGCATGAAGCTCTCCATGTTCAGTAATGTAAATAACTTCTAGTATGCAGCAAATCACTCCAGAGTTTTGAAATTTCACTGTTGTAACATTTGAAGTCGTAGAGTAGGCTGTGTCTTGATGTTTCGACTAGTCTTTGTTCCGCTACCTAGTACAATGAGAAGTCACCAACCTCAAGGTTCCTGAATAAAACACATCTCAAAAAAGCATTAGTAGGTTTGAGTTCTGAAGGTCTTAAGCAACTGTCCCGTGGAGAAGAATGTGGATTAAATGCCTAACTAAATGCCCTTTGTGGCAGACCACAGTGAGTCACCAGATTTGGCTATCTAATTTTGTATGAGAGAAAGGGCTGTCGACAAACTAAATGCATTCGATATCTAATACTGTAACCACCTGCACAATTACGCACTCTTCTCATACTCGTCCTTCCGCATGTAAAGAGGATTTACCTGGATATGTAAAAAGGGAAAAAAGGTTTCTGCCTTTTTTTTTCCCTTTATGCAAGAGGAGTCCTTTCCTATTCAGGGGATACTCAAGTGTTAAGTAGAACTGGCAACAAAGTAATGGCGTTATCTCCTACTTCTGCTTTCAGAAGATCAGACGTGATGTTTTGAAATAACAAACATGGGAGTAACACTTACATTCGTCACAAAAACTGTTTCCACAGCAGGGAATAACAGCTGCATCAGTCATTAGCTCTTTACAAACGGGACATGACAACTCATCTGGAATGGGATCATCTGAGGAGGAGGAGGAGGAGGAGGGCTCCTCTGGTGAAAAGGGAGGCTTTTCCTTCTTTCCTCTAGCATAAGCTTCCCTAGAGGGCAGGTGGGGAAGGAAAAAGAAACCAGTCAGAGATGGGTAAAGGAAAACTCTTCCAAGCTTTTATCAAAGGGCAGATAATAGATGGAACTCTGCTCACTCCACATTTGGCTTCTAAAAAGTCGGCATTTAGTTTAAACTACTTTCCTATAGCCACAATACTGGAAGAGGGAGGGGGGAACACTTTTCCTTCTGCAGAACTCTCCCATTCATTGGGATCAACTAAGAGATGAGCTCAGACTAGAAAAATCATTTTTTGACAGCTAGAAATCAGGTGAAGTGAACCCCACCACTCCTTTGCCAGAGGCTAAATGTAAATGGCAGGCTCAGGATGAAGTTAGTCTCCGAATAATTACGTTTTATAAATGGAAGAAGTCTACGGTGCAGCTTCTACAAAAGGAGATCCACGACAGAAAAGCAGAAGTGCGACCAAGTGCATTTTCAAACAGCCACTCTTGTCAGCACACAGTAGTATTTTCTTAGTTTAGAGCAACAGGAAAACCTCAGTCTGTTTCACACATGGCATTTGACAAGAGTCAGAGGGGGAGGAAATCTCAGTCCAGCAGCTCTGTGTTAAATTTTGCAAGAAGCCTTTGAAACATAAAAGAGAAGCAAAACGAGCTTTCCAAGAGAACGACTCCACTGTGAACACGACTGAAATGTTTTGCAGAAATACATATTCTTAGCACACCACAAGTTGAACCAACTTCCAGGGGCACGAACAGTAGGACCACCCTATGTGAGTTCTAGAAAGTATCACCGATTTTAAGGTTAAGACACAATGACAATGCTTCCTCCCCTGTAACTACAGAGGCTGGCCAACTTGGTTGCATTGCCACTCAGGCATTTAAGCATGGTTTTGCTCGTTCACTTTTTGGTCAGTCCAACTAATGCCATACTTACGCATTAATAGTTGGTATTGCGTATTTTCCAGTGCTTGTCAGCATAGCACCCTTTGTGTTGGGATCTTGCACCTCCATCATGAAACTCCTTGGAATTCCTGTGCTCTTTTTAAGTCTGGGAGCAGACTCAAAATTTTTGTTCTGTTAAGAAAAGCCATGCAGACATATCTCATCTGATGACCCGCACTTAAAATGACATTTCAGTGATTATTTTACGCAGCAAAGCCTTTCATCCTCTCCTTTTGCCTAGCGTAAGGGTTGCTCAGCTGAAATACTGATTTTCCTAAATGAGTATCGTCAGCATGTTCCAAAGGCTGGAGCAGTGTTTTGAACTCAGTCGACATTCTTTGGCTTAACTT
Organism: Gavia stellata; assembly: GCF_030936135.1. NCBI lineage: Eukaryota > Metazoa > Chordata > Aves > Gaviiformes > Gaviidae > Gavia > Gavia stellata. Next base: position 3,636,916 of record NC_082626.1, read on the forward strand.
CAGGTTCCTCCAGGGTGAAATATCCCTCAGCTCAACCAGAGACTCATGCAATTAACACACGCAAATATTCAATAGATGGGGTCAACAGAAACATCTTGGTTTTATACAAAATACAGAAAATGGTGAACTGTCATTAAAACCACAGTTAAAACCACAAAAATTCCCAGTAATATTGAAATACATAAAAATATGCATGAAAGTTCACAGAGAAAGATCTATGGACATATTTAATGTCTATGACCTAGAAAAAAGAAAATTTCACATTTGTAATTCCAGGTCTCCCTTGAATTTTGAAGGGCTTTGCAACATTGCCATATAAAGTGCATTTCACCCCAAGAGAAACAACTCTTCATATGCGTGTTCATGTATTTGTTACCTAACTGCCAAGGTAAAAAAAAAAAAAAACTAAGACCAGAAGTCCCCCACAATCTTACCCCATTTGTCGGGCAGTCCTTTATATAGTGGCCAGGGTTTCCACAACGAAAGCAAGTATATGACGGTGGAGGTGGACCCAAGGGTTTCTTCATGTAACTAAACGGTTTTGGGGAGAAAAAGAAGAAGATATGCATGTGTCTCTTGTGTTAAAACAAACATCTCTACCATTTTCCCATCAGCTTCAAAGAACAGATTTGACATTATCAGCACTTACCTGGTTGGTTCATATCCACAGCAAGACTGCATCATCATAGCTTTTATTTTGTCTTCTTCGGAAGCATTGGCTTCAGCCAGATTGGTGGTCTGTTTAAGAGGTAATTATTGGATGCACACATTAGAACCACATTTAAGCCCACACAGCCAAAGACAGCACCACTCACCCAGTCCTGTAAAGAGCAGCACAACGCTCGCTGAGGTCGCATGAAAACAGCTGCTTAGGCTCTGTTTGGACCTTACCTAAAGACCTGTCTAATCGATCCCGTTTTCTTCCAAGTGGACTGAAGCTATGTGTAGAAAAAATTAGACTATCCACTGCCTTTAAACTGATTTTTAAGCTCCAGACTATTTGAAGGAGAAGATGTCCACTGTACATTTAATTGAGAAAGATGTATGCAAATATCACTAGTTACATTTTGCAGCATTAAAAGGACACACAACTGAAGAGCCGGAGAGGTTGTTTCTCCTTGCTGAAAGCCAGCTTCAGACACAGAAGCCTTAGAAGGAATCAAACTTTTTATAACCCCTCAGCAAGACAAAAGATTCTTCTCTAACTTCTCTATGTTAAATGATTAAACTACAGTAAGCAGAACCTGCAGTTTTTTCCAGCTGACTGTGTCCTTTTAACGTACAAATTGTAATCCAAACCTTATGCAGAACTAGATCTTCCAATTATTGATGGCAGTTGATTGTTTTTAAGTAGTATTTGTTCAAATGTTTTTATCACACACTAGTCCAGGTACAAGCAGGCTCTAAGGGAGTGACTGTAAATGATGTGGACTTTCAAGCACCTATCATTCCGACCAACCACTCATGTTTTTCTTCTTCTATGCATGCATTCACAAAAGCAACCAACTACTTTCAACATTTTATTAAATGGGTGTTTCATACAGACAGTAACATTGTCCAGATCGACATCTCTGAGAGCGCTTCCGTTAACGTTTACAGAAAACTTTACAGATACTTGACTAGTTTGTGTGAACCCAAACGGTTTACAAAACACATCCAAACCCCACAAAACGTTCCCAGGAATAGAGCAAAAGTCAAAGATGGCATTTAATACATAGTAAGAGTCAAAAAGAAAACTTTTTACAACACATTGCCTCCATGCTAAGCCAGTCTGCACAAAAGAGGTTAGAGGAAGTAACAGTCTGGAGCTGCTTTATGCTATGTCCCTGCATTTTTCTGATATACTTAAATTTCCTCGGAAGCTTACATGTGTACACCACTTGGACAGTTTTCCACATTTTAGAGTAAAACTTCACAGGAGTTTACGGAAACAAGGACACGTTTAGGGACAGCACTAATGGAGACCAATTTCTTTTGCTGGCTACCTTCCCAAGGAATTTTCTTGTTTGTGTTTGGTTTGTTGTTTTTTTTTGCCAAATGGACCCAACTTAATTTCTGCAGTGAGAGATGGAAGAAGGTAGCAGTGGGAAGAGCTTTCTCCTTCTCGGAAATGAACTCCAGCCTTTCTTTTCAGAACAAAGAACTAGCTCCTCTGCATTAGGCCCTGCCTTCTCTCATCTTTGTAACTTTAAAGACTAGTCATTTCATTGGCTAGCACTGTGCCTTTTCACAAAGTGCAACCACTAGTGCTTTCCCAGAGAAAGTTACACATTGTTGAGCAAAAAATGCAGGCAGCTCCATGGCAAAACATGGCATTACAACAGTTTCAGAAGGTCACATCTGCTAATATGCCACACGTACCCCTTGGTCTAGTCCTATAAATAGTTAGGTATATTTACACAATTGACACAGCCTGCGTTCAAACAAAGTCTATTGTGTTGTCCACTCTCTAGCTACTCTGATTTATGAAATCGTGCAGCATTCAAAGAATGGATCTATAACTATAATGACTAGAAATTGAAAAATAGCCATGCAATTGTCCACGTTCCAGAAACGCCTCTAATTTGGCTGCTGCAAACCCCCTGAAATGTCCGTAACTTAGAGCCAACTAAATTCTTCTGTGAAAATTGTGTGAGTTTCCAGTGCAAAATTAACGAAAGGTATGAAAAATGGTAAACAGCTTCTGAAGTGCTGCTTCTTTGTGTCTTGAAGACGAGTAATACTGCAACATTACGTTGAGGCTGCTAAGGTACTCCCCTTCTATCTTCCCAAACTGGCGACTACTCTTCACAGGATAGTATCAAAATACACACACACTTTAAAGTTAAAAGAAATACTTTAAATTCTTAAAAACTACATTCAAGCTTTGCTCACATTACAACAGTTATCCAGCTACAGATCACAGTATAAGATTTAAAAAGACGAAGCAAACCCTTTTTTTTTTTAAAGTATTTGACAAGACTCTCGAGATACCTTAATAAGCTGGGCCAGAGGAATCGGTGCGGAAGAGTCATCAATCTGTTCAGAAAAAATTAAACACACGTTCAAGTTCTACAATCAAAACATAGCAATAGTTAACCTCTACTGTAGCCTGAAAGTCTGCACTATATCCTCTGAGTGTCACGGAAAGAGGCATTTCCAACCTAGTGTAATTTGTATTTGTTCCAAACAAAGTCCAAACCTATGACAGCTTAAGAGTGCCTATGTGGTTAATGAGGAGAAACAACAATAACCAAACCTGCTGGAGATCAACTTACTGCTCCAGAGTATCTCAGAGAGGGACCCTTGTCTAATGTTTACAACTGCTTAGAAGTCAAAGGGCTAAGGAAGCTGCCAATTCTCAGCAAAAAAAAGGATTTGAAAAAAAATTTAAGTTTATTTGAGAAGGAAGCATCACTACAGGAAACTTATTTTCAGGGTAGTTTGGAAATTAATCAGTGCACGTCTCCTCACTTACAAATGCACATGGTTATGCTTTTTATGAACGCAGTCTAGTTGCCGGTGAAAATGAAGCACAGGCAGATCAGCCCTGAAACACGAACTCTGCCCCTCCTGTCAGTAAGTTTAGAAACGCCAAACTCACCATACCCCACAAAACCCCAATAAAAATGCCAACCCAAAACATCAGCCATAGCAGTAACCCACCACTTTGTCTAGAAAAAAAAGAAACTGCTCAAAGTATTGAAATAAAGGTGTTTACCACGACAGAGTAGCCTATAAAAACTGATTTCTTGTATTTTATTAGACCACAGGCCATACTCTCCAAATTGGTTATGGAACTGTGAGAATTTAATATTATTCTCCTTGCTACCAGTCCAAAAGCAATTTCTAAGGATGATGAAAACATGGACTCAGAGCACAATCCTGTCATTTTTTTCTCCATTGCAGCCACACTCCTCCCTCCCTGCTGCCTACTGGAACAGCTTGCAGGAATGAAGTCCTCAGGCCACGGGGTAGTAATGGACTGCAGTGTCTAGTGAGAACTAATACCGAAGGGCAGTTTTGCCACAAGTGAAAAGGGTAACTCTTCTCTTGTTCCTTTTCCAGCATATTGAATTACATTGTGCCACCAACAGCACTTCAGCTTACACTAGTAAAACATTATCAGAAAGACACCGGAATCACTGCTTACGATGTCTGAAGTGGTTCAAAAACATGGAAAAAATTTCACCATGTAAACTGAACAGCTCCGCATGCCACTCTTCTTTACTTGTGGGAAAACAGGCCTATGTTCTCTCCTGGCAGGCACAACCACTGTCACGTGGTGCTTTTTCAGCAGCAAACAAGAAATGAGGAAAGCTCTCGACTGGAGTCTAGCATTAAACAGTCTAATATTGACCAGTAACTGAAACAGAGCAGTTAATCAACTATTAATTAGTTCTTCTGGTTTTTAGGAAGAGGTTATTATATGGCCTGCAGGCAACAGTCTCATTTCTTAACGGAGGTGATAGCACTCCTTTCTACTAAACAGCTATCAAAAGCAGCAAATAGATAATTAATGTACTATTTAGTACGTTTGCCCAACGGCCACCTTCCAATCAGCCGACATTCTTGTGTCTTTTTTTTTTCCCTTTAAATGTCTACTGGAGTATTTCCTGCCAGCCCCTCCAGTCAGTCAAGTAGAAACAACATCTCCATGAAACGTGTATACAGCCCTAAGGTAATACTGCAGAAGAACTGGGGGGGAAAAAACCCCACACACCAAAAACTAAACCCAAAACCCCAGACTCGACAGTCAATGTATTAACTCCCATTTCAAACAGAAGACTAAACAGAAACTAACACAAAGCAAGTGGGAAAGGGGACAGAACAGAGGACGAAAAGGTTAATTTCACTGCTGGGGTGCTACATTTAAATTACAGTGGTTTCCTAAAACCCGACAGCTTGGCTAAACTACAAATTCAGCCAGGAAGGATCCCAGTTGTGCTCAACAGCGCTAAAACGATGGGCACGACTCTCTGCATTTCTGCAGCCTCTAAGGACAAATACCAACTAGAGATCCTTGCAGCTACTGACATAGTAATGCTAAACCAAAAAGGATCCCCTTTCTTGCCTTGGCTCTAGTAACAGTAGGCCAGCAGCACAAATTTGGAAGTGTACAACAACAACAGCTAACATAACAGCAAGACAATGAAGGAAGAGTTAAAGTATCAGCTTTTGTGCAGCCTTTTTAAAAATATCTTAACTAAACTTCATTTTGCTGCCTTACTGTTCAACAATAATTGGCAAGCTTTCCAGTGGTTTATTCCCACCACAGTAAGATCCAGGTTCTGCTTTGAAATACCTACAGAAATACGTGTATTAAAAAACCAACCAAACAAAACAAACCCCCCACCCTTCAGACCAAGACCTGAGCTAGCTTTAAGAATAAAGCTCATTGTGCCTCCAAGCCTAGAAGCACCTGAGACTGCCGTGCTTTGACAGTGAGAGAGAGAGAGAGGACTTGTAAAGAGAGATGCAAGGCTTCCACCCTCCCTGTGGCTACCCACAACCCATGTCAGGTACAGTCAGAGCAAACAAGAAGGGAATGTTTTTGCCTGGTCTTTCATTTACTTTAATTAGTTCTAACAAACACTAAGTCTTCCCTCCCACTCCAGGAGTCTTCCTTTTTCTGTGTTTTTTTGGTTTGGGTTTTTTTTTTTTTTTTTTTTTGAGACATCTATGTTAGCTTATGGTAAGATGCTACTTAGAAAGGTAACACAGACATGCCAGGGAGCACACGAGGCTAATGTTTATAACAATAACAATAACAACAACAACAACAACAACAACAACAATAATAATAATGTTTGAACATGAGAGTTGTGTTTATACACATGCTAGTAAGCAAAGAGGAAAACAACTGTTTTCAGGAAATAAAACCCCATCAGAATTAGACCAAATACTCTAAACGTGGTTTACATAAATGCATTACTTTAACTGCTAGGGTCACTGGGCCAGTTAAACTAACTCAAAATCACAATGAGAGGCATTCATGTCCAAAAAGGAATTTGAACCAATCAGTGATAGAATTATGGATGTCAGATTTAGACGTAGTGGTTTTAGACCTACCCACAAAAAGTTTTCAATTTTAAGTTGATTGCCTACCATTCCACGAGCATCAGAGGCTGTATTCTTCACACAACACAGACCCAGAGTTCATGAATTTCTAGATTAAGTTACCCTAACACCTTATCAAGTGATCAGATCCAATGATCCAGGGTTAGTGTAATGCCTCACACCGTTCCAGTGAAGAAAAAGCAGAATGTGAAAATGGCAAAAAATACACTCCAAACACCTTTTATTGCAAGAAACAAAAAGCACACAACAACCTATACAAACATCCAGATTACTAGCTGTCGACAGACAGCTGTAGAACATGGCACCATGTTCAACTGTGCAAACCTTGAGCCTACACGATCTAAAAATTATCATACGTTACCTGCACAGTACACAGTCATTCAGGAAATATTCTGGCATATTCAATGTGAAACACAATGCATTACTAGGCACAAAGACCAAGATTCACATTAGAACTGTGCAAACGATGGCATGACTCAGTTATTACTATGCTGAATCCAATACATGGTATTCACAACATATACTATGGTTTACTGGAAAAGATATTAAGTTAATGTTTGGAAAATTAATACAAGGCTACATTGTTGAGAATTAAGTGCAGTGTGGAGAAAAAAGTCTGAGATGGTGTTTTTACATACTGCTTTTGGTGTTCCACTCACTGGCTCAGTTCGACTTCTAGAAGAAGAAATCAAGGAGATGAGAACTTAAAGCACTTGTACCCAACATCAAGCAGTGAAAACACGTTATAAAACCTGAACATCAAAACATTATGTTCTGATAGGCTAGTGAATGGGGAAATTTCTTCCTATACATAAACTCGTCTCTCTCTTTTGATAACATTCAATGCATTAAACACCACCCCCCCACCCCCCAAATCCCACGTCTACTTTGTCTGAAATCACTCGAAGACTTAGAGATCGAGAACACAACAGTGCAAGAGGAAGTCTTCAGACATTTTGTCTCTGCTGCGTTAAGTTTTGTGTTCTTAAATGCTCAACCCTCAAGATAATGAAGGTAACTTTAGCCAATCCCTATATCCCGCCCTAGTCTTACAAATAGCTACCAGAGAGAGTACTTTAGTTTCTAAGAAAGAACAGCGGTAGTCGAGACCCTTTGAAGCGCTAATTTACTTAAGAGAAAAAAATCAGTCATCTGACAAAGAAATAACAACAGTGTCAGCAGCACAGTCTTCAGAACAGTGTTTCTTTGTGGCAGCCCAAGCACTGTGTTCAGATATCTACCGTACTTAGCCATGAAAGTGCCAAAATACTACATGGGTTACATATGCTACATTGACTAAAAATAGTAGTAGACATGTCACCTGAAAGCAGTTCCTAGGGTTTTGTGTGCTTTAGGAGCCCTGTGACAAAAAAAAAAAAAAAAAAAGGTCTTAATTGCCAGAATTTGCTTTAAGAAAATCTTGAAAATGCTACAATATCTTAGGAAATACTTATTACATTTGAAACCTTGCTGAGCTTCCACATACTCCTTGATCTGTATCTGCATGCTGCTCATCAGGAATCAGACATGCAACCACTGATATCGTTAACAAACCATTCACACATCATCCAAAGTGTCCCATGAGCAGAGGCAATTCAAAGGCTGCTGTGGAACTGATGTCCAAATAGAAAGGCTCATGCTTCCTGCCACTGCTAGACCACCACCGGGCTCGCAGTTAGAGCCATGTACCTCCTGAAGATGAGCAAGTTCGAGGAGATACTTTAGATTGCCACACAAGGGTTTCTTCATCCACTGACCCTGAAGAACATACTCCAAGGCGAGTAACGCATTTTGAAGGCCTCTCCACCATTACAACACACATTCATCATTCCCAAACGTTAACCACTCTACCAGTTGTTTCTGCAATGTTTCCAGCTGAAGGAATAGAAAGCTAATCTGCCTGGTTAATTTTCAACGTTAGAACAGCAGTGCCATTCCTTCCTTACCCCCACATCCAGCTACTTCTTTGATCTTTGAGGCTAGCAGCACCTATCCTCTCGTTTTAGGGCAGCGTTACAATAGCAGGAGAGGGTGACATCCAACCAGTAAGGGAGGATGCACTGACAAGACAGCACTAAGCATCCGTATTTCGATTAACCCCCCCCAAACAAGGCCACGTTTATAAGCACAACGCTATGGCGTCCCGAATTACTAGGCAGTGCCTGAAAGCACTGCAGCAGCTACTGCAGTAATATGCCCAAAGTTTACATGCAGAGCCACATAAAATCAGGGGTTTTTGCTTGCAAATGCTTCATGGGCACCAGCACGCTGCTGCAGTGTTTCTTCAAGACACACTGTAACTCATCAGTCTACTTGATTTATGAGAACCAACGTTAGAAAGACATGGCAAAACCACACGCTAATAATAGCTACTGATTGTGGTGGAGAGGCGTACCTTTAAGGCGGCTGGAAAACATGGCCATTCAAACAATGCTAATGTAGCTGATACAGAACGGGACTGTATGAATACATACATGACATGCATTTGAAGAGCTGTAATTTTAATCAGTACACCCGATTCTCTGTCCTCCGTAAATCTTAGGAACACAGAATTAAAACCTGGAGCACAGATACCAGCTTAGGGTAAAAACAGACAAAGAAAGACAACCAGTAACATTTAGGAACGTGCGGAACTGCTTACTGAGTTTCAAGTTTGGAAAGGATTAACTGTTCCTTCATCGTGCTCGCACAAAAGGCAATACACTTTAGGATATTGTTGTTCTTCTCTTGCCTGAAACAGGCACTGTCTTTAGGAAACGAATAGGAATCACTTGTGAATGGAAATTCTTGTTTGCCTGGCTGGCCAGCTGGCAACCCTTGGTCTTTCCTCTATAGCTAGTATGCAGAACCCCCAGATTTGGGGCGTAAGAATACCTGCCATATCCCGCCCCCCTCCCCCAAATGCAAGAAATAGTTAAACACTCAGAATCAGACTCTTCTGAGACGGGAACAAATTACAAGTTTACACTACAGTGCGTATCTCTCTTTACTATAAAAGCAATAAAAGCAAACACATATAATAAGGAATCTCTCCACCTAGAGGGAACAGGATCTACAACTTGGATCTCAGAACAGTCAACCCCAGGAACAAACCCCACAGAATCATCTTACAAGTTACCATTGTTGGAGTTCGAACCCCGTGCCCCAGCAGGCCAAAAAATGTAAGTCTACTTTGGGACAGATGCGCTAAAATCTACCCCCTGACAACAAAACTTAACAGCAGCTTTAACAAGAAAGATACAAGCGGAATGCCTCTGTAAACTAGTATCTGTAAAAAAAGTCAACACACTGAAACCCCTAACAAAGAATACAATGCTTTATGGATACTTACAGAACAAAGGTTTTGCTGGTAGCTTTAACTCCTCCCACAGGGATTCTTCTAACAATTACCGATGAGTTCTTAGGAATCAGGGCATGATCATCTGTGTATTCTGAAAACAACATAAAGACAGACATAAACCAACATAAATTCAGGTTTGAGAATCAAACACAAGCAGCAAAATCTCCCTCATTTTTTAAAATAGTTTGAATGCCAACAGCAAAATGGTCTCAAAGGTCACTAAAGGAGAGTCTGCTAATGCACGAGGTTCTTTCCTCATCTAGCTTAGGTTGCTTTGGCTTCCGTTAGGCTACAAAACCAATAGACCTCTGGAGAAAAACAAACCACAGCAAAGTCTCACCTGCATAAACCAGATTCTAAAGCCTGCCTAGCTTGCCCTGCAGCAAACCAGGCACTTAGCTAAAGCACGAAAACTCTGCGCCGTCGCTTTCATAGCTCTTAACTGAAAACGCTTCACCTGTGCTGCTAGTGCTCCAGACTGACAGAACACAGAAGAGAGCCTGCCATGGCTGCCTATTTCTTGGGGCTTAATCCATCAACAACCACACTTCTCAGCTGCTCAGTGCTTTGCATTTCAATGGAAACAGCACTGACGCCCAGACAAACAATGGTAGATCACGCCAGCTGCAGTTCTGGAAGCCGAAAGCAGCTGTTTCTACCTGCTGAACGGAGTCATACGGAGTATTCCTTCTGGTCCAGACCACAAATCACCAGATTAAGACCAGTCCAGAGTCTCATGTTTGTTCTGTTTGGGTTTTAATTTTGCCTGATAAGCAGAATAGCACATTCTCCAAGTGTTTGGAGTCAGAATGTTACAGGGCAGGCAAGAGTACTCAAGAAACCTGAGTTCTGGAGTTTGCAGTTCTTCCACTATATTGTGAGAACATCTATTGTAAAAGACAGGTCAAGAAATCCAGATCAAATTAAAAGGAGGCAAGTTTAAATGCATCATTCTCGAGTATAGGCTTTTTGAAGGGAATTCTGCCTTTATAGAACTTGCCTCTGCAGTAAGCATGGAAGAGGACACCCCCCCACACCCCCCCGCACCTTTTAAAATAGGTCCCAACCATCCATTTTGCCTCCCCAGCATCTTAAAGAGAGTCCATCACATCAGTTTTTTCCACTGGTATTTAAAATCCTGTTTCCTTTTAGCTTACATTAGCATTGCTTCTATTACTAGATTGCCATGATGAAAAGTAACAATTACTGAACTGTAAAAGCTTAGAGTGCTCGGCAAAATCTGAACAAGTAGGCCACCTTCACTCAAGGTTCACTTTGTTCTTTCCACGATCATTTCAGCCTTTAGTCAGGACTCCTGCACAGGCAATGTTATAAAAAAAACCCCACTACTTTATGTCCACGTGCAAGAATGCCAAACATCCCATTTAGGCAGAATATCCGGGTCTAGTGTTTCCCTTTATCTTCTGAAGGTGAGTTTAAGCATCTACATCTGCTTAACAAAAACTGAAATTCACGGTCACGCAGAGAAACCAGAAATTGGGCATACATATACATGGCACTGAAATGTATTCTCTAGCTTTGCTCTGAAAACCACTGGGGGATTTTTGCCTTTTCACATGGAAAACACCCTTAGGAAAGCTTCAATAAGCATCAGTGTCACTCATATACGCAGTGTAAGATTTTATACTCATTTTACAACGGCCAAAGGGCAACACAACCTGCCTAGAGGAGGATCTTGTCACTGTCAAACAAGAGGGATGCTCTTTAAAGCAGGGAAGAGACTCCTGCTTTAACTTCACCTTTAGGCAACACCACATTTAACAGAACCTAGTGAGGCAGATACTTTTCCTTCAGTGGATTCTGATTACGTATGAAAACAAAGCAACAGACTTTGTAAAACTGGTATTATGGATATAGAGTAACACTTTGGGGGGGGAACATACTTACGAGCATAAGTTTTTGTTCTAAAACTTTATAACAGAATGCTATATGACTTGATAACAGTTTCTGCTATAACAGAATCCACATGTTTGGCCTATTTCGAAACATTTCTCCTTCTGGTGATAATAATTGGTCTCCATCACAGTTTATTACCATCCACCATTCTGGTTTTAAGGCTCTGTTTGACACAGACCCAGCTATTACAGGAGTGACGTCAGCCAGTTGGCCATTCAGCCCGCTAGCATTTGTGAAGCTGAAAGGACATCAGCATCTGAAGACAAAATTCAGAGACCCTCTGCAGCAAAGCCCTTCAAGCCAATTAAACACTGTTCAAAAGCTCCTGACAATTGTATTCAATGCTACTAGAGAAATTCAAGACTTCTGAAACATATCACTACCTACGCATGTCATGCAATCCAATGGCATCCCTAAGACCCCTAACATTGTGCTGTGAAGTCTCTTCGCAACCATTCTCCTGAAAATAGTTTTAATGTCTGTAGATACACAGCGAGCTTTCGGTCCGACCACTCTAAAGGCTAGGGCTGAAGTTACGGTCCCCACAGCATACATATTATCCTGTTTAAGCTTTAATACATCACACAGGAAGAGGAAAAAACCACCTGTACACATTTTAAAGAAAAGACGGTTGTAAGAGTGTCACAGAACCAGAGGAAAAAGACAAGAAATTTCATGTTTAGGGAATGAAAACACTTGACAAGTCTTTTTGTTTCCGAAAAGTCACAACCCAAGGTATTTAATCCCATTCAAACTCACCAAGATGGCAGACTACCAAACTGAAATGTCATACTAAGTAATACAAAACCATTATCACCTCCGAGAATCAAGCACCATTTACTAGATTTAAAAGAATATATGCCTTCTCTAAGAACATTTCTTATGTATATTGACCATAAATGTTCTGCCATAAAACTTCAGTACTGCCCTGATGTGGTTAACACGTAGTAGCAGGAGAAAAAGACACGGGTAGAAAGGGATGATGAAAATGATGCTCAGTAGCATCTGAATGGCAATGTCTTTGGTGTAGAAAAGAAGGTATATTAACAAGAAATTCCAAAGCATAATTTAGATACAGAGAACACTCATGGGCAAGTGTCCTCAAGGCTTTAAAGGCTCTGTATAGCTTATAACTCACAGATTCACTCTTGATCCAAAACGTGGCAGGGAGCAGTTTCTGTAACAGCCACAAAACCAGTTTTCCAATGTAGTGGAGTAAAACAAGTCGAAGACAAAATTAAGTCACCAAACCCACTTTTTGTCTTCCAATTAGCCATCTGTTCCATTTCTATCACTTTCAGCTTCCTCCACCAGATTTCAAAGAAATCTGGCAAGTTTGTTATTACAAGTTATCCTCCCACATTTCCTTATCATTCTACCTAGAAGAATTCCAGGAAACCAAAACGTTTGTAAGCACTACATGTCGCACATCAAGCACACATTCTTCGCCGCCTAGCTCCGCCTCTAAAACACAGATCTGAAGGTTGTTGTCAGAACAGCAACTACGAAAGAACAGCAACTATGAAAGAACAGCTCTGTGAGGCCCCCAACACAAGTCACAGCTACCGATCGTGGCCGAATCGCATTATGGCTTCCCGGCCCACTTAAACCCCGGTGCCGCTTGCCCTCCTGGTCCCCCTGCACGCCGGCGGGATGGGTCCCAGGCTGAGACACGCTACGTGGGGACGAGCCACAAAGTGTGGGTCCCGCAGGCCACGGCTGCCGTGGGGCCATCTGCGACGATGCCAGCCGCACGGTCCCCAAGGCCCCACGCCCGGTGCCTCCACGCACCTTCTTTGGTCTGGGCGTTGGTGATCTGCAGGTCGCAGTTGGCCGCCTTCAGCTTTTCACGGCCCATGATCCGGCGCTTGAGGTCGCACAGGGAGATGTGGAGGCCGCCAAAGGTGACTGTGTCATAGCTCAACTTGGAGAAGAACTTGTAGTGGACACAAGACATGGTCAGGGCCAGGCGGTGCCCGCTCCGCGACGGCGTCTACCACGGCAGATGGCGTTGCGACCTCTGCGCCCGTTAGGGCCCACGGCGGCTCGGGGAAGGGCCCACCGAGGGGGTCGGAGCAAGCAACACAGGCTGAGCTTGAGCTCCTCCTCGCAGCATAGGCAGACAACAGGGAGAGGACCCTGCAGCCCCCGGCTTGTCCTCCGCTCCCTCCCTCGCACACAGCGCTTCCAGGCCTGACCGCTCGCTATGGCGACGCCGGAGCCCCTGCCTCAACATTCCGCAGAGGGGTTTCCCAGCACAACTGCACGGGGCGTGGCTAGCACATCACTGCGCATGCACAATGGCACACCGCGCCCACCCACACCCCCCTCCTCATGCGACCCAGCGCATTATGACTAAAGGCCCACCTAACATGATCGAGGCGGCCCCGCCATCTTCTTCCTAACGCCAAGCACCCCGAGGGGAGAGCTATCACCGGTCGGCGTCACCGCCTGTCAGCCCCGGGCCTGTCACTGCCCCAGCCCGCTGGTGTCCCTGCTGTCCCCCGGCCTGTCACCGCCTGGTGTCCTGTAACCCCCCAGGCCTGTCACCGCCTGGTCTCCCTCCTGTCACCCCCCAGGCTGTCACCACCCGCTGTCCCCTCCTCTCAGCAGCCAGCCAGGGCAAGACAGCCTGGGGGAGATGCAGCGGGCTTTGCCCTGTGGCGCTCGGCTGCCCACGCCGCAGGGCCAGCGAAGGGAGGGGACATCTCTGGGTGTTTGAGCGGATCTTGGTGCATTTAGGGCAAGTTCAGTCAAAGAAGCCAGTGACCATTTAAGTTTGCTGCCATAAACCAATGTACTTCCCAACCGTGGCCCAACCACAGTTGCTTGAACGCTGGAGACGAGGACTAAAGAGTAAGGAACAAACCATTAGCGTTAGGAGGTGCCCCAGGACAATACTTCTTGCTTTCTCAATCATCACAGCTGCTGCTGCCACAGCCCTAGCGGTGGAATATGGAGTATACGTATTCTTTCCGTCATTCGGCCATAGCCACAGTCCAAACTACAGCAGCAAAGGCAAATAAGCCCAACTGTTGCATATGCACTAAAAGCCCATGCTGTACCAGAAATCAACTCTCCTAGGCATCAGTCCCACTGAATTCTCAGTGGTACAAGGATGGGCATCTACGTTACGAATTTTCCCTGAAGAAAGGAAGCATACCGCCCTTCCGCCAAGAAGGGTTTGTCGCTGGATCTGTTCCATAGATCTGTTCCTATGCCTAAAGGCTATTGGTATTCCCCCACAGATTCTTCCAAAACCTTACTATATACCACATCCAGTGAGTGTGGAAGGGAGATGCTGCAGAAGCCCTTACAGAAATCCTATTGCAATAAGCCATCACGCTGTAGAGTTCTTCCTGGAGGGAGTTTATCAGGCCCTGCAGACTCTGAGACAATGTGGATATTCGCAGATAGAGTAACTTGGTATTTGGCAGGAAGCCATAATGTTAAAAGTTTGGTTGTCGCTACAGGCCGATAGGCTCAGAGTCATCTACCCTGCGTCTGAACCTTACAGCATTACCTATCAACCAAATCCGGCACAGGCTAACCCTTTAACAGGAAATAATTTACACGATTCAGATTTATTTGAAGATTCTACTACCCTATTTGCACAACGACCAGAGCAATATTAGATAGGTGGAGAAAGGGCATTCGAGGATTTACCCTCAACCTGAGCTGAAAAGTGTATTCTAAGTGCATTAACACCCCTTGCACAGGTTAGAACCAGTATCTCTTCTGCCTCTGTAGCTCCTGGCTACTGCTATCTAGGGGAAAAAGTGTTACAGCCCTCTGATAGAACGTGGCACCGAGTTCCACCGATCTGTAACAGCTTTTATCCCACGGTTAGGGGGTGCAGAACTAGAAAGAGCTACTGCAAATGCATCAAGAGAATTAGAAAAAGCCACTAATGAAAGCGCAGGTAGTATTACAGCCCTACAGGAAGAAAGCAAATTATTATCACCAGTGGTAACATAGACTCGATTAGCCCTAGACCACCTTTTAGAAGTCCAGGACAGAGTATGTGCATTATTGCCTAACAGCTGCTGGAGTTTTATGTAAATCAAGACCAGAAAACGGAAACTGACAGAAACAAGATAAAGACTCTTTTAAAAATATTACATGAAGTAAGGCAGGGATCTCCCCTAAATCTATTTGGGTGGCTAACCTCTTGGCTCCCAGGCTTAGGTGGAGGACTGTGAACTAAAAGGATTTGGGTTGTGTATCCACTCTCCTGTTTTGCTTTGTAATTATACATGTGTGTTTACACTGTTGTGTTACCTTATGAACTCGACTTACGACTTAATGAATAGTGTAGTGTGTCCCTGATGGTCAAAAGAAAAGGAGGGACTGTTAGGGAAATCTCATTCCCTAACTATTGTACAAAATAGTCTTTAGAGTATGAAATTGTATGACCTTTCTTAAGATGTATCTAGTCGACATTGTGTACTGCACAGCCATGGTTCCGTCAGCATGACTGAAGGACCCCAGCTCATTGCGTGGAGGAGAAGGAGAGCCCCCACCCTGAAGAAGAAAGGGTATCCCTGGACTGCCCAGATGACGCCAGCATCCCAGCCCCTCCGACACCTCTGGGAAACCCTCCCATGATCTGGCATCAGAGATAAGGAACTGCAGCGAGACCGACTTCAGCGATGTCTCGATTGAGGAAGAAGCAGGTGGATGATGATGCGATAGATTTAGAGTTGCTTTGCAAAACAACAGTATATGGGTGTGTTCAGTAGCCATTGGTCAAATCATGTTGTACCTGAATTCTTGAAATAGCATAAGAACCAGGTGTAAAACCACATTCGGGGTGCCCCAATTTGACTGGGACACCTCATGTGCATGAATTGAGAATGCCTCTTGCAATTCTAAACTTTGTGTCCTAGCCTCTCTCCTCGGACGGCACGGGCCAGTTGCAAACTTTTCGTGACAACATCCCTCTCCCCATTCTGACAATTATCCTCCAAGGCCAAGAATTGCCCCTGGGGTTGGCCCAGAAGCCCACCGTTCAGCAGTGGACCCTTTACCTCCATCATCGCGCTGTCCTCCCAGGAAATGATTGTTCACAAAGGGCTCCCACTGAAACCATACCTCAAATAGGACTGCCGCAAGAATATGAGAGCGATGCACCATCCTCTCCTATGCAAGACGCTCCCTCTTTCGACCCCAGTCATACTTTCAGAGTGTGGTTTACAGACAGAAGTGCCCACTTGAAAAATGGTCTTTGGTTCGGTAAAGCCACAGCCATTTCTGCGGATGGAAAAGCAGAGTTAACTGAGGAAATAAAAGGTTCCGCCCAATGAGCTGAGTCCCCGGCCATCACCCGAGCCTTTGAAGCTGGAGCCAGCACAGTTTATACTGACTCCGACGCTGTATGGGCTGGAGCCACCCAGTGCCTTGGGAATGGGCAAGAGCTGCTGCACTCCCTTCAGAGAAGATGCAGGCAGGGATACATCTCTGCTTGTGCCTTGCCTGGGAGAACCAGGATAACAGCAGTGGCCTGGAGCCTAACCTGGTATTTGGGCCCTGCGTTGCTGCTGTCCAAGTACTTAAGAAAGGCGATTAACAATTGAACTTGTGACCGGTAACCCCTGCTCCTGACTCCTGGTAATATGGTTAGCATAACGAAGGCCATTTCATGAGGCAAACGGCCATGCTCTGTGACCGTGCTGGTCACCTAGCAGTCCCCCTTCCCCTCCTCAACAGGCCCTGAAGGTCCTGTGCACCAGGCAGACTTCTTCTCCCCCTCCCTATCTGCCTCAAGGTGCCTGGGCGCCAGGCTGACTTCTTCCTTCCTTACGGGCCTTGAAGGTCCCAGGCACCCGGCCAACCAGGTTGTGATGACCCCGTCACAACCCAGGGAGGCGCAGCAGCACACAGAGCACCATCTAGAAAATCAAGCAGCACTTCTTCCCTCTTCTCCTCCAAGGGCTAATTTGTGGAGGAAATGACAAATGCCCCCTTCCCCTCCTGTGGGGCAGAGGTTTTCTGCCTTGATACAACACATAAAATTCTACGGGAATGGCGTGAACCTCACCGAGTTGCCTGGCTCTTCCACCTGCCCTACACACCCAAAACTAACAGTGCTTAAATAACAATGCTTTAATAATGGGCAGGTACCCACCAGATGCCCAGTGGCATGAGCTCATTCTCCTGCTCTCTCCAACCCACAAACCCTTTAAAACCCCCAATGGCAGCCTGTCGTTTTTCCCACGCTGACATGAGAAAAGGGCATATGGCAACCCATTTCTAAACGGGGAATCCCTTTCTCTATCACTGACTCTATCACTGAGTCCCAGGCACCCAACCAACCAGCTTGTGATCATCCCGTGACAGAGAATTAAGAGGAGGACAAACAGGAGGAGAAGAAAAAGAAGGAAGACAAACAGGATGAAGCAGAGGACGGCAGAAGGAGGACGAAGGGGATGAAGAGGGTGAGGAACATAGAAAGACAATGAGAACAAGGAGGAAGAAGAGAAAGAAAAGAAGGAAGAGGAAGCACATGAGGAGGAGGAAGAGGAGGGGAAAGAAGAGGTGGAGGAGGAACACAAGGAACACTCAGAAGAGGAACAGGTGGCACAAGAGGTGACACAAGAGCAGGAGGAAGAATAGGAAGAGAAAAGGATGAGCCGGAGGAGGAACCAAAGACAGAAGAACATGCTATAGAAAAGGAGGAGGGGACAAACATGATAAGGAAGTTAAAAAAGGAGGAGAAAAAGGAGGAGGAGGAGGAGGAGGAGGTAGAGGGGCAGCAGGAGGAGAAGGAGGAGGGAAAAGGAGAAGGAGAATGAAGAGGAACGCGAATATGAGGAGGAGGAAGACGAAAAAAAAGAAGGGGAGGATGACATACGGGGTGAAAAGGAACAGAACAAAGAGGAGGCGGTGGAGGAGGAGGTGGAGAAAGACAAGAAGGAGGAGGAGAAACAAGAAGAGGATGAGCAAGAGGATGAATAGGAGAATAAAGACGACTAACAGGAGAAGAAGGATTAGGATGAAGTTGTGGAGGAGGAGTGGGAGGAAGGGGGAGGAAGGGGAGGAGGATGAGGACAACTACAGCAAGAACAAGCAGTAGGAGAGACAGAAGGAGGATAGGAAGGCTAAAAGAATGACAATGAAGAGGAGTAGGAACAGGAGGTGGAGGAAGATGATCAGGAAGAGGAAGAGGGGGAGGAGAAGAGGAAGCACTGCAAGCTAAACGCTCCAAGGCGCACACACAGCAATGTACAAGGGCATGCAGTGAAAGGACAAGGGGTAATGGCTTTAAGCTGAAAGAAGGTAGATTTAGATTAGCTATTAGGAAGAAATTCTTTACCATGAGGGTGGTGAGACACTGAACCAGGTTTCCCAGAGAAGTTGTGGATGCCCCAACCCTCGACATGTTCAAGGCCAGGTTGGACGGGGCTTTGAGCAACCTGGTCTAGGGGAAGGTGTCTCTGCCCATGGCAGGGGGTTGGAGCTAGATGATCTCAAGGTCCCTTCCAACCTAAAGCATTCTATGATTCTCTGATTCTATGAAATGACAAATAAACATACCTGGGAACAAGTCCCCATGGGCACCTTTTTTCTCCTTTTTCCCTTCCAGGTGACGCTGGTCAAGCCCAGGCACCTGCAGCCACTCGCTCTACACAAGTCCCCTGATGCTGGATAGCCGACACACGTTTAATAAAACAAGGTACCCCCAGAGGTTTTGTCTGTTCACCTTGAGCTGGGGAGAAGGTGTGTATGTGCGTGAGGACAACCTGCGTTATCCCTTTAATTTTTATACCTCAGCAAAAACACTGCAAGATTTGGACTGCAGGAGAGCACTGAAATCAAAGGGTGAGTGACCAAGAAGGCTCCAACCACACATTTCCACCCGACTGCCTTAAACAAAACAGAGTTTGGATCCTGATTGCTCACTGCGGCCTGGAATAGTCCCATGCCTCATGTGAAAACTCCTGCGTGCGTGGCTGAGGACAGACACAATCCACACAGAGAGCGATCGGAGCTCAACCCTGCACTTTCTTTGGTCCTATGGCTGGCAACAAAAAGGGGTTTTAGCTAGTGTGTACGTCTGCTGCCGTCTTTCGTGATCCAACACATGAACTGCAAGACAAGAAAAGTGCAAGCAAATCCATTCAGCCAAACCTCTGAATAGTTACGCTGACCTTTACTTAGCTATATATTTTCTCTTCCTTTGATATATAACTAAACACATTCCCTCCTACCCACAGTCTTTCCTCCCAGCCTCACAGCTCTCCTACATAAGAAACATAAGCTATAGAAGCTACAAAAGAAAAAAAAACCCTGATTTGGTGAACACCAAAACACCCGTGACTTCCTCAAACCCTTCATTGCCCCATCTGAGAGTCAAGGGACAGGATCTCCTGACAGCTCTTTCACAGGCACTGCCCTGAAACCCCTCCACACTGCTTCTCTACTAGTGCACAAGGAAGACTTTCATTTTTAAGTGTATGTTGACAGATTCTCAAATTACACAAGTACTTTTGAACAAGGACAAGCCCTGTGCCTCGCATCTGGCAACCAACAGGGATGGGGACCCAGCAGCACAGACCAGTGCCATGCACAAAGCACCACCCTACGCACAGGGAAAGCACGACAAGCCAGGTGCCCAAGAATGCCGAAAAAGGGCTCCTCACATCACTCCTCTGTATGACCCGGTTAGTTCTTTTAGTCAGACACAGAAATCGGAAGGGATTTCTTCTTCTTTTGCTGAGGTACCCTTTTAAGTAGATATTGCCAAAGAATGCAAAGAACACCCCAAGAAGTGAAAGTGGGTACTTACATCCTCACTAGATGCGTATCACTGAAATGTTTCTCACATTCTCTTCTCTACTCTAGAGGGTCCCCACTTAAGATGCATTCCAGTTAGGTTACCGTGAAGCATACACCACTGCCAGACCTTTCTCTAGGCTGAAGGCTGACAGCAGGGTACAAGGACAGTCCTTTCTGGACATCTCCCTCCTGGGTAGAATTACTAGAGACTTCCTGTAAGGACAGAAACACAAAGAGCTACAATAAGCTTTTTAAATCAAGCACAGCAAATAAAAAGCAAGCAAAAAAAAAAAAAAAATTGACAGAAAAACCTCTGAGGCACTAATGAGGAATAAAAGGTCTCCTGTTAAGTCCACTACCCCTCACTAAACAGACAAGTGGCTTAAAGAGATGCCTGCAAAGAAACTGGGGATGGGAGATAACCATGATTAGTACAAGTGACCAACGTGGAAAAAGCAGCACTGACCCTTCTCCTGCTCCCCCTACGAGCTCCTCACCGGCCCCGTGAAGAAGAGGCCAAACCACGGATGATTGAACCAGACCTCAGAAGAAGCTGCCCCCCCCAAATTCAAAATGATCAAGAAATCCATTTGAAATACGGATTCACATCCGCTATCGTGGATGATGAACCTTGCCCTAAGCACACGTGGTGCCTTCAGAGGGGAGCTAAGGACTGCATGAAGTCACCGCCACGAGCAGATGTTCAAACCCAAAGCACCCAGAACATGCAGACAAACCTCCACCATCTTTTCAGCAATGTTTCAAGTCATGCGATACTCGGTCCAGGACTTCACAAAATGTCTCTAAACTTAACAATAGCAGCCTCTTTGCAGCTTTCTTACTCAAAAGCAAAAACCAAAGAGCCACGGACCCTTGGGGATACTCTTGTCCTTCCGTGTGGCTGGTGTCTTCCCATGGCTCTTCCTCACGGCAGGAGAAATGACCATGCATTTGGAAGTCCACATAAATTCAGAAGTACACGTAGCCCTCTGGCAGTCATTCCCTATGGGCCAGAAGTCCTCTCACCCCTCCCCAGAACTGCCTGTTAGTCGTCTGGCAGTCATTCTCCATGGACCGCAAGTCCTCCATACCTACCTACCTACCTGCCTACCTACCTACCTACCAACTCGCAAGAAATGAGTCAAACTGCACCAGAAGTGACACTGCCCGACCTGCAGTAGATATATTAGACCAGAAATGATGGTTTCAAGACAGAAAACACAGCACAATCCACCAGAACAGCAAAAACACAACCAGAAGAAACATGGTACACAAACCAAAGGCCCCTATCCAAACCCTAAATGTCAAACAAGCTGAAAAAAGGACTCGCCGCAAAAAAAGACCGTGCAGAATAACCTAACCCCAGGAACCCAGGGCCAACAAACCCAGATTCTGTCCATAACTGTAACACGCTTTAATCCTAACTCACTTAAAATCTGGAACCACATAATCCTGTCACCCCATAACCATGGCACATTGTAGCCAAAGCCACCAGGACATCCCCAGCGTCCATCTTCTCCCCCTGAAAAATGCTCCCGGGAAGAAAGGTTGAGGCACTCAGAAGCTTTGAACTGGCCAGCCATGGCCACGGGGCTTCAGCTCATCATTTCTGTGCCACAGCCACCAGGCAGATGACCCTGTCCTCCCTGTGAGACCCCTCAGGGCAGCTGTACCCAGCTCCAGGCGGCTGGATACGGCCTCTGCTCTATGGGGAGGCGCTTCCCAGGAGCAGGATCTCTCACGAGGGCACTGGGAAACCCTCCTCAGGCCTGGAAGCCTGCAAAACATCTCTGCGCTGCTCCATCTCTCACCAAAACCATGGGTGGAGAGAAGGCTGCTTTGCTGGCCTCCAAGAGAACCAGCTCACCTGGGCTGCTCGGCGGCCACCGGGCGACTTTGCTGTCAGGCGGGTCTCAGCGTTACTCTGCAGCTGGCTCTCACCTCCCTGCAGGACGCTCTCCAGCACACGGTACATCTCCACTTGGTCACCCTGGGGACAAAGATTCGAAGGGAGGGATGGGATAGGGGTTGCTTTGTCCCCATTCCCAGGGTGCCACAAGAGAGACCTGCCACGCTGAAATCAGCTGTGTGTCGTGGACACCACGTACGAGCTGCAGACGTGGGTCAGGACAGCTGTGGGGAGGGGGCAAGACATTCTGTGGTGCCCCCGGCAATAGCAGAAAGCAGAGCTGGAGACAATGGGGGGCAGCCCAGGGCAGCCGGCAGCCGGCGGTGGAGCCCGGCAGGGTGCAGCGCCCCCAGAAATGCCCAGCTCCTTGAGCTTTGGCACCGCACCGGGGCTGCAGCACGCGGCCGGCATCAGCTGGGGATTTGCTGGGGAAACGCAGGAAGGGCTGACCTTGACGCCCCACACACGTACTCGGCCCCAGGATTTGATCACCTGTCTCTCTGCCCACCGCCACCACAGGATCCAGAAAGCAGCACCGCTGGCCCTGCTGCCATCCTGGGCCATCTCTTGACGTTGACTCTTTAACCAGCAGGCCTAAGAAGAGGGAAAAGTGCCCAGAATTAAGCTGGTAGTGCTCAAGGTAGTGCAGGCAGGATGGTTTTTTGAGCTGCCTGGTGCTGCCGTGCCAGTATTCTTCCTTCCTCCACTCCCTGCCCTCCTTGTCCCTCTGTCATTCTCCTCCCCTATGGCCATCTCCCATCCCTCTGTCTGTCTCCAGTTCCTCTCCTGCCACCCCACCGCCCTGCCCCACCCCTCTCCGCTGCTCTGTCCACCTCTTCTCCTCCTCTCGACTCCACCGGGGCTCAGGGGCCTGGGCCTGGGCCTGGGCCTGGGCTGGGGCAGCCCCGGGGCAGGCGGCCATGGGCCCTGCGGAGGGGCGGGGCTGGGCAAGGGGACGGTGTCCCTGAGAGGCAGCCAGCAGGAAGGGGTGCCCCGGGGCATGCTGGGAGCCGTAGTCCTGGAGCATGGGGTGGCCAGGCGGCCATGTTCCTTCCCAGCCCATGCTGGGAGCTGCCACTTCCCCACACTTGGCTTCCCCGCAGCCGTGTTCTCTCGGGAGGCACAGCCTCTGCTCCAGCTGTGGCCCGGCTGAGGTGAGGGCTGGGGGCGCCCAGGGCTGGTGGTGGGGAGCTTCAAACCGCCCGGTGCGATAGGGTCCCGGTCAGCTGGAGCCAGGCCCCGCAGGTCAGCCTCGGGAGTGACCGGAGAGCTGGGGAGGGGAAGGAGACGGAGACAGACCCCTCCGGCCACAGTCACCAGGCACCCTGACTCCCAGAACCCCCGGGAGTGGCCCCAGCATGTTTAGTGACTACAAGAATAGGAGCAGTGTGGTCCTCTGTTAACTCTTACAGGGCTTTCACTGCAACTGCCCTCTTGCGGGACTGGGAATAGTCAGCTGCCTTGGAAAATTACCAGCCAGATTATTCTTGCTCGAGCCTTCTCTCCCCTGCTAGAAAAGACTTCATTTTGAAATACGTCCTTGCATCAGCAAGATCCAGGAAGTCGGGATCGTTTCCTGATGAATCCAGGCTGCTGCCGTTCAGTGGCGGAGCTGAACACTTCTCCCCACAAGCGCTCGGCCAGTGGTTTTGCAGGGGTGTGTGTTTCGGCGTGTGTTTCTGAGCAGGCATGTGCATGAAACATCAGTGTTTCTCTGTGCTGTAGCTGGGACTGGTGACAGCCGGGTGGGTGGGAACATGTGCCATCAGGGAAGACACTTCCTGCAGCTGCCCTGCCATGTACTGCAGGAGAAAAGAGCTCTTCTGGTCGTGTCCTGCCATCGAGAGCTGCTGAGTGCCTGGGAAGGTGTTGGGTTCCTCCTGCCTGCGGTCGGCACTGGTCCGTACTGGGTAGCCTCCCACAGCAGCCAGTGCTGTACGCCCCTACCAGTTGTCAGGCAAACATCTGCAGCTGGAATGTGTGGCACGTTCCTCTGATTCGTCCATTCTCCACCTCGCGCAGCAGCGCATTTAAGACACTGAACTGTGCTCTTTTTTTGCTGTTAACGTTCAAAAATCTTGCTTTGGGCTGGTCAGCAAGGGTTTTGGAAAACATCGCTGTTGCATTTTGAGAATAAAATAGGTTCCCATGCTTCCCCGTACCTCCCAAACTGTGTAGGATCCAGACCTTTTCCCCCTACCCCACCATGTGTAGCCTGGCTTTGTTCGTTTTGCTGCCTCATACCGAGAATATAGCAAACAGCTGAGAAGCGTGCTGTGTGCTCCAGGCCAAAGAAAGTTTGAAAGGGTCCCAGTTTATTTTATGCAGCCATGCAGCATGGTACATTTTGGCAGGAACACTGGGATGATGTATCAGCAGTTAGTGAAAATGAGGTGAGACTGGTAGGGGTTTATTTTCAGTGCCCGGTTTGGGAAAGAATATACTCCAATATTCTGAGATACGGAACTATTAGAACAAAGTGAGTGCAAGTTAAGGAGCATTATGCCGCATTTATTCCTAAATGTATGTTTTCATTTCATTCGAACGAGAAAGTAAACCAAGCTTGTAGCTGCAAAAGAATTCAAATAGCTGTCTTTGTTTCCCAGAGTGAGTGTACAAGCGCTGGGGAGCAGTTTGCAGGATTAGAACTTCAGCCTGCTCTGGGTGATAAACCCTCAGGAAAGGAAAGAGAAACCCCACTTTTTTAAATACAGCTCTACTTATCCTAATCTTTCTTCTTGTTAGCTTGTGTTGGCGGTCAGACTCTAAGCACGCGATGGAACCGTTAAGAAATGAAGATATTTAAGGATTATTTCCCATAGGAAATCCTCTTACAAGCATGCACTCTATGGCCCTGTGGATAGTACCATGTCATGACTGGTAATTTTCCTTTTCTTTTCTGGTACAAGGATGTATTTATGAAGGTAAATCCAGGGTACAATTGGTGCCCCCCCAGCAAACCAACCTGTGAAAACCCAGACATCCGCTGTTACAAAGAGGAAAAAGCTGTACGCCTTTGCTTCAGACTCCGCAAAAGATTTACCAAGCCCGAGGAAAGTGACAAAAAGTGAAGAAAAGCCACAGCGTACGTTTGAGATGGCAGGTGAGATTTCCATCCGCATTCCTCAAACATAGCAGCCTCATTTTGTTTGAGGACGCAGCGTTGGAATCGAACTGCAAGAGCCCTTTTTTTTTTACTGCACATGGTATACTGTAGTGCAAATACCTTTCACGTCCCAAATTAAATTGCCAAGACTCTAGTGAAACCTCTGCATAACAGCCCAGAATTTTCCTTAGTGCGTGATTGCTTTCAAGAGTCGAGTCCAGATAGGTGGCATTTCATAAGCCATATGCCACCTGGGGTCCAGGCTTATCTGCTGTTAGAGATTTTCATTTTCTAGTGAAAAAGGGAAATGCTGATTGTGTGTATGCTTTTTCTCTTTCCTAGATTGTTGCGCTATGTTTAGGAATGTGCTGTTTACAAAAATAATTTATGGGTGTCTATGAAGTTGGAGTTGTTAAGGTTCTTGTGGATGAATGTACCAGTGGAGCTAACTTTGTATTTAAATCAAGGGAAGCGTAATGTAATTTCACTTAAAATGTGCTCTTATACTTTGGAGGGGCAGATTCTGACCTTTTAAACATTAAAAAAAAAAAAATCAAATTGGGGAAGAAGTGGAGGTGGAACGTCTGAACTGGTGAAAGGCAAATAATCTCTCACTGATGTCCACAAATAGCAGAACTGATGCAGTCATGACCTTGAAATACAGAGACATTAATGTTAAATACCGGCAGCTGAAGAACCTAACAGTCAAGGTAGAAAATAATTTTTCCCCCACCATCCTTTTTGTTTTTTTTTTTCTTTTTTGCATTTTGAAGTTTCTACTTGTATAAATACTGATGTATTTGAAAGGTTGCCATATCCTATGTAGCTGATGAAGTGTGGCAGATAGGACTTTTCTGCATAGAGAGAGATGGTAAGCTGGAGAGTGGAAAATGGTTTTATGGAACAAGTGTAAAAGTATAAAATAGGATAAAAAGGCTTGTAAAGCTTTCTGACATTTTAGTGGTATAAAAATCCCTGAATTTACTAAAATCAGAAGAGTAGCTTGATTACAGATTTGAAATGGTAATACTATACTGGCTATCGAGTCCGCACGTTGATTCGCACACGCACGGACACAAAGGTACAGCTGTATGTACAAAGGTACCTGTTAAAAATTCCCCTCAAGTTCCGTGAAATACTCACTTCATACGTCTCAGCATTTCTCAGCTGGTGAGGGTTGAGCCTCGAGGAGGAGAGGGTTTCAGGCCAGGTCCCATCGCCAGCTTTCAGCAGCGGTGCTCTGAACTTTACAAGCTGGCGAGTGTGTGATTCCAACACTGTTTCCGATGCCATGAGTACCTTAGATGGGCTGTAGGAAATCACCATAGAAGTTGGCAGTCACCATCACTCGTGGTAATACTAGTGTCTCCCACTGTATGTTGAGGACGCGTTTTTCTGTGCAGCTCAGTGAGAAACCTGCAGAAATGCTGCTGCCAGCTTGTACTGTGTGATGGAGCACGGGAGAGAGAGGTGCAGTCTGACCAGGCGCAGCACAGCTCCTGCTATGTCTTTTAGGCCAGTTTCAACAACTGTAGAGCTGCCTAGACTCGGGAGCAAGCTTTTGTGCATACGGTCTGCCTTTCTGCAGTCCCTTAATTGCCCCAGTAATGTTGCTTTCAATTGCGAGGGCAGACCGGGATGCTCTTCCCTGAGGAGTAACATGCTCCGGTGCCTCCCGTAAACATGTCCCGAGTCTCCTGTGTTGAGATGCACCTGAGAATTGCAGTGTTTCCTCAAGACATATTTGGAAGGAGTCCGGCCCTGTCTGTCTCAAGACCCGGTCCAGACTGCCCAGATCTAATTGAAATTGTGTCAGTTGCTCCTGCTTGTGTCTGAAGTCAGTTAGTGAGTTTGGTCAGATTTGCATACTCAAACCTGCCCATGAGATCCTGAATTCCTAAGCTGCTGCTTTGAGGGCCATTAGTTAATGCAAATGGCCTGAAAGCTGTAGTCAGTAAGAATAAGACAATGTTGAGTTGTGCAAATTGCCTTCTAAAGGTGAGCAAATGGATGCCATTTTCTCCTGAAAGTGCTGAAGAAGGGCAGTTTTCACTTGGGGCTGCTCTGCTCCGCTCCGCTCCGCTCCGAAAAGTGACTGGATGGGAAGAGCTGCCCAAGTGCTGCAGCCCTGCTGCCTCTCTGTCTGTGTATATGTGTGTGTGTGTGTGTGTCTGTGTGTGTGTCTGTGTGTGTGTGTGTGTGTGTGTGTGTGTGTGTGTGTGTTCAGAACTGCCTTTCTCCACCTTGCTGCTTCTCAGTCTGTTGAGCTGCAACTCATCTGTGAATGAATGCGTGCTCTTTCATTCGAGGCCATGTTGCCACATGGCTGAACGGGGTTTCATCTTGTGTCTCTGTGCAGAGTAAAGCTGGGCAAGTGTTAAACCAGGGAGAACTGGAAGGACATGAAAATTCATGAGCAAGCGATGGAAGATGGAAGATGGAAGAAGCCTGGGATCTCTCCAGCCCATGCCAAGGGAATCACAGCACCTTCCGCTTCTCGAGGTATCTTTTCCTTCTTGGGATCTATATCCTGTAACAACAAGGCTGCCGCCTCCACATATTTAGCTTCTGGAATTAAAATCTCTATTTCACCTCCCTTAAATTTAATTTCTGCTTCTAGTTTTTCAAGTAAAACCCTCCCCAGTAACAGTTTTGGAGAATCTGGCAAGTATAAAAATGGGTGGGTGACCCATTGTTTTCCTAATTTCGTCTGTAGGGGTTTAAAGAGTGGCCGAGTTTCAGGAATCCCAGTTGCGCCAATAGCATTTCTGGTTTTAATACTTAATTCTCTCTCTAGTGTATTTAAAACAGAGTAAGTAGCCCCCGTGTCCACCAAAAATTGAGTTTTCTCGTTCGCTAGCTTTGCTTTAACCCGAGGTTCCTCTGGGAGAGATTCCTGCGGTTCCCTTCAGTCTTCACTGATTGAGAAGAGAGGGTTCGGAGGGGAATTTTGTTTCCGGAAAGGGCGCTCCCGTTTCCAATGCCCCTGCTTTTTTTCAGTTGGCACACTGATTCCTTCCCAAACGGGGTCTAGCCTGCAAAACGTCCCCGGGAGATTCTCCTCATCCTTGTCCCCTTCTTTGGTATAATCCTTTTTCTTTACCCCGAGCATTTTCTTCTAACACTGCTATTAATCTGCTGTTTGTTCTTTCCTTCTGACTATCCCTGTTTCTGTATGCAACCCAAGCCACGTCTAATAATTTTCCCAAATGACAGGCATCATTTCCTTGTCATTTTTGTAATTTTCTTCTTACGTCATCCGCGGACTGCCCTATAAACAGGGGAGCTAACTGATTTCTACCTTCCTCTGACTCAGGATCAATAGTAGTATATTTACGGGCGGCTTCCTTTAGTTTATGCATCAAATCAGTGGGGGATTCTTTCCGATCCTGTTTAATTTCTTATCATTTAGACCAACTGATAGCTTTTGGTGATGCATTTTGAATACTAAACAAGATCCATTTCCGAGACTTTGTCAGAAGCTGTCTATGCCCATCCATGTTTGGATCCCAGTTCGGGTCTGTGGAGGGGAGGTGATTTTCCACCATTCCCTGCAGATTCCCGGAAGCAACTTGTGCTTCTACCTGGGCCCTATCCGCTTTGCGAATCATTTCCCTTTCAGTACTATCAAACAATACTTGCGTAATGGCCTCAATATCTTTCCAATCAGGATCCTGTGTCTTAATCGTAATTTCAAAGGCGTTAGCCACCTTATCTGGATCGTCTCTGTAATTCCCAGCTGCCAGCTTCCAATTATTAAGGTCAGTGATCAAAAAGGGAACTCTTTTAAAAGACTTACCTCTTTTTAAAGACTTGGATTTTTTTTCTTGAGTCAAGGTGCTTAATAAATCATTCAGGACAATTACCCGTGGAGTGAATTAACTTTGGTTCTTCATGAACTTCTTTTATGAATACAAAACTGGGTTTGAATCATTGGGAGTAAAGGAGAAGAAGATATTGCAGAACTGCCAGGGGGATCTCTGACTTTAGAATCCCACCGGTAACCCTGGAAGTGAGAGCTGAATTTGCCTGCCTCTTTCCCATATGTCAATCAGACTAATATTTAAAAAGCCTATGAATTCATCGCTGTACTTGTGCACAGTTTCACAGCAATGTGTAGACATTTGAAAGTAGTGCAGCCTCACCTCTTCCCTCATTTATCCCATTCATTTGCCTTGTGGAGTCCTTTGCAAAGAGGAAAGCATGGTCTGAAAATGAATGGGCTACCAGTTTTTTTTCAAGTGTAACTCAAAACATAGTTCTTAGCTGTTTTTCATCATGTCTCTTATGAATCAAAAAACCCCCCCACAAACTTCCTTTGTGTCGGAATAGTGGCATCAGCAATCTCATCACCCCAACATTCTCAGGTGGTCGTATTAAAAGCAAAATCTTCAGTCCTTTGCAGCTATCTTCCAGGCACGTAGGGGCTCTTAAAGAGAGGTAGTTGCCTTTTAGTGTCCGATGGCCTCCTGGTCAGCCAACTCCTTACCCACATCAGCTTCATCAGCAACAGCCTTCCTCTTCACTAAATGCCTGCAGAATTCATTTAAAAAGTCATCAGCGACCTTTACTCACAGTCCTGAAGAGTAAAGCTGATCCCCACAGGCAGCAGTGCCACGAACTGCATCGCACTGACCCACCAGCACTTCATTTGTTGCAGCTTTTTCAACGTCTGGGCTGATTTGGCTCTTTCTCCAAGGAAACTGCCAAAATGGAAGCTCAGTTAATGCCAGCTGTGGTTATTTTCTTCCCTAGGAGGCAGACACGCATTTTGAAAGTGGCTGGACAGACACCACCAGCCTCATGCTCAGAGCCCACCCACAGAGCCCGTCCTGCTGGAGGGCTGGATCTGCTGGTCGTGACTGCGTGGAGCTTGACTCCAGCAAGCTACCGATGGCCGAAAGCCTCCTTAACATATCTCTCAGGCTCCACCCTTCATGCTTTGATGCCATCAGATGTATGAAACAGCAAAGTTCATGGTCAGGTCTTTTAAATTTAGATTGCAGAAAACCATCATTCAAGATATGTAGGCTTCCTGCCTACTTCAGCTTGGGAAGGGAAAAAAATAAAGACACGTTCTCTGCTCTAGCCCGGGCAGACACTATTCTTGTAGGCTCCCAAGACGATTGTGGTCTCTCACTTGCTCATGGTCCCGCGGCTGCCGGCACATGACAGGACACCAGGAGGAAAGGTTGTGGCCACGTGGCAGGAAACAGTGACCCACATGCTTCAGCAAAACCTGTGAGTGGCTGCTTGCAGTGGCACTGCATTCAGGAGCTGGCAGGTTGGGTCACTCCGGCCTCCATTCTGCAGGGCCTTTCCCCTCGGTAGCAAAACCTGCGAGCGGCTGGTGAAGCTGGCAGGGAGCAGCCGGGGCTGTGATGGAAGGTGGCTGTGGGGTCAGCAGGGATAGGGCTTTGGAGACAAAATGACTGGCTACGACATTGCTAGACGGAGCCCACGGGATGGGGTGCAACCTGCAGCGGGTCCATGGGGACAGCATCGCTTGGGATGGGGACAGGGGTGCACGGGGCAGTGGGGCCACCAGAGATGGGAGCATGGGGAGTGCGGGAGACCGGGGCCGTGGGGCTACGGGGAGGGAGAAGGGCACTGGCTGGGCAGCTGTGGTGTGAGAGGAGGGGTGTGGGGGCCATAGGGGCTGTGGGACACTAGAGTAGGCGGGCAGCTGTGGGGTCATGGGGATCTGCAGGGAGGAAGGGAGGGGGTTTGGGATGGGTCTAGGGGGCTGTGGGTGCTAAGATTTGCCGGCCTGCGTGTAAATGTATCCCCGGCTGCTGGAGCTGGAGTAGTTTCAGACACGCTTACAGGGGTTGGCCCGCACGTAGCTAAATGTTTGCCGAAAAGGTGGAGTAAAAAAACTACCATGGCCTGAGAAGACGGTGGTTCCAGCTGATTACACAGCATCATAAATACTGCGGGGACAGAGGGTGGGAGGGCAGGTGAGGCTGGCACGCAAGGCCCTGGCTTGCATCAGGCAGGCTGGCAGTGCCCAGTGCCTAGCAGATGAGACTGGGCCTGGCCTCCAGGGGCTGCAGGGACTGGCACGCAGGGCAAGCCCCTGTCCCTGCACCCCAACAAAGACGCCCGAGCACATGGAGGTGGAGATAGAAAAGGCTTTATTGGGGGGGGCTGTCAAAAGGGCAGCAGCCCCTCACTGACCGTGGGGAGGATCTTTGCCAGTACATATGCCAGGTGGGTGTAGGTCTCCTCACACAGCACACGCAACAACAGGTGGTAGAAGAGCTCAGGGTCATACGAGGAGATGCAGAACTGGCCCTTGACAGTTCTTCTGTCAAGCTGAAAGCCTGGAGAGGCATCAGCTCAGGTTTGGCCCTTTTGTCCTGGGCTTTCGCTGTACTGGTCAAGTCTGCAGGCAGCAGACGTCTGCCATGCTCCTGCAGAGGCTCACTGCTGAGGAGGGCTGCAGACTCCTCCAGGGCATCCGTGCCTGATAAGATCATGGAGCACATCCTCCTGGAAGACTTATGAAGACATATTGAAGACAGGGAGGTGCTTACAGACAGCCAACATGGCTTCACCAGGGGCAAATTGGACAGGCGCCAAAATGGACTGAGAGCAGCCGTGTGGAGAAAGACTTGGGAATCCTGGTGGACGAAACCTTGGACTTGAGCCGGCCATGTGCACTTGCAGCCCACAAAGCCAGTCGTAACCTGGCCTGCATCCAAAGAAGCGTGGCCAGCAGGTGGAGGGAGGGGATTCTCCGACCTCCGCTCCACTCTCGTGAGACCCCACCTGCAGTACTGCATCCAGCTCTGGGGTCCCCAGTACAAGAAAGACACGGTCCTGTTAGAGCGGATCCAGAGGAGGGCCACAAAAATCATCCAAGGTCTGGAAGACCTCTGCTGTGAAGAAAGGCTGAGAGAGTTGGGGTTGTTCAGCCTGGAGAAGAGAAGGCTCTGGGCAGATTTTCCTGTGTCTTTTCAATATCTAAAGGGGGCTTGGAAGAAAGATGGAGGGAGACTTTTTACCAAGGCCTGTAGTGACAGGACAAGGGGCAATGGTTTTGAACTGAAAGAGCGTAGGTTTAGCTTGGACATAGGGAAGCAATGTTTTACGATGAGGGTGGTGAGAGACTGGAACAGGTTGCCCAGAGGAGTTTTGGCTGCCCCATCACTGGAAGTGTTCAAGGCCAGGTTGGACGGGGCTTTGAGCAACCTGATCTAGTGAAAGATGTCTCTGCCCCTGTCAGGAGGGTTGGACTAGATGATCTTTAAAGGTCCCTTCCAAGGCAAACCATTCTATGGTTCGATGACCTGGAGCAGCCCCTACCCAGCTGCTTGCCAGGAGTAGCACACTCCCTTGGTGCCCAGACAGCCATGGGCTAAGGAACATCCCTGGGCAGCCAGGAAGGCAGAGGAGGTGGCACAGGGCTCATCTGATAAAAGGTGATTGAAATATGGCTTGAGTTGGAAACGTCTGAGAAGGTTCTTACTGCCATGAGTACAATACCGCACTGTTCATCCCAAGTCTTCAGAAATTCTTGATTTAAAAATTAGAGCTCTGAAGACAGATGGCATAGCTGACCTGGTTCCATTCACCTTCACTCACATCATGTGGAGCTAACTCACTCATGCCTCTGCGTGCAGTATTTTGTGAAGGCAGTTAGCGCTTGCCAATAAATCTCTCAAGCATGAAAGCAGAGGAGTTTCCTTTGAACCACAGAAGGGCGAGAAATGTATCCTCACCTTGTTGTAAATATTCTGATTCTTTTTAAATCAAAATATGATTATATAGAAAAGGTTAAATATAATTAATAGATAAATAAGATAGGATTGTTAAGTTAGAAACAATAACCATAGGAACCTCACCAGGGAGTTGCCGTTCCATACTGAGGAACTAACAGTAACGAGATGGAACGATGAAGAATTGAATAGAAAAGTTTTGTTTGAGTCTTGTAACAGTGTGACCTGATATGCACCAGTGATGCTGCTTGAAAAGTCCCCCTTTACCCTCCCATCTTGATATGAATATGAAGAATGCCAATCGATAGATACTAATAGAAATAAACATTGATTATTCATAGGCCTGGAAATTGACAGAAACTTATAAGCTAGAAAAGTGATTATTAAAAGATTAAGATTTTATATATATATATATTTTTTTTTTCTGTGTAAGGGTAACTAGGTATGAGCTATCCCTGATTTAATCATAAACTAGCTATGAACAATGTAGCATTGTGAAGAGGTAGAATTTGCTTGTCAAGAGAATGATCAAGTTGTAGGCCTGGTCAGTAAACCGGGGAAAACTTAAGAAGATTCCAAGAATAGGATTTTACAACCAACCTGAGCATGCGCAAAGATTGGGTTCAACTAAAGGACACCATGAGGAAGACTATGGACGACCACCAGAGGACCTTAGATGACCACCTGTGTACCTGAAGGCGCATGCGTCACGAGCATTTACATATATTAATGAGTTCTCGGAAATTGTATGAATATGTTAATTGTTTCTTAGAAAATATGATGAATATGTATATTTTGATTGTATATAACTTTGGTAGCGGAGAAGCTAGGCACGCACACTAGGTGGAGCGATCCCCTGTGCGTCCAGCGCTGCAATAAAGAAGTGCCTGCTCACCTACATACATTGTGTAGATGAGTTTTTATAGTACAGATTTGTAACAACGTCAACGTTTTGTTTTCGATTAGGTTTCAGATCCCTGAATTATAAATCAATGTGTTTTGGCAGGTTTTAACTGTGATTTTTATCAGTGGCAGGAACAGAGGCGATCATCTCCCTATCTGCTTACAGGAACCTGCATGGGTAAATAACCGGAATACTTCACAGAGTAGCGATCTTCAAATGGTTAATTAAGCCATCATAACAGCTATCTCTATATGTTAGTTTAAATATATATAAATGGCATCCGAATGTCAGGTATACTAATTCTGTTTATTGATATTTCTAAGTACTTGAGTTTGGGGGTTTGCTATCCGAGGCAGTGGCAGGTTTTAAAGACTGCTGTTTTATTCCCTGTGAAACAAATATAACAGCCTTTCTCCTGAGTACTGTAGGGGCTCTCCGTTCTTCACGAAGAATAGTTGTTGCCTAGGTAATGTATCTGTAGCTTCTTAGTCTTGGAAAGAACTAGGGAGTGCCCAGCAAGAGGGATCCAGGTGAGGTGAGATGATCCCCACCAGGACTTGGATGTGCCTCATTTTCATGTTAAGAATCATGAAATAATTGCATACACGAGAGTCATCAATGCTATATTTAGACAACGAAAGCCTTGATGCTTGTACATTGTTCAATGGTACTTTTACTCCGCTTTGAACTATGCTCTGTCCATTTGCCATTCTGCTCCTTGGCCCTCAGGAGTGACTCATGGTAGAGGTTTAAGCAAGTCAGGAGAATGCTCATGCCGTTAGAAGACGGAAGCATATGTGAATACGGTAATGCCTGCACCGTGTTTAGCATTTCATTTAAAAGCATGTAAACCAGGATATCCTTAGAGGAGAATTTCCCCCTTTTTTGTCCATTTCCTGTTTCTGTGGTCCTTCTGAAGCAGTGAATTACCAGGAACTAAATGTATGCTTCATGACATGTCATTTACTTGTCCCTGTGGTGATACCTGCAGAAGGTCTTTACCCTGAGGAAGGAACAAAGAGCAGCATAGAAGCTGAACTATTCCCTGGAGGTTAAAAAGATGTCAAAATCCAATGGCTTGGTTTTAGAAAGGAAACCCACTAAAAGCATACGAAAGAAATGGCCGAGACCATGAAAGCCTCTGTATCTGCTGAGTCTCAGGGAAGGGAAGAAATTCTATTCCAGTATTCGTCAACTGAGCCATGACCCAGTCAGGAATAACCGCCTTCGCCCACTGATGCAGGTTAATGGGCTGAAAACCCCTCACAGCAAATAAAGCTGAGAGTTGATTTGCAACAATAGCTGTGTATTGGACCTGCATAGGTGTTTAAATGCAGGCTGGTTTTAAGTTAAATAGCAAAGTGAAAGTCCTGGCCGCCTCTGGGGCTTCCTGAGGAGCCCTGACATTGGCAAGCAGTACCTCTTAGCTGCCTTGCGAGACGGCACTGACTTTGTGGGTTTGGGGAGATCACTTCTGAGTAGACACCGCCGACCCCCTCAGTTGCCCTCAGACTCCCCCGACCCCCTCAGTTCCCAGCCAGGCACCACCGATTACCTCAGCTCTCCCACATGCACCCTTGCTCCCCGCAGTTCCCCTCACCAACAGCCCTGATGCCCTCACTTCCCCCGCAGACACTCCCATCCCCTCCCTTCTCCCAGACTCCTCCGACCCCCTCAGGCACCCAGGTACCCGCTCCCTTGCTGCCCCTCCAGAGACCCTGGCCCTGGCCTGCTCCCCGGCTCAGGGGAAGACAGCGATGACTCTTCTGGCAGTAATGCAAGAAATGAACCTTTCAGGAACGTGTAAAGACAATGAGGCCACTCAGAACTTTTGCAAGGTGTATTTGCTATCGGTGGCGGTGAGTTTGTGTTTCTTGATGGAAATACATGAAGTCTTGTAGCTTCTGGGATTGTGTGACTGTGTTGGGGCGGTGCTTAGGGCACTGTGGATGAATCCAAAGCCAATACTTAACAGCCTGGGTTTTTTTCAAGCAAATCATGATGCAAGCGACACTCTCCCATTCTGATAATTTTGATGTTAAAAGAAGTCTTTGACAGAAAGAATGAGCAAGCACAAGGCCCAGAAATTGCAGACTGACCGGGAAAAGGAATGCTTAAACCAGCCTTTGAAGAAGATGTTAAAGCAGGGTAATGTTCACCATTTTGTTACTAATAATGAAGCAAAATCCTCTGCCAGGGAGTGTCTTAACGGGATGCTGAAAACCAAGATGTGGAGCTATTTTACAGCCCAGAACACCTTTTGCTACATTGACGTGCTGTCAGAGTTTATAAAGAGCTTGTCATGCTGTAACCCCAGTGGGCAACTAAGCACCACACAGCCATTCACTCACTCCCCCCACAACGGGATGGGGGAAGAGAGTTGGAAGGGTAAAAGTGAGAAAAGTCATGGGTTGAGATAAAAGCAGTTTAATAATGGAAATAAATAAATACAGAAGTTGTAATGAAAAGGAAAATAACAGAGAGAAACAGACCCCAGGAAAGCCAAGTGATGCAAATGAAAACAATTGCTCAGCACCAAAAGACCGATGCCCAGCCAGTCCCCGAGCAGTGGCCCCCCTGCCACCCTCCCCCCTAGTTTTATTGCTGAGCATTATGTCATGTGGTGTGGAATATCCCTTTGGTCAGTTGGGGTCAGCTTTCCTGGCTGTGTCCCTTCCCAATTTCTTGCGCACCCCCAGCCTACTCGCTGGTGGGGTGGTGTGAGAAACAGAAAAAGCCTTGACTCCGTGTAGGCACTGCTCAGTGCTTACTCAGGAAAACATCCCTGTGTTATCAGCACTGTTTCCCGCACAAATCCAAAACATAGCCCCATACTAGCTACTACAAAGAAATTTAACTCTATCCCAGTCAAAGCCAGCACAGAGCTGTAACTAGAGTTACCCCAGAGCTGTCAGAGCCAGGCCTGTGGACGTGAACACTTCAGACTCGGCAAGGGTTTGGAAAAGTGGAGATGGGGGTGTGTTTGAAATGAAAGGATCTGCGCCTCTGCTCCAAAAGGGAGACCACGTCAGGGTGTCTAGAACCAACGAGAGATTTGACAAAGGTTATGAACACACGTTCGCAAGGGAAATTTTCATAGTAGCGGAAAATGAGCGAAGGGGACAGATGCCTGCGTATCGCTTAAGAGACGATGGTTGGGAAGCAAGGGGGGGACTTTTTTCTCTAAAGAACTTCAAAAAGTGGATCCTGACAAGGACAAGAGCTGCAAAATTGAGAAGACCATTAGAGCAAAAGGGAAAGGAGGAAAGAAACAGTTGCTGGTGAAGTGGCATGTCTGGCCCCAGAAATTTAGGGTAGGAGCTTCCCAGGTATAGGACATCTCGTGACTGGCAGTGGAGTGGGGGAAGAAGAAGGGTGGCAGACGGGATTTCTACATGATGCTCCCCAGCAATGCCAGAAGCTGCCTGCAAAACACCGGCTCACACTTTCCCCTACAGCTGGTGAGGCCCCGTGGAGCTCTGTGGGAAGTGGAAGGTGAGGCTGGTAGAAACACCATAGCCAAACAGCTGGAATAGCATCAAGCAGGACACCATCTTTGAAAGAGCACCGCAGGGCAAGACAGGGCAGTAGACTTTGCAGAAAGGCTATTATCCGTCCCTCTCCATGTTGATGGAAGGTATGATCCATCTCATTAACCCCCACCACAAAGCTCCAGCTGTCAACTCTCCGGCAGTGAGTCTGGCCTATGATCCCATCACAAGGAAAGGAAAGCTCAAAATGGATCAAAAACCTTACACTTTTTCTACGACTGGGCATCTGGCACATCTGGTGTCTTCTCCGGGTGTTGCTGCTAAGAAATTATCCTTTGTGGCAGACACCACTGGAGGGTTTAACTCACTCTACTTCCACGTGGATCTTGTAGAGCACCAGCTTGTCGAGGGCTCTGCGGTTCCTGTATTGTGCTGGGTTCCGACCAGCCATAATAATGGCCAGATCATGACAGTGATGTAGGGTAAGCCACACTAACTTGCTGATAAATTGCCAGCACATTGGCACAATCAGCCTTGAAATAAAGACTGGCCAGAACAAGCATGCCTTATTTCACTTTTGGAAGGTGACCGTGGAGTTGCATCTCTGTGCCCCGGTACTTTTTCATAGCTGGGAATGGGGAAGATTGCATAGATCCGAACAATACCCTTCTGTACCTGTGCTGCAAGATTGTAAAAGCTGACAGTCAACCCTTGGAGCTGGTGAGGCTGTGGGTCTCATGAATTACCCACTGGCCTCTATTTTCAGCCAGCTGGATGTTATGCTGGGGGACAGACTGAGAAGGCAGAGCAAAAACTGCTGCCCCTCCTGCACCTTCATTGAGCTGCCTGTCAATCACAGCCCTGATGCGCTGTCCACGCACTTCTCCACAAAGACCCAGCTGGGCAGCAGGAAGATTAGGGGACTGAGGCATCGCTCAGCTCTGACAGCCCAGAGTAGGAGGACTGAAGTATTCGGACCTCTCCGCAGCCATCTGTTCTTTCAAGACAAGATTTTGGTGAATGGTGTGGATGTAAAAAACTTGGGCTGACGTGCAGCAAAGACAGCTTTTTTTTGATGAGCTCTCTGGCAGTTTGTCATAATTTATTCATTTATTCATAAATTAAATAATACGATTGCTATTCCATCCCTGGGATAAGGACGTTCCCCATTATTGTAATTACTAGCTATAATCCAGTCTTTGCTTCTTTTTCTTTTTCAACTCTGCTATTCCCGGTTGCTCATGACATTTTATCTTTTTTCTTTCCAAAACCATTTGTTTCAACTCATTTTATTTCTCTTGCTCTCTTCTTCCTCGTTCCATCCTCTCACATACCAGTTTCACTACAACATAGTATCAGCTGAACATAACCACCAAAGTTCGTAATCCAAACAATCCCCCAACAAAATATACTTTAATGCTGTGTTAAGTTACATCCACCTCTATTTCCTGTTGCAATTTGACTTTCCCCTTCATTTCGCCCTTTTGTGAGTGGTTATGACTCACATCCATTCCTCACTGCAAGTTGTCAAATTCCTCAATATGCATGGGACCAAGGATCCCAGGAAGATAATCTGAGTTCCCAGTTGGCCATGTTGCAGTTAGGGTAGGTAACCTGAAAGAAAAGACAAATCCAGCTTCATTCCCTTTGGCTATTAGATATTTTGGATATCCACTGCTCGGAAACGAGATGTTCATTACCCTGGTGGTCAAAGCACCTTCCACATGGCACTTTGAAGGAGTGTTTGTAATAAGCAAGGAAAACTTCCTTTTTGCAGGTGGTTAACCTGGACAGTTTGTCCTACAGATAATTGATGATTATCTTTTTTGCCCAAAGTGAAAGTTACACAGGGGCTGCTATCAAAAGCTTTCCAGATCGGACTGCCAGTCATGGTCCGTCAATTGTTTCGGGCAGTGACTGCGTTGTTAAGGTGACGTGGCCACCCGTGAAATGAGGAGGTACTAGTCGAGGCTTTGGACTCACCGGTCCAAGTGCAAAGTGGTACTTGAGTCTTACGAAGTCCATTGCTGTGTTCAATAATACCATTAGACTGGGGATGGTACGGAATGTGGAAAAGGCATCAAATTCCTTGGGCTTCAGACAACCTGTGTATATTTTTATTTTTGCAAGTCGGATGGGGGTGGTGCACACTGAATGGGTGAGGGCAGCATATCGGGGGTGGCATGGCACCCCGTTGCCATTGGATATTGTACTCTGTCAAGCTCCCTGTAAGCCCCGTTCCCACCACGATCCAGGCCTGACATCACAGAATCACAGAATCGCAGAATCACTAAGGTTGGAAAAGACCTGTAAGACCATCAAGTCCAACCATCAACCCAAGACCACCATGCCCACTAAACCATGTCCCACAGTGCCTCATCCACACGTTCCTTGAACGTCTCCAGGGATGGTGACTCCACCATCTCCCTGGGCAGCCTCTTCCAGTGCTTCACCACTCTCAGTAAGGAAATTTTTCCTAATATCCAGCCTAAACCTCCCCTGGCGCAACTTGAGGCCATTTCCTCTTGTCCTGTCGCTAGTCACTTGGGAGAAGAGACCAACACCCACCTCACCACAACCCCCTTTCAGGTAACTGGAGAGAGCTATAAGGTCTCCCCTCAGCCTCCTCTTCTCCAGACTGAACAACTCCAGTTCCCTCAGCCACTCCTCATCAGGCTTGTGCTCCAGATCCCTCACCAGCTTCGCCACCCTTCTCTGGACACGCTCCAGCACCTCAATGTCCTTCTTGTAGTGAGGGGCCCAAAACTGAACACAGCATTCGAGGTGCGGCCTCACCAGCGCCGAGTACAGGGGCACGATCACCTCTCTACTCCTGCTGGCCACACTATTTCTGATACAGGCCAGGATGCCGTTGGCCTTCTTGGCCACCTGGGCACACTGCCAGCTCATATTCAGCTGTGCCGGCTCATATTCACATGCTATGTACATTGTCATCTCCTGAATTGTACTGGAGTGTGCCATTCCCTGGGTAAGGGGAGCAGGCTCCCTCATTATTTTGAGGACAGGCAACGGGGTCTGAATTTCAAAGGTTGTGTCTGATGCCATGGGTTCAGTATCTAATAGGGCTGTGTAAGTAGCCAGTAGTGATTTTTCCAAGAGTATATACCGTGACCGGGAACCTTGCCACCCCTTTGATCCAAACCCTGCGGGAGTTATTTGGGCATTAGTGGACCACAGTCTCCATTGGCTCAGCACTTGCCCTGCCACCGAAAGGTCCCAACACACTCTCGATCTCTCTCGCCAGAGTCCATCACCGAAATTCAACATGTCCAGCGACTGCTCCAACACAGAAGGTGCCAGCTCTGCAAGCGGTTTCTGGCCTTCATCTTCCCTTGGCAGACCAGTCTGTCACCTAAATTGAAAATGTTTATAATGTTCCCAACATTCTCTCGCACTCTCTCCAGACCCCATCAACTAAATTCAAAAAGTCCAGCGACTGTCCTGTCACGGATGGTGCCAGGACAGAAAGCTGTTGCTGGCCCTCACCTTCCCCTGGCAGCCCTTTCACAGCCAACCAACACTGCAGTTCAGCGCTTGCTTTGCCTCCTAACAGTCACAAGGTGCTCTCTCTCTCTCTCTCAATCTTACAAGAGCCCAGCCCTGAAACTGAAAATGTCCAGCAACTGCTCCCACGTAGAAGGTGCCAGCACTGAAAGCTGTTGCTGGCCCTCACCTTCCTCTGGTAACCTCTTAAATGAACCACCAACTCTTGGGCTCTGTGCTTGCCTGGACTCTTAAAGGTCCCAATATCCTCTCGCTCTCCTGCTCACTCTCTCCAGAGCCCATCACTGAAATTGCAAAAGTCCAGCCATTGCTCCTACTCTAAAGGTGCCAGCACTGAAAGCTGTTGCTGGCCCTCACCTTTGTTGCGTTTAAGGGAATGTACTTTCAAAATTTGTCTGTCAGAGTCCCAAGACTTTCACTGAGCAGATCCACAAAAATTGAAATCAGTTATTTTATTGAGAGCGACAGAAACAGATTCGAAATTGCCGTTGATAAATTCACTAACTACAATAGTGCTCCTAGTTAAGGTTAATATTGCTAGAAAACTTGATAGTGATACAACAACCCGGGGATAACTTTCACCCAGAGGGTGAGAGGCGTAGCGTGTACCCAGAGAGGCGTCCCTGCCTGGGGTGGAGGAAGAGAATGCAGTCCGTCGACTGGTCCGTCAGGTATCGAAGTTCTTCTCTCCCACTTTAACAATCATTTTCTCCGTCTTTTGTCCCCAAAACT
The DNA here is from genome assembly GCF_030936135.1 of Gavia stellata. NCBI lineage: Eukaryota > Metazoa > Chordata > Aves > Gaviiformes > Gaviidae > Gavia > Gavia stellata. The sequence goes on from NC_082626.1 coordinate 3,678,402, forward strand.
ACAAGGTTCCCCCCCCACCCCCCCCGCATATGTGACGTGTAGCATGATGTGGGTGGAGAGACGAGTGCTATAGTCATATATATTTTTAGCATGACCTCTATAATCTTCACTAGCATATGCAGGGGGGTGAGTTGTAGTGTGCATTTCACCGGTAATGAGGCAAAAGTCAGTTATCGGACACGAAGCCTTTTGAAGAAACAAAGAACCATTCATGTTTTTGTTATCTTGCTATCTTTGCTGACCACAAGCAGGGCTGTCCTGGCTCCACAGGGCCCCCTCCTTATCTGCACCCTCTGTTAGCCAGGGTGCAACAACACACAAGGCTAAACAACAATTACTATGACCCATGCAGTTTTCTACAGCCCAGCTGCAGGTCACTTGAGCGTGTTTACAATCCTCCTCGCCAATCTTCCGTTATTTTCCCATGCTGCCCATGCTAACTTTTAGCAAATTGAGCTCAGGAAACCAGCTGGCATGGAGCTCTAGATGTTTTCTCTCAAAGCCATTTTTGTGACTGTGGTGTAAGCATGCCAAAAGGCCCACATCTTCATATCGTATTCTGCTGCTTGCAAAAATAGCCCTGTAGTTCTGTGTGTGCTACTGTCATGCAGAAAGCTAACCACGTAAATACCTGTTTGCAGGACTGCACAGTAGCTGCAGAACCTCATTTCATTTCTAGCCAGCGTTCTCCTGAAAATGAGCTGAGCGTTACCTGGGACAGCTCTTGAACACAGGACTGGGAGGAAACAGAAGGGATATGAAATGAATTAAAGGTATTATTAAAGACAAATGCAGGGAATTAAACTAGTTTAGCCCTGTCCCTTTGCACAGCAGAACCAAGGCCTGGTTTGGAGCATCCGTATGGCTATACCTTGTCAGTGGAAGCAATGGGGTGCTGTTCCTCTTGAAGGAGGTGCAGGAGGACCCCTATCAGCACCCAGCTGAGCTATATGGTTGTTGAAGCATGGACTCCGTTCTCCTCTGGAGTTCAGTGCAACGGGTCGCGTGGGTGAAGCCTTTGTATGATTTCCTCCAAGTTAGGTTTTATGTCAGCTTCAATAATAACCCATAAAGAAGTCAATGAAAGGATTTCTCCTGCCAACGTCCTCTAAGACTGCTGGAGAAGAAAAAAGAAGCTCTTCCCTTCAACACCCACCCTCCACTCCCAACTCCCCACTCCCCCCCTCCCCCCAAAAAAAAAAGAAAATTCTCATTCAGTCTTCACCCTTAATCCTTCCTTCTTCAAAGCTGTATGGCAGCCATGTTACAATGAAGTGATAAAGAGCTTACTTTGGAGCTAGAGGAGGAAAAAACCATAGAGGACTCTCAAGTCTCATTCCAAGGATTGAGAAACCTTAAAACATGGAGAGGGAACATCCTTGCTGCGCCCTGAGTTTGTCAGCCACCTTCTGCTCTTTCTTAGTCAAACACGCCAATATGCTATACTCCTGCAACTAAACTGTTGCATATTTTCTGAGGTTTATGTCTTGAATAACTATTGTTTCTTTTGATTTTTACCTTCCCAGCTTTTTTCTGATCTTTACTTTCTGGAGCTCTTTGATGCATTCAATACGAGAGAGAAAGCAAATGTAAAAGGGGGCTGTCTACTGTATTGACCAATCAAGTTCATTTCCAGTGACCTGACATGCCTTGTAATAGACAACACATCTAACTCAAAACATAACAAATCAGGTTTCTTTCTATTGTATGTTGTTTTATTGTTTGAAATCATGTCTGAGTATTTTTATTACATGTAAAAACCAAAGTGACTTGTATTACTAAGATTAAAGCCATTCTAAACTCAGTCAAACTAGAATTAAACGGCACTGTCAAAGTACTATCTAATACAGCAAATCCCCAGATGAGAATTAACAAATAGTGTTGGACTACAACTAAACCATTCCATTAATCCATAATCAACGCTTATGGATTCCCAAATAAGAAATCTGGAGAGAAAGCTGCCCTTTTAATTATACATGGTCTCAGTCAGCGCAGTAAGCTTATCTGAACATCTCGCTGTTAGCCCAGCTGAGCTACTTGAAAGTCACAGTTGCAGTCCTTGGTGCTTCTACTTAATTGGGCTGTTACGGGGCAGATGTTTTTGTGTGATTTCTCTTGCTCTCTTTACAAAAAATAAGTTTTACAGCAGAGCGCTGCTCTGGAAAGGCTGGCAGCTCTAGCTAAACACTGAGAAAAGCTAATTGATGCTGTGTGCTTTTTTCCAACATGAAGAGCATGCACAAGTTCAAAAGTGTTTTGCAAGAGATAATATGAAGATGAATTAAGAACAGAAACGCATTAAGGTTGGCTGCTCCTCCTTCACTTTTTTCACAGCAGGTTCCATTGGAGGGGATTTGTCACCATCGGTGTTCACCTTCTCCTGGGAGGCTTTTGCTGGTTTTCTTATATTGTCTGTCTTAGGAGGAACAGCCACCTCTACTTTCCGCTTTGTCTTGTCAGTTTTTGCTTCTGGCCTATCCTTCTCTTTTTTCTCCTTTTCAGGTGCTGCTTTGAAAGCCATAGAATCTGCTTCCATAGGCTCATCTCGCACAGGGGTAGCATCATCTCTGCTTGGGAGCATGAACAGAGAGTCCATTTTCACGTCTTCTGCTGTAAGTGGCTCCCTTGGTTTTCTCATTCCTTCTAACCACTCAGCATTGGGAAATCCTCCATTCTCATCCCCTTTTCTTCTCTTCCGGTGCTTTTTGTCTTTATTTCCTTTGTCACCTCCCAGTCGATGTTCCACCTCCTTCTCTTTTGATTTTGTAGGATCTTTGATGCCATGCCTCTCTCTTCCAGAAGTTTTTCCAGGGTAATTTCCAGCTGTATTACACTTTTGGTGGCTCTGCCCACCAGGATAATCCTGCCTCCGTCCCTGAGCATATGGTGAATTCTCTCGTCTGGTCCCAGGTGGACCAAACCTGTCTGGAGAAAAGTTGCCTCTTCTTGCATATGGCGGCGATCGTGAGTAGGAGCGAGAAGGGGAACGACTAAATGACCGAGAGTAGGAGCGAGAGCGGGAAGAACCGGATCTTGACTTGGAGTAGGTATACAAACTTGTAGAGGAAGATGAAGCACTACAGGGAGACTTGGGCCTTAAAAACACCACAACACACACAGACAAAAAAGATAAGTTAATTCAAAACAGTCACTCTCCCCATTTTTTTTCCTCCCAAATTTGGTTTGTTTTCTTTTTTCCTCTCCACATGCTTACGTCAAAGGTTCTTTCAGCTGCTGGCATAACGCTACTGCAAATTGCAGAACTTGCAAAAGTTTCTGCTTACAAGACAGAGCAGCTGCTGCTTTGTTAGTGTAAAATCATACAGGAAGGGTACGTCTATTTCCACTCACTTCTATCACATGATCACTCTCAAGATGCAACTTGACACTGCAATAATAGATACCACAGACTCCTCTCTCTCCAACTGAGAGAAAGCAGCTTGGCTATTTGAGATGACTAAATAGAAGAAATTCAAAATTGCCATAAAATGACAGCGTTGACTCTTCCAGTACTTTGCTCAATCAGTATCAACTAAGTTGTTAAAAAAAAGAATGTTGGAGGTTGACTTCTATTGGGAAATCAAGTTCTTCATCCCTGTTCAGCTAGTAATCAAAAGGCTGGCTTTCCACCTGACCCTTTAGTTGTATTTCATTTTCATATGTAATTATGGTTTCCTCAAAAAGCGTTGATTTTTCAGAGTCCTCTTTTCGGTCACGTACTGGAGTTCTATTTTCAATCATCTTACCGCAAGCACAGATCCCCTTTGTTAAAGCCAATTCAAATGAAGCCATTTAAAAATGAATTACCACTTGTACTCTCCACAACCACCTGTGCATACTTTTTGCATTATAAACCAGCTGTTGCGTAAGCTATGTTTTACGGCCTCATTTAACAGGTTACAAGTCGTAATATATTGAATTTCTGTGGAATACTTACAGTTCCCAGCCCGGTCTGCCTCCTGCTGAGCGAATTGTACTGGCACTCATTGGGCGACCTTTTGGAGTGGGGAGAGGGAAAAGAAAAAAAATCCCACTCAGTTTCTCTGAAGATCATCTTTTTAAAGAAATTCTACAGTTATAGTTACTTACCGGTGGTGGGTATTGATTGTCCTTGGGGGCCCAGAAGGCTTGGTAATGCTGGTTGCCTTGGTACAGGAACCTGATAGCCCTTGTGAATCAATGCAAACAGTCGGAAAATAAGCTCTACTAAAATACAAGAATCACTGCATATCTTGAAATAAAACTCACGTTCTCTTCCAACAAACTGCTGGCTGACAGAGAGGAAGATTTAGAAAGTTCAGCGGCACTCACCAGAGCAGCAGGAGGTGTAACAGTCAGGAGCGGTGGTGGAGGTGGTGGCGGCTGCTGTGGCTCCTGAATCTGCTGACGGAGCCTCTTTGTGTAGCCAGTTCCATTTTCGAAGTTGTTCACAGCCTAGAGGCAGAAAAACATTGACAAAAAGCTAATAGGAAACTTCAGTAGAGGGACGAACAAAGGCCTGCACAGAGTAAAATTGCTTGTGTCTTCCTGTAAATGCTATCAAGCCTAAAAGAAATGGACGTACAGATATATGAACACATCACATTAAACCCTGATACTAATGATTGGTAACTTGGAGTATCTGTATTTAAAGTACTTCAGTGTTAGCTCCAAACTTGAAAGTGAGGCAATCATGTTAAACAAAAGTGGGACCTGAACTTGCCAGATTGTCTCTTCCCTTTCAGCTTTTAAGCTCTTTTTCTTCCCTTTCAGCTTTTTACAAGTAGCCTTTTCTTACAAACAGTTTCTGTGAAAGGCATCGTGTTACCTTGCGTAGGAACAGGTTGGCAATTAAAGCGTCAGGAGAAACATCGGTTTGATGACACGCTGGGCAGGTATGCTCCTCAGAGTCCAGTAATGCTGTTCTAATACCTGTGAATCATTAGAATCATCAGAATAGTTTTAGCCAAACTAAGGCAATTTGATGGGTTCTAGCCAAGTATAAAAACACGTATATGATTAATGGGTGAATATGGTCTTGAATTGAGAGCATGAAGCTCTCCATGTTCAGTAATGTAAAGAACTTCTAGTATGCAGCAAATCACTCCAGAGTTTTGAAATTTCACTGTTGTATCGTTTGAAGTCGTAGAGTAGGCTGTGTCTTGATGTTTCGACTAGTCTTTGTTCCGCTACCTAGTACAATGAGAAGTCACCAACCTCAAGGTTCCTGAATAAAACACATCTCAAAAAAGCATTAGTAGGTTTGAGTTCTGAAGGTCTTAAGCAACTGTCCCGTGGAGAAGAATGTGGATTAAATGCCTAACTAAATGCCCTTTGTGGCAGACCACAGTGAGTCACCAGAGTTGGCTATCTAATTTTGTATGAGAGAAAGGGCTGTCGACCAACTAAATGCATTCGATATCTAATACTGTAACCACCTGCACAATTACGCACTCTTCTCATACTCGTCCTTCCGCATGTAAAGAGGATTTAACTGGATATGTAAAAAGGGAAAAAAGGTTTCTGCCTTTTTTTTTCCCTTTATGCAAGAGGAGTCCTTTCCTATTCAGGGGATACTCAAGTATTAAGTAGAACTGGCAACAAAGTAATGGCGTTATCTCCTACTTCTGCTTTCAGAAGATCAGACGTGATGTTTTGAAATAACAAACATGGGAGTAACACTTACATTCGTCACAAAAACTGTTTCCACAGCAGGGAATAACAGCTGCATCAGTCATTAGCTCTTTACAAACGGGACATGACAACTCATCTGGAATGGGATCATCGGAGGAGGAGGAGGAGGAGGAGGGCTCCTCTGGTGAAAAGGGAGGCTTTTCCTTCTTTCCTCTAGCATAAGCTTCCCTAGAGGGCAGGTGGGGAAGGAAAAAGAAACCAGTCAGAGATGGGTAAAGGAAAACTCTTCCAAGCTTTTATCAAAGGGCAGATAATAGATGGAACTCTGCTCACTCCACATTTGGCTTCTAAAAAGTCGGCATTTAGTTTAAACTACTTTCCTATAGCCACAATACTGGAAGAGGGAGGGGGGAACACTTTTCCTTCTGCAGAACTCTCCCATTCATTGGGATCAACTAAGAGATGAGCTCAGACTAGAAAAATCATTTTTTGACAGCTAGAAATCAGGTGAAGTGAACCCCACCACTCCTTTGCCAGAGGCTAAATGTAAATGGCAGGCTCAGGATGAAGTTAGTCTCCGAATAATTACGTTTTATAAATGGAAGAAGTCTACGGTGCAGCTTCTACAAAAGGAGATCCACGACAGAAAAGCAGAAGTGCGACCAAGTGCATTTTCAAACAGCCACTCTTGTCAGCACACAGTAGTATTTTCTTAGTTTAGAGCAACAGGAAAACCTCAGTCTGTTTCACACATGGCATTTGACAAGAGTCAGAGGGGGAGGAAATCTCAGTCCAGCAGCTCTGTGTTAAATTTTGCAAGAAGCCTTTGAAACATAAAAGAGAAGCAAAACGAGCTTTCCAAGAGAACGACTCCGCTGTGAACACGACTGAAATGTTTTGCAGAAATACAGATTCTTAGCACACCACAAGTTGAACCAACTTCCAGGGGCACGAACAGTAGGACCACCCTATGTGAGTACTAGAAAGTATCACCGATTTTAAGGTTAAGACACAATGACAATGCTTCCTCCCCCGTAACTACAGAGGCTGGCCAACTTGGTTGCATTGCCACTCAGGCATTTACGCATGGTTTTGCTCGTTCACTTTTTGGTCAGTCCAACTAATGCCATACTTACGCATTAATAGTTGGTATTGCGTATTTTCCAGTGCTTGTCAGCATAGCACCCTTTGTGTTGGGATCTTGCACCTCCATCATGAAACTCCTTGGAATTCCTGTGCTCTTTTTAAGTCTGGGAGCAGACTCAAAATTTTTGTTCTGTTAAGAAAAGCCATGCAGACATATCTCATCTGATGACCCGCACTTAAAATGACATTTCAGTGATTATTTTACGCAGCAAAGCCTTTCATCCTCTCCTTTTGCCTAGCGTAAGGGTTGCTCAGCTGAAATACTGATTTTCCTAAATGAGTATCGTCAGCATGTTCCAAAGGCTGGAGCAGTGTTTTGAACTCAGTCGACATTCTTTGGCTTAACTTCAGGTTCCTTCAGGGTGAAATATCCCTCAGCTCAACCAGAGACTCGTGCAATTAACACACGCAAATATTCAATAGATGGGGTCAACAGAAACATCTTGGTTTTATACAAAATACAGAAAATGGTGAACTGTCATTAAAACCACAGTTAAAACCACAAAAATTCCCAGTAATATTGAAATACATAAAAATATGCATGAAAGTTCACAGAGAAAGATCTATGGACATATTTAATGTCTATGACCTAGAAAAAAGAAAATTTCACATTTGTAATTCCAGGTCTCCCTTGAATTTTGAAGGGCTTTGCAACATTGCCATATAAAGTGCATTTCACCCCAAGAGAAACAACTCTTCATATGCGTGGTCATGTATTTGTTACCTAACTGCCAAGGTAAAAAAAAAACAAAACTAAGACCAGAAGTCCCCCACAATCTTACCCCATTTGTCGGGCAGTCCTTTATATAGTGGCCAGGGTTTCCACAACGAAAGCAAGTATATGACGGTGGAGGTGGACCCAAGGGTTTCTTCATGTAACTAAACGTTTTTGGGGAGAAAAAGAAGAAGATATGCATGTGTCTCTTGTGTTAAAACAAACATCTCTACCATTTTCCCATCAGCTTCAAAGAACAGATTTGACATTATCAGCACTTACCTGGTTGGATCATATCCACAGCAAGACTGCATCATCATAGCTTTTATTTTGTCTTCTTCGGAAGCATTGGCTTCAGCCAGATTGGTGGTCTGTTTAAGAGGTAATTATTGGATGCACACATTAGAACCACATTTAAGCCCACACAGCCAAAGACAGCACCACTCACCCAGTCCTGTAAAGAGCAGCACAACGCTCGCTGAGGTCGCATGAAAACAGCTGCTTAGGCTCTGTTTGGACCTTACCTAAAGACCTGTCTAATCGATCCCATTTTCTTCCAAGTGGACTGAAGCTATGTGTAGAAAAAATTAGACTATCCACTGCCTTTAAACTGATTTTTAAGCTCCAGACTATTTGAAGGAGAAGATGTCCACTGTACATTTAATTGAGAAAGATGTATGCAAATATCACTAGTTACATTTTGCAGCATTAAAAGGACACACAACTGAAGAGCCGGAGAGGTTGTTTCTCCTTGCTGAAAGCCAGCTTCAGACACAGAAGCCTTAGAAGGAATCAAACTTTTTATAACCCCTCAGCAAGACAAAAGATTCTTCTCTAACTTCTCTATGTTAAATGATTAAACTACAGTAAGCAGAACCTGCAGTTTTTTCCAGCTGACTGTGTCCTTTTAACGTACAAATTGTAATCCAAACCTTATGCAGAACTAGATCTTCCAATTATTGACGGCAGCTGATTGTTTTTAAGTAGTATTTGTTCAAATGTTTTTATCACACACTAGTCCAGGTACAAGCAGGCTCTAAGGGAGTGACTGTAAATGATGTGGACTTTCAAGCACCTATCATTCCGACCAACCACTCATGTTTTTCTTCTTCTATGCATGCATTCACAAAAGCAACCAACTACTTTCAACATTTTATTAAATGGGTGTTTCATACAGACAGTAACATTGTCCAGATCGACATCTCTGAGAGCGCTTCCATTAACGTTTACAGAAAACTTTACAGATACTTGACTAGTTTGTGTGAACCCAAACGGTTTACAAAACACATCCAAACCCCACAAAACGTTCCCAGGAATAGAGCAAAAGTCAAAGATGGCATTTAATACATAGTAAGAGTCAAAAAGAAAACTTTTCACAACACATTGCCTCCATGCTAAGCCCGTCTGCACAAAAGAGGTTAGAGGAAGTAACAGTCTGGAGCTGCTTTATGCTATGTCCCTGCATTTTTCTGATATACTTAAATTTTCTCGAAAGCTTACATGTGTACACCACTTGGACAGTTTTCCACATTTTAGAGTAAAACTTCACAGGAGTTTACGGAAACAAGGACACGTTTAGGGACAGCACTAATGGAGACCAATTTCTTTTGCTGGCTACCTTCCCAAGGAATTTTCTTGTTTGTGTTTGGTTTGTTGGTTTTTTTTGCCAAATGGACCCAACTTAATTTCTGCAGTGAGAGATGGAAGAAGGTAGCAGTGGGAAGAGCTTTCTCCTTCTCGGAAATGAACTCCAGCCTTTCTTTTCAGAACAAAGAACTAGCTCCTCTGCATTAGGCCCTGCCTTCTCTCATCTTTGTAACTTTAAAGACTAGTCATTTCATTGGCTAGCACTGTGCCTTTTCACAAAGTGCCACCACTAGTGCTTTCCCAGAGAAAGTTACACATTGTTGAGCAAAAAATGCAGGCAGTTCCATGGCAAAACATGGCATTACAACAGTTTCAGAAGGTCACATCTGCTAATATGCCACACGTACCCCTTGGTCTACTCCTGTAAACAGTTAGGTATATTTACACAATTGACACAGCCTGCGTTCAAACAAAGTCTATTGTGTTGTCCACTCTCTAGCTACTCTGATTTATGAAATCGTGCAGCATTCAAAGAATGGATCTATAACTATAATGACTAGAAATTGAAAAATAGCCATGCAATTCTCCACGTTCCAGAAACGCCTCTAATTTGGCTGCTGCAAACCCCCTGAAATGTCCGTAACTCAGAGCCAACTAAACTCTTCTGTGAAAATTGTGTGAGTTTCCAGTGCAAAATTAACGAAAGGTATGAAAAATGGTAAACAGCTTCTGAAGTGCTGCTTCTTTGTGTCTTGAAGATGAGTAATACTGCAACATTACGTTGAGGCTGCTAAGGTACTCCCCTTCTATCTTCCCAAACTGGCGACTACTCTTCACAGGATAGTGTCAAAATACACACACACTTTAAAGTTAAAAGAAATACTTTAAATTCTTAAAAACTACATTCAAGCTTTGCTCACATTACAACAGTTATCCAGCTACAGATCACAGTATAAGATTTAAAAAGACGAAGCAAACCCTTTTTTTTTTAAAGTATTTGACAAGACTCTCGAGATACCTTAATAAGCTGGGCCAGAGGAATCGGTGCGGAAGAGTCATCAATCTGTTCAGAAAAAATTAAACACACGTTCAAGTTCTACAATCAAAACATAGCAATAGTTAACCTCTACTGTAGCCTGAAAGTCTGCACTATATCCTCTGAGTGTCACGGAAAGAGGCATTTCCAACCTAGTGTAATTTGTATTTGTTCAAAACAAAGTCCAAACCTATGACAGCTTAAGAGTGCCTATGTGGTTAATGAGGAGAAACAACAATAACCAAACCTGCTGGAGATCAACTTACTGCTCCAGAGTATCTCAGAGAGGGACCCTTGTCAAATGCTTACAACTGCTTAGAAGTCAAAGGGCTAAGGAAGCTGCCAATTTTCAGCAAAAAAAAGGATTTGAAAAAAATTTAAGTTTATTTGAGAAGGAAGCATCACTACAGGAAACTTATTTTCAGGGTAGTTTGGAAATTAATCAGTGCACGTCTCCTCATTTATAAATGCACATGGTTATGCTTTTTATGAACACAGTCTAGTTGCCGGTGAAAATGAAGCACAGGCAGATCAGCCCTGAAACACGAACTCTGCCCCTCCTGTCAGTAAGTTTAGAAACGCCAAACTCACCATACCCCACAAAACCCCAATAAAAATGCCAACCCAAAACATCAGCCATAGCAGTAACCCACCACTTTGTCTAGAAAAAAAATAAACTGCTCAAAGTATTGAAATAAAGGTGTTCACCATGACAGAGTAGCCTATAAAAAGTGATTTCTTGTATTTTATTAGACCACAGGCCATACTCTCCAAATTGGTTATGGAACTGTGAGAATTTAATATTATTCTCCTTGCTACCAGTCCAAAAGCAATTTCTAAGGATGATGAAAACATGGACTCAGAGCACAATCCTGTCATTTTTTTCTCCATTGCAGCCACACTCCTCCCTCCCTGCTGCCTACTGGAACAGCTTGCAGGAATGAAGTCCTCAGGCCACGGGGTAGTAATGGACTGCAGTGTCTAGTGAGAACTAATACCGAAGGGCAGTTTTGCCACAAGTGAAAAGGGTAACTCTTCTCTTGTTCCTTTTCCAGCATATTGAATTACATTGTGCCACCAACAGCACTTCAGCTTACACTAGTAAAACATTATCAGAAAGACACCGGAATCACTGCTTACGATGTCTGAAGTTGTTCAAAAACATGGAAAAAATTTCACCATGTAAACTGAACAGCTCCGCACGCCACTCTTCTTTACTTGTGGGAAAACAGGCCTATGTTCTCTCCTGGCAGGCACAACCACTGTCACGTGGTGCTTTTTCAGCAGCAAACAAGAAATGAGGAAAGCTCTCGACTGGAGTCTAGCATTAAACAGTCTAATATTGACCAGTAACTGAAACAGAGCAGTTAATAAACTATTAATTAGTTCTTCTGGTTTTTAGGAAGCGGTTATTATATGGCCTGCAGGCAACAGTCTCATTTCTTAACGGAGGTGATAGCACTCCTTTCTACTAAACAGCTATCAAAAGCAGCAAATAGATAATTAATGTACTATTTAGTACGTTTGCCCAACGGCCACCTTCCAATCTGCCGACATTCTTGTGTCTTTTTTTTTTCCCTTTAAATGTCTACTGGAGTATTTCCTGCCAGTCCCTCCAGTCAGTCAAGTAGAAACAACATCTCCATGAAACGTGTATACAGCCCTAAGGTAATACTGCAGAAGAACTGGGGGGGAAAAAACCCCAAACACCAAAAACTAAACCCAAAACCCCAGACTCGACAGTCAATGTATTAACTCCCATTTCAAACAGAAGACTAAACAGAAACTAACACAAAGCAAGTGGGAAAGGGGACAGAACAGAGGACGAAAAGGCTAATTTCACTGCTGGGGTGCTACATTTAAATTACAGTGGTTTCCTAAAACCCGACAGCTTGGCTAAACTAAAAATTCAGCCAGGAAGGATCCCAGTTGTGCTCAACAGCGCTAAAACGATGGGCACGACTCTCTGCATTTCTGCAGCCTCTAAGGACAAATTCCAACTAGAGATCCTTGTAGTTACTGACATAGTAATGCTAAACCAAAAAGGATCCCCTTTCTTGCCTTGGCTGTAGTAACAGTAGGCCAGCAGCACAAATTTGGAAGTGTACAACAACAACAGCTAACATAACAGCAAGACAATGAAGGAAGAGTTAAAGCATCAGCTTTTGTGCAGCCTTTTTAAAAATACCTTAACTAAACTTCATTTTGCTGCCTTACTGTTCAACAGTAATTGGCAAGCTTTCCAGTGATTTATTCCCACCACAGTAAGATCCAGGTTCTGCTTTGAAATACCTACAGAAATACGTGTATTAAAAAACCAACCAAACAAAACAAACCCCCCACCCTTCAGACCAAGACCTGAGCTAGCTTTAAGAATAAAGCTCATTGTGCCTCCAAGCCTAGAAGCACCTGAGGCTGCCGTGCTTTGACAGTGAGAGAGAGAGAGAGGACTTGTAAAGAGAGATGCAAGGCTTCCACCCTCCCTGTGGCTACCCACAACCCATGTCAGGTACAGTCAGAGCAAACAAGAAGGGAATGTTTTTGCCTGGTCTTTCATTTACTTTAATTAGTTCTAACAAACACTAAGTCTTCCCTCCCACTCCAGGAGTCTTCCTTTTTCTGGGTTTTTTTGGTTTGGTTTTTTTTTTTTTTTTTTGAGACATCTATGTTAGCTTATGGTAAGATGCTACTTAGAAATGTAACACAGACATGCCAGGGAGCACACGAGGCTAATGTTTATAACAATAACAATAACAACAACAACAACAACAACAACAATAATAATAATGTTTGAACATGAGAGTTGTGTTTATACACATGCTAGTAAGCAAAGAGGAAAACAACTGTTTTCAGGAAATAAAACCCCATCAGAATTAGACCAAATACTCTAAACGTGGTTTACATAAATGCATTACTTTAACTGCTAGGGTCACTCGGCCAGTTAAACTAACTCAAAATCACAATGAGAGGCATTCATGTCCAAAAAGGAATTTGAACCAATCAGTGATAGAATTATGGATGTCAGATTTAGACGTAGTGGTTTTAGACCTTACCTGCACAGTACACAGTCATTCAGGAAATATTCTGGCATATTCAATGTGAAACACAATGCATTACTAGGCACAAATAGCAAGATTCACATTAGAACTGTGCAAACGATGGCATGACTCAGTTATTACTATGCTGAATCCAATACATGGTATTCACAACATATACTATGGTTTACTGGAAAATATATTAAGTTAATGTTTGGAAAATTAATACAAGGCTACATTGTTGAGAATTAAGTGCAGTGTGGAGAAAAAAGTCTGAGATGGTGTTTTTACATACTGCTTTTGGTGTTCCACTCACTGGCTCAGTTCGACTTCTAGAAGAAGAAATCAAGGAGATGAGAACTTAAAGCACTTGTACCCAACATCAAGCAGTGAAAACACGTTATAAAACCTGAACATCAAAACATTATGTTCTGATAGTCTAGTGAATGGGGAAATTTCTTCCTATACATAAACTCGTCTCTCTCTTTTGATAACATTCAATGCATTAAACACCACCCCCCCACCCCCCAAATCCCACGTCTACTTTGTCTGAAATCACTCTAAGACTTAGAGATCGAGAACACAACAGTGCAAGAGGAAGTCTTCAGACATTTTGTCTCTGCTGCATTAAGTTTTGTGTTCTTAAATGCTCAACCCTCAAGATAATGAAGGTAACTTTAGCCAATCCCTATATCCCGCCCTAGTCTTACAAATAGCTACCAGAGAGAGTACTTTAGTTTCTAAGAAAGAACAGCGGTAGTCGAGACCCTTTGAAGTGCTAGTTTACTTAAGAGAAAAAATCAGTCATCTGACAAAGAAATAACAACAGTTTTAGTAGCACAGTCTTTAGAACAGTGTTTCTTTGTGGCAGCCCAAGCACTGTGTTCAGATATCTACCGTACTTAGCCATGAAAGTGCCAAAATACTACATGGGTTACATATGCTACATTGACTAAAAATAGTAGTAGAAATGTCACCTGAAAGCAGTTCCTAGGGTTTTGTGCGCTTTAGGAGCCCTGTGACAAAAAAAAAAAAAAAAAGTTCTTAATTGCCAGAATTTGCTTTAAGAAAATCTTGAAAATGCTACAATATCTTAGGAAATACTTATTACATTTGAAACCTTGCTGAGCTTCCACATACTCCTTGATCTGTATCTGCATGCTGCTCATCAGGAATCAGACATGCAACCACTGATATCGTTAACAAACCATTCACACATCATCCAAAGTGTCCCATGAGCAGAGGCAATTCAAAGGCTGCTGTGGAACTGATGTCCAAATAGAAAGGCTCATGCTTCCTGCCACTGCTAGACCACCACCGGGCTCGCAGTTAGAGCCATGTACCTCCTGAAGATGAGCAAGTTCGAGGAGATACTTTAGATTGCCACACAAGGGTTTCTTCATCCACTGACCCTGAAGAACATACTCCAAGGCGAGTAACGCATTTTGAAGGCCTCTCCACCATTACAGCACACATTCATCATTCCCAAACGTTAACCACTCTACCAGTTGTTTCTGCAATGTTTCCAGCTGAAGGAATAGAAAGCTAATCTGCCTGGTTAATTTTCAACGTTAGAACAGCAGTGCCATTCCTTCCTTACCCCCACATCCAGCTACTTATTTGATCTTTGAGGCTAGCAGCACCTATCCTCTCGTTTTAGGGCAGCGTTACAATAGCAGGAGAGGGTGACATCCAACCAGTAAGGGAGGATGCACTGACAAGACAGCACTAAGCATCCGTATTTCGATTAACCCCCCCCAAACAAGGCCACGTTTATAAGCACAACGCTGTGGCGTCCCGAATTACTAGGCAGTGCCTGAAAGCACTGCAGCAGCTACTGCAGTAATATGCCCAAAGTTTACATGCAGAGCCACATAAAATCAGGGGTTTTTGCTTGCAAATGCTTCATGGGCACCAGCACGCTGCTGCACTGTTTCTTCAAGACACACTGTAACTCATCAGTCTACTTGATTTATGAGAACCAACGTTAGAAAGACATGGCAAAACCACAAGCTAATAATAGCTACTGATTGTGGTGGAGAGGCGTACCTTTAAGGCGGCTGGAAAACATGGCCATTCAAACAATGCTAATGCAGCTGATACAGAACGGGACTGTATGAATACATACATGACATGCATTTGAAGAGCTGTAATTTTAATCAGTACACCCGATTCTCTGTCCTCCGTAAATCTTAGGAACACAGAATTAAAACCTGGAGCACAGATACCAGCTTAGGGTAAAAACAGACAAAGAAAGACAACCAGTAACATTTAGGAACGTGCGGAACTGCTTACTGAGTTTCAAGTTTGGAAAGGATTAACTGTTCCTTCATCGTGCTCGCACAAAAGGCAATACACTTTAGGATATTGTTGTTCTTCTCTTGCCTGAAACAGGCACTGTCTTTAGGAAACGAATAGGAATCACTTGTGAATGGAAGTTCTTGTTTGCCTGGCTGGCCAGCTGGCAACCCTTGGTCTTTCCTCTATAGCTAGTATGCAGAACCCCCAGATTTGGGGCGTAAGAATACCTGCCATATCCCGCCCCCCTCCCCCAAATGCAAGAAATAGTTAAACTCTCAGAATCAGACTCTTCTGAGACGGGAACAAATTACAAGTTTACACTACAGTGCGTATCTCTCTTTACTATAAAAGCAATAAAAGCAAACACATGTAATAAGGAATCTCTCCACCTAGAGGGAACAGGATCTACAACTTGGATCTCAGAACAGTCAACCCCAGGAACAAACCCCACAGAATCATCTTACAAGTTACCATTGTTGGAGTTCAAACCCCGTGCCCCAGCAGGCCAAAAAATGTAAGTCTACTTTGGGACAGATGCGCTAAAATCTACCCCCTGACAACAAAACTTAACAGCAGCTTTAACAAGAAAGATACAAGCGGAATGCCTCTGTAAACTAGTATCTGTAAAAAAAGTCAACACACTGAAACCCCTAACAAAGAATACAATGCTTTATGGATACTTACAGAACAAAGGTTTTGCTGGTAGCTTTAACTCCTCCCACAGGGATTCTTCTAACAATTACCGATGAGTTCTTAGGAATCAGGGCATGATCATCTGTGTATTCTGAAAACAACATAAAGACAGACATAAACCAACATAAATTCAGGTTTGAGAATCAAACACAAGCAGCAAAATCTCCCTCATTTTTTAAAATAGTTTGAATGCCAACAGCAAAATGGTCTCAAAGGTCACTAAAGGAGAGTCTGCTAATGCACGAGGTTCTTTCCTCATCTAGCTTAGGTTGCTTTGGCTTCCGTTAGGCTACAAAACCAATAGACCTCTGGAGAAAAACAAACCACAGCAAAGTCTCACCTGCATAAACCAGATTCTAAAGCCTGCCTAGCTTGCCCTGCAGCAAACCAGGCACTTAGCTAAAGCACGAAAACTCTGCGCCGTCGCTTTCATAGCTCTTAACTGAAAATGCTTCACCTGTGCTGCTAGTGCTCCAGACTGACAGAACACAGAAGAGAGCCTGCCATGGCTGCCTATTTCTTGGGGCTTAATCCATCAACAACCACACTTCTCAGCTGCTCAGTGCTTTGCATTTCAATGGAAACAGCACTGACGCCCAGACAAACAATGGTAGATCACGCCAGCTGCAGTTCTGGAAGCCGAAAGCAGCTGTTTCTACCTGCTGAACGGAGTCATACGGAGTATTCCTTCTGGTCCAGACCACAAATCACCAGATTAAGACCAGTCCAGAGTCTCATGTTTGTTTTGTTTGGGTTTTAATTTTGCCTGATAAGCAGAAAAGCACATTCTCCAAGTGTTTGGAGTCAGAATGTTACAGGGCAGGCAAGAGTACTGAAGAAACCTGAGTTCTGGAGTTTGCAGTTCTTCCGCTATATTGTGAGAACATCTATTGTAAAAGACAGGTCAAGAAATCCAGATCAAATTAAAAGGAGGCAAGTTTAAATGCATCATTCTTGAGTATAGGCTTTTTGAAGGGAATTCTGCCTTTATAGAACTTGCCTCTGCAGTACGCATGGAAGAGGACACCCCCCCACACCCCCCCGCACCTTTTAAAATAGGTCCCAACCATCCATTTTGCCTCCCCAGCATCTTAAAGAGAGTCCATCACATCAGTTTTTTCCACTGGTATTTAAAATCCTGTTTCCTTTTAGCTTATATTAGCATTGCTTCTATTACTAGATTGCCATGATGAAAAGTAACAATTACTGAACTGTAAAAGCTTAGAGCGCTTGGCAAAATCTGAACAAGTAGGCCACCTTCACTCAAGGTTCACTTTGTTCTTTCCACGATCATTTCAGCCTTTAGTCAGGACTCCTGCACAGGCAACGTTATAAAACCCCAATACTTTATGTCCACGTGCAAGAATGCCAAACATCCCATTTAGGCAGAATATCCGGGTCTAGTGTTTCCCTTTATCTTCTGAAGGTGAGTTTAAGCATCTACATCTGCTTAACAAAAACTGAAATTCACGGTCACGCAGAGAAACCAGAAATTGGGCATACATATACACGGCACTGAAATGTATTCTCTAGCTTTGCTCTGAAAACCACTGGGGGATTTTTGCCTTTTCACATGGAAAACACCCTTAGGAAAGCTTCAATAAGCATCAGTGTCACTCATATACGCAGTGTAAGATTTTATACTCATTTTACAACGGCCAAAGGGCAACACAACCTGCCTAGAGGAGGATCTTGTCACTGTCAAACAAGAGGGATGCTCTTTAAAGCAGGGAAGATACTCCTGCTTTAACTTCACCTTTAGGCAACACCACATTTAACAGAACCTAGTGAGGCAGATACTTTTCCTTCAGTGGATTCTGATTACGTATGAAAACAAAGCAACAGACTGTAAAACTGGTATTATGGATATAGAGTAACACTTTGGGGGGGAACATACTTACGAGCATAAGTTTTTGTTCTAAAACTTTATAACAGAATGCTATATGACTTGGTAACAGTTTCTGCTATAACAGAATCCACATGTTTGGCCTATTTCGAAACATTTCTCCTTCTGGTGATAATAATTGGTCTCCATCACAGTTTATTACCATCCACCATTCTGGTTTTAAGGCTGTGTTTGACACAGACCCAGCTATTACAGGAGTGACGTCAGCCAGTTGGCCATTCAGCCCGCTAGCATTTGTGAAGCTGAAAGGACATCAGCATCTGAAGACAAAATTCAGAGACCCTCTGCAGCAAAGCCCTTCAAGCCAATTAAACACTGTTCAAAAGCTCTTGACAATTGTATTCAATGCTACTAGAGAAATTCAAGACTTCTGAAACATATCACTACCTACGCATGTCATGCAATCCAATGGCATCCCTAAGACCCCTAACATTGTGCTGTGAAGTCTCTTCGCAACCATTCTCCTGAAAATAGTTTTAATGTCTGTAGATACGCAGCGAGCTTTCGGTCCGACCACTCTAAAGGCTAGGGCTGAAGTTACGGTCCCCACAGCATACATATTATCCTGTTTAAGCTTTAATACATCACACAGGAAGAGGAAAAAACCACCTGTACACATTTTAAAGAAAAGACGGTTGTAAGAGTGTCACAGAACCAGAGGAAAAAGACAAGAAATTTCATGTTTAAGGAATGAAAACACTTGACAAGTCTTTTTGTTTCTGAAAAGTCACAACCCAAGGTATTTAATCCCATTCAAACTCACCAAGATGGCAGACTACCAAACTGAAATGTCATACTAAGTAATACAAAACCATTATCACCTCCGAGAATCAAGCACCATTTACTAGATTTAAAAGAATATATGCCTTCTCTAAGAACATTTCTTATGTATATTGACCATAAATGTTCTGCCATAAAACTTCAGTACTGCCCTGATGTGGTTAACACCTAGTACCAGGAGAAAAAGACACGGGTAGAAAGGGATGATGAAAATGATGCTCAGTAGCATCTGAATGGCAATGTCTTTGGTGTAGAAAAGAAGGTATATTAACAAGAAATTCCAAAGCATAATTTAGATACAGAGAACACTCATGGGCAAGTGTCCTCAAGGCTTTAAAGGCTCTGTATAGCTTATAAGTCACAGATTCACTCTTGATCCAAAACGTGGCAGGGAGCAGTTTCTGTAACAGCCACAAAACCAGTTTTCCAATGTAGTGGAGTAAAACAAGTCGAAGACAAAATTAAGTCACCAAACCCACTTTTTGTCTTCCAATTAGCCATCTGTTCCATTTCTATCACTTTCAGCTTCCTCCACCAGATTTCAAAGAAATCTGGCAAGTTTGTTATTACAAGTTATCCTCCCACATTTCCTTATCATTCTACCTAGAAGAATTCCAGGAAACCAAAACGTTTGTAAGCACTACATGTCGCACATCAAGCACACATTCTTCGCCGCCTAGCTCCGCCTCTAAAACACAGATCTGAAGGTTGTTGTCAGAACAGCAACTACGAAAGAACAGCAACTATGAAAGAACAGCTCTGTGAGGCCCCCAACACAAGTCACAGCTACCGATCGTGGCCGAATCGCATTATGGCTTCCCGGCCCACTTAAACCCCGGTGCCGCTTGCCCTCCTGGTCCCCCTGCACGCCGGCGGGATGGGTCCCAGGCTGAGACACGCTACGTGGGGACGAGCCACAAAGTGTGGGTCCCGCAGGCCACGGCCGCCGTGGGGCCATCTGCGACGATGCCAGCCGCACGGTCCCCAAGGCCCCACGCCCGCTGCCTCCACGCACCTTCTTTGGTCTGGGCGTTGGTGATCTGCAGGTCGCAGTTGGCCGCCTTCAGCTTTTCACGGCCCATGATCCAGCGCTTGAGGTCGCACAGGGAGATGTGGAGGCCGCCAAAGGTGACTGTGTCATAGCTCAACTTGGAGAAGAACTTGTAGTGGACACAAGACATGGTCAGGGCCAGGCGGTGCCCGCTCCGCGACGGCGTCTACCACGGCAGATGGCGTTGCGACCTCTGCGCCCGTTAGGGCCCACGGCGGCTCGGGGAAGGGCCCACCCAGGGGGTCGGAGCAAGCAACACAGGCTGAGCTTGAGCTCCTCCTCGCAGCCCAGGCAGACAACAGGGAGAGGACCCTGCAGCCCCCGGCTTGTCCTCTGCTCCCTCCCTCGCACACAGCGCTTCCAGGCCTGACCGCTCGCTATGGCGACGCCGGAGCCCCTGCCTCAACATTCCGCAGAGGGGTTTCCCGGCCGACAACTGCACGGGGCGTGGCTAGCACATCACTGCGCATGCACAATGGCACACCGCGCCCACCCACACCCCCCTCCTCATGCGACCCAGCGCATTATGACTAAAGGCCCACCTAACGTGATCGAGGCGGCCCCGCCATCTTCTTCCTAACGCCAAGCACCCCGAGGGGAGAGCTATCACCGGTCGGGGTCACCGCCTGTCAGCCCCGGGCCTGTCACTGCCCCAGCCCGCTGGTGTCCCTGCTGTCCCCCGGCCTGTCACCGCCTGGTGTCCTGTAACCCCCCAGGCCTGTCACCGCCTGGTCTCCCTCCTGTCACCCCCCAGGCTGTCACCACCCGCTGTCCCCTCCTCTCAGCAGCCAGCCAGGGCAAGACAGCCTGGGGGAGATGCAGCGGGCTTTGCCGTGTGGCGCTCGGCTGCCCACGCCGCAGGGCCAGCGAAGGGAGGGGACATCTCTGGGTGTTTGAGCGGATCTTGGTGCATTTATGGCAAGTTCAGTCAAAGAAGCCAGTGACCATTTAAGTTTGCTGCCATAAACCAATGTACTTCCCAACCGTGGCCCAACCACAGTTGCTTGAACGCTGGAGACGAGGACTAAAGAGTAAGGAACAAACCATTAGCGTTAGGAGGTGCCCCAGGACAATACTTCTTGCTTTCTCAATCATCACAGCTGCTGCTGCCACAGCCCTAGCGGTGGAATATGGAGTCTACGTATTCTTTCCATCATTCGGCCATAGCCACAGTCCAAACTACAGCAGCAGAGGCAAATAAGCCCGACTGTTGCATATGCACTAAAAGCCCATGCTTTGCCAGAAATCAACTCTCCTAGGCATCAGTCCCACTGAATTCTCAGTGGTACAAGGATGGGCATCTACGTTACGAATTTTCCCTGAAGAAAGGAAGCATACCGCCCTTCTGCCAAGAAGGGTTTGTCGCTGGATCTGTTCCATAGATCTGTTCCTATGCCGAAAGGCTATTGCTATTCCCCCACAGATTCTTCCAAAACCTTACTATATACCACATCCAGTGAGTGTGGAAGGGAGATGCTGCAGAAGCCCTTACAGAAATCCTATTGCAACAAGCCATCACGCTGTAGAGTTCTTCCTGGAGGGAGTTTATCAGGCCCTGCAGACTCCGAGACAATGTGGATATTCGCAGACAGAGTAACTTGGTATTCGGCAGGAAGCCATAATGTTAAAAGTTTGGTTGTCGCTACAGGCCGATAGGCTCAGAGTCATCTACCCTGCGTCTGAACCTTACAGCATTACCTATCAACCAAATCCGGCACAGGCTAACCCTTTAACAGGAAATAATTTACATGATTCAGATTTATTTGAAGATTCTACTACCCTATTTGCACAACGACCAGGGCAATATTAGATAGGTGGAGAAAGGGCATTCGAGGATTTACCCTCAACCTGAGCTGAAAAGTGTATTCTAAGTGCATTAACACCCCCCGCACAGGTTAGAACCAGTATCTCTTCTGCCTCTGTAGCTCCTGGCTACTGCTATCTAGGGGAAAAAGTGTTACAGCCCTCTGATTGAACGTGGCACCGAGTTCCACCCATCTGTAACAGCTTTTATCCCACGGTTAGGGGGTGCAGAACCAGAAAGAGCTACTGCAAATGCGTCAAGAGAATTAGAAAAAGCCACTAATGAAAGCGCAGGTAGTATTACAGTCCTACAGGAAGACAGCAAATTATTATCACCAGTGGTAACATAGACTCGATTAGCCCTAGACCACCTTTTAGAAGTCCAGGACAGAGTATGTGCATTATTGCCTAACAGCTGCTGGAGTTTTATGTAAATCAAGACCAGAAAACGGAAACTGACAGAAACAAGATAAAGACTCATTTAAAAATATTACATGAAGTAAGGCAGGGATCTCCCCTAAATCTATTTGGGTGGCTAACCTCTTGGCTCCCAGGCTTAGGTGGAGGACTGTGAACTAAAAGGATTTGGGTTGTGTATCCACTCTCCTGCTTTGCTTTGTAATTATACATGTGTGTTTACACTGTTGTGTTACCTTATGAACTCGACTTACGACTTAATGAATAGTGTAGTGTGTCCCTGATGGTCAAAAGAAAAGGAGGGACTGTTAGGGAAATCTCATTCCCTAACTATTGTACAAAATAGTCTTTAGAGTATGAAATTGTATGACCTTTCTTAAGATGTATCTAGTCGACATTGTGTACTGCACAGCCATGGTTCCGTCAGCATGACTGAAGGACCCCAGCTCATTGCGTGGAGGAGAAGGAGAGCCCCCACCCTGAAGAAGAAAGGGTATCCCTGGACTGCCTAGATGACGCCAGCATCCCAGCCCCTCCGACACCTCTGGGAAACCCTCCCATGATCTGGCATCAGAGATAAGGAACTGCAGCGAGACCGACTTCAGGGATGTCTCGATTGAGGAAGAAGCAGGTGGATGACGATGCGATAGATTTAGAGTTGCTTTGCAAAACAACAGTATATGGGTGTGTTCAGTAGCCATTGGTCAAATCATGTTGTACCTGAATCCTTGAAATAGCATAAGAACCAGGTGTAAAACCACATTGGGGGTGCCCCAATTTGACTGGGACACCTCATGTGCCTGAACTGAGAATGCCTCTTGCAATTCTAAACTTTGTGTCCTAGCCTCTCTCCTCGGACGGCACGGGCCAGTTGCAAACTTTTCGTGACAACATCCCTCTCCCCATTCTGACAATTATCCTCCAAGGCCAAGAATTGCCCCTGGGGTTGGCCCAGAAGCCCACCGTTCAGCAGTGGACCCTTTACCTCCATCATCGCGCTGTCCTCCCAGGAAATGATTGTTCACAAAGGGCTCCCACTGAAACCATACCTCAAATAGGACTGCCGCAAGAATATGAGAGCGATGCACCATCCTCTCCTATGCAAGATGCTCCCTCTTTCGACCCCAGTCATACTTTCAGAGTGTGGTTTACAGACAGAAGTGCCCACTTGAAAAATGGTCTTTGGTTCGGTAAAGCCACAGCCATTTCTGCGGATGGAAAAGCAGAGTTAACTGAGGAAATAAAAGGTTCCGCCCAATGAGCTGAGTCCCCGGCCATCACCCGAGCCTTTGAAGCTGGAGCCAGCACAGTTTATACTGACTCCAACGCTGTATGGGCTGGAGCCACCCAGTGCCTTGGGAATGGGCAAGAGCTGCTGCACTCCCTTCAGAGAAGATGCAGGCAGGGATACATCTCTGCTTGTGCCTTGCCTGGGAGAACCAGGATAACAGCAGTGGCCTGGAGCCTAACCTGGTATTTGGGCCCTGCGTTGCTGCTGTCCAAGTACTTAAGAAAGGCGATTAACAATTGAACTTGTGACCGGTAACCCCTGCTCCTGACTCCTGGTAATATGGTTAGCATAACGAAGGCCATTTCATGAGGCAAACGGCCATGCTCTGTGACCGTGCTGGTCACCTAGCAGTCCCCCTTCCCCTCCTCAACAGGCCCTGAAGGTCCTGTGCACCAGGCAGACTTCTTCTCCCCCTCCCTATCTGCCTCAAGGTGCCTGGGCGCCAGGCTGACTTCTTCCTTCCTTACGGGCCTTGAAGGTCCCAGGCACCCGGCCAACCAGGTTGTGATGACCCCGTCACAACCCAGGGAGGCGCAGCAGCACACAGAGCACCATCTAGAAAATCAAGCAGCACTTCTTCCCTCTTCTCCTCCAAGGGCTAATTTGTGGAGGAAATGACAAATGCCCCCTTCCCCTCCTGTGGGGCAGAGGTTTTCTGCCTTGATACAACACATAAAATTCTACGGGAATGGCGTGAACCTCACCGAGTTGCCTGGCTCTTCCACCTGCCCTACACACCCAAAACTAACAGCGCTTAAATAACAATGCTTTAATAATGGGCAGGTACCCACCAGATGCCCAGTGGCATGAGCTCATTCTCCTGCTCTCTCCAATCCACAAACCCTTTAAAACCCCCAATGTCAGCCTGTCGTTTTTCCCACGCTGACATGAGAAAAGGGCATATGGCAACCCATTTCTAAACGGGGAATCCCTTTCTCTATCACTGAGTCCCCGGCACCCAACCAACCAGCTTGTGATCATCCCGTGACAGAGAATTAAGAGGAGGACAAACAGGAGGAGGAGAAAAAGAAGGAAGACAAACAGGATGAAGCAGAGGACGGCAGAAGGAGGACGAACGGGATGAAGAGGGTGAGGAACATAGAAAGACAATGAGAACAAGGAGGAAGAAGAGAAAGAAAAGAAGGAAGAGGAAGCACATGAGGAGGAGGAAGAGGAGGGGAAAGAAGAGGTGGAGGAGGAACACAAGGAACACTCAGAAGAGGAACAGGTGGCACAACAGGTGACACAAGAGCAGGAGGAAGAATAGGAAAAGGATGAGCCGGAGGAGGAACCAAAGACAGAAGAACATGCTATAGAAAAGAAGGAGGGGACAAACATGATAAGGAAGTTAAAAAAGGAGGAGAAAAAGGAGGAGGAGGAGGAGGAGGAGGTAGAGGGGCAGCAGGAGGAGAAGGAGGAGGGAAAAGGAGAAGGAGAATGAAGAGGAACGGGAATATAAGGAGGAGGAAGACAAAAAAAAGAAGGGGAGGATGACATACGGGGTGAAAAGGAACAGAACAAAGAGGAGGCGGTGGAGGAGGAGGGGGAGAAAGACAAGAAGGAGGAGAAGAAACAAGAAGAGGATGAGCAAGAGGATGAATAGGAGAATAAAGACGACTAACAGGAGAAGAAGGATTAGGATGAAGTTGTGGAGGAGGAGTGGGAGGAAGGGGGAGGAAGGGGAGGAGGATGAGGACAACTACAGCAAGAACAAGCTGTAGGACAGACAGAAGGAGGACAGGAAGGCTAAAAGAATGACAATGAAGAGGAGTAGGAACAGGAGGTGGAGGAAGATGATCAGGAAGAGGAAGAGGGGGAGGAGAAGAGGAAGCACTGCAAGCTAAACGCTCCAAGGCGCACACACAGCAATGTACAAGGGCATGCAGTGAAAGGACAAGGGGTAATGGCTTTAAGCTGAAAGAAGGTAGATTTAGATTAGCTATTAGGAAGAAATTCTTTACCATGAGGGTGGTGAGACACTGAACCAGGTTTCCCAGAGAAGTTGTGGATGCCCCAACCCTCGACATGTTCAAGGCCAGGTTGGACGGGGCTTTGAGCAACCTGGTCTAGGGGAAGGTGTCTCTGCCCATGGCAGGGGGTTGGAGCTAGATGATCTCAAGGTCCCTTCCAACCTAAAGCATTCTATGATTCTCTGATTCTATGAAATGACAAATAAACATACCTGGGAACAAGTCCCCATGGGCACCTTTTTTCTCCTTTTTCCCTTCCAGGTGACGCTGGTCAAGCCCAGGCACCTGCAGCCACTCGCTCTACACAAGTCCCCTGATGCTGGATAGCCGATACACGTTTAATAAAACAAGGTACCCCCCGAGGTTTTGTCTGTTCACCTTGAGCTGGGGAGAAGGTGTGTATGTGCGTGAGGACAATCTGCGTTATCCCTTTAATTTTTATACCTCAGCAAAAACACTGCAAGATTTGGACTGCAGGAGAGCACTGAAATCAAAGGGTGAGTGACCAAGAAGGCTCCAACCACACATTTCCACCCGACTGCCTTAAACAAAACAGAGTTTGGATCCTGATTGCTCACTGCGGCCTGGAATAGTCCCATGCCTCATGTGAAAACTCCTGCGTGCGTGGCTGAGGACAGACACAATCCACACAGAGAGCGATCGGAGCTCAACCCTGCACTTTCTTTGGTCCTATGGCTGGCAACAAAAAGGGGTTTTAGCTAGTGTGTACGTCTGCTGCCGTCTTTCGTGATCCAACACATGAACTGCAAGACAAGAAAAGTGCAAGCAAATCCATTCAGCCAAACCTCTGAATAGTTACGCTGACCTTTACTTAGCTATATATTTTCTCTTCCTTTGATATATAACTAAACACATTCCCTCCTACCCACAGTCTTTCCTCCCAGCCTCACAGCTCTCCTACATAAGAAACATAAGCTATAGAAGCTACAAAAGAAAAAAACCCCTGATTTGGTGAACACCAAAACACCCGTGACTTCCTCAAACCCTTCATTGCCCCATCTGAGAGTCAAGGGACAGGATCTCCTAATAGCTCTTTCACAGGCACTGCCCTGAAACCCCTCCACACTGCTTCTCTACTAGTGCACAAGGAAGACTTTCATTTTTAAGTGTATGTTGACAGATTCTCAAATTACACAAGTACTTTTGAACAAGGACAAGCCCTGTGCCTCGCATCTGGCAACCAACAGGGATGGGGACCCAGCAGCACAGACCAGTGCCATGCACAAAGCACCACCCTACGCACAGGGAAAGCACGACAAGCCAGGTGCCCAAGAATGCCGAAAAAGGGCTCCTCACATCAGTCCTCTGTATGACCCGGTTAGTTCTTTTAGTCACACACAGAAATCGGAAGGGATTTCTTCTTCTTTTGCTGAGGTACCTTTTTAAGTAGATATTGCCAAAGAATGCAAAGAACACCCCAAGAAGTGAAAGTGGGTACTTACATCCTCACTAGATGCGTATCACTGAAATGTTTCTCACATTCTCTTCTCTACTCTAGAGGGTCCCCACTTAAGATGCATTCCAGTTAGGTTACCGTTAAGCATACACCACTGCCAGACCTTTCTCTAGGCTGAAGGCTGACAGCAGGGTACAAGGACAGTCCTTTCTGGACATCTCCCTCCTGGATAGAAATACTAGAGACTTCCTGTAAGGACAGAAACACAAAGAGCTACAATAAGCTTTTTAAGTCAAACACAGCAAATAAAAAGCAAGCAAAAAAAAAAAAACAATTGACAGAAAAACCTCTGAGGCACTAATGAGGAATAAAAGGTCTCCTGTTAAGTCCACTACCCCTCACTAAACAGACAAGTGGCTTAAAGAGATGCCTGCAAAGAAACTGGGGATGGGAGATAACCATGATAACTCTAGTACAAGTGACCAACGTGGAAAAAGCAGCACTGACCCTTCTCCTGCTCCCCCTACGAGCTCCTCACCAGCCCCGTGAAGAAAAGGCCAAACCACGGATGATTGAACCACACCTCAGAAGAAGCTGCCCCCCCCAAATTCAAAATGATCAAGAAATCCATTTGAAATACGGATTCACATCCACTATCGTGGATGATGAACCTTGCCCTAAGCACACGTGGTGCCTTCAGAGGGGAGCTAAGGACTGCATGAAGTCACCGCCACGAGCAGATGTTCAAACCCAAAGCACCCAGAACATGCAGACAAACCTCCACCATCTTTTCAGCAATGTTTCAAGTCATGCGATACTCGGTCCAGGACTTCACAAAATGTCTCTAAACTTAACAATAGCAGCCTCTTTGCAGCTTTCTTACTCAAAAGCAAAAACCAAAGAGCCACGGACCCTTGGGGATACTCTTGTCCTTCCGTGTGGCTGGTGTCTTCCCATGGCTCTTCCTCACGGCAGGAGAAATGACCATGCATTTGGAAGTCCACATAAATTCAGAAGTACACGTAGCCCTCTGGCAGTCATTCCCTATGGGCCAGAAGTCCTCTCACCCCTCCCCAGAACTGCCTGTTAGTCGTCTGGCAGTCATTCTCCATGGACCGCAAGTCCTCCATACCTACCTACCTACCTGCCTACCTACCTACCTACCAACTCGCAAGAAATGAGTCGAACTGCACCAGAAGTGACACTGCCCGACCTGCAGTAGATATATTAGACCAGAAATGATGGTTTCAAGACAGAAAACACAGCACAATCCACCAGAACAGCAAAAACGCAACCAGAAGAAACACGGTACACAAACCAAAGGCCCCTATCCAAACCCTAAATGTCAAACAAGCTGAAAAAAGGACTCGCCGCAAAAAAAGACCGTGCAGAATAACCTAACCCCAGGAACCCAGGGCCAACAAACCCAGATTCTGTCCGTAACTATAACACGCTTTAATCCTAACTCACTTAAAATCTGGAACCACATAATCCTGTCACCCCATAACCATGGCACATTGTAGCCAAAGCCACCAGGACATCCCCAGCGTCCATCTTCTCCCCCTGAAAAATGCTCCCGGGAAGAAAGGTTGAGGCACTCAGAAGCTTTGAACTGGCCAGCCATGGCCACGGGGCTTCAGCTCATCATTTCTGTGCCACAGCCACCAGGCAGATGACCCTGTCCTCCCTGTGAGACCCCTCAGGGCAGCTGTACCCAGCTCCAGGCGGCTGGATACGGCCTCTGCTCTATGGGGAGGCGCTTCCCAGGAGCAGGATCTCTCACGAGGGCACTGGGAAACCCTCCTCAGGCCTGGAAGCCTGCAAAACATCTCTGCGCTGCTCCATCTCTCACCAAAACCATGGGTGGAGAGAAGGCTGCTTTGCTGGCCTCCAAGAGAACCAGCTCACCTGGGCTGCTCCGCGGCCACCGGGCGACTTTGCTGTCAGGCGGGTCTCAGCGTTACCCTGCAGCTGGCTCTCACCTCCCTGCAGGACGCTCTCCAGCACACGGTACATCTCCACTTGGTCACCCTGGGGACAAAGATTCGAAGGGAGGGATGGGATAGGGGTTGCTTTGTCCCCATTCCCAGGGTGCCACAAGAGAGACCTGCCACGCTGAAATCAGCTGTGTGTCGTGGACACCACGTACGAGCTGCAGACGTGGGTCAGGACAGCTGTGGGGAGGGGGCAAGACATTCTGTGGTGCCCCCGGCAACAGCAGAAAGCAGAGCTGGAGACAATGGGGGGCAGCCCAGGGCAGCCGGCAGCCGGCGGTGGAGCCCGGCAGGGTGCAGCGCCCCCAGAAATGCCCAGCTCCTTGAGCTTTGGCACCGCACCGGGGCTGCAGCACGCGGCCGGCATCAGCTGGGGATTTGCTGGGGAAACGCAGGAAGGGCTGACCTTGACGCCCCACACACGTACTCGGCCCCAGGATTTGATCACCTGTCTCTCTGCCCACCGCCACCACAGGATCCAGAAAGCAGCACCGCTGGCCCTGCTGCCATCCTGGGCCATCTCTTGACGTTGACTCTTTAACCAGCAGGCCTAAGAAGAGGGAAAAGTGCCCAGAATTAAGCTGGTAGTGCTCGAGGTAGTGCAGGCAGGATGGTTTTTTGAGCTGCCTGGTGCTGCCGTGCCAGTATTCTTCCTTCCTCCACTCCCTGCCCTCCTTGTCCCTCTGTCATTCTCCTCCCCTATGGCCATCTCCCATCCCTCTGTCTGTCTCCAGTTCCTCTCCTGCCACCCCACCGCCCTGCCCCACCCCTCTCCGCTGCTCTGTCCACCTCTTCTCCTCCTCTCGACTCCACCGGGGCTCAGGGGCCTGGGCCTGGGCCTGGGCCTGGGCTGGGGCAGCCCCGGGGCAGGCGGCCATGGGCCCTGCGGAGGGGCGGGGCTGGGCAAGGGGACGGTGTCCCTGAGAGGCAGCCAGCAGGAAGGGGTGCCCCGGGGCATGCTGGGAGCCGTAGTCCTGGAGCATGGGGTGGCCAGGCGGCCATGTTCCTTCCCAGCCCATGCTGGGAGCTGCCACTTCCCCACACTTGGCTTCCCCGCAGCCGTGTTCTCTCGGGAGGCACAGCCTCTGCTCCAGCTGTGGCCCGGCTGAGGTGAGGGCTGGGGGCGCCCAGGGCTGGTGGTGGGGAGCTTCAAACCGCCCGGTGCGATAGGGTCCCGGTCAGCTGGAGCCAGGCCCCGCAGGTCAGCCTCGGGAGTGACCGGAGAGCTGGGGAGGGGAAGGAGACGGAGACAGACCCCTCCGGCCACA
The DNA here is from genome assembly GCF_030936135.1 of Gavia stellata. NCBI lineage: Eukaryota > Metazoa > Chordata > Aves > Gaviiformes > Gaviidae > Gavia > Gavia stellata. The sequence continues at coordinate 3,708,425 of NC_082626.1, forward strand.
GTCACCAGGCACCCTGACTCCCAGAACCCCCGGGAGTGGCCCCAGCATGTTTAGTGACTACAAGAATAGGAGCACTGTGGTCCTCTGTTAACTCTTACAGGGCTTTCACTGCAACTGCCCTCTTGCGGGACTGGGAATAGTCAGCTGCCTTGGAAAATTACCAGCCAGATTATTCTTGCTCGAGCCTTCTCTCCCCTGCTAGAAAAGACTTCATTTTGAAATACGTCCTTGCATCAGCAAGATCCAGGAAGTCGGGATCGTTTCCTGATGAATCCAGGCTGCTGCCGTTCAGTGGCAGAGCTGAACACTTCTCCCCACAAGCGCTCGGCCAGTGGTTTTGCAGGGGTGTGTGTTTCGGCGTGTGTTTCTGAGCAGGCATGTGCATGAAACATCAGTGTTTCTCTGTGCTGTAGCTGGGACTGGTGACAGCCGGGTGGGTGGGAACATGTGCCATCAGGGAAGACACTTCCTGCAGCTGCCCTGCCATGTACTGCAGGAGAAAAGAGCTCTTCTGGTCGTGTCCTGCCATCGAGAGCTGCTGAGTGCCTGGGAAGGTGTTGGGTTCCTCCTGCCTGCGGTCGGCACTGGTCCGTACTGGGTAGCCTCCCACAGCAGCCAGTGCTGTACGCCCCTACCAGTTGTCAGGCAAACATCTGCAGCTGGAATGTGTGGCACGTTCCTCTGATTCGTCCATTCTCCACCTCGCGCAGCAGCGCATTTAAGACACTGAACTGTGCTCTTTTTTTGCTGTTAATGTTCAAAAATCTTGCTTTGGGCTGGTCAGCAAGGGTTTTGGAAAACATCGCTGTTGCATTTTGAGAATAAAATAGGTTCCCATGCTTCCCCGTACCTCCCAAACTGTGTAGGATCCAGTCCTTTTCCCCCTACCCCACCATGTGTAGCCTGGCTTTGTTCGTTTTGCTGCCTCATACCGAGAATATAGCAAACACCTGAGAAGCGTGCTGTGTGCTCCAGGCCAAAGAAAGTTTGAAAGGGTCCCAGTTTATTTTATGCAGCCATGCAGCATGGTACATTTTGGCAGGAACACTGGGATGATGTATCAGCAGTTAGTGAAAATGAGGTGAGACTGGTAGGGGTTTATTTTCAGTGCCCGGTTTGGGAAAGAATATACTCCAATATTCTGAGATACGGAACTATTAGAACAAAGTGAGTGCAAGGTAAGGAGCATTATGCCGCATTTATTCCTAAATGTATGTTTTCATTTCATTCGAACGAGAAAGTAAACCAAGCTTGTAGCTGCAAAAGAATTCAAATAGCTGTCTCTGTTTCCCAGAGTGAGTGTACAAGCGCTGGGGAGCAGTTTGCAGGATTAGAACTTCAGCCTGCTCTGGGTGATAAACCCTCAGGAAAGGAAAGAGAAACCCCACTTTTTTAAATACAGCTCTACTTATCCTAATCTTTCTTCTTGTTAGCTTGTGTTGGCGGTCAGACTCTAAGCACGCGATGGAACCGTTAAGAAATGAAGATATTTAAGGATTATTTCCCATAGGAAATCCTCTTACAAGCATGCACTCTATGGCCCTGTGGATAGTACCATGTCATGACTGGTAATTTTCCTTTTCTTTTCTGGTACAAGGATGTATTTATGAAGGCAAATCCAGGGTACAAGTGGTGCCCCCCCAGCAAACCAACCTGTGAAAACCCAGACATCCGCTGTTACAAAGAGGAAAAAGCTGTAGGCCTTTGCTTCAGACTCCGCAAAAGATTTACCAAGCCCGAGGAAAGTGACAAAAAGTGAAGAAAAGCCACAGCGTACGTTTGAGATGGCAGGTGAGATTTCCATCCACATTCCTCAAACATAGCAGCCTCATTTTGTTTGAGGACGCAGCGTTGGAATCGAACTGCAAGAGCCCTTTTTTTTTTACTGCACATGGTATACTGTAGTGCAAATACCTTTCACGTCCCAAATTAAATTGCCAAGACTCTAGTGAAACCTCTGCATAACAGCCCAGAATTTTCCTTAGTGCGTGATTGCTTTCAAGAGTCGAGTCCAGATAGGTGGCATTTCATAAGCCATATGCCACCTGGGGTCCAGGCTTATCTGCTGTTAGAGATTTTCATTTTCTAGTGAAAAAGGGAAATGCTGATTGTGTGCATGCTTTTTCTCTTTCCTAGATTGTTGTGCTATGTTTAGTAATGTGCTGTTTACAAAAATAATTTATGGGTGTCTATGAAGTTGGAGTTGTTAAGGTTCTTGTGGATGAATGTACCAGTGGAGCTAACTTTGTATTTAAATCAAGGGAAGCGTAATGTAATTTCACTTAAAATGTGCTCTGTTGCCCCTTATACCTTGGAGGGGCAGATTCTGACCTTTTAAACATTAAAAAAAAAAAAATCAAATCGGGGAAGAAGTGGAGGTGGAACGTCTGAACTGGTGAAAGGCAAATAATCTCTCACTGATGTCCACAAATAGCAGAACTGATGCAGTCATGACCTTGAAATACAGAGACATTAATGTTAAATACCGGCAGCTTAAGAACCTAACAGTCAAGGTAGAAAATAATTTTTCCCCCACCACCCTTTTTCTTTTTTTTTTTTCTTTTTTGCATTTTAAAGTTTCTACTTGTATAAATACTGATGTATTTGAAAGGTTGCCATATCCTATGTAGCTGATGAAGTGTGGCAGATAGGACTTTTCTGCATAGAGAGATGGTAAGCTGGAGAGTGGAAAATGGTTTTATGGAACAAGTGTAAAAGTATAAAATAGGATAAAAAGGCTTGTAAAGCTTTCTGACATTTTAGTGGTATAAAAATCCCTGAATTTACTAAAATCAGAAGAGTAGCTTGATTACAGATTTGAAATGGTAATACTATACTTGCTATCGAGTCCGCACGTTGATTCACAGACGCACACGCACGGACACAAAGGTACAGCTGTATGTACAAAGGTACCTGTTAAAAATTCCCCTCAAGTTCCGTGAAATACTCACTTCATACGTCTCAGCATTTCTCAGCTGGTGAGGGTTGAGCCTCGAGGAGGAGAGGGTTTCAGGCCAGGTCCCATCGCCAGCTTTCAGCGGCGGCGCTCCGAACTTTGCAAGCTGGCGAGTGTGTGATTCCAACACTGTTTCCGATGCCATGAGTACCTTAGATGGGCTGTAGGAAATCACCATAGAAGTTGGCAGTCACCATCACTCGTGGTAATACTAGTGTCTCCCACTGTATGTTGAGGATGCGTTTTTCTGTGCAGCTCAGTGAGAAACCTGCAGAAATGCTGCTGCCAGCTTGTACTGTGTGATGGAGCACGGGAGAGAGAGGTGCAGGCTGACCAGGCACAGCGCAGCTCCTGCTATGTCTTTTAGGCCAGTTTCAACAACTGTAGAGCTGCTCAGACTCGGGAGCAAGCTTTTGTGCATACGGTCTGCCTTTCTGCAGTCCCTTAATTGCCCCAGTAATGTTGCTTTCAATTGCGAGGGCAGACCGGGATGCTCTTCCCTGAGGAGTAACATGCTCCGGTGCCTCCCGTAAACATGTCCCGAGTCTCCTGTGTTGAGATGCACCTGAGAATTGCAGTGTTTCCTCAAGACATATTTGGAAGGAGTCCGGCCCTGTCTGTCTCAAGACCCGGTCCAATTTCTAATTGAAATTGTGTCAGTTGCTCCTGCTTGTGTCTGAAGTCAGTTAGTGAGTTTGGTCAGATTTGCATACTCAAACCTGCCCATGAGATCCTGAATTCCTAAGCTGCTGCTTTGAGGGCCATTAGTTAATGCAAATGGCCTGAAAGCTGTAGTCAGTAAGAATAAGACAATGTTGAGTTGTGCAAATTGCCTTCTAAAGGTGAGCAAATGGATGCCATTTTCTCCTGAAAGTGCTGAAGAAGGGCAGTTTTCACTTGGGGCTGCTCTGCTCCGCTCCGCTCCGCTCCGAAAAGTGACTGGATGGGAAGAGCTGCCCAAGTGCTGCAGCCCTGCTGCCTCTGTGTCTGTGTATATGTGTGTGTGTCTGTGTCTGTGTGTGTGTGTGTTTGTGTCTGTGTCTGTGTGTGTCTCTGTGTCTGTGTGTGTGTGTTCAGAACTGCCTTTCTCCACCTCGCTGCTTCTCAGTCTGTTGAGCTGCAACTCATCTGTGAATGAACGCGTGCTCTTTCATTCGAGCCCATGTTGCCACATGGCTGAACGGGGTTTCATCTTGTGTCTCTGTGCAGAGTAAAGCTGGGCAAGTGTTAAACCAGGGAGAACTGGAAGGACATGAAAATTCATGAGCAAGCGATGGAAGATGGAAGATGGAAGAAGCCTGGGATCTCTCCAGCCCATGCCAAGGGAATCACAGCACCTTCCGTTTCTCGAGGTATCTTTTCCTTCTTGGGATCTATATCCTGTAACAACAAGGCTGCCGCCTCCACATATTTAGCTTCTGGAATTAAAATCTCTATTTCACCTCCCTTAAATTTAATTTCTGCTTCTAGTTTTTCAAGTAAAACCCTCCCCAGTAACAGTTTTGGAGAATCTGGCAAGTATAAAAATGGGTGGGTGACCCATTGTTTTCCTAATTTCGTTTGTAGGGGTTTAAAGAGTGGCCGAGTTTCAGGAATCCCAGTTGCGCCAATAACATTTCTGGTTTTAATACTTAATTCTCTCTCTAGTGTAATTAAAACAAAGTAGCCCCCGTGTCCACCAAAAATTGAGTTTTCTCGTTCGCTAGCTTTGCTTTAACCCGAGGTTCCTCTGGGAGAGATTCCTGCGGTTCCCTTCAGTCTTCACTGATTGAGAAGAGAGGGTTCGGAGGGGAATTTTGTTTCCGGAAAGGGCGCTCCCGTTTCCAATGCCCCTGCTTTTTTTCAGTTGGCACACTGATTCCTTCCCAAACGGGGTCTAGCCTGCAAAACGTCCCCGGGAGATTCTCCTTGTCCTTGTCCCCTTCTTTGGTATAATCCTTTTTCTTTACCCCGAGCATTTTCTTCTAACACTGCTATTAATCTGCTGTTTGTTCTTTCCTTCTGACTATCCCTGTTTCTGTATGCAACCCAAGCCACGTCTAATAATTTTCCCAAATGACAGGCATCATTTCCTTGTCATTTTTGTAATTTTCTTCTTACGTCATCCGCGGACTGCCCTATAAACAGGGGAGCTAACTGATTTCTACCTTCCTCTGGCTCAGGCTCAATAGTAGTATATTTACGGGCGGCTTCCTTTAGTTTATGCATCAAATCAGTGGGGGATTCTTTCCGATCCTGTTTAATTTTGTATCATTTAGACCAACTGATAGCTTTTGGTGATGCATTTTGAATACTAAACAAGATCCATTTCCGAGACTTTGTCAGAAGCTGTCTATGCCCATCCATGTTTGGATCCCAGTTCGGGTCTGTGGAGGGGAGGTGATTTTCCACCATTCCCTGCAGATTCCCGGAAGCAACTTGTGCTTCTACCTGGGCCCTATCCGCTTTGCGAATCATTTCCCTTTCAGTACTATCAAACAATACTTGCGTAATGGCCTCAATATCTTTCCAATCAGGATCCTGTGTCTTAATCGTAATTTCAAAGGCGTTAGCCGCCTTGTCCGGATCGTCTCTGTGATTCCCAGCTGCCAGCTTCCAATTATTAAGGTCAGTGATCAAAAAGGGAACTCTTTTAAAAGACTTACCTCTTTTTAAAGACTTGGATTTTTTTTCTTGAGTCAAGGTGCTTAATAAATCACTCAGGACAATTACCCGTGGAGTGAATTAACTTTGGTTCTTCATGAACTTCTTTTATGAATACAAAACTGGGTTTGAATCATTGGGAGTAAAGGAGAAGAAGATATTGCAGAACTGCCAGGGGGATCTCTGACTTTAGAATCCCACCGGTAACCCTGGAAGTGAGAGCTGAATTTGCCTGCCTCTTTCCCATATGTCAATCAGACTAATATTTAAAAAGCCTATGAATTCATCGCTGTACTTGTGCACAGTTTCACAGCAATGTGTAGACATTTGAAAGTAGTGCAGCCTCACCTCTTCCCTCATTTATCCCATTCATTTGCCTTGTGGAGTCCTTTGCAAAGAGGAAAGCATGGTCTGAAAATGAATGGGCTACCAGTTTTTTTTCAAGTGTCACTCAAAACATAGTTCTTAGCTGTTTTTCATCATGTCTCTTATGAATCAAAAAACCCCCCCACAAACTTCCTTTGTGTCGGAATAGTGGCATCAGCAATCTCATCACCCCAACATTCTCAGGTGGTCGTATTAAAAGCAAAATCTTCAGTCCTTTGCAGCTATCTTCCAGGCACGTAGGGGCTCTTAAAGAGAGGTAGTTGCCTTTTAGTGTCCGATGGCCTCCTGGTCAGCCAACTCCTTACCCACATCAGCTTCATCAGCAACAGCCTTCCTCTTCACTAAATGCCTGCAGAATTCATTTAAAAAGTCATCAGCGACCTTTACTCACAGTCCTGAAGAGTAAAGCTGATCCCCACAGGCAGCAGTGCCACGAACTGCATCGCACTGACCCACCAGCACTTCATTTGTTGCAGCTTTTTCAACGTCTGGGCTGATTTGGCTCTTTCTCCAAGGAAACTGCCAAAATGGAAGCTCAGTTAATGCCAGCTGTGGTTATTTTCTTCCCTAGGAGGCAGACACGCATTTTGAAAGTGGCTGGACAGACACCACCAGCCTCATGCTCAGAGCCCACCCACAGAGCCCGTCCTGCTGGAGGGCTGGATCTGCTGGTCGTGACTGCGTGGAGCTTGACTCCAGCAAGCTACCGATGGCTGAAAGCCTCCTTAACATATCTCTCAGGCTCCACCCTTCATGCTTTGATGCCATCAGATGTATGAAACAGCAAAGTTCATGGTCAGGTCTTTTAAATTTAGATTGCAGAAAACCATCATTCAAGATATGTAGGCTTCCTGCCTACTTCAGCTTGGGAAGGGAAAAAAATAAAGACACGTTCTCTGCTCTAGCCCGGGCAGACACTGTTCTTGTAGGCTCCCAAGACGATTGTGGTCTCTCACTTGCTCATAGTCCCGCGGCTGCCGGCACATGACAGGACACCAGGAGGAAAGGTTGTGGCCACGTGGCAGGAAACAGTGACCCACATGCTTCAGCAAAACCTGTGAGTGGCTGCTTGCAGTGGCACTGCATTCAGGAGCTGGCAGGTTGGGTCACTCCGGCCTCCATTCTGCAGGGCCGTTCCCCTCGGTAGCAAAACCTGCGAGTGGCTGGAGAAGCTGGGAGGGAGCAGCCGGGGCTGTGATGGAAGGTGGCTGTGGGGTCAGCAGGGATAGGGCTTTGGAGACAAAAGGACTGGCTACGACATTGCTAGACGGAGCCCACGGGATGGGGTGCAACCTGCAGCGGGTCCATGGGGACAGCATCGCTTGGGATGGGGACAGGGGTGCACGGGGCAGTGGGGCCACCAGAGATGGGAGCATGGGGAGTGCGGGAGACCGGGGCCGTGGGGCTACAGGGAGGGAGAAGGGCACTGGCTGGGCAGCTGTGGTGTGAGAGGAGGGGTGTGGGGGCCATAGGGGCTGTGGGACACTAGAGTAGGCGGGCAGCTGTGGGGTCATGGGGATCTGCAGGGAGGAAGGGAGGGGGTTTGGGATGGGTCTAGGGGGCTGTGGGTGCTAAGATTTGCCGGCCTGCGTGTAAATGTATCCCCGGCTGCTGGAGCTGGAGTAGTTTCCGACACGCTTACAGGGGTTGGCCCGCACGTAGCTAAATGTTTGCCGAAAAGGTGGAGTAAAAAAACTACCATGGCCTGAGAAGACGGTGGTTCCAGCTGATTACACAGCATCATAAATACTGCGGGGACAGAGGGCGGGAGGGCAGGTGAGGCTGGCACGCAAGGCCCTGGCTTGCATCAGGCAGGCTGGCAGTGCCCAGTGCCTAGCAGATGAGACTGGGCCTGGCCTCCAGGGGCTGCAGGGACTGGCACGCAGGGCAAGCCCCTGTCCCTGCACCCCAACAAAGACGCCCGAGCACATGGAGGTGGAGATAGAAAAGGCTTTATTGGGGGGGGCTGTCAAAAGGGCAGCAGCCCCTCACTGACCGTGGGGAGGATCTTTGCCAGTACATATGCCAGGTGGGTGTAGGTCTCCTCACACAGCACACGCAACAACAGGTGGTAGAAGAGCTCAGGGTCATATGAGGAGATGCAGAACTGGCCCTTGACAGTTCTTCTGTCAAGCTGAAAGCCTGGAGAGGCATCAGCTCAGGTTTGGCCCTTTTGTCCTGGGCTTTCGCTGTACTGGTCAAGTCTGCAGGCAGCAGACGTCTGCCATGCTCCTGCAGAGGCTCACTGCTGAGGAGGGCTGCAGACTCCTCCAGGGCATCCGTGCCTGATAAGATCATGGAGCACATCCTCCTGGAAGACTTATGAAGACATATTGAAGACAGGGAGGTGCTTACAGACAGCCAACATGGCTTCACCAGGGGCAAATTGGGCAGACAGGAGCCAAAATGGACTGAGAGCAGCCGTGCGGAGAAAGACTTGGGAATCCTGGTGGACGAAACCTTGGACTTGAGCCGGCCATGTGCACTTGCAGCCCACAAAGCCAATCGTAACCTGGGCTGCATCCAAAGAAGCGTGGCCAGCAGGTGGAGGGAGGGGATTCTCCGACCTCCGCTCCACTCTCGTGAGACCCCACCTGCAGTACTGCATCCAGCTCTGGGGTCCCCAGTACAAGAAAGACATGGTCCTGTTAGAGCGGATCCAGAGGAGGGCCACAAAAATCATCCAAGGTCTGGAAGACCTCTGCTGTGAAGAAAGGCTGAGAGAGTTGGGGTTGTTCAGCCTGGAGAAGAGAAGGCTCTGGGCAGATTTTCCTGTGTCTTTTCAATATCTAAAGGGGGCTTGGAAGAAAGATGGAGGGAGACTTTTTACCAAGGCCTGTAGTGACAGGACAAGGGGCAATGGTTTTGAACTGAAAGAGCGTAGGTTTAGCTTGGACATAGGGAAGCAATGTTTTACGATGAGGGTGGTGAGAGACTGGAACAGGTTGCCCAGAGGAGTTTTGGCTGCCCCATCACTGGAAGTGTTCAAGGCCAGGTTGGATGGGGCTTTGAGCAACCTGATCTAGTGAAAGATGTCTCTGCCCATGTCAGGAGGGTTGGACTAGATGATCTTTAAAGGTCCCTTCCAAGGCAAACCATTCTATGGTTCGATGACCTGGAGCAGCCCCTACCCAGCTGCTTGCCAGGAGTAGCACACTCCCTTGGTGCCCAGACAGCCATGGGCTAAGGAACATCCCTGGGCAGCCAGGAAGGCAGAGGAGGTGGCACAGGGCTCATCTGATAAAAGGTGATTGAAATATGGCTTGAGTTGGAAACGTCTGAGAAAGTTCTTACTGCCATGAGTACAATACCGCACTGTTCATCCCAAGTCATCAGTAATTCTTGATTTAAAAATTAGAGCTCTGAAGACAGATGGCATAGCTGACCTGGTTCCATTCACCTTCACTCACATCATGTGGAGCTAACTCACTCATGCCTCTGCGTGCAGTATTTTGTGAAGGCAGTTAGCGCTTGCCAATAAATCTCTCAAGCATGAAAGCAGAGGAGTTTCCTTTGAACCACAGAAGGGCGAGAAATGTATCCTCACCTTGTTGTAAATATTCTGATTCTTTTTAAATCAAAATATGATTATATAGAAAAGGTTAAATATAATTAATAGATAAATAAGATAGGATTGTTAAGTTAGAAACAATAACCATAGGAACCTCACCAGGGAGTCGCCGTTCCATACTGAGGAACTAACAGTAACGAGATGGAACGATGAAGAATTGAATAGAAAAGTTTTGTTTGAGTCTTGTAACAGTGTGACCTGATATGCACCAGTGATGCTGCTTGAAAAGTCCCCCTTTACCCTCCCATCTTGATATGAATATGAAGAATGCCAATCGATAGATACTAATAGAAATAAACATTGATTATTCATAGGCCTGGAAATTGACAGAAACTTATAAGCTAGAAAAGTGATTATTAAAAGATTAAGATTTTATATATATATATATATATTTTCTGTATAAGGGTAACTAGGTATGAGCTATCCCTGATTTAATCATAAACTAGCTATGAACAATGTAGCATTGTGAAGAGGTAGAATTTGCTTGTCAAGAGAATGATCAAGTTGTAGGCCTGGTCAGTAAACCGGGGAAAACTTAAGAAGATTCCAAGAATAGGATTTTGCAACCAACCTGAGCATGCGCAAAGATTGGGTTCAACTAAAGGACACCATGAGGAAGACTATGGACGACCACCAGAGGACCTTAGATGACCACCTGTGTACCTGAAGGCGCATGCGTCACGAGCATTTACATATATTAATGAGTTCTCGGAAATTGTATGAATATGTTAATTGTTTCTTAGAAAATATGATGAATATGTATATTTTGATTGTATATAACTTTGGTAGCGGAGAAGCTAGGCACGCACACTAGGTGGAGCGATCCCCTGTGCGTCCAGCGCTGCAATAAAGAAGTGCCTGCTCACCTACATACATTGTGTAGATGAGTTTTTATATTACAGATTTGTAACAACCTCAGCGTTTTGTTTTCGATTAGGTTTCAAATCCCTGAATTATAAATCAATGTGTTTTGACAGGTTTTAACTGTGATTTTTATCAGTGGCAGGAACAGAGGCGATCATCTCCCTATCTGCTTACAGGAACCTGCATGGGTAAATAACCGGAATACTTCACAGAGTAGCGATCTTCAAATGGTTAATTAAGCCATCATAACAGCTATCTCTATATGTTAGTTTAAATATATATAAATGGCATCCGAATGTCAGGTATACTAATTCTGTTTATTGATATTTCTAAGTACTTGAGTTTGGGGGTTTGCTATCCGAGGCAGTGGCAGGTTTTAAAGACTGCTGTTTTATTCCCTGTGAAACAAATATAACAGCCTTTCTCCTGAGTACTGTAGGGGCACTCCGTTCTTCACGAAGAATAGTTGTTGCCTAAGTAATGTATCTGTAGCTTCTTAGTCTTGGAAAGAACTAGGGAGTGCCCAGCAAGAGGGATCCAGGTCAGGTGAGATGATCCCCACCAGGACTTGGATGTGCCTCATTTTCATGTTAAGAATCATGAAATAATTGCATACACGAGAGTCATCAATGCTATATTTAGACAACGAAAGCCTTGATGCTTGTACATTGTTCAATGGTACTTTTACTCCGCTTTGAACTATGCTCTGTCCATTTGCCATTCTGCTCCTTGGCCCTCAGGAGTGACTCATGGTAGAGGTTTAAGCAAGTCAGGAGAATGCTCATGCCGTTAGAAGACGGAAGCATATGTGAATACGGTAATGCCTGCACCGTGTTTAGCATTTCATTTAAAAGCATGTAAACCAGGATATCCTTAGAGGAGAATTTCCCCCTTTTTTGTCCATTTCCTGTTTCTGTGGTCCTTCTGAAGCAGTGAATTACCAGGAACTAAATGTATGCTTCATGACATGTCCTTTACTTGTCCCTGTGGTGATACCTGCAGAAGGTCTTTACCCTGAGGAAGGAACAAAGAGCAGCATAGAAGCAGAACTATTCCCTGGAGGTTAAAAAGATGTCAAAATCCAATGGCTTGGTTTTAGAAAGGAAACCCACTAAAAGCATACGAAAGAAATGGCCGAGACCATGAAAGCCTCTGTATCTGCTGAGTCTCAGGGAAGGGAAGAAATTCTATTCCAGTATTCGTCAACTGAGCCATGACCCAGTCAGGAATAACCGCCTTTGCCCACTGATGCAGGTTAATGGGCTGAAAACCCCTCACAGCAAATAAAGCTGAGAGTTGATTTGCAACAATAGCTGTGTATTGGACCTGCATAGGTGTTTAAATGCAGGCTGGTTTTAAGTTAAATAGCAAAGTGAAAGTCCTGGCCGCCTCTGGGGCTTCCTGAGGAGCCCTGACATTGGCAAGCAGTACCTCTTAGCTGCCTTGCGAGACGGCACTGACTTTGTGGGTTTGGGGAGATCACTTCTGAGTAGACACCGCCGACCCCCTCAGTTGCCCTCAGACTCCCCCGACCCCCTCAGTTCCCAGCCAGGCACCACCGATTACCTCAGCTCTCCCACATACACCCTTGCTCCCCGCGGTTCCCCTCACCAACAGCCCTGACGCCCTCACTTCCCCCGCAGACACTCCCATCCCCTCCCTTCTCCCAGACTCCTCCGACCCCCTCAGGCACCCAGGTACCCGCTCCCTTGCTGCCCCTCCAGAGACCCTGGCCCTGGCCTGCTCCCCGGCTCAGGGGAATACAGCGATGACTCTTCTGGCAGTAATGCAGGAAATGAACCTTTCAGGAACGTGTAAAGACAATGAGGCCACTCAGAACTTTTGCAAGGTGTATTTGCTATCGGTGGCGGTGAGTTTGTGTTTCTTGATGGAAATACATGAAGTCTTGTAGCTTCTGGGATTGTGTGACTGTGTTGGGGCGGTGCTTAGGGCACTGTGAATGAATCCAAAGCCAATACTTAACAGCCTGGGTCTTTTTCAAGCAAATCATGATGCAAGCGACACTCTCCCATTCTGATAATTTTGATGTTAAAAGAAGTCTTTGACAGAAAGAATGAGCAAGCACAAGGCCCAGAAATTGCAGACTGACCGGGAAAAGGAATGCTTAAACCAGCCTTTGAAGAAGATGTTAAAGCAGGGTAATGTTCACCATTTTGTTACTAATAATGAAGCAAAATCCTCTGCCAGGGAGTGTCTTAACGGGATGCTCAAAACCAAGATGTGGAGCTATTTTACAGCCCAGAACACCTTTTGCTACATTGACGTGCTGTCAGAGTTTATAAAGAGCTTGTCATGCTTTAACCCCAGTGGGCAACTAAGCACCACACAGCCATTCACTCACTCCCCCCACAACGGGATGGGGGAAGAGAGTTGGAAGGGTAAAAGTGAGAAAACTCATGGGTTGAGATAAAAGCAGTTTAATAATGGAAATAAATAAATACAGAAGTTGTAATGAAAAGGAAAATAACAGAGAGAAACAGACCCCAGGAAAGCCAAGTGATGCAAATGAAAACAATTGCTCAGCACCAAAAGACCGATGCCCAGCCAGTCCCCGAGCAGTGGCCCCCCTGCCACCCTCCCCCCTAGTTTTATTGCTGAGCATTATGTCATGTGGTGTGGAATATCCCTTTGGTCAGTTGGGGTCAGCTTTCCTGGCTGTGTCCCTTCCCAATTTCTTGCGCACCCCCAGCCTACTCGCTGGTGGGGTGGTGTGAGAAACAGAAAAAGCCTTGACTCCGTGTAAGCACTGCTCAGTGCTTACTCAGGAAAACATCCCTGTGTTATCAACACTGTTTCCCGCACAAATCCAAAACATAGCCCCATACTAGCTACTACAAAGAAATTTAACTCTATCCCAGTCAAAGCCAGCACAGAGCTGTAACTAGAGTTACCCCAGAGCTGTCAGAGCCAGGCCTGTGGACGTGAACACTTCAGACTCGGCAAGGGTTTGGAAAACTGGAGATGGGGGTGTGTTTGAAATGAAAGGATCTGCGCCTCTGCTCCAAAAGGGAGACCACGTCAGGGTGTCTAGAACCAATGAGAGATTTGACAAAGGTTATGAACACACGTTCGCAAGGGAAATTTTCATAGTAGCGGAAAATGAGAGAAGGGGACAGATGCCTGCGTATCGCTTAAGAGACGATGGTTGGGAAGCAAGGGGGGGGACATTTTTCTCTAAAGAACTTCAAAAAGTGGATCCTGACAAGGACAAGAGCTGCAAAATTGAGAAGACCATTAGAGCAAAAGGGAAAGGAGGAAAGAAACAGTTGCTGGTGAAGTGGCATGTCTGGCCCCAGAAATTTAGGGTAGGAGCTTCCCAGGTATAGGACATCTCGTGACTGGCAGTGGAGTGGGGGAAGAAGAAGGGTGGCAGACGGGATTTCTACATGATGCTCCCCAGCAATGCCAGAAGCTGCCTGCAAAACACCGGCTCACACTTTCCCCTACAGCTGGTGAGGCCCCGTGGAGCTCTGTGGGAAGTGGAAGGTGAGGCTGGTAGAAACACCATAGCCAAACAGCTGGAATAGCATCAAGCAGGACACCATCTTTGAAATAGCACCGCAGGGCAAGCTGGGAATGGGGAAGATTGCATAGATCCGAACAATACCCTTCTGTACCTGTGCTGCAAGATTGTAAAAGCTGCCAGTCAAACCTTGGAGCTGGTGAGGCTGTGGGTCTCATGAATTACCCACTGGCCTCTATTTTCAGCCAGCTGGATGTTATGCTGGGGGACAGACTGAGAAGGCAGAGCAAAAACTGCTGCCCCTCCTGCACCTTCATTGAGCTGCCTGTCAATCACAGCCCTGATGCGCTGTCCACGCACTTCTCCACAAAGACCCAGCTGGGCAGCAGGAAGATTAGGGGACTGAGGCATCGCTCAGCTCTGACAGCCCAGAGTAGGAGGACTGAAGTATTCGGACCTCTCCGCAGCCATCTGTTCTTTCAAGACAAGATTTTGGTGAATGGTGTGGATGTAAAAAACTTGGGCTGACGTGCAGCAAAGACAGCTTTTTTTTGATGAGCTCTCTGGCAGTTTGTCATAATTTATTCATTTATTCATAAATTAAATAATGCGATTGCTATTCCATCCCTGGGATAAGGACGTTCCCCATTATTGTAATTACTAGCTATAATCCAGTCTTTGCTTCTTTTTCTTTTTCAACTCTGCTATTCCCGGTTGCTCATGACATTTTATCTTTTTTCTTTCCAAAACCATTTGTTTCAACTCATTTTATTTCTCTTGCTCTCTTCTTCCTCGTTCCATCCTCTCACATACCAGTTTCACTACAACATAGTATCAGCTGAACATAACCACCAAAGTTCGTAATCCAAACAATCCCCCAACAAAATATACTTTAATGCTGTGTTAAGTTACATCCACCTCTATTTCCTGTTGCAATTTGACTTTCCCCTTCATTTCGCCCTTTTGTGAGTGGTTATGACTCACATCCATTCCTCACTGCAAGTTGTCAAATTCCTCAATATGCATGGGACCAAGGATCCCAGGAAGATTATCTGAGTTGGCCATGTTGCAGTTAGGGTAGGTAACCTGAAAGAAAAGACAAATCCAGCTTCATTCCCTTTGGCTATTAGATATTTTGGATATCCACTGCTCGGAAACGAGATGTTCATTACCCTGGTGGTCAAAGCACCTTCCACATGGCACTTCGAAGGAGTGTTTGTAATAAGCAAGGAAAACTTCCTTTTTGCAGGTGGTTAACCTGGACAGTTTGTCCTACAGATAATTGATGATTATCTTTTTTGCCCAAAGTGAAAGTTACACAGGGGCTGCTATCAAAAGCTTTCCAGATCGGACTGCCAGTCATGGTCCGTCAATTTTTTCGGGCAGTGACTGCGTTGTTAAGGTGACGTGGCCACCCGTGAAATGAGGAGGTACTAGTCGAGGCTTTGGACTCACCGGTCCAAGTGCAAAGTGGTACTTGAGTCTTACGAAGTCCATTGCTGTGTTCAATAATACCATTAGACTGGGGATGGTATGGAATGTGGAAAATGCATCAAATTCCTTGGGCTTCAGACAACCTGTGTATATTTTTATTTTTGCAAGTCGGATGGGGGTGGTGCACACTGAATGGGTGAGGGCAGCATATCAGGGGGTGGCATGGCACCCCGTTGCCATTGGATATTGTACTCTGTCAAGCTCCCTGTAAGCCCCGTTCCCACCACGATCCAGGCCTGACATCACAAAATCACAGAATCGCAGAATCACTAAGGTTGGAAAAGACCTGTAAGACCATCAAGTCCAACCATCAACCCAAGACCACCATGCCCACTAAACCATGTCCCACAGTGCCTCATCCACACGTTCCTTGAACGTCTCCAGGGATGGTGACTCCACCATCTCCCTGGGCAGCCTGTTCCAGTGCTTCACCACTCTCAGTAAAGCAATTTTTCCTAATATCCAGCCTAAACCTCCCCTGGCGCAACTTGAGGCCATTTCCTCTTGTCCTGTCGCTAGTCACTTGGGAGAAGAGACCAACACCCACCTCACCACAACCCCCTTTCAGGTCACTGGAGAGAGCTATAAGGTCTCCCCTCAGCCTCCTCTTCTCCAGACTGAACAACTCCAGTTCCCTCAGCCACTCCTCATCAGGCTTGTGCTCCAGATCCCTCACCAGCTTCGCCGCCCTTCTCTGGACACGCTCCAGCACCTCAATGTCCTTCTTGTAGTGAGGGGCCCAAAACTGAACACAGCATTCGAGGTGCGGCCTCACCAGCGCTGAGTACAGGGGCACGATCACCTCTCTACTCCTGCTGGCCACACTATTTCTGATACAGGCCAGGATGCCGTTGGCCTTCTTGGCCACCTGGGCACACTGCCAGCTCATATTCAGCTGTGCCGGCTCATATTCACATGCTATGTACATTGTCATCTCCTGAATTGTACTGGAGTGTGCCATTCCCTGGGTAAGGGGAGCAGGCTCCCTCATTATTTTGAGGACAGGCAACGGGGTCTGAATTTCAAAGGTTGTGTCTGATGCCATGGGTTCAGTATCTAATAGGGCTGTGTAAGTAGCCAGTAGTGATTTTTCCAAGAGTATATACCGTGACCGGGAACCTTGCCACCCCTTTGATCCAAACCCTGCGGGAGTTATTTGGGCATTAGTGGACCACAGTCTCCATTGGCTCAGCACTTGCCCTGCCACCGAAAGGTCCCAACACACTCTCGATCTCTCTCGCCAGAGTCCATCACCGAAATTCAAAATGTCCAGCGACTGCTCCAACACAGAAGGTGCCAGCTCTGCAAGCGGTTTCTGGCCTTCACCTTCCCTTGGCAGACCAGTCTGTCACCTAAATTGAAAATGTTTATAATGTTCCCAACATTCTCTCGCACTCTCTCCAGACCCCATCAACTAAATTCAAAAAGTCCAGCGACTGTCCTGTCACGGATGGTGCCAGGACTGAAAAGCTGTTGCTGGCCCTCACCTTCCCCTGGCAGCCCTTTCACAGCCCCACCAACATTCGGGCTCTGTGCTTGCTTACCCTTTAATTGTCCCAAAACTCTCTCCACTCTCACCAGAGTCCGTCAGCTGAATTGAAAACGTCCAGGCACTGCTCCCACATGGCAGGTGCCAGGAATGAAAGCTGTTGCTCGCCCTCACCTTCCCTTGGCAGTCCTTTCACAGGCCCACCAACACTGGGGCTCTGCCCTTACCTTCGCTCTTCAGGGTTCCAACATTCTCTCCCAAACATGTTTGAGCCCAGCTCTGTAATGAAAAACGTCAGGCGAATGTTTACATATGGAAGGTGCCAGCACTGAAAGTGTTCTGGGCATCTCCATCCCTTGGCAGCCCTTTCACAGCCCAACAACGCTGGGGCTCTGCTCTTACCTAGCCACTTCACGTTCCCAACATTCTCTCACTATAGCGAAGGCGGATTCCAAAACAGGAAATGACGAGCGACTCCTCCCACGTGAAGGTGTCAGGAATAAAAGCTGTTGCTGATGCTTGCCTTTCTTTGGCAGCCCTTTCAGAGCCCTAGCAACCCTGGGCCTCTGCAATTGCCTAGTCACTTCATGTTCGCAACGCTCTCTTGTCTCTTTCACTCTGGCAAGAACTGATCACCAAAATTAAGAATGTCCAGTGACTGCTCCCACACGGATGGTGCCAGCACAGAAAGCTGTTGCTGGCCCTCACCTTCCCTGGGTAGGCCTTTCACAGCCAACCAACACTGCGGTTCAGCGCTTGCTTTGCCTCCTAACAGTCACAAGGTGCTCTCTCTCTCTCTCTCTCAATCTTATAAGAGCCCAGCCCTGAAACTGAAAATGTCCAGCAACTGCTCCCACGTAGAAGGTGCCAGCACTGAAAGCTGTTGCTGGCCCTCACCTTCCTCTGGTAACCTCTTAAATGAACCACCAACTCTTGGGCTCTGTGCTTGCCTGGACTCTTAAAGGTCCCAATATCCTCTCGCTCTCCTGCTCACTCTCTCCAGAGCCCATCACTGAAATTGCAAAAGTCCAGCCATTGCTCCTACTCTAAAGGTGCCAGCACTGAAAGCTGTTGCTGGCCCTCACCTTTGTTGCGTTTAAGGGAATGTACTTTCAAAATTTGTCTGTCAGAGTCCCAGGACTTTCACTGAGCAGTTCCACAAATATTGAGATCAGTTATTTTATTGAGAGCGACAGAAACAGATTCAAAATTGCCGTTGATAAATTCACTAACTACAATAGTGCTCCTAGTTAAGGTTAATATTGCTAGAAAACTTGATAGTGATACAACAACCCGGGGATAACTTTCACCCAGAGGGTGAGAGGCGTAGCGTGTACCGAGAGGCGTCCCTGCCTGGGGTGGAGGAAGAGAATGCAGTCCGTCGACTGGTCCGTCAGGTATCGAGGTTCTTCTCTCCCACTTGAACAATCATTTTCTCTGTCTTTTGTCCCCAAAACTTCGAGGTTCCCCCCCCACTCCGCATATGTGACGTGTAGCATGATGTGGGTGGAGAGACGAGTGCTATAGTCATATATATTTTTAGCATGACCTCTATAATCTTCACTAGCATATGCAGGGGGGTGAGTTGTAACGTGCATTTCACCGGTAATGAGGCAAAAGTCAGTTATCGGACACGAAGCCTTTTGAAGAAACAAAGAACCATTCATGTTTTTGTTATCTTGCTATCTTTGCTGACCACAAGCAGGGCTGTCCTGGCTCCACAGGGCCCCCTCCTTATCTGCACCCTCTGTTAGCCAGGGTGCAACAACACACAAGGCTAAACAACAATTACTATGATCCATGCAGTTTTCTACAGCCCAGCTGCAGGTCACTTGAGCGTGTTTACAATCCTCCTCGCCAATCTTCCATTATTTTCCCATGCTGCCCATGCTAACTTTTAGCAAATTGAGCTCAGGAAACCAGCTGGCATGGAGCTCTAGATGTTTTCTCTCAAAGCCATTTTTGTGACTGTGGTGTAAGCATGCCAAAAGGCCCACATCTTCATATCGTATTCTGCTGCTTGCAAAAATAGCCCTGTAGTTCTGTGTGTGCTACTGTCATGCAGAAAGCTAACCACGTAAATACCTGTTTGCAGGACTGCACAGTAGCTGCAGAACCTCATTTCATTTCTAGCCAGCGTTCTCCTGAAAATGAGCTGAGCGTTACCTGGGACAGCTCTTGAGCACAGGACTGGGAGGAAACAGAAGGGATATGAAATGAATTAAAGGTATTATTAAAGACAAATGCAGGGAATTAAACTAGTTTAGCCCTGTCCCTTTGCACAGCAGAACCAAGGCCTGGTTTGGAGCATCCATATGGCTATACCTTGTGAGTGGAAGCAATGGGGTGCTGTTCCTCTTGAAGGAGGTGCAGGAGGACCCCTATCAGCACCTAGCTGAGCTATATGGTTGTTGAAGCATGGACTCCGTTCTCCTCTGGAGTTCAGTGCAACGGGTCGCGTGGGTGAAGCCTTTGTATGATTTCCTCCAAGTTAGGTTTTATGTCAGCTTCAATAATAACCCATAAAGAAGTCAATGAAAGGATTTCTCCTGCCAACGTCCTCTAAGACTGCTGGAGAAGAAAAAAGAAGCTCTTCCCTTCAACACCCACCCTCCACTCCCAACTCCCCACTCCCCCCCCCAAAAAAAAAAAGAAAATTCTCATTCACTCTTCACCCTTAATCCTTCCTTCTTCAAAGCTGTACGGCAGCCATGTTACGATGAAGTGATAAAGAGCTTACTTTGGAGCTAGAGGAGGAAAAAACCATAGAGGACTCTCAAGTCTCATTCCAAGGATTGAGAAACCTTAAAACATGGAGAGGGAACATCCTTGCTGCGCCCTGAGTTTGTCAGCCACCTTCTGCTCTTTCTTAGTCAAACACGCCAATATGCTATACTCCTGTAACTAAACTGTTGCATATTTTCTGAGGTTTATGTCTTGAATAACTATTGTTTCTTTTTATTTTTACCTTCCCAGCTTTTTTCTGATCTTTACTTTCTGGAGCTCTTTGATGCATTCAATACGAGAGAGAAAGCAAATGTAAAAGGGGGCTGTCTACTGTATTGACCAATCAAGTTCATTTCCAGTGACCTGACATGCCTTGTAATAGACAACACATCTAACTCAAAACATAACAAATCAGGTTTCTTTCTATTGTATGTTGTTTTATTGTTTGAAATCATGTCTGAGTATTTTTATTACATGTAAAAACCAAAGTGACTTGTATTACTAAGATTAAAGGCATTCTAAACTCAGTCAAACTAGAATTAAACGGCACTGTCAAAGTACTATCTAATACAGCAAATCCCCAGATGAGAATTAACAAATAGTGTTGGACTACAACTAAACCATTCCATTAATCCATAATCAACGCTTATGGATTCCCAAATAAGAAATCTGGAGAGAAAGCTGCCCTTTTAATTATACATGGTCTCAGTCAGCGCAGTAAGCTTATCTGAACATCTCGCTGTTAGCCCAGCTGAGCTACTTGAAAGTCACAGTTGCAGTCCTTGGTGCTTCTACTTAATTGGGCTGTTACGGGGCAGATGTTTTCGTGTGATTTCTCTTGCTCTCTTTACAAAAAATAAGTTTTACAGCAGAGCGCTGCTCTGGAAAGGCTGGCAGCTCTAGCTAAACACTAAGAAAAGCTAATTGATGCTGTGTGCTTTTTTCCAACATGAAGAGCATGCACAAGTTCAAAAATGTTTTGCAAGAGAGAATATGAAGATGAATTAAGAACAGAAATGCATTAAGGTTGGCTGCTCCTCCTTCACTTTTTTCACAGCAGGTTCCATTGGAGGGGATTTGTCACCATCGGTGTTCACCTTCTCCTGGGAGGCTTTTGCTGGTTTTCTTAGATTGTCTGTCTTAGGAGGAACAGCCACCTCTACTTTCCGCTTTGTCTTGTCAGTTTTTGCTTCTGGCCTATCCTTCTCTTTTTTCTCCTTTTCAGGTGCTGCTTTGAAAGCCATAGAATCTGCTTCCATAGGCTCACCTCGCACAGGGGTGGCATCATCTCTGCTTGGGAGCATGAACAGAGAGTCCATTTTCACGTCTTCTGCTGTAAGTGGCTCTCTTGGTTTTCTCATTCCTTCTAACCACTCAGCATTGGGAAATCCTCCATTCTCATCCCCTTTTCTTCTCTTCCGGTGCTTTTTGTCTTTATTTCCTTTGTCACCTCCCAGTCGATGTTCCACCTCCTTCTCTTTTGATTTTGTAGGATCTTTGATGCCATGCCTCTCTCTTCCAGAAGTTTTTCCAGGGGAATTTCCAGCTGTATTACACTTTTGGTGGCTCTGCCCACCAGGATAATCCTGCCTCCGTCCCTGAGCATATGGTGAATTCTCTCGTCTGGTCCCAGGTGGACCAAACCTGTCTGGAGAAAAGTAGCCTCTTCTTGCATACGGCGGCGATCGTGAGTAGGAGCGAGAAGGGGACCGACTAAATGACCGAGAGTAGGAGCGAGAGCGGGAAGAACCGGATCTTGACTTGGAGTAGGTATACAAACTTGTAGAGGAAGATGAAGCACTACAGGGAGACTTGGGCCTTAAAAACACCACAACACACACAGACAAAAAAGATAAGTTAATTCAAAACAGTCACTCTCCCCATTTTTTTTCCTCCCAAATTTGGTTTGTTTTCTTTTTTCCTCTCCACATGCTTACGTCAAAGGTTCTTTCAGCTGCTGGCATAACGCTACTGCAAATTGCAGAACTTGCAAAAGTTTCTGCTTACAAGACAGAGCAGCTGCTGCTTTGTTAGTGTAAAACCATACAGGAAGGGTAAGTCTATTTCCACTCACTTCTATCACATGATCCATCTCCCACAGCTATTGATTGATTTACGGTGGTGTAGCCGGGCCTCTACTGGCACGTGAACGCGCACATTTTTCACTACTCCGCAGCTACATGCAGTGCAAATCATTTTTGTTGCAGTAAGATGCAAAAAGAGCAAGTCTTAATGGCTACAGTGCACTATCACTATCACTTCCATCTCCCATGTGCCGAGTGCCCACCGCTCCTCTGCGGTGATATACTCCTTGATATACTTAATACTTCCCACTTCTGATCTTCAAAGTACTGCACAGATATGAACTAATCTTCTCTCAAACTTCTTTTAACTTCTTCCACATACGCTTCCTCTGTTGTTGGCTCATGATGATGTGTTTGGCCTGTTCTTGTCCCTGACTTGTTCTTTGCTTGCTTACGGAATGTGAGATTTCAGACAGTCTGTGGGATAGATCCTGGTTTTTGTTTTATCTTTCAGATTTTATAAACACAATACACCCTGACCAGCTATCTATAACAAATATATACCAAAAGGAAGGACTAACTTGACACTGCAATAATAGATACCACAGACTCCTCTCTCTCCAACTGAGAGAAAGCAGCTTGGCTATTTGAGATGACTAAATAGAAGAAATTCAAAATTGCCATAAAATGACAGCGTTGACTCTTCCAGTACTTTGCTCAATCAGTATCAACTAAGTTGTTAAAAAAAAGAATGTTGGAGGTTGACTTCTATTGGGAAATCAAGTTCTTCATCCCTGTTCAGCTAGTAATCAAAAGGCTGGCTTTCCACCTGACCCTTTAGTTGTATTTGATTTTCATATGTAATTATGGTTTCCTCAAAAAGCGTTGATTTTTCAGAGTCCTCTTTTTGGTCACGTACTGGAGTTCTATTTTCAATAATCTTACCGCAAGCACAGATCCCCTTTGTTAAAGCCAATTCAAATGAAGCCATTTAAAAATGAATTACCACTTGTACTCTCCACAACGACCTGTGCATACGTTTTGCATTATAAACCAGCTGTTGTGTAAGCTATGTTTTACGGCCTCATTTAACAGGTTACAAGTCGTAATATATTGAATTTCTGTGGAATACTTACAGTTCCCAGCCCGGTCTGCCACCTGCTGAGCGAATTGTACTGGCACTCATTGGGCGACCTTTTGGAGTGGGGAGAGGGAAAAGAAAAAAAATCCCACTCAGTTTCTCTGAAGATCATCTTTTTAAAGAAATTCTACAGTTATAGTTACTTACCGGTGGTGGGTATTGATTGTCCTTGGGGGCCCAGAAGGCTTGGTAATGCTGGTTGTCTTGGTACAGGAACCTGATAGCCCTTGTGAATCAATGCAAACAGTCGGAAAATAAGCTCTACTAAAATACAAGAATCACTGCATATCTTGAAATAAAACTCACGTTCTCTTCCAACAAACTGCTGGCTGACAGAGAGGAAGATTTAGAAAGTTCAGCGGCACTCACCAGAGCAGAAGGAGGTGTAACAGTCAGGAGCGGTGGTGGAGGTGGTGGCGGCTGCTGTGGCTCCTGAATCTGCTGACGGAGCCTCTTTGTGTAGCCAGTTCCATTTTTGAAGTTGTTCACAGCCTAGAGGCAGAAAAACATTGACAAAAAGCTAATAGGAAACTTCAGTAGAGGGACGAACAAAGGCCTGCACAGAGTAAAATTGCTTGTGTCTTCCTGTAAATGCTATCAAGCCTAAAAGAAATGGACGTACAGATATATGAACACATCACATTAAACCCTGATACTAATGATTGGTAACTCGGAGTATCTGTATTTAAAGTACTTCAGTGTTAGCTCCAAACTTGAAAGTGAGGCAATCATGTTAAACAAAAGTGGGACCTGAACTTGCCAGATTGTCTCTTCCCTTTCAGCTTTTAAGCTCTTTTTCTTCCCTTTCAGCTTTTTACAAGTAGCCTTTTCTTACAAACAGTTTCTGTGAAAGGCATCGTGTTACCTTGCGTAGGAACAGGTTGGCAATTAAAGTGTCAGGAGAAACATCGGTTTGATAACACGCTGGGCAGGTATGCTCCTCAGAGTCCAGTAATGCTGTTCTAATACCTGTGAATCATTAGAATCATCAGAATAGTTTTAGCCAAACTAAGGCAATTTGGGGGGTTCTAGCCAAGTATAAAAACACGTATATGATTAATGGGTGAATATGGTCTTGAATTGAGAGCATGAAGCTCTCCATGTTCAGTAATGTAAAGAACTTCTAGTATGCAGCAAATCACTCCAGAGTTTTGAAATTTCACTGTTGTAACATTTGAAGTCGTAGAGTAGGCTGTGTCTTGATGTTTCGACTAGTCTTTGTTCCGCTACCTAGTACAATGAGAAGTCACCAACCTCAAGGTTCCTGAATAAAACACATCTCAAAAAAGCATTAGTAGGTTTGAGTTCTGAAGGTCTTAAGCAACTGTCCCGTGGAGAAGAATGTGGATTAAATGCCTAACTAAATGCCCTTTGTGGCAGACCACAGTGAGTCACCAGAGTTGGCTATCTAATTTTGTATGAGAGAAAGGGCTGTCGACAAACTAAATGCATTCGATATCTAATACTGTAACCACCTGCACAATTACGCACTCTTCTCATACTCGTCCTTCCGCATGTAAAGAGGATTTACCTGGATATGTAAAAAGGGAAAAAAGGTTTCTGCCTTTTTTTGCCCTTTATGCAAGAGGAGTCCTTTCCTATTCAGGGAATACTCAAGTGTTAAGTAGAACTGGCAACAAAGTAATGGCGTTATCTCCTACTTCTACTTTCAGAAGATCAGACGTGATGTTTTGAAATAACAAACATGGGAGTAACACTTACATTCGTCACAAAAACTGTTTCCACAGCAGGGAATAACAGCTGCATCAGTTATTAGCTCTTTACAAACGGGACATGACAACTCATCTGGAATGGGATCATCGGAGGAGGAGGAGGAGGGCTCCTCTGGTGAAAAGGGAGGCTTTTCCTTCTTTCCTCTAGCATAAGCTTCCCTAGAGGGCAGGTGGGGAAGGAAAAAGAAACCAGTCAGAGATGGGTAAAGGAAAACTCTTCCAAGCTTTTATCAAAGGGCAGATAATAGATGGAACTCTGCTCACTCCACATTTGGCTTCTAAAAAGTCGGCATTTAGTTTAAACTACTTTCCTATAGCCACAATACTGGAAGAGGGAGGGGGAACACTTTTCCTTCTGCAGAACTCTCCCATTCATTGGGATCAACTAAGAGATGAGCTCAGACTAGAAAAATCATTTTTTGACAGCTAGAAATCAGGTGAAGTGAATCCCACCACTCCTTTGCCAGAGGCTAAATGTAAATGGCAGGCTCAGGATGAAGTTAGTCTCCGAATAATTACGTTTTATAAATGGAAGAAGTCTACGGTGCAGCTTCTACAAAAGGAGATCCACGACAGAAAAGCAGAAGTGCGACCAAGTGCATTTTCAAACAGCCACTCTTGTCAGCACACAGTAGTATTTTCTTAGTTTAGAGGAACAGGAAAACCTCAGTCTGTTTCACACATGGCATTTGACAAGAGTCAGAGGGGGAGGAAATCTCAGTCCAGCAGCTCTGTGTTAAATTTTGCAAGAAGCCTTTGAAACATAAAAGAGAAGCAAAACGAGCTTTCCAAGAGAACGACTCCACTGTGAACACGACTGAAATGTTTTGCAGAAATACAGATTCTTAGCACACCACAAGTTGAACCAACTTCCAGGGGCACGAACAGTAGGACCACCCTATGTGAGTACTAGAAAGTATCACCGATTTTAAGGTTAAGACACAATGACAATGCTTCCTCCCCTGTAACTACAGAGGCTGGCCAACTTGGTTGCATTGCCACTCAGGCATTTACGCATGGTTTTGCTCGTTCACTTTTTGGTCAGTCCAACTAATGCCATACTTACGCATTAATAGTTGGTATTGCGTATTTTCCAGTGCTTGTCAGCATAGCACCCTTTGTGTTGGGATCTTGCACCTCCATCATGAAACTCCTTGGAATTCCTGTGCTCTTTTTAAGTCTGGGAGCAGACTCAAAATTTTTGTTCTGTTAAGAAAAGCCATGCAGACATATCTCATCTGATGACCCGCACTTAAAATGACATTTCAGTGATTATTTTACGCAGCAAAGCCTTTCATCCTCTCCTTTTGCCTAGCGTAAGGGTTGCTCAGCTGAAATACTGATTTTCCTAAAGGAGTATCGTCAGCATGTTCCAAAGGCTGGAGCAGTGTTTTGAACTCAGTCGACATTCTTTGGCTTAACTTCAGGTTCCTTCAGGGTGAAATATCCCTCAGCTCAACCAGAGACTCATGCAATTAACACACGCAAATATTCAATAGATGGGGTCAACAGAAACATCTTGGTTTTATACAAAATACAGAAAATGGTGAACTGTCATTAAAACCACAGTTAAAACCACAAAAATTCCCAGTAATATTGAAATACATAAAAATATGCATGAAAGTTCACAGAGAAAGATCTATGGACATATTTAATGTCTATGACCTAGAAAAAAGAAAATTTCACATTTGTAATTCCAGGTCTCCCTTGAATTTTGAAGGGCTTTGCAACATTGCCATATAAAGTGCATTTCACCCCAAGAGAAACAACTCTTCATATACGTGTTCATGTATTTGTTACCTAACTGCCAAGGTAAAAAAAAAAAAAAAACTAAGACCAGAAGTCCCCCACAATCTTACCCCATTTGTCGGGCAGTCCTTTATATAGTGGCCAGGGTTTCCACAACGAAAGCAAGTATATGACGGTGGAGGTGGACCCAAGGGTTTCTTCATGTAACTAAACGGTTTTGGGGAGAAAAAGAAGAAGATATGCATGTGTCTCTTGTGTTAAAACAAACATCTCTACCATTTTCCCATCAGCTTCAAAGAACAGATTTGACATTATCAGCACTTACCTGGTTGGTTCATATCCACAGCAAGACTGCATCATCATAGCTTTTATTTTGTCTTCTTCGGAAGCATTGGCTTCAGCCAGATTGGTGGTCTGTTTAAGAGGTAATTATTGGATGCACACATTAGAACCACATTTAAGCCCACACAGCCAAAGACAGCACCACTCACCCAGTCCTGTAAAGAGCAGCACAACGCTCGCTGAGGTCGCATGAAAACAGCTGCTTAGGCTCTGTTTGGACCTTACCTAAAGACCTGTCTAATCGATCCCGTTTTCTTCCAAGTGGACTGAAGCTATGTGTAGAAAAAATTAGACTATCCACTGCCTTTAAACTGATTTTTAAGCTCCAGACTATTTGAAGGAGAAGATGTCCACTGTACATTTAATTGAGAAAGATGTACGCAAATATCACTAGTTACATTTTGCAGCATTAAAAGGACACACAACTGAAGAGCCGGAGAGGTTGTTTCTCCTTGCTGAAAGCCAGCTTCAGACACAGAAGCCTTAGAAGGAATCAAACTTTTTATAACCCCTCAGCAAGACAAAAGATTCTTCTCTAACTTCTCTATGTTAAATGATTAAACTACAGTAAGCAGAACCTGCAGTTTTTTCCAGCTGACTGTGTCCTTTTAACGTACAAATTGTAATCCAAACCTTATGCAGAACTAGATCTTCCAATTATTGATGGCAGTTGATTGTTTTTAAGTAGTATTTGTTCAAATGTTTTTATCACACACTAGTCCAGGTACAAGCAGGCTCTAAGGGAGTGACTGTAAATGATGTGGACTTTCAAGCACCTATCATTCCGACCAACCACTCATGTTTTTCTTCTTCTATGCATGCATTCACAAAAGCAACCAACTACTTTCAACATTTTATTAAATGGGTGTTTCATACAGACAGTAACATTGTCCAGATCGACATCTCTGAGAGCGCTTCCGTTAACGTTTACAGAAAACTTTACAGATACTTGACTAGTTTGTGTGAACCCAAACGGTTTACAAAACACATCCAAACCCCACAAAACGTTCCCAGGAATAGAGCAAAAGTCAAAGATGGCATTTAATACATAGTAAGAGTCAAAAAGAAAACTTTTTACAACACATTGCCTCCATGCTAAGCCAGTCTGCACAAAAGAGGTTAGAGGAAGTAACAGTCTGGAGCTGCTTTATGCTATGTCCCTGCATTTTTCTGATATACTTAAATTTCCTCGGAAGCTTACATGTGTACACCACTTGGACAGTTTTCCACATTTTAGAGTAAAACTTCACAGGAGTTTACGGAAACAAGGACACGTTTAGGGACAGCACTAATGGAGACCAATTTCTTTTGCTGGCTACCTTCCCAAGGAATTTTCTTGTTTGTGTTTGGTTTGTTGGTTTTTTTTGCCAAATGGACCCAACTTAATTTCTGCAGTGAGAGATGGAAGAAGGTAGCAGTGGGAAGAGCTTTCTCCTTCTCGGAAATGAACTCCAGCCTTTCTTTTCAGAACAAAGAACTAGCTCCTCTGCATTAGGCCCTGCCTTCTCTCATCTTTGTAACTTTAAAGACTAGTCATTTCATTGGCTAGCACTGTGCCTTTTCACAAAGTGCAACCACTAGTGCTTTCCCAGAGAAAGTTACACATTGTTGAGCAAAAAATGCAGGCAGTTCCATGGCAAAACATGGCATTACAACAGTTTCAGAAGGTCACATCTGCTAATATGCCACACGTACCCCTTGGTCTAGTCCTATAAACAGTTAGGTATATTTACACAATTGACACAGCCTGCGTTCAAACAAAGTCTATTGTGTTGTCCACTCTCTAGCTACTCTGATTTATGAAATCGTGCAGCATTCAAAGAATGGATCTATAACTATAATGACTAGAAATTGAAAAATAGCTATGCAATTGTCCACGTTCCAGAAACGCCTCTAATTTGGCTGCTGCAAACCCCCTGAAATGTCCGTAACTTAGAGCCAACTAAATTCTTCTGTGAAAATTGTGTGAGTTTCCAGTGCAAAATTAACGAAAGGTATGAAAAATGGTAAACAGCTTCTGAAGTGCTGCTTCTTTGTGTCTTGAAGACGAGTAATACTGCAACATTACGTTGAGGCTGCTAAGGTACTCCCCTTCTATCTTCCCAAACTGGCGACTACTCTTCACAGGATAGTATCAAAATACACACACACTTTAAAGTTAAAAGAAATACTTTAAATTCTTAAAAACTACATTCAAGCTTTGCTCACATTACAACAGTTATCCAGCTACAGATCACAGTATAAGATTTAAAAAGACGAAGCAAACCCTTTTTTTTTTAAAGTATTTGACAAGACTCTCGAGATACCTTAATAAGCTGGGCCAGAGGAATCGGTGCGGAAGAGTCATCAATCTGTTCAGAAAAAATTAAACACACGTTCAAGTTCTACAATCAAAACATAGCAATAGTTAACCTCTACTGTAGCCTGAAAGTCTGCACTATATCCTCTGAGTGTCACGGAAAGAGGCATTTCCAACCTAGTGTAATTTGTATTTGTTCCAAACAAAGTCCAAACCTATGACAGCTTAAGAGTGCCTATGTGGTTAATGAGGAGAAACAACAATAACCAAACCTGCTGGAGATCAACTTACTGCTCCAGAGTATCTCAGAGAGGGACCCTTGTCTAATGTTTACAACTGCTTAGAAGTCAAAGGGCTAAGGAAGCTGCCAATTCTCAGCAAAAAAAAGGATTTGAAAAAAAATTTAAGTTTATTTGAGAAGGAAGCATCACTACAGGAAACTTATTTTCAGGGTAGTTTGGAAATTAATCAGTGCACGTCTCCTCACTTACAAATGCACATGGTTATGCTTTTTATGAACGCAGTCTAGTTGCCGGTGAAAATGAAGCACAGGCATATCAGCCCTGAAACACGAACTCTGCCCCTCCTGTCAGTAAGTTTAGAAACGCCAAACTCACCATACCCCACAAAACCCCAATAAAAATGCCAACCCAAAACATCAGCCATAGCAGTAACCCACCACTTTGTCTAGAAAAAAAAGAAACTGCTCAAAGTATTGAAATAAAGGTGTTTACCACGACAGAGTAGCCTATAAAAACTGATTTCTTGTATTTTATTAGACCACAGGCCATACTCTCCAAATTGGTTATGGAACTGTGAGAATTTAATATTATTCTCCTTGCTACCAGTCCAAAAGCAATTTCTAAGGATGATGAAAACATGGACTCAGAGCACAATCCTGTCATTTTTTTCTCCATTGCAGCCACACTCCTCCCTCCCTGCTGCCTACTGGAACAGCTTGCAGGAATGAAGTCCTCAGGCCACGGGGTAGTAATGGACTGCAGTGTCTAGTGAGAACTAATACCGAAGGGCAGTTTTGCCACAAGTGAAAAGGGTAACTCTTCTCTTGTTCCTTTTCCAGCATATTGAATTACATTCTGCCACCAACAGCACTTCAGCTTACACTAGTAAAACATTATCAGAAAGACACCGGAATCACTGCTTACGATGTCTGAAGTGGTTCAAAAACATGGAAAAAATTTCACCATGTAAACTGAACAGCTCCGCATGCCACTCTTCTTTACTTGTGGGAAAACAGGCCTATGTTCTCTCCTGGCAGGCACAACCACTGTCACGTGGTGCTTTTTCAGCAGCAAACAAGAAATGAGGAAAGCTCTCGACTGGAGTCTAGCATTAAACAGTCTAATATTGACCAGTAACTGAAACAGAGCAGTTAATAAACTATTAATTAGTTCTTCTGGTTTTTAGGAAGCGGTTATTATATGGCCTGCAGGCAACAGTCTCATTTCTTAACGGAGGTGATAGCACTCCTTTCTACTAAACAGCTATCAAAAGCAGCAAATAGATAATTAATGTACTATTTAGTACGTTTGCCCAACGGCCACCTTCCAATCAGCCGACATTCTTGTGTCTTTTTTTTTTCCCTTTAAATGTCTACTGGAGTATTTCCTGCCAGTCCCTCCAGTCAGTCAAGTAGAAACAACATCTCCATGAAACGTGTATACAGCCCTAAGGTAATACTGCAGAAGAACTGGGGGGGAAAAAACCCCACACACCAAAAACTAAACCCAAAACCCCAGACTCGACAGTCAATGTATTAACTCCCATTTCAAACAGAAGACTAAACAGAAACTAACACAAAGCAAGTGGGAAAGGGGACAGAACAGAGGACGAAAAGGCTAATTTCACTGCTGGGGTGCTACATTTAAATTACAGTGGTTTCCTAAAACCCGACAGCTTGGCTAAACTACAAATTCAGCCAGGAAGGATCCCAGTTGTGCTCAACAGCGCTAAAACGATGGGCACGACTCTCTGCATTTCTGCAGCCTCTAAGGACAAATTCCAACTAGAGATCCTTGCAGCTACTGACATAGTAATGCTAAACCAAAAAGGATCCCCTTTCTTGCCTTGGCTGTAGTAACAGTAGGCCAGCAGCACAAATTTGGAAGTGTACAACAACAACAGCTAACATAACAGCAAGACAATGAAGGAAGAGTTAAAGTATCAGCTTTTGTGCAGCCTTTTTAAAAATATCTTAACTAAACTTCATTTTGCTGCCTTACTGTTCAACAATAATTGGCAAGCTTTCCAGTGGTTTATTCCCACCACAGTAAGATCCAGGTTCTGCTTTGAAATACCTACAGAAATACGTGTATTAAAAAACCAACCAAACAAAACAAACCCCCCACCCTTCAGACCAAGACCTGAGCTAGCTTTAAGAATAAAGCTCATTGTGCCTCCAAGCCTAGAAGCACCTGAGACTGCCGTGCTTTGACAGTGAGAGAGAGAGAGAGGACTTGTAAAGAGAGATGCAAGGCTTCCACCCTCCCTGTGGCTACCCACAACCCATGTCAGGTACAGTCAGAGCAAACAAGAAGGGAATGTTTTTGCCTGGTCTTTCATTTACTTTAATTAGTTCTAACAAACACTAAGTCTTCCCTCCCACTCCAGGAGTCTTCCTTTTTCTGTGTTTTTTTGGTTTGGGTTTTTTTTTTTTTTGAGACATCTATGTTAGCTTATGGTAAGATGCTACTTAGAAAGGTAACACAGACATGCCAGGGAGCACACGAGGCTAATGTTTATAACAATAACAATAACAACAACAACAACAACAACAGCAATAATAATAATAATGTTTGAACATGAGAGTTGTGTTTATACACATGCTAGTAAGCAAAGAGGAAAACAACTGTTTTCAGGAAATAAAACCCCATCAGAATTAGACCAAATACTCTAAACGTGGTTTACATAAATGCATTACTTTAACTGCTAGGGTCACTGGGCCAGTTAAACTAACTCAAAATCACAATGAGAGGCATTCATGTCCAAAAAGGAATTTGAACCAATCAGTGATAGAATTATGGATGTCAGATTTAGACGTAGTGGTTTTAGACCTACCTACAAAAAGTTTTCAATTTTAAGTTGATTGCCTACCATTCCACGAGCATCAGAGGCTGTATTCTTCACACAACACAGACCCAGAGTTCATGAATTTCTAGATTAAGTTACCCTAACACCTTATCCAATGATCCAGGGTTAGTGTAATGCCTCACACCGTTCCAGTGAAGAAAAAGCAGAATGTGAAAATGGCAAAAAATACACTCCAAACACCTTTTATTGCAAGAAACAAAAAGCACACAACAACCTATACCAACATCCAGATTACTAGCTGTCGACAGACAGCTGTAGAACATGGCACCATGTTCAACTGTGCAAACCTTGAGCCTACACGATCTAAAAATTATCATACGTTACCTGCACAGTACACAGTCATTCAGGAAATATTCTGGCATATTCAATGTGAAACACAATGCATTACTAGGCACAAATAGCAAGATTCACATTAGAACTGTGCAAACGATGGCATGACTCAGTTATTACTATGCTGAATCCAATACATGGTATTCACAACATATACTATGGTTTACTGGAAAATATATTAAGTTAATGTTTGGAAAATTAATACAAGGCTACATTGTTGAGAATTAAGTGCAGTGTGGAGAAAAATGTCTGAGATGGTGTTTTTACATACTGCTTTTGGTGTTCCACTCACTGGCTCAGTTCGACTTCTAGAAGAAGAAATCAAGGAGATGAGAACTTAAAGCACTTGTACCCAACATCAAGCAGTGAAAACACATTATAAAACCTGAACATCAAAACATTATGTTCTGATAGGCTAGTGAATGGGGAAATTTCTTCCTATACATAAACTCGTCTCTCTCTTTTGATCACATTCAATGCATTAAACACCACCCCCCCACCCCCCAAATCCCACGTCTACTTTGTCTGAAATCACTCGAAGACTTAGAGATCGAGAACACAACAGTGCAAGAGGAAGTCTTCAGACATTTTGTCTCTGCTGCGTTAAGTTTTGTGTTCTTAAATGCTCAACCCTCAAGATAATGAAGGTAACTTTAGCCAATCCCTATATCCCGCCCTAGTCTTACAAATAGCTACCAGAGAGAGTACTTTAGTTTCTAAGAAAGAACAGGGGTAGTCGAGACCCTTTGAAGCGCTAGTTTACTTAAGAGAAAAAAATCAGTCATCTGACAAAGAAATAACAACAGTGTCAGCAGCACAGTCTTCAGAACAGTGTTTCTTTGTGGCAGCCCAAGCACTGTGTTCAGATATCTACCGTACTTAGCCATGAAAGTGCCAAAATACTACATGGGTTACATATGCTACATTGACTAAAAATAGTAGTAGAAATGTCACCTGAAAGCAGTTCCTAGGGTTTTGTGTGCTTTAGGAGCCCTGTGACAAAAAAAAAAAAAAGGTCTTAATTGCCAGAATTTGCTTTAAGAAAATCTTGAAAATGCTACAATATCTTAGGAAATACTTATTACATTTGAAACCTTGCTGAGCTTCCACATACTCCTTGATCTGTATCTGCATGCTGCTCATCAGGAATCAGACATGCAACCACTGATATCGTTAACAAACCATTCACACATCATCCAAAGTGTCCCATGGGCAATTCAAAGGCTGCTGTGGAACTGATGTCCAAATAGAAAGGCTCATGCTTCCTGCCACTGCTAGACCACCACCGGGCTCGCAGTTAGAGCCATGTACCTCCTGAAGATGAGCGAGTTCGAGGAGATACTTTAGATTGCCACACAAGGGTTTCTTCATCCACTGACCCTGAAGAACATACTCCAAGGCGAGTAACGCATTTTGAAGGCCTCTCCACCATTACAGCACACATTCATCATTCCCAAACGTTAACCACTCTACCAGTCGTTTCTGCAATGTTTCCAGCTGAAGGAATAGAAAGTTAATCTGCCTGGTTAATTTTCAACGTTAGAACAGCAGTGCCATTCCTTCCTTACCCCCACATCCAGCTACTTATTTGATCTTTGAGGCTAGCAGCACCTATCCTCTCGTTTTAGGGCAGCGTTACAATAGCAGGAGAGGGTGACATCCAACCAGTAAGGGAGGATGCACTGACAAGACAGCACTAAGCATCCGTATTTCGATTAACCCCCCCCAAACAAGGCCACGTTTATAAGCACAACGCTGTGGCGTCCCGAATTACTAGGCAGTGCCTGAAAGCACTGCAGCAGCTACTGCAGTAATATGCCCAAAGTTTACATGCAGAGCCACATAAAATCAGGGGTTTTTGCTTGCAAATGCTTCATGGGCACCAGCACGCTGCTGCAGTGTTTCTTCA
The DNA here is from genome assembly GCF_030936135.1 of Gavia stellata. Taxonomy (NCBI): domain Eukaryota; kingdom Metazoa; phylum Chordata; class Aves; order Gaviiformes; family Gaviidae; genus Gavia; species Gavia stellata. The sequence continues at coordinate 3,742,678 of NC_082626.1, forward strand.
AGACACACTGTAACTCATCAGTCTACTTGATTTATGAGAACCAACGTTAGAAAGACATGGCAAAACCACAAGCTAATAATAGCTACTGATTGTGGTGGAGAGGCGTACCTTTAAGGCGGCTGGAAAACATGGCCATTCAAACAATGCTAATGTAGCTGATACAGAACGGGACTGTATGAATACATACATGACATGCATTTGAAGAGCTGTAATTTTAATCAGTACACCCGATTCTCTGTCCTCCGTAAATCTTAGGAACACAGAATTAAAACCTGGAGCACAGATACCAGCTTAGGGTAAAAACAGACAAAGAAAGACAACCAGTAACATTTAGGAACGTGCGGAACTGCTTACTGAGTTTCAAGTTTGGAAAGGATTAACTGTTCCTTCATCGTGCTCGCACAAAAGGCAATACACTTTAGGATATTGTTGTTCTTCTCTTGCCTGAAACAGGCACTGTCTTTAGGAAACGAATAGGAATCACTTGTGAATGGAAATTCTTGTTTGCCTGGCTGGCCAGCTGGCAACCGTTGGTCTTTCCTCTATAGCTAGTATGCAGAACCCCCAGATTTGGGGCGTAAGAATACCTGCCATATCCCGCCCCCCTCCCCCAAATGCAAGAAATAGTTAAACACTCAGAATCAGACTCTTCTGAGACGGGAACAAATTACAAGTTTACACTACAGTGCGTATCTCTCTTTACTATAAAAGCAATAAAAGCAAACACATATAATAAGGAATCTCTCCACCTAGAGGGAACAGGATCTACAACTTGGATCTCAGAACAGTCAACCCCAGGAACAAACCCCACAGAATCATCTTACAAGTTACCATTGTTGGAGTTCGAACCCCGTGCCCCAGCAGGCCAAAAAATGTAAGTCTACTTTGGGACAGATGCGCTAAAATCTACCCCCTGACAACAAAACTTAACAGCAGCTTTAACAAGAAAGATACAAGCGGAATGCCTCTGTAAACTAGTATCTGTAAAAAAAGTCAACACACTGAAACCCCTAACAAAGAATACAATGCTTTATGGATACTTACAGAACAAAGGTTTTGCTGGTAGCTTTAACACCTCCCACAGGGATTCTTCTAACAATTACCGATGAGTTCTTAGGAATCAGGGCATGATCATCTGTGTATTCTGAAAACAACATAAAGACAGACATAAACCAACATAAATTCAGGTTTGAGAATCAAACACAAGCAGCAAAATCTCCCTCATTTTTTAAAATAGTTTGAATGCCAACAGCAAAATGGTCTCAAAGGTCACTAAAGGAGAGTCTGCTAATGCACGAGGTTCTTTCCTCATCTAGCTTAGGTTGCTTTGGCTTCCGTTAGGCTACAAAACCAATAGACCTCTGGAGAAAAACAAACCACAGCAAAGTCTCACCTGCATAAACCAGATTCTAAAGCCTGCCTAGCTTGCCCTGCAGCAAACCAGGCACTTAGCTAAAGCACGAAAACTCTGCGCCGTCGCTTTCATAGCTCTTAACTGAAAATGCTTCACCTGTGCTGCTAGTGCTCCAGACTGACAGAACACAGAAGAGAGCCTGCCATGGCTGCCTATTTCTTGGGGCTTAATCCATCAACAACCACACTTCTCAGCTGCTCAGTGCTTTGCATTTCAATGGAAACAGCACTGACGCCCAGACAAACAATGGTAGATCACGCCAGCTGCAGTTCTGGAAGCCGAAAGCAGCTGTTTCTACCTGCTGAACGGAGTCATACGGAGTATTCCTTCTGGTCCAGACCACAAATCACCAGATTAAGACCAGTCCAGAGTCTCATGTTTGTTTTGTTTGGGTTTTAATTTTGCCTGATAAGCAGAATAGCACATTCTCCAAGTGTTTGGAGTCAGAATGTTACAGGGCAGGCAAGAGTACTCAAGAAACCTCAGTTCTGGAGTTTGCAGTTCTTCCACTATATTGTGAGAACATCTATTGTAAAAGACAGGTCAAGAAATCCAGATCAAATTAAAAGGAGGCAAGTTTAAATGCATCATTCTCGAGTACAGGCTTTTTGAAGGGAATTCTGCCTTTATAGAACTTGCCTCTGCAGTAAGCATGGAAGAGGACACCCCCCCACACCCCCCCGCACCTTTTAAAATAGGTCCCAACCATCCATTTTGCCTCCCCAGCATCTTAAAGAGAGTCCATCACATCAGTTTTTTCCATTGGTATTTAAAATCCTGTTTCCTTTTAGCTTATATTAGCATTGCTTCTATTACTAGATTGCCATGATGAAAAGTAACAATTACTGAACTGTAAAAGCTTAGAGTGCTCGGCAAAATCTGAACAAGTAGGCCACCTTCACTCAAGGTTCACTTTGTTCTTTCCACGATCATTTCAGCCTTTAGTCAGGACTCCTGCACAGGCAATGTTATAAAAAAAACCCCAATACTTTATGTCCACGTGCAAGAATGCCAAACATCCCATTTAGGCAGAATATCCGGGTCTAGTGTTTCCCTTTATCTTCTGAAGGTGAGTTTAAGCATCTACATCTGCTTAACAAAAACTGAAATTCACGGTCACGCAGAGAAACCAGAAATTGGGCATACATATACATGGCACTGAAATGTATTCTCTAGCTTTGCTCTGAAAACCACTGGGGGATTTTTGCCTTTTCACATGGAAAACACCCTTAGGAAAGCTTCAATAAGCATCAGTGTCACTCATATACGCAGTGTTAAGATTTTATACTCATTTTACAACGGCCAAAGGGCAACACAACCTGCCTAGAGGAGGATCTTGTCACTGTCAAACAAGAGGGATGCTCTTTAAAGCAGGGAAGAGACTCCTGCTTTAACTTCACCTTTAGGCAACACCACATTTAACAGAACCTAGTGAGGCAGATACTTTTCCTTCAGTGGATTCGGATTACGTATGAAAACAAAGCAACAGACTTTGTAAAACTGGTATTATGGATATAGAGTAACACTTTGGGGGGGAACATACTTACGAGCATAAGTTTTTGTTCTAAAACTTTATAACAGAATGCTATATGACTTGATAACAGTTTCTGCTATAACAGAATCCACATGTTTGGCCTATTTCGAAACATTTCTCCTTCTGGTGATAATAATTGGTCTCCATCACAGTTTATTACCATCCACCATTCTGGTTTTAAGGCTCTGTTTGACACAGACCCAGCTATTACAGGAGTGACGTCAGCCAGTTGGCCATTCAGCCCGCTAGCATTTGTGAAGCTGAAAGGACATCAGCATCTGAAGACAAAATTCAGAGACCCTCTGCAGCAAAGCCCTTCAAGCCAATTAAACACTGTTCAAAAGCTCTTGACAATTGTATTCAATGCTACTAGAGAAATTCAAGACTTCTGAAACATATCACTACCTACGCATGTCATGCAATCCAATGGCATCCCTAAGACCCCTAACATTGTGCTGTGAAGTCTCTTCGCAACCATTCTCCTGAAAATAGTTTTAATGTCTGTAGATACACAGGAGCTTTCGATCCGACCACTCTAAAGGGTAGGGCTGAAGTTACGGTCCCCACAGCATACATATTATCCTGTTTAAGCTTTAATACATCACACAGGAAGAGGAAAAAAACACCTGTACACATTTTAAAGAAAAGATGGTTGTAAGAGTGTCACAGAACCAGAGGAAAAAGACAAGAAATTTCATGTTTAAGGAATGAAAACACTTGACAAGTCTTTTTGTTTCCGAAAAGTCACAACCCAAGGTATTTAATCCCATTCAAACTCACCAAGATGGCAGACTACCAAACTGAAATGTCATACTAAGTAATACAAAACCATTATCACCTCCAAGAATCAAGCACCATTTACTAGATTTAAAAGAATATATGCCTTCTCTAAGAACATTTCTTATGTATATTGACCATAAATGTTCTGCCATAAAACTTCAGTACTGCCCTGATGTGGTTAACACGTAGTAGCAGGAGAAAAAGACACGGGTAGAAAGGGATGATGAAAATGATGCTCAGTAGCATCTGAATGGCAATGTCTTTGGTGTAGAAAAGAAGGTATATTAACAAGAAATTCCAAAGCATAATTTAGATACAGAGAACACTCATGGGCAAGTGTCCTCAAGGCTTTAAAGGCTCTGTATAGCTTATAACTCACACATTCACTCTTGATCCAAAACGTGGCAGGGAGCAGTTTCTGTAACAGCCACAAAACCAGTTTTCCAATGTAGTGGAGTAAAACAAGTCGAAGACAAAATTAAGTCACCAAACCCACTTTTTGTCTTCCAATTAGCCATCTGTTCCATTTCTATCACTTTCAGCTTCCTCCACCAGATTTCAAAGAAATCTGGCAAGTTTGTTATTACAAGTTATCCTCCCACATTTCCTTATCATTCTACCTAGAAGAATTCCAGGAAACCAAAACGTTTGTAAGCACTACATGTCGCACATCAAGCACACATTCTTCGCCACCTAGCTCCGCCTCTAAAACACAGATCTGAAGGTTGTTGTCAGAACAGCAACTACGAAAGAACAGCAACTATGAAAGAACAGCTCTGTGAGGCCCCCAACACAAGTCACAGCTACCGATCGTGGCCGAATCGCATTATGGCTTCCCGGCCCACTTAAACCCCGGTGCCGCTTGCCCTCCTGGTCCCCCTGCACGCCGGCGGGATGGGTCCCAGGCTGAGACACGCTACGTGGGGACAAGCCACAAAGTGTGGGTCCCGCAGGCCACGGCTGCCGTGGGGCCATCTGCGACGATGCCAGCCGCACGGTCCCCAAGGCCCCACGCCCGCTGCCTCCACGCACCTTCTTTGGTCTGGGCGTTGGTGATCTGCAGGTCGCAGTTGGCCGCCTTCAGCTTTTCACGGCCCATGATCCGGCGCTTGAGGTCGCACAGGGAGATGTGGAGGCCGCCAAAGGTGACTGTGTCATAGCTCAACTTGGAGAAGAACTTGTAGTGGACACAAGACATGGTCAGGGCCAGGCGGTGCCCGCTCCGCGACGGCGTCTACCACGGCAGATGGCGTTGCGACCTCTGCGCCCGTTAGGGCCCACGGCGGCTCGGGGAAGGGCCCACCGAGGGGGTCGGAGCAAGCAACACAGGCTGAGCTTGAGCTCCTCCTCGCAGCCCAGGCAGACAACAGGGAGAGGACCCTGCAGCCCCCGGCTTGTCCTCCGCTCCCTCCCTCGCACACAGCGCTTCCAGGCCTGACCGCTCGCTATGGCGACGCCGGAGCCCCTGCCTCAACATTCCGCAGAGGGGTTTCCCGGCCGACAACTGCACGGGGCGTGGCTAGCACATCACTGCGCATGCACAATGGCACACCGCGCCCACCCACACCCCCCTCCTCATGCGACCCAGCGCATTATGACTAAAGGCCCACCTAACGTGACCGAGGCGGCCCCGCCATCTTCTTCCTAACGCCAAGCACCGCGAGGGGAGAGCTATCACCGGTCGGGGTCACCGCCTGTCAGCCCCGGGCCTGTCACTGCCCCAGCCCGCTGGTGTCCCTGCTGTCCCCCGGCCTGTCACCGCCTGGTGTCCTGTAACCCCCCAGGCCTGTCACCGCCTGGTCTCCCTCCTGTCACCCCCCAGGCTGTCACCACCTGCTGTCCCCTCCTCTCAGCAGCCAGCCAGGGCAAGACAGCCTGGGGGAGATGCAGCGGGCTTTGCCCTGTGGCGCTCGGCTGCCCACGCCGCAGGGCCAGCGAAGGGAGGGGACATCTCTGGGTGTTTGAGCGGATCTTGGTGCATTTAGGGCAAGTTCAGTCAAAGAAGCCAGTGACCATTTAAGTTTGCTGCCATAAACCAATGTACTTCCCAACCGTGGCCCAACCACAGTTGCTTGAACGCTGGAGACGAGGACTAAAGAGTAAGGAACAAACCATTAGCGTTAGGAGGTGCCCCAGGACAATACTTCTTGCTTTCTCAATCATCACAGCTGCTGCTGCCACAGCCCTAGCGGTGGAATATGGAGTATACGTATTCTTTCCATCATTCGGCCATAGCCACAGTCCAAACTACAGCAGCAGAGGCAAATAAGCCCGACTGTTGCATATGCACTAAAAGCCCATGCTTTGCCAGAAATCAACTCTCCTAGGCATCAGTCCCACTGAATTCTCAGTGGTACAAGGATGGGCATCTACGTTACGAATTTTCCCTGAAGAAAGGAAGCATACCGCCCTTCTGCCAAGAAGGGTTTGTCGCTGGATCTGTTCCATAGATCTGTTCCTATGCCTAAAGGCTATTGGTATTCCCCCACAGATTCTTCCAAAACCTTACTATATACCACATCCAGTGAGTGTGGAAGGGAGATGCTGCAGAAGCCCTTACAGAAATCCTATTGCAATAAGCCATCACGCTGTAGAGTTCTTCCTGGAGGGAGTTTATCAGGCCCTGCAGACTCCGAGACAATGTGGATATTCGCAGACAGAGTAACTTGGTATTTGGCAGGAAGCCATAATGTTAAAAGTTTGGTTGTCGCTACAGGCCGATAGGCTCAGAGTCATCTACCCTGCGTCTGAACCTTACAGCATTACCTATCAACCAAATCCGGCACAGGCTAACCCTTTAACAGGAAATAATTTACATGATTCAGATTTATTTGAAGATTCTACTACCCTATTTGCACAACGACCAGGGCAATATTAGATAGGTGGAGAAAGGGCATTCGAGGATTTACCCTCAACCTGAGCTGAAAAGTGTATTCTAAGTGCATTAACACCCCTTGCACAGGTTAGAACCAGTATCTCTTCTGCCTCTGTAGCTCCTGGCTACTGCTATCTAGGGGAAAAAGTGTTACAGCCCTCTGATAGAATGTGGCACCGAGTTCCACCGATCTGTAACAGCTTTTATCCCACGGTTAGGGGGTGCAGAACTAGAAAGAGCTACTGCAAATGCATCAAGAGAATTAGAAAAAGCCACTAATGAAAGCGCAGGTAGTATTACAGCCCTACAGGAAGAAAGCAAATTATTATCACCAGTGGTAACATAGACTCGATTAGCCCTAGACCACCTTTTAGAAGTCCAGGACAGAGTATGTGCATTATTGCCTAACAGCTGCTGGAGTTTTATGTAAATCAAGACCAGAAAACGGAAACTGACAGAAACAAGATAAAGACTCATTTAAAAATATTACATGAAGTAAGGCAGGGATCTCCCCTAAATCTATTTGGGTGGCTAACCTCTTGGCTCCCAGGCTTAGGTGGAGGACTGTGAACTAAAAGGATTTGGGTTGTGTATCCACTCTCCTGTTTTGCTTTGTAATTATACATGTGTGTTTACACTGTTGTGTTACCTTATGAACTCGACTTACGACTTAATGAATAGTGTAGTGTGTCCCTGATGGTCAAAAGAAAAGGAGGGACTGTTAGGGAAATCTCATTGCCTAACTATTGTACAAAATAGTCTTTAGAGTATGAAATTGTATGACCTTTCTTAAGATGTATCTAGTCGACATTGTGTACTGCACAGCCATGGTTCCGTCAGCATGACTGAAGGACCCCAGCTCATTGCGTGGAGGAGAAGGAGAGCCCCCACCCTGAAGAAGAAAGGGTATCCCTGGACTGCCCAGATGACGCCAGCATCCCAGCCCCTCCGACACCTCTGGGAAACCCTCCCATGATGTGGCATCAGAGATAAGGAACTGCAGCGAGACCGACTTCAGGGATGTCTCGATTGAGGAAGAAGCAGGTGGATGATGATGCGATAGATTTAGAGTTGCTTTGCAAAACAACAGTATATGGGTGTGTTCAGTAGCCATTGGTCAAATCATGTTGTACCTGAATCCTTGAAATAGCATAAGAACCAGGTGTAAAACCACATTCGGGGTGCCCCAATTTGACTGGGACACCTCATGTGCCTGAACTGAGAATGCCTCTTGCAATTCTAAACTTTGTGTCCTAGCCTCTCTCCTCGGACGGCACGGGCCAGTTGCAAACTTTTCGTGACAACATCCCTCTCTCCATTCTGACAATTATCCTCCAAGGCCAAGAATTGCCCCTGGGGTTGGCCCAGAAGCCCACCGTTCAGCAGTGGACCCTTTACCTCCATCATCGCGCTGTCCTCCCAGGAAATGATTGTTCACAAAGGGCTCCCACTGAAACCATACCTCAAATAGGACTGCCGCAAGAATATCAGAGCGATGCACCATCCTCTCCTATGCAAGATGCTCCCTCTTTCGACCCCAGTCATACTTTCAGAGTGTGGTTTACAGACAGAAGTGCCCACTTGAAAAATGGTCTTTGGTTCGGTAAAGCCACAGCCATTTCTGCGGATGGAAAAGCAGAGTTAACTGAGGAAATAAAAGGTTCCGCCCAATGAGCTGAGTCCCCGGCCATCACCCGAGCCTTTGAAGCTGGAGCCAGCACAGGTTATACTGACTCCGACGCTGTATGGGCCGGAGCCACCCAGTGCCTTGGGAATGGGCAAGAGCTGCTGCACTCCCTTCAGAGAAGATGCAGGCAGGGATACATCTCTGCTTGTGCCTTGCCTGGGAGAACCAGGATAACAGCAGTGGCCTGGAGCCTAACCTGGTATTTGGGCCCTGCGTTGCTGCTGTCCAAGTACTTAAGAAAGGCGATTAACAATTGAACTTGTGACCGGTAACCCCTGCTCCTGACTCCTGGTAATATGGTTAGCATAACGAAGGCCATTTCATGAGGCAAACGGCCATGCTCTGTGACCGTGCTGGTCACCTAGCAGTCCCCCTTCCCCTCCTCAACAGGCCCTGAAGGTCCTGTGCACCAGGCAGACTTCTTCTCCCCCTCCCTATCTGCCTCAAGGTTCCTGGGCGCCAGGCTGACTTCTTCCTTCCTTACGGGCCTTGAAGGTCCCAGGCACCCGGCCAACCAGGTTGTGATGACCCCGTCACAACCCAGGGAGGCGCAGCAGCACACAGAGCACCATCTAGAAAATCAAGCAGCACTTCTTCCCTCTTCTCCTCCAAGGGCTAATTTGTGGAGGAAATGACAAATGCCCCCTTCCCCTCCTGTGGGGCAGAGGTTTTCTGCCTTGATACAACACATAAAATTCTACGGGAATGGCGTGAACCTCACCGAGTTGCCTGGCTCTTCCACCTGCCCTACACACCCAAAACTAACAGCGCTTAAATAACAATGCTTTAATAATGGGCAGGTACCCACCAGATGCCCAGTGGCATGAGCTCATTCTCCTGCTCTCTCCAACCCACAAACCCTTTAAAACCCCCAATGGCAGCCTGTCGTTTTTCCCACGCTGACATGAGAAAAGGGCCTATGGCAACCCATTTCTAAACGGGGAATCCCTTTCTCTATCACTGAGTCCCAGGCACCCAACCAACCAGCTTGTGATCATCCCGTGACAGAGAATTAAGAGGAGGACAAACAGGAGGAGGAGAAAAAGAAGGAAGACAAACAGGATGAAGCAGAGGACGGCAGAAGGAGGACGAACGGGATGAAGAGGGTGAGGAACATAGAAAGACAATGAGAACAAGGAGGAAGAAGAGAAAGAAAAGAAGGAAGAGGAAGCACATGAGGAGGAGGAAGAGGAGGGGAAAGAAGAGGTGGAGGAGGAACACAAGGAACACTCAGAAGAGGAACAGGTGGCACAACAGGTCACACAAGAGCAGGAGGAAGAATAGGAAGAGAAAAGGATGAGCCGGAGGAGGAACCAAAGACAGAAGAACATGCTATAGAAAAGGAGGAGGGGACAAACATGATAAGGAAGTTAAAAAAGGAGGAGAAAAAGGAGGAGGAGGAGGAGGAGGAGGAGGAGGAGGAGGTAGAGGGGCAGCAGGAGGAGAAGGAGGAGGGAAAAGGAGAAGGAGAATGAAGAGGAACGGGAATATGAGGAGGAGGAAGACGAAAAAAAAGAAGGGGAGGATGACATACGGGGTGAAAAGGAACAGAACAAAGAGGAGGCGGTGGAGGAGGAGGGGGAGAAAGACAAGAAGGAGGAGGAGAAACAAGAAGAGGATGAGCAAGAGGATGAATAGGAGAATAAAGACGACTAACAGGAGAAGAAGGATTAGGATGAAGTTGTGGAGGAGGAGTGGGAGGAAGGGGGAGGAAGGGGAGGAGGATGAGGACAACTACAGCAAGAACAAGCAGTAGGAGAGACAGAAGGAGGACAGGAAGGCTAAAAGAATGCCAATGAAGAGGAGTAGGAACAGGAGGTGGAGGAAGATGATCAGGAAGAGGAAGAGGGGGAGGAGAAGAGGAAGCATTGCGAGCTAAACGCTCCAAGGCGCACACACAGCAATGTACAAGGGCATGCAGTGAAAGGACAAGGGGTAATGGCTTTAAGCTGAAAGAGGGTAGATTTAGATTAGCTATTAGGAAGAAATTCTTTACCATGAGGGTGGTGAGACACTGAACCAGGTTTCCCAGAGAAGTTGTGGATGCCCCAACCCTCGACATGTTCAAGGCCAGGTTGGACGGGGCTTTGAGCAACCTGGTCTAGGGGAAGGTGTCTCTGCCCATGGCAGGGGGTTGGAGCTAGATGATCTCAAGGTCCCTTCCAACCTAAAGCATTCTATGATTCTCTGATTCTATGAAATGACAAATAAACATACCTGGGAACAAGTCCCCATGGTCACCTTTTTTCTCCTTTTTCCCTTCCAGGTGACGCTGGTCAAGCCCAGGCACCTGCAGCCACTCGCTCTACACAAGTCCCCTGATGCTGGATAGCCGATGCACGTTTAATAAAACAAGGTACCCCCCGAGGTTTTGTCTGTTCACCTTGAGCTGGGGAGAAGGTGTGTATGTGCGTGAGGACAATCTGCGTTATCCCTTTAATTTTTATACCTCAGCAAAAACACTGCAAGATTTGGACTGCAGGAGAGCACTGAAATCAAAGGGTGAGTGACCAAGAAGGCTCCAACCACACATTTCCACCCGACTGCCTTAAACAAAACAGAGCTTGGATCCTGATTGCTCACTGCGGCCTGGAATAGTCCCATGCCTCATGTGAAAACTCCTGCGTGCGTGGCTGAGGACAGACACAATCCACACAGAGAGCGATCGGAGCTCAACCCTGCACTTTCTTTGGTCCTATGGCTGGCAACAAAAAGGGGTTTTAGCTAGTGTGTATGTCTGCTGCCGTCTTTCGTGATCCAACACATGAACTGCAAGACAAGAAAAGTGCAAGCAAATCCATTCAGCCAAACCTCTGAATAGTTACGCTGACCTTTACTTAGCTATATATTTTCTCTTCCTTTGATATGTAACTAAACACATTCCCTCCTACCCACAGTCTTTCCTCCCAGCCTCACAGCTCTCCTACAGAAGAAACATGAGCTATAGAAGCTACAAAAGAAAAAAAAACCCTGATTTGGTGAACACCAAAACACCCGTGACTTCCTCAAACCCTTCATTGCCCCATCTGAGAGTCAAGGGACAGGATCTCCTGATAGCTCTTTCACAGGCACTGCCCTGAAACCCCTCCACACTGCTTCTCTACTAGTGCACAAGGAAGACTTTCATTTTTAAGTGTATGTTGACAGATTCTCAAATTACACAAGTACTTTTGAACAAGGACAAGCCCTGTGCCTCGCATCTGGCAACCAACAGGGATGGGGACCCAGCAGCACAGACCAGTGCCATGCACAAAGCACCACCCTACGCACAGGGAAAGCACGACAAGCCAGGTGCCCACGAATGCCGAAAAAGGGCTCCTCACATCACTCCTCTGTATGACCCGGTTAGTTCTTTTAGTCACACACAGAAATCGGAAGGGATTTCTTCTTCTTTTGCTGAGGTACCCTTTTAAGTAGATATTGCCAAAGAATGCAAAGAACACCCCAAGAAGTGAAAGTGGGTACTTACATCCTCACTAGATGCGTATCACTGAAATGTTTCTCACATTCTCTTCTCTACTCTAGAGGGTCCCCACTTAAGATGCATTCCAGTTAGGTTACCGTGAAGCATACACCACTGCCAGACCTTTCTCTAGGCTGAAGGCTGACAGCAGGGTACAAGGACAGTCCTTTCCGGACATCTCCCTCCTCGGTAGAATTACTAGAGACTTCCTGTAAGGACAGAAACACAAAGAGCTACAATAAGCTTTTTAAATCAAACACAACAAATAAAAAGCAAGCAAAAAAAAAAAAAAATTGACAGAAAAACCTCTGAGGCACTCATGAGGAATAAAAGGTCTCCTGTTAAGTCCACTTCCCCTCACTAAACAGACAAGTGGCTTAAAGAGATGCCTGCAAAGAAACTGGGGATGGGACATAACCATGATAACTCTAGTACAAGTGACTAACGTGGAAAAAGCAGCACTGACCCTTCTCCTGCTCCCCCTACGAGCTCCTCACCGGCCCCGTGAAGAAGAGGCCAAACCACGGATGATTGAACCAGACCTCAGAAGAAGTTGCCCCCCCCAAATTCAAAATGATCAAGAAATCCATTTGAAATACGGATTCACATCCGCTATCGTGGATGATGAACCTTGCCCTAAGCACACGTGGTGCCTTCAGAGGGGAGCTAAGGACTGCATGAAGTCACCGCCACGAGCAGATGTTCAAACCCAAAGCACCCAGAACATGCAGACAAACCTCCACCATCTTTTCAGCAACGTTTCAAGTCATGCGATACTCGGTCCAGGACTTCACAAAATGTCTCTAAACTTAACAATAGCAGCCTCTTTGCAGCTTTCTTACTCAAAAGCAAAAACCAAAGAGCCACGGACCCTTGGGGATACTCTTGTCCTTCCGTGTGGCTGGTGTCTTCCCATGGCTCTTCCTCACGGCAGGAGAAATGACCATGCATTTGGAAGTCCACATAAATTCAGAAGTACACGTAGCCCTCTGGCAGTCATTCCCTATGGGCCAGAAGTCCTCTCACCCCTCCCCAGAACTGCCTGTTAGTCGTCTGGCAGTCATTCTCCATGGACCGCAAGTCCTCCATACCTACCTACCTACCTGCCTACCTACCTACCTACCAACTCGCAAGAAATGAGTCAAACTGCACCAGAAGTGACACTGCCCGACCTGCAGTAGATATATTAGACCAGAAATGATGGTTTCAAGACAGAAAACACAGCACAATCCACCAGAACAGCAAAAACACAACCAGAAGAAACACGGTACACAAACCAAAGGCCCCTATCCAAACCCTACATGTCAAACAAGCTGAAAAAAGGACTCGCCGCAAAAAAAGACCGTGCAGAATAACCCAACCCCAGGAACCCAGGGCCAACAAACCCAGATTCTGTCCGTAATTATAACACGCTTTAATCCTAACTCACTTAAAATCTGGAACCGCATAATCCTGTCACCCCATAACCATGGCACATTGTAGCCAAAGCCACCAGGACATCCCCAGCGTCCATCTTCTCCCCCTGAAAAATGCTCCCGGGAAGAAAGGTTGAGGCACTCAGAAGCTTTGAACTGGCCAGCCATGGCCACAGCCACCAGGCAGATGACCCTGTCCTCCCTGTGAGACCCCTCAGGGCAGCTGTACCCAGCTCCAGGCGGCTGGATACGGCCTCTGCTCTATGGGGAGGCGCTTCCCAGGAGCAGGATCTCTCACGAGGGCACTGGGAAACCCTCCTCAGGCCTGGAAGCCTGCAAAACATCTCTGCGCTGCTCCATCTCTCACCAAAACCATGGGTGGAGAGAAGGCTGCTTTGCTGGCCTCCAAGAGAACCAGCTCACCTGGGCTGCTCGGCGGCCACCGGGCGACTTTGCTGTCAGGCGGGTCTCAGCGTTACTCTGCAGCTGGCTCTCACCTCCCTGCAGGACGCTCTCCAGCACACGGTACATCTCCACTTGCTCACCCTGGGGACAAAGATTCGAAGGGAGGGATGGGATAGGGGTTGCTTTGTCCCCATTCCCAGGGTGCCACAAGAGAGACCTGCCACGCTGAAATCAGCTGTGTGTCGTGGACACCACGTACGAGCTGCAGACGTGGGTCAGGACAGCTGTGGGGAGGGGGCAAGACATTCTGTGGTGCCCCCGGCAATAGCAGAAAGCAGAGCTGGAGACAATGGGGGGCAGCCCAGGGCAGCCGGCAGCCGGCGGTGGAGCCCGGCAGGGTGCAGCGCCCCCAGAAATGCCCAGCTCCTTGAGCTTTGGCACCGCACCGGGGCTGCAGCACGCGGCCGGCATCAGCTGGGGATTTGCTGGGGAAACGCAGGAAGGGCTGACCTTGACGCCCCACACACGTACTCGGCCCCAGGATTTGATCACCTGTCTCTCTGCCCACCGCCACCACAGGATCCAGAAAGCAGCACCGCTGGCCCTGCTGCCATCCTGGGCCATCTCTTGACGTTGACTCTTTAACCAGCAGGCCTAAGAAGAGGGAAAAGTGCCCAGAATTAAGCTGGTAGTGCTCGAGGTAGTGCAGGCAGGATGATTTTTGGAGCTGCCTGGTGCTGCCGTGCCAGTATTCTTCCTTCCTCCACTCCCTGCCCTCCTTGTCCCTCTGTCATTCTCCTCCCCTATGGCCATCTCCCATCCCTCTGTCTGTCTCCAGTTCCTCTCCTGCCACCCCACCGCCCTGCCCCACCCCTCTCCGCTGCTCTGTCCACCTCTTCTCCTCCTCTCGACTCCACCGGGGCTCAGGGGCCTGGGCCTGGGCCTGGGCCTGGGCTGGGGCAGCCCCGGGGCAGGCGGCCATGGGCCCTGCGGAGGGGCGGGGCTGGGCAAGGGGACGGTGTCCCTGAGAGGCAGCCAGCAGGAAGGGGTGCCCCGGGGCATGCTGGGAGCCGTAGTCCTGGAGCATGGGGTGGCCAGGCGGCCATGTTCCTTCCCAGCCCATGCTGGGAGCTGCCACTTCCCCACACTTGGCTTCCCCGCAGCCGTGTTCTCTCGGGAGGCACAGCCTCTGCTCCAGCTGTGGCCCGGCTGAGGTGAGGGCTGGGGGCGCCCAGGGCTGGTGGTGGGGAGCTTCAAACCGCCCGGTGCGATAGGGTCCCGGTCAGCTGGAGCCAGGCCCCGCAGGTCAGCCTCGGGAGTGACCGGAGAGCTGGGGAGGGGAAGGAGACGGAGACAGACCCCTCCGGCCACAGTCACCAGGCACCCTGACTCCCAGAACCCCCGGGAGTGGCCCCAGCATGTTTAGTGACTACAAGAATAGGAGCACTGTGGTCCTCTGTTAACTCTTACAGGGCTTTCACTGCAACTGCCCTCTTGCGGGACTGGGAATAGTCAGCTGCCTTGGAAAATTACCAGCCAGATTATTCTTGCTCGAGCCTTCTCTCCCCTGCTAGAAAAGACTTCATTTTGAAATACGTCCTTGCATCAGCAAGATCCAGGAAGTCGGGATCGTTTCCTGATGAATCCAGGCTGCTGCCGTTCAGTGGCAGAGCTGAACACTTCTCCCCACAAGCGCTCGGCCAGTGGTTTTGCAGGGGTGTGTGTTTCCGCGTGTGTTTCTGAGCAGGCATGTGCATGAAACATCAGTGTTTCTCTGTGCTGTAGCTGGGACTGGTGACAGCCGGGTGGGTGGGAACATGTGCCATCAGGGAAGACACTTCCTGCAGCTGCCCTGCCATGTACTGCAGGAGAAAAGAGCTCTTCTGGTCGTGTCCTGCCATCGAGAGCTGCTGAGTGCCTGGGAAGGTGTTGGGTTCCTCCTGCCTGCGGTCGGCACTGGTCCGTACTGGGTAGCCTCCCACAGCAGCCAGTGCTGTACGCCCCTACCAGTTGTCAGGCAAACATCTGCAGCTGGAATGTGTGGCACGTTCCTCTGATTCGTCCATTCTCCACCTCGCGCAGCAGCGCATTTAAGACACTGAACTGTGCTCTTTTTTTGCTGTTAACGTTCAAAAATCTTGCTTTGGGCTGGTCAGCAAGGGTTTTGGAAAACATCGCTGTTGCATTTTGAGAATAAAATAGGTTCCCATGCTTCCCCGTACCTCCCAAACTGTGTAGGATCCAGACCTTTTCCCCCTACCCCACCATGTGTAGCCTGGCTTTGTTCGTTTTGCTGCCTCATACCGAGAATATAGCAAACAGCTGAGAAGCGTGCTGTGTGCTCCAGGCCAAAGAAAGTTTGAAAGGGTCCCAGTTTATTTTATGCAGCCATGCAGCATGGTACATTTTGGCAGGAGCACTGGGATGATGTATCAGCAGTTAGTGAAAATGAGGTGAGACTGGTAGGGGTTTATTTTCAGTGCCCGGTTTGGGAAAGAATATACTCCAATATTCTGAGATACGGAACTATTAGAACAAAGTGAGTGCAAGGTAAGGAGCATTATGCCGCATTTATTCCTAAATGTATGTTTTCATTTCATTCGAACGAGAAAGTAAACCAAGCTTGTAGCTGCAAAAGAATTCAAATAGCTGTCTTTGTTTCCCAGAGTGAGTGTACAAGCGCTGGGGAGCAGTTTGCAGGATTAGAACTTCAGCCTGCTCTGGGTGATAAACCCTCAGGAAAGGAAAGAGAAACCCCACTTTTTTAAATACAGCTCTACTTATCCTAATCTTTCTTCTTGTTAGCTTGTGTTGGCGGTCAGACTCTAAGCACGCGATGGAACCGTTAAGAAATGAAGATATTTAAGGATTATTTCCCATAGGAAATCCTCTTACAAGCATGCACTCTATGGCCCTGTGGATAGTACCATGTCATGACTGGTAATTTTCCTTTTCTTTTCTGGTACAAGGATGTATTTATGAAGGCAAATCCAGGGTACAAGTGGTGCCCCCCCAGCAAACCAACCTGTGAAAACCCAGACATCCGCTGTTACAAAGAGGAAAAAGCTGTAGGCCTTTGCTTCAGATTCCGCAAAAGATTTACCAAGCCCGAGGAAAGTGACAAAAAGTGAAGAAAAGCCACAGCGTGCGTTTGAGATGGCAGGTGAGATTTCCATCCACATTCCTCAAACATAGCAGCCTCATTTTGTTTGAGGACGCAGCGTTGGAATCGAACTGCAAGAGCCCTTTTTTTTTTACTGCACATGGTATACTGTAGTGCAAATACCTTTCACGTCCCAAATTAAATTGCCAAGACTCAAATGAAACCTCTGCATAACAGCCCAGAATTTTCCTTAGTGCGTGATTGCTTTCAAGAGTCGAGTCCAGATAGGTGGCATTTCATAAGCCATATGCCACCTGGGGTCCAGGCTTATCTGCTGTTAGAGATTTTCATTTTCTAGTGAAAAAGGGAAATGCTGATTGTGTGCATGCTTTTTCTCTTTCCTAGATTGTTGTGCTATGTTTAGTAATGTGCTGTTTACAAAAATAATTTATGGGTGTCTATGAAGTTGGAGTTGTTAAGGTTCTTGTGGATGAATGTACCAGTGGAGCTAACTTTGTATTTAAATCAAGGGAAGCGTAATGTAAATTCACTTAAAATGTGCTCTTATACCTTGGAGGGGCAGATTCTGACCTTTTAAACATTAAAAAAAAAAAAATCAAATCGGGGAAGAAGTGGAGGTGGAACGTCTGAACTGGTGAAAGGCAAATAATCTCTCACTGATGTCCACAAATAGCAGAACTGATGCAGTCATGACCTTGAAATACAGAGACATTAATGTTAAATACCGGCAGCTTAAGAACCTAACAGTCAAGGTAGAAAATAATTTTTCCCCCACCACCCTTTTTCTTTTTTTTTTTTTCTTTTTTGCATTTTAAAGTTTCTACTTGTATAAATACTGATGTATTTGAAAGGTTGCCATATCCTATGTAGCTGATGAAGTGTGGCAGATAGGACTTTTCTGCATAGAGAGATGGTAAGCTGGAGAGTGGAAAATGGTTTTATGGAACAAGTGTAAAAGTATAAAATAGGATAAAAAGGCTTGTAAAGCTTTCTGACATTTTAGTGGTATAAAAATCCCTGAATTTACTAAAATCAGAAGAGTAGCTTGATTACAGATTTGAAATGGTAATACTATACTGGCTATCGAGTCCGCACGTTGATTCACAGACACACACGCACGGACACAAAGGTACAGCTGTATGTACAAAGGTACCTGTTAAAAATTCCCCTCAAGTTCCGTGAAATACTCACTTCATACGTCTCAGCATTTCTCAGCTGGTGAGGGTTGAGCCTCGAGGAGGAGAGGGTTTCAGGCCAGGTCCCATCGCCAGCTTTCAGCGGCGGTGCTCCGAACTTTGCAAGCTAGCGAGTGTGTGATTCCAACACTGTTTCCGATGCCATGAGTACCTTAGATGGGCTGTAGGAAATCACCATAGAAGTTGGCAGTCACCATCACTCGTGGTAATACTAGTGTCTCCCACTGTATGTTGAGGACGCGTTTTTCTGTGCAGCTCAGTGAGAAACCTGAAGAAATGCTGCTGCCAGCTTGTACTGTGTGATGGAGCACGGGAGAGAGAGGTGCAGGCTGACCAGGCGCAGCGCAGCTCCTGCTATGTCTTTTAGGCCAGTTTCAACAACTGTAGAGCTGCCTAGACTCGGGAGCAAGCTTTTGTGCATACGGTCTGCCTTTCTGCAGTCCCTTAATTGCCCCAGTAATGTTGCTTTCAATTGAGAGGGCAGACCGGGATGCTCTTCCCTGAGGAGTAACATGCTCCGGTGCCTCCCGTAAACATGTCCCGAGTCTCCTGTGTTGAGATGCACCTGAGAATTGCAGTGTTTCCTCAAGACATATTTGGAAGGAGTCAGGCCCTGTCTGTCTCAAGACCCGGTCCAATTTCTAATTGAAATTGTGTCAGTTGCTCCTGCTTGTGTCTGAAGTCAGTTAGTGAGTTTGGTCAGATTTGCATACTCAAACCTGCCCATGAGATCCTGAATTCCTAAGCTGCTGCTTTGAGGGCCATTAGTTAATGCAAATGGCCTGAAAGCTGTAGTCAGTAAGAATAAGACAATGTTGAGTTGTGCAAATTGCCTTCTAAAGGTGAGCAAATGGATGCCATTTTCTCCTGAAAGTGCTGAAGAAGGGCAGTTTTCACTTGGGGCTGCTCTGCTCCGCTCCGCTCCGCTCCGAAAAGTGACTGGATGGGAAGAGCTGCGCAAGTGCTGCAGCCCTGCTGCCTCTGTGTCTGTGTATATGTGTGTCTGTGTGTGTGTCTGTGTGTGTGTGTGTCTGTGTCTGTGTGTGTCTGTGTGTCTGTGTGTGTCTGTGTGTGTGTTCAGAACTGCCTTTCTCCACCTCGTTGCTTCTCAGTCTGTTGAGCTGCAACTCATCTGTGAATGAACGCGTGCTCTTTCATTCGAGCCCATGTTGCCACATGGCTGAACGGGGTTTCATCTTGTGTCTCTGTGCAGAGTAAAGCTGGGCAAGTGTTAAACCAGGGTGAACTGGAAGGACATGAAAATTCATGAGCAAGCGATGGAAGATGGAAGATGGAAGAAGCCTGGGATCTCTCCAGCCCATGCCAAGGGAATCACAGCACCTTCCGCTTCTTGAGGTATCTTTTCCTTCTTGGGATCTATATCCTGTAACAACAAGGCTGCCGCCTCCACATATTTAGCTTCTGGAATTAAAATCTCTATTTCACCTCCCTTAAATTTAATTTCTGCTTCTAGTTTTTCAAGTAAAACCCTCCCCAGTAACAGTTTTGGAGAATCTGGCAAGTATAAAAATGGGTGGGTGACCCATTGTTTTCCTAATTTCGTTTGTAGGGGTTTAAAGAGTGGCCGAGTTTCAGGAATCCCAGTTGCGCCAATAACATTTCTGGGTTTAATACTTAATTCTCTCTCTGGTGTATTTAAAACAGAGTAAGTAGCCCCCGTGTCCACCAAAAATTGAGTTTTCTCGTTCGCTAGCTTTGCTTTAACCCGAGGTTCCTCTGGGAGAGATTCCTGCGGTTCCCTTCAGTCTTCACTGATTGAGAATAGAGGGTTCGGAGGGGAATTTTGTTTCCGGAAAGGGCGCTCCCGTTTCCAATGCCCCTGCTTTTTTTCAGTTGGCACACTGATTCCTTCCCAAACGGGGTCTAGCCTGCAAAACGTCCCCGGGAGATTCTCCTCGTCCTTGTCCCCTTCTTTGGTATAATCCTTTTTCTTTACCCCGAGCATTTTCTTCTAACAGTGCTATTAATCTGCTGTTTGTTCTTTCCTTCTGACTATCCCTGTTTCTGTATGCAACCCAAGCCACGTCTAATAATTTTCCCAAATGACAGGCATCATTTCCTTGTCATTTTTGTAATTTTCTTCTTACGTCATCCGCGGACTGCCCTATAAACAGGGGAGCTAACTGATTTCTACCTTCCTCTGACTCAGGATCAATAGTAGTATATTTACGGGCGGCTTCCTTTAGTTTATGCATCAAATCAGTGGGGGATTCTTTCCGATCCTGTTTAATTTCGTATAATTTAGACCAACTGATAGCTTTTGGTGATGCCTTTTGAATACTAAACAAGATCCATTTCCGAGACTTTGTCAGAAGCTGTCTATGCCCATCCATGTTTGGATCCCAGTTCGGGTCTGTGGAGGGGAGGTGATTTTCCACCATTCCCTGCAGATTCCCGGAAGCAACTTGTGCTTCTACCTGGGCCCTATCCGCTTTGCGAATCATTTCCCTTTCAGTACTATCAAACAATACTTGCATAATGGCCTCAATATCTTTCCAATCAGGATCCTGTGTCTTAATCGTAATTTCAAAGGCGTTAGCCACCTTATCTGGATCGTCTCTGTAATTCCCAGCTGCCAGCTTCCAATTATTAAGGTCAGTGATCAAAAAGGGAACTCTTTTAAAAGACTTACCTCTTTTTAAAGACTTGGATTTTTTTTCTTGAGTCAAGGTGCTTAATAAATCACTCAGGACAATTACCCGTGGAGTGAATTAACTTTGGTTCTTCATGAACTTCTTTTATGAACACAAAACTGGGTTTGAATCATTGGGAGTAAAGGAGAAGAAGATATTGCAGAACTGCCAGGGGGATCTCTGACTTTAGAATCCCACCGGTAACCCTGGAAGGGAGAGCTGAATTTGCCTGCCTCTTTCCCATATGTCAATCAGACTAATATTTAAAAAGCCTATGAATTCATCGCTGTACTTGTGCACAGTTTCACAGCAATGTGTAGACATTTGAAAGTAGTGCAGCCTCACCTCTTCCCTCATTTATCCCATTCCTTTGCCTTGTGGAGTCCTTTGCAAAGAGGAAAGCATGGTCTGAAAATGAATGGGCTACCAGTTTTTTTTCAAGTGTAACTCAAAACATAGTTCTTAGCTGTTTTTCATCATGTCTCTTATGAATCAAAAAACCCCCCCACAAACTTCCTTTGTGTCGGAATAGTGGCATCAGCAATCTCATCACCCCAACATTCTCAGGTGGTCGTATTAAAAGCAAAATCTTCAGTCCTTTGCGGCTATCTTCCAGGCACGTAGGGGCTCTTAAAGAGAGGTAGTTGCCTTTTAGTGTCCGATGGCCTCCTGGTCAGCCAACTCCTTACCCACATCAGCTTCATCAGCAACAGCCTTCCTCTTCACTAAATGCCTGCAGAATTCATTTAAAAAGTCATCAGCGACCTTTACTCACAGTCCTGAAGAGTAAAGCTGATCCCCACAGGCAGCAGTGCCACGAACTGCATCGCACTGACCCACCAGCACTTCATTTGTTGCAGCTTTTTCAACGTCTGGGCTGATTTGGCTCTTTCTCCAAGGAAACTGCCAAAATGGAAGCTCAGTTAATGCCAGCTGTGGTTATTTTCTTCCCTAGGAGGCAGACACGCATTTTGAAAGTGGCTGGACAGACACCACCAGCCTCATGCTCAGAGCCCACCCACAGAGCCCGTCCTGCTGGAGGGCTGGATCTGCTGGTCGTGACTGCGTGGAGCTTGACTCCAGCAAGCTACCGATGGCTGAAAGCCTCCTTAACATATCTCTCAGGCTCCACCCTTCATGCTTTGATGCCATCAGATGTATGAAACAGCAAAGTTCATGGTCAGGTCTTTTAAATTTAGATTGCAGAAAACCATCATTCAAGATATGTAGGCTTCCTGCCTACTTCAGCTTGGGAAGGGAAAAAAATAAAGACACGTTCTCTGCTCTAGCCCGGGCAGACACTGTTCTTGTAGGCTCCCAAGACGATTGTGGTCTCTCACTTGCTCATAGTCCCGCGGCTGCCGGCACATGACAGGACACCAGGAGGAAAGGTTGTGGCCACGTGGCAGGAAACAGTGACCCACATGCTTCAGCAAAACCTGTGAGTGGCTGCTTGCAGTGGCACTGCATTCAGGAGCTGGCAGGTTGGGTCACTCCGGCCTCCATTCTGCAGGGCCGTTCCCCTCGGTAGCAAAACCTGCGAGTGGCTGGAGAAGCTGGGAGGGAGCAGCCGGGGCTGTGATGGAAGGTGGCTGTGGGGTCAGCAGGGATAGGGCTTTGGAGACAAAAGGACTGGCTACGACATTGCTAGACGGAGCCCACGGGATGGGGTGCAACCTGCAGCGGGTCCATGGGGACAGCATCGCTTGGGATGGGGACAGGGGTGCACGGGGCAGTGGGGCCACCAGAGATGGGAGCATGGGGAGTGCGGGAGACCGGGGCCGTGGGGCTACAGGGAGGGAGAAGGGCTCTGGCTGGGCAGCTGTGGTGTGAGAGGAGGGGTGTGGGGGCCATAGGGGCTGTGGGACACTAGAGTAGGCGGGCAGCTGTGGGGTCATGGGGATCTGCAGGGAGGAAGGGAGGGGGTTTGGGATGGGTCTAGGGGGCTGTGGGTGCTAAGATTTGCCGGCCTGCGTGTAAATGTATCCCCGGCTGCTGGAGCTGGAGTAGTTTCCGACACGCTTACAGGGGTTGGCCCGCACGTAGCTAAATGTTTGCCGAAAAGGTGGAGTAAAAAAACTACCATGGCCTGAGAAGACGGTGGTTCCAGCTGATTACACAGCATCATAAATACTGCGGGGACAGAGGGCGGGAGGGCAGGTGAGGCTGGCACGCAAGGCCCTGGCTTGCATCAGGCAGGCTGGCAGTGCCCAGTGCCTAGCAGATGAGACTGGGCCTGGCCTCCAGGGGCTGCAGGGACTGGCACGCAGGGCAAGCCCCTGTCCCTGCACCCCAACAAAGACGCCCGAGCACATGGAGGTGGAGATAGAAAAGGCTTTATTGGGGGGGGCTGTCAAAAGGGCAGCAGCCCCTCACTGACCGTGGGGAGGATCTTTGCCAGTACATATGCCAGGTGGGTGTAGGTCTCCTCACACAGCACACGCAACAACAGGTGGTAGAAGAGCTCAGGGTCATATGAGGAGATGCAGAACTGGCCCTTGACAGTTCTTCTGTCAAGCTGAAAGCCTGGAGAGGCATCAGCTCAGGTTTGGCCCTTTTGTCCTGGGCTTTCGCTGTACTGGTCAAGTCTGCAGGCAGCAGACGTCTGCCATGCTCCTGCAGAGGCTCACTGCTGAGGAGGGCTGCAGACTCCTCCAGGGCATCCGTGCCTGATAAGATCATGGAGCACATCCTCCTGGAAGACTTATGAAGACATATTGAAGACAGGGAGGTGCTTACAGACAGCCAACATGGCTTCACCAGGGGCAAATTGGGCAGACAGGAGCCAAAATGGACTGAGAGCAGCCGTGCGGAGAAAGACTTGGGAATCCTGGTGGACGAAACCTTGGACTTGAGCCGGCCATGTGCACTTGCAGCCCACAAAGCCAATCGTAACCTGGGCTGCATCCAAAGAAGCGTGGCCAGCAGGTGGAGGGAGGGGATTCTCCGACCTCCGCTCCACTCTCGTGAGACCCCACCTGCAGTACTGCATCCAGCTCTGGGGTCCCCAGTACAAGAAAGACATGGTCCTGTTAGAGCGGATCCAGAGGAGGGCCACAAAAATCATCCAAGGTCTGGAAGACCTCTGCTGTGAAGAAAGGCTGAGAGAGTTGGGGTTGTTCAGCCTGGAGAAGAGAAGGCTCTGGGCAGATTTTCCTGTGTCTTTTCAATATCTAAAGGGGGCTTGGAAGAAAGATGGAGGGAGACTTTTTACCAAGGCCTGTAGTGACAGGACAAGGGGCAATGGTTTTGAACTGAAAGAGCGTAGGTTTAGCTTGGACATAGGGAAGCAATGTTTTACGATGAGGGTGGTGAGAGACTGGAACAGGTTGCCCAGAGGAGTTTTGGCTGCCCCATCACTGGAAGTGTTCAAGGCCAGGTTGGATGGGGCTTTGAGCAACCTGATCTAGTGAAAGATGTCTCTGCCCATGTCAGGAGGGTTGGACTAGATGATCTTTAAAGGTCCCTTCCAAGGCAAACCATTCTATGGTTCGATGACCTGGAGCAGCCCCTACCCAGCTGCTTGCCAGGAGTAGCACACTCCCTTGGTGCCCAGACAGCCATGGGCTAAGGAACATCCCTGGGCAGCCAGGAAGGCAGAGGAGGTGGCGCAGGGCTCATCTGATAAAAGGTGATTGAAATATGGCTTGAGTTGGAAACGTCTGAGAAAGTTCTTACTGCCATGAGTACAATACCGCACTGTTCATCCCAAGTCATCAGTAATTCTTGATTTAAAAATTAGAGCTCTGAAGACAGATGGCATAGCTGACCTGGTTCCATTCACCTTCACTCACATCATGTGGAGCTAACTCACTCATGCCTCTGCGTGCAGTATTTTGTGAAGGCAGTTAGCGCTTGCCAATAAATCTCTCAAGCATGAAAGCAGAGGAGTTTCCTTTGAACCACAGAAGGGCGAGAAATGTATCCTCACCTTGTTGTAAATATTCTGATTCTTTTTAAATCAAAATATGATTATATAGAAAAGGTTAAATATAATTAATAGATAAATAAGATAGGATTGTTAAGTTAGAAACAATAACCATAGGAACCTCACCAGGGAGTCGCCGTTCCATACTGAGGAACTAACAGTAACGAGATGGAACGATGAAGAATTGAATAGAAAAGTTTTGTTTGAGTCTTGTAACAGTGTGACCTGATATGCACCAGTGATGCTGCTTGAAAAGTCCCCCTTTACCCTCCCATCTTGATATGAATATGAAGAATGCCAATCGATAGATACTAATAGAAATAAACATTGATTATTCATAGGCCTGGAAATTGACAGAAACTTATAAGCTAGAAAAGTGATTATTAAAAGATTAAGATTTTATATATATATATATATATTTTCTGTATAAGGGTAACTAGGTATGAGCTATCCCTGATTTAATCATAAACTAGCTATGAACAATGTAGCATTGTGAAGAGGTAGAATTTGCTTGTCAAGAGAATGATCAAGTTGTAGGCCTGGTCAGTAAACCGGGGAAAACTTAAGAAGATTCCAAGAATAGGATTTTGCAACCAACCTGAGCATGCGCAAAGATTGGGTTCAACTAAAGGACACCATGAGGAAGACTATGGACGACCACCAGAGGACCTTAGATGACCACCTGTGTACCTGAAGGCGCATGCGTCACGAGCATTTACATATATTAATGAGTTCTCGGAAATTGTATGAATATGTTAATTGTTTCTTAGAAAATATGATGAATATGTATATTTTGATTGTATATAACTTTGGTAGCGGAGAAGCTAGGCACGCACACTAGGTGGAGCGATCCCCTGTGCGTCCAGCGCTGCAATAAAGAAGTGCCTGCTCACCTACATACATTGTGTAGATGAGTTTTTATATTACAGATTTGTAACAACCTCAGCGTTTTGTTTTCGATTAGGTTTCAAATCCCTGAATTATAAATCAATGTGTTTTGACAGGTTTTAACTGTGATTTTTATCAGTGGCAGGAACAGAGGCGATCATCTCCCTATCTGCTTACAGGAACCTGCATGGGTAAATAACCGGAATACTTCACAGAGTAGCGATCTTCAAATGGTTAATTAAGCCATCATAACAGCTATCTCTATATGTTAGTTTAAATATATATAAATGGCATCCGAATGTCAGGTATACTAATTCTGTTTATTGATATTTCTAAGTACTTGAGTTTGGGGGTTTGCTATCCGAGGCAGTGGCAGGTTTTAAAGACTGCTGTTTTATTCCCTGTGAAACAAATATAACAGCCTTTCTCCTGAGTACTGTAGGGGCACTCCGTTCTTCACGAAGAATAGTTGTTGCCTAAGTAATGTATCTGTAGCTTCTTAGTCTTGGAAAGAACTAGGGAGTGCCCAGCAAGAGGGATCCAGGTCAGGTGAGATGATCCCCACCAGGACTTGGATGTGCCTCATTTTCATGTTAAGAATCATGAAATAATTGCATACACGAGAGTCATCAATGCTATATTTAGACAACGAAAGCCTTGATGCTTGTACATTGTTCAATGGTACTTTTACTCCGCTTTGAACTATGCTCTGTCCATTTGCCATTCTGCTCCTTGGCCCTCAGGAGTGACTCATGGTAGAGGTTTAAGCAAGTCAGGAGAATGCTCATGCCGTTAGAAGACGGAAGCATATGTGAATACGGTAATGCCTGCACCGTGTTTAGCATTTCATTTAAAAGCATGTAAACCAGGATATCCTTAGAGGAGAATTTCCCCCTTTTTTGTCCATTTCCTGTTTCTGTGGTCCTTCTGAAGCAGTGAATTACCAGGAACTAAATGTATGCTTCATGACATGTCCTTTACTTGTCCCTGTGGTGATACCTGCAGAAGGTCTTTACCCTGAGGAAGGAACAAAGAGCAGCATAGAAGCAGAACTATTCCCTGGAGGTTAAAAAGATGTCAAAATCCAATGGCTTGGTTTTAGAAAGGAAACCCACTAAAAGCATACGAAAGAAATGGCCGAGACCATGAAAGCCTCTGTATCTGCTGAGTCTCAGGGAAGGGAAGAAATTCTATTCCAGTATTCGTCAACTGAGCCATGACCCAGTCAGGAATAACCGCCTTTGCCCACTGATGCAGGTTAATGGGCTGAAAACCCCTCACAGCAAATAAAGCTGAGAGTTGATTTGCAACAATAGCTGTGTATTGGACCTGCATAGGTGTTTAAATGCAGGCTGGTTTTAAGTTAAATAGCAAAGTGAAAGTCCTGGCCGCCTCTGGGGCTTCCTGAGGAGCCCTGACATTGGCAAGCAGTACCTCTTAGCTGCCTTGCGAGACGGCACTGACTTTGTGGGTTTGGGGAGATCACTTCTGAGTAGACACCGCCGACCCCCTCAGTTGCCCTCAGACTCCCCCGACCCCCTCAGTTCCCAGCCAGGCACCACCGATTACCTCAGCTCTCCCACATACACCCTTGCTCCCCGCGGTTCCCCTCACCAACAGCCCTGACGCCCTCACTTCCCCCGCAGACACTCCCATCCCCTCCCTTCTCCCAGACTCCTCCGACCCCCTCAGGCACCCAGGTACCCGCTCCATTGCTGCCCCTCCAGAGACCCTGGCCCTGGCCTGCTCCCCGGCTCAGGGGAAGACAGCGATGACTCTTCTGGCAGTAATGCAGGAAATGAACCTTTCAGGAACGTGTAAAGACAATGAGGCCACTCAGAACTTTTGCAAGGTGTATTTGCTATCGGTGGCGGTGAGTTTGTGTTTCTTGATGGAAATACATGAAGTCTTGTAGCTTCTGGGATTGTGTGACTGTGTTGGGGCGGTGCTTAGGGCACTGTGGATGAATCCAAAGCCAATACTTAACAGCCTGGGTTTTTTTCAAGCAAATCATGATGCAAGCGACACTCTCCCATTCTGATAATTTTGATGTTAAAAGAAGTCTTTGACAGAAAGAATGAGCAAGCACAAGGCCCAGAAATTGCAGACTGACCGGGAAAAGGAATGCTTAAACCAGCCTTTGAAGAAGATGTTAAAGCAGGGTAATGTTCACCATTTTGTTACTAATAATGAAGCAAAATCCTCTGCCAGGGAGTGTCTTAACGGGATGCTCAAAACCAAGATGTGGAGCTATTTTACAGCCCAGAACACCTTTTGCTACATTGACGTGCTGTCAGAGTTTATAAAGAGCTTGTCATGCTTTAACCCCAGTGGGCAACTAAGCACCACACAGCCATTCACTCACTCCCCCCACAACGGGATGGGGGAAGAGAGTTGGAAGGGTAAAAGTGAGAAAACTCATGGGTTGAGATAAAAGCAGTTTAATAATGGAAATAAATAAATACAGAAGTTGTAATGAAAAGGAAAATAACAGAGAGAAACAGACCCCAGGAAAGCCAAGTGATGCAAATGAAAACAATTGCTCAGCACCAAAAGACCGATGCCCAGCCAGTCCCCGAGCAGTGGCCCCCCTGCCACCCTCCCCCCTGGTTTTATTGCTGAGCATTATGTCATGTGGTGTGGAATATCCCTTTGGTCAGTTGGGGTCAGCTTTCCTGGCTGTGTCCCTTCCCAATTTCTTGCGCACCCCCAGCCTACTCGCTGGTGGGGTGGTGTGAGAAACAGAAAAAGCCTTGACTCCGTGTAAGCACTGCTCAGTGCTTACTCAGGAAAACATCCCTGTGTTATCAACACTGTTTCCCGCACAAATCCAAAACATAGCCCCATACTAGCTACTACAAAGAAATTTAACTCTATCCCAGTCAAAGCCAGCACAGAGCTGTAACTAGAGTTACCCCAGAGCTGTCAGAGCCAGGCCTGTGGACGTGAACACTTCAGACTCGGCAAGGGTTTGGAAAACTGGAGATGGGGGTGTGTTTGAAATGAAAGGATCTGCGCCTCTGCTCCAAAAGGGAGGCCACGTCAGGGTGTCTAGAACCAACGAGAGATTTGACAAAGGTTATGAACACACGTTCGCAAGGGAAATTTTCATAGTAGCGGAAAATGAGAGAAGGGGACAGATGCCTGCGTATCGCTTAAGAGACGATGGTTGGGAAGCAAGGGGGGGGACATTTTTCTCTAAAGAACTTCAAAAAGTGGATCCTGACAAGGACAAGAGCTGCAAAATTGAGAAGACCATTAGAGCAAAAGGGAAAGGAGGAAAGAAACAGTTGCTGGTGAAGTGGCATGTCTGGCCCCAGAAATTTAGGGTAGGAGCTTCCCAGGTATAGGACATCTCGTGACTGGCAGTGGAGTGGGGGAAGAAGAAGGGTGGCAGACAGGATTTCTACATGATGCTCCCCAGCAATGCCAGAAGCTGCCTGCAAAACACCGGCTCACACTTTCCCCTACAGCTGGTGAGGCCCCGTGGAGCTCTGTGGGAAGTGGAAGGTGAGGCTGGTAGAAACACCATAGCCAAACAGCAGGACACCATCTTTGAAATAGCACCGCAGGGCAAGCTGGGAATGGGGAAGATTGCATAGATCCGAACAATACCCTTCTGTACCTGTGCTGCAAGATTGTAAAAGCTGCCAGTCAAACCTTGGAGCTGGTGAGGCTGTGGGTCTCATGAATTACCCACTGGCCTCTATTTTCAGCCAGCTGGATGTTATGCTGGGGGACAGACTGAGAAGCCAGAGCAAAAACTGCTGCCCCTCCTGCACCTTCATTGAGCTGCCTGTCAATCACAGCCCTGATGCGCTGTCCACGCACTTCTCCACAAAGACCCAGCTGGGCAGCAGGAAGATTAGGGGACTGAGGCATCGCTCAGCTCTGACAGCCCAGAGTAGGAGGACTGAAGTATTCGGACCTCTCCGCAGCCATCTGTTCTTTCAAGACAAGATTTTGGTGAATGGTGTGGATGTAAAAAACTTGGGCTGACGTGCAGCAAAGACAGCTTTTTTTTGATGAGCTCTCTGGCAGTTTGTCATAATTTATTCATTTATTCATAAATTAAATAATGCGATTGCTATTCCATCCCTGGGATAAGGACGTTCCCCATTATTGTAATTACTAGCTATAATCCAGTCTTTGCTTCTTTTTCTTTTTCAACTCTGCTATTCCCGGTTGCTCATGACATTTTATCTTTTTTCTTTCCAAAACCATTTGTTTCAACTCATTTTATTTCTCTTGCTCTCTTCTTCCTCGTTCCATCCTCTCACATACCAGTTTCACTACAACATAGTATCAGCTGAACATAACCACCAAAGTTCGTAATCCAAACAATCCCCCAACAAAATATACTTTAATGCTGTGTTAAGTTACATCCACCCCTATTTTCTGTTGCAATTTGACTTTCCCCTTCATTTCGCCCTTTTGTGAGTGGTTATGACTCACATCCATTCCTCACTGCAAGTTGTCAAATTCCTCAATATGCATGGGACCAAGGATCCCAGGAAGATAATCTGAGTTCCCAGTTGGCCATGTTGCAGTTAGGGTAGGTAACCTGAAAGAAAAGACAAATCCAGCTTCATTCCCTTTGGCTATTAGATATTTTGGATATCCACTGCTCGGAAACGAGATGTTCATTACCCTGGTGGTCAAAGCACCTTCCACATGGCACTTCGAAGGAGTGTTTGTAATAAGCAAGGAAAACTTCCTTTTTGCAGGTGGTTAACCTGGACAGTTTGTCCTACAGATAATTGATGATTATCTTTTTTGCCCAAAGTGAAAGTTACACAGGGGCTGCTATCAAAAGCTTTCCAGATCGGACTGCCAGTCATGGTCCGTCAATTGTTTCAGGCAGTGACTGCGTTGTTAAGGTGACGTGGCCACCCGTGAAATGAGGAGGTACTAGTCGAGGCTTTGGACTGACCGGTCCAAGTGCAAAGTGGTACTTGAGTCTTACGAAGTCCATTGCTGTGTTCAATAATACCATTAGACTGGGGATGGTATGGAATGTGGAAAATGCATCAAATTCCTTGGGCTTCAGACAACCTGTGTATATTTTTATTTTTGCAAGTCGGATGGGGGTGGTGCACACTGAATGGGTGAGGGCAGCATATCAGGGGGTGGCATGGCACCCCGTTGCCATTGGATATTGTACTCTGTCAAGCTCCCTGTAAGCCCCGTTCCCACCACGATCCAGGCCTGACATCACAGAATCACAGAATCGCAGAATCACTAAGGTTGGAAAAGACCTGTAAGACCATCAAGTCCAACCATCAACCCAAGACCACCATGCCCACTAAACCATGTCCCACAGTGCCTCATCCACACGTTCCTTGAACGTCTCCAGGGATGGTGACTCCACCATCTCCCTGGGCAGCCTGTTCCAGTGCTTCACCACTCTCAGTAAAGCAATTTTTCCTAATATCCAGCCTAAACCTCCCCTGGCGCAACTTGAGGCCATTTCCTCTTGTCCTGTCGCTGTCACTTGGGAGAAGAGACCAACACCCCCCTCACCACAACCCCCTTTCAGGTAACTGGAGAGAGCTATAAGGTCTCCCCTCAGCCTCCTCTTCTCCAGACTGAACAACTCCAGTTCCCTCAGCCACTCCTCATCAGGCTTGTGCTCCAGATCCCTCACCAGCTTCGCCGCCCTTCTCTGGACACGCTCCAGCACCTCAATGTCCTTCTTGTAGTGAGGGGCCCAAAACTGGACACAGCATTCGAGGTGCGGCCTCACCAGAGCCAAGTACAGGGGCACGATCACCTCCCTACTCCTGCTGGCCACACTATTTCTGATACAGGCCAGGATGCCGTTGGCCTTCTTGGCCACCTGGGCACACTGCCGGCTCATATTCAGCTGTGCCGGCTCATATTCACATTTTATGTACATTGTCATCTCCTGAATTGTACTGGAGTGTGCCATTCCCTGGGTAAGGGGAGCAGGCTCCCTCATTATTTTGAGGACAGGCAACGGGGTCTGAATTTCAAAGGTTGTGTCTGATGCCATGGGTTCAGTATCTAATAGGGCTGTGTAAGTAGCCAGTAGTGATTTTTCCAAGAGTATATACCATGACCGGGAACCTTGCCACCCCTTTGACCCAAACCCTGCGGGAGTTATTTGGGCATTAGTGGACCACAGTCTCCATTGGCTCAGCACTTGCCTAGCCACCGAAAGGTCCCAACACACTCTCGATCTCTCTCGCCAGAGTCCATCACCGAAATTCAAAATGTCCAGCGACTGCTCCAACACAGAAGGTGCCAGCTCTGCAAGCGGTTTCTGGCCTTCACCTTCCCTTGGCAGACCAGTCTGTCACCTAAATTGAAAATGTTTATAATGTTCCCAACATTCTCTCGCACTCTCTCCAGACCCCATCAACTTCAAACCCCAACAAATTCAAAAAGTCCAGCGACTGTCCTGTCACGGATGGTGCCAGGACAGAAAGCTGTTGCTGGCCCTCACCTTCCCTGGGTAGCCCTTTCACAGCCAACCAACACTGCGGTTCAGCGCTTGCTTTGCCTCCTAACAGTCACAAGGTGCTCTCTCTCTCTCTCTCTCTCAATCTTACAAGAGCCCAGCCCTGAAACTGAAAATGTCCAGCAACTGCTCCCACGTAGAAGGTGCCAGCACTGAAAGCTGTTGCTGGCCCTCACCTTCCTCTGGTAACCTCTTAAATGAACCACCAACTCTTGGGCTCTGTGCTTGCCTGGACTCTTAAAGGTCCCAATATCCTCTCGCTCTCCTGCTCACTCTCTCCAGAGCCCATCACTGAAATTGCAAAAGTCCAGCCATTGCTCCTACTCTAAAGGTGCCAGCACTGAAAGCTGTTGCTGGCCCTCAGCTTTGTTGCGTTTAAGGGAATGTACTTTCAAAATTTGTCTGTCAGAGTCCCAGGACTTTCACTGAGCAGATCCACAAATATTGAAATCAGTTACTTTATTGAGAGCGACAGAAACAGATTCAAAATTGCCGTTGACAAATTCACTAACTACAATAGTGCTCCTAGTTAAGGTTAATATTGCTAGAAAACTTGATAGTGATACAACAACCCGGGGATAACTTTCACCCAGAGGGTGAGAGGCGTAGCGTGTACCCAGAGAGGCGTCCCTGCCTGGGGTGGAGGAAGAGAATGCAGTCCGTCGACTGGTCCGTCAGGTATCGAGGTTCTTCTCTCCCACTTTAACAATCATTTTCTCTGTCTTTTGTCCCCAAAACTACAAGGTTCCCACCCCACCCCCCCCGCATATGTGACGTGTAGCATGATGTGGGTGGAGAGACGAGTGCTATAGTCATACATACGTTTAGCATGACCTCTATAATCTTCACTAGCATATGCAGGGGGGCGAGTTGTAATGTGCATTTCACCGGTAATGAGGCAAAAGTCAGTTATCGGACACGAAGCCTTTTGAAGAAACAAAGAACCATTCATGTTTTTGTTATCTTGCTATCTTTGCTGACCACAAGCAGGGCTGTCCTGGCTCCACAGGGCCCCCTCCTTATCTGCACCCTCTGTTAGCCAGGGTGCAACAACACACAAGGCTAAACAACAATTACTATGACCCATGCAGTTTTCTACAGCCCAGCTGCAGGTCACTTGAGCGTGTTTACAATCCTCCTCGCCAATCTTCCGTTATTTTCCCATGCTGCCCATGCTAACTTTTAGCAAATTGAGCTCAGGAAACCAGCTGGCATGGAGCTCTAGATGTTTTCTCTCAAAGCCATTTTTGTGACTGTGGTGTAAGCATGCCAAAAGGCCCACATCTTCATATCGTATTCTGCTGCTTGCAAAAATAGCCCTGTAGTTCTGTGTGTGCTACTGTCATGCAGAAAGCTAACCACGTAAATACCTGTTTGCAGGACTGCACAGTAGCTGCAGAACCTCATTTCATTTCTAGCCAGCGTTCTCCTGAAAATGAGCTGAGCGTTACCTGGGACAGCTCTTGAACACAGGACTGGGAGGAAACAGAAGGGATATGAAATGAATTAAAGGTATTATTAAAGACAAATGCAGGGAATTAAACTAGTTTAGCCCTGTCCCTTTGCACAGCAGAACCAAGGCCTGGTTTGGAGCATCCGTATGGCTATACCTTGTCAGTGGAAGCAATGGGGTGCTGTTCCTCTTGAAGGAGGTGCAGGAGGACCCCTATCAGCACCCAGCTGAGCTATATGGTTGTTGAAGCATGGACTCCGTTCTCCTCTGGAGTTCAGTGCAACGGGTCGCGTGGGTGAAGCCTTTGTATGATTTCCTCCAAGTTAGATTTTACGTCAGCTTCAATAATAACCCATAAAGAAGTCAATGAAAGGATTTCTCCTGCCAACGTCCGCTAAGACTGCTGGAGAAGAAAAAAGAAGCTCTTCCCTTCAACACCCACCCTCCACTCCCAACTCCCCCCTCCCCCCCCCAAAAAAAAAAAAGAAAATTCTCATTCACTCTTCACCCTTAATCCTTCCTTCTTCAAAGCTGTACGGCAGCCATGTTACGATGAAGTGATAAAGAGCTTACTTTGGAGCTAGAGGAGGAAAAAACCATAGAGGACTCTCAAGTCTCATTCCAAGGATTGAGAAACCTTAAAACATGGAGAGGGAACATCCTTGCTGCGCCCTGAGTTTGTCAGCCACCTTCTGCTCTTTCTTAGTCAAACACGCCAATATGCTATACTCCTGCAACTAAACTGTTGCATATTTTCGGAGGTTTATGTCTTGAATAACTATTGTTTCTTTTGATTTTTACCTTCCCAGCTTTTTTCTGATCTTTACCTTCTGGAGCTCTTTGATGCATTCAATACGAGAGAGAAAGCAAATGTAAAAGGGGGCTGTCTACTGTATTGACCAATCAAGTTCATTTCCAGTGACCTGACATGCCTTGTAATAGACAACACATCTAACTCAAAACATAACAAATCAGGTTTCTTTCTATTGTATGTTGTTTTATTGTTTGAAATCATGTCTGAGTATTTTTATTACATGTAAAAACCAAAGTGACTTGTATTACTAAGATTAAAGGCATTCTAAACTCAGTCAAACTAGAATTAAACGGCACTGTCAAAGTACTATCTAATACAGCAAATCCCCAGATGAGAATTAACAAATAGTGTTGGACTACAACTAAACCATTCCATTAATCCATAATCAACGCTTATGGATTCCCAAATAAGAAATCTGGAGAGAAAGCTGCCCTTTTAATTATACATGGTCTCAGTCAGCGCAGTAAGCTTATCTGAACATCTTGCTGTTAGCCCAGCTGAGCTACTTGAAAGTCACAGTTGCAGTCCTTGGTGCTTCTACTTAATTGGACTGTTACGGGGCAGATGTTTTTGTGTGATTTCTCTTGCTCTCTTTACAAAAAATAAGTTTTACAGCAGAGCGCTGCTCTGGAAAGGCTGGCAGCTCTAGCTAAACACTGAGAAAAACTAATTGATGCTGTGTGCTTTTTTCCAACATGAAGAGCATGCACAAGTTCAAAAATGTTTTGCAAGAGATAATATGAAGATGAATTAAGAACAGAAACGCATTAAGGTTGGCTGCTCCTCCTTCACTTTTTTCACAGCAGGTTCCATTGGAGGGGATTTGTCACCATCGGTGTTCACCTTCTCCTGGGAGGCTTTTGCTGGTTTTCTTATATTGTCTGTCTTAGGAGGAACAGCCACCTCTACTTTCCGCTTTGTCTTGTCAGTTTTTGCTTCTGGCCTATCATTCTCTTTTTTCTCCTTTTCAGGTGCTGCTTTGAAAGCCATAGAACCTGCTTCCATAGGCTCACCTCGCACAGGGGTGGTATCATCTCTGCTTGGGAGCATGAACAGAGAGTCCATTTTCACGTCTTCTGCTGTAAGTGGCTCTCTTGGTTTTCTCATTCCTTCTAACCACTCAGCATTGGGAAATCCTCCATTCTCATCCCCTTTTCTTCTCTTCCGGTGCTTTTTGTCTTTATTTCCTTTGTCACCTCCCAGTCGATGTTCCACCTCCTTCTCTTTTGATTTTGTAGGATCTTTGATGCCATGCCTCTCTCTTCCAGAAGTTTTTCCAGGGTAACTTCCAGCTGTATTACACTTTTGGTGGCTCTGCCCACCAGGATAATCCTGCCTCCGTCCCTGAGCATATGGTGAATTCTCTCGTCTGGTCCCAGGTGGACCAAACCTGTCTGGAGAAAAGTAGCCTCTTCTTGCATACGGCGGCGATCGTGAGTAGGAGCGAGAAGGGGAACGACTAAATGACCGAGAGTAGGAGCGAGAGCGGGAAGAACCGGATCTTGACTTGGAGTAGGTATACAAACTTGTAGAGGAAGATGAAGCACTACAGGGAGACTTGGGCCTTAAAAACACACACAGACAAAAAAGATAAGTTAATTCAAAACAGTCACTCTCCCCATTTTTTTTCCTCCCAAATTTGGTTTGTTTTCTTTTTTCCTCTCCACATGCTTACGTCAAAGGTTCTTTCAGCTGCTGGCATAACGCTACTGCAAATTGCAGAACTTGCAAAAGTTTCTGCTTACAAGACAGAGCAGCTGCTGCTTTGTTAATGTAAAATCATACAGGAAGGGTAAGTCTATTTCCACTCACTTCTATCACATGATCACTCTCCCACAGCTATTGATTGATTTACGGTGGTGTAGCCGGGCCTCTACTGGCACGTGAACGCGCACATTTTTCACTACTCCGCAGCTACATGCAGTGCAAATCATTTTTGTTGCAGTAAGATGCAACTTGACACTGCAATAATAGATACCACAGACTCCTCTCTCTCCAACTGAGAGAAAGCAGCTTGGCTATTTGAGATGACTAAATAGAAGAAATTCAAAATTGCCATAAAACGACAGCGTTGACTCTTCCAGTACTTTGCTCAATCAGTATCAACTAAGTTGTTAAAAAAAAGAATGTTGGAGGTTGACTTCTATTGGGAAATCAAGTTCTTCATCCCTGTTCAGCTAGTAATCAAAAGGCTGGCTTTCCACCTGACCCTTTAATTGTATTTCATTTTCATATGTAATTATGGTTTCCTCAAAAAGCGTTGATTTTTCAGAATCCTCTTTTCGGTCATGTACTGGAGTTCTATTTTCAATCATCTTACCGCAAGCACAGATCCCCTTTGTTAAAGCCAATTCAAATGAAGCCATTTAAAAATGAATTACCACTTGTACTCTCCACAACGACCTGTGCATACGTTTTGCATTATAAACCAGCTGTTGTGTAAGCTATGTTTTACGGCCTCATTTAACAGGTTACAAGTCGTAATATATTGAATTTCTGTGGAATACTTACAGTTCCCAGCCCGGTCTGCCACCTGCTGAGCGAATTGTACTGGCACTCATTGGGCGACCTTTTGGAGTGGGGAGAGGGAAAAGAAAAAAAATCCCACTCAGTTTCTCTGAAGATCATCTTTTTAAAGAAATTCTACAGTTATAGTTACTTACCGGTGGTGGGTATTGATTGTCCTTGGGGGCCCAGAAGGCTTGGTAATGCTGGTTGTCTTGGTACAGGAACCTGATAGCCCTTGTGAATCAATGCAAACAGTCGGAAAATAAGCTCTACTAAAATACAAGAATCACTGCATATCTTGAAATAAAACTCACGTTCTCTTCCAACAAACTGCTGGCTGACAGAGAGGAAGATTTAGAAAGTTCAGCGGCACTCACCAGAGCAGAAGGAGGTGTAACAGTCAGGAGCGGTGGTGGAGGTGGTGGCGGCTGCTGTGGCTCCTGAATCTGCTGACGGAGCCTCTTTGTGTAGCCAGTTCCATTTTTGAAGTTGTTCACAGCCTAGAGGCAGAAAAACATTGACAAAAAGGTAATAGGAAACTTCAGTAGAGGGACGAACAAAGGCCTGCACAGAGTAAAATTGCTTGTGTCTTCCTGTAAATGCTATCAAGCCTAAAAGAAATGGACGTACAGATATATGAACACATCACATTAAACCCTGATACTAATGATTGGTAACTCGGAGTATCTGTATTTAAAGTACTTCAGTGTTAGCTCCAAACTTGAAAGTGAGGCAATCATGTTAAACAAAAGTGGGACCTGAACTTGCCAGATTGTCTCTTCCCTTTCAGCTTTTAAGCTCTTTTTCTTCCCTTTCAGCTTTTTACAAGTAGCCTTTTCTTACAAACAGTTTCTGTGAAAGGCATCGTGTTACCTTGCGTAGGAACAGGTTGGCAATTAAAGTGTCAGGAGAAACATCGGTTTGATGACACGCTGGGCAGGTATGCTCCTCAGAGTCCAGTAATGCTGTTCTAATACCTGTGAATCATTAGAATCATCAGAATAGTTTTAGCCAAACTAAGGCAATTTGGGGGGTTCTAGCCAAGTATAAAAACACGTATATGATTAATGGGTGAATATGGTCTTGAATTGAGAGCATGAAGCTCTCCATGTTCAGTAATGTAAATAACTTCTAGTATGCAGCAAATCACTCCAGAGTTTTGAAATTTCACTGTTGTAACATTTGAAGTCGTAGAGTAGGCTGTGTCTTGATGTTTCGACTAGTCTTTGTTCCGCTACCTAGTACAATGAGAAGTCACCAACCTCAAGGCTCCTGAATAAAACACATCTCAAAAAAGCATTAGGAGGTTTGAGTTCTGAAGGTCTTAAGCAACTGTCCCGTGGAGAAGAATGTGGATTAAATGCCTAACTAAATGCCCTTTGTGGCAGACCACAGTGAGTCACCAGAGTTGGCTATCTAATTTTGTATGAGAGAAAGGGCTGTCGACAAACTAAATGCATTCGATATCTAATACTGTAACCACCTGCACAATTACGCACTCTTCTCATACTCGTCCTTCCACATGTAAAGAGGATTTACCTGGATATGTAAAAAGGGAAAAAAGGTTTCTGCCTTTTTTTTTCCCTTTATGCAAGAGGAGTCCTTTCCTATTCAGGGGATACTCAAGTATTAAGTAGAACTGGCAACAAAGTAATGGCGTTATCTCCTACTTCTGCTTTCAGAAGATCAGACGTGATGTTTTGAAATAACAAACATGGGAGTAACACTTACATTCGTCACAAAAACTGTTTCCACAGCAGGGAATAACAGCTGCATCAGTCATTAGCTCTTTACAAATGGGACATGACAACTCATCTGGAATGGGATCATCGGAGGAGGAGGAGGAGGGCTCCTCTGGTGAAAAGGGAGGCTTTTCCTTCTTTCCTCTAGCATAAGCTTCCCTAGAGGGCAGGTGGGGAAGGAAAAAGAAACCAGTCAGAGATGGGTAAAGGAAAACTCTTCCAAGCTTTTATCAAAGGGCAGATAATAGATGGAACTCTGCTCACTCCACATTTGGCTTCTAAAAAGTTGGCATTTAGTTTAAACTACTTTCCTATAGCCACAATACTGGAAGAGGGAGGGGGGAACACTTTTCCTTCTGCAGAACTCTCCCATTCATTGGGATCAACTAAGAGATGAGCTCAGACTAGAAAAATCATTTTTTGACAGCTAGAAATCAGGTGAAGTGAATCCCACCACTCCTTTGCCAGAGGCTACATGTAAATGGCAGGCTCAGGATGAAGTTAGTCTCCGAATAATTACGTTTTATAAATGGAAGAAGTCTACGGTGCAGCTTCTACAAAAGGAGATCCACGACAGAAAAGCAGAAGTGCGACCAAGTGCATTTTCAAACAGCCACTCTTGTCAGCACACAGTAGTATTTTCTTAGTTTAGAGCAACAGGAAAACCTCAGTCTGTTTCACACATGGCATTTGACAAGAGTCAGAGGGGGAGGAAATCTCAGTCCAGCAGCTCTGTGTTAAATTTTGCAAGAAGCCTTTGAAACATAAAAGAGAAGCAAAACGAGCTTTCCAAGAGAATGACTCCTCTGTGAACACGACTGAAATGTTTTGCAGAAATACAGATTCTTAGCACACCACAAGTTGAACCAACTTCCAGGGGCACGAACAGTAGGACCACCCTATGTGAGTACTAGAAAGTATCACCGATTTTAAGGTTAAGACACAATGACAATGCTTCCTCCCCCCTAACTACAGAGGCTGGCCAACTTGGTTGCATTGCCACTCAGGCATTTACGCATGGTTTCGCTCGTTCACTTTTTGGTCAGTCCAACTAATGCCATACTTACGCATTAATAGTTGGTATTGCGTATTTCCCAGTGCTTGTCAGCATAGCACCCTTTGTGTTGGGATCTTGCACCTCCATCATGAAACTCCTTGGAATTCCTGTGCTCTTTTTAAGTCTGGGAGCAGACTCAAAATTTTTGTTCTGTTAAGAAAAGCCATGCAGACATATCTCATCTGATGACCCGCACTTAAAATGACATTTCAGTGATTATTTTACGCAGCAAAGCCTTTCATCCTCTCCTTTTGCCTAGCGTAAGGGTTGCTCAGCTGAAATACTGATTTTCCTAAAGGAGTATCGTCAGCATGTTCCAAAGGCTGGAGCAGTGTTTTGAACTCAGTCGACATTCTTTGGCTTAACTTCAGGTTCCTTCAGGGTGAAATATCCCTCAGCTCAACCAGAGACTCATGCAGTTAACACACGCAAATATTCAATAGATGGGGTCAACAGAAACATCTTGGTTTTATACAAAATACAGAAAATGATGAACTGTCATTAAAACCACAGTTAAAACCACAAAAATTCCCTGTAATATTGAAATACATAAAAATATGCATGAAAGTTCACAGAGAAAGATCTATGGACATATTTAATGTCTATGACCTAGAAAAAAGAAAATTTCACATTTGTAATTCCAGGTCTCCCTTGAATTTTGAAGGGCTTTGCAACATTGCCATATAAAGTGCATTTCACCCCAAGAGAAACAACTCTTCATATGCGTGTTCATGTATTTGTTACCTAACTGCCAAGGTAAAAAAAAAAACAAAACTAAGACCAGAAGTCCCCCACAATCTTACCCCATTTGTCGGGCAGTCCTTTATATAGTGGCCAGGGTTTCCACAACGAAAGCAAGTATATGACGGTGGAGGTGGACCCAAGGGTTTCTTCATGTAACTAAACGTTTTTGGGGAGAAAAAGAAGAAGATATGCATGTGTCTCTTGTGTTAAAACAAACATCTCTACCATTTTCCCATCAGCTTCAAAGAACAGATTTGACATTATCAGCACTTACCTGGTTGGTTCATATCCACAGCAAGACTGCATCATCATAGCTTTTATTTTGTCTTCTTCGGAAGCATTGGCTTCAGCCAGATTGGTGGTCTGTTTAAGAGGTAATTATTGGATGCACACATTAGAACCACATTTAAGCCCACACAGCCAAAGACAGCACCACTCACCCAGTCCTGTAAAGAGCAGCACAACGCTCGCTGAGGTCGCATGAAAACAGCTGCTTAGGCTCTGTTTGGACCTTACCTAAAGACCTGTCTAATCGATCCCATTTTCTTCCAAGTGGACTGAAGCTATGTGTAGAAAAAATTAGACTATCCACTGCCTTTAAACTGATTTTTAAGCTCCAGACTATTTGAAGGAGAAGATGTCCACTGTACATTTAATTGAGAAAGATGTACGCAAATATCACTAGTTACATTTTGCAGCATTAAAAGGACACACAACTGAAGAGCCGGAGAGGTTGTTTCTCCTTGCTGAAAGCCAGCTTCAGACACAGAAGCCTTAGAAGGAATCAAACTTTTTATAACCCCTCAGCAAGACAAAAGATTCTTCTCTAACTTCTCTATGTTAAATGATTAAACTACAGTAAGCAGAACCTGCAGTTTTTTCCAGCTGACTGTGTCCTTTTAACGTACAAATTGTAATCCAAACCTTATGCAGAACTAGATCTTCCAATTATTGATGGCAGCTGATTGTTTTTAAGTAGTATTTGTTCAAATGTTTTTATCACACACTAGTCCAGGTACAAGCAGGCTCTAAGGGAGTGACTGTAAATGATGTGGACTTTCAAGCACCTATCATTCCGACCAACCACTCATGTTTTTCTTCTTCTATGCATGCATTCACAAAAGCAACCAACTACTTTCAACATTTTATTAAATGGGTGTTTCATACAGACAGTAACATTGACCAGATCGACATCTCTGAACGCGCTTCCATTAACGTTTATAAAAACTTTACAGATACTTGACTAGTTTGTGTGAACCCAAACGGTTTACAAAACACATCCAAACCCCACAAAACGTTCCCAGGAATAGAGCAAAAGTCAAAGATGGCATTTAATACATAGTAAGAGTCAAAAAGAAAAGTTTTTACAACACATTGCCTCCATGCTAAGCCAGTCTGCACAAAAGAGGTTAGAGGAAGTAACAGTCTGGAGCTGCTTTATGCTATGTCCCTGCATTTTTCTGATATACTTAAATTTTCTCGAAAGCTTACATGTGTACACCACTTGGACAGTTTTCCACATTTTAGAGTAAAACTTCACAGGAGTTTACGGAAACAAGGACACGTTTAGGGACAGCACTAATGGAGACCAATTTCTTTTGCTGGCTACCTTCCCAAGGAATTTTCTTGTTTGTGTTTGGTTTGTTGGTTTTTTTTGCCAAATGGACCCAACTTAATTTCTGCAGTGAGAGATGGAAGAAGGTAGCAGTGGGAAGAGCTTTCTCCTTCTCGGAAATGAACTCCAGCCTTTCTTTTCAGAACAAAGAACTAGCTCCTCTGCATTAGGCCCTGCCTTCTCTCATCTTTGTAACTTTAAAGACTAGTCATTTCATTGGCTAGCACTGTGCCTTTTCACAAAGTGCCACCACTAGTGCTTTCCCAGAGAAAGTTACACATTGTTGAGCAAAAAATGCAGGCAGTTCCATGGCAAAACATGGCATTACAACAGTTTCAGAAGGTCACATCTGCTAATATGCCACACGTACCCCTTGGTCTAGTCCTATAAACAGTTAGGTATATTTACACAATTGACACAGCCTGCGTTCAAAGTAAGTCTATTGTGTTGTCCACTCTCTAGCTACTCTGATTTATGAAATCGTGCAGCATTCAAAGAATGGATCTATAACTATAATGACTAGAAATTGAAAAATAGCCATGCAATTGTCCACGTTCCGGAAACGCCTCTAATTTGGCTGCTGCAAACCCCCTGAAATGTCCGTAACTCAGAGCCAACTAAACTCTTCTGTGAAAATTGGGTGAGTTTCCAGTGCAAAATTAACGAAAGGCATGAAAAATGGTAAACAGCTTCTGAAGTGCTGCTTCTTTGTGTCTTGAAGACGAGTAATACTGCAACATTACGTTGAGGCTGCTAAGGTACTCCCCTTCTATCTTCCCAAACTGGCGACTACTCTTCACAGGATAGTATCAAAATACACACACACTTTAAAGTTAAAAGAAATACTTTAAATTCTTAAAAACTACATTCAAGCTTTGCTCACATTACAACAGTTATCCAGCTACAGATCACAGTATAAGATTTAAAAAGACGAAGCAAACCCTTTTTTTTTTAAAGTATTTGACAAGACTCTCGAGATACCTTAATAAGCTGGGCCAGAGGAATCGGTGCGGAAGAGTCATCAATCTGTTCAGAAAAAATTAAACACACGTTCAAGTTCTACAATCAAAACATAGCAATAGTTAACCTCTACTGTAGCCTGAAAGTCTGCACTATATCCTCTGAGTGTCACGGAAAGAGGCATTTCCAACCTAGTGTAATTTGTATTTGTTCCAAACAAAGTCCAAACCTATGACAGCTTAAGAGTGCCTATGTGGTTAATGAGGAGAAACAACAATAACCAAACCTGCTGGAGATCAACTTACTGCTCCAGAGTATCTCAGAGAGGGACCCTTGTCAAATGCTTACAACTGCTGAGAAGTCAAAGGGCTAAGGAAGCTGCCAATTTTCAGCAAAAAAAAGGATTTGAAAAAAAATTTAAGTTTATTTGAGAAGGAAGCATCACTACAGGAAACTTATTTTCAGGGTAGTTTGTAAATTAATCAGTGAACGTCTCCTCATTTAGAAATGCACATGGTTATGCTTTTTATGAACACAGTCTAGTTGCCGGTGAAAATGAAGCACAGGCAGATCAGCCCTGAAACACGAACTCTGCCCCTCCTGTCAGTAAGTTTAGAAACGCCAAACTCACCATACCCCACAAAACCCCAATAAAAATGCCAACCCAAAACATCAGCCATAGCAGTAACCCACCACTTTGTCTAGAAAAAAAAGAAACTGCTCAAAGTATTGAAATAAAGGTGTTTACCATGACAGAGTAGCCTATAAAAACTGATTTCTTGTATTTTATTAGACCACAGGCCATACTCTCCAAATTGGTTATGGAACTGTAAGAATTTAATATTATTCTCCTTGCTACCAGTCCAAAAGCAATTTCTAAGGATGATGAAAACATGGACTCAGAGTACAATCCTCTAATTTTTTTCTCCATTGCAGCCACACTCCTCCCTCCCTGCTGCCTACTGGAACAGCTTGCAGGAATGAAGTCCTCAGGCCACGGGGTAGTAATGGACTGCAGTGTCTAGTGAGAACTAATACCAAAGGGCAGTTTTGCCACAAGTGAAAAGGGTAACTCTTCTCTTGTTCCTTTTCCAGCATATTGAATTACATTCTGCCACCAACAGCACTTCAGCTTACACTAGTAAAACATTATCAGAAAGACACGGGAATCACTGCTTACGATGTCTGAAGTTGTTCAAAAACATGGAAAAAATTTCACCATGTAAACTGAAGAGCTCCGCACGCCACTCTTCTTTACTTGTGGGAAAACAGGCCTATGTTCTCTCCTGGCAGGCACAACCACTGTCACGTGGTGCTTTTTCAGCAGCAAACAAGAAATGAGGAAAGCTCTCGACTGGAGTCTAGCATTAAACAGTCTAATATTGACCAGTAACTGAAACAGAGCAGTTAATAAACTATTAATTAGTTCTTCTGGTTTTTAGGAAGCGGTTATTATATGGCCTGCAGGCAACAGTCTCATTTCTTAACGGAGGTGATAGCACTCCTTTCTACTAAACAGCTATCAAAAGCAGCAAATAGATAATTAATGTACTATTTAGTACGTTTGCCCAACGGCCACCTTCCAATCAGCCGACATTCTTGTGTCTTTTTTTTTTCCCTTTAAATGTCTACTGGAGTATTTCCTGCCAGTCCCTCCAGTCAGTCAAGTAGAAACAACATCTCCATGAAACGTGTATACAGCCCTAAGGTAATACTGCAGAAGAACTGGGGGGGAAAAAACCCCAAACACCAAAAACTAAACCCAAAACCCCAGACTCGACAGTCAATGTATTAACTCCCATTTCAAACAGAAGACTAAACAGAAACTAACACAAAGCAAGTGGGAAAGGGGACAGAACAGAGGACAAAAAG
Source organism: Gavia stellata (assembly GCF_030936135.1). NCBI lineage: Eukaryota > Metazoa > Chordata > Aves > Gaviiformes > Gaviidae > Gavia > Gavia stellata. The sequence continues at coordinate 3,787,290 of NC_082626.1, forward strand.
GCTAATTTCACTGCTGGGGTGCTACATTTAAATTACAGTGGTTTCCTAAAACCCGACAGCTTGGCTAAACTAAAAATTCAGCCAGGAAGGATCCCAGTTGTGCTCAACAGCGCTAAAACGATGGGCACGACTCTCTGCATTTCTGCAGCCTCTAAGGACAAATACCAACTAGAGATCCTTGCAGCTACTGACATAGTAATGCTAAACCAAAAAGGATCCCCTTTCTTGCCTTGGCTGTAGTAACAGTAGGCCAGCAGCACAAATTTGGAAGTGTACAACAACAACAGCTAACAAAACAGCAAGACAATGAAGGAAGAGTTAAAGTATCAGCTTTTGTGCAGCCTTTTTAAAAATACCTTAACTAAACTTCATTTTGCTGCCTTACTGTTCAACAGTAATTGGCAAGCTTTCCAGTGATTTATTCCCACCACAGTAAGATCCAGGTTCTGCTTTGAAATACCTACAGAAATACGTGTATTAAAAAACCAACCAAACAAAACAAACCCCCCACCCTTCAGACCAAGACCTGAGCTAGCTTTAAGAATAAAGCTCATTGTGCCTCCAAGCCTAGAAGCACCTGAGGCTGCCGTGCTTTGACAGTGAGAGAGAGAGAGAGGACTTGTAAAGAGAGATGCAAGGCTTCCACCCTCCCTGTGGCTACCCACAACCCATGTCAGGTACAGTCAGAGCAAACAAGAAGGGAATGTTTTTGCCTGGTCTTTCATTTACTTTAATTAGTTCTAACAAACACTAAGTCTTCCCTCCCACTCCAGGAGTCTTCCTTTTTCTGTGGTTTTTTGGTGGTTTTTTTTTTTTTTTTTTTTTGAGACATCTATGTTAGCTTATGGTAAGATGCTACTTAGAAAGGTAACACAGACATGCCAGGGAGCACACGAGGCACCATGTTCAACTGTGCAAACCTTGAGCCTACACGATCTAAAAATTATCCTACGTTACCTGCACAGTACACAGTCATTCAGGAAATATTCTGGCATATTCAATGTGAAACACAATGCATTACTAGGCACAAAGACCAAGATTCACATTAGAACTGTGCAAACGATGGCATGACTCAGTTATTACTATGCTGAATCCAATACATGGTATTCACAACATATACTATGGTTTACTGGAAAATATATTAAGTTAATGTTTGGAAAATTAATACAAGGCTACATTGTTGAGAATTAAGTGCAGTGTGGAGAAAAAAGTCTGAGATGGTGTTTTTACATACTGCTTTTGGTGTTCCACTCACTGGCTCAGTTCGACTTCTAGAAGAAGAAATCAAGGAGATGAGAACTTAAAGCACTTGTACCCAACATCAAGCAGTGAAAACACGTTATAAAACCTGAACATCAAAACATTCTGTTCTGATAGGCTAGTGAATGGGGAAATTTCTTCCTATACATAAACTCGTCTCTCTCTTTTGATAACATTCAATGCATTAAACACCACCCCCCCACCCCCCAAATCCCACGTCTACTTTGTCTGAAATCACTCGAAGACTTAGAGATCGAGAACACAACAGTGCAAGAGGAAGTCTTCAGACATTTTGTCTCTGCTGCGTTAAGTTTTGTGTTCTTAAATGCTCAACCCTCAAGATAATGAAGGTAACTTTAGCCAATCCCTATATCCCGCCCTAGTCTTACAAATAGCTACCAGAGAGAGTACTTTAGTTTCTAAGAAAGAACAGCGGTAGTCGAGACCCTTTGAAGCGCTAGTTTACTTAAGAGAAAAAAATCAGTCATCTGACAAAGAAATAACAACAGTGTCAGCAGCACAGTCTTCAGAACAGTGTTTCTTTGTGGCAGCCCAAGCACTGTGTTCAGATATCTACCGTACTTAGCCATGAAAGTGCCAAAATACTACATGGGTTACATATGCTACATTGACTAAAAATAGTAGTAGAAATGTCACCTGAAAGCAGTTCCTAGGGTTTTGTGTGCTTTAGGAGCCCTGTGACAAAAAAAAAAAAAAGGTCTTAATTGCCAGAATTTGCTTTAAGAAAATCTTGAAAATGCTACAATATCTTAGGAAATACTTATTACATTTGAAACCTTGCTGAGCTTCCACATACTCCTTGATCTGTATCTGCATGCTGCTCATCAGGAATCAGACATGCAACCACTGATATCGTTAACAAACCATTCACACATCATCCAAAGTGTCCCATGAGCAGAGGCAATTCAAAGGCTGCTGTGGAACTGATGTCCAAATAGAAAGGCTCATGCTTCCTGCCACTGCTAGACCACCACCGGGCTCGCAGTTAGAGCCATGTACCTCCTGAAGATGAGCAAGTTCGAGGAGATACTTTAGATTGCCACACAAGGGTTTCTTCATCCACTGACCCTGAAGAACATACTCCAAGGCGAGTAACGCATTTTGAAGGCCTCGCCACCATTACAGCACACATTCATCATTCCCAAACGTTAACCACTCTACCAGTTGTTTCTGCAATGTTTCCAGCTGAAGGAATAGAAAGCTAATCTGCCTGGTTAATTTTCAACGTTAGAACAGCAGTGCCATTCCTTCCTTACCCCCACATCCAGCTACTTCTTTGATCTTTGAGGCTAGCAGCACCTATCCTCTCGTTTTAGGGCAGCGTTACAATAGCAGGAGAGGGTGACATCCAACCAGTAAGGGAGGATGCACTGACAAGACAGCACTAAGCATCCGTATTTCGATTAACCCCCCCCAAACAAGGCCACGTTTATAAGCACAACGCTGTGGCGTCCCGAATTACTAGGCAGTGCCTGAAAGCACTGCAGCAGCTACTGCAGTAATATGCCCAAAGTTTACATGCAGAGCCACATAAAATCAGGGGTTTTTGCTTGCAAATGCTTCATGGGCACCAGCACGCTGCTGCAGTGTTTCTTCAAGACACACTGTAACTCATCAGTCTACTTGATTTATGAGAACCAACGTTAGAAAGACATGGCAAAACCACAAGCTAATAATAGCTACTGATTGTGGTGGAGAGGCGTACCTTTAAGGCGGCTGGAAAACATGGCCATTCAAACAATGCTAATGTAGCTGATACAGAACGGGACTGTATGAATACATACATGACATGCATTTGAAGAGCTGTAATTTTAATCAGTACACCCGATTCTCTGTCCTCCGTAAATCTTAGGAACACAGAATTAAAACCTGGAGCACAGATACCAGCTTAGGGTAAAAACAGACAAAGAAAGACAACCAGTAACATTTAGGAACGTGCGGAACTGCTTACTGAGTTTCAAGTTTGGAAAGGATTAACTGTTCCTTCATCGTGCTCGCACAAAAGGCAATACACTTTAGGATATTGTTGTTCTTCTCTTGCCTGAAACAGGCACTGTCTTTAGGAAACGAATAGGAATCACTTGTGAACGGAAATTCTTGTTTGCCTGGCTGGCCAGCTGGCAACCCTTGGTCTTTCCTCTATAGCTAGTATGCAGAACCCCCAGATTTGGGGCGTAAGAATACCTGCCATATCCCGCCCCCCTCCCCCAAATGCAAGAAATAGTTAAACACTCAGAATCAGACTCTTCTGAGACGGGAACAAATTACAAGTTTACACTACAGTGCGTATCTCTCTTTACTATAAAAGCAATAAAAGCAAACACATATAATAAGGAATCTCTCCACCTAGAGGGAACAGGATCTACAACTTGGATCTCAGAACAGTCAACCCCAGGAACAAACCCCACAGAATCATCTTACAAGTTACCATTGTTGGAGTTCGAACCCCGTGCCCCAGCAGGCCAACAAATGTAAGTCTACTTTGGGACAGATGCGCTAAAATCTACCCCCTGACAACAAAACTTAACAGCAGCTTTAACAAGAAAGATACAAGCGGAATGCCTCTGTAAACTAGTATCTGTAAAAAAAGTCAACACACTGAAACCCCTAACAAAGAATACAATGCTTTATGGATACTTACAGAACAAAGGTTTTGCTGGTAGCTTTAACTCCTCCCACAGGGATTCTTCTAACAATTACCGATGAGTTCTTAGGAATCAGGGCATGATCATCTGTGTATTCTGAAAACAACATAAAGACAGACATAAACCAACATAAATTCAGGTTTGAGACTCAAACACAAGCAGCAAAATCTCCCTCATTTTTTAAAATAGTTTGAATGCCAACAGCAAAATGGTCTCAAAGGTCACTAAAGGAGAGTCTGCTAATGCACGAGGTTCTTTCCTCATCTAGCTTAGGTTGCTTGGGCTTCCGTTAGGCTACAAAACCAATAGACCTCTGGAGAAAAACAAACCACAGCAAAGTCTCACCTGCATAAACCAGATTCTAAAGCCTGCCTAGCTTGCCCTGCAGCAAACCAGGCACTTAGCTAAAGCACGAAAACTCTGCGCCGTCGCTTTCATAGCTCTTAACTGAAAACGCTTCACCTGTGCTGCTAGTGCTCCAGACTGACAGAACACAGAAGAGAGCCTGCCATGGCTGCCTATTTCTTGGGGCTTAATCCATCAACAACCACACTTCTCAGCTGCTCAGTGCTTTGCATTTCAATGGAAACAGCACTGACGCCCAGACAAACAATGGTAGATCACGCCAGCTGCAGTTCTGGAAGCAGAAAGCAGCTGTTTCTACCTGCTGAACGGAGTCATACGGAGTATTCCTTCTGGTCCAGACCACAAATCACCAGATTAAGACCAGTCCAGAGTCTCATGTTTGTTTTGTTTGGGTTTTAATTTTGCCTGATAAGCAGAATAGCAGAAAAGCAGAATAGCACATTCTCCAAGTGTTTGGAGTCAGAATGTTACAGGGCAGGCAAGAGTACTCAAGAAACCTGAGTTCTGGAGTTTGCAGTTCTTCCACTATAATGTGAGAACATCTATTGTAAAAGACAGGTCAAGAAATCCAGATCAAATTAAAAGGAGGCAAGTTTAAATGCATCATTCTTGAGTATAGGCTTTTTGAAGGGAATTCTGCCTTTATAGAACTTGCCTCTGCAGTAAGCATGGAAGAGGACACCCCCCCACACCCCCCCGCACCTTTTAAAATAGGTCCCAACCATCCATTTTGCCTCCCCAGCATCTTAAAGAGAGTCCATCACATCAGTTTTTTCCACTGGTATTTAAAATCCTGTTTCCTTTTAGCTTATATTAGCATTGCTTCTATTACTAGATTGCCATGATGAAAAGTAACAATTAGGGAACTGTAAAAGCTTAGAGTGCTCGGCAAAATCTGAACAAGTAGGCCACCTTCACTCAAGGTTCACTTTGTTCTTTCCATGATCATTTCAGCCTTTAGTCAGGACTCCTGCACAGGCAACGTTATAAAACCCCAATACTTTATGTCCACGTGCAAGAATGCCAAACATCCCATTTAGGCAGAATATCCGGGTCTAGTGTTTCCCTTTATCTTCTGAAGGTGAGTTTAAGCATCTACATCTGCTTAACAAAAACTGAAATTCACGGTCACGCAGAGAAACCAGAAATTGGGCATACATATACATGGCACTGAAATGTATTCTCTAGCTTTGCTCTGAAAACCACTGGGGGATTTTTGCCTTTTCACATGGAAAACACCCTTAGGAAAGCTTCAATAAGCATCAGTGTCACTCATATACGCAGTGTTAAGATTTTATACTCATTTTACAACGGCCAAAGGGCAACACAACCTGCCTAGAGGAGGATCTTGTCACTGTCAAACAAGAGGGATGCTCTTTAAAGCAGGGAAGATACTCCTGCTTTAACTTCACCTTTAGGCAACACCACATTTAACAGAACCTAGTGAGGCAGATACTTTTCCTTCAGTGGATTCGGATTACGTATGAAAACAAAGCAACAGACTTTGTAAAACTGGTATTATGGATATAGAGTAACACTTTGGGGGGGAACATACTTACGAGCATAAGTTTTTGTTCTAAAACTTTATAACAGAATGCTATATGACTTGGTAACAGTTTCTGCTATAACAGAATCCACATGTTTGGCCTATTTCGAAACATTTCTCCTTCTGGTGATAATAATTGGTCTCCATCACAGTTTATTACCATCCACCATTCTGGTTTTAAGGCTCTGTTTGACACAGACCCAGCTATTACAGGAGTGACGTCAGCCAGTTGGCCATTCAGCCCGCTAGCATTTGTGAAGCTGAAAGGACATCAGCATCTGAAGACAAAATTCAGAGACCCTCTGCAGCAAAGCCCTTCAAGCCAATTAAACACTGTTCAAAAGCTCTTGACAATTGTATTCAATGCTACTAGAGAAATTCAAGACTTCTGAAACATATCACTACCTACGCATGTCATGCAATCCAATGGCATCCCTAAGACCCCTAACATTGTGCTGTGAAGTCTCTTCGCAACCATTCTCCTGAAAATAGTTTTAATGTCTGTAGATACACAGCGAGCTTTCGGTCCAACCACTCTAAAGGGTAGGGCTGAAGTTACGGTCCCCACAGCATACATATTATCCTGTTTAAGCTTTAATACATCACACAGGAAGAGGAAAAAACCACCTGTACACATTTTAAAGAAAAGACGGTTGTAAGAGTGTCACAGAACCAGAGGAAAAAGACAAGAAATTTCATGTTTAAGGAATGAAAACACTTGACAAGTCTTTTTGTTTCCGAAAAGTCACAACCCAAGGTATTTAATCCCATTCAAACTCACCAAGATGGCAGACTACCAAACTGAAATGTCATACTAAGTAATACAAAACCATTATCACCTCCGAGAATCAAGCACCATTTACTAGATTTAAAAGAATATATGCCTTCTCTAAGAACATTTCTTATGTATATTGACCATAAATGTTCTGCCATAAAACTTCAGTACTGCCCTGATGTGGTTAACACGTAGTAGCAGGAGAAAAAGACACGGGTAGAAAGGGATGATGAAAATGATGCTCAGTAGCATCTGAATGGCAATGTCTTTGGCGTAGAAAAGAAGGTATATTAACAAGAAATTCCAAAGCATAATTTAGATACAGAGAACACTCATGGGCAAGTGTCCTCAAGGCTTTAAAGGCTCTGTATAGCTTATAACTCACAGATTCACTCTTGATCCAAAACGTGGCAGGGAGCAGTTTCTGTAACAGCCACAAAACCAGTTTTCCAATGTAGTGGAGTAAAACAAGTCGAAGACAAAATTAAGTCACCAAACCCACTTTTTGTCTTCCAATTAGCCATCTGTTCCATTTCTATCACTTTCAGCTTCCTCCACCAGATTTCAAAGAAATCTGGCAAGTTTGTTATTACAAGTTATCCTCCCACATTTCCTTATCATTCTACCTAGAAGAATTCCAGGAAACCAAAACGTTTGTAAGCACTACATGTCGCACATCAAGCACACATTCTTTGCCGCCTAGCTCCGCCTCTAAAACACAGATCTGAAGGTTGTTGTCAGAACAGCAACTACGAAAGAACAGCAACTATGAAAGAACAGCTCTGTGAGGCCCCCAACACAAGTCACAGCTACCGATCGTGGCCGAATCGCATTATGGCTTCCCGGCCCACTTAAACCCCGGTGCCGCTTGCCCTCCTGGTCCCCCTGCACGCCGGCGGGATGGGTCCCAGGCTGAGACACGCTACGTGGGGACGAGCCACAAAGTGTGGGTCCCGCAGGCCACAGCCGCCGTGGGGCCATCTGCGACGATGCCAGCCGCACGGTCCCCAAGGCCCCACGCCCGCTGCCTCCACGCACCTTCTTCGGTCTGGGCGTTGGTGATCTGCAGGTCGCAGTTGGCCGCCTTCAGCTTTTCACGGCCCATGATCCGGCGCTTGAGGTCGCACAGGGAGATGTGGAAGCCGCCAAAGGTGACTGTGTCATAGCTCAACTTGGAGAAGAACTTGTAGTGGACACAAGACATGGTCAGGGCCAGGCGGTGCCCGCTCCGCGACGGCGTCTACCACGGCAGATGGCGTTGCGACCTCTGCGCCCGTTAGGGCCCACGGCGGCTCGGGGAAGGGCCCACCGAGGGGGTCGGAGCAAGCAACACAGGCTGAGCTTGAGCTCCTCCTCGCAGCCCAGGCAGACAACAGGGAGAGGACCCTGCAGCCCCCGGCTTGTCCTCCGCTCCCTCCCTCGCACACAGCGCTTCCAGGCCTGACCGCTCGCTATGGCGACGCCGGAGCCCCTGCCTCAACATTCCGCAGAGGGGTTTCCCGGCCGACAACTGCACGGGGCGTGGCTAGCACATCACTGCGCATGCACAATGGCACACCGCGCCCACCCACACCCCCCTCCTCATGCGACCCAGCGCATTATGACTAAAGGCCCACCTAAGGTGACCGAGGCGGCCCCGCCATCTTCTTCCTAACGCCAAGCACCCCGAGGGGAGAGCTATCACCGGTCGGGGTCACCGCCTGTCAGCCCCGGGCCTGTCACTGCCCCAGCCCGCTGGTGTCCCTGCTGTCCCCCGGCCTGTCACCGCCTGGTGTCCTGTAACCCCCCAGGCCTGTCACCGCCTGGTCTCCCTCCTGTCACCCCCCAGGCTGTCACCACCCGCTGTCCCCTCCTCTCAGCAGCCAGCCAGGGCAAGACAGCCTGGGGGAGATGCAGCGGGCTTTGCTCAGTCATCACAGCTGCTGCTGCCACAGCCCTAGCGGTGGAATATGGAGTATACGTATTCTTTCCATCATTCGGCCATAGCCACAGTCCAAACTACAGCAGCAGAGGCAAATAAGCCCGACTGTTGCATATGCACTAAAAGCACATGCTTTACCAGAAATCAACTCTCCTGGGCATCAGTCCCACTGAATTCTCAGTGGTACAAGGATGGGCATCTACGTTACGAATTTTCCCTGAAGAAAGGAAGCATACCGCCCTTCCGCCAAGAAGGGTTTGTTGCTGGATCTGTTCCATAGATCTGTTCCTATGCCTAAAGGCTATTGGTATTCCCCCACAGATTCTTCCAAAACCTTACTATATTCCACATCCAGTGAGTGTGGAAGGGAGATGCTGCAGAAGCCCTTACAGAAATCCTATTGCAATAAGCCATCACGCTGTAGAGTTCTTCCTGGAGGGAGTTTATCAGGCCCTGCAGACTCCGAGACAATGTGGATATTCGCAGATAGAGTAACTTGGTATTCGGCAGGAAGCCATAATATTAAAAGTTTGGTTGTCGCTACAGGCCGATAGGCTCAGAGTCATCTACCCTGCATCTGAACCTTACAGCATTACCTATCAACCAAATCCGGCACAGGCTAACCCTTTAACAGGAAATAATTTACACGATTCAGATTTATTTGAAGATTCTACTACCCTATTTGCACAACGACCAGGGCAATATTAGATAGGTGGAGAAAGGGCATTCGAGGATTTACCCTCAACCTGAGCTGAAAAGTGTATTCTAAGTGCATTAACACCCCCCGCACAGGTTAGAACCAGTATCTCTTCTGCCTCTGTAGCTCCTGGCTACTGCTATCTAGGGGAAAAAGTGTTACAGCCCTCTGATAGAATGTGGCACCGAGTTCCACCCATCTGTAACAGCTTTTATCCCACGGTTAGGGGGTGCAGAACTAGAAAGAGCTACTGCAAATGCATCAAGAGAATTAGAAAAAGCCACTAATGAAAGCGCAGGTAGTATTACAGCCCTACAGGAAGAAAGCAAATTATTATCACCAGTGGTAACATAGACTCGATTAGCCCTAGACCACCTTTTAGAAGTCCAGGACAGAGTATGTGCATTATTGCCTAACAGCTGCTGGAGTTTTATGTAAATCAAGACCAGAAAAGGGAAACTGACAGAAACAAGATAAAGACTCATTTAAAAATATTACATGAAGTAAGGCAGGGATCTCCCCTAAATCTATTTGGGTGGCTAACCTCTTGGCTCCCAGGCTTAGGTGGAGGACTGTGAACTAAAAGGATTTGGGTTGTGTATCCACTCTCCTGTTTTGCTTTGTAATTATACATGTGTGTTTACACTGTTGTGTTACCTTATGAACTCGACTTACGACTTAATGAATAGTGTAGTGTGTCCCTGATGGTCAAAAGAAAAGGAGGGACTGTTAGGGAAATCTCATTGCCTAACTATTGTACAAAATAGTCTTTAGAGTATGAAATTGTATGACCTTTCTTAAGATGTATCTAGTCGACATTGTGTACTGCACAGCCATGGTTCCGTCAGCATGACTGAAGGACCCCAGCTCATTGCGTGGAGGAGAAGGAGAGCCCCCACCCTGAAGAAGAAAGGGTATCCCTGGACTGCCCAGATGACGCCAGCATCCCAGCCCCTCCGACACCTCTGGGAAACCCTCCCATGATGTGGCATCAGAGATAAGGAACTGCAGCGAGACCGACTTCAGGGATGTCTCGATTGAGGAAGAAGCAGGTGGATGATGATGCGATAGATTTAGAGTTGCTTTGCAAAACAACAGTATATGGGTGTGTTCAGTAGCCATTGGTCAAATCATGTTGTACCTGAATCCTTGAAATAGCATAAGAACCAGGTGTAAAACCACATTCGGGGTGCCCCAATTTGACTGGGACACCTCATGTGCATGAATTGAGAATGCCTCTTGCAATTCTAAACTTTGTGTCCTAGCCTCTCTCCTCGGACGGCACGGGCCAGTTGCAAACTTTTCGTGACAACATCCCTCTCTCCATTCTGACAATTATCCTCCAAGGCCAAGAATTGCCCCTGGGGTTGGCCCAGAAGCCCACCGTTCAGCAGTGGACCCTTTACCTCCATCATCGCGCTGTCCTCCCAGGAAATGATTGTTCACAAAGGGCTCCCACTGAAACCATACCTCAAATAGGACTGCCGCAAGAATATGAGAGCGATGCACCATCCTCTCCTATGCAAGACGCTCCCTCTTTCGACCCCAGTCATACTTTCAGAGTGTGGTTTACAGACAGAAGTGCCCACTTGAAAAATGGTCTTTGGTTCGGTAAAGCCACAGCCATTTCTGCGGATGGAAAAGCAGAGTTAACTGAGGAAATAAAAGGTTCCGCCCAATGAGCTGAGTCCCCGGCCATCACCCGAGCCTTTGAAGCTGGAGCCAGCACAGTTTATACTGACTCCGACGCTGTATGGGCTGGAGCCACCCAGTGCCTTGGGAATGGGCAAGAGCTGCTGCACTCCCTTCAGAGAAGATGCAGGCAGGGATACATCTCTGCTTGTGCCTTGCCTGGGAGAACCAGGATAACAGCAGTGGCCTGGAGCCTAACCTGGTATTTGGGCCCTGCGTTGCTGCTGTCCAAGTACTTAAGAAAGGTGATTAACAATTGAACTTGTGACCGGTAACCCCTGCTCCTGACTCCTGGTAATATGGTTAGCATAACGAAGGCCATTTCATGAGGCAAACGGCCATGCTCTGTGACCGTGCTGGTCACCTAGCAGTCCCCCTTCCCCTCCTCAACAGGCCCTGAAGGTCCTGTGCACCAGGCAGACTTCTTCTCCCCCTCCCTATCTGCCTCAAGGTTCCTGGGCGCCAGGCTGACTTCTTCCTTCCTTACGGGCCTTGAAGGTCCCAGGCACCCGGCCAACCAGGTTGTGATGACCCCGTCACAACCCAGGGAGGCGCAGCAGCACACAGAGCACCATCTAGAAAATCAAGCAGCACTTCTTCCCTCTTCTCCTCCAAGGGCTAATTTGTGGAGGAAATGACAAATGCCCCCTTCCCCTCCTGTGGGGCAGAGGTTTTCTGCCTTGATACAACACATAAAATTCTACGGGAATGGCGTGAACCTCACCGAGTTGCCTGGCTCTTCCACCTGCCCTACACACCCAAAACTAACAGCGCTTAAATAACAATGCTTTAATAATGGGCAGGTACCCACCAGATGCCCAGTGGCATGAGCTCATTCTCCTGCTCTCTCCAACCCACAAACCCTTTAAAACCCCCAATGGCAGCCTGTCGTTTTTCCCACGCTGACATGAGAAAAGGGCATATGGCAACCCATTTCTAAACGGGGAATCCCTTTCTCTATCACTGAGTCCCAGGCACCCAACCAACCAGCTTGTGATCATCCCGTGACAGAGAATTAAGAGGAGGACAAACAGGAGGAGGAGAAAAAGAAGGAAGACAAAACAGGATGAAGCAGAGGACGGCAGAAGGAGGACGAACGGGATGAAGAGGGTGAGGAACATAGAAAGACAATGAGAACAAGGAGGAAGAAGAGAAAGAAAAGAAGGAAGAGGAAGCACATGAGGAGGAGGAAGAGGAGGGGAAAGAAGAGGTGGAGGAGGAACACAAGGAACACTCAGAAGAGGAACAGGTGGCACAACAGGTGACACAAGAGCAGGAGGAAGAATAGGAAGAGAAAAGGATGAGCCGGAGGAGGAACCAAAGACAGAAGAACATGCTATAGAAAAGGAGGAGGGGACAAACATGATAAGGAAGTTAAAAAAGGAGGAGAAAAAGGAGGAGGAGGAGGAGGAGGAGGAGGAGGAGGTAGAGGGGCAGCAGGAGGAGAAGGAGGAGGGAAAAGGAGAAGGAGAATGAAGAGGAACGGGAATATGAGGAGGAGGAAGACGAAAAAAAAGAAGGGGAGGATGACATACGGGGTGAAAAGGAACAGAACAAAGAGGAGGCGGTGGAGGAGGAGGTGGGGAAAGACAAGAAGGAGGAGGAGAAACAAGAAGAGGATGAGCAACGTTTTAGGTTGGACTCGATGATCTTACAGGTCTTTTCCAACCGTACTGATTCTGTGATTCTGTGAAGAGGATGAATAGGAGAATAAAGACGACTAACAGGAGAAGAAGGATTAGGATGAAGTTGTGGAGGAGGAGTGGGAGGAAGGGGGAGGAAGGGGAGGAGGATGAGGACAACTACAGCAAGAACAAGCAGTAGGAGAGACAGAAGGAGGACAGGAAGGCTAAAAGAATGACAATGAAGAGGAGTAGGAACAGGAGGTGGAGGAAGATGATCAGGAAGAGGAAGAGGGGGAGGAGAAGAGGAAGCACTGCAAGCTAAACGCTCCAAGGCGCACAGACAGCAATGTACAAGGGCATGCAGTGAAAGGACAAGGGGTAATGGCTTTAAGCTGAAAGAAGGTAGATTTAGATTAGCTATTAGGAAGAAATTCTTTACCATGAGGGTGGTGAGACACTGAACCAGGTTTCCCAGAGAAGTTGTGGATGCCCCAACCTTCGACATGTTCAAGGCCAGGTTGGACGGGGCTTTGAGCAACCTGGTCTAGGGGAAGGTGTCTCTGCCCATGGCAGGGGGTTGGAGCTAGATGATCTCAAGGTCCCTTCCAACCTAAAGCATTCTATGATTCTCTGATTCTATGAAATGACAAATAAACATACCTGGGAACAAGTCCCCATGGTCACCTTTTTTCTCCTTTTTCCCTTCCAGGTGATGCTGGTCAAGCCCAGGCACCTGCAGCCACTCGCTCTACACAAGTCCCCTGATGCTGGATAGCCGATACACGTTTAATAAAACAAGGTACTGCCAGAGGTTTTGTCTGTTCACCTTGAGCTGGGGAGAAGGTGTGTAAGTGGGTGAGGACAATCTGCGTTATCCCTTTAATTTTTATACCTCAGCAAAAACACTGCAAGATTTGGACTGCAGGAGAACACTGAAATCAAAGGGTGAGTGACCAAGAAGGCTCCAACCACACATTTCCACCCGACTGCCCTAAACAAAACAGAGTTTGGATCCTGATTGCTCACTGCGGCCTGGAATAGTCCCATGCCTCATGTGAAAACTCCTGCGTGCGTGGCTGAGGACAGACACAATCCACACAGAGAGCGATCGGAGCTCAACCCTGCACTTTCTTTGGTCCTATGGCTGGCAACAAAAAGGGGTTTTAGCTAGTGTGTACGTCTGCTGCCGTCTTTCGTGATCCAACACATGAACTGCAAGACAAGAAAAGTGCAAGCAAATCCATTCAGCCAAACCTCTGAATAGTTACGCTGACCTTTACTTAGCTATATATTTTCTCTTCCTTTGATATATAACTAAACACATTCCCTCCTACCCACAGTCTTTCCTCCCAGCCTCACAGCTCTCCTACAGAAGAAACATGAGCTATAGAAGCTACAAAAGAAAAAAACCCCTGATTTGGTGAACACCAAAACACCCATGACTTCCTCAAACCCTTCATTGCCCCATCTGAGAGTCAAGGGACAGGATCTCCTAATAGCTCTTTCACAGGCACTGCCCTGAAACCCCTCCACACTGCTTCTCTATTAGTGCACAAGGAAGACTTTCATTTTTAAGTGTATGTTGACAGATTCTCAAATTACACAAGTACTTTTGAACAAGGACAAGCCCTGTGCCTCGCATCTGGCAACCAACAGGGATGGGGACCCAGCAGCACAGACCAGTGCCATGCACAAAGCACCACCCTACGCACAGGGAAAGCACGACAAGCCAGGTGCCCAAGAATGCCGAAAAAGGGCTCCTCACATCAGTCCTCTGTATGACCCGGTTAGTTCTTTTAGTCACACACAGAAATCGGAAGGGATTTCTTCTTCTTTTGCTGAGGTACCCTTTTAAGTAGATATTGCCAAAGAATGCAAAGAACACCCCAAGAAGTGAAAGTGGGTACTTACATCCTCACTAGATGCGTATCACTGAAATGTTTCTCACATTCTCTTCTCTACTCTAGAGGGTCCCCACTTAAGATGCATTCCAGTTAGGTTACCGTGAAGCATACACCACTGCCAGACCTTTCTCTAGGCTGAAGGCTGACAGCAGGGTACAAGGACAGTCCTTTCTGGACATCTCCCTCCTGGGTAGAAATACTAGAGACTTCCTGTAAGGACAGAAACACAAAGAGCTACAATAAGCTTTTTAAATCAAACACAGCAAATAAAAAGCAAGCAAAAAAAAAAAAAAATTGACAGAAAAACCTCTGAGGCACTCATGAGGAATAAAAGGTCTCCTGTTAATTCCACTACCCCTCACTAAACAGACAAGTGGCTTAAAGAGATGCCTGCAAAGAAACTGGGGATGGGAGATAACCATGATAACTCTAGTACAAGTGACCAACGTGGAAAAAGCAGCACTGACCCTTCTCCTGCTCCCCCTACGAGCTCCTCACTGGCCCCGTGAAGAAAAGGCCAAACCACGGATGATTGAACCAGACCTCAGAAGAAGCTGCCCCCCCCAAATTCAAAATGATCAAGAAATCCATTTGAAATACGGATTCACATCCACTATCATGGATGATGAACCTTGCCCTAAGCACACGTGGTGCCTTCAGAGGGGAGCTAAGGACTGCATGAAGTCACCGCCACGAGCAGATGTTCAAACCCAAAGCACCCAGAACATGCAGACAAACCTCCACCATCTTTTCAGCAACGTTTCAAGTCATGCGATACTCGGTCCAGGACTTCACAAAATGTCTCTAAACTTAACAATAGCAGCCTCTTTGCAGCTTTCTTACTCAAAAGCAAAAACCAAAGAGCCACGGACCCTTGGGGATACTCTTGTCCTTCCGTGTGGCTGGTGTCTTCCCATGGCTCTTCCTCACGGCAGGAGAAATGACCATGCATTTGGAAGTCCACATAAATTCAGAAGTACACGTAGCCCTCTGGCAGTCATTCCCTATGGGCCAGAAGTCCTCTCACCCCTCCCCAGAACTGCCTGTTAGTCGTCTGGCAGTCATTCTCCATGGACCGCAAGTCCTCCATACCTACCTACCTACCTGCCTACCTACCTACCTACCAACTCGCAAGAAATGAGTCGAACTGCACCAGAAGTGACACTGCCCGACCTGCAGTAGATATATTAGACCAGAAATGATGGTTTCAAGACAGAAAACACAGCACAATCCACCAGAACAACGAAAACACAACCAGAAGAAACATGGTACACAAACCAAAGGCCCCTATCCAAACCCTAAATGTCAAACAAACTGAAAAAAGGACTCGCCGCAAAAAAAGACCGTGCAGAATAACCTAACCCCAGGAACCCAGGGCCAACAAACCCAGATTCTGTCCGTAATTATAACACGCTTTAATCCTAACTCACTTAAAATCTGGAACCGCATAATCCTGTCACCCCATAACCATGGCACATTGTAGCCAAAGCCACCAGGACATCCCCAGCGTCCATCTTCTCCCCCTGAAAAATGCTCCCGGGAAGAAAGCTTGAGGCACTCAGAAGCTTTGAACTGGCCAGCCATGGCCACGGCGCTTCAGCTCATCATTTCTGTGCCACAGCCACCAGGCAGATGACCCTGTCCTCCCTGTGAGACCCCTCAGGGCAGCTGTACCCAGCTCCAGGCGGCTGGATACGGCCTCTGCTCTATGGGGAGGCGCTTCCCAGGAGCAGGATCTCTCACGAGGGCACTGGGAAACCCTCCTCAGGCCTGGAAGCCTGCAAAACATCTCTGCGCTGCTCCATCTCTCACCAAAACCATGGGTGGAGAGAAGGCTGCTTTGCTGGCCTCCAAGAGAACCAGCTCACCTGGGCTGCTCGGCGGCCACCGGGCGACTTTGCTGTCAGGCGGGTCTCAGCGTTACTCTGCAGCTGGCTCTCACCTCCCTGCAGGACGCTCTCCAGCACACGGTACATCTCCACTTGCTCACCCTGGGGACAAAGATTCGAAGGGAGGGATGGGATAGGGGTTGCTTTGTCCCCATTCCCAGGGTGCCACAAGAGAGACCTGCCACGCTGAAATCAGCTGTGTGTCGTGGACACCACGTACGAGCTGCAGACGTGGGTCAGGACAGCTGTGGGGAGGGGGCAAGACATTCTGTGGTGCCCCCGGCAATAGCAGAAAGCAGAGCTGGAGACAATGGGGGGCAGCCCAGGGCAGCCGGCAGCCGGCGGTGGAGCCCGGCAGGGTGCAGCGCCCCCAGAAATGCCCAGCTCCTTGAGCTTTGGCACCGCACCGGGGCTGCAGCACGCGGCCGGCATCAGCTGGGGATTTGCTGGGGAAACGCAGGAAGGGCTGACCTTGACGCCCCACACACGTACTCGGCCCCAGGATTTGATCACCTGTCTCTCTGCCCACCGCCACCACAGGATCCAGAAAGCAGCACCGCTGGCCCTGCTGCCATCCTGGGCCATCTCTTGACGTTGACTCTTTAACCAGCAGGCCTAAGAAGAGGGAAAAGTGCCCAGAATTAAGCTGGTAGTGCTCGAGGTAGTGCAGGCAGGATGATTTTTGGAGCTGCCTGGTGCTGCCGTGCCAGTATTCTTCCTTCCTCCACTCCCTGCCCTCCTTGTCCCTCTGTCATTCTCCTCCCCTATGGCCATCTCCCATCCCTCTGTCTGTCTCCAGTTCCTCTCCTGCCACCCCACCGCCCTGCCCCACCCCTCTCCGCTGCTCTGTCCACCTCTTCTCCTCCTCTCGACTCCACCGGGGCTCAGGGGCCTGGGCCTGGGCCTGGGCCTGGGCTGGGGCAGCCCCGGGGCAGGCGGCCATGGGCCCTGCGGAGGGGCGGGGCTGGGCAAGGGGACGGTGTCCCTGAGAGGCAGCCAGCAGGAAGGGGTGCCCCGGGGCATGCTGGGAGCCGTAGTCCTGGAGCATGGGGTGGCCAGGCGGCCATGTTCCTTCCCAGCCCATGCTGGGAGCTGCCACTTCCCCACACTTGGCTTCCCCGCAGCCGTGTTCTCTCGGGAGGCACAGCCTCTGCTCCAGCTGTGGCCCGGCTGAGGTGAGGGCTGGGGGCGCCCAGGGCTGGTGGTGGGGAGCTTCAAACCGCCCGGTGCGATAGGGTCCCGGTCAGCTGGAGCCAGGCCCCGCAGGTCAGCCTCGGGAGTGACCGGAGAGCTGGGGAGGGGAAGGAGACGGAGACAGACCCCTCCGGCCACAGTCACCAGGCACCCTGACTCCCAGAACCCCCGGGAGTGGCCCCAGCATGTTTAGTGACTACAAGAATAGGAGCAGTGTGGTCCTCTGTTAACTCTTACAGGGCTTTCACTGCAACTGCCCTCTTGAGGGACTGGGAATAGTCAGCTGCCTTGGAAAATTACCAGCCAGATTATTCTTGCTCGAGCCTTCTCTCCCCTGCTAGAAAAGACTTCATTTTGAAATACGTCCTTGCATCAGCAAGATCCAGGAAGTCGGGATCGTTTCCTGATGAATTCAGGCTGCTGCCGTTCAGTGGCAGAGCTGAACACTTCTCCCCACAAGCGCTCGGCCAGTGGTTTTGCAGGGGTGTGTGTTTCCGCGTGTGTTTCTGAGCAGGCATGTGCATGAAACATCAGTGTTTCTCTGTGCTGTAGCTGGGACTGGTGACAGCCGGGTGGGTGGGAACATGTACCATCAGGGAAGACACTTCCTGCAGCTGCCCTGCCATGTACTGCAGGAGAAAAGAGCTCTTCTGGTCGTGTCCTGCCATCGAGAGCTGCTGAGTGCCTGGGAAGGTGTTGGGTTCCTCCTGCCTGCGGTCGGCACTGGTCCGTACTGGGTAGCCTCCCACAGCAGCCAGTGCTGTACGCCCCTACCAGTTGTCAGGCAAACATCTGCAGCTGGAATGTGTGGCACGTTCCTCTGATTCGTCCATTCTCCACCTCGCGCAGCAGCGCATTTAAGACACTGAACTGTGCTCTTTTTTTGCTGTTAACGTTCAAAAATCTTGCTTTGGGCTGGTCAGCAAGGGTTTTGGAAAACATCGCTGTTGCATTTTGAGAATAAAATAGGTTCCCATGGGATTATTTCCCATAGGAAATCCTCTTACAAGCATGCACTCTATGGCCCTGTGGATAGTACCATGTCATGACTGGTAATTTTCCTTTTCTTTTCTGGTACAAGGATGTATTTATGAAGGCAAATCCAGGGTACAAGTGGTGCCCCCCCAGCAAACCAACCTGTGAAAACCCAGACATCCGCTGTTACAAAGAGGAAAAAGCTGTAGGCCTTTGCTTCAGACTCCGCAAAAGATTTACCAAGCCCGAGGAAAGTGACAAAAAGTGAAGAAAAGCCACAGCGTGCGTTTGAGATGGCAGGTGAGATTTCCATCCACATTCCTCAAACATAGCAGCCTCATTTTGTTTGAGGACGCAGCGTTGGAATCGAACTGCAAGAGCCCTTTTTTTTTTACTGCACATGGTATACTGTAGTGCAAATACCTTTCACGTCCCAAATTAAATTGCCAAGACTCTAGTGAAACCTCTGCATAACAGCCCAGAATTTTCCTTAGTGCGTGATTGCTTGCAAGAGTCGAGTCCAGATAGGTGGCATTTCATAAGCCATATGCCACCTGGGGTCCAGGCTTATCTGCTGTTAGAGATTTTCATTTTCTAGTGAAAAAGGGAAATGCTGATTGTGTGTATGCTTTTTCTCTTTCCTAGATTGTTGCGCTATGTTTAGTAATGTGCTGTTTACAAAAATAATTTATGGGTGTCTATGAAGTTGGAGTTGTTAAGGTTCTTGTGGATGAATGTACCAGTGGAGCTAACTTTGTATTTAAATCAAGGGAAGCGTAATGTAATTTCACTTAAAATGTGCTCTTATACCTTGGAGGGGCAGATTCTGACCTTTTAAACATTAAAAAAAAAAAAATCAAATCGGGGAAGAAGTGGAGGTGGAACGTCTGAACTGGTGAAAGGCAAATAATCTCTCACTGATGTCCACAAATAGCAGAACTGATGCAGTCATGACCTTGAAATACAGAGACATTAATGTTAAATACCGGCAGCTTAAGAACCTAACAGTCAAGGTAGAAAGTAATTTTTTCCCCACCACCCTTTTTCTTTTTTTTTTTTTTCTTTTTTGCATTTTAAAGTTTCTACTTGTATAAATACTGATGTATTTGAAAGGTTGCCATATCCTATGTAGCTGATGAAGTGTGGCAGATAGGACTTTTCTGCATAGAGAGATGGTAAGCTGGAGAGTGGAAAATGGTTTTATGGAACAAGTGTAAAAGTATAAAATAGGATAAAAAGGCTTGTAAAGCTTTCTGACATTTTAGTGGTATAAAAATCCCTGAATTTACTAAAATCAGAAGAGTAGCTTGATTACAGATTTGAAATGGTAATACTATACTGGCTATCGAGTCCGCATGTTGATTCACAGACGCACACGCACGGACACAAAGGTACAGCTGTATGTACAAAGGTACCTGTTAAAAATTCCCCTCAAGTTCCGTGAAATACTCACTTCATACGTCTCAGCATTTCTCAGCTGGTGAGGGTTGAGCCTCGAGGAGGAGAGGGTTTCAGGCCAGGTCCCATCGCCAGCTTTCAGTGGCGGTGCTCCGAACTTTGCAAGCTAGCGAGTGTGTGATTCCAACACTGTTTCCGATGCCATGAGTACCTTAGATGGGCTGTAGGAAATCACCATAGAAGTTGGCAGTCACCATCACTCGTGGTAATACTAGTGTCTCCCACTGTATGTTGAGGATGCGTTTTTCTGTGCAGCTCAGTGAGAAACCTGCAGAAATGCTGCTGCCAGCTTGTACTGTGTGATGGAGCACGGGAGAGAGAGGTGCAGGCTGACCAGGCGCAGCGCAGCTCCTGCTATGTCTTTTAGGCCAGTTTCAACAACTGTAGAGCTGCCTAGACTCGGGAGCAAGCTTTTGTGCATACGGTCTGCCTTTCTGCAGTCCCTTAATTGCCCCAGTAATGTTGCTTTCAATTGCGAGGGCAGACCGGGATGCTCTTCCCTGAGGAGTAACATGCTCCGGTGCCTCCCGTAAACATGTCCCGAGTCTCCTGTGTTGAGATGCACCTGAGAATTGCAGTGTTTCCTCAAGACATATTTGGAAGGAGTCAGGCCCTGTCTGTCTCAAGACCCGGTCCAGACTGCCCAGATCTAATTGAAATTGTGTCAGTTGCTCCTGCTTGTGTCTGAAGTCAGTTAGTGAGTTTGGTCAGATTTGCATACTCAAACCTGCCCATGAGATCCTGAATTCCTAAGCTGCTGCTTTGAGGGCCATTAGTTAATGCAAATGGCCTGAAAGCTGTAGTCAGTAAGAATAAGACAATGTTGAGTTGTGCAAATTGCCTTCTAAAGGTGAGCAAATGGATGCCATTTTCTCCTGAAAGTGCTGAAGAAGGGCAGTTTTCACTTGGGGCTGCTCTGCTCCGCTCCGCTCCGCTCCGAAAAGTGACTGGATGGGAAGAGCTGCCCAAGTGCTGCAGCCCTGCTGCCTCTGTGTCTGTGTATATGTGTGTCTGTGTGTGTGTCTGTGTGTGTGTGTGTCTGTGTCTGTGTGTGTCTGTGTGTCTGTGTGTGTGTGTGTGTGTGTTCAGAACTGCCTTTCTCCACCTCGTTGCTTCTCAGTCTGTTGAGCTGCAACTCATCTGTGAATGAACGCGTGCTCTTTCATTCGAGCCCATGTTGCCACATGGCTGAACGGGGTTTCATCTTGTGTCTCTGTGCAGAGTAAAGCTGGGCAAGTGTTAAACCAGGGAGAACTGGAAGGACATGAAAATTCATGAGCAAGCGATGGAAGATGGAAGATGGAAGAAGCCTGGGATCTCTCCAGCCCATGCCAAGGGAATCACAGCACCTTCCGCTTCTCGAGGTATCTTTTCCTTCTTGGGATCTATATCCTGTAACAACAAGGCTGCCGCCTCCACATATTTAGCTTCTGGAATTAAAATCTCTATTTCACCTCCCTTAAATTTAATTTCTGCTTCTAGTTTTTCAAGTAAAACCCTCCCCAGTAACAGTTTTGGAGAATCTGGCAAGTATAAAAATGGGTGGGTGACCCATTGTTTTCCTAATTTCGTTTGTAGGGGTTTAAAGAGTGGCCGAGTTTCAGGAATCCCAGTTGCGCCAATAACATTTCTGGGTTTAATACTTAATTCTCTCTCTAGTGTATTTAAAACAGAGTAAGTAGCCCCCGTGTCCACCAAAAATTGAGTTTTCTCGTTCGCTAGCTTTGCTTTAACCCGAGGTTCCTCTGGGAGAGATTCCTGCGGTTCCCTTCAGTCTTCACTGATTGAGAAGAGAGGCTTCGGAGGGGAATTTTGTTTCCGGAAAGGGCGCTCCCGTTTCCAATGCCCCTGCTTTTTTTCAGTTGGCACACTGATTCCTTCCCAAACGGGGTCTAGCCTGCAAAACGTCCCCGGGAGATTCTCCTCATCCTTGTCCCCTTCTTTGGTATAATCCTTTTTCTTTACCCCGAGCATTTTCTTCTAACACTGCTATTAATCTGCTGTTTGTTCTTTCCTTCTGACTATCCCTGTTTCTGTATGCAACCCAAGCCACGTCTAATAATTTTCCCAAATGACAGGCATCATTTCCTTGTCGTTTTTGTAATTTTCTTCTTACGTCATCCGCGGACTGCCCTATAAACAGGGGAGCTAACTGATTTCTACCTTCCTCTGACTCGGGATCAATAGTAGTATATTTACGGGCAGCTTGAACTATGCTCTGTCCATTTGCCATTCTGCTCCTCGGCCCTCAGGAGTGACTCATGGTAGAGGTTTAAGCAAGTCAGGAGAATGCTCATGCCGTTAGAAGACGGAAGCATATGTGAATACGGTAATGCCTGCACCATGTTTAGCATTTCATTTAAAAGCATGTAAACCAGGATATCCTTAGAGGAGAATTTCCCCCTTTTTTGTCCATTTCCTGTTTCTGTGGTCCTTCTGAAGCAGTGAATTACCAGGAACTAAATGTATGCTTCATGACATGTCCTTTACTTGTCCCTGTGGTGATACCTGCAGAAGGTCTTTACCCTGAGGAAGGAACAAAGAGCAGCATAGAAGCAGAACTATTCCCTGGAGGTTAAAAAGATGTCAAAATCCAATGGCTTGGTTTTAGAAAGGAAACCCACTAAAAGCATACGAAAGAAATGGCCGAGACCATGAAAGCCTCTGTATCTGCTGAGTCTCAGGGAAGGGAAGAAATTCTATTCCAGTATTCGTCAACTGAGCCATGACCCAGTCAGGAATAACCGCCTTCGCCCACTGACGCAGGTTCATGGGCTGAAAACCCCTCACAGCAAATAAAGCTGAGAGTTGATTTGCAACAATAGCTGTGTATTGGACCTGCATAGGTGTTTAAATGCAGGCTGGTTTTAAGTTAAATAGCAAAGTGAAAGTCCTGGCCGCCTCTGGGGCTTCCTGAGGAGCCCTGACATTGGCAAGCAGTACCTCTTAGCTGCCTTGCGAGACGGCACTGACTTTGTGGGTTTGGGGAGATCACTTCTGAGTAGACACCGCCGACCCCCTCAGTTGCCCTCAGACTCCCCCGACCCCCTCAGTTCCCAGCCAGGCACCACCGATTACCTCAGCTCTCCCACATACACCCTTGCTCCCCGCAGTTCCCCTCACCAACAGCCCTGACGCCCTCACTTCCCCCGCAGACACTCCCATCCCCTCCCTTCTCCCAGACTCCTCCGACCCCCTCAGGCACCCAGGTACCCGCTCCCTTGCTGCCCCTCCAGAGACCCTGGCCCTGGCCTGCTCCCCGGCTCAGGGGAATACAGCGATGACTCTTCTGGCAGTAATGCAAGAAATGAACCTTTCAGGAACGTGTAAAGACAATGAGGCCACTCAGAACTTTTGCAAGGTGTATTTGCTATCGGTGGCGGTGAGTTTGTGTTTCTTGATGGAAATACATGAAGTCTTGTAGCTTCTGGGATTGTGTGACTGTGTTGGGGCGGTGCTTAGGGCACTGTGAATGAATCCAAAGCCAATACTTAACAGCCTGGGTCTTTTTCAAGCAAATCATGATGCAAGCGACACTCTCCCATTCTGATAATTTTGATGTTAAAAGAAGTCTTTGACAGAAAGAATGAGCAAGCACAAGGCCCAGAAATTGCAGACTGACCGGGAAAAGGAATGCTTAAACCAGCCTTTGAAGAAGATGTTAAAGCAGGGTAATGTTCACCATTTTGTTACTAATAATGAAGCAAAATCCTCTGCCAGGGAGTGTCTTAACGGGGTGCTCAAAACCAAGATGTGGAGCTATTTTACAGCCCAGAACACCTTTTGCTACATTGACGTGCTGTCAGAGTTTATAAAGAGCTTGTCATGCTTTAACCCCAGTGGGCAACTAAGCACCACACAGCCATTCACTCACTCCCCCCACAACGGGATGGGGGAAGAGAGTTGGAAGGGTAAAAGTGAGAAAACTCATGGGTTGAGATAAAAGCAGTTTAATAATGGAAATAAATAAATAAATAAATTGTAATGAAAAGGAAAATAACAGAGAGAAACAGACCCCAGGAAAGCCAAGTGATGCAAATGAAAACAATTGCTCAGCACCAAAAGACCGATGCCCAGCCAGTCCCCGAGCAGTGGCCCCCCTGCCACCCTCCCCCCTAGTTTTATTGCTGAGCATTATGTCATGTGGTGTGGAATATCCCTTTGGTCAGTTGGGGTCAGCTTTCCTGGCTGTGTCCCTTCCCAATTTCTTGCGCACCCCCAGCCTACTCGCTGGTGGGGTGGTGTGAGAAACAGAAAAAGCCTTGACTCCGTGTAAGCACTGCTCAGTGCTTACTCAGGAAAACATCCCTGTGTTATCAACACTGTTTCCCGCACAAATCCAAAACATAGCCCCATACTAGCTACTACAAAGAAATTTAACTCTATCCCAGTCAAAGCCAGCACAGAGCTGTAACTAGAGTTACCCCAGAGCTGTCAGAGCCAGGCCTGTGGACGTGAACACTTCAGACTCGGCAAGGGTTTGGAAAACTGGAGATGGGGGTGTGTTTGAAATGAAAGGATCTGCGCCTCTGCTCCAAAAGGGAGGCCACGTCAGGGTGTCTAGAACCAACGAGAGATTTGACAAAGGTTATGAACACACGTTCGCAAGGGAAATTTTCATAGTAGCGGAAAATGAGAGAAGGGGACAGATGCCTGCGTATCGCTTAAGAGACGATGGTTGGGAAGCAACGGGGGGGACATTTTTCTCTAAAGAACTTCAAAAAGTGGATCCTGACAAGGACAAGAGCTGCAAAATTGAGAAGACCATTAGAGCAAAAGGGAAAGGAGGAAAGAAACAGTTGCTGGTGAAGTGGCATGTCTGGCCCCAGAAATTTAGGGTAGGAGCTTCCCAGGTATAGGACATCTCGTGACTGGCAGTGGAGTGGGGGAAGAAGAAGGGTGGCAGACGGGATTTCTACATGATGCTCCCCAGCAATGCCAGAAGCTGCCTGCAAAACACCGGCTCACACTTTCCCCTACAGCTGGTGAGGCCCCGTGGAGCTCTGTGGGAAGTGGAAGGTGAGGCTGGTAGAAACACCATAGCCAAACAGCTGGAATAGCATCAAGCAGGACACCATCTTTGAAATAGCACCGCAGGGCAAGACAGGGCAGTAGACTTTGCAGAAAGGCTATTATCCGTCCCTCTCCATGTTGATGGAAGGTATGATCCATCTCATTAACCCCCACCACAAAGCTCCAGCTGTCAACTCTCCGGCAGTGAGTCTGGCCTATGATCCCATCACAAGGAAAGGAAAGCTCAAAATGGATCAGAAACCTTACACTTTTTCTACGACTGGGCATCTGGCACATCTGGTGTCTTCTCCGGGTGTTGCTGCTAAGAAATTATCCTTTGTGGCAGACACCACTGGAGGGTTTAACTCACTCTACTTCTACGTGGATCTTGTAGAGCACCAGCTTGTCGAGGGCTCTGCGGTTCCTGTATTGTGCTGGGTTCCGACCAGCCATAATAATGGCCAGATCATGACAGTGATGTAGGGTAAGCCACACTAACTTGCTGATAAATTGCCAGCACATTGGCACAATCAGCCTTGAAATAAAGACTGGCCAGAACAAGCACGCCTTATTTCACTTTCGGAAGGTGACCGTGGAGTTGCATCTCTGTGCCCCGGTACTTTTTCATAGCTGGGAATGGGGAAGATTGCATAGATCCGAACAATACCCTTCTGTACCTCTGCTGCAAGATTGTAAAAGCTGCCAGTCAAACCTTGGAGCTGGTGAGGCTGTGGGTCTCATGAATTACCCACTGGCCTCTATTTTCAGCCAGCTGGATGTTATGCTGGGGGACAGACTGAGAAGGCAGAGCAAAAACTGCTGCCCCTCCTGCACCTTCATTGAGCTGCCTGTCAATCACAGCCCTGATGCGCTGTCCACGCACTTCTCCACAAAGACCCAGCTGGGCAGCAGGAAGATTAGGGGACTGAGGCATCGCTCAGCTCTGACAGCCCAGAGTAGGAGGACTGAAGTATTCGGACCTCTCCGCAGCCATCTGTTCTTTCAAGACAAGATTTTGGTGAATGGTGTGGATGTAAAAAACTTGGGCTGACGTGCAGCAAAGACAGCTTTTTTTGATGAGCTCTCTGGCAGTTTGTCATAATTTATTCATTTATTCATAAATTAAATAATGCGATTGCTATTCCATCCCTGGGATAAGGACGTTCCCCATTATTGTAATTACTAGCTATAATCCAGTCTTTGCTTCTTTTTCTTTTTCAACTCTGCTATTCCCGGTTGCTCATGACATTTTATCTTTTTTCTTTCCAAAACCATTTGTTTCAACTCATTTTATTTCTCTTGCTCTCTTCTTCCTCGTTCCATCCTCTCACATACCAGTTTCACTACAACATAGTATCAGCTGAACATAACCACCAAAGTTCGTAATCCAAACAATCCCCCAACAAAATATACTTTAATGCTGTGTTAAGTTACATCCACCTCTATTTCCTGTTGCAATTTGACTTTCCCCTTCATTTCGCCCTTTTGTGAGTGGTTATGACTCACATCCATTCCTCACTGCAAGTTGTCAAATTCCTCAATATGCATGGGACCAAGGATCCCAGGAAGATTATCTGAGTTGGCCATGTTGCAGTTAGGGTAGGTAACCTGAAAGAAAAGACAAATCCAGCTTCATTCCCTTTGGCTATTAGATATTTTGGATATCCACTGCTCGGAAACGAGATGTTCATTACCCTGGTGGTCAAAGCACCTTCCACATGGCACTTCGAAGGAGTGTTTGTAATAAGCAAGGAAAACTTCCTTTTTGCAGGTGGTTAACCTGGACAGTTTGTCCTACAGATAATTGATGATTATCTTTTTTGCCCAAAGTGAAAGTTACACAGGGGCTGCTATCAAAAGCTTTCCAGATCGGACTGCCAGTCATGGTCCGTCAATTGTTTCAGGCAGTGACTGCGTTGTTAAGGTGACGTGGCCACCCGTGAAATGAGGAGGTACTAGTCGAGGCTTTGGACTCACCGGTCCAAGTGCAAAGTGGTACTTGAGTCTTACGAAGTCCATTGCTGTGTTCAATAATACCATTAGACTGGGGATGGTACGGAATGTGGAAAAGGCATCAAATTCCTTGGGCTTCAGACAACCTGTGTATATTTTTATTTTTGCAAGTCGGATGGGGGTGGTGCACACTGAATGGGTGAGGGCAGCATATCAGGGGGTGGCATGGCACCCCGTTGCCATTGGATATTGTACTCTGTCAAGCTCCCTGTAAGCCCCGTTCCCACCACGATCCAGGCCTGACATCACAGAATCACAGAATCGCAGAATCACTAAGGTTGGAAAAGACCTGTAAGACCATCAAGTCCAACCATCAACCCAAGACCACCATGCCCACTAAACCATGTCCCACAGTGCCTCATCCACACGTTCCTTGAACGTCTCCAGGGATGGTGACTCCACCATCTCCCTGGGCAGCCTGTTCCAGTGCTTCACCACTCTCAGTAAGGAAATTTTTCCTAATATCCAGCCTAAACCTCCCCTGGCGCAACTTGAGGCCATTTCATCTTGTCCTGTCGCTAGTCACTTGGGAGAAGAGACCAACACCCCCCTCACCACAACCCCCATTCAGGTAACTGGAGAGAGCTATAAGGTCTCCCCTCAGCCTCCTCTTCTCCAGACTGAACAACTCCAGTTCCCTCAGCCACTCCTCATCAGGCTTGTGCTCCAGATCCCTCACAAGCTTCGCCGCCCTTCTCTGGACACGCTCCAGCACCTCAATGTCCTTGTAGTGAGGGGCCCAAAACTGAACACAGCATTCGAGGTGCGACCTCACCAGCGCTGAGTACAGGGGCACGATCACCTCTCTACTCCTGCTGGCCACACTATTTCTGATACAGGCCAGGATGCCGTTGGCCTTCTTGGCCACCTGGGCACACTGCCGGCTCATATTCAGCTGTGCCGGCTCATATTCACATGCTATGTACATTGTCATCTCCTGAATTGTACTGGAGTGTGCCATTCCCTGGGTAAGGGGAGCAGGCTCCCTCATTATTTTGAGGACAGGCAACGGGGTCTGAATTTCAAAGGTTGTGTCTGATGCCATGGGTTCAGTATCTAATAGGGCTGTGTAAGTAGCCAGTAGTGATTTTTCCAAGAGTATATACCGTGACCGGGAACCTTGCCACCCCTTTGACCCAAACCCTGCGGGAGTTATTTGGGCATTAGTGGACCACAGTCTCCATTGGCTCAGCACTTGCCTAGCCACCGAAAGGTCCCAACACACTCTCGATCTCTCTCGCCAGAGTCCATCACCGAAATTCATAATGTCCAGCGACTGCTCCAACACAGAAGGTGCCAGCTCTGCAAGCGGTTTCTGGCCTTCATCTTCCCTTGGCAGACCAGTCTGTCACCTAAATTGAAAATGTTTATAATGTTCCCAACATTCTCTCGCACTCTCTCCAGACCCCATCAACTAAATTCAAAAAGTCCAGCGACTGTCCTGTCACGGATGGTGCCAGGACTGAAAAGCTGTTGCTGGCCCTCACCTTCCCTGGGTAGGCCTTTCACAGCCAACCAACACTGCGGTTCAGCGCTTGCTTTGCCTCCTAACAGTCACAAGGTGCTCTCTCTCTCTCTCTCTCAATCTTGTAAGAGCCCAGCCCTGAAACTGAAAATGTCCAGCAACTGCTCCCACGTAGAAGGTGCCAGCACTGAAAGCTGTTGCTGGCCCTCACCTTCCTCTGGTAACCTCTTAAATGAACCACCAACTCTTGGGCTCCGTGCTTGCCTGGACTCTTAAAGGTCCCAATATCCTCTCGCTCTCCTGCTCACTCCTACCCCCTCCGTATCTGCACCCTGTGTTAGCCAGGCGAGTCTCCACTCCCCCGGGTCGCACAAGAGATAGCAAGGGCAGTCTTAACAGCTCTTTGTGTACAGGAATCCCACCTCATTATCCAAATTCCACACGCCCTATAGACTTCTTTTGCTTAATACTATGTGGTTAGCAACAAAACTGATTTTGGAATGTTTGTCAGGCAACCCTTGCAAGATACAAGAACTATATACATTAACCACTCTGTGTTTCTTAGGCTTATGGGAACTATATACATTAACCATTCTGTTTTTCTTAGGCTTATGGTTAACAAGGGTATGTAGGACAGGTCGTCACATTTCATCATGAGAACCTAGCATTGTTCCATATTGACACGAATCAGATGAACACATTTCACATATGTTTAGCATGACCTCTATAATCTTCACTAGCATATGCAGGGGGGTGAGTTGTAGTGTGCATTTCACCGGTAATGAGGCAAAAGTCAGTTATCGGACACGAAGCCTTTTGAAGAAACAAAGAACCATTCAGGTTTTTGTTATCTTGCTATCTTTGCTGACCACAAGCAGGGCTGTCCTGGCTCCACAGGGCCCCCTCCTTATCTGCACCCTCTGTTAGCCAGGGTGCAACAACACACAAGGCTAAACAACAATTACTATGACCCATGCAGTTTTCTACAGCCCAGCTGCAGGTCACTTGAGCGTATTTACAATCCTCCTCGCCAATATTCCGTTATTTTCCCATGCTGCCCATGCTAACTTTTAGCAAATTGAGCTCAGGAAACCAGCTGGCACAGAGCTCTAGATGTTTTCTCTCAAAGCCATTTTTGTGACTGTGGTGTAAGCATGCCAAAAGGCCCACATCTTCATATCGTATTCTGCTGCTTGCAAAAATAGCCCTGTAGTTCTGTGTGTGCTACTGTCATGCAGAAAGCTAACCACGTAAATACCTGTTTGCAGGACTGCACAGTAGCTGCAGAACCTCATTTCATTTCTAGCCAGCGTTCTCCTGAAAATGAGCTGAGCGTTACCTGGGACAGCTCTTGAACACAGGACTGGGAGGAAACAGAAGGGATATGAAATGAATTAAAGGTATTATTAAAGACAAATGCAGGGAATTAAACTAGTTTAGCCCTGTCCCTTTGCACAGCAGAACCAAGGCCTGGTTTGGAGCACCCGTATGGCTATACCTTGTCAGTGGAAGCAATGGGGTGCTGTTCCTCTTGAAGGAGGTGCAGGAGGACCCCTATCAGCACCCAGCTGAGCTATATGGTTGTTGAAGCATGGACTCCGTTCTCCTCTGGAGTTCAGTGCAACGGGTCGCGTGGGTGAAGCCTTTGTATGATTTCCTCCAAGTTAGGTTTTATGTCAGCTTCAATAATAACCCATAAAGAAGTCAATGAAAGGATTTCTCCTGCCAACATCCGCTAAGACTGCTGGAGAAGAAAAAAGAAGCTCTTCCCTTCAACACCCACCCTCCACTCCCAACTCCCCCCTCCCCCCCCCAAAAAAAAAAAAGAAAATTCTCATTCACTCTTCACCCTTAATCCTTCCTTCTTCAAAGCTGTACGGCAGCCATGTTACGATGAAGTGATAAAGAGCTTACTTTGGAGCTAGAGGAGGAAAAAACCATAGAGGACTCTCAAGTCTCATTCCAAGGATTGAGAAACCTTAAAACATGGAGAGGGAACATCCTTGCTGCGCCCTGAGTTTGTCAGCCACCTTCTGCTCTTTCTTAGTCAAACACGCCAATATGCTATACTCCTGCAACTAAACTGTTGCATATTTTCGGAGGCTTATGTCTTGAATAACTATTGTTTCTTTTTATTTTTACCTTCCCAGCTTTTTTCTGATCTTTACTTTCTGGAGCTCTTTGATGCATTCAATACAAGAGAGAAAGCAAATGTAAAAGGGGGCTGTCTACTGTATTGACCAATCAAGTTCATTTCCAGTGACCTGGCATGCCTTGTAATAGACAACACATCTAACTCAAAACATAACAAATCAGGTTTCTTTCTATTGTATGTTGTTTTATTGTTTGAAATCATGTCTGAGTATTTTTATTACATGTAAAAACCAAAGTGACTTGTATTACTAAGATTAAAGCCATTCTAAACTCAGTCAAACTAGAATTAAACGGCACTGTCAAAGTACTATCTAATACAGCAAATCCCCAGATGAGAATTAACAAATAGTGTTGGACTACAACTAAACCATTCCATTAATCCATAATCAACGCTTATGGATTCCCAAATAAGAAATCTGGAGAGAAAGCTGCCCTTTTAATTATACATGGTCTCAGTCAGCGCACTAAGCTTATCTGAACATCTCGCTGTTAGCCCAGCTGAGCTACTTGAAAGTCACAGCTGCAGTCCTTGGTGCTTCTACTTAATTGGGCTGTTATGGGGCAGATGTTTTCGTGTGATTTCTCTTGCTCTCTTTACAAAAAATAAGTTTTACAGCAGAGCGCTGCTCTGGAAAGGCTGGCAGCTCTAGCTAAACACTGAGAAAAGCTAATTGATGCTGTGTGCTTTTTTCCAACATGAAGAGCATGCACAAGTTCAAAACTGTTTTGCAAGAGAGAATATGAAGATGAATTAAGAACAGAAACGCATTAAGGTTGGCTGCTCCTCCTTCACTTTTTTCACAGCAGGTTCCATTGGAGGGGATTTGTCACCATCGGTGTTCACCTTCTCCTGGGAGGCTTTTGCTGGTTTTCTTATATTGTCTGTCTTAGGAGGAACAGCCACCTCTACTTTCCGCTTTGTCTTGTCAGTTTTTGCTTCTGGCCTATCCTTCTCTTTTTTCTCCTTTTCAGGTGCTGCTTTGAAAGCCATAGAACCTGCTTCCATAGGCTCACCTCGCACAGGGGTGGCATCATCTCTGCTTGGGAGCATGAACAGAGAGTCCATTTTCACGTCTTCTGCTGTAAGTGGCTCTCTTGGTTTTCTCATTCCTTCTAACCACTCAGCATTGGGAAATCCTCCATTCTCATCCCCTTTTCTTCTCTTCCGGTGCTTTTTGTCTTTATTTCCTTTGTCACCTCCCAGTCGATGTTCCACCTCCTTCTCTTTTGATTTTGTAGGATCTTTGATGCCATGCCTCTCTCTTCCAGAAGTTTTTCCAGGGTAATTTCCAGCTGTATTACACTTTTGGTGGCTCTGCCCACCAGGATAATCCTGCCTCCGTCCCCGAGCATATGGTGAATTCTCTCGTCTGGTCCCAGGTGGACCAAACCTGTCTGGAGAAAAGTAGCCTCTTCTTGCATACAGCGGCGATCGTGAGTAGGAGCGAGAAGGGGACCGACTAAATGACCGAGAGTAGGAGCGAGAGCGGGAAGAACCGGATCTTGACTTGGAGTAGGTATACAAACTTGTAGAGGAAGATGAAGCACTACAGGGAGACTTGGGCCTTAAAAACACCACAACACACACAGACAAAAAAGATAAGTTAATTCAAAACAGTCACTCTCCCCATTTTTTTTCCTCCCAAATTTGGTTTGTTTTCTTTTTTCCTCTCCACATGCTTACGTCAAAGGTTCTTTCAGCTGCTGGCATAACGCTACTGCAAATTGCAGAACTTGCAAAAGTTTCTGCTTACAAGACAGAGCAGCTGCTGCTTTGTTACTGTAAAATCATACAGGAAGGGTAAGTCTATTTCCACTCACTTCTATCACATGATCGATCTCCCACAGCTATTGATTGATTTACGGTGGTGTAGCCGGGCCTCTACTGGCACGTGAACGCGCACATTTTTCACTACTCCGCAGCTACATGCAGTGCAAATCATTTTTGTTGCAGTAAGATGCAAAAAGAGCAAGTCTTAATGGCTACAGTGCACTATCACTATCACTTCCATCTCCCATGTGCCGAGTGCCCACCGCTCCTCTGCGGTGATATACTCCTTGATATGCTTAATACTTCCCACTTCTGATCTTCAAAGTACTGCACAGATATGAACTAATCTTCTCTCAAACTTCTTTTAACTTCTTCCACATACGCTTCCTCTGTTGTTGGCTCATGATGATGTGTTTGGCCTGTTCTTGTCCCTGACTTGTTCTTTGCTTGCTTACGGAATGTGAGATTTCAGACAGTCTGTGGGATGGATCCTGGTTTTTGTTTTATCTTTCAGATTTTATAAACACAATACACCCTGACCAGCTATCTATAACAAATATATACCAAAAGGAAGGACTAACTTGACACTGCAATAATAGATACCACAGACTCCTCTCTCTCCAACTGAGAGAAAGCAGCTTGGCTATTTGAGATGACTAAATAGAAGAAATTCAAAATTGCCATAAAATGACAGCGTTGACTCTTCCAGTACTTTGCTCAATCAGTATCAACTAAGTTGTTAAAAAAAAGAATGTTGGAGGGTGACTTCTATTGGGAAATCAAGTTCTTCATCCCTGTTCAGCTAGTAATCAAAAGGCTGGCTTTCCACCTGACCCTTTAATTGTATTTCATTTTCATATGTAATTATGGTTTCCTCACAAAGCGTTGATTTTTCAGAGTCCTCTTTTCGGTCACGTACTGGAGTTCTATTTTCAATCATCTTACCGCAAGCACAGATCCCCTTTGTTAAAGCCAATTCAAATGAAGCCATTTAAAAATGAATTACCACTTGTACTCTCCACAACGACCTGTGCATACGTTTTGCATTATAAACCAGCTGTTGTGTAAGCTGTTTTACGGCCTCATTTAACAGGTTACAAGTCGTAATATATTGAATTTCTGTGGAATACTTACAGCTCCCAGCCCGGTCTGCCACCTGCTGAGCGAATTGTACTGGCACTCATTGGGCGACCTTTTGGAGTGGGGAGAGGGAAAAGAAAAAAAATCCCACTCAGTTTCTCTGAAGATCATCTTTTTAAAGAAATTCTACAGTTATAGTTACTTACCGGTGGTGGGTATTGATTGTCCTTGGGGGCCCAGAAGGCTTGGTAATGCTGGTTGTCTTGGTACAGGAACCTGATAGCCCTTGTGAATCAATGCAAACAGTCGGAAAATAAGCTCTACTAAAATACAAGAATCACTGCATATCTTGAAATAAAACTCACGTTCTCTTCCAACAAACTGCTGGCTGACAGAGAGGAAGATTTAGAAAGTTCAGCGGCACTCACCAGAGCAGCAGGAGGTGTAACAGTCAGGAGCGGTGGTGGAGGTGGCGGCGGCTGCTGTGGCTCCTGAATCTGCTGACGGAGCCTCTTTGTGTAGCCAGTTCCATTTTTGAAGTTGTTCACAGCCTAGAGGCAGAAAAACATTGACAAAAAGCTAATAGGAAACTTCAGTAGAGGGACGAACAAAGGCCTGCACAGAGTAAAATTGCTTGTGTCTTCCTGTAAATGCTATCAAGCCTAAAAGAAATGGATGTACAGATATATGAACACATCACATTAAACCCTGATACTAATGATTGGTAACTCGGAGTATCTGTATTTAAAGTACTTCAGTGTTAGCTCCAAACTTGAAAGTGAGGCAATCACGTTAAACAAAAGTGGGACCTGAACTTGCCAGATTGTCTCTTCCCTTTCAGCTTTTAAGCTCTTTTTCTTCCCTTTCAGCTTTTTACAAATTGCCTTTTCTTACAAACAGTTTCTGTGAAAGGCATCGTGTTACCTTGCGTAGGAACAGGTTGGCAATTAAAGCGTCAGGAGAAACATCGGTTTGATAACACGCTGGGCAGGTATGCTCCTCAGAGTCCAGTAATGCTGTTCTAATACCTGTGAATCATTAGAATCATCAGAATAGTTTTAGCCAAACTAAGGCAATTTGGGGGGTTCTAGCCAAGTATAAAAACACGTATATGATTAATGGGTGAATATGGTCTTGAATTGAGAGCATGAAGCTCTCCATGTTCAGTAATGTAAATAACTTCTAGTATGCAGCAAATCACTCCAGAGTTTTGAAATTTCACTGTTGTAACATTTGAAGTCGTAGAGTAGGCTGTGTCTTGATGTTTCGACTAGTCTTTGTTCCGCTACCTAGTACAATGAGAAGTCCCCAACCTCAAGGCTCCTGAATAAAACACATCTCAAAAAAGCATTAGGAGGTTTGAGTTCTGAAGGTCTTAAGCAACTGTCCCATGGAGAAGAATGTGGATTAAATGCCTAACTAAATGCCCTTTGTGGCAGACCACAGTGAGTCACCAGAGTTGGCTATCTAATTTTGTATGAGAGAAAGGGCTGTCGACAAACTAAATGCATTCGATATCTAATACTGTAACCACCTGCACAATTACGCACTCTTCTCATACTCGTCCTTCCACATGTAAAGAGGATTTACCTGGATATGTAAAAAGGGAAAAAAGGTTTCTGCCTTTTTTTTTCCCTTTATGCAAGAGGAGTCCTTTCCTATTCAGGGGATACTCAAGTATTAAGTAGAACTGGCAACAAAGTAATGGCGTTATCTCCTACTTCTGCTTTCAGAAGATCAGACGTGATGTTTTGAAATAACAAACATGGGAGTAACACTTACATTCGTCACAAAAACTGTTTCCACAGCAGGGAATAACAGCTGCATCAGTCATTAGCTCTTTACAAATGGGACATGACAACTCATCTGGAATGGGATCATCGGAGGAGGAGGAGGAGGGCTCCTCTGGTGAAAAGGGAGGCTTTTCCTTCTTTCCTCTAGCATAAGCTTCCCTAGAGGGCAGGTGGGGAAGGAAAAAGAAACCAGTCAGAGATGGGTAAAGGAAAACTCTTCCAAGCTTTTATCAAAGGGCAGATAATAGATGGAACTCTGCTCACTCCACATTTGGCTTCTAAAAAGTCGGCATTTAGTTTAAACTACTTTCCTATAGCCACAATACTGGAAGAGGGAGGGGGGAACACTTTTCCTTCTGCAGAACTCTCCCATTCATTGGGATCAACTAAGAGATGAGCTCAGACTACAAAAATCATTTTTTGACAGCTAGAAATCAGGTGAAGTGAATCCCACCACTCCTTTGCCAGAGGCTAAATGTAAATGGCAGGCTCAGGATGAAGTTAGTCTCCGAATAATTACGTTTTATAAATGGAAGAAGTCTACGGTGCAGCTTCTACAAAAGGAGATCCACGACAGAAAAGCAGAAGTGCGGCCAAGTGCATTTTCAAACAGCCACTCTTGTCAGCACACAGTAGTATTTTCTTAGTTTAGAGCAACAGGAAAACCTCAGTCTGTTTCACACATGGCATTTGACAAGAGTCTGAGGGGGAGGAAATCTCAGTCCAGCAGCTCTGTGTTAAATTTTGCAAGAAGCCTTTGAAACATAAAAGAGAAGCAAAACGAGCTTTCCAAGAGAACGACTCCTCTGTGAACACGACTGAAATGTTTTGCAGAAATACAGATTCTTAGCACACCACAAGTTGAACCAACTTTCAGGGGCACGAACAGTAGGACCACTCTATGTGAGTTCTAGAAAGTATCACCGATTTTAAGGTTAAGACACAATGACAATGCTTCCTCCCCCGTAACTACAGAGGCTGGCCAACTTGGTTGCATTGCCACTCAGGCATTCACGCATGGTTTCGCTCGTTCACTTTTTGGTCAGTCCAACTAATGCCATACTTACGCATTAATAGTTGGTATTGCGTATTTTCCAGTGCTTGTCAGCATAGCACCCTTTGTGTTGGGATCTTGCACCTCCATCATGAAACTCCTTGGAATTCCTGTGCTCTTTTTAAGTCTGGGAGCAGACTCAAAATTTTTGTTCTGTTAAGAAAAGCCATGCAGACATATCTCATCTGATGACCCGCACTTAAAATGACATTTCAGTGATTATTTTACGCAGCAAAGCCTTTCATCCTCTCCTTTTGCCTAGCGTAAGGGTTGCTCAGCTGAAATACTGATTTTCCTAAATGAGTATCGTCAGGATGTTCCAAAGGCTGGAGCAGTGTTTTGAACTCAGTCGACATTCTTTGGCTTAACTTCAGGTTCCTCCAGGGTGAAATATCCCTCAGCTCAACCAGAGACTCGTGCAGTTAACACACGCAAATATTCAATAGATGGGGTCAACAGAAACATCTTGGTTTTATACAAAATACAGAAAATGGTGAACTGTCATTAAAACCACAGTTAAAACCACAAAAATTCCCAGTAATATTGAAATACATAAAAATATGCATGAAAGTTCACAGAGAAAGATCTATGGACATATTTAATGTCTATGACCTAGAAAAAAGAAAATTTCACATTTGTAATTCCAAGTCTCCCTTGAATTTTGAAGGGCTTTGCAACATTGCCATATAAAGTGCATTTCACCCCAAGAGAAACAACTCTTCATATGCGTGTTCATTTATTTGTTACCTAACTGCCAAGGTAAAAAAAAAACAAAACTAAGACCAGAAGTCCCCCACAATCTTACCCCATTTGTCGGGCAGTCCTTTATATAGTGGCCAGGGTTTCCACAACGAAAGCAAGTATATGACGGTGGAGGTGGACCCAAGGGTTTCTTCATGTAACTAAACGGTTTTGGGGAGAAAAAGAAGAAGATATGCATGTGTCTCTTGTGTTAAAACAAACATCTCTACCATTTTCCCATCAGCTTCAAAGAACAGATTTGACATTATCAGCACTTACCTGGTTGGATCATATCCACAGCAAGACTGCATCATCATAGCTTTTATTTTGTCTTCTTCGGAAGCATTGGCTTCAGCCAGATTGGTGGTCTGTTTAAGAGGTAATTATTGGATGCACACATTAGAACCACATTTAAGCCCACACAGCCAAAGACAGCACCACTCACCCAGTCCTGTAAAGAGCAGCACAACGCTCGCTGAGGTCGCATGAAAACAGCTGCTTAGGCTCTGTTTGGACCTTACCTAAAGACCTGTCTAATCGATCCCATTTTCTTCCAAGCGGACTGAAGCTATGTGTAGAAAAAATTAGACTATCCACTGCCTTTAAACTGATTTTTAAGCTCCAGACTATTTGAAGGAGAAGATGTCCACTGTACATTTAATTGAGAAAGATGTATGCAAATATCACTAGTTACATTTTGCAGCATTAAAAGGACACACAACTGAAGAGCCGGAGAGGTTGTTTCTCCTTGCTGAAAGCCAGCTTCAGACACAGAAGCCTTAGAAGGAATCAAGCTTTTTATAACCCCTCAGCAAGACAAAAGATTCTTCTCTAACTTCTCTATGTTAAATGATTAATCTACAGTAAGCAGAACCTGCAGTTTTTTCCAGCTGACTGTGTCCTTTTAACGTACAAATTGTAATCCAAACCTTATGCAGAACTAGATCTTCCAATTATTGACGGCAGCTGATTGTTTTTAAGTAGTATTTGTTCAAATGTTTTTATCACACACTAGTCCAGGTACAAGCAGGCTCTAAGGGAGTGACTGTAAATGATGTGGACTTTCAAGCACCTATCATTCCGACCAACCACTCATGTTTTTCTTCTTCTATGCATGCATTCACAAAAGCAACCAACTACTTTCAACATTTTATTAAATGGGTGTTTCATACAGACAGTAACATTGTCCAGATCGACATCTCTGAGAGCGCTTCCATTAACGTTTACAGAAAACTTTACAGATACTTGACTAGTTTGTGTGAACCCAAACGGTTTACAAAACACATCCAAACCCCACAAAACGTTCCCAGGAATAGAGCAAAAGTCAAAGATGGCATTTAATACATACTAAGAGTCAAAAAGAAAACTTTTTACAACACATTGCCTCCATGCTAAGCCAGTCTGCACAAAAGAGGTTAGAGGAAGTAACAGTCTGGAGCTGCTTTATGCTATGTCCCTGCATTTTTCTGATATACTTAAATTTTCTCGAAAGCTTACATGTGTACACCACTTGGACAGTTTTCCACATTTTAGAGTAAAACTTCACAGGAGTTTACGGAAACAAGGACACGTTTAGGGACAGCACTAATGGAGACCAATTTCTTTTGCTGGCTACCTTCCCAAGGAATTTTCTTGTTTGTGTTTGGTTTGTTGTTTTTTTTTGCCAAATGGACCCAACTTAATTTCTGCAGTGAGAGATGGAAGAAGGTAGCAGTGGGAAGAGCTTTCTCCTTCTCGGAAATGAACTCCAGCCTTTCTTTTCAGAACAAAGAACTAGCTCCTCTGCATTAGGCCCTGCCTTCTCTCATCTTTGTAACTTTAAAGACTAGTCATTTCATTGGCTAGCACTGTGCCTTTTCACAAAGTGCCACCACTAGTGCTTTCCCAGAGAAAGTTACACATTGTTGAGCAAAAAATGCAGGCAGTTCCATGGCAAAACATGGCATTACAACAGTTTCAGAAGGTCACATCTGCTAATATGCCACACGTACCCCTTGGTCTAGTCCTATAAACAGTTAGGTATATTTACACAATTGACACAGCCTGCGTTCAAACAAAGTCTATTGTGTTGTCCACTCTCTAGCTACTCTGATTTATGAAATCATGCAGCATTCAAAGAATGGATCTATAACTATAATGACTAGAAATTGAAAAATAGCCATGCAATTGTCCACGTTCCAGAAACGCCTCTAATTTGGCTGCTGCAAACCCCCTGAAATGTCCGTAACTTAGAGCCAACTAAACTCTTCTGTGAAAATTGTGTGAGTTTCCAGTGCAAAATTAACGAAAGGTATGAAAAATGGTAAACAGCTTCTGAAGTGCTGCTTCTTTGTGTCTTGAAGACGAGTAATACTGCAACATTACGTTGAGGCTGCTAAGGTACTCCCCTTCTATCTTCCCAAACTGGCGACTACTCTTCACAGGATAGTATCAAAATACACACACACTTTGAAGTTAAAAGAAATACTTTAAATTCTTAAAAACTACATTCAAGCTTTGCTCACATTACAACAGTTATCCAGCTACAGATCACAGTATAAGATTTAAAAAGACGAAGCAAACCCTTTTTTTTTTAAAGTATTTGACAAGACTCTCGAGATACCTTAATAAGCTGGGCCAGAGGAATCGGTGCGGAAGAGTCATCAATCTGTTCAGAAAAAATTAAACACACGTTCAAGTTCTACAATCAAAACATAGCAATAGTTAACCTCTACTGTAGCCTGAAAGTCTGCACTATATCCTCTGAGTGTCACGGAAAGAGGCATTTCCAACCTAGTGTAATTTGTATTTGCTCAAAACAAAGTCCAAACCTATGACAGCTTAAGAGTGCCTATGTGGTTAATGAGGAGAAACAACAATAACCAAACCTGCTGGAGATCAACTTACTGCTCCAGAGTATCTCAGAGAGGGACCCTTGTCAAATGCTTACAACTGCTTAGAAGTCAAAGGGCTAAGGAAGCTGCCAATTTTCAGCAAAAAAAAGGATTTGAAAAAAAATTTAAGTTTATTTGAGAAGGAAGCATCACTACAGGAAACTTATTTTCAGGGTAGTTTGGAAATTAATCAGTGAACGTCTCCTCATTTATAAATGCACATGGTTATGCTTTTTATGAACGCAGTCTAGTTGCCGGTGAAAATGAAGCACAGGCAGATCAGCCCTGAAACACGAACTCTGCCCCTCCTGTCAGTAAGTTTAGAAACGCCAAACTCACCATACCCCACAAAACCCCAATAAAAATGCCAACCCAAAACATCAGCCATAGCAGTAACCCACCACTTTGTCTAGAAAAAAAAGAAACTGCTCAAAGTATTGAAATAAAGGTGTTTACCATGACAGAGTAGCCTATAAAAACTGATTTCTTGTATTTTATTAGACCACAGGCCATACTCTCCAAATTGGTTATGGAACTGTGAGAATTTAATATTATTCTCCCTGCTACCAGTCCAAAAGCAATTTCTAAGGATGATGAAAACATGGACTCAGAGCACAATCCTGTCATTTTTTTCTCCATTGCAGCCACACTCCTCCCTCCCTGCTGCCTACTGGAACAGCTTGCAGGAATGAAGTCCTCAGGCCACGGGGTAGTAATGGACTGCAGTGTCTAGTGAGAACTAATACCGAAGGGCAGTTTTGCCACAAGTGAAAAGGGTAACTCTTCTCTTGTTCCTTTTCCAGCATATTGAATTACATTCTGCCACCAACAGCACTTCAGCTTACACTAGTAAAACATTATCAGAAAGACACCGGAATCACTGCTTACGATGTCTGAAGTTGTTCAAAAACATGGAAAAAATTTCACCATGTAAACTGAACAGCTCCGCATGCCACTCTTCTTTACTTGTGGGAAAACAGGCCTATGTTCTCTCCTGGCAGGCACAACCACTGTCACGTGGTGCTTTTTCAGCAGCAAACAAGAAATGAGGAAAGCTCTCGACTGGAGTCTAGCATTAAACAGTCTAATATTGACCAGTAACTGAAACAGAGCAGTTAATCAACTATTAATTAGTTCTTCTGGTTTTTAGGAAGCGGTTATTATATGGCCTGCAGGCAACAGTCTCATTTCTTAACAGAGGTGATAGCACTCCTTTCTACTAAACAGCTATCAAAAGTAGCAAATAGATAATTAATGTACTATTTAGTACGTTTGCCCAACGGCCACCTTCCAATCACCCGACATTCTTGTGTCTTTTTTTTTTCCCTTTAAATGTCTACTGGAGTATTTCCTGCCAGTCCCTCCAGTTAGTCAAGTAGAAACAACATCTCCATGAAACGTGTATACAGCCCTAAGGTAATACTGCAGAAGAACTGGGGGGGGAAAAACCCCAAACACCAAAAACTAAACCCAAAACCCCAGACTCGACAGTCAATGTATTAACTCCCATTTCAAACAGAAGACTAAACAGAAACTAACACAAAGCAAGTGGGAAAGGGGACAGAACAGAGGACGAAAAGGCTAATTTCACTGCTGGGGTGCTACATTTAAATTACAGTGGTTTCCTAAAACCCGACAGCTTGGCTAAACTAAAAATTCAGCCAGGAAGGATCCCAGTTGTGCTCAACAGCACTAAAACGATGGGCACGACTCTCTGCATTTCTGCAGCCTCTAAGGACAAATTCCAACTAGAGATCCTTGCAGTTACTGACATAGTAATGCTAAACCAAAAAGGATCCCCTTTCTTGCCTTGGCTGTAGTAACAGTAGGCCAGCAGCACAAATTTGGAAGTGTACAACAACAACAGCTAACATAACAGCAAGACAATGAAGGAAGAGTTAAAGTATCAGCTTTGTGCAGCCTTTTTAAAAATACCTTAACTAAACTTCATTTTGCTGCCTTACTGTTCAACAATAATTGGCAAGCTTTCCAGTGATTTATTCCCACCACAGTAAGGTCCAGGTTCTGCTTTGAAATACCTACAGAAATACGTGTATTAAAAAACCAACCAAAGAAAACAAACCCCCCACCCTTCAGACCAAGACCTGAGCTAGCTTTAAGAATAAAGCTCATTGTGCCTCCAAGCCTAGAAGCACCTGAGGCTGCCGTGCTTTGACAGTGAGAGAGAGAGAGAGGACTTGTAAAGAGAGATGCAAGGCTTCCACCCTCCCTGTGGCTACCCACAACCCATGTCAGGTACAGTCAGAG
Source organism: Gavia stellata (assembly GCF_030936135.1). NCBI lineage: Eukaryota > Metazoa > Chordata > Aves > Gaviiformes > Gaviidae > Gavia > Gavia stellata. The sequence goes on from NC_082626.1 coordinate 3,829,483, forward strand.
CAAACAAGAAGGGAATGTTTTTGCCTGGTCTTTCATTTACTTTAATTAGTTCTAACAAACACTAAGTCTTCCCTCCCACTCCAGGAGTCTTCCTTTTTCTGTGTTTTTTTGGTTTGGGTTTTTTTTTTTTTTTTTTTTGAGACATCTATGTTAGCTTATGGTAAGATGCTACTTAGAAAGGTAACACAGACATGCCAGGGAGCACACGAGGCTAATGTTTATAACAATAACAATAACAACAACAACAACAACAATAATAATAATAATAATAATAATGTTTGAACATGAGAGTTGTGTTTATACACATGCTAGTAAGCAAAGAGGAAAACAACTGTTTTCAGGAAATAAAACCCCATCAGAATTAGACCAAATACTCTAAACGTGGTTTACATAAATGCATTACTTTAACTGCTAGGGTCACTGGGCCAGTTAAACTAACTCAAAATCACAATGAGAGGCATTCATGTCCAAAAAGGAATTTGAACCAATCAGTGATAGAATTATGGATGTCAGATTTAGACGTAGTGGTTTTAGACCTACCTACAAAAAGTTTTCAATTTTAAGTTGATTGCCTACCATTCCACGAGCATCAGAGGCTGTATTCTTCACAGAACACAGACCCAGAGTTCATGAATTTCTAGATTAAGTTACCCTAACACCTTATCAAGTGATCAGATCCAATGATCCAGGGTTAGTGTAATGCCTCACACCGTTCCAGTGAAGAAAAAGCAGAATGTGAAAATGGCAAAAAATACACTCCAAACACCTTTTATTGCAAGAAACAAAAAGCACACAACAACCTATACCAACATCCAGATTACTAGCTGTCGACAGACAGCTGTAGAACATGGCACCATGTTCAACTGTGCAAACCTTGAGCCTACACGATCTAAAAATTGTCATACGTTACCTGCACAGTACACAGTCATTCAGGAAATATTCTGGCATATTCAATGTGAAACACAATGCATTACTAGGCACAAAGACCAAGATTCACATTAGAACTGTGCAAACGATGGCATGACTCAGTTATTACTATGCTGAATCCAATACGTGGTATTCACAACATATACTATGGTTTACTGGAAAAGATATTAAGTTAATGTTTGGAAAATTAATACAAGGCTACATTGTTGAGAATTAAGTGCAGTGTGGAGAAAAAAGTCTGAGATGGTGTTTTTACATACTGCTTTTGGTGTTCCACTCACTGGCTCAGTTCGACTTCTAGAAGAAGAAATCAAGGAGATGAGAACTTAAAGCACTTGTACCCAACATCAAGCAGTGAAAACACATTATAAAACCTGAACATCAAAACATTCTGTTCTGATAGGCTAGTGAATGGGGAAATTTCTTCCTATACATAAACTCGTCTCTCTCTTTTGATAACATTCAATGCATTAAACACCACCCCCCCACCCCCCAAATCCCACGTCTACTTTGTCTGAAATCACTCTAAGACTTAGAGATCGAGAACACAACAGTGCAAGAGGAAGTCTACAGACATTTTGTCTCTGCTGCGTTAAGTTCTGTGTTCTTAAATGCTCAACCCTCAAGATAATGAAGGTAACTTTAGCCAATCCCTATATCCCGCCCTAGTCTTACAAATAGCTACCAGAGAGAGTACTTTAGTTTCTAAGAAAGAACAGGGGTAGTCGAGACCCTTTGAAGTGCTAGTTTACTTAAGAGAAAAAATCAGTCATCTGACAAAGAAATAACAACAGTTTTAGCAGCACAGTCTTTAGAACAGTGTTTCTTTGTGGCAGCCCAAGCACTGTGTTCAGATATCTACCGTACTTAGCCATGAAAGTGCCAAAATACTACATGGGTTACATATGCTACATTGACTAAAAATAGTAGTAGAAATGTCACCTGAAAGCAGTTCCCAGGGTTTTGTGCGCTTTAGGAGCCCTGTGACAAAAAAAAAAAAGGTCTTAATTGCCAGAATTTGCTTTAAGAAAATCTTGTAAATGCTACAATATCTTGGGAAATACTTATTACATTTGAAACCTTGCTGAGCTTCCACATACTCCTTGATCTGTATCTGCATGCTGCTCATCAGGAATCAGACATGCAACCACTGATATCGTTAACAAACCATTCACACATCATCCAAAGTGTCCCATGAGCAGAGGCAATTCAAAGGCTGCTGTGGAACTGATGTCCAAATAGAAAGGCTCATGCTTCCTGCCACTGCTAGACCACCACCGGGCTCGCAGTTAGAGCCATGTACCTCCTGAAGATGAGCAAGTTCGAGGAGATACTTTAGATTGCCACACAAGGGTTTCTTCATCCACTGACCCTGAAGAACATACTCCAAGGCGAGTAACGCATTTTGAAGGCCTCTCCACCATTACAGCACACATTCATCATTCCCAAACGTTAACCACTCTACCAGTTGTTTCTGCAATGTTTCCAGCTGAAGGAATAGAAAGCCAATCTGCCTGGTTAATTTTCAACGTTAGAACAGCAGTGCCATTCCTTCCTTACCCCCACATCCAGCTACTTATTTGATCTTTGAGGCTAGCAGCACCTATCCTCTCGTTTTAGGGCAGCGTTACAATAGCAGGAGAGGGTGACATCCAACCAGTAAGGGAGGATGCACTGACAAGACAGCACTAAGCATCCGTATTTCGATTAACCCCCCCCAAACAAGGCCACGTTTATAAGCACAACGCTGTGGCGTCCCGAATTACTAGGCAGTGCCTGAAAGCACTGCAGCAGCTACTGCAGTAATATGCCCAAAGTTTACATGCAGAGCCACATAAAATCAGGGGTTTTTGCTTGCAAATGCTTCATGGGCACCAGCACGCTGCTGCAGTGTTTCTTCAAGACACACTGTAACTCATCAGTCTACTTGATTTATGAGAACCAACGTTAGAAAGACATGGCAAAACCACAAGCTAATAATAGCTACTGATTGTGGTGGAGAGGCGTACCTTTAAGGCGGCTGGAAAACATGGCCATTCAAACAATGCTAATGTAGCTGATACAGAACGGGACTGTATGAATACATACATGACATGCATTTGAAGAGCTGTAATTTTAATCAGTACACCCGATTCTCTGTCCTCCGTAAATCTTAGGAACACAGAATTAAAACCTGGAGCACAGATACCAGCTTAGGGTAAAAACAGACAAAGAAAGACAACCAGTAACATTTAGGAACGTGCGGAACTGCTTACTGAGTTTCAAGTTTGGAAAGGATTAACTGTTCCTTCATCGTGCTCGCACAAAAGGCAATACACTTTAGGATATTGTTGTTCTTCTCTTGCCTGAAACAGGCACTGTCTTTAGGAAACGAATAGGAATCACTTGTGAATGGAAATTCTTGTTTGCCTGGCTGGCCAGCTGGCAACCCTTGGTCTTTCCTCTATAGCTAGTATGCAGAACCCCCAGATTTGGGGCGTAAGAATACCTGCCATATCCCGCCCCCCTCCCCCAAATGCAAGAAATAGTTAAACACTCAGAATCAGACTCTTCTGAGACGGGAACAAATTACAAGTTTACACTACAGTGCGTATCTCTCTTTACTATAAAAGCAATAAAAGCAAACACATATAATAAGGAATCTCTCCACCTAGAGGGAACAGGATCTACAACTTGGATCTCAGAACAGTCAACCCCAGGAACAAACCCCACAGAATCATCTTACAAGTTACCATTGTTGGAGTTCGAACCCCGTGCCCCAGCAGGCCAAAAAATGTAAGTCTACTTTGGGACAGATGCGCTAAAATCTACCCCCTGACAACAAAACTTAACAGCAGCTTTAACAAGAAAGATACAAGCGGAATGCCTCTGTAAACTAGTATCTGTAAAAAAAGTCAACACACTGAAACCCCTAACAAAGAATACAATGCTTTATGGATACTTACAGAACAAAGGTTTTGCTGGTAGCTTTAACTTGTTTAATATCTTCATTGATGATCTGGATGAGGGGATAGAGTGCTCCCTCAGCAAGTTTGCAGATGACACCAAGTTGGGAGGGACTGTTGATCTGCTTGAGGGTAGGAAGGCTCTGCAGAGGGATCTGGACAGGCTGGATCGATGGGCTGAGGCCAACCGGATGAAGTTCAATAAGGCCAAGTGCCGGGTTCTACACTTTGGCCACAACAACCCCAGGCAACGCTACAGGCTTGGGGACGAGTGGCTGGAAAGTTCCCCCGCAGAAAAGGACCTGGGGGTGTTGATCGACACCCGGCTGAATATGAGCCAGCAGTGTGCCCAGGTGGCCAAGAAGGCCAACGGCATCCTGGCTTGCATCAGAAATGGTGTGGCCAGCAGGAGCAGGGAGGTGATCATGCCTCTGTACTCGGCTCTGGTGAGGCCGCACCTCGAATACTGTGTTCAGTTTTGGGCCCCTCACTACAAGAAGGACATTGAGGTGCTGGAGCGTGTCCAGAGAAGGGCGACGAAGCTGGTGAGGGGTCTGGAACACAAGTCTTATGAGGAGCGGCTGAGGGAGCTGGGGTTGTTTAGCCTGGAGAAGAGGAGGCTGAGGGGAGACCTTATCGCTCTCTACAACTACCTGAAAGGGGGTTGCAGAGAGGTGGGTGTTGGTCTCTTCTCCCAAGTGACTAGTGACAGGACTAGAGGAAATGGCCTCAAGTTGCGACAGGGGAGGTTCAGGCTAGACATTAGGAAAAAGTTCTTCACTGAGAGAGTGGTGAAACACTGGAATAGGCTGCCCAGGGAGGTGGTAGAGTCACCCTCCCTGGAGGTATTCAAGGAGCGTGTGGATGTGGCATTGTGGGATGTAGCTTGATGGACATGGTGCTGTGTGGTGTTGGGTGGGTTGTGGCTTGTTATTGTTGTTGTGTGGCGTGGGTTTTGTGGTTGTGGGGGTTTTTTTTGTTTTTTTTTTTGTTTTTTTTTTTTTTTTTCCCCACCCCCCCCCCCCCCCAGGTTGGACTCGATGATCTTACAGGTCTTTTCCAACCGTACTGATTCTGTGATTCTGTGATTCTGTAACTCCTCCCACAGGGATTCTTCTAACAATTACCGATGAGTTCTTAGGAATCAGGGCATGATCATCTGTGTATTCTGAAAACAACATAAAGACAGACATAAACCAACATAAATTCAGGTTTGAGAATCAAACACAAGCAGCAAAATCTCCCTCATTTTTTAAAATAGTTTGAATGCCAACAGCAAAATGGTCTCAAAGGTCACTAAAGGAGAGTCTGCTAATGCACGAGGTTCTTTCCTCATCTAGCTTAGGTTGCTTGGGCTTCCGTTAGGCTACAAAACCAATAGACCTCTGGAGAAAAACAAACCACAGCAAAGTCTCACCTGCATAAACCAGATTCTAAAGCCTGCCTAGCTTGCCCTGCAGCAAACCAGGCACTTAGCTAAAGCACGAAAACTCTGCGCCGTCGCTTTCATAGCTCTTAACTGAAAATGCTTCACCTGTGCTGCTAGTGCTCCAGACTGACAGAACACAGAAGAGAGCCTGCCATGGCTGCCTATTTCTTGGGGCTTAATCCATCAACAACCACACTTCTCAGCTGCTCAGTGCTTTGCATTTCAATGGAAACAGCACTGACGCCCAGACAAACAATGGTAGATCACGCCAGCTGCAGTTCTGGAAGCCGAAAGCAGCTGTTTCTACCTGCTGAACGGAGTCATACGGAGTATTCCTTCTGGTCCAGACCACAAATCACCAGATTAAGACCAGTCCAGAGTCTCATGTTTGTTTTGTTTGGGTTTTAATTTTGCCTGATAAGCAGAATAGCAGAAAAGCAGAATAGCACATTCTCCAAGTGTTTGGAGTCAGAATGTTACAGGGCAGGCAAGAGTACTCAAGAGTTCTGGAGTTTGCAGTTCTTCCACTATATTGTGAGAACATCTATTGTAAAAGACAGGTCAAGAAATCCAGATCAAATTAAAAGGAGGCAAGTTTAAATGCATCATTCTCGAGTATAGGCTTTTTGAAGGGAATTCTGCCTTTATAGAACTTGCCTCTGCAGTAAGCATGGAAGAGGACACCCCCCCACACCCCCCCGCACCTTTTAAAATAGGTCCCAACCATCCATTTTGCCTCCCCAGCATCTTAAAGAGAGTCCATCACATCAGTTTTTTCCATTGGTATTTAAAATCCTGTTTCCTTTTAGCTTATATTAGCATTGCTTCTATTACTAGATTGCCATGATGAAAAGTAACAATTACTGAACTGTAAAAGCTTAGAGTGCTCGGCAAAATCTGAACAAGTAGGCCACCTTCACTCAAGGTTCACTTTGTTCTTTCCACGATCATTTCAGCCTTTAGTCAGGACTCCTGCACAGGCAACGTTATAAAACCCCAATACTTTATGTCCACGTGCAAGAATGCCAAACATCCCATTTAGGCAGAATATCCGGGTCTAGTGTTTCCCTTTATCTTCTGAAGGTGAGTTTAAGCATCTACATCTGCTTTACAAAAACTGAAATTCACGGTCACGCAGAGAAACCAGAAATTGGGCATACATATACATGGCACTGAAATGTATTCTCTAGCTTTGCTCTGAAAACCACTGGGGGATTTTTGCCTTTTCACATGGAAAACACCCTTAGGAAAGCTTCAATAAGCATCAGTGTCACTCTTATACGCAGTGTTAAGATTTTATACTCATTTTACAACGGCCAAAGGGCAACACAACCTGCCTAGAGGAGGATCTTGTCACTGTCAAACAAGAGGGATGCTCTTTAAAGCAGGGAAGAGACTCCTGCTTTAACTTCACCTTTAGGCAACACCACATTTAACAGAACCTAGTGAGGCAGATACTTTTCCTTCAGTGGATTCTGATTACGTATGAAAACAAAGCAACAGACTTTGTAAAACTGGTATTATGGATATAGAGTAACACTTTGGGGGGGAACATACTTACGAGCATAAGTTTTTGTTCTAAAACTTTATAACAGAATGCTATATGACTTGATAACAGTTTCTGCTATAACAGAATCCACATGTTTGGCCTATTTCGAAACATTTCTCCTTCTGGTGATAATAATTGGTCTCCATCACAGTTTATTACCATCCACCATTCTGGTTTTAAGGCTCTGTTTGACACAGACCCAGCTATTACAGGAGTGACGTCAGCCAGTTGGCCATTCAGCCCGCTAGCATTTGTGAAGCTGAAAGGACATCAGCATCTGAAGACAAAATTCAGAGACCCTCTGCAGCAAAGCCCTTCAAGCCAATTAAACACTGTTCAAAAGCTCTTGACAATTGTATTCAATGCTACTAGAGAAATTCAAGACTTCTGAAACATATCACTACCTACGCATGTCATGCAATCCAATGGCATCCCTAAGACCCCTAACATTGTGCTGTGAAGTCTCTTCGCAACCATTCTCCTGAAAATAGTTTTAATGTCTGTAGATACACAGGAGCTTTCGATCCGACCACTCTAAAGGGTAGGGCTGAAGTTACGGTCCCCACAGCATACATATTATCCTGTTTAAGCTTTAATACATCACACAGGAAGAGGAAAAAACCACCTGTACACATTTTAAAGAAAAGATGGTTGTAAGAGTGTCACAGAACCAGAGGAAAAAGACAAGAAATTTCATGTTTAAGGAATGAAAACACTTGACAAGTCTTTTTGTTTCCGAAAAGTCACAACCCAAGGTATTTAATCCCATTCAAACTCACCAAGATGGCAGACTACCAAACTGAAATGTCATACTAAGTAATACAAAACCATTATCACCTCCAAGAATCAAGCACCATTTACTAGATTTAAAAGAATATATGCCTTCTCTAAGAACATTTCTTATGTATATTGACCATAAATGTTCTGCCATAAAACTTCAGTACTGCCCTGATGTGGTTAACACGTAGTAGCAGGAGAAAAAGACACGGGTAGAAAGGGATGATGAAAATGATGCTCAGTAGCATCTGAATGGCAATGTCTTTGGTGTAGAAAAGAAGGTATATTAACAAGAAATTCCAAAGCATAATTTAGATACAGAGAACACTCATGGGCAAGTGTCCTCAAGGCTTTAAAGGCTCTGTATAGCTTATAACTCACAGATTCACTCTTGATCCAAAACGTGGCAGGGAGCAGTTTCTGTAACAGCCACAAAACCAGTTTTCCAATGTAGTGGAGTATAACAAGTCGAAGACAAAATTAAGTCACCAAACCCACTTTTTGTCTTCCAATTAGCCATCTGTTCCATTTCTATCACTTTCAGCTTCCTCCACCAGATTTCAAAGAAATCTGGCAAGTTTGTTATTACAAGTTATCCTCCCACATTTCCTTATCATTCTACCTAGAAGAATTCCAGGAAACCAAAACGTTTGTAAGCACTACATGTCGCACATCAAGCACACATTCTTCGCCACCTAGCTCCGCCTCTAAAACACAGATCTGAAGGTTGTTGTCAGAACAGCAACTACGAAAGAACAGCAACTATGAAAGAACAGCTCTGTGAGGCCCCCAACACAAGTCACAGCTACCGATCGTGGCCGAATCGCATTATGGCTTCCCGGCCCACTTAAACCCCGGTGCCGCTTGCCCTCCTGGTCCCCCTGCACGCCGGCGGGATGGGTCCCAGGCTGAGACACGCTACGTGGGGACAAGCCACAAAGTGTGGGTCCCGCAGGCCACGGCTGCCGTGGGGCCATCTGCGACGATGCCAGCCGCACGGTCCCCAAGGCCCCACGCCCGCTGCCTCCACGCACCTTCTTTGGTCTGGGCGTTGGTGATCTGCAGGTCGCAGTTGGCCGCCTTCAGCTTTTCACGGCCCATGATCCGGCGCTTGAGGTCGCACAGGGAGATGTGGAGGCCGCCAAAGGTGACTGTGTCATAGCTCAACTTGGAGAAGAACTTGTAGTGGACACAAGACATGGTCAGGGCCAGGCGGTGCCCGCTCCGCGACGGCGTCTACCACGGCAGATGGCGTTGCGACCTCTGCGCCCGTTAGGGCCCACGGCGGCTCGGGGAAGGGCCCACCGAGGGGGTCGGAGCAAGCAACACAGGCTGAGCTTGAGCTCCTCCTCGCAGCCCAGGCAGACAACAGGGAGAGGACCCTGCAGCCCCCGGCTTGTCCTCCGCTCCCTCCCTCGCACACAGCGCTTCCAGGCCTGACCGCTCGCTATGGCGACGCCGGAGCCCCTGCCTCAACATTCCGCAGAGGGGTTTCCCGGCCGACAACTGCACGGGGCGTGGCTAGCACATCACTGCGCATGCACAATGGCACACCGCGCCCACCCACACCCCCCTCCTCATGTGACCCAGCGCATTATGACTAAAGGCCCACCTAAGGTGACCGAGGCGGCCCCGCCATCTTCTTCCTAACGCCAAGCACCCCGAGGGGAGAGCTATCACCGGTCGGGGTCACCGCCTGTCAGCCCCGGGCCTGTCACTGCCCCAGCCCGCTGGTGTCCCTGCTGTCCCCCGGCCTGTCACCGCCTGGTGTCCTGTAACCCCCCAGGCCTGTCACCGCCTGGTCTCCCTCCTGTCACCCCCCAGGCTGTCACCACCTGCTGTCCCCTCCTCTCAGCAGCCAGCCAGGGCAAGACAGCCTGGGGGAGATGCAGCGGGCTTTGCCCTGTGGCGCTCGGCTGCCCACGCCGCAGGGCCAGCGAAGGGAGGGGACATCTCTGGGTGTTTGAGCGGATCTTGGTGCATTTAGGGCAAGTTCAGTCAAAGAAGCCAGTGACCATTTAAGTTTGCTGCCATAAACCAATGTACTTCCCAACCGTGGCCCAACCACAGTTGCTTGAACGCTGGAGACGAGGACTAAAGAGTAAGGAACAAACCATTAGCGTTAGGAGGTGCCCCAGGACAATACTTCTTGCTTTCTCAATCATCACAGCTGCTGCTGCCACAGCCCTAGCGGTGGAATATGGAGTATACGTATTCTTTCCATCATTCGGCCATAGCCACAGTCCAAACTACAGCAGCAGAGGCAAATAAGCCCGACTGTTGCATATGCACTAAAAGCCCATGCTTTGCCAGAAATCAACTCTCCTAGGCATCAGTCCCACTGAATTCTCAGTGGTACAAGGATGGGCATCTACGTTACGAATTTTCCCTGAAGAAAGGAAGCATACCGCCCTTCTGCCAAGAAGGGTTTGTCGCTGGATCTGTTCCATAGATCTGTTCCTATGCCTAAAGGCTATTGGTATTCCCCCACAGATTCTTCCAAAACCTTACTATATACCACATCCAGTGAGTGTGGAAGGGAGATGCTGCAGAAGCCCTTACAGAAATCCTATTGCAATAAGCCATCACGCTGTAGAGTTCTTCCTGGAGGGAGTTTATCAGGCCCTGCAGACTCCGAGACAATGTGGATATTCGCAGACAGAGTAACTTGGTATTTGGCAGGAAGCCATAATGTTAAAAGTTTGGTTGTCGCTACAGGCCGATAGGCTCAGAGTCATCTACCCTGCGTCTGAACCTTACAGCATTACCTATCAACCAAATCCGGCACAGGCTAACCCTTTAACAGGAAATAATTTACATGATTCAGATTTATTTGAAGATTCTACTACCCTATTTGCACAACGACCAGGGCAATATTAGATAGGTGGAGAAAGGGCATTCGAGGATTTACCCTCAACCTGAGCTGAAAAGTGTATTCTAAGTGCATTAACACCCCCCGCACAGGTTAGAACCAGTATCTCTTCTGCCTCTGTAGCTCCTGGCTACTGCTATCTAGGGGAAAAAGTGTTACAGCCCTCTGATAGAATGTGGCACCGAGTTCCACCGATCTGTAACAGCTTTTATCCCACGGTTAGGGGGTGCAGAACTAGAAAGAGCTACTGCAAATGCATCAAGAGAATTAGAAAAAGCCACTAATGAAAGCGCAGGTAGTATTACAGCCCTACAGGAAGAAAGCAAATTATTATCACCAGTGGTAACATAGACTCGATTAGCCCTAGACCACCTTTTAGAAGTCCAGGACAGAGTATGTGCATTATTGCCTAACAGCTGCTGGAGTTTTATGTAAATCAAGACCAGAAAACGGAAACTGACAGAAACAAGATAAAGACTCTTTTAAAAATATTACATGAAGTAAGGCAGGGATCTCCCCTAAATCTATTTGGGTGGCTAACCTCTTGGCTCCCAGGCTTAGGTGGAGGACTGTGAACTAAAAGGATTTGGGTTGTGTATCCACTCTCCTGTTTTGCTTTGTAATTATACATGTGTGTTTACACTGTTGTGTTACCTTATGAACTCGACTTACGACTTAATGAATAGTGTAGTGTGTCCCTGATGGTCAAAAGAAAAGGAGGGACTGTTAGGGAAATCTCATTGCCTAACTATTGTACAAAATAGTCTTTAGAGTATGAAATTGTATGACCTTTCTTAAGATGTATCTAGTCGACATTGTGTACTGCACAGCCATGGTTCCGTCAGCATGACTGAAGGACCCCAGCTCATTGCGTGGAGGAGAAGGAGAGCCCCCACCCTGAAGAAGAAAGGGTATCCCTGGACTGCCCAGATGACGCCAGCATCCCAGCCCCTCCGACACCTCTGGGAAACCCTCCCATGATCTGGCATCAGAGATAAGGAACTGCAGCGAGACCGACTTCAGGGATGTCTCGATTGAGGAAGAAGCAGGTGGATGATGATGCGATAGATTTAGAGTTGCTTTGCAAAACAACAGTATATAGGTGTGTTCAGTAGCCATTGGTCAAATCATGTTGTACCTGAATCCTTGAAATAGCATAAGAACCAGGTGTAAAACCACATTCGGGGTGCCCCAATTTGACTGGGACACCTCATGTGCCTGAACTGAGAATGCCTCTTGCAATTCTAAACTTTGTGTCCTAGCCTCTCTCCTCGGACGGCACGGGCCAGTTGCAAACTTTTCGTGACAACATCCCTCTCTCCATTCTGACAATTATCCTCCAAGGCCAAGAATTGCCCCTGGGGTTGGCCCAGAAGCCCACCGTTCAGCAGTGGACCCTTTACCTCCATCATCGCGCTGTCCTCCCAGGAAATGATTGTTCACAAAGGGCTCCCACTGAAACCATACCTCAAATAGGACTGCCGCAAGAATATCAGAGCGATGCACCATCCTCTCCTATGCAAGATGCTCCCTCTTTCGACCCCAGTCATACTTTCAGAGTGTGGTTTACAGACAGAAGTGCCCACTTGAAAAATGGTCTTTGGTTCGGTAAAGCCACAGCCATTTCTGCGGATGGAAAAGCAGAGTTAACTGAGGAAATAAAAGGTTCCGCCCAATGAGCTGAGTCCCCGGCCATCACCCGAGCCTTTGAAGCTGGAGCCAGCACAGGTTATACTGACTCCGACGCTGTATGGGCTGGAGCCACCCAGTGCCTTGGGAATGGGCAAGAGCTGCTGCACTCCCTTCAGAGAAGATGCAGGCAGGGATACATCTCTGCTTGTGCCTTGCCTGGGAGAACCAGGATAACAGCAGTGGCCTGGAGCCTAACCTGGTATTTGGGCCCTGCGTTGCTGCTGTCCAAGTACTTAAGAAAGGCGATTAACAATTGAACTTGTGACCGGTAACCCCTGCTCCTGACTCCTGGTAATATGGTTAGCATAACGAAGGCCATTTCATGAGGCAAACGGCCATGCTCTGTGACCGTGCTGGTCACCTAGCAGTCCCCCTTCCCCTCCTCAACAGGCCCTGAAGGTCCTGTGCACCAGGCAGACTTCTTCTCCCCCTCCCTATCTGCCTCAAGGTTCCTGGGCGCCAGGCTGACTTCTTCCTTCCTTACGGGCCTTGAAGGTCCCAGGCACCCGGCCAACCAGGTTGTGATGACCCCGTCACAACCCAGGGAGGCGCAGCAGCACACAGAGCACCATCTAGAAAATCAAGCAGCACTTCTTCCCTCTTCTCCTCCAAGGGCTAATTTGTGGAGGAAATGACAAATGCCCCCTTCCCCTCCTGTGGGGCAGAGGTTTTCTGCCTTGATACAACACATAAAATTCTACGGGAATGGCGTGAACCTCACCGAGTTGCCTGGCTCTTCCACCTGCCCTACACACCCAAAACTAACAGCGCTTAAATAACAATGCTTTAATAATGGGCAGGTACCCACCAGATGCCCAGTGGCATGAGCTCATTCTCCTGCTCTCTCCAACCCACAAACCCTTTAAAACCCCCAATGGCAGCCTGTCGTTTTTCCCACGCTGACATGAGAAAAGGGCCTATGGCAACCCATTTCTAAACGGGGAATCCCTTTCTCTATCACTGAGTCCCAGGCACCCAACCAACCAGCTTGTGATCATCCCGTGACAGAGAATTAAGAGGAGGACAAACAGGAGGAGGAGAAAAAGAAGGAAGACAAACAGGATGAAGCAGAGGACGGCAGAAGGAGGACGAACGGGATGAAGAGGGTGAGGAACATAGAAAGACAATGAGAACAAGGAGGAAGAAGAGAAAGAAAAGAAGGAAGAGGAAGCACATGAGGAGGAGGAAGAGGAGGGGAAAGAAGAGGTGGAGGAGGAACACAAGGAACACTCAGAAGAGGAACAGGTGGCACAACAGGTCACACAAGAGCAGGAGGAAGAATAGGAAGAGAAAAGGATGAGCCGGAGGAGGAACCAAAGACAGAAGAACATGCTATAGAAAAGGAGGAGGGGACAAACATGATAAGGAAGTTAAAAAAGGAGGAGAAAAAGGAGGAGGAGGAGGAGGAGGAGGAGGAGGAGGAGGTAGAGGGGCAGCAGGAGGAGAAGGAGGAGGGAAAAGGAGAAGGAGAATGAAGAGGAACGGGAATATGAGGAGGAGGAAGACGAAAAAAAAGAAGGGGAGGATGACATACGGGGTGAAAAGGAACAGAACAAAGAGGAGGCGGTGGAGGAGGAGGGGGAGAAAGACAAGAAGGAGGAGGAGAAACAAGAAGAGGATGAGCAAGAGGATGAATAGGAGAATAAAGACGACTAACAGGAGAAGAAGGATTAGGATGAAGTTGTGGAGGAGGAGTGGGAGGAAGGGGGAGGAAGGGGAGGAGGATGAGGACAACTACAGCAAGAACAAGCAGTAGGAGAGACAGAAGGAGGACAGGAAGGCTAAAAGAATGCCAATGAAGAGGAGTAGGAACAGGAGGTGGAGGAAGATGATCAGGAAGAGGAAGAGGGGGAGGAGAAGAGGAAGCATTGCGAGCTAAACGCTCCAAGGCGCACACACAGCAATGTACAAGGGCATGCAGTGAAAGGACAAGGGGTAATGGCTTTAAGCTGAAAGAGGGTAGATTTAGATTAGCTATTAGGAAGAAATTCTTTACCATGAGGGTGGTGAGACACTGAACCAGGTTTCCCAGAGAAGTTGTGGATGCCCCAACCCTCGACATGTTCAAGGCCAGGTTGGACGGGGCTTTGAGCAACCTGGTCTAGGGGAAGGTGTCTCTGCCCATGGCAGGGGGTTGGAGCTAGATGATCTCAAGGTCCCTTCCAACCTAAAGCATTCTATGATTCTCTGATTCTATGAAATGACAAATAAACATACCTGGGAACAAGTCCCCATGGTCACCTTTTTTCTCCTTTTTCCCTTCCAGGTGACGCTGGTCAAGCCCAGGCACCTGCAGCCACTCGCTCTACACAAGTCCCCTGATGCTGGATAGCCGATGCACGTTTAATAAAACAAGGTACCCCCCGAGGTTTTGTCTGTTCACCTTGAGCTGGGGAGAAGGTGTGTATGTGCGTGAGGACAATCTGCGTTATCCCTTTAATTTTTATACCTCAGCAAAAACACTGCAAGATTTGGACTGCAGGAGAACACTGAAATCAAAGGGTGAGTGACCAAGAAGGCTCCAACCACACATTTCCACCCGACTGCCTTAAACAAAACAGAGCTTGGATCCTGATTGCTCACTGCGGCCTGGAATAGTCCCATGCCTCATGTGAAAACTCCTGCGTGCGTGGCTGAGGACAGACACAATCCACACAGAGAGCGATCGGAGCTCAACCCTGCACTTTCTTTGGTCCTATGGCTGGCAACAAAAAGGGGTTTTAGCTAGTGTGTATGTCTGCTGCCGTCTTTCGTGATCCAACACATGAACTGCAAGACAAGAAAAGTGCAAGCAAATCCATTCAGCCAAACCTCTGAATAGTTACGCTGACCTTTACTTAGCTATATATTTTCTCTTCCTTTGATATGTAACTAAACACATTCCCTCCTACCCACAGTCTTTCCTCCCAGCCTCACAGCTCTCCTACAGAAGAAACATGAGCTATAGAAGCTACAAAAGAAAAAAAAACCCTGATTTGGTGAACACCAAAACACCCGTGACTTCCTCAAACCCTTCATTGCCCCATCTGAGAGTCAAGGGACAGGATCTCCTGATAGCTCTTTCACAGGCACTGCCCTGAAACCCCTCCACACTGCTTCTCTACTAGTGCACAAGGAAGACTTTCATTTTTAAGTGTATGTTGACAGATTCTCAAATTACACAAGTACTTTTGAACAAGGACAAGCCCTGTGCCTCGCATCTGGCAACCAACAGGGATGGGGACCCAGCAGCACAGACCAGTGCCATGCACAAAGCACCACCCTACGCACAGGGAAAGCACGACAAGCCAGGTGCCCACGAATGCCGAAAAAGGGCTCCTCACATCACTCCTCTGTATGACCCGGTTAGTTCTTTTAGTCACACACAGAAATCGGAAGGGATTTCTTCTTCTTTTGCTGAGGTACCCTTTTAAGTAGATATTGCCAAAGAATGCAAAGAACACCCCAAGAAGTGAAAGTGGGTACTTACATCCTCACTAGATGCGTATCACTGAAATGTTTCTCACATTCTCTTCTCTACTCTAGAGGGTCCCCACTTAAGATGCATTCCAGTTAGGTTACCGTGAAGCATACACCACTGCCAGACCTTTCTCTAGGCTGAAGGCTGACAGCAGGGTACAAGGACAGTCCTTTCCGGACATCTCCCTCCTCGGTAGAATTACTAGAGACTTCCTGTAAGGACAGAAACACAAAGAGCTACAATAAGCTTTTTAAATCAAACACAACAAATAAAAAGCAAGCAAAAAAAAAAAAAAATTGACAGAAAAACCTCTGAGGCACTCATGAGGAATAAAAGGTCTCCTGTTAAGTCCACTTCCCCTCACTAAACAGACAAGTGGCTTAAAGAGATGCCTGCAAAGAAACTGGGGATGGGACATAACCATGATAACTCTAGTACAAGTGACTAACGTGGAAAAAGCAGCACTGACCCTTCTCCTGCTCCCCCTACGAGCTCCTCACCGGCCCCGTGAAGAAGAGGCCAAACCACGGATGATTGAACCAGACCTCAGAAGAAGTTGCCCCCCCCAAATTCAAAATGATCAAGAAATCCATTTGAAATACGGATTCACATCCGCTATCGTGGATGATGAACCTTGCCCTAAGCACACGTGGTGCCTTCAGAGGGGAGCTAAGGACTGCATGAAGTCACCGCCACGAGCAGATGTTCAAACCCAAAGCACCCAGAACATGCAGACAAACCTCCACCATCTTTTCAGCAACGTTTCAAGTCATGCGATACTCGGTCCAGGACTTCACAAAATGTCTCTAAACTTAACAATAGCAGCCTCTTTGCAGCTTTCTTACTCAAAAGCAAAAACCAAAGAGCCACGGACCCTTGGGGATACTCTTGTCCTTCCGTGTGGCTGGTGTCTTCCCATGGCTCTTCCTCACGGCAGGAGAAATGACCATGCATTTGGAAGTCCACATAAATTCAGAAGTACACGTAGCCCTCTGGCAGTCATTCCCTATGGGCCAGAAGTCCTCTCACCCCTCCCCAGAACTGCCTGTTAGTCGTCTGGCAGTCATTCTCCATGGACCGCAAGTCCTCCATACCTACCTACCTACCTGCCTACCTACCTACCTACCAACTCGCAAGAAATGAGTCAAACTGCACCAGAAGTGACACTGCCCGACCTGCAGTAGATATATTAGACCAGAAATGATGGTTTCAAGACAGAAAACACAGCACAATCCACCAGAACAGCAAAAACACAACCAGAAGAAACACGGTACACAAACCAAAGGCCCCTATCCAAACCCTACATGTCAAACAAGCTGAAAAAAGGACTCGCCGCAAAAAAAGACCGTGCAGAATAACCCAACCCCAGGAACCCAGGGCCAACAAACCCAGATTCTGTCCGTAATTATAACACGCTTTAATCCTAACTCACTTAAAATCTGGAACCGCATAATCCTGTCACCCCATAACCATGGCACATTGTAGCCAAAGCCACCAGGACATCCCCAGCGTCCATCTTCTCCCCCTGAAAAATGCTCCCGGGAAGAAAGGTTGAGGCACTCAGAAGCTTTGAACTGGCCAGCCATGGCCACAGCCACCAGGCAGATGACCCTGTCCTCCCTGTGAGACCCCTCAGGGCAGCTGTACCCAGCTCCAGGCGGCTGGATACGGCCTCTGCTCTATGGGGAGGCGCTTCCCAGGAGCAGGATCTCTCACGAGGGCACTGGGAAACCCTCCTCAGGCCTGGAAGCCTGCAAAACATCTCTGCGCTGCTCCATCTCTCACCAAAACCATGGGTGGAGAGAAGGCTGCTTTGCTGGCCTCCAAGAGAACCAGCTCACCCGGGCTGCTCTGCGGCCACCGGGCGACTTTGCTGTCAGGCGGGTCTCAGCGTTACTCTGCAGCTGGCTCTCACCTCCCTGCAGGACGCTCTCCAGCACACGGTACATCTCCACTTGGTCACCCTGGGGACAAAGATTCGAAGGGAGGGATGGGATAGGGGTTGCTTTGTCCCCATTCCCAGGGTGCCACAAGAGAGACCTGCCACGCTGAAATCAGCTGTGTGTCGTGGACACCACGTACGAGCTGCAGACGTGGGTCAGGACAGCTGTGGGGAGGGGGCAAGACATTCTGTGGTGCCCCCGGCAATAGCAGAAAGCAGAGCTGGAGACAATGGGGGGCAGCCCAGGGCAGCCGGCAGCCGGCGGTGGAGCCCGGCAGGGTGCAGCGCCCCCAGAAATGCCCAGCTCCTTGAGCTTTGGCACCGCACCGGGGCTGCAGCACGCGGCCGGCATCAGCTGGGGATTTGCTGGGGAAACGCAGGAAGGGCTGACCTTGACGCCCCACACACGTACTCGGCCCCAGGATTTGATCACCTGTCTCTCTGCCCACCGCCACCACAGGATCCAGAAAGCAGCACCGCTGGCCCTGCTGCCATCCTGGGCCATCTCTTGACGTTGACTCTTTAACCAGCAGGCCTAAGAAGAGGGAAAAGTGCCCAGAATTAAGCTGGTAGTGCTCGAGGTAGTGCAGGCAGGATGATTTTTGGAGCTGCCTGGTGCTGCCGTGCCAGTATTCTTCCTTCCTCCACTCCCTGCCCTCCTTGTCCCTCTGTCATTCTCCTCCCCTATGGCCATCTCCCATCCCTCTGTCTGTCTCCAGTTCCTCTCCTGCCACCCCACCGCCCTGCCCCACCCCTCTCCGCTGCTCTGTCCACCTCTTCTCCTCCTCTCGACTCCACCGGGGCTCAGGGGCCTGGGCCTGGGCCTGGGCCTGGGCTGGGGCAGCCCCGGGGCAGGCGGCCATGGGCCCTGCGGAGGGGCGGGGCTGGGCAAGGGGACGGTGTCCCTGAGAGGCAGCCAGCAGGAAGGGGTGCCCCGGGGCATGCTGGGAGCCGTAGTCCTGGAGCATGGGGTGGCCAGGCGGCCATGTTCCTTCCCAGCCCATGCTGGGAGCTGCCACTTCCCCACACTTGGCTTCCCCGCAGCCGTGTTCTCTCGGGAGGCACAGCCTCTGCTCCAGCTGTGGCCCGGCTGAGGTGAGGGCTGGGGGCGCCCAGGGCTGGTGGTGGGGAGCTTCAAACCGCCCGGTGCGATAGGGTCCCGGTCAGCTGGAGCCAGGCCCCGCAGGTCAGCCTCGGGAGTGACCGGAGAGCTGGGGAGGGGAAGGAGACGGAGACAGACCCCTCCGGCCACAGTCACCAGGCACCCTGACTCCCAGAACCCCCGGGAGTGGCCCCAGCATGTTTAGTGACTACAAGAATAGGAGCACTGTGGTCCTCTGTTAACTCTTACAGGGCTTTCACTGCAACTGCCCTCTTGCGGGACTGGGAATAGTCAGCTGCCTTGGAAAATTACCAGCCAGATTATTCTTGCTCGAGCCTTCTCTCCCCTGCTAGAAAAGACTTCATTTTGAAATACGTCCTTGCATCAGCAAGATCCAGGAAGTCGGGATCGTTTCCTGATGAATCCAGGCTGCTGCCGTTCAGTGGCAGAGCTGAACACTTCTCCCCACAAGCGCTCGGCCAGTGGTTTTGCAGGGGTGTGTGTTTCCGCGTGTGTTTCTGAGCAGGCATGTGCATGAAACATCAGTGTTTCTCTGTGCTGTAGCTGGGACTGGTGACAGCCGGGTGGGTGGGAACATGTGCCATCAGGGAAGACACTTCCTGCAGCTGCCCTGCCATGTACTGCAGGAGAAAAGAGCTCTTCTGGTCGTGTCCTGCCATCGAGAGCTGCTGAGTGCCTGGGAAGGTGTTGGGTTCCTCCTGCCTGCGGTCGGCACTGGTCCGTACTGGGTAGCCTCCCACAGCAGCCAGTGCTGTACGCCCCTACCAGTTGTCAGGCAAACATCTGCAGCTGGAATGTGTGGCACGTTCCTCTGATTCGTCCATTCTCCACCTCGCGCAGCAGCGCATTTAAGACACTGAACTGTGCTCTTTTTTTGCTGTTAACGTTCAAAAATCTTGCTTTGGGCTGGTCAGCAAGGGTTTTGGAAAACATCGCTGTTGCATTTTGAGAATAAAATAGGTTCCCATGCTTCCCCGTACCTCCCAAACTGTGTAGGATCCAGACCTTTTCCCCCTACCCCACCATGTGTAGCCTGGCTTTGTTCGTTTTGCTGCCTCATACCGAGAATATAGCAAACAGCTGAGAAGCGTGCTGTGTGCTCCAGGCCAAAGAAAGTTTGAAAGGGTCCCAGTTTATTTTATGCAGCCATGCAGCATGGTACATTTTGGCAGGAGCACTGGGATGATGTATCAGCAGTTAGTGAAAATGAGGTGAGACTGGTAGGGGTTTATTTTCAGTGCCCGGTTTGGGAAAGAATATACTCCAATATTCTGAGATACGGAACTATTAGAACAAAGTGAGTGCAAGGTAAGGAGCATTATGCCGCATTTATTCCTAAATGTATGTTTTCATTTCATTCGAACGAGAAAGTAAACCAAGCTTGTAGCTGCAAAAGAATTCAAATAGCTGTCTTTGTTTCCCAGAGTGAGTGTACAAGCGCTGGGGAGCAGTTTGCAGGATTAGAACTTCAGCCTGCTCTGGGTGATAAACCCTCAGGAAAGGAAAGAGAAACCCCACTTTTTTAAATACAGCTCTACTTATCCTAATCTTTCTTCTTGTTAGCTTGTGTTGGCGGTCAGACTCTAAGCACGCGATGGAACCGTTAAGAAATGAAGATATTTAAGGATTATTTCCCATAGGAAATCCTCTTACAAGCATGCACTCTATGGCCCTGTGGATAGTACCATGTCATGACTGGTAATTTTCCTTTTCTTTTCTGGTACAAGGATGTATTTATGAAGGCAAATCCAGGGTACAAGTGGTGCCCCCCCAGCAAACCAACCTGTGAAAACCCAGACATCCGCTGTTACAAAGAGGAAAAAGCTGTAGGCCTTTGCTTCAGATTCCGCAAAAGATTTACCAAGCCCGAGGAAAGTGACAAAAAGTGAAGAAAAGCCACAGCGTGCGTTTGAGATGGCAGGTGAGATTTCCATCCACATTCCTCAAACATAGCAGCCTCATTTTGTTTGAGGACGCAGCGTTGGAATCGAACTGCAAGAGCCCTTTTTTTTTTACTGCACATGGTATACTGTAGTGCAAATACCTTTCACGTCCCAAATTAAATTGCCAAGACTCAAATGAAACCTCTGCATAACAGCCCAGAATTTTCCTTAGTGCGTGATTGCTTTCAAGAGTCGAGTCCAGATAGGTGGCATTTCATAAGCCATATGCCACCTGGGGTCCAGGCTTATCTGCTGTTAGAGATTTTCATTTTCTAGTGAAAAAGGGAAATGCTGATTGTGTGCATGCTTTTTCTCTTTCCTAGATTGTTGTGCTATGTTTAGTAATGTGCTGTTTACAAAAATAATTTATGGGTGTCTATGAAGTTGGAGTTGTTAAGGTTCTTGTGGATGAATGTACCAGTGGAGCTAACTTTGTATTTAAATCAAGGGAAGCGTAATGTAAATTCACTTAAAATGTGCTCTTATACCTTGGAGGGGCAGATTCTGACCTTTTAAACATTAAAAAAAAAAAAATCAAATCGGGGAAGAAGTGGAGGTGGAACGTCTGAACTGGTGAAAGGCAAATAATCTCTCACTGATGTCCACAAATAGCAGAACTGATGCAGTCATGACCTTGAAATACAGAGACATTAATGTTAAATACCGGCAGCTTAAGAACCTAACAGTCAAGGTAGAAAATAATTTTTCCCCCACCACCCTTTTTCTTTTTTTTTTTTTCTTTTTTGCATTTTAAAGTTTCTACTTGTATAAATACTGATGTATTTGAAAGGTTGCCATATCCTATGTAGCTGATGAAGTGTGGCAGATAGGACTTTTCTGCATAGAGAGATGGTAAGCTGGAGAGTGGAAAATGGTTTTATGGAACAAGTGTAAAAGTATAAAATAGGATAAAAAGGCTTGTAAAGCTTTCTGACATGTTAGTGGTATAAAAATCCCTGAATTTACTAAAATCAGAAGAGTAGCTTGATTACAGATTTGAAATGGTAATACTATACTGGCTATCGAGTCCGCACGTTGATTCACAGACACACACGCACGGACACAAAGGTACAGCTGTATGTACAAAGGTACCTGTTAAAAATTCCCCTCAAGTTCCGTGAAATACTCACTTCATACGTCTCAGCATTTCTCAGCTGGCGAGGGTTGAGCCTCGAGGAGGAGAGGGTTTCAGGCCAGGTCCCATCGCCAGCTTTCAGCGGCGGTGCTCCGAACTTTGCAAGCTAGCGAGTGTGTGATTCCAACACTGTTTCCGATGCCATGAGTACCTTAGATGGGCTGTAGGAAATCACCATAGAAGTTGGCAGTCACCATCACTCGTGGTAATACTAGTGTCTCCCACTGTATGTTGAGGACGCGTTTTTCTGTGCAGCTCAGTGAGAAACCTGAAGAAATGCTGCTGCCAGCTTGTACTGTGTGATGGAGCACGGGAGAGAGAGGTGCAGGCTGACCAGGCGCAGCGCAGCTCCTGCTATGTCTTTTAGGCCAGTTTCAACAAATGTAGAGCTGCCTAGACTCGGGAGCAAGCTTTTGTGCATACGGTCTGCCTTTCTGCAGTCCCTTAATTGCCCCAGTAATGTTGCTTTCAATTGAGAGGGCAGACCGGGATGCTCTTCCCTGAGGAGTAACATGCTCCGGTGCCTCCCGTAAACATGTCCCGAGTCTCCTGTGTTGAGATGCACCTGAGAATTGCAGTGTTTCCTCAAGACATATTTGGAAGGAGTCCGGCCCTGTCTGTCTCAAGACCCGGTCCAATTTCTAATTGAAATTGTGTCAGTTGCTCCTGCTTGTGTCTGAAGTCAGTTAGTGAGTTTGGTCAGATTTGCATACTCAAACCTGCCCATGAGATCCTGAATTCCTAAGCTGCTGCTTTGAGGGCCATTAGTTAATGCAAATGGCCTGAAAGCTGTAGTCAGTAAGAATAAGACAATGTTGAGTTGTGCAAATTGCCTTCTAAAGGTGAGCAAATGGATGCCATTTTCTCCTGAAAGTGCTGAAGAAGGGCAGTTTTCACTTGGGGCTGCTCTGCTCCGCTCCGCTCCGCTCCGAAAAGTGACTGGATGGGAAGAGCTGCGCAAGTGCTGCAGCCCTGCTGCCTCTGTGTCTGTGTATATGTGTGTCTGTGTGTGTGTCTGTGTGTGTGTGTGTCTGTGTCTGTGTGTGTCTGTGTGTCTGTGTGTGTCTGTGTGTGTGTTCAGAACTGCCTTTCTCCACCTCGTTGCTTCTCAGTCTGTTGAGCTGCAACTCATCTGTGAATGAACGCGTGCTCTTTCATTCGAGCCCATGTTGCCACATGGCTGAACGGGGTTTCATCTTGTGTCTCTGTGCAGAGTAAAGCTGGGCAAGTGTTAAACCAGGGTGAACTGGAAGGACATGAAAATTCATGAGCAAGCGATGGAAGATGGAAGATGGAAGAAGCCTGGGATCTCTCCAGCCCATGCCAAGGGAATCACAGCACCTTCCGCTTCTTGAGGTATCTTTTCCTTCTTGGGATCTATATCCTGTAACAACAAGGCTGCCGCCTCCACATATTTAGCTTCTGGAATTAAAATCTCTATTTCACCTCCCTTAAATTTAATTTCTGCTTCTAGTTTTTCAAGTAAAACCCTCCCCAGTAACAGTTTTGGAGAATCTGGCAAGTATAAAAATGGGTGGGTGACCCATTGTTTTCCTAATTTCGTTTGTAGGGGTTTAAAGAGTGGCCGAGTTTCAGGAATCCCAGTTGCGCCAATAACATTTCTGGGTTTAATACTTAATTCTCTCTCTGGTGTATTTAAAACAGAGTAAGTAGCCCCCGTGTCCACCAAAAATTGAGTTTTCTCGTTCGCTAGCTTTGCTTTAACCCGAGGTTCCTCTGGGAGAGATTCCTGCGGTTCCCTTCAGTCTTCACTGATTGAGAATAGAGGGTTCGGAGGGGAATTTTGTTTCCGGAAAGGGCGCTCCCGTTTCCAATGCCCCTGCTTTTTTTCAGTTGGCACACTGATTCCTTCCCAAACGGGGTCTAGCCTGCAAAACGTCCCCGGGAGATTCTCCTCGTCCTTGTCCCCTTCTTTGGTATAATCCTTTTTCTTTACCCCGAGCATTTTCTTCTAACAGTGCTATTAATCTGCTGTTTGTTCTTTCCTTCTGACTATCCCTGTTTCTGTATGCAACCCAAGCCACGTCTAATAATTTTCCCAAATGACAGGCATCATTTCCTTGTCATTTTTGTAATTTTCTTCTTACGTCATCCGCGGACTGCCCTATAAACAGGGGAGCTAACTGATTTCTACCTTCCTCTGACTCAGGATCAATAGTAGTATATTTACGGGCGGCTTCCTTTAGTTTATGCATCAAATCAGTGGGGGATTCTTTCCGATCCTGTTTAATTTCGTATAATTTAGACCAACTGATAGCTTTTGGTGATGCCTTTTGAATACTAAACAAGATCCATTTCCGAGACTTTGTCAGAAGCTGTCTATGCCCATCCATGTTTGGATCCCAGTTCGGGTCTGTGGAGGGGAGGTGATTTTCCACCATTCCCTGCAGATTCCCGGAAGCAACTTGTGCTTCTACCTGGGCCCTATCCGCTTTGCGAATCATTTCCCTTTCAGTACTATCAAACAATACTTGCATAATGGCCTCAATATCTTTCCAATCAGGATCCTGTGTCTTAATCGTAATTTCAAAGGCGTTAGCCACCTTATCTGGATCGTCTCTGTAATTCCCAGCTGCCAGCTTCCAATTATTAAGGTCAGTGATCAAAAAGGGAACTCTTTTAAAAGACTTACCTCTTTTTAAAGACTTGGATTTTTTTTCTTGAGTCAAGGTGCTTAATAAATCACTCAGGACAATTACCCGTGGAGTGAATTAACTTTGGTTCTTCATGAACTTCTTTTATGAACACAAAACTGGGTTTGAATCATTGGGAGTAAAGGAGAAGAAGATATTGCAGAACTGCCAGGGGGATCTCTGACTTTAGAATCCCACCGGTAACCCTGGAAGGGAGAGCTGAATTTGCCT
Source organism: Gavia stellata (assembly GCF_030936135.1). Lineage (NCBI taxonomy): Eukaryota > Metazoa > Chordata > Aves > Gaviiformes > Gaviidae > Gavia > Gavia stellata. The sequence goes on from NC_082626.1 coordinate 3,854,162, forward strand.
GCCTCTTTCCCATATGTCAATCAGACTAATATTTAAAAAGCCTATGAATTCATCGCTGTACTTGTGCACAGTTTCACAGCAATGTGTAGACATTTGAAAGTAGTGCAGCCTCACCTCTTCCCTCATTTATCCCATTCCTTTGCCTTGTGGAGTCCTTTGCAAAGAGGAAAGCATGGTCTGAAAATGAATGGGCTACCAGTTTTTTTTCAAGTGTAACTCAAAACATAGTTCTTAGCTGTTTTTCATCATGTCTCTTATGAATCAAAAAACCCCCCCACAAACTTCCTTTGTGTCGGAATAGTGGCATCAGCAATCTCATCACCCCAACATTCTCAGGTGGTCGTATTAAAAGCAAAATCTTCAGTCCTTTGCGGCTATCTTCCAGGCACGTAGGGGCTCTTAAAGAGAGGTAGTTGCCTTTTAGTGTCCGATGGCCTCCTGGTCAGCCAACTCCTTACCCACATCAGCTTCATCAGCAACAGCCTTCCTCTTCACTAAATGCCTGCAGAATTCATTTAAAAAGTCATCAGCGACCTTTACTCACAGTCCTGAAGAGTAAAGCTGATCCCCACAGGCAGCAGTGCCACGAACTGCATCGCACTGACCCACCAGCACTTCATTTGTTGCAGCTTTTTCAACGTCTGGGCTGATTTGGCTCTTTCTCCAAGGAAACTGCCAAAATGGAAGCTCAGTTAATGCCAGCTGTGGTTATTTTCTTCCCTAGGAGGCAGACACGCATTTTGAAAGTGGCTGGACAGACACCACCAGCCTCATGCTCAGAGCCCACCCACAGAGCCCGTCCTGCTGGAGGGCTGGATCTGCTGGTCGTGACTGCGTGGAGCTTGACTCCAGCAAGCTACCGATGGCTGAAAGCCTCCTTAACATATCTCTCAGGCTCCACCCTTCATGCTTTGATGCCATCAGATGTATGAAACAGCAAAGTTCATGGTCAGGTCTTTTAAATTTAGATTGCAGAAAACCATCATTCAAGATATGTAGGCTTCCTGCCTACTTCAGCTTGGGAAGGGAAAAAAATAAAGACACGTTCTCTGCTCTAGCCCGGGCAGACACTGTTCTTGTAGGCTCCCAAGACGATTGTGGTCTCTCACTTGCTCATAGTCCCGCGGCTGCCAGCACATGACAGGACACCAGGAGGAAAGGTTGTGGCCACGTGGCAGGAAGCAGTGACCCACATGCTTCAGCAAAACCTGTGAGTGGCTGCTTGCAGTGGCACTGCATTCAGGAGCTGGCAGGTTGGGTCACTCCGGCCTCCATTCTGCAGGGCCTTTCCCCTCGGTAGCAAAACCTGCGAGCGGCTGGTGAAGCTGGGAGGGAGCAGCCGGGGCTGTGATGGAAGGTGGCTGTGGGGTCAGCAGGGATAGGGCTTTGGAGACAAAATGACTGGCTACGACATTGCTAGACGGAGCCCACGGGATGGGGTGCAACCTGCAGCGGGTCCATGGGGACAGCATCGCTTGGGATGGGGACAGGGGTGCACGGGGCAGTGGGGCCACCAGAGATGGGAGCATGGGGAGTGCGGGAGACCGGGGCCGTGGGGCTACGGGGAGGGAGAAGGGCACTGGCTGGGCAGCTGTGGTGTGAGAGGAGGGGTGTGGGGGCCATAGGGGCTGTGGGACTCTAGAGTAGGCGGGCAGCTGTGGGGTCATGGGGATCTGCAGGGAGGAAGGGAGGGGGTTTGGGATGGGTCTAGGGGGCTGTGGGTGCTAAGATTTGCCGGCCTGCGTGTAAATGTATCCCCAGCTGCTGGAGCTGGAGTAGTTTCAGACACGCTTACAGGGGTTGGCCCGCACGTAGCTAAATGTTTGCCGAAAAGGTGGAGTAAAAAAACTACCATGGCCTGAGAAGACGGTGGTTCCAGCTGATTACACAGCATCATAAATACTGCGGGGACAGAGGGCGGGAGGGCAGGTGAGGCTGGCACGCAAGGCCCTGGCTTGCATCAGGCAGGCTGGCAGTGCCCAGTGCCTAGCAGATGAGACTGGGCCTGGCCTCCAGGGGCTGCAGGGACTGGCACGCAGGGCAAGCCCCTGTCCCTGCACCCCAACAAAGACGCCCGAGCACATGGAGGTGGAGATAGAAAAGGCTTTATTGGGGGGGGCTGTCAAAAGGGCAGCAGCCCCTCACTGACCGTGGGGAGGATCTTTGCCAGTACATATGCCAGGTGGGTGTAGGTCTCCTCACACAGCACACGCAACAACAGGTGGTAGAAGAGCTCAGGGTCATATGAGGAGATGCAGAACTGGCCCTTGACAGTTCTTCTGTCAAGCTGAAAGCCTGGAGAGGCATCAGCTCAGGTTTGGCCCTTTTGTCCTGGGCTTTCGCTGTACTGGTCAAGTCTGCAGGCAGCAGACGTCTGCCATGCTCCTGCAGAGGCTCACTGCTGAGGAGGGCTGCAGACTCCTCCAGGGCATCCGTGCCTGATAAGATCATGGAGCACATCCTCCTGGAAGACTTATGAAGACATATTGAAGACAGGGAGGTGCTTACAGACAGCCAACATGGCTTCACCAGGGGCAAATTGGGCAGACAGGAGCCAAAATGGACTGAGAGCAGCCGTGCGGAGAAAGACTTGGGAATCCTGGTGGACGAAACCTTGGACTTGAGCCGGCCATGTGCACTTGCAGCCCACAAAGCCAATCGTAACCTGGGCTGCATCCAAAGAAGCGTGGCCAGCAGGTGGAGGGAGGGGATTCTCCGACCTCCGCTCCACTCTCGTGAGACCCCACCTGCAGTACTGCATCCAGCTCTGGGGTCCCCAGTACAAGAAAGACATGGTCCTGTTAGAGCGGATCCAGAGGAGGGCCACAAAAATCATCCAAGGTCTGGAAGACCTCTGCTGTGAAGAAAGGCTGAGAGAGTTGGGGTTGTTCAGCCTGGAGAAGAGAAGGCTCTGGGCAGATTTTCCTGTGTCTTTTCAATATCTAAAGGGGGCTTGGAAGAAAGATGGAGGGAGACTTTTTACCAAGGCCTGTAGTGACAGGACAAGGGGCAATGGTTTTGAACTGAAAGAGCGTAGGTTTAGCTTGGACATAGGGAAGCAATGTTTTACGATGAGGGTGGTGAGAGACTGGAACAGGTTGCCCAGAGGAGTTTTGGCTGCCCCATCACTGGAAGTGTTCAAGGCCAGGTTGGATGGGGCTTTGAGCAACCTGATCTAGTGAAAGATGTCTCTGCCCATGTCAGGAGGGTTGGACTAGATGATCTTTAAAGGTCCCTTCCAAGGCAAACCATTCTATGGTTCGATGACCTGGAGCAGCCCCTACCCAGCTGCTTGCCAGGAGTAGCACACTCCCTTGGTGCCCAGACAGCCATGGGCTAAGGAACATCCCTGGGCAGCCAGGAAGGCAGAGGAGGTGGCGCAGGGCTCATCTGATAAAAGGTGATTGAAATATGGCTTGAGTTGGAAACGTCTGAGAAAGTTCTTACTGCCATGAGTACAATACCGCACTGTTCATCCCAAGTCATCAGTAATTCTTGATTTAAAAATTAGAGCTCTGAAGACAGATGGCATAGCTGACCTGGTTCCATTCACCTTCACTCACATCATGTGGAGCTAACTCACTCATGCCTCTGCGTGCAGTATTTTGTGAAGGCAGTTAGCGCTTGCCAATAAATCTCTCAAGCATGAAAGCAGAGGAGTTTCCTTTGAACCACAGAAGGGCGAGAAATGTATCCTCACCTTGTTGTAAATATTCTGATTCTTTTTAAATCAAAATATGATTATATAGAAAAGGTTAAATATAATTAATAGATAAATAAGATAGGATTGTTAAGTTAGAAACAATAACCATAGGAACCTCACCAGGGAGTCGCCGTTCCATACTGAGGAACTAACAGTAACGAGATGGAACGATGAAGAATTGAATAGAAAAGTTTTGTTTGAGTCTTGTAACAGTGTGACCTGATATGCACCAGTGATGCTGCTTGAAAAGTCCCCCTTTACCCTCCCATCTTGATATGAATATGAAGAATGCCAATCGATAGATACTAATAGAAATAAACATTGATTATTCATAGGCCTGGAAATTGACAGAAACTTATAAGCTAGAAAAGTGATTATTAAAAGATTAAGATTTTATATATATATATATATATTTTCTGTATAAGGGTAACTAGGTATGAGCTATCCCTGATTTAATCATAAACTAGCTATGAACAATGTAGCATTGTGAAGAGGTAGAATTTGCTTGTCAAGAGAATGATCAAGTTGTAGGCCTGGTCAGTAAACCGGGGAAAACTTAAGAAGATTCCAAGAATAGGATTTTGCAACCAACCTGAGCATGCGCAAAGATTGGGTTCAACTAAAGGACACCATGAGGAAGACTATGGACGACCACCAGAGGACCTTAGATGACCACCTGTGTACCTGAAGGCGCATGCGTCACGAGCATTTACATATATTAATGAGTTCTCGGAAATTGTATGAATATGTTAATTGTTTCTTAGAAAATATGATGAATATGTATATTTTGATTGTATATAACTTTGGTAGCGGAGAAGCTAGGCACGCACACTAGGTGGAGCGATCCCCTGTGCGTCCAGCGCTGCAATAAAGAAGTGCCTGCTCACCTACATACATTGTGTAGATGAGTTTTTATATTACAGATTTGTAACAACCTCAGCGTTTTGTTTTCGATTAGGTTTCAAATCCCTGAATTATAAATCAATGTGTTTTGACAGGTTTTAACTGTGATTTTTATCAGTGGCAGGAACAGAGGCGATCATCTCCCTATCTGCTTACAGGAACCTGCATGGGTAAATAACCGGAATACTTCACAGAGTAGCGATCTTCAAATGGTTAATTAAGCCATCATAACAGCTATCTCTATATGTTAGTTTAAATATATATAAATGGCATCCGAATGTCAGGTATACTAATTCTGTTTATTGATATTTCTAAGTACTTGAGTTTGGGGGTTTGCTATCCGAGGCAGTGGCAGGTTTTAAAGACTGCTGTTTTATTCCCTGTGAAACAAATATAACAGCCTTTCTCCTGAGTACTGTAGGGGCACTCCGTTCTTCACGAAGAATAGTTGTTGCCTAAGTAATGTATCTGTAGCTTCTTAGTCTTGGAAAGAACTAGGGAGTGCCCAGCAAGAGGGATCCAGGTCAGGTGAGATGATCCCCACCAGGACTTGGATGTGCCTCATTTTCATGTTAAGAATCATGAAATAATTGCATACACGAGAGTCATCAATGCTATATTTAGACAACGAAAGCCTTGATGCTTGTACATTGTTCAATGGTACTTTTACTCCGCTTTGAACTATGCTCTGTCCATTTGCCATTCTGCTCCTTGGCCCTCAGGAGTGACTCATGGTAGAGGTTTAAGCAAGTCAGGAGAATGCTCATGCCGTTAGAAGACGGAAGCATATGTGAATACGGTAATGCCTGCACCGTGTTTAGCATTTCATTTAAAAGCATGTAAACCAGGATATCCTTAGAGGAGAATTTCCCCCTTTTTTGTCCATTTCCTGTTTCTGTGGTCCTTCTGAAGCAGTGAATTACCAGGAACTAAATGTATGCTTCATGACATGTCCTTTACTTGTCCCTGTGGTGATACCTGCAGAAGGTCTTTACCCTGAGGAAGGAACAAAGAGCAGCATAGAAGCAGAACTATTCCCTGGAGGTTAAAAAGATGTCAAAATCCAATGGCTTGGTTTTAGAAAGGAAACCCACTAAAAGCATACGAAAGAAATGGCCGAGACCATGAAAGCCTCTGTATCTGCTGAGTCTCAGGGAAGGGAAGAAATTCTATTCCAGTATTCGTCAACTGAGCCATGACCCAGTCAGGAATAACCGCCTTTGCCCACTGATGCAGGTTAATGGGCTGAAAACCCCTCACAGCAAATAAAGCTGAGAGTTGATTTGCAACAATAGCTGTGTATTGGACCTGCATAGGTGTTTAAATGCAGGCTGGTTTTAAGTTAAATAGCAAAGTGAAAGTCCTGGCCGCCTCTGGGGCTTCCTGAGGAGCCCTGACATTGGCAAGCAGTACCTCTTAGCTGCCTTGCGAGACGGCACTGACTTTGTGGGTTTGGGGAGATCACTTCTGAGTAGACACCGCCGACCCCCTCAGTTGCCCTCAGACTCCCCCGACCCCCTCAGTTCCCAGCCAGGCACCACCGATTACCTCAGCTCTCCCACATACACCCTTGCTCCCCGCGGTTCCCCTCACCAACAGCCCTGACGCCCTCACTTCCCCCGCAGACACTCCCATCCCCTCCCTTCTCCCAGACTCCTCCGACCCCCTCAGGCACCCAGGTACCCGCTCCCTTGCTGCCCCTCCAGAGACCCTGGCCCTGGCCTGCTCCCCGGCTCAGGGGAATACAGCGATGACTCTTCTGGCAGTAATGCAAGAAATGAACCTTTCAGGAACGTGTAAAGACAATGAGGCCACTCAGAACTTTTGCAAGGTGTATTTGCTATCGGTGGCGGTGAGTTTGTGTTTCTTGATGGAAATACATGAAGTCTTGTAGCTTCTGGGATTGTGTGACTGTGTTGGGGCGGTGCTTAGGGCACTGTGGATGAATCCAAAGCCAATACTTAACAGCCTGGGTTTTTTTCAAGCAAATCATGATGCAAGCGACACTCTCCCATTCTGATAATTTTGATGTTAAAAGAAGTCTTTGACAGAAAGAATGAGCAAGCACAAGGCCCAGAAATTGCAGACTGACCGGGAAAAGGAATGCTTAAACCAGCCTTTGAAGAAGATGTTAAAGCAGGGTAATGTTCACCATTTTGTTACTAATAATGAAGCAAAATCCTCTGCCAGGGAGTGTCTTAACGGGATGCTCAAAACCAAGATGTGGAGCTATTTTACAGCCCAGAACACCTTTTGCTACATTGACGTGCTGTCAGAGTTTATAAAGAGCTTGTCATGCTTTAACCCCAGTGGGCAACTAAGCACCACACAGCCATTCACTCACTCCCCCCACAACGGGATGGGGGAAGAGAGTTGGAAGGGTAAAAGTGAGAAAACTCATGGGTTGAGATAAAAGCAGTTTAATAATGGAAATAAATAAATACAGAAGTTGTAATGAAAAGGAAAATAACAGAGAGAAACAGACCCCAGGAAAGCCAAGTGATGCAAATGAAAACAATTGCTCAGCACCAAAAGACCGATGCCCAGCCAGTCCCTGAGCAGTGGCCCCCCTGCCACCCTCCCCCCTAGTTTTATTGCTGAGCATTATGTCATGTGGTGTGGAATATCCCTTTGGTCAGTTGGGGTCAGCTTTCCTGGCTGTGTCCCTTCCCAATTTCTTGCGCACCCCCAGCCTACTCGCTGGTGGGGTGGTGTGAGAAACAGAAAAAGCCTTGACTCCGTGTAAGCACTGCTCAGTGCTTACTCAGGAAAACATCCCTGTGTTATCAACACTGTTTCCCGCACAAATCCAAAACATAGCCCCATACTAGCTACTACAAAGAAATTTAACTCTATCCCAGTCAAAGCCAGCACAGAGCTGTAACTAGAGTTACCCCAGAGCTGTCAGAGCCAGGCCTGTGGACGTGAACACTTCAGACTCGGCAAGGGTTTGGAAAACTGGAGATGGGGGTGTGTTTGAAATGAAAGGATCTGCGCCTCTGCTCCAAAAGGGAGGCCACGTCAGGGTGTCTAGAACCAACGAGAGATTTGACAAAGGTTATGAACACACGTTCGCAAGGGAAATTTTCATAGTAGCGGAAAATGAGAGAAGGGGACAGATGCCTGCGTATCGCTTAAGAGACGATGGTTGGGAAGCAAGGGGGGGGACATTTTTCTCTAAAGAACTTCAAAAAGTGGATCCTGACAAGGACAAGAGCTGCAAAATTGAGAAGACCATTAGAGCAAAAGGGAAAGGAGGAAAGAAACAGTTGCTGGTGAAGTGGCATGTCTGGCCCCAGAAATTTAGGGTAGGAGCTTCCCAGGTATAGGACATCTCGTGACTGGCAGTGGAGTGGGGGAAGAAGAAGGGTGGCAGACGGGATTTCTACATGATGCTCCCCAGCAATGCCAGAAGCTGCCTGCAAAACACCGGCTCACACTTTCCCCTACAGCTGGTGAGGCCCCGTGGAGCTCTGTGGGAAGTGGAAGGTGAGGCTGGTAGAAACACCATAGCCAAACAGCTGGAATAGCATCAAGCAGGACACCATCTTTGAAATAGCACCGCAGGGCAAGCTGGGAATGGGGAAGATTGCATAGATCCGAACAATACCCTTCTGTACCTGTGCTGCAAGATTGTAAAAGCTGCCAGTCAAACCTTGGAGCTGGTGAGGCTGTGGGTCTCATGAATTACCCACTGGCCTCTATTTTCAGCCAGCTGGATGTTATGCTGGGGGACAGACTGAGAAGGCAGAGCAAAAACTGCTGCCCCTCCTGCACCTTCATTGAGCTGCCTGTCAATCACAGCCCTGATGCGCTGTCCACGCACTTCTCCACAAAGACCCAGCTGGGCAGCAGGAAGATTAGGGGACTGAGGCATCGCTCAGCTCTGACAGCCCAGAGTAGGAGGACTGAAGTATTCGGACCTCTCCGCAGCCATCTGTTCTTTCAAGACAAGATTTTGGTGAATGGTGTGGATGTAAAAAACTTGGGCTGACGTGCAGCAAAGACAGCTTTTTTTTGATGAGCTCTCTGGCAGTTTGTCATAATTTATTCATTTATTCATAAATTAAATAATGCGATTGCTATTCCATCCCTGGGATAAGGACGTTCCCCATTATTGTAATTACTAGCTATAATCCAGTCTTTGCTTCTTTTTCTTTTTCAACTCTGCTATTCCCGGTTGCTCATGACATTTTATCTTTTTTCTTTCCAAAACCATTTGTTTCAACTCATTTTATTTCTCTTGCTCTCTTCTTCCTCGTTCCATCCTCTCACATACCAGTTTCACTACAACATAGTATCAGCTGAACATAACCACCAAAGTTCGTAATCCAAACAATCCCCCAACAAAATATACTTTAATGCTGTGTTAAGTTACATCCACCCCTATTTTCTGTTGCAATTTGACTTTCCCCTTCATTTCGCCCTTTTGTGAGTGGTTATGACTCACATCCATTCCTCACTGCAAGTTGTCAAATTCCTCAATATGCATGGGACCAAGGATCCCAGGAAGATAATCTGAGTTCCCAGTTGGCCATGTTGCAGTTAGGGTAGGTAACCTGAAAGAAAAGACAAATCCAGCTTCATTCCCTTTGGCTATTAGATATTTTGGATATCCACTGCTCGGAAACGAGATGTTCATTACCCTGGTGGTCAAAGCACCTTCCACATGGCACTTCGAAGGAGTGTTTGTAATAAGCAAGGAAAACTTCCTTTTTGCAGGTGGTTAACCTGGACAGTTTGTCCTACAGATAATTGATGATTATCTTTTTTGCCCAAAGTGAAAGTTACACAGGGGCTGCTATCAAAAGCTTTCCAGATCGGACTGCCAGTCATGGTCCGTCAATTGTTTCAGGCAGTGACTGCGTTGTTAAGGTGACGTGGCCACCCGTGAAATGAGGAGGTACTAGTCGAGGCTTTGGACTGACCGGTCCAAGTGCAAAGTGGTACTTGAGTCTTACGAAGTCCATTGCTGTGTTCAATAATACCATTAGACTGGGGATGGTATGGAATGTGGAAAATGCATCAAATTCCTTGGGCTTCAGACAACCTGTGTATATTTTTATTTTTGCAAGTCGGATGGGGGTGGTGCACACTGAATGGGTGAGGGCAGCATATCAGGGGGTGGCATGGCACCCCGTTGCCATTGGATATTGTACTCTGTCAAGCTCCCTGTAAGCCCCGTTCCCACCACGATCCAGGCCTGACATCACAGAATCACAGAATCGCAGAATCACTAAGGTTGGAAAAGACCTGTAAGACCATCAAGTCCAACCATCAACCCAAGACCACCATGCCCACTAAACCATGTCCCACAGTGCCTCATCCACACGTTCCTTGAACGTCTCCAGGGATGGTGACTCCACCATCTCCCTGGGCAGCCTGTTCCAGTGCTTCACCACTCTCAGTAAAGCAATTTTTCCTAATATCCAGCCTAAACCTCCCCTGGCGCAACTTGAGGCCATTTCCTCTTGTCCTGTCGCTGTCACTTGGGAGAAGAGACCAACACCCCCCTCACCACAACCCCCTTTCAGGTAACTGGAGAGAGCTATAAGGTCTCCCCTCAGCCTCCTCTTCTCCAGACTGAACAACTCCAGTTCCCTCAGCCACTCCTCATCAGGCTTGTGCTCCAGATCCCTCACCAGCTTCGCCGCCCTTCTCTGGACACGCTCCAGCACCTCAATGTCCTTCTTGTAGTGAGGGGCCCAAAACTGGACACAGCATTCGAGGTGCGGCCTCACCAGAGCCAAGTACAGGGGCACGATCACCTCCCTACTCCTGCTGGCCACACTGCTTCTGATACAGGCCAGGATGCCGTTGGCCTTCTTGGCCACCTGGGCACACTGCCGGCTCATATTCAGCTGTGCCGGCTCATATTCACATTTTATGTACATTGTCATCTCCTGAATTGTACTGGAGTGTGCCATTCCCTGGGTAAGGGGAGCAGGCTCCCTCATTATTTTGAGGACAGGCAACGGGGTCTGAATTTCAAAGGTTGTGTCTGATGCCATGGGTTCAGTATCTAATAGGGCTGTGTAAGTAGCCAGTAGTGATTTTTCCAAGAGTATATACCATGACCGGGAACCTTGCCACCCCTTTGATCCAAACCCTGCGGGAGTTATTTGGGCATTAGTGGACCACAGTCTCCATTGGCTCAGCACTTGCCTAGCCACCGAAAGGTCCCAACACACTCTCGATCTCTCTCGCCAGAGTCCATCACCGAAATTCAAAATGTCCAGCGACTGCTCCAACACAGAAGGTGCCAGCTCTGCAAGCGGTTTCTGGCCTTCACCTTCCCTTGGCAGACCAGTCTGTCACCTAAATTGAAAATGTTTATAATGTTCCCAACATTCTCTCGCACTCTCTCCAGACCCCATCAACTTCAAACCCCAACAAATTCAAAAAGTCCAGCGACTGTCCTGTCACGGATGGTGCCAGGACAGAAAGCTGTTGCTGGCCCTCACCTTCCCTGGGTAGCCCTTTCACAGCCAACCAACACTGCGGTTCAGCGCTTGCTTTGCCTCCTAACAGTCACAAGGTGCTCTCTCTCTCTCTCTCTCAATCTTATAAGAGCCCAGCCCTGAAACTGAAAATGTCCAGCAACTGCTCCCACGTAGAAGGTGCCAGCACTGAAAGCTGTTGCTGGCCCTCACCTTCCTCTGGTAACCTCTTAAATGAACCACCAACTCTTGGGCTCCGTGCTTGCCTGGACTCTTAAAGGTCCCAATATCCTCTCGCTCTCCTGCTCACTCTCTCCAGAGCCCATCACTGAAATTGCAAAAGTCCAGCCATTGCTCCTACTCTAAAGGTGCCAGCACTGAAAGCTGTTGCTGGCCCTCAGCTTTGTTGCGTTTAAGGGAATGTACTTTCAAAATTTGTCTGTCAGAGTCCCAGGACTTTCACTGAGCAGATCCACAAATATTGAAATCAGTTACTTTATTGAGAGCGACAGAAACAGATTCAAAATTGCCGTTGACAAATTCACTAACTACAATAGTGCTCCTAGTTAAGGTTAATATTGCTAGAAAACTTGATAGTGATACAACAACCCGGGGATAACTTTCACCCAGAGGGTGAGAGGCGTAGCGTGTACCCAGAGAGGCGTCCCTGCCTGGGGTGGAGGAAGAGAATGCAGTCCGTCGACTGGTCCGTCAGGTATCGAGGTTCTTCTCTCCCACTTTAACAATCATTTTCTCTGTCTTTTGTCCCCAAAACTACAAGGTTCCCACCCCACCCCCCCCGCATATGTGACGTGTAGCATGATGTGGGTGGAGAGACGAGTGCTATAGTCATACATACGTTTAGCATGACCTCTATAATCTTCACTAGCATATGCAGGGGGGTGAGTTGTAATGTGCATTTCACCGGTAATGAGGCAAAAGTCAGTTATCGGACACGAAGCCTTTTGAAGAAACAAAGAACCATTCATGTTTTTCTTATCTTGCTATCTTTGCTGACCACAAGCAGGGCTGTCCTGGCTCCACAGGGCCCCCTCCTTATCTGCACCCTCTGTTAGCCAGGGTGCAACAACACACAAGGCTAAACAACAATTACTATGACCCATGCAGTTTTCTACAGCCCAGCTGCAGGTCACTTGAGCGTGTTTACAATCCTCCTCGCCAATCTTCCGTTATTTTCCCATGCTGCCCATGCTAACTTTTAGCAAATTGAGCTCAGGAAACCAGCTGGCATGGAGCTCTAGATGTTTTCTCTCAAAGCCATTTTTGTGACTGTGGTGTAAGCATGCCAAAAGGCCCACATCTTCATATCGTATTCTGCTGCTTGCAAAAATAGCCCTGTAGTTCTGTGTGTGCTACTGTCATGCAGAAAGCTAACCACGTAAATACCTGTTTGCAGGACTGCACAGTAGCTGCAGAACCTCATTTCATTTCTAGCCAGCGTTCTCCTGAAAATGAGCTGAGCGTTACCTGGGACAGCTCTTGAACACAGGACTGGGAGGAAACAGAAGGGATATGAAATGAATTAAAGGTATTATTAAAGACAAATGCAGGGAATTAAACTAGTTTAGCCCTGTCCCTTTGCACAGCAGAACCAAGGCCTGGTTTGGAGCATCCGTATGGCTATACCTTGTCAGTGGAAGCAATGGGGTGCTGTTCCTCTTGAAGGAGGTGCAGGAGGACCCCTATCAGCACCCAGCTGAGCTATATGGTTGTTGAAGCATGGACTCCGTTCTCCTCTGGAGTTCAGTGCAACGGGTCGCATGGGTGAAGCCTTTGTATGATTTCCTCCAAGTTAGGTTTTATGTCAGCTTCAATAATAACCCATAAAGAAGTCAATGAAAGGATTTCTCCTGCCAACGTCCGCTAAGACTGCTGGAGAAGAAAAAAGAAGCTCTTCCCTTCAACACCCACCCTCCACTCCCAACTCCCCCCTCCCCCCCCCCAAAAAAAAAAAAGAAAATTCTCATTCACTCTTCACCCTTAATCCTTCCTTCTTCAAAGCTGTACGGCAGCCATGTTACGATGAAGTGATAAAGAGCTTACTTTGGAGCTAGAGGAGGAAAAAACCATAGAGGACTCTCAAGTCTCATTCCAAGGATTGAGAAACCTTAAAACATGGAGAGGGAACATCCTTGCTGCGCCCTGAGTTTGTCAGCCACCTTCTGCTCTTTCTTAGTCAAACACGCCAATATGCTATACTCCTGCAACTAAACTGTTGCATATTTTCGGAGGTTTATGTCTTGAATAACTATTGTTTCTTTTGATTTTTACCTTCCCAGCTTTTTTCTGATCTTTACCTTCTGGAGCTCTTTGATGCATTCAATACGAGAGAGAAAGCAAATGTAAAAGGGGGCTGTCTACTGTATTGACCAATCAAGTTCATTTCCAGTGACCTGACATGCCTTGTAATAGACAACACATCTAACTCAAAACATAACAAATCAGGTTTCTTTCTATTGTATGTTGTTTTATTGTTTGAAATCATGTCTGAGTATTTTTATTACATGTAAAAACCAAAGTGACTTGTATTACTAAGATTAAAGGCATTCTAAACTCAGTCAAACTAGAATTAAACGGCACTGTCAAAGTACTATCTAATACAGCAAATCCCCAGATGAGAATTAACAAATAGTGTTGGACTACAACTAAACCATTCCATTAATCCATAATCAACGCTTATGGATTCCCAAATAAGAAATCTGGAGAGAAAGCTGCCCTTTTAATTATACATGGTCTCAGTCAGCGCAGTAAGCTTATCTGAACATCTTGCTGTTAGCCCAGCTGAGCTACTTGAAAGTCACAGTTGCAGTCCTTGGTGCTTCTACTTAATTGGACTGTTACGGGGCAGATGTTTTTGTGTGATTTCTCTTGCTCTCTTTACAAAAAATAAGTTTTACAGCAGAGCGCTGCTCTGGAAAGGCTGGCAGCTCTAGCTAAACACTGAGAAAAACTAATTGATGCTGTGTGCTTTTTTCCAACATGAAGAGCATGCACAAGTTCAAAAATGTTTTGCAAGAGATAATATGAAGATGAATTAAGAACAGAAACGCATTAAGGTTGGCTGCTCCTCCTTCACTTTTTTCACAGCAGGTTCCATTGGAGGGGATTTGTCACCATCGGTGTTCACCTTCTCCTGGGAGGCTTTTGCTGGTTTTCTTATATTGTCTGTCTTAGGAGGAACAGCCACCTCTACTTTCCGCTTTGTCTTGTCAGTTTTTGCTTCTGGCCTATCATTCTCTTTTTTCTCCTTTTCAGGTGCTGCTTTGAAAGCCATAGAACCTGCTTCCATAGGCTCACCTCGCACAGGGGTGGTATCATCTCTGCTTGGGAGCATGAACAGAGAGTCCATTTTCACGTCTTCTGCTGTAAGTGGCTCTCTTGGTTTTCTCATTCCTTCTAACCACTCAGCATTGGGAAATCCTCCATTCTCATCCCCTTTTCTTCTCTTCCGGTGCTTTTTGTCTTTATTTCCTTTGTCACCTCCCAGTCGATGTTCCACCTCCTTCTCTTTTGATTTTGTAGGATCTTTGATGCCATGCCTCTCTCTTCCAGAAGTTTTTCCAGGGTAACTTCCAGCTGTATTACACTTTTGGTGGCTCTGCCCACCAGGATAATCCTGCCTCCGTCCCTGAGCATATGGTGAATTCTCTCGTCTGGTCCCAGGTGGACCAAACCTGTCTGGAGAAAAGTAGCCTCTTCTTGCATACGGCGGCGATCGTGAGTAGGAGCGAGAAGGGGAACGACTAAATGACCGAGAGTAGGAGCGAGAGCGGGAAGAACCGGATCTTGACTTGGAGTAGGTATACAAACTTGTAGAGGAAGATGAAGCACTACAGGGAGACTTGGGCCTTAAAAACACACACAGACAAAAAAGATAAGTTAATTCAAAACAGTCACTCTCCCCATTTTTTTTCCTCCCAAATTTGGTTTGTTTTCTTTTTTCCTCTCCACATGCTTACGTCAAAGGTTCTTTCAGCTGCTGGCATAACGCTACTGCAAATTGCAGAACTTGCAAAAGTTTCTGCTTACAAGACAGAGCAGCTGCTGCTTTGTTAATGTAAAATCATACAGGAAGGGTAAGTCTATTTCCACTCACTTCTATCACATGATCACTCTCCCACAGCTATTGATTGATTTACGGTGGTGTAGCCGGGCCTCTACTGGCACGTGAACGCGCACATTTTTCACTACTCCGCAGCTACATGCAGTGCAAATCATTTTTGTTGCAGTAAGATGCAACTTGACACTGCAATAATAGATACCACAGACTCCTCTCTCTCCAACTGAGAGAAAGCAGCTTGGCTATTTGAGATGACTAAATAGAAGAAATTCAAAATTGCCATAAAACGACAGCGTTGACTCTTCCAGTACTTTGCTCAATCAGTATCAACTAAGTTGTTAAAAAAAAGAATGTTGGAGGTTGACTTCTATTGGGAAATCAAGTTCTTCATCCCTGTTCAGCTAGTAATCAAAAGGCTGGCTTTCCACCTGACCCTTTAATTGTATTTCATTTTCATATGTAATTATGGTTTCCTCAAAAAGCGTTGATTTTTCAGAATCCTCTTTTCGGTCATGTACTGGAGTTCTATTTTCAATAATCTTACCGCAAGCACAGATCCCCTTTGTTAAAGCCAATTCAAATGAAGCCATTTAAAAATGAATTACCACTTGTACTCTCCACAACGACCTGTGCATACGTTTTGCATTATAAACCAGCTGTTGTGTAAGCTATGTTTTACGGCCTCATTTAACAGGTTACAAGTCGTAATATATTGAATTTCTGTGGAATACTTACAGTTCCCAGCCCGGTCTGCCACCTGCTGAGCGAATTGTACTGGCACTCATTGGGCGACCTTTTGGAGTGGGGAGAGGGAAAAGAAAAAAAATCCCACTCAGTTTCTCTGAAGATCATCTTTTTAAAGAAATTCTACAGTTATAGTTACTTACCGGTGGTGGGTATTGATTGTCCTTGGGGGCCCAGAAGGCTTGGTAATGCTGGTTGTCTTGGTACAGGAACCTGATAGCCCTTGTGAATCAATGCAAACAGTCGGAAAATAAGCTCTACTAAAATACAAGAATCACTGCATATCTTGAAATAAAACTCACGTTCTCTTCCAACAAACTGCTGGCTGACAGAGAGGAAGATTTAGAAAGTTCAGCGGCACTCACCAGAGCAGAAGGAGGTGTAACAGTCAGGAGCGGTGGTGGAGGTGGTGGCGGCTGCTGTGGCTCCTGAATCTGCTGACGGAGCCTCTTTGTGTAGCCAGTTCCATTTTTGAAGTTGTTCACAGCCTAGAGGCAGAAAAACATTGACAAAAAGGTAATAGGAAACTTCAGTAGAGGGACGAACAAAGGCCTGCACAGAGTAAAATTGCTTGTGTCTTCCTGTAAATGCTATCAAGCCTAAAAGAAATGGACGTACAGATATATGAACACATCACATTAAACCCTGATACTAATGATTGGTAACTCGGAGTATCTGTATTTAAAGTACTTCAGTGTTAGCTCCAAACTTGAAAGTGAGGCAATCATGTTAAACAAAAGTGGGACCTGAACTTGCCAGATTGTCTCTTCCCTTTCAGCTTTTAAGCTCTTTTTCTTCCCTTTCAGCTTTTTACAAATAGCCTTTTCTTACAAACAGTTTCTGTGAAAGGCATCGTGTTACCTTGCGTAGGAACAGGTTGGCAATTAAAGCGTCAGGAGAAACATCGGTTTGATGACACGCTGGGCAGGTATGCTCCTCAGAGTCCAGTAATGCTGTTCTAATACCTGTGAATCATTAGAATCATCAGAATAGTTTTAGCCAAACTAAGGCAATTTGGGGGGTTCTAGCCAAGTATAAAAACACGTATATGATTAATGGGTGAATATGGTCTTGAATTGAGAGCATGAAGCTCTCCATGTTCAGTAATGTAAATAACTTCTAGTATGCAGCAAATCACTCCAGAGTTTTGAAATTTCACTGTTGTAACATTTGAAGTCGTAGAGTAGGCTGTGTCTTGATGTTTCGACTAGTCTTTGTTCCGCTACCTAGTACAATGAGAAGTCACCAACCTCAAGGCTCCTGAATAAAACACATCTCAAAAAAGCATTAGGAGGTTTGAGTTCTGAAGGTCTTAAGCAACTGTCCCGTGGAGAAGAATGTGGATTAAATGCCTAACTAAATGCCCTTTGTGGCAGACCACAGTGAGTCACCAGAGTTGGCTATCTAATTTTGTATGAGAGAAAGGGCTGTCGACAAACTAAATGCATTCGATATCTAATACTGTAACCACCTGCACAATTACGCACTCTTCTCATACTCGTCCTTCCACATGTAAAGAGGATTTACCTGGATATGTAAAAAGGGAAAAAAGGTTTCTGCCTTTTTTTTTCCCTTTATGCAAGAGGAGTCCTTTCCTATTCAGGGGATACTCAAGTATTAAGTAGAACTGGCAACAAAGTAATGGCGTTATCTCCTACTTCTGCTTTCAGAAGATCAGACGTGATGTTTTGAAATAACAAACATGGGAGTAACACTTACATTCGTCACAAAAACTGTTTCCACAGCAGGGAATAACAGCTGCATCAGTCATTAGCTCTTTACAAATGGGACATGACAACTCATCTGGAATGGGATCATCGGAGGAGGAGGAGGAGGGCTCCTCTGGTGAAAAGGGAGGCTTTTCCTTCTTTCCTCTAGCATAAGCTTCCCTAGAGGGCAGGTGGGGAAGGAAAAAGAAACCAGTCAGAGATGGGTAAAGGAAAACTCTTCCAAGCTTTTATCAAAGGGCAGATAATAGATGGAACTCTGCTCACTCCACATTTGGCTTCTAAAAAGTTGGCATTTAGTTTAAACTACTTTCCTATAGCCACAATACTGGAAGAGGGAGGGGGGAACACTTTTCCTTCTGCAGAACTCTCCCATTCATTGGGATCAACTAAGAGATGAGCTCAGACTAGAAAAATCATTTTTTGACAGCTAGAAATCAGGTGAAGTGAATCCCACCACTCCTTTGCCAGAGGCTACATGTAAATGGCAGGCTCAGGATGAAGTTAGTCTCCGAATAATTACGTTTTATAAATGGAAGAAGTCTACGGTGCAGCTTCTACAAAAGGAGATCCACGACAGAAAAGCAGAAGTGCGACCAAGTGCATTTTCAAACAGCCACTCTTGTCAGCACACAGTAGTATTTTCTTAGTTTAGAGCAACAGGAAAACCTCAGTCTGTTTCACACATGGCATTTGACAAGAGTCAGAGGGGGAGGAAATCTCAGTCCAGCAGCTCTGTGTTAAATTTTGCAAGAAGCCTTTGAAACATAAAAGAGAAGCAAAACGAGCTTTCCAAGAGAATGACTCCTCTGTGAACACGACTGAAACGTTTTGCAGAAATACAGATTCTTAGCACACCACAAGTTGAACCAACTTCCAGGGGCACGAACAGTAGGACCACCCTATGTGAGTACTAGAAAGTATCACCGATTTTAAGGTTAAGACACAATGACAATGCTTCCTCCCCCCTAACTACAGAGGCTGGCCAACTTGGTTGCATTGCCACTCAGGCATTTACGCATGGTTTCACTCGTTCACTTTTTGGTCAGTCCAACTAATGCCATACTTACGCATTAATAGTTGGTATTGCGTATTTCCCAGTGCTTGTCAGCATAGCACCCTTTGTGTTGGGATCTTGCACCTCCATCATGAAACTCCTTGGAATTCCTGTGCTCTTTTTAAGTCTGGGAGCAGACTCAAAATTTTTGTTCTGTTAAGAAAAGCCATGCAGACATATCTCATCTGATGACCCGCACTTAAAATGACATTTCAGTGATTATTTTACGCAGCAAAGCCTTTCATCCTCTCCTTTTGCCTAGCGTAAGGGTTGCTCAGCTGAAATACTGATTTTCCTAAAGGAGTATCGTCAGCATGTTCCAAAGGCTGGAGCAGTGTTTTGAACTCAGTCGACATTCTTTGGCTTAACTTCAGGTTCCTTCAGGGTGAAATATCCCTCAGCTCAACCAGAGACTCATGCAGTTAACACACGCAAATATTCAATAGATGGGGTCAACAGAAACATCTTGGTTTTATACAAAATACAGAAAATGATGAACTGTCATTAAAACCACAGTTAAAACCACAAAAATTCCCTGTAATATTGAAATACATAAAAATATGCATGAAAGTTCACAGAGAAAGATCTATGGACATATTTAATGTCTATGACCTAGAAAAAAGAAAATTTCACATTTGTAATTCCAGGTCTCCCTTGAATTTTGAAGGGCTTTGCAACATTGCCATATAAAGTGCATTTCACCCCAAGAGAAACAACTCTTCATATGCGTGTTCATGTATTTGTTACCTAACTGCCAAGGTAAAAAAAAAAACAAAACTAAGACCAGAAGTCCCCCACAATCTTACCCCATTTGTCGGGCAGTCCTTTATATAGTGGCCAGGGTTTCCACAACGAAAGCAAGTATATGACGGTGGAGGTGGACCCAAGGGTTTCTTCATGTAACTAAACGTTTTTGGGGAGAAAAAGAAGAAGATATGCATGTGTCTCTTGTGTTAAAACAAACATCTCTACCATTTTCCCATCAGCTTCAAAGAACAGATTTGACATTATCAGCACTTACCTGGTTGGTTCATATCCACAGCAAGACTGCATCATCATAGCTTTTATTTTGTCTTCTTCGGAAGCATTGGCTTCAGCCAGATTGGTGGTCTGTTTAAGAGGTAATTATTGGATGCACACATTAGAACCACATTTAAGCCCACACAGCCAAAGACAGCACCACTCACCCAGTCCTGTAAAGAGCAGCACAACGCTCGCTGAGGTCGCATGAAAACAGCTGCTTAGGCTCTGTTTGGACCTTACCTAAAGACCTGTCTAATCGATCCCATTTTCTTCCAAGTGGACTGAAGCTATGTGTAGAAAAAATTAGACTATCCACTGCCTTTAAACTGATTTTTAAGCTCCAGACTATTTGAAGGAGAAGATGTCCACTGTACATTTAATTGAGAAAGATGTACGCAAATATCACTAGTTACATTTTGCAGCATTAAAAGGACACACAACTGAAGAGCCGGAGAGGTTGTTTCTCCTTGCTGAAAGCCAGCTTCAGACACAGAAGCCTTAGAAGGAATCAAACTTTTTATAACCCCTCAGCAAGACAAAAGATTCTTCTCTAACTTCTCTATGTTAAATGATTAAACTACAGTAAGCAGAACCTGCAGTTTTTTCCAGCTGACTGTGTCCTTTTAACGTACAAATTGTAATCCAAACCTTATGCAGAACTAGATCTTCCAATTATTGATGGCAGCTGATTGTTTTTAAGTAGTATTTGTTCAAATGTTTTTATCACACACTAGTCCAGGTACAAGCAGGCTCTAAGGGAGTGACTGTAAATGATGTGGACTTTCAAGCACCTATCATTCCGACCAACCACTCATGTTTTTCTTCTTCTATGCATGCATTCACAAAAGCAACCAACTACTTTCAACATTTTATTAAATGGGTGTTTCATACAGACAGTAACATTGACCAGATCGACATCTCTGAACGCGCTTCCATTAACGTTTATAAAAACTTTACAGATACTTGACTAGTTTGTGTGAACCCAAACGGTTTACAAAACACATCCAAACCCCACAAAACGTTCCCAGGAATAGAGCAAAAGTCAAAGATGGCATTTAATACATACTAAGAGTCAAAAAGAAAAGTTTTTACAACACATTGCCTCCATGCTAAGCCAGTCTGCACAAAAGAGGTTAGAGGAAGTAACAGTCTGGAGCTGCTTTATGCTATGTCCCTGCATTTTTCTGATATACTTAAATTTTCTCGAAAGCTTACATGTGTACACCACTTGGACAGTTTTCCACATTTTAGAGTAAAACTTCACAGGAGTTTACGGAAACAAGGACACGTTTAGGGACAGCACTAATGGAGACCAATTTCTTTTGCTGGCTACCTTCCCAAGGAATTTTCTTGTTTGTGTTTGGTTTGTTGTTTTTTTTTGCCAAATGGACCCAACTTAATTTCTGCAGTGAGAGATGGAAGAAGGTAGCAGTGGGAAGAGCTTTCTCCTTCTCGGAAATGAACTCCAGCCTTTCTTTTCAGAACAAAGAACTAGCTCCTCTGCATTAGGCCCTGCCTTCTCTCATCTTTGTAACTTTAAAGACTAGTCATTTCATTGGCTAGCACTGTGCCTTTTCACAAAGTGCCACCACTAGTGCTTTCCCAGAGAAAGTTACACATTGTTGAGCAAAAAATGCAGGCAGTTCCATGGCAAAACATGGCATTACAACAGTTTCAGAAGGTCACATCTGCTAATATGCCACACGTACCCCTTGGTCTAGTCCTATAAACAGTTAGGTATATTTACACAATTGACACAGCCTGCGTTCAAAGTAAGTCTATTGTGTTGTCCACTCTCTAGCTACTCTGATTTATGAAATCGTGCAGCATTCAAAGAATGGATCTATAACTATAATGACTAGAAATTGAAAAATAGCCATGCAATTGTCCACGTTCCGGAAACGCCTCTAATTTGGCTGCTGCAAACCCCCTGAAATGTCCGTAACTCAGAGCCAACTAAACTCTTCTGTGAAAATTGTGTGAGTTTCCAGTGCAAAATTAACGAAAGGCATGAAAAATGGTAAACAGCTTCTGAAGTGCTGCTTCTTTGTGTCTTGAAGACGAGTAATACTGCAACATTACGTTGAGGCTGCTAAGGTACTCCCCTTCTATCTTCCCAAACTGGCGACTACTCTTCACAGGATAGTATCAAAATACACACACACTTTAAAGTTAAAAGAAATACTTTAAATTCTTAAAAACTACATTCAAGCTTTGCTCACATTACAACAGTTATCCAGCTACAGATCACAGTATAAGATTTAAAAAGACGAAGCAAACCCTTTTTTTTTTAAAGTATTTGACAAGACTCTCGAGATACCTTAATAAGCTGGGCCAGAGGAATCGGTGCGGAAGAGTCATCAATCTGTTCAGAAAAAATTAAACACACGTTCAAGTTCTACAATCAAAACATAGCAATAGTTAACCTCTACTGTAGCCTGAAAGTCTGCACTATATCCTCTGAGTGTCACGGAAAGAGGCATTTCCAACCTAGTGTAATTTGTATTTGTTCCAAACAAAGTCCAAACCTATGACAGCTTAAGAGTGCCTATGTGGTTAATGAGGAGAAACAACAATAACCAAACCTGCTGGAGATCAACTTACTGCTCCAGAGTATCTCAGAGAGGGACCCTTGTCAAATGCTTACAACTGCTGAGAAGTCAAAGGGCTAAGGAAGCTGCCAATTTTCAGCAAAAAAAAGGATTTGAAAAAAAATTTAAGTTTATTTGAGAAGGAAGCATCACTACAGGAAACTTATTTTCAGGGTAGTTTGTAAATTAATCAGTGAACGTCTCCTCATTTAGAAATGCACATGGTTATGCTTTTTATGAACACAGTCTAGTTGCCGGTGAAAATGAAGCACAGGCAGATCAGCCCTGAAACACGAACTCTGCCCCTCCTGTCAGTAAGTTTAGAAACGCCAAACTCACCATACCCCACAAAACCCCAATAAAAATGCCAACCCAAAACATCAGCCATAGCAGTAACCCACCACTTTGTCTAGAAAAAAAAGAAACTGCTCAAAGTATTGAAATAAAGGTGTTTACCATGACAGAGTAGCCTATAAAAACTGATTTCTTGTATTTTATTAGACCACAGGCCATACTCTCCAAATTGGTTATGGAACTGTAAGAATTTAATATTATTCTCCTTGCTACCAGTCCAAAAGCAATTTCTAAGGATGATGAAAACATGGACTCAGAGTACAATCCTCTAATTTTTTTCTCCATTGCAGCCACACTCCTCCCTCCCTGCTGCCTACTGGAACAGCTTGCAGGAATGAAGTCCTCAGGCCACGGGGTAGTAATGGACTGCAGTGTCTAGTGAGAACTAATACCAAAGGGCAGTTTTGCCACAAGTGAAAAGGGTAACTCTTCTCTTGTTCCTTTTCCAGCATATTGAATTACATTCTGCCACCAACAGCACTTCAGCTTACACTAGTAAAACATTATCAGAAAGACACGGGAATCACTGCTTACGATGTCTGAAGTTGTTCAAAAACATGGAAAAAATTTCACCATGTAAACTGAAGAGCTCCGCACGCCACTCTTCTTTACTTGTGGGAAAACAGGCCTATGTTCTCTCCTGGCAGGCACAACCACTGTCACGTGGTGCTTTTTCAGCAGCAAACAAGAAATGAGGAAAGCTCTCGACTGGAGTCTAGCATTAAACAGTCTAATATTGACCAGTAACTGAAACAGAGCAGTTAATAAACTATTAATTAGTTCTTCTGGTTTTTAGGAAGCGGTTATTATATGGCCTGCAGGCAACAGTCTCATTTCTTAACGGAGGTGATAGCACTCCTTTCTACTAAACAGCTATCAAAAGCAGCAAATAGATAATTAATGTACTATTTAGTACGTTTGCCCAACGGCCACCTTCCAATCAGCCGACATTCTTGTGTCTTTTTTTTTTCCCTTTAAATGTCTACTGGAGTATTTCCTGCCAGTCCCTCCAGTCAGTCAAGTAGAAACAACATCTCCATGAAACGTGTATACAGCCCTAAGGTAATACTGCAGAAGAACTGGGGGGGAAAAAACCCCAAACACCAAAAACTAAACCCAAAACCCCAGACTCGACAGTCAATGTATTAACTCCCATTTCAAACAGAAGACTAAACAGAAACTAACACAAAGCAAGTGGGAAAGGGGACAGAACAGAGGACAAAAAGGCTAATTTCACTGCTGGGGTGCTACATTTAAATTACAGTGGTTTCCTAAAACCCGACAGCTTGGCTAAACTAAAAATTCAGCCAGGAAGGATCCCAGTTGTGCTCAACAGCGCTAAAACGATGGGCACGACTCTCTGCATTTCTGCAGCCTCTAAGGACAAATACCAACTAGAGATCCTTGCAGCTACTGACATAGTAATGCTAAACCAAAAAGGATCCCCTTTCTTGCCTTGGCTGTAGTAACAGTAGGCCAGCAGCACAAATTTGGAAGTGTACAACAACAACAGCTAACAAAACAGCAAGACAATGAAGGAAGAGTTAAAGTATCAGCTTTTGTGCAGCCTTTTTAAAAATACCTTAACTAAACTTCATTTTGCTGCCTTACTGTTCAACAGTAATTGGCAAGCTTTCCAGTGATTTATTCCCACCACAGTAAGATCCAGGTTCTGCTTTGAAATACCTACAGAAATACGTGTATTAAAAAACCAACCAAACAAAACAAACCCCCCACCCTTCAGACCAAGACCTGAGCTAGCTTTAAGAATAAAGCTCATTGTGCCTCCAAGCCTAGAAGCACCTGAGGCTGCCGTGCTTTGACAGTGAGAGAGAGAGAGAGGACTTGTAAAGAGAGATGCAAGGCTTCCACCCTCCCTGTGGCTACCCACAACCCATGTCAGGTACAGTCAGAGCAAACAAGAAGGGAATGTTTTTGCCTGGTCTTTCATTTACTTTAATTAGTTCTAACAAACACTAAGTCTTCCCTCCCACTCCAGGAGTCTTCCTTTTTCTGTGGTTTTTTGGTGGTTTTTTTTTTTTTTTTTTTTTGAGACATCTATGTTAGCTTATGGTAAGATGCTACTTAGAAAGGTAACACAGACATGCCAGGGAGCACACGAGGCACCATGTTCAACTGTGCAAACCTTGAGCCTACACGATCTAAAAATTATCCTACGTTACCTGCACAGTACACAGTCATTCAGGAAATATTCTGGCATATTCAATGTGAAACACAATGCATTACTAGGCACAAAGACCAAGATTCACATTAGAACTGTGCAAACGATGGCATGACTCAGTTATTACTATGCTGAATCCAATACATGGTATTCACAACATATACTATGGTTTACTGGAAAATATATTAAGTTAATGTTTGGAAAATTAATACAAGGCTACATTGTTGAGAATTAAGTGCAGTGTGGAGAAAAAAGTCTGAGATGGTGTTTTTACATACTGCTTTTGGTGTTCCACTCACTGGCTCAGTTCGACTTCTAGAAGAAGAAATCAAGGAGATGAGAACTTAAAGCACTTGTACCCAACATCAAGCAGTGAAAACACGTTATAAAACCTGAACATCAAAACATTCTGTTCTGATAGGCTAGTGAATGGGGAAATTTCTTCCTATACATAAACTCGTCTCTCTCTTTTGATAACATTCAATGCATTAAACACCACCCCCCCACCCCCCAAATCCCACGTCTACTTTGTCTGAAATCACTCGAAGACTTAGAGATCGAGAACACAACAGTGCAAGAGGAAGTCTTCAGACATTTTGTCTCTGCTGCGTTAAGTTTTGTGTTCTTAAATGCTCAACCCTCAAGATAATGAAGGTAACTTTAGCCAATCCCTATATCCCGCCCTAGTCTTACAAATAGCTACCAGAGAGAGTACTTTAGTTTCTAAGAAAGAACAGCGGTAGTCGAGACCCTTTGAAGCGCTAGTTTACTTAAGAGAAAAAAATCAGTCATCTGACAAAGAAATAACAACAGTGTCAGCAGCACAGTCTTCAGAACAGTGTTTCTTTGTGGCAGCCCAAGCACTGTGTTCAGATATCTACCGTACTTAGCCATGAAAGTGCCAAAATACTACATGGGTTACATATGCTACATTGACTAAAAATAGTAGTAGAAATGTCACCTGAAAGCAGTTCCTAGGGTTTTGTGTGCTTTAGGAGCCCTGTGACAAAAAAAAAAAAAAGGTCTTAATTGCCAGAATTTGCTTTAAGAAAATCTTGTAAATGCTACAATATCTTAGGAAATACTTATTACATTTGAAACCTTGCTGAGCTTCCACATACTCCTTGATCTGTATCTGCATGCTGCTCATCAGGAATCAGACATGCAACCACTGATATCGTTAACAAACCATTCACACATCATCCAAAGTGTCCCATGAGCAGAGGCAATTCAAAGGCTGCTGTGGAACTGATGTCCAAATAGAAAGGCTCATGCTTCCTGCCACTGCTAGACCACCACCGGGCTCGCAGTTAGAGCCATGTACCTCCTGAAGATGAGCAAGTTCGAGGAGATACTTTAGATTGCCACACAAGGGTTTCTTCATCCACTGACCCTGAAGAACATACTCCAAGGCGAGTAACGCATTTTGAAGGCCTCGCCACCATTACAGCACACATTCATCATTCCCAAACGTTAACCACTCTACCAGTTGTTTCTGCAATGTTTCCAGCTGAAGGAATAGAAAGCTAATCTGCCTGGTTAATTTTCAACGTTAGAACAGCAGTGCCATTCCTTCCTTACCCCCACATCCAGCTACTTCTTTGATCTTTGAGGCTAGCAGCACCTATCCTCTCGTTTTAGGGCAGCGTTACAATAGCAGGAGAGGGTGACATCCAACCAGTAAGGGAGGATGCACTGACAAGACAGCACTAAGCATCCGTATTTCGATTAACCCCCCCCAAACAAGGCCACGTTTATAAGCACAACGCTGTGGCGTCCCGAATTACTAGGCAGTGCCTGAAAGCACTGCAGCAGCTACTGCAGTAATATGCCCAAAGTTTACATGCAGAGCCACATAAAATCAGGGGTTTTTGCTTGCAAATGCTTCATGGGCACCAGCACGCTGCTGCAGTGTTTCTTCAAGACACACTGTAACTCATCAGTCTACTTGATTTATGAGAACCAACGTTAGAAAGACATGGCAAAACCACAAGCTAATAATAGCTACTGATTGTGGTGGAGAGGCGTACCTTTAAGGCGGCTGGAAAACATGGCCATTCAAACAATGCTAATGTAGCTGATACAGAACGGGACTGTATGAATACATACATGACATGCATTTGAAGAGCTGTAATTTTAATCAGTACACCCGATTCTCTGTCCTCCGTAAATCTTAGGAACACAGAATTAAAACCTGGAGCACAGATACCAGCTTAGGGTAAAAACAGACAAAGAAAGACAACCAGTAACATTTAGGAACGTGCGGAACTGCTTACTGAGTTTCAAGTTTGGAAAGGATTAACTGTTCCTTCATCGTGCTCGCACAAAAGGCAATACACTTTAGGATATTGTTGTTCTTCTCTTGCCTGAAACAGGCACTGTCTTTAGGAAACGAATAGGAATCACTTGTGAACGGAAATTCTTGTTTGCCTGGCTGGCCAGCTGGCAACCCTTGGTCTTTCCTCTATAGCTAGTATGCAGAACCCCCAGATTTGGGGCGTAAGAATACCTGCCATATCCCGCCCCCCTCCCCCAAATGCAAGAAATAGTTAAACACTCAGAATCAGACTCTTCTGAGACGGGAACAAATTACAAGTTTACACTACAGTGCGTATCTCTCTTTACTATAAAAGCAATAAAAGCAAACACATATAATAAGGAATCTCTCCACCTAGAGGGAACAGGATCTACAACTTGGATCTCAGAACAGTCAACCCCAGGAACAAACCCCACAGAATCATCTTACAAGTTACCATTGTTGGAGTTCGAACCCCGTGCCCCAGCAGGCCAACAAATGTAAGTCTACTTTGGGACAGATGCGCTAAAATCTACCCCCTGACAACAAAACTTAACAGCAGCTTTAACAAGAAAGATACAAGCGGAATGCCTCTGTAAACTAGTATCTGTAAAAAAAGTCAACACACTGAAACCCCTAACAAAGAATACAATGCTTTATGGATACTTACAGAACAAAGGTTTTGCTGGTAGCTTTAACTCCTCCCACAGGGATTCTTCTAACAATTACCGATGAGTTCTTAGGAATCAGGGCATGATCATCTGTGTATTCTGAAAACAACATAAAGACAGACATAAACCAACATAAATTCAGGTTTGAGACTCAAACACAAGCAGCAAAATCTCCCTCATTTTTTAAAATAGTTTGAATGCCAACAGCAAAATGGTCTCAAAGGTCACTAAAGGAGAGTCTGCTAATGCACGAGGTTCTTTCCTCATCTAGCTTAGGTTGCTTGGGCTTCCGTTAGGCTACAAAACCAATAGACCTCTGGAGAAAAACAAACCACAGCAAAGTCTCACCTGCATAAACCAGATTCTAAAGCCTGCCTAGCTTGCCCTGCAGCAAACCAGGCACTTAGCTAAAGCACGAAAACTCTGCGCCGTCGCTTTCATAGCTCTTAACTGAAAACGCTTCACCTGTGCTGCTAGTGCTCCAGACTGACAGAACACAGAAGAGAGCCTGCCATGGCTGCCTATTTCTTGGGGCTTAATCCATCAACAACCACACTTCTCAGCTGCTCAGTGCTTTGCATTTCAATGGAAACAGCACTGACGCCCAGACAAACAATGGTAGATCACGCCAGCTGCAGTTCTGGAAGCAGAAAGCAGCTGTTTCTACCTGCTGAACGGAGTCATACGGAGTATTCCTTCTGGTCCAGACCACAAATCACCAGATTAAGACCAGTCCAGAGTCTCATGTTTGTTTTGTTTGGGTTTTAATTTTGCCTGATAAGCAGAATAGCAGAAAAGCAGAATAGCACATTCTCCAAGTGTTTGGAGTCAGAATGTTACAGGGCAGGCAAGAGTACTCAAGAAACCTGAGTTCTGGAGTTTGCAGTTCTTCCACTATAATGTGAGAACATCTATTGTAAAAGACAGGTCAAGAAATCCAGATCAAATTAAAAGGAGGCAAGTTTAAATGCATCATTCTTGAGTATAGGCTTTTTGAAGGGAATTCTGCCTTTATAGAACTTGCCTCTGCAGTAAGCATGGAAGAGGACACCCCCCCACACCCCCCCGCACCTTTTAAAATAGGTCCCAACCATCCATTTTGCCTCCCCAGCATCTTAAAGAGAGTCCATCACATCAGTTTTTTCCACTGGTATTTAAAATCCTGTTTCCTTTTAGCTTATATTAGCATTGCTTCTATTACTAGATTGCCATGATGAAAAGTAACAATTAGGGAACTGTAAAAGCTTAGAGTGCTCGGCAAAATCTGAACAAGTAGGCCACCTTCACTCAAGGTTCACTTTGTTCTTTCCATGATCATTTCAGCCTTTAGTCAGGACTCCTGCACAGGCAACGTTATAAAACCCCAATACTTTATGTCCACGTGCAAGAATGCCAAACATCCCATTTAGGCAGAATATCCGGGTCTAGTGTTTCCCTTTATCTTCTGAAGGTGAGTTTAAGCATCTACATCTGCTTAACAAAAACTGAAATTCACGGTCACGCAGAGAAACCAGAAATTGGGCATACATATACATGGCACTGAAATGTATTCTCTAGCTTTGCTCTGAAAACCACTGGGGGATTTTTGCCTTTTCACATGGAAAACACCCTTAGGAAAGCTTCAATAAGCATCAGTGTCACTCATATACGCAGTGTTAAGATTTTATACTCATTTTACAACGGCCAAAGGGCAACACAACCTGCCTAGAGGAGGATCTTGTCACTGTCAAACAAGAGGGATGCTCTTTAAAGCAGGGAAGATACTCCTGCTTTAACTTCACCTTTAGGCAACACCACATTTAACAGAACCTAGTGAGGCAGATACTTTTCCTTCAGTGGATTCGGATTACGTATGAAAACAAAGCAACAGACTTTGTAAAACTGGTATTATGGATATAGAGTAACACTTTGGGGGGGAACATACTTACGAGCATAAGTTTTTGTTCTAAAACTTTATAACAGAATGCTATATGACTTGGTAACAGTTTCTGCTATAACAGAATCCACATGTTTGGCCTATTTCGAAACATTTCTCCTTCTGGTGATAATAATTGGTCTCCATCACAGTTTATTACCATCCACCATTCTGGTTTTAAGGCTCTGTTTGACACAGACCCAGCTATTACAGGAGTGACGTCAGCCAGTTGGCCATTCAGCCCGCTAGCATTTGTGAAGCTGAAAGGACATCAGCATCTGAAGACAAAATTCAGAGACCCTCTGCAGCAAAGCCCTTCAAGCCAATTAAACACTGTTCAAAAGCTCTTGACAATTGTATTCAATGCTACTAGAGAAATTCAAGACTTCTGAAACATATCACTACCTACGCATGTCATGCAATCCAATGGCATCCCTAAGACCCCTAACATTGTGCTGTGAAGTCTCTTCGCAACCATTCTCCTGAAAATAGTTTTAATGTCTGTAGATACACAGCGAGCTTTCGGTCCAACCACTCTAAAGGGTAGGGCTGAAGTTACGGTCCCCACAGCATACATATTATCCTGTTTAAGCTTTAATACATCACACAGGAAGAGGAAAAAACCACCTGTACACATTTTAAAGAAAAGACGGTTGTAAGAGTGTCACAGAACCAGAGGAAAAAGACAAGAAATTTCATGTTTAAGGAATGAAAACACTTGACAAGTCTTTTTGTTTCCGAAAAGTCACAACCCAAGGTATTTAATCCCATTCAAACTCACCAAGATGGCAGACTACCAAACTGAAATGTCATACTAAGTAATACAAAACCATTATCACCTCCGAGAATCAAGCACCATTTACTAGATTTAAAAGAATATATGCCTTCTCTAAGAACATTTCTTATGTATATTGACCATAAATGTTCTGCCATAAAACTTCAGTACTGCCCTGATGTGGTTAACACGTAGTAGCAGGAGAAAAAGACACGGGTAGAAAGGGATGATGAAAATGATGCTCAGTAGCATCTGAATGGCAATGTCTTTGGCGTAGAAAAGAAGGTATATTAACAAGAAATTCCAAAGCATAATTTAGATACAGAGAACACTCATGGGCAAGTGTCCTCAAGGCTTTAAAGGCTCTGTATAGCTTATAACTCACAGATTCACTCTTGATCCAAAACGTGGCAGGGAGCAGTTTCTGTAACAGCCACAAAACCAGTTTTCCAATGTAGTGGAGTAAAACAAGTCGAAGACAAAATTAAGTCACCAAACCCACTTTTTGTCTTCCAATTAGCCATCTGTTCCATTTCTATCACTTTCAGCTTCCTCCACCAGATTTCAAAGAAATCTGGCAAGTTTGTTATTACAAGTTATCCTCCCACATTTCCTTATCATTCTACCTAGAAGAATTCCAGGAAACCAAAACGTTTGTAAGCACTACATGTCGCACATCAAGCACACATTCTTTGCCGCCTAGCTCCGCCTCTAAAACACAGATCTGAAGGTTGTTGTCAGAACAGCAACTACGAAAGAACAGCAACTATGAAAGAACAGCTCTGTGAGGCCCCCAACACAAGTCACAGCTACCGATCGTGGCCGAATCGCATTATGGCTTCCCGGCCCACTTAAACCCCGGTGCCGCTTGCCCTCCTGGTCCCCCTGCACGCCGGCGGGATGGGTCCCAGGCTGAGACACGCTACGTGGGGACGAGCCACAAAGTGTGGGTCCCGCAGGCCACGGCCGCCGTGGGGCCATCTGCGACGATGCCAGCCGCACGGTCCCCAAGGCCCCACGCCCGCTGCCTCCACGCACCTTCTTCGGTCTGGGCGTTGGTGATCTGCAGGTCGCAGTTGGCCGCCTTCAGCTTTTCACGGCCCATGATCCGGCGCTTGAGGTCGCACAGGGAGATGTGGAAGCCGCCAAAGGTGACTGTGTCATAGCTCAACTTGGAGAAGAACTTGTAGTGGACACAAGACATGGTCAGGGCCAGGCGGTGCCCGCTCCGCGACGGCGTCTACCACGGCAGATGGCGTTGCGACCTCTGCGCCCGTTAGGGCCCACGGCGGCTCGGGGAAGGGCCCACCCAGGGGGTCGGAGCAAGCAACACAGGCTGAGCTTGAGCTCCTCCTCGCAGCCCAGGCAGACAACAGGGAGAGGACCCTGCAGCCCCCGGCTTGTCCTCCGCTCCCTCCCTCGCACACAGCGCTTCCAGGCCTGACCGCTCGCTATGGCGACGCCGGAGCCCCTGCCTCAACATTCCGCAGAGGGGTTTCCCGGCCGACAACTGCACGGGGCGTGGCTAGCACATCACTGCGCATGCACAATGGCACACCGCGCCCACCCACACCCCCCTCCTCATGCGACCCAGCGCATTATGACTAAAGGCCCACCTAAGGTGACCGAGGCGGCCCCGCCATCTTCTTCCTAACGCCAAGCACCCCGAGGGGAGAGCTATCACCGGTCGGGGTCACCGCCTGTCAGCCCCGGGCCTGTCACTGCCCCAGCCCGCTGGTGTCCCTGCTGTCCCCCGGCCTGTCACCGCCTGGTGTCCTGTAACCCCCCAGGCCTGTCACCGCCTGGTCTCCCTCCTGTCACCCCCCAGGCTGTCACCACCCGCTGTCCCCTCCTCTCAGCAGCCAGCCAGGGCAAGACAGCCTGGGGGAGATGCAGCGGGCTTTGCTCAGTCATCACAGCTGCTGCTGCCACAGCCCTAGCGGTGGAATATGGAGTATACGTATTCTTTCCATCATTCGGCCATAGCCACAGTCCAAACTACAGCAGCAGAGGCAAATAAGCCCGACTGTTGCATATGCACTAAAAGCACATGCTTTACCAGAAATCAACTCTCCTGGGCATCAGTCCCACTGAATTCTCAGTGGTACAAGGATGGGCATCTACGTTACGAATTTTCCCTGAAGAA
This sequence comes from Gavia stellata, assembly GCF_030936135.1. NCBI lineage: Eukaryota > Metazoa > Chordata > Aves > Gaviiformes > Gaviidae > Gavia > Gavia stellata. The sequence continues at coordinate 3,886,770 of NC_082626.1, forward strand.
AGGAAGCATACCGCCCTTCCGCCAAGAAGGGTTTGTTGCTGGATCTGTTCCATAGATCTGTTCCTATGCCTAAAGGCTATTGGTATTCCCCCACAGATTCTTCCAAAACCTTACTATATTCCACATCCAGTGAGTGTGGAAGGGAGATGCTGCAGAAGCCCTTACAGAAATCCTATTGCAATAAGCCATCACGCTGTAGAGTTCTTCCTGGAGGGAGTTTATCAGGCCCTGCAGACTCCGAGACAATGTGGATATTCGCAGATAGAGTAACTTGGTATTCGGCAGGAAGCCATAATATTAAAAGTTTGGTTGTCGCTACAGGCCGATAGGCTCAGAGTCATCTACCCTGCATCTGAACCTTACAGCATTACCTATCAACCAAATCCGGCACAGGCTAACCCTTTAACAGGAAATAATTTACACGATTCAGATTTATTTGAAGATTCTACTACCCTATTTGCACAACGACCAGGGCAATATTAGATAGGTGGAGAAAGGGCATTCGAGGATTTACCCTCAACCTGAGCTGAAAAGTGTATTCTAAGTGCATTAACACCCCCCGCACAGGTTAGAACCAGTATCTCTTCTGCCTCTGTAGCTCCTGGCTACTGCTATCTAGGGGAAAAAGTGTTACAGCCCTCTGATAGAATGTGGCACCGAGTTCCACCCATCTGTAACAGCTTTTATCCCACGGTTAGGGGGTGCAGAACTAGAAAGAGCTACTGCAAATGCATCAAGAGAATTAGAAAAAGCCACTAATGAAAGCGCAGGTAGTATTACAGCCCTACAGGAAGAAAGCAAATTATTATCACCAGTGGTAACATAGACTCGATTAGCCCTAGACCACCTTTTAGAAGTCCAGGACAGAGTATGTGCATTATTGCCTAACAGCTGCTGGAGTTTTATGTAAATCAAGACCAGAAAAGGGAAACTGACAGAAACAAGATAAAGACTCATTTAAAAATATTACATGAAGTAAGGCAGGGATCTCCCCTAAATCTATTTGGGTGGCTAACCTCTTGGCTCCCAGGCTTAGGTGGAGGACTGTGAACTAAAAGGATTTGGGTTGTGTATCCACTCTCCTGTTTTGCTTTGTAATTATACATGTGTGTTTACACTGTTGTGTTACCTTATGAACTCGACTTACGACTTAATGAATAGTGTAGTGTGTCCCTGATGGTCAAAAGAAAAGGAGGGACTGTTAGGGAAATCTCATTGCCTAACTATTGTACAAAATAGTCTTTAGAGTATGAAATTGTATGACCTTTCTTAAGATGTATCTAGTCGACATTGTGTACTGCACAGCCATGGTTCCGTCAGCATGACTGAAGGACCCCAGCTCATTGCGTGGAGGAGAAGGAGAGCCCCCACCCTGAAGAAGAAAGGGTATCCCTGGACTGCCCAGATGACGCCAGCATCCCAGCCCCTCCGACACCTCTGGGAAACCCTCCCATGATGTGGCATCAGAGATAAGGAACTGCAGCGAGACCGACTTCAGGGATGTCTCGATTGAGGAAGAAGCAGGTGGATGATGATGCGATAGATTTAGAGTTGCTTTGCAAAACAACAGTATATGGGTGTGTTCAGTAGCCATTGGTCAAATCATGTTGTACCTGAATCCTTGAAATAGCATAAGAACCAGGTGTAAAACCACATTCGGGGTGCCCCAATTTGACTGGGACACCTCATGTGCATGAATTGAGAATGCCTCTTGCAATTCTAAACTTTGTGTCCTAGCCTCTCTCCTCGGACGGCACGGGCCAGTTGCAAACTTTTCGTGACAACATCCCTCTCTCCATTCTGACAATTATCCTCCAAGGCCAAGAATTGCCCCTGGGGTTGGCCCAGAAGCCCACCGTTCAGCAGTGGACCCTTTACCTCCATCATCGCGCTGTCCTCCCAGGAAATGATTGTTCACAAAGGGCTCCCACTGAAACCATACCTCAAATAGGACTGCCGCAAGAATATGAGAGCGATGCACCATCCTCTCCTATGCAAGACGCTCCCTCTTTCGACCCCAGTCATACTTTCAGAGTGTGGTTTACAGACAGAAGTGCCCACTTGAAAAATGGTCTTTGGTTCGGTAAAGCCACAGCCATTTCTGCGGATGGAAAAGCAGAGTTAACTGAGGAAATAAAAGGTTCCGCCCAATGAGCTGAGTCCCCGGCCATCACCCGAGCCTTTGAAGCTGGAGCCAGCACAGTTTATACTGACTCCGACGCTGTATGGGCTGGAGCCACCCAGTGCCTTGGGAATGGGCAAGAGCTGCTGCACTCCCTTCAGAGAAGATGCAGGCAGGGATACATCTCTGCTTGTGCCTTGCCTGGGAGAACCAGGATAACAGCAGTGGCCTGGAGCCTAACCTGGTATTTGGGCCCTGCGTTGCTGCTGTCCAAGTACTTAAGAAAGGTGATTAACAATTGAACTTGTGACCGGTAACCCCTGCTCCTGACTCCTGGTAATATGGTTAGCATAACGAAGGCCATTTCATGAGGCAAACGGCCATGCTCTGTGACCGTGCTGGTCACCTAGCAGTCCCCCTTCCCCTCCTCAACAGGCCCTGAAGGTCCTGTGCACCAGGCAGACTTCTTCTCCCCCTCCCTATCTGCCTCAAGGTTCCTGGGCGCCAGGCTGACTTCTTCCTTCCTTACGGGCCTTGAAGGTCCCAGGCACCCGGCCAACCAGGTTGTGATGACCCCGTCACAACCCAGGGAGGCGCAGCAGCACACAGAGCACCATCTAGAAAATCAAGCAGCACTTCTTCCCTCTTCTCCTCCAAGGGCTAATTTGTGGAGGAAATGACAAATGCCCCCTTCCCCTCCTGTGGGGCAGAGGTTTTCTGCCTTGATACAACACATAAAATTCTACGGGAATGGCGTGAACCTCACCGAGTTGCCTGGCTCTTCCACCTGCCCTACACACCCAAAACTAACAGCGCTTAAATAACAATGCTTTAATAATGGGCAGGTACCCACCAGATGCCCAGTGGCATGAGCTCATTCTCCTGCTCTCTCCAACCCACAAACCCTTTAAAACCCCCAATGGCAGCCTGTCGTTTTTCCCACGCTGACATGAGAAAAGGGCATATGGCAACCCATTTCTAAACGGGGAATCCCTTTCTCTATCACTGAGTCCCAGGCACCCAACCAACCAGCTTGTGATCATCCCGTGACAGAGAATTAAGAGGAGGACAAACAGGAGGAGGAGAAAAAGAAGGAAGACAAAACAGGATGAAGCAGAGGACGGCAGAAGGAGGACGAACGGGATGAAGAGGGTGAGGAACATAGAAAGACAATGAGAACAAGGAGGAAGAAGAGAAAGAAAAGAAGGAAGAGGAAGCACATGAGGAGGAGGAAGAGGAGGGGAAAGAAGAGGTGGAGGAGGAACACAAGGAACACTCAGAAGAGGAACAGGTGGCACAACAGGTGACACAAGAGCAGGAGGAAGAATAGGAAGAGAAAAGGATGAGCCGGAGGAGGAACCAAAGACAGAAGAACATGCTATAGAAAAGGAGGAGGGGACAAACATGATAAGGAAGTTAAAAAAGGAGGAGAAAAAGGAGGAGGAGGAGGAGGAGGAGGAGGAGGAGGTAGAGGGGCAGCAGGAGGAGAAGGAGGAGGGAAAAGGAGAAGGAGAATGAAGAGGAACGGGAATATGAGGAGGAGGAAGACGAAAAAAAAGAAGGGGAGGATGACATACGGGGTGAAAAGGAACAGAACAAAGAGGAGGCGGTGGAGGAGGAGGTGGGGAAAGACAAGAAGGAGGAGGAGAAACAAGAAGAGGATGAGCAACGTTTTAGGTTGGACTCGATGATCTTACAGGTCTTTTCCAACCGTACTGATTCTGTGATTCTGTGAAGAGGATGAATAGGAGAATAAAGACGACTAACAGGAGAAGAAGGATTAGGATGAAGTTGTGGAGGAGGAGTGGGAGGAAGGGGGAGGAAGGGGAGGAGGATGAGGACAACTACAGCAAGAACAAGCAGTAGGAGAGACAGAAGGAGGACAGGAAGGCTAAAAGAATGACAATGAAGAGGAGTAGGAACAGGAGGTGGAGGAAGATGATCAGGAAGAGGAAGAGGGGGAGGAGAAGAGGAAGCACTGCAAGCTAAACGCTCCAAGGCGCACAGACAGCAATGTACAAGGGCATGCAGTGAAAGGACAAGGGGTAATGGCTTTAAGCTGAAAGAAGGTAGATTTAGATTAGCTATTAGGAAGAAATTCTTTACCATGAGGGTGGTGAGACACTGAACCAGGTTTCCCAGAGAAGTTGTGGATGCCCCAACCTTCGACATGTTCAAGGCCAGGTTGGACGGGGCTTTGAGCAACCTGGTCTAGGGGAAGGTGTCTCTGCCCATGGCAGGGGGTTGGAGCTAGATGATCTCAAGGTCCCTTCCAACCTAAAGCATTCTATGATTCTCTGATTCTATGAAATGACAAATAAACATACCTGGGAACAAGTCCCCATGGTCACCTTTTTTCTCCTTTTTCCCTTCCAGGTGATGCTGGTCAAGCCCAGGCACCTGCAGCCACTCGCTCTACACAAGTCCCCTGATGCTGGATAGCCGATACACGTTTAATAAAACAAGGTACTGCCAGAGGTTTTGTCTGTTCACCTTGAGCTGGGGAGAAGGTGTGTAAGTGGGTGAGGACAATCTGCGTTATCCCTTTAATTTTTATACCTCAGCAAAAACACTGCAAGATTTGGACTGCAGGAGAACACTGAAATCAAAGGGTGAGTGACCAAGAAGGCTCCAACCACACATTTCCACCCGACTGCCCTAAACAAAACAGAGTTTGGATCCTGATTGCTCACTGCGGCCTGGAATAGTCCCATGCCTCATGTGAAAACTCCTGCGTGCGTGGCTGAGGACAGACACAATCCACACAGAGAGCGATCGGAGCTCAACCCTGCACTTTCTTTGGTCCTATGGCTGGCAACAAAAAGGGGTTTTAGCTAGTGTGTACGTCTGCTGCCGTCTTTCGTGATCCAACACATGAACTGCAAGACAAGAAAAGTGCAAGCAAATCCATTCAGCCAAACCTCTGAATAGTTACGCTGACCTTTACTTAGCTATATATTTTCTCTTCCTTTGATATATAACTAAACACATTCCCTCCTACCCACAGTCTTTCCTCCCAGCCTCACAGCTCTCCTACAGAAGAAACATGAGCTATAGAAGCTACAAAAGAAAAAAACCCCTGATTTGGTGAACACCAAAACACCCATGACTTCCTCAAACCCTTCATTGCCCCATCTGAGAGTCAAGGGACAGGATCTCCTAATAGCTCTTTCACAGGCACTGCCCTGAAACCCCTCCACACTGCTTCTCTATTAGTGCACAAGGAAGACTTTCATTTTTAAGTGTATGTTGACAGATTCTCAAATTACACAAGTACTTTTGAACAAGGACAAGCCCTGTGCCTCGCATCTGGCAACCAACAGGGATGGGGACCCAGCAGCACAGACCAGTGCCATGCACAAAGCACCACCCTACGCACAGGGAAAGCACGACAAGCCAGGTGCCCAAGAATGCCGAAAAAGGGCTCCTCACATCAGTCCTCTGTATGACCCGGTTAGTTCTTTTAGTCACACACAGAAATCGGAAGGGATTTCTTCTTCTTTTGCTGAGGTACCCTTTTAAGTAGATATTGCCAAAGAATGCAAAGAACACCCCAAGAAGTGAAAGTGGGTACTTACATCCTCACTAGATGCGTATCACTGAAATGTTTCTCACATTCTCTTCTCTACTCTAGAGGGTCCCCACTTAAGATGCATTCCAGTTAGGTTACCGTGAAGCATACACCACTGCCAGACCTTTCTCTAGGCTGAAGGCTGACAGCAGGGTACAAGGACAGTCCTTTCTGGACATCTCCCTCCTGGGTAGAAATACTAGAGACTTCCTGTAAGGACAGAAACACAAAGAGCTACAATAAGCTTTTTAAATCAAACACAGCAAATAAAAAGCAAGCAAAAAAAAAAAAAAAATTGACAGAAAAACCTCTGAGGCACTCATGAGGAATAAAAGGTCTCCTGTTAATTCCACTACCCCTCACTAAACAGACAAGTGGCTTAAAGAGATGCCTGCAAAGAAACTGGGGATGGGAGATAACCATGATAACTCTAGTACAAGTGACCAACGTGGAAAAAGCAGCACTGACCCTTCTCCTGCTCCCCCTACGAGCTCCTCACTGGCCCCGTGAAGAAAAGGCCAAACCACGGATGATTGAACCAGACCTCAGAAGAAGCTGCCCCCCCCAAATTCAAAATGATCAAGAAATCCATTTGAAATACGGATTCACATCCACTATCATGGATGATGAACCTTGCCCTAAGCACACGTGGTGCCTTCAGAGGGGAGCTAAGGACTGCATGAAGTCACCGCCACGAGCAGATGTTCAAACCCAAAGCACCCAGAACATGCAGACAAACCTCCACCATCTTTTCAGCAACGTTTCAAGTCATGCGATACTCGGTCCAGGACTTCACAAAATGTCTCTAAACTTAACAATAGCAGCCTCTTTGCAGCTTTCTTACTCAAAAGCAAAAACCAAAGAGCCACGGACCCTTGGGGATACTCTTGTCCTTCCGTGTGGCTGGTGTCTTCCCATGGCTCTTCCTCACGGCAGGAGAAATGACCATGCATTTGGAAGTCCACATAAATTCAGAAGTACACGTAGCCCTCTGGCAGTCATTCCCTATGGGCCAGAAGTCCTCTCACCCCTCCCCAGAACTGCCTGTTAGTCGTCTGGCAGTCATTCTCCATGGACCGCAAGTCCTCCATACCTACCTACCTACCTGCCTACCTACCTACCTACCAACTCGCAAGAAATGAGTCGAACTGCACCAGAAGTGACACTGCCCGACCTGCAGTAGATATATTAGACCAGAAATGATGGTTTCAAGACAGAAAACACAGCACAATCCACCAGAACAACGAAAACACAACCAGAAGAAACATGGTACACAAACCAAAGGCCCCTATCCAAACCCTAAATGTCAAACAAACTGAAAAAAGGACTCGCCGCAAAAAAAGACCGTGCAGAATAACCTAACCCCAGGAACCCAGGGCCAACAAACCCAGATTCTGTCCGTAATTATAACACGCTTTAATCCTAACTCACTTAAAATCTGGAACCGCATAATCCTGTCACCCCATAACCATGGCACATTGTAGCCAAAGCCACCAGGACATCCCCAGCGTCCATCTTCTCCCCCTGAAAAATGCTCCCGGGAAGAAAGCTTGAGGCACTCAGAAGCTTTGAACTGGCCAGCCATGGCCACGGCGCTTCAGCTCATCATTTCTGTGCCACAGCCACCAGGCAGATGACCCTGTCCTCCCTGTGAGACCCCTCAGGGCAGCTGTACCCAGCTCCAGGCGGCTGGATACGGCCTCTGCTCTATGGGGAGGCGCTTCCCAGGAGCAGGATCTCTCACGAGGGCACTGGGAAACCCTCCTCAGGCCTGGAAGCCTGCAAAACATCTCTGCGCTGCTCCATCTCTCACCAAAACCATGGGTGGAGAGAAGGCTGCTTTGCTGGCCTCCAAGAGAACCAGCTCACCTGGGCTGCTCCGCGGCCACCGGGCGACTTTGCTGTCAGGCGGGTCTCAGCGTTACTCTGCAGCTGGCTCTCACCTCCCTGCAGGACGCTCTCCAGCACACGGTACATCTCCACTTGCTCACCCTGGGGACAAAGATTCGAAGGGAGGGATGGGATAGGGGTTGCTTTGTCCCCATTCCCAGGGTGCCACAAGAGAGACCTGCCACGCTGAAATCAGCTGTGTGTCGTGGACACCACGTACGAGCTGCAGACGTGGGTCAGGACAGCTGTGGGGAGGGGGCAAGACATTCTGTGGTGCCCCCGGCAATAGCAGAAAGCAGAGCTGGAGACAATGGGGGGCAGCCCAGGGCAGCCGGCAGCCGGCGGTGGAGCCCGGCAGGGTGCAGCGCCCCCAGAAATGCCCAGCTCCTTGAGCTTTGGCACCGCACCGGGGCTGCAGCACGCGGCCGGCATCAGCTGGGGATTTGCTGGGGAAACGCAGGAAGGGCTGACCTTGACGCCCCACACACGTACTCGGCCCCAGGATTTGATCACCTGTCTCTCTGCCCACCGCCACCACAGGATCCAGAAAGCAGCACCGCTGGCCCTGCTGCCATCCTGGGCCATCTCTTGACGTTGACTCTTTAACCAGCAGGCCTAAGAAGAGGGAAAAGTGCCCAGAATTAAGCTGGTAGTGCTCGAGGTAGTGCAGGCAGGATGGTTTTTGGAGCTGCCTGGTGCTGCCGTGCCAGTATTCTTCCTTCCTCCACTCCCTGCCCTCCTTGTCCCTCTGTCATTCTCCTCCCCTATGGCCATCTCCCATCCCTCTGTCTGTCTCCAGTTCCTCTCCTGCCACCCCACCGCCCTGCCCCACCCCTCTCCGCTGCTCTGTCCACCTCTTCTCCTCCTCTCGACTCCACCGGGGCTCAGGGGCCTGGGCCTGGGCCTGGGCCTGGGCTGGGGCAGCCCCGGGGCAGGCGGCCATGGGCCCTGCGGAGGGGCGGGGCTGGGCAAGGGGACGGTGTCCCTGAGAGGCAGCCAGCAGGAAGGGGTGCCCCGGGGCATGCTGGGAGCCGTAGTCCTGGAGCATGGGGTGGCCAGGCGGCCATGTTCCTTCCCAGCCCATGCTGGGAGCTGCCACTTCCCCACACTTGGCTTCCCCGCAGCCGTGTTCTCTCGGGAGGCACAGCCTCTGCTCCAGCTGTGGCCCGGCTGAGGTGAGGGCTGGGGGCGCCCAGGGCTGGTGGTGGGGAGCTTCAAACCGCCCGGTGCGATAGGGTCCCGGTCAGCTGGAGCCAGGCCCCGCAGGTCAGCCTCGGGAGTGACCGGAGAGCTGGGGAGGGGAAGGAGACGGAGACAGACCCCTCCGGCCACAGTCACCAGGCACCCTGACTCCCAGAACCCCCGGGAGTGGCCCCAGCATGTTTAGTGACTACAAGAATAGGAGCAGTGTGGTCCTCTGTTAACTCTTACAGGGCTTTCACTGCAACTGCCCTCTTGAGGGACTGGGAATAGTCAGCTGCCTTGGAAAATTACCAGCCAGATTATTCTTGCTCGAGCCTTCTCTCCCCTGCTAGAAAAGACTTCATTTTGAAATACGTCCTTGCATCAGCAAGATCCAGGAAGTCGGGATCGTTTCCTGATGAATTCAGGCTGCTGCCGTTCAGTGGCAGAGCTGAACACTTCTCCCCACAAGCGCTCGGCCAGTGGTTTTGCAGGGGTGTGTGTTTCCGCGTGTGTTTCTGAGCAGGCATGTGCATGAAACATCAGTGTTTCTCTGTGCTGTAGCTGGGACTGGTGACAGCCGGGTGGGTGGGAACATGTACCATCAGGGAAGACACTTCCTGCAGCTGCCCTGCCATGTACTGCAGGAGAAAAGAGCTCTTCTGGTCGTGTCCTGCCATCGAGAGCTGCTGAGTGCCTGGGAAGGTGTTGGGTTCCTCCTGCCTGCGGTCGGCACTGGTCCGTACTGGGTAGCCTCCCACAGCAGCCAGTGCTGTACGCCCCTACCAGTTGTCAGGCAAACATCTGCAGCTGGAATGTGTGGCACGTTCCTCTGATTCGTCCATTCTCCACCTCGCGCAGCAGCGCATTTAAGACACTGAACTGTGCTCTTTTTTTGCTGTTAACGTTCAAAAATCTTGCTTTGGGCTGGTCAGCAAGGGTTTTGGAAAACATCGCTGTTGCATTTTGAGAATAAAATAGGTTCCCATGGGATTATTTCCCATAGGAAATCCTCTTACAAGCATGCACTCTATGGCCCTGTGGATAGTACCATGTCATGACTGGTAATTTTCCTTTTCTTTTCTGGTACAAGGATGTATTTATGAAGGCAAATCCAGGGTACAAGTGGTGCCCCCCCAGCAAACCAACCTGTGAAAACCCAGACATCCGCTGTTACAAAGAGGAAAAAGCTGTAGGCCTTTGCTTCAGACTCCGCAAAAGATTTACCAAGCCCGAGGAAAGTGACAAAAAGTGAAGAAAAGCCACAGCGTGCGTTTGAGATGGCAGGTGAGATTTCCATCCACATTCCTCAAACATAGCAGCCTCATTTTGTTTGAGGACGCAGCGTTGGAATCGAACTGCAAGAGCCCTTTTTTTTTTACTGCACATGGTATACTGTAGTGCAAATACCTTTCACGTCCCAAATTAAATTGCCAAGACTCTAGTGAAACCTCTGCATAACAGCCCAGAATTTTCCTTAGTGCGTGATTGCTTGCAAGAGTCGAGTCCAGATAGGTGGCATTTCATAAGCCATATGCCACCTGGGGTCCAGGCTTATCTGCTGTTAGAGATTTTCATTTTCTAGTGAAAAAGGGAAATGCTGATTGTGTGTATGCTTTTTCTCTTTCCTAGATTGTTGCGCTATGTTTAGTAATGTGCTGTTTACAAAAATAATTTATGGGTGTCTATGAAGTTGGAGTTGTTAAGGTTCTTGTGGATGAATGTACCAGTGGAGCTAACTTTGTATTTAAATCAAGGGAAGCGTAATGTAATTTCACTTAAAATGTGCTCTTATACCTTGGAGGGGCAGATTCTGACCTTTTAAACATTAAAAAAAAAAAAATCAAATCGGGGAAGAAGTGGAGGTGGAACGTCTGAACTGGTGAAAGGCAAATAATCTCTCACTGATGTCCACAAATAGCAGAACTGATGCAGTCATGACCTTGAAATACAGAGACATTAATGTTAAATACCGGCAGCTTAAGAACCTAACAGTCAAGGTAGAAAGTAATTTTTTCCCCACCACCCTTTTTCTTTTTTTTTTTTTCTTTTTTGCATTTTAAAGTTTCTACTTGTATAAATACTGATGTATTTGAAAGGTTGCCATATCCTATGTAGCTGATGAAGTGTGGCAGATAGGACTTTTCTGCATAGAGAGATGGTAAGCTGGAGAGTGGAAAATGGTTTTATGGAACAAGTGTAAAAGTATAAAATAGGATAAAAAGGCTTGTAAAGCTTTCTGACATTTTAGTGGTATAAAAATCCCTGAATTTACTAAAATCAGAAGAGTAGCTTGATTACAGATTTGAAATGGTAATACTATACTGGCTATCGAGTCCGCATGTTGATTCACAGACGCACACGCACGGACACAAAGGTACAGCTGTATGTACAAAGGTACCTGTTAAAAATTCCCCTCAAGTTCCGTGAAATACTCACTTCATACGTCTCAGCATTTCTCAGCTGGTGAGGGTTGAGCCTCGAGGAGGAGAGGGTTTCAGGCCAGGTCCCATCGCCAGCTTTCAGTGGCGGTGCTCCGAACTTTGCAAGCTAGCGAGTGTGTGATTCCAACACTGTTTCCGATGCCATGAGTACCTTAGATGGGCTGTAGGAAATCACCATAGAAGTTGGCAGTCACCATCACTCGTGGTAATACTAGTGTCTCCCACTGTATGTTGAGGATGCGTTTTTCTGTGCAGCTCAGTGAGAAACCTGCAGAAATGCTGCTGCCAGCTTGTACTGTGTGATGGAGCACGGGAGAGAGAGGTGCAGGCTGACCAGGCGCAGCGCAGCTCCTGCTATGTCTTTTAGGCCAGTTTCAACAACTGTAGAGCTGCCTAGACTCGGGAGCAAGCTTTTGTGCATACGGTCTGCCTTTCTGCAGTCCCTTAATTGCCCCAGTAATGTTGCTTTCAATTGCGAGGGCAGACCGGGATGCTCTTCCCTGAGGAGTAACATGCTCCGGTGCCTCCCGTAAACATGTCCCGAGTCTCCTGTGTTGAGATGCACCTGAGAATTGCAGTGTTTCCTCAAGACATATTTGGAAGGAGTCAGGCCCTGTCTGTCTCAAGACCCGGTCCAGACTGCCCAGATCTAATTGAAATTGTGTCAGTTGCTCCTGCTTGTGTCTGAAGTCAGTTAGTGAGTTTGGTCAGATTTGCATACTCAAACCTGCCCATGAGATCCTGAATTCCTAAGCTGCTGCTTTGAGGGCCATTAGTTAATGCAAATGGCCTGAAAGCTGTAGTCAGTAAGAATAAGACAATGTTGAGTTGTGCAAATTGCCTTCTAAAGGTGAGCAAATGGATGCCATTTTCTCCTGAAAGTGCTGAAGAAGGGCAGTTTTCACTTGGGGCTGCTCTGCTCCGCTCCGCTCCGCTCCGAAAAGTGACTGGATGGGAAGAGCTGCCCAAGTGCTGCAGCCCTGCTGCCTCTGTGTCTGTGTATATGTGTGTCTGTGTGTGTGTCTGTGTGTGTGTGTGTCTGTGTCTGTGTGTGTCTGTGTGTCTGTGTGTGTGTGTGTGTGTGTTCAGAACTGCCTTTCTCCACCTCGTTGCTTCTCAGTCTGTTGAGCTGCAACTCATCTGTGAATGAACGCGTGCTCTTTCATTCGAGCCCATGTTGCCACATGGCTGAACGGGGTTTCATCTTGTGTCTCTGTGCAGAGTAAAGCTGGGCAAGTGTTAAACCAGGGAGAACTGGAAGGACATGAAAATTCATGAGCAAGCGATGGAAGATGGAAGATGGAAGAAGCCTGGGATCTCTCCAGCCCATGCCAAGGGAATCACAGCACCTTCCGCTTCTCGAGGTATCTTTTCCTTCTTGGGATCTATATCCTGTAACAACAAGGCTGCCGCCTCCACATATTTAGCTTCTGGAATTAAAATCTCTATTTCACCTCCCTTAAATTTAATTTCTGCTTCTAGTTTTTCAAGTAAAACCCTCCCCAGTAACAGTTTTGGAGAATCTGGCAAGTATAAAAATGGGTGGGTGACCCATTGTTTTCCTAATTTCGTTTGTAGGGGTTTAAAGAGTGGCCGAGTTTCAGGAATCCCAGTTGCGCCAATAACATTTCTGGTTTTAATACTTAATTCTCTCTCTAGTGTATTTAAAACAGAGTAAGTAGCCCCCGTGTCCACCAAAAATTGAGTTTTCTCGTTCGCTAGCTTTGCTTTAACCCGAGGTTCCTCTGGGAGAGATTCCTGCGGTTCCCTTCAGTCTTCACTGATTGAGAAGAGAGGGTTCGGAGGGGAATTTTGTTTCCGGAAAGGGCGCTCCCGTTTCCAATGCCCCTGCTTTTTTTCAGTTGGCACACTGATTCCTTCCCAAACGGGGTCTAGCCTGCAAAACGTCCCCGGGAGATTCTCCTCATCCTTGTCCCCTTCTTTGGTATAATCCTTTTTCTTTACCCCGAGCATTTTCTTCTAACACTGCTATTAATCTGCTGTTTGTTCTTTCCTTCTGACTATCCCTGTTTCTGTATGCAACCCAAGCCACGTCTAATAATTTTCCCAAATGACAGGCATCATTTCCTTGTCGTTTTTGTAATTTTCTTCTTACGTCATCCGCGGACTGCCCTATAAACAGGGGAGCTAACTGATTTCTACCTTCCTCTGACTCGGGATCAATAGTAGTATATTTACGGGCAGCTTGAACTATGCTCTGTCCATTTGCCATTCTGCTCCTCGGCCCTCAGGAGTGACTCATGGTAGAGGTTTAAGCAAGTCAGGAAAATGCTCATGCCGTTAGAAGACGGAAGCATATGTGAATACGGTAATGCCTGCACCATGTTTAGCATTTCATTTAAAAGCATGTAAACCAGGATATCCTTAGAGGAGAATTTCCCCCTTTTTTGTCCATTTCCTGTTTCTGTGGTCCTTCTGAAGCAGTGAATTACCAGGAACTAAATGTATGCTTCATGACATGTCCTTTACTTGTCCCTGTGGTGATACCTGCAGAAGGTCTTTACCCTGAGGAAGGAACAAAGAGCAGCATAGAAGCAGAACTATTCCCTGGAGGTTAAAAAGATGTCAAAATCCAATGGCTTGGTTTTAGAAAGGAAACCCACTAAAAGCATACGAAAGAAATGGCCGAGACCATGAAAGCCTCTGTATCTGCTGAGTCTCAGGGAAGGGAAGAAATTCTATTCCAGTATTCGTCAACTGAGCCATGACCCAGTCAGGAATAACCGCCTTCGCCCACTGACGCAGGTTCATGGGCTGAAAACCCCTCACAGCAAATAAAGCTGAGAGTTGATTTGCAACAATAGCTGTGTATTGGACCTGCATAGGTGTTTAAATGCAGGCTGGTTTTAAGTTAAATAGCAAAGTGAAAGTCCTGGCCGCCTCTGGGGCTTCCTGAGGAGCCCTGACATTGGCAAGCAGTACCTCTTAGCTGCCTTGCGAGACGGCACTGACTTTGTGGGTTTGGGGAGATCACTTCTGAGTAGACACCGCCGACCCCCTCAGTTGCCCTCAGACTCCCCCGACCCCCTCAGTTCCCAGCCAGGCACCACCGATTACCTCAGCTCTCCCACATACACCCTTGCTCCCCGCGGTTCCCCTCACCAACAGCCCTGACGCCCTCACTTCCCCCGCAGACACTCCCATCCCCTCCCTTCTCCCAGACTCCTCCGACCCCCTCAGGCACCCAGGTACCCGCTCCCTTGCTGCCCCTCCAGAGACCCTGGCCCTGGCCTGCTCCCCGGCTCAGGGGAATACAGCGATGACTCTTCTGGCAGTAATGCAAGAAATGAACCTTTCAGGAACGTGTAAAGACAATGAGGCCACTCAGAACTTTTGCAAGGTGTATTTGCTATCGGTGGCGGTGAGTTTGTGTTTCTTGATGGAAATACATGAAGTCTTGTAGCTTCTGGGATTGTGTGACTGTGTTGGGGCGGTGCTTAGGGCACTGTGAATGAATCCAAAGCCAATACTTAACAGCCTGGGTCTTTTTCAAGCAAATCATGATGCAAGCGACACTCTCCCATTCTGATAATTTTGATGTTAAAAGAAGTCTTTGACAGAAAGAATGAGCAAGCACAAGGCCCAGAAATTGCAGACTGACTGGGAAAAGGAATGCTTAAACCAGCCTTTGAAGAAGATGTTAAAGCAGGGTAATGTTCACCATTTTGTTACTAATAATGAAGCAAAATCCTCTGCCAGGGAGTGTCTTAACGGGGTGCTCAAAACCAAGATGTGGAGCTATTTTACAGCCCAGAACACCTTTTGCTACATTGACGTGCTGTCAGAGTTTATAAAGAGCTTGTCATGCTTTAACCCCAGTGGGCAACTAAGCACCACACAGCCATTCACTCACTCCCCCCACAACGGGATGGGGGAAGAGAGTTGGAAGGGTAAAAGTGAGAAAACTCATGGGTTGAGATAAAAGCAGTTTAATAATGGAAATAAATAAATAAATAAATTGTAATGAAAAGGAAAATAACAGAGAGAAACAGACCCCAGGAAAGCCAAGTGATGCAAATGAAAACAATTGCTCAGCACCAAAAGACCGATGCCCAGCCAGTCCCCGAGCAGTGGCCCCCCTGCCACCCTCCCCCCTAGTTTTATTGCTGAGCATTATGTCATGTGGTGTGGAATATCCCTTTGGTCAGTTGGGGTCAGCTTTCCTGGCTGTGTCCCTTCCCAATTTCTTGCGCACCCCCAGCCTACTCGCTGGTGGGGTGGTGTGAGAAACAGAAAAAGCCTTGACTCCGTGTAAGCACTGCTCAGTGCTTACTCAGGAAAACATCCCTGTGTTATCAACACTGTTTCCCGCACAAATCCAAAACATAGCCCCATACTAGCTACTACAAAGAAATTTAACTCTATCCCAGTCAAAGCCAGCACAGAGCTGTAACTAGAGTTACCCCAGAGCTGTCAGAGCCAGGCCTGTGGACGTGAACACTTCAGACTCGGCAAGGGTTTGGAAAACTGGAGATGGGGGTGTGTTTGAAATGAAAGGATCTGCGCCTCTGCTCCAAAAGGGAGGCCACGTCAGGGTGTCTAGAACCAACGAGAGATTTGACAAAGGTTATGAACACACGTTCGCAAGGGAAATTTTCATAGTAGCGGAAAATGAGAGAAGGGGACAGATGCCTGCGTATCGCTTAAGAGACGATGGTTGGGAAGCAACGGGGGGGACATTTTTCTCTAAAGAACTTCAAAAAGTGGATCCTGACAAGGACAAGAGCTGCAAAATTGAGAAGACCATTAGAGCAAAAGGGAAAGGAGGAAAGAAACAGTTGCTGGTGAAGTGGCATGTCTGGCCCCAGAAATTTAGGGTAGGAGCTTCCCAGGTATAGGACATCTCGTGACTGGCAGTGGAGTGGGGGAAGAAGAAGGGTGGCAGACGGGATTTCTACATGATGCTCCCCAGCAATGCCAGAAGCTGCCTGCAAAACACCGGCTCACACTTTCCCCTACAGCTGGTGAGGCCCCGTGGAGCTCTGTGGGAAGTGGAAGGTGAGGCTGGTAGAAACACCATAGCCAAACAGCTGGAATAGCATCAAGCAGGACACCATCTTTGAAATAGCACCGCAGGGCAAGACAGGGCAGTAGACTTTGCAGAAAGGCTATTATCCGTCCCTCTCCATGTTGATGGAAGGTATGATCCATCTCATTAACCCCCACCACAAAGCTCCAGCTGTCAACTCTCCGGCAGTGAGTCTGGCCTATGATCCCATCACAAGGAAAGGAAAGCTCAAAATGGATCAGAAACCTTACACTTTTTCTACGACTGGGCATCTGGCACATCTGGTGTCTTCTCCGGGTGTTGCTGCTAAGAAATTATCCTTTGTGGCAGACACCACTGGAGGGTTTAACTCACTCTACTTCTACGTGGATCTTGTAGAGCACCAGCTTGTCGAGGGCTCTGCGGTTCCTGTATTGTGCTGGGTTCCGACCAGCCATAATAATGGCCAGATCATGACAGTGATGTAGGGTAAGCCACACTAACTTGCTGATAAATTGCCAGCACATTGGCACAATCAGCCTTGAAATAAAGACTGGCCAGAACAAGCACGCCTTATTTCACTTTCGGAAGGTGACCGTGGAGTTGCATCTCTGTGCCCCGGTACTTTTTCATAGCTGGGAATGGGGAAGATTGCATAGATCCGAACAATACCCTTCTGTACCTCTGCTGCAAGATTGTAAAAGCTGCCAGTCAAACCTTGGAGCTGGTGAGGCTGTGGGTCTCATGAATTACCCACTGGCCTCTATTTTCAGCCAGCTGGATGTTATGCTGGGGGACAGACTGAGAAGGCAGAGCAAAAACTGCTGCCCCTCCTGCACCTTCATTGAGCTGCCTGTCAATCACAGCCCTGATGCGCTGTCCACGCACTTCTCCACAAAGACCCAGCTGGGCAGCAGGAAGATTAGGGGACTGAGGCATCGCTCAGCTCTGACAGCCCAGAGTAGGAGGACTGAAGTATTCGGACCTCTCCGCAGCCATCTGTTCTTTCAAGACAAGATTTTGGTGAATGGTGTGGATGTAAAAAACTTGGGCTGACGTGCAGCAAAGACAGCTTTTTTTGATGAGCTCTCTGGCAGTTTGTCATAATTTATTCATTTATTCATAAATTAAATAATGCGATTGCTATTCCATCCCTGGGATAAGGACGTTCCCCATTATTGTAATTACTAGCTATAATCCAGTCTTTGCTTCTTTTTCTTTTTCAACTCTGCTATTCCCGGTTGCTCATGACATTTTATCTTTTTTCTTTCCAAAACCATTTGTTTCAACTCATTTTATTTCTCTTGCTCTCTTCTTCCTCGTTCCATCCTCTCACATACCAGTTTCACTACAACATAGTATCAGCTGAACATAACCACCAAAGTTCGTAATCCAAACAATCCCCCAACAAAATATACTTTAATGCTGTGTTAAGTTACATCCACCTCTATTTCCTGTTGCAATTTGACTTTCCCCTTCATTTCGCCCTTTTGTGAGTGGTTATGACTCACATCCATTCCTCACTGCAAGTTGTCAAATTCCTCAATATGCATGGGACCAAGGATCCCAGGAAGATTATCTGAGTTGGCCATGTTGCAGTTAGGGTAGGTAACCTGAAAGAAAAGACAAATCCAGCTTCATTCCCTTTGGCTATTAGATATTTTGGATATCCACTGCTCGGAAACGAGATGTTCATTACCCTGGTGGTCAAAGCACCTTCCACATGGCACTTCGAAGGAGTGTTTGTAATAAGCAAGGAAAACTTCCTTTTTGCAGGTGGTTAACCTGGACAGTTTGTCCTACAGATAATTGATGATTATCTTTTTTGCCCAAAGTGAAAGTTACACAGGGGCTGCTATCAAAAGCTTTCCAGATCGGACTGCCAGTCATGGTCCGTCAATTGTTTCAGGCAGTGACTGCGTTGTTAAGGTGACGTGGCCACCCGTGAAATGAGGAGGTACTAGTCGAGGCTTTGGACTCACCGGTCCAAGTGCAAAGTGGTACTTGAGTCTTACGAAGTCCATTGCTGTGTTCAATAATACCATTAGACTGGGGATGGTACGGAATGTGGAAAAGGCATCAAATTCCTTGGGCTTCAGACAACCTGTGTATATTTTTATTTTTGCAAGTCGGATGGGGGTGGTGCACACTGAATGGGTGAGGGCAGCATATCAGGGGGTGGCATGGCACCCCGTTGCCATTGGATATTGTACTCTGTCAAGCTCCCTGTAAGCCCCGTTCCCACCACGATCCAGGCCTGACATCACAGAATCACAGAATCGCAGAATCACTAAGGTTGGAAAAGACCTGTAAGACCATCAAGTCCAACCATCAACCCAAGACCACCATGCCCACTAAACCATGTCCCACAGTGCCTCATCCACACGTTCCTTGAACGTCTCCAGGGATGGTGACTCCACCATCTCCCTGGGCAGCCTGTTCCAGTGCTTCACCACTCTCAGTAAGGAAATTTTTCCTAATATCCAGCCTAAACCTCCCCTGGCGCAACTTGAGGCCATTTCATCTTGTCCTGTCGCTAGTCACTTGGGAGAAGAGACCAACACCCCCCTCACCACAACCCCCATTCAGGTAACTGGAGAGAGCTATAAGGTCTCCCCTCAGCCTCCTCTTCTCCAGACTGAACAACTCCAGTTCCCTCAGCCACTCCTCATCAGGCTTGTGCTCCAGATCCCTCACAAGCTTCGCCGCCCTTCTCTGGACACGCTCCAGCACCTCAATGTCCTTGTAGTGAGGGGCCCAAAACTGAACACAGCATTCGAGGTGCGACCTCACCAGCGCTGAGTACAGGGGCACGATCACCTCTCTACTCCTGCTGGCCACACTATTTCTGATACAGGCCAGGATGCCGTTGGCCTTCTTGGCCACCTGGGCACACTGCCGGCTCATATTCAGCTGTGCCGGCTCATATTCACATGCTATGTACATTGTCATCTCCTGAATTGTACTGGAGTGTGCCATTCCCTGGGTAAGGGGAGCAGGCTCCCTCATTATTTTGAGGACAGGCAACGGGGTCTGAATTTCAAAGGTTGTGTCTGATGCCATGGGTTCAGTATCTAATAGGGCTGTGTAAGTAGCCAGTAGTGATTTTTCCAAGAGTATATACCGTGACCGGGAACCTTGCCACCCCTTTGACCCAAACCCTGCGGGAGTTATTTGGGCATTAGTGGACCACAGTCTCCATTGGCTCAGCACTTGCCTAGCCACCGAAAGGTCCCAACACACTCTCGATCTCTCTCGCCAGAGTCCATCACCGAAATTCATAATGTCCAGCGACTGCTCCAACACAGAAGGTGCCAGCTCTGCAAGCGGTTTCTGGCCTTCATCTTCCCTTGGCAGACCAGTCTGTCACCTAAATTGAAAATGTTTATAATGTTCCCAACATTCTCTCGCACTCTCTCCAGACCCCATCAACTAAATTCAAAAAGTCCAGCGACTGTCCTGTCACGGATGGTGCCAGGACTGAAAAGCTGTTGCTGGCCCTCACCTTCCCTGGGTAGGCCTTTCACAGCCAACCAACACTGCGGTTCAGCGCTTGCTTTGCCTCCTAACAGTCACAAGGTGCTCTCTCTCTCTCTCTCTCAATCTTGTAAGAGCCCAGCCCTGAAACTGAAAATGTCCAGCAACTGCTCCCACGTAGAAGGTGCCAGCACTGAAAGCTGTTGCTGGCCCTCACCTTCCTCTGGTAACCTCTTAAATGAACCACCAACTCTTGGGCTCCGTGCTTGCCTGGACTCTTAAAGGTCCCAATATCCTCTCGCTCTCCTGCTCACTCCTACCCCCTCCGTATCTGCACCCTGTGTTAGCCAGGCGAGTCTCCACTCCCCCGGGTCGCACAAGAGATAGCAAGGGCAGTCTTAACAGCTCTTTGTGTACAGGAATCCCACCTCATTATCCAAATTCCACACGCCCTATAGACTTCTTTTGCTTAATACTATGTGGTTAGCAACAAAACTGATTTTGGAATGTTTGTCAGGCAACCCTTGCAAGATACAAGAACTATATACATTAACCACTCTGTGTTTCTTAGGCTTATGGGAACTATATACATTAACCATTCTGTTTTTCTTAGGCTTATGGTTAACAAGGGTATGTAGGACAGGTCGTCACATTTCATCATGAGAACCTAGCATTGTTCCATATTGACACGAATCAGATGAACACATTTCACATATGTTTAGCATGACCTCTATAATCTTCACTAGCATATGCAGGGGGGTGAGTTGTAGTGTGCATTTCACCGGTAATGAGGCAAAAGTCAGTTATCGGACACGAAGCCTTTTGAAGAAACAAAGAACCATTCAGGTTTTTGTTATCTTGCTATCTTTGCTGACCACAAGCAGGGCTGTCCTGGCTCCACAGGGCCCCCTCCTTATCTGCACCCTCTGTTAGCCAGGGTGCAACAACACACAAGGCTAAACAACAATTACTATGACCCATGCAGTTTTCTACAGCCCAGCTGCAGGTCACTTGAGCGTATTTACAATCCTCCTCGCCAATATTCCGTTATTTTCCCATGCTGCCCATGCTAACTTTTAGCAAATTGAGCTCAGGAAACCAGCTGGCACAGAGCTCTAGATGTTTTCTCTCAAAGCCATTTTTGTGACTGTGGTGTAAGCATGCCAAAAGGCCCACATCTTCATATCGTATTCTGCTGCTTGCAAAAATAGCCCTGTAGTTCTGTGTGTGCTACTGTCATGCAGAAAGCTAACCACGTAAATACCTGTTTGCAGGACTGCACAGTAGCTGCAGAACCTCATTTCATTTCTAGCCAGCGTTCTCCTGAAAATGAGCTGAGCGTTACCTGGGACAGCTCTTGAACACAGGACTGGGAGGAAACAGAAGGGATATGAAATGAATTAAAGGTATTATTAAAGACAAATGCAGGGAATTAAACTAGTTTAGCCCTGTCCCTTTGCACAGCAGAACCAAGGCCTGGTTTGGAGCACCCGTATGGCTATACCTTGTCAGTGGAAGCAATGGGGTGCTGTTCCTCTTGAAGGAGGTGCAGGAGGACCCCTATCAGCACCCAGCTGAGCTATATGGTTGTTGAAGCATGGACTCCGTTCTCCTCTGGAGTTCAGTGCAACGGGTCGCGTGGGTGAAGCCTTTGTATGATTTCCTCCAAGTTAGGTTTTATGTCAGCTTCAATAATAACCCATAAAGAAGTCAATGAAAGGATTTCTCCTGCCAACATCCGCTAAGACTGCTGGAGAAGAAAAAAGAAGCTCTTCCCTTCAACACCCACCCTCCACTCCCAACTCCCCCCTCCCCCCCCCAAAAAAAAAAAAGAAAATTCTCATTCACTCTTCACCCTTAATCCTTCCTTCTTCAAAGCTGTACGGCAGCCATGTTACGATGAAGTGATAAAGAGCTTACTTTGGAGCTAGAGGAGGAAAAAACCATAGAGGACTCTCAAGTCTCATTCCAAGGATTGAGAAACCTTAAAACATGGAGAGGGAACATCCTTGCTGCGCCCTGAGTTTGTCAGCCACCTTCTGCTCTTTCTTAGTCAAACACGCCAATATGCTATACTCCTGCAACTAAACTGTTGCATATTTTCGGAGGCTTATGTCTTGAATAACTATTGTTTCTTTTTATTTTTACCTTCCCAGCTTTTTTCTGATCTTTACTTTCTGGAGCTCTTTGATGCATTCAATACAAGAGAGAAAGCAAATGTAAAAGGGGGCTGTCTACTGTATTGACCAATCAAGTTCATTTCCAGTGACCTGGCATGCCTTGTAATAGACAACACATCTAACTCAAAACATAACAAATCAGGTTTCTTTCTATTGTATGTTGTTTTATTGTTTGAAATCATGTCTGAGTATTTTTATTACATGTAAAAACCAAAGTGACTTGTATTACTAAGATTAAAGCCATTCTAAACTCAGTCAAACTAGAATTAAACGGCACTGTCAAAGTACTATCTAATACAGCAAATCCCCAGATGAGAATTAACAAATAGTGTTGGACTACAACTAAACCATTCCATTAATCCATAATCAACGCTTATGGATTCCCAAATAAGAAATCTGGAGAGAAAGCTGCCCTTTTAATTATACATGGTCTCAGTCAGCGCACTAAGCTTATCTGAACATCTCGCTGTTAGCCCAGCTCAGCTACTTGAAAGTCACAGCTGCAGTCCTTGGTGCTTCTACTTAATTGGGCTGTTATGGGGCAGATGTTTTCGTGTGATTTCTCTTGCTCTCTTTACAAAAAATAAGTTTTACAGCAGAGCGCTGCTCTGGAAAGGCTGGCAGCTCTAGCTAAACACTGAGAAAAGCTAATTGATGCTGTGTGCTTTTTTCCAACATGAAGAGCATGCACAAGTTCAAAACTGTTTTGCAAGAGAGAATATGAAGATGAATTAAGAACAGAAACGCATTAAGGTTGGCTGCTCCTCCTTCACTTTTTTCACAGCAGGTTCCATTGGAGGGGATTTGTCACCATCGGTGTTCACCTTCTCCTGGGAGGCTTTTGCTGGTTTTCTTATATTGTCTGTCTTAGGAGGAACAGCCACCTCTACTTTCCGCTTTGTCTTGTCAGTTTTTGCTTCTGGCCTATCCTTCTCTTTTTTCTCCTTTTCAGGTGCTGCTTTGAAAGCCATAGAACCTGCTTCCATAGGCTCACCTCGCACAGGGGTGGCATCATCTCTGCTTGGGAGCATGAACAGAGAGTCCATTTTCACGTCTTCTGCTGTAAGTGGCTCTCTTGGTTTTCTCATTCCTTCTAACCACTCAGCATTGGGAAATCCTCCATTCTCATCCCCTTTTCTTCTCTTCCGGTGCTTTTTGTCTTTATTTCCTTTGTCACCTCCCAGTCGATGTTCCACCTCCTTCTCTTTTGATTTTGTAGGATCTTTGATGCCATGCCTCTCTCTTCCAGAAGTTTTTCCAGGGTAATTTCCAGCTGTATTACACTTTTGGTGGCTCTGCCCACCATGATAATCCTGCCTCCGTCCCCGAGCATATGGTGAATTCTCTCGTCTGGTCCCAGGTGGACCAAACCTGTCTGGAGAAAAGTAGCCTCTTCTTGCATACAGCGGCGATCGTGAGTAGGAGCGAGAAGGGGACCGACTAAATGACCGAGAGTAGGAGCGAGAGCGGGAAGAACCGGATCTTGACTTGGAGTAGGTATACAAACTTGTAGAGGAAGATGAAGCACTACAGGGAGACTTGGGCCTTAAAAACACCACAACACACACAGACAAAAAAGATAAGTTAATTCAAAACAGTCACTCTCCCCATTTTTTTTCCTCCCAAATTTGGTTTGTTTTCTTTTTTCCTCTCCACATGCTTACGTCAAAGGTTCTTTCAGCTGCTGGCATAACGCTACTGCAAATTGCAGAACTTGCAAAAGTTTCTGCTTACAAGACAGAGCAGCTGCTGCTTTGTTACTGTAAAATCATACAGGAAGGGTAAGTCTATTTCCACTCACTTCTATCACATGATCGATCTCCCACAGCTATTGATTGATTTACGGTGGTGTAGCCGGGCCTCTACTGGCACGTGAACGCGCACATTTTTCACTACTCCGCAGCTACATGCAGTGCAAATCATTTTTGTTGCAGTAAGATGCAAAAAGAGCAAGTCTTAATGGCTACAGTGCACTATCACTATCACTTCCATCTCCCATGTGCCGAGTGCCCACCGCTCCTCTGCGGTGATATACTCCTTGATATGCTTAATACTTCCCACTTCTGATCTTCAAAGTACTGCACAGATATGAACTAATCTTCTCTCAAACTTCTTTTAACTTCTTCCACATACGCTTCCTCTGTTGTTGGCTCATGATGATGTGTTTGGCCTGTTCTTGTCCCTGACTTGTTCTTTGCTTGCTTACGGAATGTGAGATTTCAGACAGTCTGTGGGATGGATCCTGGTTTTTGTTTTATCTTTCAGATTTTAT
The DNA here is from genome assembly GCF_030936135.1 of Gavia stellata. Taxonomy (NCBI): domain Eukaryota; kingdom Metazoa; phylum Chordata; class Aves; order Gaviiformes; family Gaviidae; genus Gavia; species Gavia stellata. Next base: position 3,910,916 of record NC_082626.1, read on the forward strand.
AAACACAATACACCCTGACCAGCTATCTATAACAAATATATACCAAAAGGAAGGACTAACTTGACACTGCAATAATAGATACCACAGACTCCTCTCTCTCCAACTGAGAGAAAGCAGCTTGGCTATTTGAGATGACTAAATAGAAGAAATTCAAAATTGCCATAAAATGACAGCGTTGACTCTTCCAGTACTTTGCTCAATCAGTATCAACTAAGTTGTTAAAAAAAAGAATGTTGGAGGGTGACTTCTATTGGGAAATCAAGTTCTTCATCCCTGTTCAGCTAGTAATCAAAAGGCTGGCTTTCCACCTGACCCTTTAATTGTATTTCATTTTCATATGTAATTATGGTTTCCTCACAAAGCGTTGATTTTTCAGAGTCCTCTTTTCGGTCACGTACTGGAGTTCTATTTTCAATCATCTTACCGCAAGCACAGATCCCCTTTGTTAAAGCCAATTCAAATGAAGCCATTTAAAAATGAATTACCACTTGTACTCTCCACAACGACCTGTGCATACGTTTTGCATTATAAACCAGCTGTTGTGTAAGCTGTTTTACGGCCTCATTTAACAGGTTACAAGTCGTAATATATTGAATTTCTGTGGAATACTTACAGCTCCCAGCCCGGTCTGCCACCTGCTGAGCGAATTGTACTGGCACTCATTGGGCGACCTTTTGGAGTGGGGAGAGGGAAAAGAAAAAAAATCCCACTCAGTTTCTCTGAAGATCATCTTTTTAAAGAAATTCTACAGTTATAGTTACTTACCGGTGGTGGGTATTGATTGTCCTTGGGGGCCCAGAAGGCTTGGTAATGCTGGTTGTCTTGGTACAGGAACCTGATAGCCCTTGTGAATCAATGCAAACAGTCGGAAAATAAGCTCTACTAAAATACAAGAATCACTGCATATCTTGAAATAAAACTCACGTTCTCTTCCAACAAACTGCTGGCTGACAGAGAGGAAGATTTAGAAAGTTCAGCGGCACTCACCAGAGCAGCAGGAGGTGTAACAGTCAGGAGCGGTGGTGGAGGTGGCGGCGGCTGCTGTGGCTCCTGAATCTGCTGACGGAGCCTCTTTGTGTAGCCAGTTCCATTTTTGAAGTTGTTCACAGCCTAGAGGCAGAAAAACATTGACAAAAAGCTAATAGGAAACTTCAGTAGAGGGACGAACAAAGGCCTGCACAGAGTAAAATTGCTTGTGTCTTCCTGTAAATGCTATCAAGCCTAAAAGAAATGGATGTACAGATATATGAACACATCACATTAAACCCTGATACTAATGATTGGTAACTCGGAGTATCTGTATTTAAAGTACTTCAGTGTTAGCTCCAAACTTGAAAGTGAGGCAATCACGTTAAACAAAAGTGGGACCTGAACTTGCCAGATTGTCTCTTCCCTTTCAGCTTTTAAGCTCTTTTTCTTCCCTTTCAGCTTTTTACAAATTGCCTTTTCTTACAAACAGTTTCTGTGAAAGGCATCGTGTTACCTTGCGTAGGAACAGGTTGGCAATTAAAGCGTCAGGAGAAACATCGGTTTGATAACACGCTGGGCAGGTATGCTCCTCAGAGTCCAGTAATGCTGTTCTAATACCTGTGAATCATTAGAATCATCAGAATAGTTTTAGCCAAACTAAGGCAATTTGGGGGGTTCTAGCCAAGTATAAAAACACGTATATGATTAATGGGTGAATATGGTCTTGAATTGAGAGCATGAAGCTCTCCATGTTCAGTAATGTAAATAACTTCTAGTATGCAGCAAATCACTCCAGAGTTTTGAAATTTCACTGTTGTAACATTTGAAGTCGTAGAGTAGGCTGTGTCTTGATGTTTCGACTAGTCTTTGTTCCGCTACCTAGTACAATGAGAAGTCCCCAACCTCAAGGCTCCTGAATAAAACACATCTCAAAAAAGCATTAGTAGGTTTGAGTTCTGAAGGTCTTAAGCAACTGTCCCATGGAGAAGAATGTGGATTAAATGCCTAACTAAATGCCCTTTGTGGCAGACCACAGTGAGTCACCAGAGTTGGCTATCTAATTTTGTATGAGAGAAAGGGCTGTCGACAAACTAAATGCATTCGATATCTAATACTGTAACCACCTGCACAATTACGCACTCTTCTCATACTCGTCCTTCCACATGTAAAGAGGATTTACCTGGATATGTAAAAAGGGAAAAAAGGTTTCTGCCTTTTTTTTTCCCTTTATGCAAGAGGAGTCCTTTCCTATTCAGGGGATACTCAAGTATTAAGTAGAACTGGCAACAAAGTAATGGCGTTATCTCCTACTTCTGCTTTCAGAAGATCAGACGTGATGTTTTGAAATAACAAACATGGGAGTAACACTTACATTCGTCACAAAAACTGTTTCCACAGCAGGGAATAACAGCTGCATCAGTCATTAGCTCTTTACAAATGGGACATGACAACTCATCTGGAATGGGATCATCGGAGGAGGAGGAGGAGGGCTCCTCTGGTGAAAAGGGAGGCTTTTCCTTCTTTCCTCTAGCATAAGCTTCCCTAGAGGGCAGGTGGGGAAGGAAAAAGAAACCAGTCAGAGATGGGTAAAGGAAAACTCTTCCAAGCTTTTATCAAAGGGCAGATAATAGATGGAACTCTGCTCACTCCACATTTGGCTTCTAAAAAGTCGGCATTTAGTTTAAACTACTTTCCTATAGCCACAATACTGGAAGAGGGAGGGGGGAACACTTTTCCTTCTGCAGAACTCTCCCATTCATTGGGATCAACTAAGAGATGAGCTCAGACTACAAAAATCATTTTTTGACAGCTAGAAATCAGGTGAAGTGAATCCCACCACTCCTTTGCCAGAGGCTAAATGTAAATGGCAGGCTCAGGATGAAGTTAGTCTCCGAATAATTACGTTTTATAAATGGAAGAAGTCTACGGTGCAGCTTCTACAAAAGGAGATCCACGACAGAAAAGCAGAAGTGCGGCCAAGTGCATTTTCAAACAGCCACTCTTGTCAGCACACAGTAGTATTTTCTTAGTTTAGAGCAACAGGAAAACCTCAGTCTGTTTCACACATGGCATTTGACAAGAGTCTGAGGGGGAGGAAATCTCAGTCCAGCAGCTCTGTGTTAAATTTTGCAAGAAGCCTTTGAAACATAAAAGAGAAGCAAAACGAGCTTTCCAAGAGAACGACTCCTCTGTGAACACGACTGAAATGTTTTGCAGAAATACAGATTCTTAGCACACCACAAGTTGAACCAACTTTCAGGGGCACGAACAGTAGGACCACTCTATGTGAGTTCTAGAAAGTATCACCGATTTTAAGGTTAAGACACAATGACAATGCTTCCTCCCCCGTAACTACAGAGGCTGGCCAACTTGGTTGCATTGCCACTCAGGCATTCACGCATGGTTTCGCTCGTTCACTTTTTGGTCAGTCCAACTAATGCCATACTTACGCATTAATAGTTGGTATTGCGTATTTTCCAGTGCTTGTCAGCATAGCACCCTTTGTGTTGGGATCTTGCACCTCCATCATGAAACTCCTTGGAATTCCTGTGCTCTTTTTAAGTCTGGGAGCAGACTCAAAATTTTTGTTCTGTTAAGAAAAGCCATGCAGACATATCTCATCTGATGACCCGCACTTAAAATGACATTTCAGTGATTATTTTACGCAGCAAAGCCTTTCATCCTCTCCTTTTGCCTAGCGTAAGGGTTGCTCAGCTGAAATACTGATTTTCCTAAATGAGTATCGTCAGGATGTTCCAAAGGCTGGAGCAGTGTTTTGAACTCAGTCGACATTCTTTGGCTTAACTTCAGGTTCCTCCAGGGTGAAATATCCCTCAGCTCAACCAGAGACTCGTGCAGTTAACACACGCAAATATTCAATAGATGGGGTCAACAGAAACATCTTGGTTTTATACAAAATACAGAAAATGGTGAACTGTCATTAAAACCACAGTTAAAACCACAAAAATTCCCAGTAATATTGAAATACATAAAAATATGCATGAAAGTTCACAGAGAAAGATCTATGGACATATTTAATGTCTATGACCTAGAAAAAAGAAAATTTCACATTTGTAATTCCAAGTCTCCCTTGAATTTTGAAGGGCTTTGCAACATTGCCATATAAAGTGCATTTCACCCCAAGAGAAACAACTCTTCATATGCGTGTTCATTTATTTGTTACCTAACTGCCAAGGTAAAAAAAAAACAAAACTAAGACCAGAAGTCCCCCACAATCTTACCCCATTTGTCGGGCAGTCCTTTATATAGTGGCCAGGGTTTCCACAACGAAAGCAAGTATATGACGGTGGAGGTGGACCCAAGGGTTTCTTCATGTAACTAAACGGTTTTGGGGAGAAAAAGAAGAAGATATGCATGTGTCTCTTGTGTTAAAACAAACATCTCTACCATTTTCCCATCAGCTTCAAAGAACAGATTTGACATTATCAGCACTTACCTGGTTGGATCATATCCACAGCAAGACTGCATCATCATAGCTTTTATTTTGTCTTCTTCGGAAGCATTGGCTTCAGCCAGATTGGTGGTCTGTTTAAGAGGTAATTATTGGATGCACACATTAGAACCACATTTAAGCCCACACAGCCAAAGACAGCACCACTCACCCAGTCCTGTAAAGAGCAGCACAACGCTCGCTGAGGTCGCATGAAAACAGCTGCTTAGGCTCTGTTTGGACCTTACCTAAAGACCTGTCTAATCGATCCCATTTTCTTCCAAGCGGACTGAAGCTATGTGTAGAAAAAATTAGACTATCCACTGCCTTTAAACTGATTTTTAAGCTCCAGACTATTTGAAGGAGAAGATGTCCACTGTACATTTAATTGAGAAAGATGTATGCAAATATCACTAGTTACATTTTGCAGCATTAAAAGGACACACAACTGAAGAGCCGGAGAGGTTGTTTCTCCTTGCTGAAAGCCAGCTTCAGACACAGAAGCCTTAGAAGGAATCAAGCTTTTTATAACCCCTCAGCAAGACAAAAGATTCTTCTCTAACTTCTCTATGTTAAATGATTAATCTACAGTAAGCAGAACCTGCAGTTTTTTCCAGCTGACTGTGTCCTTTTAACGTACAAATTGTAATCCAAACCTTATGCAGAACTAGATCTTCCAATTATTGACGGCAGCTGATTGTTTTTAAGTAGTATTTGTTCAAATGTTTTTATCACACACTAGTCCAGGTACAAGCAGGCTCTAAGGGAGTGACTGTAAATGATGTGGACTTTCAAGCACCTATCATTCCGACCAACCACTCATGTTTTTCTTCTTCTATGCATGCATTCACAAAAGCAACCAACTACTTTCAACATTTTATTAAATGGGTGTTTCATACAGACAGTAACATTGTCCAGATCGACATCTCTGAGAGCGCTTCCATTAACGTTTACAGAAAACTTTACAGATACTTGACTAGTTTGTGTGAACCCAAACGGTTTACAAAACACATCCAAACCCCACAAAACGTTCCCAGGAATAGAGCAAAAGTCAAAGATGGCATTTAATACATACTAAGAGTCAAAAAGAAAAGTTTTTACAACACATTGCCTCCATGCTAAGCCAGTCTGCACAAAAGAGGTTAGAGGAAGTAACAGTCTGGAGCTGCTTTATGCTATGTCCCTGCATTTTTCTGATATACTTAAATTTTCTCGAAAGCTTACATGTGTACACCACTTGGACAGTTTTCCACATTTTAGAGTAAAACTTCACAGGAGTTTACGGAAACAAGGACACGTTTAGGGACAGCACTAATGGAGACCAATTTCTTTTGCTGGCTACCTTCCCAAGGAATTTTCTTGTTTGTGTTTGGTTTGTTGTTTTTTTTTGCCAAATGGACCCAACTTAATTTCTGCAGTGAGAGATGGAAGAAGGTAGCAGTGGGAAGAGCTTTCTCCTTCTCGGAACTGAACTCCAGCCTTTCTTTTCAGAACAAAGAACTAGCTCCTCTGCATTAGGCCCTGCCTTCTCTCATCTTTGTAACTTTAAAGACTAGTCATTTCATTGGCTAGCACTGTGCCTTTTCACAAAGTGCCACCACTAGTGCTTTCCCAGAGAAAGTTACACATTGTTGAGCAAAAAATGCAGGCAGTTCCATGGCAAAACATGGCATTACAACAGTTTCAGAAGGTCACATCTGCTAATATGCCACACGTACCCCTTGGTCTAGTCCTATAAACAGTTAGGTATATTTACACAATTGACACAGCCTGCGTTCAAACAAAGTCTATTGTGTTGTCCACTCTCTAGCTACTCTGATTTATGAAATCATGCAGCATTCAAAGAATGGATCTATAACTATAATGACTAGAAATTGAAAAATAGCCATGCAATTGTCCACGTTCCAGAAACGCCTCTAATTTGGCTGCTGCAAACCCCCTGAAATGTCCGTAACTTAGAGCCAACTAAACTCTTCTGTGAAAATTGTGTGAGTTTCCAGTGCAAAATTAACGAAAGGTATGAAAAATGGTAAACAGCTTCTGAAGTGCTGCTTCTTTGTGTCTTGAAGACGAGTAATACTGCAACATTACGTTGAGGCTGCTAAGGTACTCCCCTTCTATCTTCCCAAACTGGCGACTACTCTTCACAGGATAGTATCAAAATACACACACACTTTGAAGTTAAAAGAAATACTTTAAATTCTTAAAAACTACATTCAAGCTTTGCTCACATTACAACAGTTATCCAGCTACAGATCACAGTATAAGATTTAAAAAGACGAAGCAAACCCTTTTTTTTTTAAAGTATTTGACAAGACTCTCGAGATACCTTAATAAGCTGGGCCAGAGGAATCGGTGCGGAAGAGTCATCAATCTGTTCAGAAAAAATTAAACACACGTTCAAGTTCTACAATCAAAACATAGCAATAGTTAACCTCTACTGTAGCCTGAAAGTCTGCACTATATCCTCTGAGTGTCACGGAAAGAGGCATTTCCAACCTAGTGTAATTTGTATTTGCTCAAAACAAAGTCCAAACCTATGACAGCTTAAGAGTGCCTATGTGGTTAATGAGGAGAAACAACAATAACCAAACCTGCTGGAGATCAACTTACTGCTCCAGAGTATCTCAGAGAGGGACCCTTGTCAAATGCTTACAACTGCTTAGAAGTCAAAGGGCTAAGGAAGCTGCCAATTTTCAGCAAAAAAAAGGATTTGAAAAAAAATTTAAGTTTATTTGAGAAGGAAGCATCACTACAGGAAACTTATTTTCAGGGTAGTTTGGAAATTAATCAGTGAACGTCTCCTCATTTATAAATGCACATGGTTATGCTTTTTATGAACGCAGTCTAGTTGCCGGTGAAAATGAAGCACAGGCAGATCAGCCCTGAAACACGAACTCTGCCCCTCCTGTCAGTAAGTTTAGAAACGCCAAACTCACCATACCCCACAAAACCCCAATAAAAATGCCAACCCAAAACATCAGCCATAGCAGTAACCCACCACTTTGTCTAGAAAAAAAAGAAACTGCTCAAAGTATTGAAATAAAGGTGTTTACCATGACAGAGTAGCCTATAAAAACTGATTTCTTGTATTTTATTAGACCACAGGCCATACTCTCCAAATTGGTTATGGAACTGTGAGAATTTAATATTATTCTCCCTGCTACCAGTCCAAAAGCAATTTCTAAGGATGATGAAAACATGGACTCAGAGCACAATCCTGTCATTTTTTTCTCCATTGCAGCCACACTCCTCCCTCCCTGCTGCCTACTGGAACAGCTTGCAGGAATGAAGTCCTCAGGCCACGGGGTAGTAATGGACTGCAGTGTCTAGTGAGAACTAATACCGAAGGGCAGTTTTGCCACAAGTGAAAAGGGTAACTCTTCTCTTGTTCCTTTTCCAGCATATTGAATTACATTCTGCCACCAACAGCACTTCAGCTTACACTAGTAAAACATTATCAGAAAGACACCGGAATCACTGCTTACGATGTCTGAAGTTGTTCAAAAACATGGAAAAAATTTCACCATGTAAACTGAACAGCTCCGCATGCCACTCTTCTTTACTTGTGGGAAAACAGGCCTATGTTCTCTCCTGGCAGGCACAACCACTGTCACGTGGTGCTTTTTCAGCAGCAAACAAGAAATGAGGAAAGCTCTCGACTGGAGTCTAGCATTAAACAGTCTAATATTGACCAGTAACTGAAACAGAGCAGTTAATCAACTATTAATTAGTTCTTCTGGTTTTTAGGAAGCGGTTATTATATGGCCTGCAGGCAACAGTCTCATTTCTTAACAGAGGTGATAGCACTCCTTTCTACTAAACAGCTATCAAAAGCAGCAAATAGATAATTAATGTACTATTTAGTACGTTTGCCCAACGGCCACCTTCCAATCACCCGACATTCTTGTGTCTTTTTTTTTTCCCTTTAAATGTCTACTGGAGTATTTCCTGCCAGTCCCTCCAGTTAGTCAAGTAGAAACAACATCTCCATGAAACGTGTATACAGCCCTAAGGTAATACTGCAGAAGAACTGGGGGGGGAAAAACCCCAAACACCAAAAACTAAACCCAAAACCCCAGACTCGACAGTCAATGTATTAACTCCCATTTCAAACAGAAGACTAAACAGAAACTAACACAAAGCAAGTGGGAAAGGGGACAGAACAGAGGACGAAAAGGCTAATTTCACTGCTGGGGTGCTACATTTAAATTACAGTGGTTTCCTAAAACCCGACAGCTTGGCTAAACTAAAAATTCAGCCAGGAAGGATCCCAGTTGTGCTCAACAGCACTAAAACGATGGGCACGACTCTCTGCATTTCTGCAGCCTCTAAGGACAAATTCCAACTAGAGATCCTTGCAGTTACTGACATAGTAATGCTAAACCAAAAAGGATCCCCTTTCTTGCCTTGGCTGTAGTAACAGTAGGCCAGCAGCACAAATTTGGAAGTGTACAACAACAACAGCTAACATAACAGCAAGACAATGAAGGAAGAGTTAAAGTATCAGCTTTGTGCAGCCTTTTTAAAAATACCTTAACTAAACTTCATTTTGCTGCCTTACTGTTCAACAATAATTGGCAAGCTTTCCAGTGATTTATTCCCACCACAGTAAGGTCCAGGTTCTGCTTTGAAATACCTACAGAAATACGTGTATTAAAAAACCAACCAAAGAAAACAAACCCCCCACCCTTCAGACCAAGACCTGAGCTAGCTTTAAGAATAAAGCTCATTGTGCCTCCAAGCCTAGAAGCACCTGAGGCTGCCGTGCTTTGACAGTGAGAGAGAGAGAGAGGACTTGTAAAGAGAGATGCAAGGCTTCCACCCTCCCTGTGGCTACCCACAACCCATGTCAGGTACAGTCAGAGCAAACAAGAAGGGAATGTTTTTGCCTGGTCTTTCATTTACTTTAATTAGTTCTAACAAACACTAAGTCTTCCCTCCCACTCCAGGAGTCTTCCTTTTTCTGTGTTTTTTTGGTTTGGGTTTTTTTTTTTTTTTTTTTTGAGACATCTATGTTAGCTTATGGTAAGATGCTACTTAGAAAGGTAACACAGACATGCCAGGGAGCACACGAGGCTAATGTTTATAACAATAACAATAACAACAACAACAACAACAATAATAATAATAATAATAATAATGTTTGAACATGAGAGTTGTGTTTATACACATGCTAGTAAGCAAAGAGGAAAACAACTGTTTTCAGGAAATAAAACCCCATCAGAATTAGACCAAATACTCTAAACGTGGTTTACATAAATGCATTACTTTAACTGCTAGGGTCACTGGGCCAGTTAAACTAACTCAAAATCACAATGAGAGGCATTCATGTCCAAAAAGGAATTTGAACCAATCAGTGATAGAATTATGGATGTCAGATTTAGACGTAGTGGTTTTAGACCTACCTACAAAAAGTTTTCAATTTTAAGTTGATTGCCTACCATTCCACGAGCATCAGAGGCTGTATTCTTCACAGAACACAGACCCAGAGTTCATGAATTTCTAGATTAAGTTACCCTAACACCTTATCAAGTGATCAGATCCAATGATCCAGGGTTAGTGTAATGCCTCACACCGTTCCAGTGAAGAAAAAGCAGAATGTGAAAATGGCAAAAAATACACTCCAAACACCTTTTATTGCAAGAAACAAAAAGCACACAACAACCTATACCAACATCCAGATTACTAGCTGTCGACAGACAGCTGTAGAACATGGCACCATGTTCAACTGTGCAAACCTTGAGCCTACACGATCTAAAAATTGTCATACGTTACCTGCACAGTACACAGTCATTCAGGAAATATTCTGGCATATTCAATGTGAAACACAATGCATTACTAGGCACAAATAGCAAGATTCACATTAGAACTGTGCAAACGATGGCATGACTCAGTTATTACTATGCTGAATCCAATACGTGGTATTCACAACATATACTATGGTTTACTGGAAAAGATATTAAGTTAATGTTTGGAAAATTAATACAAGGCTACATTGTTGAGAATTAAGTGCAGTGTGGAGAAAAAAGTCTGAGATGGTGTTTTTACATACTGCTTTTGGTGTTCCACTCACTGGCTCAGTTCGACTTCTAGAAGAAGAAATCAAGGAGATGAGAACTTAAAGCACTTGTACCCAACATCAAGCAGTGAAAACACATTATAAAACCTGAACATCAAAACATTCTGTTCTGATAGGCTAGTGAATGGGGAAATTTCTTCCTATACATAAACTCGTCTCTCTCTTTTGATAACATTCAATGCATTAAACACCACCCCCCCACCCCCCAAATCCCACGTCTACTTTGTCTGAAATCACTCTAAGACTTAGAGATCGAGAACACAACAGTGCAAGAGGAAGTCTACAGACATTTTGTCTCTGCTGCGTTAAGTTCTGTGTTCTTAAATGCTCAACCCTCAAGATAATGAAGGTAACTTTAGCCAATCCCTATATCCCGCCCTAGTCTTACAAATAGCTACCAGAGAGAGTACTTTAGTTTCTAAGAAAGAACAGGGGTAGTCGAGACCCTTTGAAGTGCTAGTTTACTTAAGAGAAAAAATCAGTCATCTGACAAAGAAATAACAACAGTTTTAGCAGCACAGTCTTTAGAACAGTGTTTCTTTGTGGCAGCCCAAGCACTGTGTTCAGATATCTACCGTACTTAGCCATGAAAGTGCCAAAATACTACATGGGTTACATATGCTACATTGACTAAAAATAGTAGTAGAAATGTCACCTGAAAGCAGTTCCCAGGGTTTTGTGCGCTTTAGGAGCCCTGTGACAAAAAAAAAAAAGGTCTTAATTGCCAGAATTTGCTTTAAGAAAATCTTGTAAATGCTACAATATCTTGGGAAATACTTATTACATTTGAAACCTTGCTGAGCTTCCACATACTCCTTGATCTGTATCTGCATGCTGCTCATCAGGAATCAGACATGCAACCACTGATATCGTTAACAAACCATTCACACATCATCCAAAGTGTCCCATGAGCAGAGGCAATTCAAAGGCTGCTGTGGAACTGATGTCCAAATAGAAAGGCTCATGCTTCCTGCCACTGCTAGACCACCACCGGGCTCGCAGTTAGAGCCATGTACCTCCTGAAGATGAGCAAGTTCGAGGAGATACTTTAGATTGCCACACAAGGGTTTCTTCATCCACTGACCCTGAAGAACATACTCCAAGGCGAGTAACGCATTTTGAAGGCCTCTCCACCATTACAGCACACATTCATCATTCCCAAACGTTAACCACTCTACCAGTTGTTTCTGCAATGTTTCCAGCTGAAGGAATAGAAAGCCAATCTGCCTGGTTAATTTTCAACGTTAGAACAGCAGTGCCATTCCTTCCTTACCCCCACATCCAGCTACTTATTTGATCTTTGAGGCTAGCAGCACCTATCCTCTCGTTTTAGGGCAGCGTTACAATAGCAGGAGAGGGTGACATCCAACCAGTAAGGGAGGATGCACTGACAAGACAGCACTAAGCATCCGTATTTCGATTAACCCCCCCCAAACAAGGCCACGTTTATAAGCACAACGCTGTGGCGTCCCGAATTACTAGGCAGTGCCTGAAAGCACTGCAGCAGCTACTGCAGTAATATGCCCAAAGTTTACATGCAGAGCCACATAAAATCAGGGGTTTTTGCTTGCAAATGCTTCATGGGCACCAGCACGCTGCTGCAGTGTTTCTTCAAGACACACTGTAACTCATCAGTCTACTTGATTTATGAGAACCAACGTTAGAAAGACATGGCAAAACCACAAGCTAATAATAGCTACTGATTGTGGTGGAGAGGCGTACCTTTAAGGCGGCTGGAAAACATGGCCATTCAAACAATGCTAATGTAGCTGATACAGAACGGGACTGTATGAATACATACATGACATGCATTTGAAGAGCTGTAATTTTAATCAGTACACCCGATTCTCTGTCCTCCGTAAATCTTAGGAACACAGAATTAAAACCTGGAGCACAGATACCAGCTTAGGGTAAAAACAGACAAAGAAAGACAACCAGTAACATTTAGGAACGTGCGGAACTGCTTACTGAGTTTCAAGTTTGGAAAGGATTAACTGTTCCTTCATCGTGCTCGCACAAAAGGCAATACACTTTAGGATATTGTTGTTCTTCTCTTGCCTGAAACAGGCACTGTCTTTAGGAAACGAATAGGAATCACTTGTGAATGGAAATTCTTGTTTGCCTGGCTGGCCAGCTGGCAACCCTTGGTCTTTCCTCTATAGCTAGTATGCAGAACCCCCAGATTTGGGGCGTAAGAATACCTGCCATATCCCGCCCCCCTCCCCCAAATGCAAGAAATAGTTAAACACTCAGAATCAGACTCTTCTGAGACGGGAACAAATTACAAGTTTACACTACAGTGCGTATCTCTCTTTACTATAAAAGCAATAAAAGCAAACACATATAATAAGGAATCTCTCCACCTAGAGGGAACAGGATCTACAACTTGGATCTCAGAACAGTCAACCCCAGGAACAAACCCCACAGAATCATCTTACAAGTTACCATTGTTGGAGTTCGAACCCCGTGCCCCAGCAGGCCAAAAAATGTAAGTCTACTTTGGGACAGATGCGCTAAAATCTACCCCCTGACAACAAAACTTAACAGCAGCTTTAACAAGAAAGATACAAGCGGAATGCCTCTGTAAACTAGTATCTGTAAAAAAAGTCAACACACTGAAACCCCTAACAAAGAATACAATGCTTTATGGATACTTACAGAACAAAGGTTTTGCTGGTAGCTTTAACTTGTTTAATATCTTCATTGATGATCTGGATGAGGGGATAGAGTGCTCCCTCAGCAAGTTTGCAGATGACACCAAGTTGGGAGGGACTGTTGATCTGCTTGAGGGTAGGAAGGCTCTGCAGAGGGATCTGGACAGGCTGGATCGATGGGCTGAGGCCAACCGGATGAAGTTCAATAAGGCCAAGTGCCGGGTTCTACACTTTGGCCACAACAACCCCAGGCAACGCTACAGGCTTGGGGACGAGTGGCTGGAAAGTTCCCCCGCAGAAAAGGACCTGGGGGTGTTGATCGACACCCGGCTGAATATGAGCCAGCAGTGTGCCCAGGTGGCCAAGAAGGCCAACGGCATCCTGGCTTGCATCAGAAATGGTGTGGCCAGCAGGAGCAGGGAGGTGATCATGCCTCTGTACTCGGCTCTGGTGAGGCCGCACCTCGAATACTGTGTTCAGTTTTGGGCCCCTCACTACAAGAAGGACATTGAGGTGCTGGAGCGTGTCCAGAGAAGGGCGACGAAGCTGGTGAGGGGTCTGGAACACAAGTCTTATGAGGAGCGGCTGAGGGAGCTGGGGTTGTTTAGCCTGGAGAAGAGGAGGCTGAGGGGAGACCTTATCGCTCTCTACAACTACCTGAAAGGGGGTTGCAGAGAGGTGGGTGTTGGTCTCTTCTCCCAAGTGACTAGTGACAGGACTAGAGGAAATGGCCTCAAGTTGCGACAGGGGAGGTTCAGGCTAGACATTAGGAAAAAGTTCTTCACTGAGAGAGTGGTGAAACACTGGAATAGGCTGCCCAGGGAGGTGGTAGAGTCACCCTCCCTGGAGGTATTCAAGGAGCGTGTGGATGTGGCATTGTGGGATGTAGCTTGATGGACATGGTGCTGTGTGGTGTTGGGTGGGTTGTGGCTTGTTATTGTTGTTGTGTGGCGTGGGTTTTGTGGTTGTGGGGTTTTTTTTTGTTTTTTTTTTTGTTTTTTTTTTTTTTTTTCCCCACCCCACCCCCCCCCAGGTTGGACTCGATGATCTTACAGGTCTTTTCCAACCGTACTGATTCTGTGATTCTGTGATTCTGTAACTCCTCCCACAGGGATTCTTCTAACAATTACCGATGAGTTCTTAGGAATCAGGGCATGATCATCTGTGTATTCTGAAAACAACATAAAGACAGACATAAACCAACATAAATTCAGGTTTGAGAATCAAACACAAGCAGCAAAATCTCCCTCATTTTTTAAAATAGTTTGAATGCCAACAGCAAAATGGTCTCAAAGGTCACTAAAGGAGAGTCTGCTAATGCACGAGGTTCTTTCCTCATCTAGCTTAGGTTGCTTGGGCTTCCGTTAGGCTACAAAACCAATAGACCTCTGGAGAAAAACAAACCACAGCAAAGTCTCACCTGCATAAACCAGATTCTAAAGCCTGCCTAGCTTGCCCTGCAGCAAACCAGGCACTTAGCTAAAGCACGAAAACTCTGCGCCGTCGCTTTCATAGCTCTTAACTGAAAATGCTTCACCTGTGCTGCTAGTGCTCCAGACTGACAGAACACAGAAGAGAGCCTGCCATGGCTGCCTATTTCTTGGGGCTTAATCCATCAACAACCACACTTCTCAGCTGCTCAGTGCTTTGCATTTCAATGGAAACAGCACTGACGCCCAGACAAACAATGGTAGATCACGCCAGCTGCAGTTCTGGAAGCCGAAAGCAGCTGTTTCTACCTGCTGAACGGAGTCATACGGAGTATTCCTTCTGGTCCAGACCACAAATCACCAGATTAAGACCAGTCCAGAGTCTCATGTTTGTTTTGTTTGGGTTTTAATTTTGCCTGATAAGCAGAATAGCAGAAAAGCAGAATAGCACATTCTCCAAGTGTTTGGAGTCAGAATGTTACAGGGCAGGCAAGAGTACTCAAGAGTTCTGGAGTTTGCAGTTCTTCCACTATATTGTGAGAACATCTATTGTAAAAGACAGGTCAAGAAATCCAGATCAAATTAAAAGGAGGCAAGTTTAAATGCATCATTCTCGAGTATAGGCTTTTTGAAGGGAATTCTGCCTTTATAGAACTTGCCTCTGCAGTAAGCATGGAAGAGGACACCCCCCCACACCCCCCCGCACCTTTTAAAATAGGTCCCAACCATCCATTTTGCCTCCCCAGCATCTTAAAGAGAGTCCATCACATCAGTTTTTTCCATTGGTATTTAAAATCCTGTTTCCTTTTAGCTTATATTAGCATTGCTTCTATTACTAGATTGCCATGATGAAAAGTAACAATTACTGAACTGTAAAAGCTTAGAGTGCTCGGCAAAATCTGAACAAGTAGGCCACCTTCACTCAAGGTTCACTTTGTTCTTTCCACGATCATTTCAGCCTTTAGTCAGGACTCCTGCACAGGCAACGTTATAAAACCCCAATACTTTATGTCCACGTGCAAGAATGCCAAACATCCCATTTAGGCAGAATATCCGGGTCTAGTGTTTCCCTTTATCTTCTGAAGGTGAGTTTAAGCATCTACATCTGCTTTACAAAAACTGAAATTCACGGTCACGCAGAGAAACCAGAAATTGGGCATACATATACATGGCACTGAAATGTATTCTCTAGCTTTGCTCTGAAAACCACTGGGGGATTTTTGCCTTTTCACATGGAAAACACCCTTAGGAAAGCTTCAATAAGCATCAGTGTCACTCTTATACGCAGTGTTAAGATTTTATACTCATTTTACAACGGCCAAAGGGCAACACAACCTGCCTAGAGGAGGATCTTGTCACTGTCAAACAAGAGGGATGCTCTTTAAAGCAGGGAAGAGACTCCTGCTTTAACTTCACCTTTAGGCAACACCACATTTAACAGAACCTAGTGAGGCAGATACTTTTCCTTCAGTGGATTCTGATTACGTATGAAAACAAAGCAACAGACTTTGTAAAACTGGTATTATGGATATAGAGTAACACTTTGGGGGGGAACATACTTACGAGCATAAGTTTTTGTTCTAAAACTTTATAACAGAATGCTATATGACTTGATAACAGTTTCTGCTATAACAGAATCCACATGTTTGGCCTATTTCGAAACATTTCTCCTTCTGGTGATAATAATTGGTCTCCATCACAGTTTATTACCATCCACCATTCTGGTTTTAAGGCTCTGTTTGACACAGACCCAGCTATTACAGGAGTGACGTCAGCCAGTTGGCCATTCAGCCCGCTAGCATTTGTGAAGCTGAAAGGACATCAGCATCTGAAGACAAAATTCAGAGACCCTCTGCAGCAAAGCCCTTCAAGCCAATTAAACACTGTTCAAAAGCTCTTGACAATTGTATTCAATGCTACTAGAGAAATTCAAGACTTCTGAAACATATCACTACCTACGCATGTCATGCAATCCAATGGCATCCCTAAGACCCCTAACATTGTGCTGTGAAGTCTCTTCGCAACCATTCTCCTGAAAATAGTTTTAATGTCTGTAGATACACAGGAGCTTTCGATCCGACCACTCTAAAGGGTAGGGCTGAAGTTACGGTCCCCACAGCATACATATTATCCTGTTTAAGCTTTAATACATCACACAGGAAGAGGAAAAAAACACCTGTACACATTTTAAAGAAAAGATGGTTGTAAGAGTGTCACAGAACCAGAGGAAAAAGACAAGAAATTTCATGTTTAAGGAATGAAAACACTTGACAAGTCTTTTTGTTTCCGAAAAGTCACAACCCAAGGTATTTAATCCCATTCAAACTCACCAAGATGGCAGACTACCAAACTGAAATGTCATACTAAGTAATACAAAACCATTATCACCTCCAAGAATCAAGCACCATTTACTAGATTTAAAAGAATATATGCCTTCTCTAAGAACATTTCTTATGTATATTGACCATAAATGTTCTGCCATAAAACTTCAGTACTGCCCTGATGTGGTTAACACGTAGTAGCAGGAGAAAAAGACACGGGTAGAAAGGGATGATGAAAATGATGCTCAGTAGCATCTGAATGGCAATGTCTTTGGTGTA
The DNA here is from genome assembly GCF_030936135.1 of Gavia stellata. NCBI lineage: Eukaryota > Metazoa > Chordata > Aves > Gaviiformes > Gaviidae > Gavia > Gavia stellata. Next base: position 3,928,102 of record NC_082626.1, read on the forward strand.
GAAAAGAAGGTATATTAACAAGAAATTCCAAAGCATAATTTAGATACAGAGAACACTCATGGGCAAGTGTCCTCAAGGCTTTAAAGGCTCTGTATAGCTTATAACTCACAGATTCACTCTTGATCCAAAACGTGGCAGGGAGCAGTTTCTGTAACAGCCACAAAACCAGTTTTCCAATGTAGTGGAGTATAACAAGTCGAAGACAAAATTAAGTCACCAAACCCACTTTTTGTCTTCCAATTAGCCATCTGTTCCATTTCTATCACTTTCAGCTTCCTCCACCAGATTTCAAAGAAATCTGGCAAGTTTGTTATTACAAGTTATCCTCCCACATTTCCTTATCATTCTACCTAGAAGAATTCCAGGAAACCAAAACGTTTGTAAGCACTACATGTCGCACATCAAGCACACATTCTTCGCCACCTAGCTCCGCCTCTAAAACACAGATCTGAAGGTTGTTGTCAGAACAGCAACTACGAAAGAACAGCAACTATGAAAGAACAGCTCTGTGAGGCCCCCAACACAAGTCACAGCTACCGATCGTGGCCGAATCGCATTATGGCTTCCCGGCCCACTTAAACCCCGGTGCCGCTTGCCCTCCTGGTCCCCCTGCACGCCGGCGGGATGGGTCCCAGGCTGAGACACGCTACGTGGGGACAAGCCACAAAGTGTGGGTCCCGCAGGCCACGGCTGCCGTGGGGCCATCTGCGACGATGCCAGCCGCACGGTCCCCAAGGCCCCACGCCCGCTGCCTCCACGCACCTTCTTTGGTCTGGGCGTTGGTGATCTGCAGGTCGCAGTTGGCCGCCTTCAGCTTTTCACGGCCCATGATCCGGCGCTTGAGGTCGCACAGGGAGATGTGGAGGCCGCCAAAGGTGACTGTGTCATAGCTCAACTTGGAGAAGAACTTGTAGTGGACACAAGACATGGTCAGGGCCAGGCGGTGCCCGCTCCGCGACGGCGTCTACCACGGCAGATGGCGTTGCGACCTCTGCGCCCGTTAGGGCCCACGGCGGCTCGGGGAAGGGCCCACCGAGGGGGTCGGAGCAAGCAACACAGGCTGAGCTTGAGCTCCTCCTCGCAGCCCAGGCAGACAACAGGGAGAGGACCCTGCAGCCCCCGGCTTGTCCTCCGCTCCCTCCCTCGCACACAGCGCTTCCAGGCCTGACCGCTCGCTATGGCGACGCCGGAGCCCCTGCCTCAACATTCCGCAGAGGGGTTTCCCGGCCGACAACTGCACGGGGCGTGGCTAGCACATCACTGCGCATGCACAATGGCACACCGCGCCCACCCACACCCCCCTCCTCATGCGACCCAGCGCATTATGACTAAAGGCCCACCTAACGTGACCGAGGCGGCCCCGCCATCTTCTTCCTAACGCCAAGCACCGCGAGGGGAGAGCTATCACCGGTCGGGGTCACCGCCTGTCAGCCCCGGGCCTGTCACTGCCCCAGCCCGCTGGTGTCCCTGCTGTCCCCCGGCCTGTCACCGCCTGGTGTCCTGTAACCCCCCAGGCCTGTCACCGCCTGGTCTCCCTCCTGTCACCCCCCAGGCTGTCACCACCTGCTGTCCCCTCCTCTCAGCAGCCAGCCAGGGCAAGACAGCCTGGGGGAGATGCAGCGGGCTTTGCCCTGTGGCGCTCGGCTGCCCACGCCGCAGGGCCAGCGAAGGGAGGGGACATCTCTGGGTGTTTGAGCGGATCTTGGTGCATTTAGGGCAAGTTCAGTCAAAGAAGCCAGTGACCATTTAAGTTTGCTGCCATAAACCAATGTACTTCCCAACCGTGGCCCAACCACAGTTGCTTGAACGCTGGAGACGAGGACTAAAGAGTAAGGAACAAACCATTAGCGTTAGGAGGTGCCCCAGGACAATACTTCTTGCTTTCTCAATCATCACAGCTGCTGCTGCCACAGCCCTAGCGGTGGAATATGGAGTATACGTATTCTTTCCATCATTCGGCCATAGCCACAGTCCAAACTACAGCAGCAGAGGCAAATAAGCCCGACTGTTGCATATGCACTAAAAGCCCATGCTTTGCCAGAAATCAACTCTCCTAGGCATCAGTCCCACTGAATTCTCAGTGGTACAAGGATGGGCATCTACGTTACGAATTTTCCCTGAAGAAAGGAAGCATACCGCCCTTCTGCCAAGAAGGGTTTGTCGCTGGATCTGTTCCATAGATCTGTTCCTATGCCTAAAGGCTATTGGTATTCCCCCACAGATTCTTCCAAAACCTTACTATATACCACATCCAGTGAGTGTGGAAGGGAGATGCTGCAGAAGCCCTTACAGAAATCCTATTGCAATAAGCCATCACGCTGTAGAGTTCTTCCTGGAGGGAGTTTATCAGGCCCTGCAGACTCCGAGACAATGTGGATATTCGCAGACAGAGTAACTTGGTATTTGGCAGGAAGCCATAATGTTAAAAGTTTGGTTGTCGCTACAGGCCGATAGGCTCAGAGTCATCTACCCTGCGTCTGAACCTTACAGCATTACCTATCAACCAAATCCGGCACAGGCTAACCCTTTAACAGGAAATAATTTACATGATTCAGATTTATTTGAAGATTCTACTACCCTATTTGCACAACGACCAGGGCAATATTAGATAGGTGGAGAAAGGGCATTCGAGGATTTACCCTCAACCTGAGCTGAAAAGTGTATTCTAAGTGCATTAACACCCCCCGCACAGGTTAGAACCAGTATCTCTTCTGCCTCTGTAGCTCCTGGCTACTGCTATCTAGGGGAAAAAGTGTTACAGCCCTCTGATAGAATGTGGCACCGAGTTCCACCGATCTGTAACAGCTTTTATCCCACGGTTAGGGGGTGCAGAACTAGAAAGAGCTACTGCAAATGCATCAAGAGAATTAGAAAAAGCCACTAATGAAAGCGCAGGTAGTATTACAGCCCTACAGGAAGAAAGCAAATTATTATCACCAGTGGTAACATAGACTCGATTAGCCCTAGACCACCTTTTAGAAGTCCAGGACAGAGTATGTGCATTATTGCCTAACAGCTGCTGGAGTTTTATGTAAATCAAGACCAGAAAACGGAAACTGACAGAAACAAGATAAAGACTCTTTTAAAAATATTACATGAAGTAAGGCAGGGATCTCCCCTAAATCTATTTGGGTGGCTAACCTCTTGGCTCCCAGGCTTAGGTGGAGGACTGTGAACTAAAAGGATTTGGGTTGTGTATCCACTCTCCTGTTTTGCTTTGTAATTATACATGTGTGTTTACACTGTTGTGTTACCTTATGAACTCGACTTACGACTTAATGAATAGTGTAGTGTGTCCCTGATGGTCAAAAGAAAAGGAGGGACTGTTAGGGAAATCTCATTGCCTAACTATTGTACAAAATAGTCTTTAGAGTATGAAATTGTATGACCTTTCTTAAGATGTATCTAGTCGACATTGTGTACTGCACAGCCATGGTTCCGTCAGCATGACTGAAGGACCCCAGCTCATTGCGTGGAGGAGAAGGAGAGCCCCCACCCTGAAGAAGAAAGGGTATCCCTGGACTGCCCAGATGACGCCAGCATCCCAGCCCCTCCGACACCTCTGGGAAACCCTCCCATGATGTGGCATCAGAGATAAGGAACTGCAGCGAGACCGACTTCAGGGATGTCTCGATTGAGGAAGAAGCAGGTGGATGATGATGCGATAGATTTAGAGTTGCTTTGCAAAACAACAGTATATAGGTGTGTTCAGTAGCCATTGGTCAAATCATGTTGTACCTGAATCCTTGAAATAGCATAAGAACCAGGTGTAAAACCACATTCGGGGTGCCCCAATTTGACTGGGACACCTCATGTGCCTGAACTGAGAATGCCTCTTGCAATTCTAAACTTTGTGTCCTAGCCTCTCTCCTCGGACGGCACGGGCCAGTTGCAAACTTTTCGTGACAACATCCCTCTCTCCATTCTGACAATTATCCTCCAAGGCCAAGAATTGCCCCTGGGGTTGGCCCAGAAGCCCACCGTTCAGCAGTGGACCCTTTACCTCCATCATCGCGCTGTCCTCCCAGGAAATGATTGTTCACAAAGGGCTCCCACTGAAACCATACCTCAAATAGGACTGCCGCAAGAATATCAGAGCGATGCACCATCCTCTCCTATGCAAGATGCTCCCTCTTTCGACCCCAGTCATACTTTCAGAGTGTGGTTTACAGACAGAAGTGCCCACTTGAAAAATGGTCTTTGGTTCGGTAAAGCCACAGCCATTTCTGCGGATGGAAAAGCAGAGTTAACTGAGGAAATAAAAGGTTCCGCCCAATGAGCTGAGTCCCCGGCCATCACCCGAGCCTTTGAAGCTGGAGCCAGCACAGGTTATACTGACTCCGACGCTGTATGGGCTGGAGCCACCCAGTGCCTTGGGAATGGGCAAGAGCTGCTGCACTCCCTTCAGAGAAGATGCAGGCAGGGATACATCTCTGCTTGTGCCTTGCCTGGGAGAACCAGGATAACAGCAGTGGCCTGGAGCCTAACCTGGTATTTGGGCCCTGCGTTGCTGCTGTCCAAGTACTTAAGAAAGGCGATTAACAATTGAACTTGTGACCGGTAACCCCTGCTCCTGACTCCTGGTAATATGGTTAGCATAACGAAGGCCATTTCATGAGGCAAACGGCCATGCTCTGTGACCGTGCTGGTCACCTAGCAGTCCCCCTTCCCCTCCTCAACAGGCCCTGAAGGTCCTGTGCACCAGGCAGACTTCTTCTCCCCCTCCCTATCTGCCTCAAGGTTCCTGGGCGCCAGGCTGACTTCTTCCTTCCTTACGGGCCTTGAAGGTCCCAGGCACCCGGCCAACCAGGTTGTGATGACCCCGTCACAACCCAGGGAGGCGCAGCAGCACACAGAGCACCATCTAGAAAATCAAGCAGCACTTCTTCCCTCTTCTCCTCCAAGGGCTAATTTGTGGAGGAAATGACAAATGCCCCCTTCCCCTCCTGTGGGGCAGAGGTTTTCTGCCTTGATACAACACATAAAATTCTACGGGAATGGCGTGAACCTCACCGAGTTGCCTGGCTCTTCCACCTGCCCTACACACCCAAAACTAACAGCGCTTAAATAACAATGCTTTAATAATGGGCAGGTACCCACCAGATGCCCAGTGGCATGAGCTCATTCTCCTGCTCTCTCCAACCCACAAACCCTTTAAAACCCCCAATGGCAGCCTGTCGTTTTTCCCACGCTGACATGAGAAAAGGGCCTATGGCAACCCATTTCTAAACGGGGAATCCCTTTCTCTATCACTGAGTCCCAGGCACCCAACCAACCAGCTTGTGATCATCCCGTGACAGAGAATTAAGAGGAGGACAAACAGGAGGAGGAGAAAAAGAAGGAAGACAAACAGGATGAAGCAGAGGACGGCAGAAGGAGGACGAACGGGATGAAGAGGGTGAGGAACATAGAAAGACAATGAGAACAAGGAGGAAGAAGAGAAAGAAAAGAAGGAAGAGGAAGCACATGAGGAGGAGGAAGAGGAGGGGAAAGAAGAGGTGGAGGAGGAACACAAGGAACACTCAGAAGAGGAACAGGTGGCACAACAGGTCACACAAGAGCAGGAGGAAGAATAGGAAGAGAAAAGGATGAGCCGGAGGAGGAACCAAAGACAGAAGAACATGCTATAGAAAAGGAGGAGGGGACAAACATGATAAGGAAGTTAAAAAAGGAGGAGAAAAAGGAGGAGGAGGAGGAGGAGGAGGAGGAGGAGGAGGAGGAGGTAGAGGGGCAGCAGGAGGAGAAGGAGGAGGGAAAAGGAGAAGGAGAATGAAGAGGAACGGGAATATGAGGAGGAGGAAGACGAAAAAAAAGAAGGGGAGGATGACATACGGGGTGAAAAGGAACAGAACAAAGAGGAGGCGGTGGAGGAGGAGGGGGAGAAAGACAAGAAGGAGGAGGAGAAACAAGAAGAGGATGAGCAAGAGGATGAATAGGAGAATAAAGACGACTAACAGGAGAAGAAGGATTAGGATGAAGTTGTGGAGGAGGAGTGGGAGGAAGGGGGAGGAAGGGGAGGAGGATGAGGACAACTACAGCAAGAACAAGCAGTAGGAGAGACAGAAGGAGGACAGGAAGGCTAAAAGAATGACAATGAAGAGGAGTAGGAACAGGAGGTGGAGGAAGATGATCAGGAAGAGGAAGAGGGGGAGGAGAAGAGGAAGCATTGCGAGCTAAACGCTCCAAGGCGCACACACAGCAATGTACAAGGGCATGCAGTGAAAGGACAAGGGGTAATGGCTTTAAGCTGAAAGAGGGTAGATTTAGATTAGCTATTAGGAAGAAATTCTTTACCATGAGGGTGGTGAGACACTGAACCAGGTTTCCCAGAGAAGTTGTGGATGCCCCAACCCTCGACATGTTCAAGGCCAGGTTGGACGGGGCTTTGAGCAACCTGGTCTAGGGGAAGGTGTCTCTGCCCATGGCAGGGGGTTGGAGCTAGATGATCTCAAGGTCCCTTCCAACCTAAAGCATTCTATGATTCTCTGATTCTATGAAATGACAAATAAACATACCTGGGAACAAGTCCCCATGGTCACCTTTTTTCTCCTTTTTCCCTTCCAGGTGACGCTGGTCAAGCCCAGGCACCTGCAGCCACTCGCTCTACACAAGTCCCCTGATGCTGGATAGCCGATACACGTTTAATAAAACAAGGTACCCCCCGAGGTTTTGTCTGTTCACCTTGAGCTGGGGAGAAGGTGTGTATGTGCGTGAGGACAATCTGCGTTATCCCTTTAATTTTTATACCTCAGCAAAAACACTGCAAGATTTGGACTGCAGGAGAACACTGAAATCAAAGGGTGAGTGACCAAGAAGGCTCCAACCACACATTTCCACCCGACTGCCTTAAACAAAACAGAGCTTGGATCCTGATTGCTCACTGCGGCCTGGAATAGTCCCATGCCTCATGTGAAAACTCCTGCGTGCGTGGCTGAGGACAGACACAATCCACACAGAGAGCGATCGGAGCTCAACCCTGCACTTTCTTTGGTCCTATGGCTGGCAACAAAAAGGGGTTTTAGCTAGTGTGTATGTCTGCTGCCGTCTTTCGTGATCCAACACATGAACTGCAAGACAAGAAAAGTGCAAGCAAATCCATTCAGCCAAACCTCTGAATAGTTACGCTGACCTTTACTTAGCTATATATTTTCTCTTCCTTTGATATGTAACTAAACACATTCCCTCCTACCCACAGTCTTTCCTCCCAGCCTCACAGCTCTCCTACAGAAGAAACATGAGCTATAGAAGCTACAAAAGAAAAAAAAACCCTGATTTGGTGAACACCAAAACACCCGTGACTTCCTCAAACCCTTCATTGCCCCATCTGAGAGTCAAGGGACAGGATCTCCTGATAGCTCTTTCACAGGCACTGCCCTGAAACCCCTCCACATTGCTTCTCTACTAGTGCACAAGGAAGACTTTCATTTTTAAGTGTATGTTGACAGATTCTCAAACTACACAAGTACTTTTGAACAAGGACAAGCCCTGTGCCTCGCATCTGGCAACCAACAGGGATGGGGACCCAGCAGCACAGACCAGTGCCATGCACAAAGCACCACCCTACGCACAGGGAAAGCACGACAAGCCAGGTGCCCACGAATGCCGAAAAAGGGCTCCTCACATCAGTCCTCTGTATGACCCGGTTAGTTCTTTTAGTCAGACACAGAAATCGGAAGGGATTTCTTCTTCTTTTGCTGAGGTACCCTTTTAAGTAGATATTGCCAAAGAATGCAAAGAACACCCCAAGAAGTGAAAGTGGGTACTTACATCCTCACTAGATGCGTATCACTGAAATGTTTCTCACATTCTCTTCTCTACTCTAGAGGGTCCCCACTTAAGATGCATTCCAGTTAGGTTACCGTGAAGCATACACCACTGCCAGACCTTTCTCTAGGCTGAAGGCTGACAGCAGGGTACAAGGACAGTCCTTTCCGGACATCTCCCTCCTGGGTAGAATTACTAGAGACTTCCTGTAAGGACAGAAACACAAAGAGCTACAATAAGCTTTTTAAATCAAACACAACAAATAAAAAGCAAGCAAAAAAAAAAAAAAAATTGACAGAAAAACCTCTGAGGCACTCATGAGGAATAAAAGGTCTCCTGTTAAGTCCACTTCCCCTCACTAAACAGACAAGTGGCTTAAAGAGATGCCTGCAAAGAAACTGGGGATGGGAGATAACCATGATAACTCTAGTACAAGTGACTAACGTGGAAAAAGCAGCACTGACCCTTCTCCTGCTCCCCCTACGAGCTCCTCACCGGCCCCGTGAAGAAGAGGCCAAACCACGGATGATTGAACCAGACCTCAGAAGAAGTTGCCCCCCCCAAATTCAAAATGATCAAGAAATCCATTTGAAATACGGATTCACATCCGCTATCGTGGATGATGAACCTTGCCCTAAGCACACGTGGTGCCTTCAGAGGGGAGCTAAGGACTGCATGAAGTCACCGCCACGAGCAGATGTTCAAACCCAAAGCACCCAGAACATGCAGACAAACCTCCACCATCTTTTCAGCAACGTTTCAAGTCATGCGATACTCGGTCCAGGACTTCACAAAATGTCTCTAAACTTAACAATAGCAGCCTCTTTGCAGCTTTCTTACTCAAAAGCAAAAACCAAAGAGCCACGTACCCTTGGGGATACTCTTGTCCTTCCGTGTGGCTGGTGTCTTCCCATGGCTCTTCCTCACGGCAGGAGAAATGACCATGCATTTGGAAGTCCACATAAATTCAGAAGTACACGTAGCCCTCTGGCAGTCATTCCCTATGGGCCAGAAGTCCTCTCACCCCTCCCCAGAACTGCCTGTTAGTCGTCTGGCAGTCATTCTCCATGGACCGCAAGTCCTCCATACCTACCTACCTACCTGCCTACCTACCTACCTACCAACTCGCAAGAAATGAGTCAAACTGCACCAGAAGTGACACTGCCCGACCTGCAGTAGATATATTAGACCAGAAATGATGGTTTCAAGACAGAAAACACAGCACAATCCACCAGAACAGCAAAAACACAACCAGAAGAAACACGGTACACAAACCAAAGGCCCCTATCCAAACCCTACATGTCAAACAAGCTGAAAAAAGGACTCGCCGCAAAAAAAGACCGTGCAGAATAACCCAACCCCAGGAACCCAGGGCCAACAAACCCAGATTCTGTCCGTAATTATAACACGCTTTAATCCTAACTCACTTAAAATCTGGAACCGCATAATCCTGTCACCCCATAACCATGGCACATTGTAGCCAAAGCCACCAGGACATCCCCAGCGTCCATCTTCTCCCCCTGAAAAATGCTCCCGGGAAGAAAGGTTGAGGCACTCAGAAGCTTTGAACTGGCCAGCCATGGCCACAGCCACCAGGCAGATGACCCTGTCCTCCCTGTGAGACCCCTCAGGGCAGCTGTACCCAGCTCCAGGCGGCTGGATACGGCCTCTGCTCTATGGGGAGGCGCTTCCCAGGAGCAGGATCTCTCACGAGGGCACTGGGAAACCCTCCTCAGGCCTGGAAGCCTGCAAAACATCTCTGCGCTGCTCCATCTCTCACCAAAACCATGGGTGGAGAGAAGGCTGCTTTGCTGGCCTCCAAGAGAACCAGCTCACCCGGGCTGCTCTGCGGCCACCGGGCGACTTTGCTGTCAGGCGGGTCTCAGCGTTACTCTGCAGCTGGCTCTCACCTCCCTGCAGGACGCTCTCCAGCACACGGTACATCTCCACTTGGTCACCCTGGGGACAAAGATTCGAAGGGAGGGATGGGATAGGGGTTGCTTTGTCCCCATTCCCAGGGTGCCACAAGAGAGACCTGCCACGCTGAAATCAGCTGTGTGTCGTGGACACCACATACGAGCTGCAGACGTGGGTCAGGACAGCTGTGGGGAGGGGGCAAGACATTCTGTGGTGCCCCCGGCAATAGCAGAAAGCAGAGCTGGAGACAATGGGGGGCAGCCCAGGGCAGCCGGCAGCCGGCGGTGGAGCCCGGCAGGGTGCAGCGCCCCCAGAAATGCCCAGCTCCTTGAGCTTTGGCACCGCACCGGGGCTGCAGCACGCGGCCGGCATCAGCTGGGGATTTGCTGGGGAAACGCAGGAAGGGCTGACCTTGACGCCCCACACACGTACTCGGCCCCAGGATTTGATCACCTGTCTCTCTGCCCACCGCCACCACAGGATCCAGAAAGCAGCACCGCTGGCCCTGCTGCCATCCTGGGCCATCTCTTGACGTTGACTCTTTAACCAGCAGGCCTAAGAAGAGGGAAAAGTGCCCAGAATTAAGCTGGTAGTGCTCGAGGTAGTGCAGGCAGGATGGTTTTTTGAGCTGCCTGGTGCTGCCGTGCCAGTATTCTTCCTTCCTCCACTCCCTGCCCTCCTTGTCCCTCTGTCATTCTCCTCCCCTATGGCCATCTCCCATCCCTCTGTCTGTCTCCAGTTCCTCTCCTGCCACCCCACCGCCCTGCCCCACCCCTCTCCGCTGCTCTGTCCACCTCTTCTCCTCCTCTCGACTCCACCGGGGCTCAGGGGCCTGGGCCTGGGCCTGGGCCTGGGCTGGGGCAGCCCCGGGGCAGGCGGCCATGGGCCCTGCGGAGGGGCGGGGCTGGGCAAGGGGACGGTGTCCCTGAGAGGCAGCCAGCAGGAAGGGGTGCCCCGGGGCATGCTGGGAGCCGTAGTCCTGGAGCATGGGGTGGCCAGGCGGCCATGTTCCTTCCCAGCCCATGCTGGGAGCTGCCACTTCCCCACACTTGGCTTCCCCGCAGCCGTGTTCTCTCGGGAGGCACAGCCTCTGCTCCAGCTGTGGCCCGGCTGAGGTGAGGGCTGGGGGCGCCCAGGGCTGGTGGTGGGGAGCTTCAAACCGCCCGGTGCGATAGGGTCCCGGTCAGCTGGAGCCAGGCCCCGCAGGTCAGCCTCGGGAGTGACCGGAGAGCTGGGGAGGGGAAGGAGACGGAGACAGACCCCTCCGGCCACAGTCACCAGGCACCCTGACTCCCAGAACCCCCGGGAGTGGCCCCAGCATGTTTAGTGACTACAAGAATAGGAGCACTGTGGTCCTCTGTTAACTCTTACAGGGCTTTCACTGCAACTGCCCTCTTGAGGGACTGGGAATAGTCAGCTGCCTTGGAAAATTACCAGCCAGATTATTCTTGCTCGAGCCTTCTCTCCCCTGCTAGAAAAGACTTCATTTTGAAATACGTCCTTGCATCAGCAAGATCCAGGAAGTCGGGATCGTTTCCTGATGAATCCAGGCTGCTGCCGTTCAGTGGCAGAGCTGAACACTTCTCCCCACAAGCGCTCGGCCAGTGGTTTTGCAGGGGTGTGTGTTTCCGCGTGTGTTTCTGAGCAGGCATGTGCATGAAACATCAGTGTTTCTCTGTGCTGTAGCTGGGACTGGTGACAGCCGGGTGGGTGGGAACATGTGCCATCAGGGAAGACACTTCCTGCAGCTGCCCTGCCATGTACTGCAGGAGAAAAGAGCTCTTCTGGTCGTGTCCTGCCATCGAGAGCTGCTGAGTGCCTGGGAAGGTGTTGGGTTCCTCCTGCCTGCGGTCGGCACTGGTCCGTACTGGGTAGCCTCCCACAGCAGCCAGTGCTGTACGCCCCTACCAGTTGTCAGGCAAACATCTGGAGCTGGAATGTGTGGCACGTTCCTCTGATTCGTCCATTCTCCACCTCGCGCAGCAGCGCATTTAAGACACTGAACTGTGCTCTTTTTTTGCTGTTAACGTTCAAAAATCTTGCTTTGGGCTGGTCAGCAAGGGTTTTGGAAAACATCGCTGTTGCATTTTGAGAATAAAATAGGTTCCCATGGGATTATTTCCCATAGGAAATCCTCTTACAAGCATGCACTCTATGGCCCTGTGGATAGTACCATGTCATGACTGGTAATTTTCCTTTTCTTTTCTGGTACAAGGATGTATTTATGAAGGCAAATCCAGGGTACAAGTGGTGCCCCCCCAGCAAACCAACCTGTGAAAACCCAGACATCCGCTGTTACAAAGAGGAAAAAGCTGTAGGCCTTTGCTTCAGACTCCGCAAAAGATTTACCAAGCCCGAGGAAAGTGACAAAAAGTGAAGAAAAGCCACAGCGTACGTTTGAGATGGCAGGTGAGATTTCCATCCGCATTCCTCAAACATAGCAGCCTCATTTTGTTTGAGGACGCAGCGTTGGAATCGAACTGCAAGAGCCCTTTTTTTTTTACTGCACATGGTATACTGTAGTGCAAATACCTTTCACGTCCCAAATTAAATTGCCAAGACTCTAGTGAAACCTCTGCATAACAGCCCAGAATTTTCCTTAGTGCGTGATTGCTTTCAAGAGTCGAGTCCAGATAGGTGGCATTTCATAAGCCATATGCCACCTGGGGTCCAGGCTTATCTGCTGTTAGAGATTTTCATTTTCTAGTGAAAAAGGGAAATGCTGATTGTGTGCATGCTTTTTCTCTTTCCTAGATTGTTGCGCTATGTTTAGTAATGTGCTGTTTACAAAAATAATTTATGGGTGTCTATGAAGTTGGAGTTGTTAAGGTTCTTGTGGATGAATGTACCAGTGGAGCTAACTTTGTATTTAAATCAAGGGAAGCGTAATGTAAATTCACTTAAAATGTGCTCTTATACCTTGGAGGGGCAGATTCTGACCTTTTAAACATTAAAAAAAAAAAAATCAAATCGGGGAAGAAGTGGAGGTGGAACGTCTGAACTGGTGAAAGGCAAATAATCTCTCACTGATGTCCACAAATAGCAGAACTGATGCAGTCATGACCTTGAAATACAGAGACATTAATGTTAAATACCGGCAGCTTAAGAACCTAACAGTCAAGGTAGAAAATAATTTTTCCCCCACCACCCTTTTTCTTTTTTTTTTTTTTCTTTTTTGCATTTTAAAGTTTCTACTTGTATAAATACTGATGTATTTGAAAGGTTGCCATATCCTATGTAGCTGATGAAGTGTGGCAGATAGGACTTTTCTGCATAGAGAGATGGTAAGCTGGAGAGTGGAAAATGGTTTTATGGAACAAGTGTAAAAGTATAAAATAGGATAAAAAGGCTTGTAAAGCTTTCTGACATTTTAGTGGTATAAAAATCCCTGAATTTACTAAAATCAGAAGAGTGGCTTGATTACAGATTTGAAATGGTAATACTATACTTGCTATCGAGTCCGCACGTTGATTCACAGACGCACACGCACGGACACAAAGGTACAGCTGTATGTACAAAGGTACCTGTTAAAAATTCCCCTCAAGTTCCGTGAAATACTCACTTCATACGTCTCAGCATTTCTCAGCTGGTGAGGGTTGAGCCTTGAGGAGGAGAGGGTTTCAGGCCAGGTCCCATCGCCAGCTTTCAGCGGCGGTGCTCCGAACTTTGCAAGCTGGCGAGTGTGTGATTCCAACACTGTTTCCGATGCCATGAGTACCTTAGATGGGCTGTAGGAAATCACCATAGAAGTTGGCAGTCACCATCACTCGTGGTAATACTAGTGTCTCCCACTGTATGTTGAGGACGCGTTTTTCTGTGCAGCTCAGTGAGAAACCTGAAGAAATGCTGCTGCCAGCTTGTACTGTGTGATGGAGCACGGGAGAGAGAGGTGCAGGCTGACCAGGCGCAGCGCAGCTCCTGCTATGTCTTTTAGGCCAGTTTCAACAACTGTAGAGCTGCCTAGACTCGAGAGCAAGCTTTTGTGCATACAGTCTGCCTTTCTGCAGTCCCTTAATTGCCCCAGTAATGTTGCTTTCAATTGCGAGGGCAGACCGGGATGCTCTTCCCTGAGGAGTAACATGCTCCGGTGCCTCCCGTAAACATGTCCCGAGTCTCCTGTGTTGAGATGCACCTGAGAATTGCAGGGTTTCCTCAAGACATATTTGGAAGGAGTCCGGCCCTGTCTGTCTCAAGACCCGGTCCAATTTCTAATTGAAATTGTGTCAGTTGCTCCTGCTGTGTCTGAAGTCAGTTAGTGAGTTTGGTCAGATTTGCATACTCAAACCTGCCCATGAGATCCTGAATTCCTAAACTGCTGCTTTGAGGGCCATTAGTTAATGCAAATGGCCTGAAAGCTGTAGTCAGTAAGAATAAGACAATGTTGAGTTGTGCAAATTGCCTTCTAAAGGTGAGCAAATGGGTGCCATTTTCTCCTGAAAGTGCTGAAGAAGGGCAGTTTTCACTTGGGGCTGCTCTGCTCCACTCCGCTCCGCTCCGAAAAGTGACTGGATGGGAAGAGCTGCCCAAGTGCTGCAGCCCTGCTGCCTCTGTGTCTGTGTATGTGTGTGTGTGTCTGTGTGTGTGTCTGTGTGTGTGTGTGTTTGTGTCTGTGTCTGTGTGTGTCTGTGTGTCTGTGTGTGTGTGTGTTTGTGTCTGTCTCTGTGTGTGTCTGTGTGTCTGTGTGTGTGTGTGTGTGTGTTCAGAACTGCCTTTCTCCACCTCGCTGCTTCTCAGTCTGTTGAGCTGCAACTCATCTGTGAATGAACGCGTGCTCTTTCATTCGAGCCCATGTTGCCACATGGCTGAACGGGGTTTCATCTTGTGTCTCTGTGCAGAGTAAAGCTGGGCAAGTGTTAAACCAGGGAGAACTGGAAGGACATGAAAATTCATGAGCAAGCGATGGAAGATGGAAGATGGAAGAACCATGGGATCTCTCCAGCCCATGCCAAGGGAATCACAGCACCTTCCGCTTCTCGAGGTATCTTTTCCTTCTTGGGATCTATATCCTGTAACAACAAGGCTGCCGCCTCCACATATTTAGTTTCTGGAATTAAAATCTCTATTTCACCTCCCTTAAATTTAATTTCTGCTTCTAGTTTTTCAAGTAAAACCCTCCCCAGTAACAGTTTTGGAGAATCTGGCAAGTATAAAAATGGGTGGGTGACCCATTGTTTTCCTAATTTCGTTTGTAGGGGTTTAAAGAGTGGCAGAGTTTCAGGAATCCCAGTTGCGCCAATAACATTTCTGGTTTTAATACTTAATTCTCTCTCTAGTGTATTTAAAACAGAGTAAGTAGCCCCCGTGTCCACCAAAAATTGAGTTTTCTCGTTCGCTAGCTTTGCTTTAACCCGAGGTTCCTCTGGGAGAGATTCCTGCGGTTCCCTTCAGTCTTCACTGATTGAGAATAGAGGCTTCGGAGGGGAATTTTGTTTCCGGAAAGGGCGCTCCCGTTTCCAATGCCCCTGCTTTTTTTCAGTTGGCACACTGATTCCTTCCCAAACGGGGTCTAGCCTGCAAAACATCCCCGGGAGATTCTCCTCGCCCTTGTCCCCTTCTTTGGTATAATCCTTTTTCTTTACCCCGAACATTTTCTTCTAACACTGCTATTAATCTGCTGTTTGTTCTTTCCTTCTCACTATCCCTGTTTCTGTATGCAACCCAAGCCATGTCTAATAATTTTCCCAAATGACAGGCATAATTTCCTTGTCATTTTTGTAATTTTCTTCTTACGTCATCCACGGACTGCCCTATAAACAGGGGAGCTAACTGATTTCTACCTTCCTCTGACTCGGGATCAATAGTAGTATATTTACGGGCGGCTTCCTTTAGTTTATGCATCAAATCAGTGGGGGATTCTTTCCGATCCTGTTTAATTTCGTATCATTTAGACCAACTGATAGCTTTTGGTGATGCATTTTGAATACTAAACAAGATCCATTTCCGAGACTTTGTCAGAAGCTGTCTATGCCCATCCATGTTTGGATCCCAGTTCGGGTCTGTGGAGGGGAGGTGATTTTCCACCATTCCCTGCAGATTCCCGGAAGCAACTTGTGCTTCTACTTGGGCCCTATCCGCTTTGCGAATCATTTCCCTTTCAGTACTATCAAACAATACTTGCGTAATGGCCTCAATATCTTTCCAATCAGGATCCTGTGTCTTAATCGTAATTTCAAAGGCGTTAGCCACCTTATCCGCATCGCCTCTGTAATTCCCAGCTGCCAGCTTCCAATTATTAAGGTCAGTGATCAAAAAGGGAACTCTTTTAAAAGACTTACCTCTTTTTAAAGACTTGGGTTTTTTTTCTTGAGTCAAGGTGCTTAATAAATCACTCAGGACAATTACCCGTGGAGTGAATTAACTTTGGTTCTTCATGAACTTCTTTTATGAATACAAAACTGGGTTTGAATCATTGGGAGTAAAGGAGAAGAAGATATTGCAGAACTGCCAGGGGGATCTCTGACTTTAGAATCCCACCGGTAACCCTGGAAGGGAGAGCTGAATTTGCCTGCCTCTTTCCCATATGTCAATCAGACTAATATTTAAAAAGCCTATGAATTCATCGCTGTACTTGTGCACAGTTTCACAGCAATGTGTAGACATTTGAAAGTAGTGCAGCCTCACCTCTTCCCTCATTTATCCCATTCCTTTGCCTTGTGGAGTCCTTTGCAAAGAGGAAAGCATGGTCTGAAAATGAATGGGCTACCAGTTTTTTTTCAAGTGTAACTCAAAACATAGTTCTTAGCTGTTTTTCATCATGTCTCTTATGAATCAAACCCCCCCCCCACAAACTTCCTTTGTGTCGGAATAGTGGCATCAGCAATCTCATCACACCAACATTCTCAGGTGGTCGTATTAAAAGCAAAATCTTCAGTCCTTTGCAGCTATCTTCCAGGCACGTAGGGGCTCTTAAAGAGAGGTAGTTGCCTTTTAGTGTCCGATGGCCTCCTGGTCAGCCAACTCCTTACCCACATCAGCTTCATCAGCAACAGCCTTCCTCTTCACTAAATGCCTGCAGAATTCATTTAAAAAGTCATCAGCGACCTTTACTCACAGTCCTGAAGAGTAAAGCTGATCCCCACAGGCAGCAGTGCCACGAACTGCATCGCACTGACCCACCAGCACTTCATTTGTTGCAGCTTTTTCAACGTCTGGGCTGATTTGGCTCTTTCTCCAACGAAACTGCCAAAATGGAAGCTCAGTTAATGCCAGCTGTGGTTATTTTCTTCCCTAGGAGGCAGACACGCATTTTGAAAGTGGCTGGACAGACACCACCAGCCTCATGCTCAGAGCCCACCCACAGAGCCCGTCCTGCTGGAGGGCTGGATCTGCTGGTCGTGACTGCGTGGAGCTTGACTCCAGCAAGCTACCGATGGCTGAAAGCCTCCTTAACATATCTCTCAGGCTCCAGCCTTCATGCTTTGATGCCATCAGGTGTATGAAACAGCAAAGTTCATGGTCAGGTCTTTTAAATTTAGATTGCAGAAAACCATCATTCAAGATATGTAGGCTTCCTGCCTACTTCAGCTTGGGAAGGGAAAAAAATAAAGACACGTTCTCTGCTCTAGCCCGGGCAGACACTGTTCTTGTAGGCTCCCAAGACGATTGTGGTCTCTCACTTGCTCATAGTCCCGCGGCTGCCGGCACATGACAGGACACCAGGAGGAAAGGTTGTGGCCACGTGGCAGGAAACAGTGACCCACATGCTTCAGCAAAACCTGTGAGTGGCTGCTTGCAGTGGCACTGCATTCAGGAGCTGGCAGGTTGGGTCACTCCGGCCTCCATTCTGCAGGGCCGTTCCCCTCGGTAGCAAAACCTGCGAGTGGCTGGAGAAGCTGGGAGGGAGCAGCCGGGGCTGTGATGGAAGGTGGCTGTGGGGTCAGCAGGGATAGGGCTTTGGAGACAAAATGACTGGCTACGACATTGCTAGACGGAGCCCACGGGATGGGGTGCAACCTGCAGCGGGTCCATGGGGACAGCATCGCTTGGGATGGGGACAGGGGTGCACGGGGCAGTGGGGCCACCAGAGATGGGAGCATGGGGAGTGCGGGAGACCGGGGCCGTGGGGCTACAGGGAGGGAGAAGGGCACTGGCTGGGCAGCTGTGGTGTGAGAGGAGGGGTGTGGGGGCCATAGGGGCTGTGGGACACTAGAGTAGGCGGGCAGCTGTGGGGTCATGGGGATCTGCAGGGAGGAAGGGAGGGGGTTTGGGATGGGTCTAGGGGGCTGTGGGTGCTAAGATTTGCCGGCCTGCGTGTAAATGTATCCCCGGCTGCTGGAGCTAGAGTAGTTTCCGACACGCTTACAGGGGTTGGCCCGCACGTAGCTAAATGTTTGCCGAAAAGGTGGAGTAAAAAAACTACCATGGCCTGAGAAGACGGTGGTTCCAGCTGATTACACAGCATCATAAATACTGCGGGGACAGAGGGCGGGAGGGCAGGTGAGGCTGGCACGCAAGGCCCTGGCTTGCATCAGGCAGGCTGGCAGTGCCCAGTGCCTAGCAGATGAGACTGGGCCTGGCCTCCAGGGGCTGCAGGGACTGGCACGCAGGGCAAGCCCCTGTCCCTGCACCCCAACAAAGACGCCCGAGCACATGGAGGTGGAGATAGAAAAGGCTTTATTGGGGGGGGCTGTCAAAAGGGCAGCAGCCCCTCACTGACCGTGGGGAGGATCTTTGCCAGTACATATGCCAGGTGGGTGTAGATCTCCTCACACAGCACACGCAACAACAGGTGGTAGAAGAGCTCAGGGTCATATGAGGAGATGCAGAACTGGCCCTTGACAGTTCTTCTGTCAAGCTGAAAGCCTGGAGAGGCATCAGCTCAGGTTTGGCCCTTTTGTCCTGGGCTTTCGCTGTACTGGTCAAGTCTGCAGGCAGCAGACGTCTGCCATGCTCCTGCAGAGGCTCACTGCTGAGGAGGGCTGCAGACTCCTCCAGGGCATCCGTGCCTGATAAGATCATGGAGCACATCCTCCTGGAAGACTTATGAAGACATATTGAAGACAGGGAGGTGCTTACAGACAGCCAACATGGCTTCACCAGGGGCAAATTGGGCAGACAGGAGCCAAAATGGACTGAGAGCAGCCGTGCGGAGAAAGACTTGGGAATCCTGGTGGACGAAACCTTGGACTTGAGCCGGCCATGTGCACTTGCAGCCCACAAAGCCAATCGTAACCTGGGCTGCATCCAAAGAAGCGTGGCCAGCAGGTGGAGGGAGGGGATTCTCCGACCTCCGCTCCACTCTCGTGAGACCCCACCTGCAGTACTGCATCCAGCTCTGGGGTCCCCAGTACAAGAAAGACATGGTCCTGTTAGAGCGGATCCAGAGGAGGGCCACAAAAATCATCCAAGGTCTGGAAGACCTCTGCTGTGAAGAAAGGCTGAGAGAGTTGGGGTTGTTCAGCCTGGAGAAGAGAAGGCTCTGGGCAGATTTTCCTGTGTCTTTTCAATATCTAAAGGGGGCTTGGAAGAAAGATGGAGGGAGACTTTTTACCAAGGCCTGTAGTGACAGGACAAGGGGCAATGGTTTTGAACTGAAAGAGCGTAGGTTTAGCTTGGACATAGGGAAGCAATGTTTTACGATGAGGGTGGTGAGAGACTGGAACAGGTTGCCCAGAGGAGTTTTGGCTGCCCCATCACTGGAAGTGTTCAAGGCCAGGTTGGATGGGGCTTTGAGCAACCTGATCTAGTGAAAGATGTCTCTGCCCATGTCAGGAGGGTTGGACTAGATGATCTTTAAAGGTCCCTTCCAAGGCAAACCATTCTATGGTTCGATGACCTGGAGCAGCCCCTACCCAGCTGCTTGCCAGGAGTAGCACACTCCCTTGGTGCCCAGACAGCCATGGGCTAAGGAACATCCCTGGGCAGCCAGGAAGGCAGAGGAGGTGGCACAGGGCTCATCTGATAAAAGGTGATTGAAATATGGCTTGAGTTGGAAACGTCTGAGAAAGTTCTTACTGCCATGAGTAGAATACCGCACTGTTCATCCCAAGTCATCAGTAATTCTTGATTTAAAAATTAGAGCTCTGAAGACAGATGGCATAGCTGACCTGGTTCCATTCACCTTCACTCACATCATGTGGAGCTAACTCACTCATGCCTCTGCGTGCAGTATTTTGTGAAGGCAGTTAGCGCTTGCCAATAAATCTCTCAAGCATGAAAGCAGAGGAGTTTCCTTTGAACCACAGAAGGGCGAGAAATGTATCCTCACCTTGTTGTAAATATTCTGATTCTTTTTAAATCAAAATATGATTATATAGAAAAGGTTAAATATAATTAATAGATAAATAAGATAGGATTGTTAAGTTAGAAACAATAACCATAGGAACCTCACCAGGGAGTCGCCGTTCCATACTGAGGAACTAACAGTAACGAGATGGAACGATGAAGAATTGAATAGAAAAGTTTTGTTTGAGTCTTGTAACAGTGTGACCTGATATGCACCAGTGATGCTGCTTGAAAAGTCCCCCTTTACCCTCCCATCTTGATATGAATATGAAGAATGCCAATCGATAGATACTAATAGAAATAAACATTGATTATTCATAGGCCTGGAAATTGACAGAAACTTATAAGCTAGAAAAGTGATTATTAAAAGATTAAGATTTTTTATATATATATATATATTTTCTGTATAAGGGTAACTAGGTATGAGCTATCCCTGATTTAATCATAAACTAGCTATGAACAATGTAGCATTGTGAAGAGGTAGAATTTGCTTGTCAAGAGAATGATCAAGTTGTAGGCCTGGTCAGTAAACCGGGGAAAACTTAAGAAGATTCCAAGAATAGGATTTTGCAACCAACCTGAGCATGCGCAAAGATTGGGTTCAACTAAAGGACACCATGAGGAAGACTATGGACGACCACCAGAGGACCTTAGATGACCACCTGTGTACCTGAAGGCGCATGCGTCACGAGCATTTACATATATTAATGAGTTCTCGGAAATTGTATGAATATGTTAATTGTTTCTTAGAAAATATGATGAATATGTATATTTTGATTGTATATAACTTTGGTAGCGGAGAAGCTAGGCACGCACACTAGGTGGAGCGATCCCCTGTGCGTCCAGCGCTGCAATAAAGAAGTGCCTGCTCACCTACATACATTGTGTAGATGAGTTTTTATATTACAGATTTGTAACAACCTCAGCGTTTTGTTTTCGATTAGGTTTCAAATCCCTGAATTATAAATCAATGTGTTTTGACAGGTTTTAACTGTGATTTTTATCAGTGGCAGGAACAGAGGCGATCATCTCCCTATCTGCTTACAGGAACCTGCATGGGTAAATAACCGGAATACTTCACAGAGTAGCGATCTTCAAATGGTTAATTAAGCCATCATAACAGCTATCTCTATATGTTAGTTTAAATATATATAAATGGCATCCGAATGTCAGGTATACTAATTCTGTTTATTGATATTTCTAAGTACTTGAGTTTGGGGGTTTGCTATCCGAGGCAGTGGCAGGTTTTAAAGACTGCTGTTTTATTCCCTGTGAAACAAATATAACAGCCTTTCTCCTGAGTACTGTAGGGGCACTCCGTTCTTCACGAAGAATAGTTGTTGCCTAAGTAATGTATCTGTAGCTTCTTAGTCTTGGAAAGAACTAGGGAGTGCCCAGCAAGAGGGATCCAGGTCAGGTGAGATGATCCCCACCAGGACTTGGATGTGCCTCATTTTCATGTTAAGAATCATGAAATAATTGCATACACGAGAGTCATCAATGCTATATTTAGACAACGAAAGCCTTGATGCTTGTACATTGTTCAATGGTACTTTTACTCCGCTTTGAACTATGCTCTGTCCATTTGCCATTCTGCTCCTTGGCCCTCAGGAGTGACTCATGGTAGAGGTTTAAGCAAGTCAGGAGAATGCTCATGCCGTTAGAAGACGGAAGCATATGTGAATACGGTAATGCCTGCACCGTGTTTAGCATTTCATTTAAAAGCATGTAAACCAGGATATCCTTAGAGGAGAATTTCCCCCTTTTTTGTCCATTTCCTGTTTCTGTGGTCCTTCTGAAGCAGTGAATTACCAGGAACTAAATGTATGCTTCATGACATGTCCTTTACTTGTCCCTGTGGTGATACCTGCAGAAGGTCTTTACCCTGAGGAAGGAACAAAGAGCAGCATAGAAGCAGAACTATTCCCTGGAGGTTAAAAAGATGTCAAAATCCAATGGCTTGGTTTTAGAAAGGAAACCCACTAAAAGCATACGAAAGAAATGGCCGAGACCATGAAAGCCTCTGTATCTGCTGAGTCTCAGGGAAGGGAAGAAATTCTATTCCAGTATTCGTCAACTGAGCCATGACCCAGTCAGGAATAACCGCCTTTGCCCACTGATGCAGGTTAATGGGCTGAAAACCCCTCACAGCAAATAAAGCTGAGAGTTGATTTGCAACAATAGCTGTGTATTGGACCTGCATAGGTGTTTAAATGCAGGCTGGTTTTAAGTTAAATAGCAAAGTGAAAGTCCTGGCCGCCTCTGGGGCTTCCTGAGGAGCCCTGACATTGGCAAGCAGTACCTCTTAGCTGCCTTGCGAGACGGCACTGACTTTGTGGGTTTGGGGAGATCACTTCTGAGTAGACACCGCCGACCCCCTCAGTTGCCCTCAGACTCCCCCGACCCCCTCAGTTCCCAGCCAGGCACCACCGATTACCTCAGCTCTCCCACATACACCCTTGCTCCCCGCGGTTCCCCTCACCAACAGCCCTGACGCCCTCACTTCCCCCGCAGACACTCCCATCCCCTCCCTTCTCCCAGACTCCTCCGACCCCCTCAGGCACCCAGGTACCCGCTCCCTTGCTGCCCCTCCAGAGACCCTGGCCCTGGCCTGCTCCCCGGCTCAGGGGAATACCGCGATGACTCTTCTGGCAGTAATGCAAGAAATGAACCTTTCAGGAACGTGTAAAGACAATGAGGCCACTCAGAACTTTTGCAAGGTGTATTTGCTATCGGTGGCGGTGAGTTTGTGTTTCTTGATGGAAATACATGAAGTCTTGTAGCTTCTGGGATTGTGTGACTGTGTTGGGGCGGTGCTTAGGGCACTGTGAATGAATCCAAAGCCAATACTTAACAGCCTGGGTTTTTTTCAAGCAAATCATGATGCAAGCGACACTCTCCCATTCTGATAATTTTGATGTTAAAAGAAGTCTTTGACAGAAAGAATGAGCAAGCACAAGGCCCAGAAATTGCAGACTGACCAGGAAAAGGAATGCTTAAACCAGCCTTTGAAGAAGATGTTAAAGCAGGGTAATGTTCACCATTTTGTTACTAATAATGAAGCAAAATCCTCTGCCAGGGAGTGTCTTAACGGGGTGCTCAAAACCAAGATGTGGAGCTATTTTACAGCCCAGAACACCTTTTGCTACATTGACGTGCTGTCAGAGTTTATAAAGAGCTTGTCATGCTTTAACCCCAGTGGGCAACTAAGCACCACACAGCCATTCACTCACTCCCCCCACAACGGGATGGGGGAAGAGAGTTGGAAGGGTAAAAGTGAGAAAACTCATGGGATGAGATAAAAGCAGTTTAATAATGGAAATAAATAAATAAATAAATTGTAATGAAAAGGAAAATAACAGAGAGAAACAGACCCCAGGAAAGCCAAGTGATGCAAATGAAAACAATTGCTCAGCACCAAAAGACCGATGCCCAGCCAGTCCCCGAGCAGTGGCCCCCCTGCCACCCTCCCCCCTAGTTTTATTGCTGAGCATTATGTCATGTGGTGTGGAATATCCCTTTGGTCAGTTGGGGTCAGCTTTCCTGGCTGTGTCCCTTCCCAATTTCTTGCGCACCCCCAGCCTACTCGCTGGTGGGGTGGTGTGAGAAACAGAAAAAGCCTTGACTCCGTGTAAGCACTGCTCAGTGCTTACTCAGGAAAACATCCCTGTGTTATCAACACTGTTTCCCGCACAAATCCAAAACATAGCCCCATACTAGCTACTACAAAGAAATTTAACTCTATCCCAGTCAAAGCCAGCACAGAGCTGTAACTAGAGTTACCCCAGAGCTGTCAGAGCCAGGCCTGTGGACGTGAACACTTCAGACTCGGCAAGGGTTTGGAAAAGTGGAGATGGGGGTGTGTTTGAAATGAAAGGATCTGTGCCTCTGCTCCAAAAGGGAGACCACGTCAGGGTGTCTAGAACCAATGAGAGATTTGACAAAGGTTATGAACACACGTTCGCAAGGGAAATTTTCATAGTAGCGGAAAATGAGAGAAGGGGACAGATGCCTGCGTATCGCTTAAGAGACGATGGTTGGGAAGCAAGGGGGGGGACATTTTTCTCTAAAGAACTTCAAAAAGTGGATCCTGACAAGGACAAGAGCTGCAAAATTGAGAAGACCATTAGAGCAAAAGGGAAAGGAGGAAAGAAACAGTTGCTGGTGAAGTGGCATGTCTGGCCCCAGAAATTTAGGGTAGGAGCTTCCCAGGTATAGGACATCTCGTGACTGGCAGTGGAGTGGGGGAAGAAGAAGGGTGGCAGACGGGATTTCTACATGATGCTCCCCAGCAATGCCAGAAGCTGCCTGCAAAACACCGGCTCACACTTTCCCCTACAGCTGGTGAGGCCCCGTGGAGCTCTGTGGGAAGTGGAAGGTGAGGCTGGTAGAAACACCATAGCCAAACAGCTGGAATAGCATCAAGCAGGACACCATCTTTGAAATAGCACCGCAGGGCAAGCTGGGAATGGGGAAGATTGCATAGATCCGAACAATACCCTTCTGTACCTGTGCTGCAAGATTGTAAAAGCTGCCAGTCAAACCTTGGAGCTGGTGAGGCTGTGGGTCTCATGAATTACCCACTGGCCTCTATTTTCAGCCAGCTGGATGTTATGCTGGGGGACAGACTGAGAAGGCAGAGCAAAAACTGCTGCCCCTCCTGCACCTTCATTGAGCTGCCTGTCAATCACAGCCCTGATGCGCTGTCCACGCACTTCTCCACAAAGACCCAGCTGGGCAGCAGGAAGATTAGGGGACTGAGGCATCGCTCAGCTCTGACAGCCCAGAGTAGGAGGACTGAAGTATTCGGACCTCTCCGCAGCCATCTGTTCTTTCAAGACAAGATTTTGGTGAATGGTGTGGATGTAAAAAACTTGGGCTGACGTGCAGCAAAGACAGCTTTTTTTTGATGAGCTCTCTGGCAGTTTGTCATAATTTATTCATTTATTCATAAATTAAATAATGCGATTGCTATTCCATCCCTGGGATAAGGACGTTCCCCATTATTGTAATTACTAGCTATAATCCAGTCTTTGCTTCTTTTTCTTTTTCAACTCTGCTATTCCCGGTTGCTCATGACATTTTATCTTTTTTCTTTCCAAAACCATTTGTTTCAACTCATTTTATTTCTCTTGCTCTCTTCTTCCTCGTTCCATCCTCTCACATACCAGTTTCACTACAACATAGTATCAGCTGAACATAACCACCAAAGTTCGTAATCCAAACAATCCCCCAACAAAATATACTTTAATGCTGTGTTAAGTTACATCCACCTCTATTTTCTGTTGCAATGTGACTTTCCCCTTCATTTCGCCCTTTTGTGAGTAGTTATGACTCACATCCATTCCTCACTGCAAGTTGTCAAATTCCTCAATATGCATGGGACCAAGGATCCCAGGAAGATAATCTGAGTTCCCAGTTGGCCATGTTGCAGTTAGGGTAGGTAACCTGAAAGAAAAGACAAATCCAGCTTCATTCCCTTTGGCTATTAGATATTTTGGATATCCACTGCTCGGAAACGAGATGTTCATTACCCTGGTGGTCAAAGCACCTTCCACATGGCACTTTGAAGGAGTGTTTGTAATAAGCAAGGAAAACTTCTTTTTTGCAGGTGGTTAACCTGGACAGTTTGTCCTACAGATAATTGATGATTATCTTTTTTGCCCAAAGTGAAAGTTACACAGGGGCTGCTATCAAAAGCTTTCCAGATCGGACTGCCAGTCATGGTCCGTCAATTGTTTCAGGCAGTGACTGCGTTGTTAAGGTGACGTGGCCACCCGTGAAATGAGGAGGTACTAGTCGAGGCTTTGGACTCACCGGTCCAAGTGCAAAGTGGTACTTGAGTCTTACGAAGTCCATTGCTGTGTTCAATAATACCATTAGACTGGGGATGGTACGGAATGTGGAAAAGGCATCAAATTCCTTGGGCTTCAGACAACCTGTGTATATTTTTATTTTTGCAAGTCGGATGGGGGTGGTGCACACTGAATGGGTGAGGGCAGCATATCAGGGGGTGGCATGGCACCCCGTTGCCATTGGATATTGTACTCTGTCAAGCTCCCTGTACGCCCCGTTTCCACCACGATCCAGGCCTGACATCACAGAATCACAGAATCGCAGAATCACTAAGGTTGGAAAAGACCTGTAAGACCATCAAGTCCAACCATCAACCCAAGACCACCATGCCCACTAAACCATGTCCCGCAATGCCACGCCCACACGTCCCTTGAACGCCTCCAGCCATGGTGACTCCGCCATCTCCCTGGGCAGCCTGTTCCAGTGCTTCACCACTCTCAGTAAAGCAATTTTTCCTAATATCCAGCCTAAACCTCCCCTGGCGCAACTTGAGGCCATTTCATCTTGTCCTGTCGCTAGTCACTTGGGAGAAGAGACCAACACCCACCTCACCACAACCCCCTTTCAGGTCATTGGAGAGAGCTATAAGGTCTCCCCTCAGCCTCCTCTTCTCCAGACTGAACAACTCCAGTTCCCTCAGCCACTCCTCATCAGGCTTGTGCTCCAGATCCCTCACAAGCTTCGCCGCCCTTCTCTGGACATGCTCCAGCACCTCAATGTCCTTCTTGTAGTGAGGGGCCCAAAAGTGAACACAGTATTCGAGGTGCGGCCTCACCAGCGCTGAGTACAGGGGCACGATCACCTCTCTACTCCTGCTGGCCACGCTATTTCTGATACAGGCCAGGATGCCGTTGGCCTTCTTGGCCACCTGGGCACACTGCCAGCTCATATTCAGCTGTGCCGGCTCATATTCACATGCTATGTACATTGTCATCTCCTGAATTGTACTGGAGTGTGCCATTCCCTGGGTAAGGGGAGCAGGCTCCCTCATTATTTTGAGGACAGGCAACGGGGTCTGAATTTCAAAGGTTGTGTCTGATGCCATGGGTTCAGTATCGAATAGGGCTGTGTAAGTAGCCAGTAGTGATTTTTCCAAGAGTATATACCGTGACCGGGAACCTTGCCACCCCTTTGATCCAAACCCTGCGGGAGTTATTTGGGCATTAGTGGACCACAGTCTCCATTGGCTCAGCACTTGCCTAGCCACTGAAAGGTCCCAACACACTCTCGATCTCTCTCGCCAGAGTCCATCACCGAAATTCAAAATGTCCAGCGACTGCTCCAACACAGAAGGTGCCAGCTCTGCAAGCGGTTTCTGGCCTTCACCTTCCCTTGGCAGACCAGTCTGTCACCTAAATTGAAAATGTTTATAATGTTCCCAACATTCTCTCGCACTCTCTCCAGACCCCATCAACTAAATTCAAAAAGTCCAGCGACTGTCCTGTCACGGATGGTGCCAGGACTGAAAAGCTGTTGCTGGCCCTCACCTTCCCCTGGCAGCCCTTTCACAGCCCCACCAACATTCGGGCTCTGTGCTTGCTTACCCTTTAATTGTCCCAAAATGTGGAGGAATGGCTTAGTAACAAGGGACACAATCTGATTCCCATGAGCAACCCAGTCTTTGATGAGGGGGAAGGCTCAGAGGAAACCGTTAACTGTCCTTGAAAGCCTGTTGTGATAAGAGACAGTGGAATGGTAAACAAGAAGAAGGAACTACATCTGCGAAGAGGAGAACACTCGCCGCCTTGGCGCGTGAACAGAGGCTGTAAGCCAATTATACAATTGTTGCGGACGCGTGTTCTTGGCATCTGTCTATATATACTCTGTAAGCTTGAATAAAGGGGAGAACGACTATATTCATATTGAGATTCCATCGTTACTCCGGGTCCGTCTCCCACTCCAACACCAAAACTCTCTCCACTCTCACCAGAGTCCGTCAGCTGAATTGAAAACGTCCAGGCACTGCTCCCACATGGCAGGTGCCAGGAATGAAAGCTGTTCCCGGCTCTCACGTTCCCTTGGCAGCCCTTTACGAGCCCTTCTAAATACTGGGCTCTATGCTTGAATAACCACCTAACGGTGCCCTCACTCTCTCTATCACTCTCACCAGACACCAGCTCCAGAACTGAAAACATCCAGCGACTTTGCCAAAATGGAAGGAGGCAGCACTGTAAGCTGTTGCTAACGTTCACGTTCCCTTGGCAGCACTTTAACAGCCCAAGAAAGACTGGGGCTCTGCCATTGCCTAGAGACCTAATGAACCCTCACTCTTTCTCTCACTTTTGCCAGAGCACAGCTCTAGAATTGAAAACGTCCAGCCACTGCTCCCACGCAGAAGGAGGCAGCACTGAAAGCTGTTGCTGGCCCTCACCTTCCTCTGGTAACCTCTTAAATGAACCACCAACTCTTGGGCTCTGTGCTTGCCTGGACTCTTAAAGGTCCCAATATCCTCTCGCTCTCCTGCTCACTCTCTCCAGAGCCCATCACTGAAATTGCAAAAGTCCAGCCATTGCTCCTACTCTAAAGGTGCCAGCACTGAAAGCTGTTGCTGGCCCTCAGCTTTGTTGCGTTTAAGGGAATGTACTTTCAAAATTTGTCTGTCAGAGTCCCAGGACTTTCACTGAGCAGATCCACAAATATTGAAATCAGTTACTTTATTGAGAGCGACAGAAACAGATTCAAAATTGCCGTTGATAAATTCACTAACTACAATAGTGCTCCTAGTTAAGGTTAATATTGCTAGAAAACTTGATAGTGATACAACAACCCGGGGATAACTTTCACCCAGAGGGTGAGAGGCGTAGCGTGTACCCAGAGAGGCGTCCCTGCCTGGGGTGGAGGAAGAGAATGCAGTCCGTCGACTGGTCCGTCAGGTATCGAGGTTCTTCTCTCCCACTTTAACAATCATTTTCTCTGTCTTTTGTCCCCAAAACTACAAGGTTCCCACCCCACCCCCCCCGCCTATGTGACGTGTAGCATGATGTGGGTGGAGAGACGAGTGCTATAGTCATATATATGTTTAGCATGACCTCTGTAATCTTCACTAGCATATGCAGGGGGGTGAGTTGTAACGTGCATTTCACCGGTAATGAGGCAAAAGTCAGTTATCGGACACGAAGCCTTTTGAAGAAACAAAGAACCATTCATGTTTTTGTTATCTTGCTATCTTTGCTGACCACAAACAGGGCTGTCCTGGCTCCACAGGGCCCCCTCCTTATCTGCACCCTCTGTTAGCCAGGGTGCAACAACACACAAGGCTAAACAACAATTACTATGACCCATGCAGTTTTCTACAGCCCAGCTGCAGGTCACTTGAGCGTGTTTACAATCCTCCTCGCCAATCTTCCGTTATTTTCCCATGCTGCCCATGCTAACTTTTAGCAAATTGAGCTCAGGAAACCAGCTGGCATGGAGCTCTAGATGTTTTCTCTCAAAGCCATTTTTGTGACTGTGGTGTAAGCATGCCAAAAGGCCCACATCTTCATATCGTATTCTGCTGCTTGCAAAAATAGCCCTGTAGTTCTGTGTGTGCTACTGTCATGCAGAAAGCTAACCACGTAAATACCTGTTTGCAGGACTGCACAGTAGCTGCAGAACCTCATTTCATTTCTAGCCAGCGTTCTCCTGAAAATGAGCTGAGCGTTACCTGGGACAGCTCTTGAACACAGGACTGGGAGGAAACAGAAGGGATATGAAATGAATTAAAGGTATTATTAAAGACAAATGCAGGGAATTAAACTAGTTTAGCCCTGTCCCTTTGCACAGCAGAACCAAGGCCTGGTTTGGAGCATCCGTATGGCTATACCTTGTCAGTGGAAGCAATGGGGTGCTGTTCCTCTTGAAGGAGGTGCAGGAGGACCCCTATCAGCACCTAGCTGAGCTATATGGTTGTTGAAGCATGGACTCCGTTCTCCTCTGGAGTTCAGTGCAACGGGTCGCGTGGGTGAAGCCTTTGTATGATTTCCTCCAAGTTAGGTTTTATGTCAGCTTCAATAATAACCCATAAAGAAGTCAATGAAAGGATTTCTCCTGCCAACGTCCGCTAAGACTGCTGGAGAAGAAAAAAGAAGCTCTTCCCTTCAACACCCACCCTCCACTCCCAACTCCCCCCTCCCCACCCCCCCCCAAATAAAAAGAAAATTCTCATTCACTCTTCACCCTTAATCCTTCCTTCTTCAAAGCTGTACGGCAGCCATGTTACGATGAAGTGATAAAGAGCTTACTTTGGAGCTAGAGGAGGAAAAAACCATAGAGGACTCTCAAGTCTCATTCCAAGGATTGAGAAACCTTAAAACATGGAGAGGGAACATCCTTGCTGCGCCCTGAGTTTGTCAGCCACCTTCTGCTCTTTCTTAGTCAAACACGCCAATATGCTATACTCCTGTAACTAAACTGTTGCATATTTTCGGAGGTTTATGTCTTGAATAACTATTGTTTCTTTTTATTTTTACCTTCCCAGCTTTTTTCTGATCTTTACCTTCTGGAGCTCTTTGATGCATTCAATACGAGAGAGAAAGCAAATGTAAAAGGGGGCTGTCTACTGTATTGACCAATCAAGTTCATTTCCAGTGACCTGACATGCCTTGTAATAGACAACACATCTAACTCAAAACATAACAAATCAGGTTTCTTTCTATTGTATGTTGTTTTATTGTTTGAAATCATGTCTGAGTATTTTTATTACATGTAAAAACCAAAGTGACTTGTATTACTAAGATTAAAGCCATTCTAAACTCAGTCAAACTAGAATTAAACGGCACTGTCGAAGTACTATCTAATACAGCAAATCCCCAGATGAGAATTAACAAATAGTGTTGGACTACAACTAAACCATTCCATTAATCCATAATCAACGCTTATGGATAACCAAATAAGAAATCTGGAGAGAAAGCTGCCCTTTTAATTATACATGGTCTCAGTCAGCGCAGTAAGCTTATCTGAACATCTCGCTGTTAGCCCAGCTGAGCTACTTGAAAGTCACAGTTGCAGTCCTTGGTGCTTCTACTTAATTGGACTGTTACGGGGCAGATGTTTTCGTGTGATTTCTCTTGCTCTCTTTACAAAAAATAAGTTTTACAGCAGAGCGCTGCTCTGGAAAGGCTGGCAGCTCTAGCTAAACACTGAGAAAAGCTAATTGATGCTGTGTGCTTTTTTCCAACATGAAGAGCATGCGCAAGTTCAAAAATGTTTTGCAAGAGATAATATGAAGATGAATTAAGAACAGAAACGCATTAAGGTTGGCTGCTCCTCCTTCACTTTTTTCACAGCAGGTTCCATTGGAGGGGATTTGTCACCATCGGTGTTCACCTTCTCCTGGGAGGCTTTTGCTGGTTTTCTTATATTGTCTGTCTTAGGAGGAACAGCCACCTCTACTTTCCGCTTTGTCTTGTCAGTTTTTGCTTCTGGCCTATCCTTCTCTTTTTTCTCCTTTTCAGGTGCTGCTTTGAAAGCCATAGAACCTGCTTCCATAGGCTCATCTCGCACAGGGGTGGCATCATCTCTGCTTGGGAGCATGAACAGAGAGTCCATTTTCACGTCTTCTGCTGTAAGTGGCTCTCTTGGTTTTCTCATTCCTTCTAACCACTCAGCATTGGGAAATCCTCCATTCTCATCCCCTTTTCTTCTCTTCCCGTGCTTTTTGTCTTTATTTCCTTTGTCACCTCCCAGTCGATGTTCCACCTCCTTCTCTTTTGATTTTGTAGGATCTTTGATGCCATGCCTCTCTCTTCCAGAAGTTTTTCCAGGGTAATTTCCATCTGTATTACACTTTTGGTGGCTCTGCCCACCAGGATAATCCTGCCTCCGTCCCCGAGCATATGGTGAATTCTCTCGTCTGGTCCCAGGTGGACCAAACCTGTCTGGAGAAAAGTAGCCTCTTCTTGCATACGGCGGCGATCGTGAGTAGGAGCGAGAAGGGGAACGACTAAATGACCGAGAGTAGGAGCGAGAGCGGGAAGAACCGGATCTTGACTTGGAGTAGGTATACAAACTTGTAGAGGAAGATGAAGCACTACAGGGAGACTTGGGCCTTAAAAACACCACAACACACACAGACAAAAAAGATAAGTTAATTCAAAACAGTCACTCTCCCCATTTTTTTTCCTCCCAAATTTGGTTTGTTTTCTTTTTTCCTCTCCACAT
This sequence comes from Gavia stellata, assembly GCF_030936135.1. NCBI lineage: Eukaryota > Metazoa > Chordata > Aves > Gaviiformes > Gaviidae > Gavia > Gavia stellata. The sequence continues at coordinate 3,960,004 of NC_082626.1, forward strand.
GCTTACGTCAAAGGTTCTTTCAGCTGCTGGCATAACGCTACTGCAAATTGCAGAACTTGCAAAAGTTTCTGCTTACAAGACAGAGCAGCTGCTGCTTTGTTAGTGTAAAATCATACAGGAAGGGTAAGTCTATTTCCACTCACTTCTATCACATGATCGATCTCCCACAGCTATTGATTGATTTACGGTGGTGTAGCCGGGCCTCTACTGGCACGTGAACGCGCACATTTTTCACTACTCCGCAGCTACATGCAGTGCAAATCATTTTTGTTGCAGTAAGATGCAACTTGACACTGCAATAATAGATACCACAGACTCCTCTCTCTCCAACTGAGAGAAAGCAGCTTGGCTATTTGAGATGACTAAATAGAAGAAATTCAAAATTGCCATAAAATGACAGCGTTGACTCTTCCAGTACTTTGCTCAATCAGTATCAACTAAGTTGTTAAAAAAAAGAATGTTGGAGGGTGACTTCTATTGGGAAATCAAGTTCTTCATCCCTGTTCAGCTAGTAATCAAAATGCTGGCTTTCCACCTGACCCTTTAATTGTATTTCATTTTCATATGTAATTATGGTTTCCTCAAAAAGCGTTGATTTTTCAGAGTCCTCTTTTCAGTCACGTACTGGAGTTCTATTTTCAATCATCTTACCGCAAGCACAGATCCCCTTTGTTAAAGCCAATTCAAATGAAGCCATTTAAAAATGAATTACCACTTGTACTCTCCACAACGACCTGTGCATACATTTTGCATTATAAACCAGCTGTTGTGTAAGCTATGTTTTACGGCCTCATTTAACAGGTTACAAGTCGTAATATATTGAATTTCTGTGGAATACTTACAGTTCCCAGCCCGGTCTGCCACCTGCTGAGCGAATTGTACTGGCACTCATTGGGCGACCTTTTGGAGTGGGGAGAGGGAAAAGAAAAAAAATCCCACTCAGTTTCTCTGAAGATCATCTTTTTAAAGAAATTCTACAGTTACAGTTACTTACCGGTGGTGGGTATTGATTGTCCTTGGGGGCCCAGAAGGCTTGGTAATGCTGGTTGCCTTGGTACAGGAACCTGATAGCCCTTGTGAATCAATGCAAACAGTCGGAAAATAAGCTCTACTAAAATACAAGAATCACTGCATATCTTGAAATAAAACTCACGTTCTCTTCCAACAAACTGCTGGCTGACAGAGAGGAAGATTTAGAAAGTTCAGCGGCACTCACCAGAGCAGCAGGAGGTGTAACAGTCAGGAGCGGTGGTGGAGGTGGTGGCGGCTGCTGTGGCTCCTGAATCTGCTGACGGAGCCTCTTTGTGTAGCCAGTTCCATTTTTGAAGTTGTTCACGGCCTAGAGGCAGAAAAACATTGACAAAAAGGTAATAGGAAACTTCAGTAGAGGGACGAACAAAGGCCTGCACAGAGTAAAATTGCTTGTGTCTTCCTGTAAATGCTATCAAGCCTAAAAGAAATGGACGTAGAGATATATGAACACATCACATTAAACCCTGATACTAATGATTGGTAACTCGGAGTATCTGTATTTAAAGTACTTCAGTGTTAGCTCCAAACTTGAAAGTGAGGCAATCATGTTAAACAAAAGTGGGACCTGAACTTGCCAGATTGTCTCTTCCCTTTCAGCTTTTAAGCTCTTTTTCTTCCCTTTCAGCTTTTTACAAGTAGCCTTTTCTTACAAACAGTTTCTGTGAAAGGCATCGTGTTACCTTGCGTAGGAACAGGTTGGCAATTAAAGCGTCAGGAGAAACATCGGTTTGATGACACGCTGGGCAGGTATGCTCCTCAGAGTCCAGTAATGCTGTTCTAATACCTGTGAATCATTAGAATCATCAGAATAGTTTTAGCCAAACTAAGGCAATTTGAGGGGTTCTAGCCAAGTATAAAAACACGTATATGATTAATGGGTGAATATGGTCTTGAATTGAGAGCATGAAGCTCTCCATGTTCAGTAATGTAAATAACTTCTAGTATGCAGCAAATCACTCCAGAGTTTTGAAATTTCACTGTTGTAACATTTGAAGTCGTAGAGTAGGCTGTGTCTTGATGTTTCGACTAGTCTTTGTTCCGCTACCTAGTACAATGAGAAGTCACCAACCTCAAGGTTCCTGAATAAAACACATCTCAAAAAAGCATTAGTAGGTTTGAGTTCTGAAGGTCTTAAGCAACTGTCCCGTGGAGAAGAATGTGGATTAAATGCCTAACTAAATGCCCTTTGTGGCAGACCACAGTGAGTCACCAGAGTTGGCTATGTAATTTTGTATGAGAGAAAGGGCTGTCGACAAACTAAATGCATTCGATATCTAATACTGTAACCACCTGCACAATTACGCACTCTTCTCATACTCGTCCTTCCGCATGTAAAGAGGATTTAACTGGATATGTAAAAAGGGAAAAAAGGTTTCTGCCTTTTTTTTTCCCTTTATGCAAGAGGAGTCCTTTCCTATTCAGGGGATACTCAAGTATTAAGTAGAACTGGCAACAAAGTAATGGCGTTATCTCCTACTTCTGCTTTCAGAAGATCAGACGTGATGTTTTGAAATAACAAACATGGGAGTAACACTTACATTCGTCACAAAAACTGTTTCCACAGCAGGGAATAACAGCTGCATCAGTCATTAGCTCTTTACAAACGGGACATGACAACTCATCTGGAATGGGATCATCGGAGGAGGAGGAGGAGGGCTCCTCTGGTGAAAAGGGAGGCTTTTCCTTCTTTCCTCTAGCATAAGCTTCCCTAGAGGGCAGGTGGGGAAGGAAAAAGAAACCAGTCAGAGATGGGTAAAGGAAAACTCTTCCAAGCTTTTATCAAAGGGCAGATAATAGATGGAACTCTGCTCACTCCACATTTGGCTTCTAAAAAGTCGGCATTTAGTTTAAACTACTTTCCTATAGCCACAATACTGGAAGAGGGAGGGGGGAACACTTTTCCTTCTGCAGAACTCTCCCATTCATTGGGATCAACTAAGAGATGAGCTCAGACTAGAAAAATCATTTTTTGACAGCTAGAAATCAGGTGAAGTGAATCCCACCACTCCTTTGCCAGACGCTAAATGTAAATGGCAGGCTCAGGATGAAGTTAGTCTCCGAATAATTACGTTTTATAAATGGAAGAAGTCTACGGTGCAGCTTCTACAAAAGGAGATCCACGACAGAAAAGCAGAAGTGCGGCCAAGTGCATTTTCAAACAGCCACTCTTGTCAGCACACAGTAGTATTTTCTTAGTTTAGAGCAACAGGAAAACCTCAGTCTGTTTCACACATGGCATTTGACAAGAGTCTGAGGGGGAGGAAATCTCAGTCCAGCAGCTCTGTGTTAAATTTTGCAAGAAGCCTTTGAAACATAAAAGAGAAGCAAAACGAGCTTTCCAAGAGAACGACTCCTCTGTGAACACGACTGAAATGTTTTGCAGAAATACAGATTCTTAGCACACCACAAGTTGAACCAACTTTCAGGGGCACGAACAGTAGGACCACTCTATGTGAGTTCTAGAAAGTATCACCGATTTTAAGGTTAAGACACAATGACAATGCTTCCTCCCCCGTAACTACAGAGGCTGGCCAACTTGGTTGCATTGCCACTCAGGCATTCACGCATGGTTTCGCTCGTTCACTTTTTGGTCAGTCCAACTAATGCCATACTTACGCATTAATAGTTGGTATTGCGTATTTTCCAGTGCTTGTCAGCATAGCACCCTTTGTGTTGGGATCTTGCACCTCCATCATGAAACTCCTTGGAATTCCTGTGCTCTTTTTAAGTCTGGGAGCAGACTCAAAATTTTTGTTCTGTTAAGAAAAGCCATGCAGACATATCTCATCTGATGACCCGCACTTAAAATGACATTTCAGTGATTATTTTACGCAGCAAAGCCTTTCATCCTCTCCTTTTGCCTAGCGTAAGGGTTGCTCAGCTGAAATACTGATTTTCCTAAATGAGTATCGTCAGGATGTTCCAAAGGCTGGAGCAGTGTTTTGAACTCAGTCGACATTCTTTGGCTTAACTTCAGGTTCCTCCAGGGTGAAATATCCCTCAGCTCAACCAGAGACTCGTGCAGTTAACACACGCAAATATTCAATAGATGGGGTCAACAGAAACATCTTGGTTTTATACAAAATACAGAAAATGGTGAACTGTCATTAAAACCACAGTTAAAACCACAAAAATTCCCAGTAATATTGAAATACATAAAAATATGCATGAAAGTTCACAGAGAAAGATCTATGGACATATTTAATGTCTATGACCTAGAAAAAAGAAAATTTCACATTTGTAATTCCAAGTCTCCCTTGAATTTTGAAGGGCTTTGCAACATTGCCATATAAAGTGCATTTCACCCCAAGAGAAACAACTCTTCATATGCGTGTTCATTTATTTGTTACCTAACTGCCAAGGTAAAAAAAAAACAAAACTAAGACCAGAAGTCCCCCACAATCTTACCCCATTTGTCGGGCAGTCCTTTATATAGTGGCCAGGGTTTCCACAACGAAAGCAAGTATATGACGGTGGAGGTGGACCCAAGGGTTTCTTCATGTAACTAAACGGTTTTGGGGAGAAAAAGAAGAAGATATGCATGTGTCTCTTGTGTTAAAACAAACATCTCTACCATTTTCCCATCAGCTTCAAAGAACAGATTTGACATTATCAGCACTTACCTGGTTGGATCATATCCACAGCAAGACTGCATCATCATAGCTTTTATTTTGTCTTCTTCGGAAGCATTGGCTTCAGCCAGATTGGTGGTCTGTTTAAGAGGTAATTATTGGATGCACACATTAGAACCACATTTAAGCCCACACAGCCAAAGACAGCACCACTCACCCAGTCCTGTAAAGAGCAGCACAACGCTCGCTGAGGTCGCATGAAAACAGCTGCTTAGGCTCTGTTTGGACCTTACCTAAAGACCTGTCTAATCGATCCCATTTTCTTCCAAGCGGACTGAAGCTATGTGTAGAAAAAATTAGACTATCCACTGCCTTTAAACTGATTTTTAAGCTCCAGACTATTTGAAGGAGAAGATGTCCACTGTACATTTAATTGAGAAAGATGTATGCAAATATCACTAGTTACATTTTGCAGCATTAAAAGGACACACAACTGAAGAGCCGGAGAGGTTGTTTCTCCTTGCTGAAAGCCAGCTTCAGACACAGAAGCCTTAGAAGGAATCAAGCTTTTTATAACCCCTCAGCAAGACAAAAGATTCTTCTCTAACTTCTCTATGTTAAATGATTAATCTACAGTAAGCAGAACCTGCAGTTTTTTCCAGCTGACTGTGTCCTTTTAACGTACAAATTGTAATCCAAACCTTATGCAGAACTAGATCTTCCAATTATTGACGGCAGCTGATTGTTTTTAAGTAGTATTTGTTCAAATGTTTTTATCACACACTAGTCCAGGTACAAGCAGGCTCTAAGGGAGTGACTGTAAATGATGTGGACTTTCAAGCACCTATCATTCCGACCAACCACTCATGTTTTTCTTCTTCTATGCATGCATTCACAAAAGCAACCAACTACTTTCAACATTTTATTAAATGGGTGTTTCATACAGACAGTAACATTGTCCAGATCGACATCTCTGAGAGCGCTTCCATTAACGTTTACAGAAAACTTTACAGATACTTGACTAGTTTGTGTGAACCCAAACGGTTTACAAAACACATCCAAACCCCACAAAACGTTCCCAGGAATAGAGCAAAAGTCAAAGATGGCATTTAATACATACTAAGAGTCAAAAAGAAAAGTTTTTACAACACATTGCCTCCATGCTAAGCCAGTCTGCACAAAAGAGGTTAGAGGAAGTAACAGTCTGGAGCTGCTTTATGCTATGTCCCTGCATTTTTCTGATATACTTAAATTTTCTCGAAAGCTTACATGTGTACACCACTTGGACAGTTTTCCACATTTTAGAGTAAAACTTCACAGGAGTTTACGGAAACAAGGACACGTTTAGGGACAGCACTAATGGAGACCAATTTCTTTTGCTGGCTACCTTCCCAAGGAATTTTCTTGTTTGTGTTTGGTTTGTTGGTTTTTTTTGCCAAATGGACCCAACTTAATTTCTGCAGTGAGAGATGGAAGAAGGTAGCAGTGGGAAGAGCTTTCTCCTTCTCGGAAATGAACTCCAGCCTTTCTTTTCAGAACAAAGAACTAGCTCCTCTGCATTAGGCCCTGCCTTCTCTCATCTTTGTAACTTTAAAGACTAGTCATTTCATTGGCTAGCACTGTGCCTTTTCACAAAGTGCCACCACTAGTGCTTTCCCAGAGAAAGTTACACATTGTTGAGCAAAAAATGCAGGCAGTTCCATGGCAAAACATGGCATTACAACAGTTTCAGAAGGTCACATCTGCTAATATGCCACACGTACCCCTTGGTCTAGTCCTATAAACAGTTAGGTATATTTACACAATTGACACAGCCTGCGTTCAAACAAAGTCTATTGTGTTGTCCACTCTCTAGCTACTCTGATTTATGAAATCATGCAGCATTCAAAGAATGGATCTATAACTATAATGACTAGAAATTGAAAAATAGCCATGCAATTGTCCACGTTCCAGAAACGCCTCTAATTTGGCTGCTGCAAACCCCCTGAAATGTCCGTAACTTAGAGCCAACTAAACTCTTCTGTGAAAATTGTGTGAGTTTCCAGTGCAAAATTAACGAAAGGTATGAAAAATGGTAAACAGCTTCTGAAGTGCTGCTTCTTTGTGTCTTGAAGACGAGTAATACTGCAACATTACGTTGAGGCTGCTAAGGTACTCCCCTTCTATCTTCCCAAACTGGCGACTACTCTTCACAGGATAGTATCAAAATACACACACACTTTGAAGTTAAAAGAAATACTTTAAATTCTTAAAAACTACATTCAAGCTTTGCTCACATTACAACAGTTATCCAGCTACAGATCACAGTATAAGATTTAAAAAGACGAAGCAAACCCTTTTTTTTTTAAAGTATTTGACAAGACTCTCGAGATACCTTAATAAGCTGGGCCAGAGGAATCGGTGCGGAAGAGTCATCAATCTGTTCAGAAAAAATTAAACACACGTTCAAGTTCTACAATCAAAACATAGCAATAGTTAACCTCTACTGTAGCCTGAAAGTCTGCACTATATCCTCTGAGTGTCACGGAAAGAGGCATTTCCAACCTAGTGTAATTTGTATTTGCTCAAAACAAAGTCCAAACCTATGACAGCTTAAGAGTGCCTATGTGGTTAATGAGGAGAAACAACAATAACCAAACCTGCTGGAGATCAACTTACTGCTCCAGAGTATCTCAGAGAGGGACCCTTGTCAAATGCTTACAACTGCTTAGAAGTCAAAGGGCTAAGGAAGCTGCCAATTTTCAGCAAAAAAAAGGATTTGAAAAAAAATTTAAGTTTATTTGAGAAGGAAGCATCACTACAGGAAACTTATTTTCAGGGTAGTTTGGAAATTAATCAGTGAACGTCTCCTCATTTATAAATGCACATGGTTATGCTTTTTATGAACGCAGTCTAGTTGCCGGTGAAAATGAAGCACAGGCAGATCAGCCCTGAAACACGAACTCTGCCCCTCCTGTCAGTAAGTTTAGAAACGCCAAACTCACCATACCCCACAAAACCCCAATAAAAATGCCAACCCAAAACATCAGCCATAGCAGTAACCCACCACTTTGTCTAGAAAAAAAAGAAACTGCTCAAAGTATTGAAATAAAGGTGTTTACCATGACAGAGTAGCCTATAAAAACTGATTTCTTGTATTTTATTAGACCACAGGCCATACTCTCCAAATTGGTTATGGAACTGTGAGAATTTAATATTATTCTCCCTGCTACCAGTCCAAAAGCAATTTCTAAGGATGATGAAAACATGGACTCAGAGCACAATCCTGTCATTTTTTTCTCCATTGCAGCCACACTCCTCCCTCCCTGCTGCCTACTGGAACAGCTTGCAGGAATGAAGTCCTCAGGCCACGGGGTAGTAATGGACTGCAGTGTCTAGTGAGAACTAATACCGAAGGGCAGTTTTGCCACAAGTGAAAAGGGTAACTCTTCTCTTGTTCCTTTTCCAGCATATTGAATTACATTCTGCCACCAACAGCACTTCAGCTTACACTAGTAAAACATTATCAGAAAGACACCGGAATCACTGCTTACGATGTCTGAAGTTGTTCAAAAACATGGAAAAAATTTCACCATGTAAACTGAACAGCTCCGCATGCCACTCTTCTTTACTTGTGGGAAAACAGGCCTATGTTCTCTCCTGGCAGGCACAACCACTGTCACGTGGTGCTTTTTCAGCAGCAAACAAGAAATGAGGAAAGCTCTCGACTGGAGTCTAGCATTAAACAGTCTAATATTGACCAGTAACTGAAACAGAGCAGTTAATCAACTATTAATTAGTTCTTCTGGTTTTTAGGAAGCGGTTATTATATGGCCTGCAGGCAACAGTCTCATTTCTTAACAGAGGTGATAGCACTCCTTTCTACTAAACAGCTATCAAAAGTAGCAAATAGATAATTAATGTACTATTTAGTACGTTTGCCCAACGGCCACCTTCCAATCACCCGACATTCTTGTGTCTTTTTTTTTTCCCTTTAAATGTCTACTGGAGTATTTCCTGCCAGTCCCTCCAGTTAGTCAAGTAGAAACAACATCTCCATGAAACGTGTATACAGCCCTAAGGTAATACTGCAGAAGAACTGGGGGGGGAAAAACCCCAAACACCAAAAACTAAACCCAAAACCCCAGACTCGACAGTCAATGTATTAACTCCCATTTCAAACAGAAGACTAAACAGAAACTAACACAAAGCAAGTGGGAAAGGGGACAGAACAGAGGACGAAAAGGCTAATTTCACTGCTGGGGTGCTACATTTAAATTACAGTGGTTTCCTAAAACCCGACAGCTTGGCTAAACTAAAAATTCAGCCAGGAAGGATCCCAGTTGTGCTCAACAGCACTAAAACGATGGGCACGACTCTCTGCATTTCTGCAGCCTCTAAGGACAAATTCCAACTAGAGATCCTTGCAGTTACTGACATAGTAATGCTAAACCAAAAAGGATCCCCTTTCTTGCCTTGGCTGTAGTAACAGTAGGCCAGCAGCACAAATTTGGAAGTGTACAACAACAACAGCTAACATAACAGCAAGACAATGAAGGAAGAGTTAAAGTATCAGCTTTTGTGCAGCCTTTTTAAAAATACCTTAACTAAACTTCATTTTGCTGCCTTACTGTTCAACAATAATTGGCAAGCTTTCCAGTGATTTATTCCCACCACAGTAAGATCCAGGTTCTGCTTTGAAATACCTACAGAAATATGTGTATTAAAAAACCAACCAAACAAAACAAACCCCCCACCCTTCAGACCAAGACCTGAGCTAGCTTTAAGAATAAAGCTCATTGTGCCTCCAAGCCTAGAAGCACCTGAGGCTGCCGTGCTTTGACAGTGAGAGAGAGAGAGAGGACTTGTAAAGAGAGATGCAAGGCTTCCACCCTCCCTGTGGCTACCCACAACCCATGTCAGGTACAGTCAGAGCAAACAAGAAGGGAATGTTTTTGCCTGGTCTTTCATTTACTTTAATTAGTTCTAACAAACACTAAGTCTTCCCTCCCACTCCAGGAGTCTTCCTTTTTCTGGGTTTTTTTGGGTTTTTTTTTTTTTTTTTGAGACATCTATGTTAGCTTATGGTAAGATGCTACTTAGAAAGGTAACACAGACATGCCAGGGAGCACACGAGGCTAATGTTTATAACAATAACAATAACAACAACAACAACAACAACAACAATAATAATAATGTTTGAACATGAGAGTTGTGTTTATACACATGCTAGTAAGCAAAGAGGAAAACAACTGTTTTCAGGAAATAAAACCCCATCAGAATTAGACCAAATACTCTAAACGTGGTTTACATAAATGCATTACTTTAACTGCTAGGGTCACTGGGCCAGTTAAACTAACTCAAAATCACAATGAGAGGCATTCATGTCCAAAAAGGAATTTGAACCAATCAGTGATAGAATTATGGATGTCAGATTTAGACGTAGTGGTTTTAGACCTACCTACAAAAAGTTTTCAATTTTAAGTTGATTGCCTACCATTCCACGAGCATCAGAGGCTGTATTCTTCACACAACACAGACCCAGAGTTCATGAATTTCTAGATTAAGTTACCCTAACACCTTATCAAGTGATCAGATCCAATGATCCAGGGTTAGTGTAATGCCTCACACCGTTCCAGTGAAGAAAAAGCAGAATGTGAAAATGGCAAAAAATACACTCCAAACACCTTTTATTGCAAGAAACAAAAAGCACACAACAACCTATACAAACATCCAGATTACTAGCTGTCGACAGACAGCTGTAGAACATGGCACCATGTTCAACTGTGCAAACCTTGAGCCTACACGATCTAAAAATTATCATACGTTACCTGCACAGTACACAGTCATTCAGGAAATATTCTGGCATATTCAATGTGAAACACAATGCATTACTAGGCACAAAGACCAAGATTCACATTAGAACTGTGCAAACGATGGCATGACTCAGTTATTACTATGCTGAATCCAATACGTGGTATTCACAACATATAGTATGGTTTACTGGAAAAGATATTAAGTTAATGTTTGGAAAATTAATACAAGGCTACATTGTTGAGAATTAAGTGCAGTGTGGAGAAAAAAGTCTGAGATGGTGTTTTTACATACTGCTTTTGGTGTTCCACTCACTGGCTCAGTTCGACTTCTAGAAGAAGAAATCAAGGAGATGAGAACTTAAAGCACTTGTACCCAACATCAAGCAGTGAAAACACGTTATAAAACCTGAACATCAAAACATTCTGTTCTGATAGGCTAGTGAATGGGGAAATTTCTTCCTATACATAAACTCGTCTCTCTCTTTTGATAACATTCAATGCATTAAACACCACCCCCCCACCCCCCAAATCCCACGTCTACTTTGTCTGAAATCACTCGAAGACTTAGAGATCGAGAACACAACAGTGCAAGAGGAAGTCTTCAGACATTTTGTCTCTGCTGCGTTAAGTTTTGTGTTCTTAAATGCTCAACCCTCAAGATAATGAAGGTAACTTTAGCCAATCCCTATATCCCGCCCTAGTCTTACAAATAGCTACCAGAGAGAGTACTTTAGTTTCTAAGAAAGAACAGGGGTAGTCGAGACCCTTTGAAGCGCTAGTTTACTTAAGAGAAAAAAATCAGTCATCTGACAAAGAAATAACAACAGTGTCAGCAGCACAGTCTTCAGAACAGTGTTTCTTTGTGGCAGCCCAAGCACTGTGTTCAGATATCTACCGTACTTAGCCATGAAAGTGCCAAAATACTACATGGGTTACCTATGCTACATTGACTAAAAATAGTAGTAGACATGTCACCTGAAAGCAGTTCCCAGGGTTTTGTGTGCTTTAGGAGCCCTGTGACAAAAAAAAAAAAAAAAAGGTTTCTTCATCCACTGACCCTGAAGAACATACTCCAAGGCGAGTAACGCATTTTGAAGGCCTCTCCACCATTACAACACACATTCATCATTCCCAAACGTTAACCACTCTACCAGTTGTTTCTGCAATGTTTCCAGCTGAAGGAATAGAAAGCTAATCTGCCTGGTTAATTTTCAATGTTAGAACAGCAGTGCCATTCCTTCCTTACCCCCACATCCAGCTACTTCTTTGATCTTTGAGGCTAGCAGCACCTATCCTCTCGTTTTAGGGCAGCGTTACAATAGCAGGAGAGGGTGACATCCAACCAGTAAGGGAGGATGCACTGACAAGACAGCACTAAGCATCCGTATTTCGATTAACCCCCCCCAAACAAGGCCACGTTTTTAAGCACAACGCTGTGGCGTCCCGAATTACTAGGCAGTGCCTGAAAGCACTGCAGCAGCTACTGCAGTAATATGCCCAAAGTTTACATGCAGAGCCACATAAAATCAGGGGTTTTTGCTTGCAAATGCTTCATGGGCACCAGCACGCTGCTGCAGTGTTTCTTCAAGACACACTGTAACTCATCAGTCTACTTGATTTATGAGAACCAACGTTAGAAAGACATGGCAAAACCACAAGCTAATAATAGCTACTGATTGTGGTGGAGAGGCGTACCTTTAAGGCGGCTGGAAAACATGGCCATTCAAACAATGCTAATGTAGCTGATACAGAACGGGACTGTATGAATACATACATGACATGCATTTGAAGAGCTGTAATTTTAATCAGTACACCCGATTCTCTGTCCTCCGTAAATCTTAGGAACACAGAATTAAAACCTGGAGCACAGATACCAGCTTAGGGTAAAAACAGACAAAGAAAGACAACCAGTAACATTTAGGAACGTGCGGAACTGCTTACTGAGTTTCAAGTTTGGAAAGGATTAACTGTTCCTTCATCGTGCTCGCACAAAAGGCAATACACTTTAGGATATTGTTGTTCTTCTCTTGCCTGAAACAGGCACTGTCTTTAGGAAACGAATAGGAATCACTTGTGAACGGAAATTCTTGTTTGCCTGGCTGGCCAGCTGGCAACCCTTGGTCTTTCCTCTATAGCTAGTATGCAGAACCCCCAGATTTGGGGCGTAAGAATACCTGCCATATCCCGCCCCCCTCCCCCAAATGCAAGAAATAGTTAAACACTCAGAATCAGACTCTTCTGAGACGGGAACAAATTACAAGTTTACACTACAGTGCGTATCTCTCTTTACTATAAAAGCAATAAAAGCAAACACATATAATAAGGAATCTCTCCACCTAGAGGGAACAGGATCTACAACTTGGATCTCAGAACAGTCAACCCCAGGAACAAACCCCACAGAATCATCTTACAAGTTACCATTGTTGGAGTTCGAACCCCGTGCCCCAGCAGGCCAAAAAATGTAAGTCTACTTTGGGACAGATGCGCTAAAATCTACCCCCTGACAACAAAACTTAACAGCAGCTTTAACAAGAAAGATACAAGCGGAATGCCTCTGTAAACTAGTATCTGTAAAAAAAGTCAACACACTGAAACCCCTAACAAAGAATACAATGCTTTATGGATACTTACAGAACAAAGGTTTTGCTGGTAGCTTTAACTCCTCCCACAGGGATTCTTCTAACAATTACCGATGAGTTCTTAGGAATCAGGGCATGATCATCTGTGTATTCTGAAAACAACATAAAGACAGACATAAACCAACATAAATTCAGGTTTGAGACTCAAACACAAGCAGCAAAATCTCCCTCATTTTTTAAAATAGTTTGAATGCCAACAGCAAAATGGTCTCAAAGGTCACTAAAGGAGAGTCTGCTAATGCACGAGGTTCTTTCCTCATCTAGCTTAGGTTGCTTTGGCTTCCGTTAGGCTACAAAACCAATAGACCTCTGGAGAAAAACAAACCACAGCAAAGTCTCACCTGCATAAACCAGATTCTAAAGCCTGCCTAGCTTGCCCTGCAGCAAACCAGGCACTTAGCTAAAGCACGAAAACTCTGCGCCGTCGCTTTCATAGCTCTTAACTGAAAACGCTTCACCTGTGCTGCTAGTGCTCCAGACTGACAGAACACAGAAGAGAGCCTGCCATGGCTGCCTATTTCTTGGGGCTTAATCCATCAACAACCACACTTCTCAGCTGCTCAGTGCTTTGCATTTCAATGGAAACAGCACTGACGCCCAGACAAACAATGGTAGATCACGCCAGCTGCAGTTCTGGAAGCCGAAAGCAGCTGTTTCTACCTGCTGAACGGAGTCATACGGAGTATTCCTTCTGGTCCAGACCACAAATCACCAGATTAAGACCAGTCCAGAGTCTCATGTTTGTTCTGTTTGGGTTTTAATTTTGCCTGATAAGCAGAATAGCACATTCTCCAAGTGTTTGGAGTCAGAATGTTACAGGGCAGGCAAGAGTACTCAAGAAACCTGAGTTCTGGAGTTTGCAGTTCTTCCACTATATTGTGAGAACATCTATTGTAAAAGACAGGTCAAGAAATCCAGATCAAATTAAAAGGAGGCAAGTTTAAATGCATCATTCTCGAGTATAGGCTTTTTGAAGGGAATTCTGCCTTTATAGAACTTGCCTCTGCAGTAAGCATGGAAGAGGACACCCCCCCACACCCCCCCGCACCTTTTAAAATAGGTCCCAACCATCCATTTTGCCTCCCCAGCATCTTAAAGAGAGTCCATCACATCAGTTTTTTCCACTGGTATTTAAAATCCTGTTTCCTTTTAGCTTACATTAGCATTGCTTCTATTACTAGATTGCCATGATGAAAAGTAACAATTACTGAACTGTAAAAGCTTAGAGTGCTCGGCAAAATCTGAACAAGTAGGCCACCTTCACTCAAGGATCACTTTGTTCTTTCCACGATCATTTCAGCCTTTAGTCAGGACTCCTGCACAGGCAATGTTATAAAACCCCAATACTTTATGTCCACGTGCAAGAATGCCAAACATCCCATTTAGGCAGAATATCCGGGTCTAGTGTTTCCCTTTATCTTCTGAAGGTGAGTTTAAGCATCTACATCTGCTTAACAAAAACTGAAATTCACAGTCACGCATAGAAACCAGAAATTGGGCATACATATACACGGCACTGAAATGTATTCTCTAGCTTTGCTCTGAAAACCACTGGGGGATTTTTGCCTTTTCACATGGAAAACACCCTTAGGAAAGCTTCAATAAGCATCAGTGTCACTCATATACGCAGTGTAAGATTTTATACTCATTTTACAACGGCCAAAGGGCAACACAACCTGCCTAGAGGAGGATCTTGTCACTGTCAAACAAGAGGGATGCTCTTTAAAGCAGGGAAGAGACTCCTGCTTTAACTTCACCTCTAGGCAACACCACATTTAACAGAACCTAGTGAGGCAGATACTTTTCCTTCAGTGGATTCGGATTACGTATGAAAACAAAGCAACAGACTTTGTAAAACTGGTATTATGGATATAGAGTAACACTTTGGGGGGGAACATACTTACATAAGTTTTTGTTCTAAAACTTTATAACAGAATGCTATATGACTTGGTAACAGTTTCTGCTATAACAGAATCCACATGTTTGGCCTACTTCGAAACATTTCTCCTTCTGGTGATAATAATTGGTCTCCATCACAGTTTATTACCATCCACCATTCTGGTTTTAAGGCTCTGTTTGACACAGACCCAGCTATTACAGGAGTGACGTCAGCCAGTTGGCCATTCAGCCCGCTAGCATTTGTGAAGCTGAAAGGACATCAGCATCTGAAGACAAAATTCAGAGACCCTCTGCAGCAAAGCCCTTCAAGCCAATTAAACACTGTTCAAAAGCTCTTGACAATTGTATTCAATGCTACTAGAGAAATTCAAGACTTCTGAAACATATCACTACCTACGCATGTCATGCAATCCAATGGCATC
The DNA here is from genome assembly GCF_030936135.1 of Gavia stellata. Lineage (NCBI taxonomy): Eukaryota > Metazoa > Chordata > Aves > Gaviiformes > Gaviidae > Gavia > Gavia stellata. The sequence goes on from NC_082626.1 coordinate 3,975,363, forward strand.
CCTAAGACCCCTAACATTGTGCTGTGAAGTCTCTTCGCAACCATTCTCCTGAAAATAGTTCTAATGTCTGTAGATACACAGCGAGCTTTCGGTCCGACCACTCTAAAGGCTAGGGCTGAAGTTACGGTCCCCACAGCATACATATTATCCTGTTTAAGCTTTAATACATCACACAGGAAGAGGAAAAAAACACCTGTACACATTTTAAAGAAAAGACGGTTGTAAGAGTGTCACAGAACCAGAGGAAAAAGACAAGAAATTTCATGTTTAAGGAATGAAAACACTTGACAAGTCTTTTTGTTTCCGAAAAGTCACAACCCAAGGTATTTAATCCCATTCAAACTCACCAAGATGGCAGACTACCAAACTGAAATGTCATACTAAGTAATACAAAACCATTATCACCTCCGAGAATCAAGCACCATTTACTAGATTTAAAAGAATATATGCCTTCTCTAAGAACATTTCTTATGTATATTGACCATAAATGTTCTGCCATAAAACTTCAGTACTGCCCTGATGTGGTTAACACGTAGTAGCAGGAGAAAAAGACACGGGTAGAAAGGGATGATGAAAATGATGCTCAGTAGCATCTGAATGGCAATGTCTTTGGTGTAGAAAAGAAGGTATATTAACAAGAAATTCCAAAGCGTAATTTAGATACAGAGAACACTCATGGGCAAGTGTCCTCAAGGCTTTAAAGGCTCTGTATAGCTTATAACTCACAGATTCACTCTTGATCCAAAATGTGGCAGGGAGCAGTTTCTGTAACAGCCACAAAACCAGTTTTCCAATGTAGTGGAGTAAAACAAGTCGAAGACAAAATTAAGTCACCAAACCCACTTTTTGTCTTCCAATTAGCCATCTGTTCCATTTCTATCACTTTCAGCTTCCTCCACCAGATTTCAAAGAAATCTGGCAAGTTTGTTATTACAAGTTATCCTCCCACATTTCCTTATCATTCTACCTAGAAGAATTCCAGGAAACCAAAACGTTTGTAAGCACTACATGTCGCACATCAAGCACACATTCTTCGCCGCCTAGCTCCGCCTCTAAAACACAGATCTGAAGGTTGTTGTCAGAACAGCAACTACGAAAGAACAGCAACTATGAAAGAACAGCTCTGTGAGGCCCCCAACACAAGTCACAGCTACCGATCGTGGCCGAATCGCATTATGGCTTCCCGGCCCACTTAAACCCCGGTGCTGCTTGCCCTCCTGGTCCCCCTGCACGCCGGCGGGATGGGTCCCAGGCTGAGACACGCTACGTGGGGACGAGCCACAAAGTGTGGGTCCCGCAGGCCACGGCCGCCGTGGGGCCATCTGCGACGATGCCAGCCGCACGGTCCCCAAGGCCCCACGCCCGCTGCCTCCACGCACCTTCTTTGGTCTGGGCGTTGGTGATCTGCAGGTCGCAGTTGGCCGCCTTCAGCTTTTCACGGCCCATGATCCGGCGCTTGAGGTCGCACAGGGAGATGTGGAGGCCGCCAAAGGTGACTGTGTCATAGCTCAACTTGGAGAAGAACTTGTAGTGGACACAAGACATGGTCAGGGCCAGGCGGTGCCCGCTCCGCGACGGCGTCTACCACGGCAGATGGCGTTGCGACCTCTGCGCCCGTTAGGGCCCACGGCGGCTCGGGGAAGGGCCCACCGAGGGGGTCGGAGCAAGCAACACAGGCTGAGCTTGAGCTCCTCCTCGCAGCCCAGGCAGACAACAGGGAGAGGACCCTGCAGCCCCCGGCTTGTCCTCCGCTCCCTCCCTCGCACACAGCGCTTCCAGGCCTGACCGCTCGCTATGGCGACGCCGGAGCCCCTGCCTCAACATTCCGCAGAGGGGTTTCCCGGCCGACAACTGCACGGGGCGTGGCTAGCACATCACTGCGCATGCACAATGGCACACCGCGCCCACCCACACCCCCCTCCTCATGCGACCCAGCGCATTATGACTAAAGGCCCACCTAAGGTGACCGAGGCGGCCCCGCCATCTTCTTCCTAACGCCAAGCACCCCGAGGGGAGAGCTATCACCGGTCGGGGTCACCGCCTGTCAGCCCCGGGCCTGTCACTGCCCCAGCCAGCTACTGCAAATGCGTCAAGAGAATTAGAAAAAGCCACTAATGAAAGCGCAGGTAGTATTACAGCCCTACAGGAAGAAAGCAAATTATTATCACCAGTGGTAACATAGACTCGATTAGCCCTAGACCACCTTTTAGAAGTCCAGGACAGAGTATGTGCATTATTGCCTAACAGCTGCTGGAGTTTTATGTAAATCAAGACCAGAAAACGGAAACTGACAGAAACAAGATAAAGACTCATTTAAAAATATTACATGAAGTAAGGCAGGGATCTCCCCTAAATCTATTTGGGTGGCTAACCTCTTGGCTCCCAGGCTTAGGTGGAGGACTGTGAACTAAAAGGATTTGGGTTGTGTATCCACTCTCCTGTTTTGCTTTGTAATTATACATGTGTGTTTACACTGTTGTGTTACCTTATGAACTCGACTTACGACTTAATGAATAGTGTAGTGTGTCCCTGATGGTCAAAAGAAAAGGAGGGACTGTTAGGGAAATCTCATTCCCTAACTATTGTACAAAATAGTCTTTAGAGTATGAAATTGTATGACCTTTCTTAAGATGTATCTAGTCGACATTGTGTACTGCACAGCCATGGTTCCGTCAGCATGACTGAAGGACCCCAGCTCATTGCGTGGAGGAGAAGGAGAGCCCCCACCCTGAAGAAGAAAGGGTATCCCTGGACTGCCCAGATGACGCCAGCATCCCAGCCCCTCCGACACCTCTGGGAAACCCTCCCATGATCAACAGTATATGGGTGTGTTCAGTAGCCATTGGTCAATCATGTTGTACCTGAATTCTTGAAATAGCGTAAGAACCAGGTGTAAAACCACATTGGGGGTGCCCCAATTTGACTGGGACACCTCATGTGCATGAATTGAGAATGCCTCTTGCAATTCTAAACTTTGTGTCCTAGCCTCTCTCCTCGGACGGCACGGGCCAGTTGCAAACTTTTCGTGACAACATCCCTCTCCCCATTCTGACAATTATCCTCCAAGGCCAAGAATTGCCCCTGGGGTTGGCCCAGAAGCCCACCGTTCAGCAGTGGACCCTTTACCTCCATCATCGCGCTGTCCTTCCAGGAAATGATTGTTCACAAAGGGCTCCCACTGAAACCATACCTCAAATAGGACTGCCGCAAGAATATGAGAGCGATGCACCATCCTCTCCTATGCAAGATGCTCCCTCTTTCGACCCCAGTCATACTTTCAGAGTGTGGTTCACAGACAGAAGTGCCCACTTGAAAAATGGTCTTTGGTTCGGTAAAGCCACAGCCATTTCTGCGGATGGAAAAGCAGAGTTAACTGAGGAAATAAAAGGTTCCGCCCAATGAGCTGAGTCCCCGGCCATCACCCGAGCCTTTGAAGCTGGAGCCAGCACAGCTTATACTGACTCCGATGCTGTATGGGCTGCAGCCACCCAGTGCCTTGGGAATGGGCAAGAGCTGCTGCACTCCCTTCAGAGAAGATGCAGGCAGGGATACATCTCTGCTTGTGCCTTGCCTGGGAGAACCAGGATAACAGCAGTGGCCTGGAGCCTAACCTGGTATTTGGGCCCTGCGTTGCTGCTGTCCAAGTACTTAAGAAAGGCGATTAACAATTGAACTTGTGACCGGTAACCCCTGCTCCTGACTCCTGGTAATATGGTTAGCATAACGAAGGCCATTTCATGAGGCAAACGGCCATGCTCTGTGACCGTGCTGGTCACCTAGCAGTCCCCCTTCCCCTCCTCAACAGGCCCTGAAGGTCCTGTGCACCAGGCAGACTTCTTCTCCCCCTCCCTATCTGCCTCAAGGTGCCTGGGCGCCAGGCTGCCTTCTTCCTTCCTTACGGGCCTTGAAGGTCCCAGGCACCCGGCCAACCAGGTTGTGATGACCCCGTCACAACCCAGGGAGGCGCAGCAGCACACAGAGCACCATCTAGAAAATCAAGCAGCACTTCTTCCCTCTTCTCCTCCAAGGGCTAATTTGTGGAGGAAATGACAAATGCCCCCTTCCCCTCCTGTGGGGCAGAGGTTTTCTGCCTTGATACAACACATAAAATTCTACGGGAATGGCGTGAACCTCACCGAGTTGCCTGGCTCTTCCACCTGCCCTACACACCCAAAACTAACAGCGCTTAAATAACAATGCTTTAATAATGGGCAGGTACCCACCAGATGCCCAGTGGCATGAGCTCATTCTCCTGCTCTCTCCAACCCACAAACCCTTTAAAACCCCCAATGGCAGCCTGTCGTTTTTCCCACGCTGACATGAGAAAAGGGCATATGGCAACCCATTTCTAAACGGGGAATCCCTTTCTCTATCACTGAGTCCCAGGCACCCAACCAACCAGCTTGTGATCATCCCGTGACAGAGAATTAAGAGGAGGACAAACAGGAGGAGGAGAAAAAGAAGGAAGACAAACAGGATGAAGCAGAGGACGGCAGAAGGAGGACGAAGGGGATGAAGAGGGTGAGGAACATAGAAAGACAATGAGAACAAGGAGGAAGAAGAGAAAGAAAAGAAGGAAGAGGAAGCACATGAGGAGGAGGAAGAGGAGGGGAAAGAAGAGGTGGAGGAGGAACACAAGGAACACTCAGAAGAGGAACAGGTGGCACAACAGGTCACACAAGAGCAGGAGGAAGAATAGGAAGAGAAAAGGATGAGCCGGAGGAGGAACCAAAGACAGAAGAACATGCTATAGAAAAGGAGGAGGGGACAAACATGATAAGGAAGTTAAAAAAGGAGGAGAAAAAGGAGGAGGAGGAGGAGGAGGAGGAGGTAGAGGGGCAGCAGGAGGAGAAGGAGGAGGGAAAAGGAGAAGGAGAATGAAGAGGAACGGGAATATGAGGAGGAGGAAGACGAAAAAAAAGAAGGGGAGGATGACATACGGGGTGAAAAGGAACAGAACAAAGAGGAGGCGGTGGAGGAGGAGGTGGAGAAAGACAAGAAGGAGGAGGAGAAACAAGAAGAGGATGAGCAAGAGGATGAATAGGAGAATAAAGACGACTAACAGGAGAAGAAGGATTAGGATGAAGTTGTGGAGGAGGAGTGGGAGGAAGGGGGAGGAAGGGGAGGAGGATGAGGACAACTACAGCAAGAACAAGCAGTAGGAGAGACAGAAGGAGGACAGGAAGGCTAAAAGAATGACAATGAAGAGGAGTAGGAACAGGAGGTGGAGGAAGATGATCAGGAAGAGGAAGAGGGGGAGGAGAAGAGGAAGCACTGCGAGCTAAACGCTCCAAGGCGCACACACAGCAATGTACAAGGGCATGCAGTGAAAGGACAAGGGGTAATGGCTTTAAGCTGAAAGAGGGTAGATTTAGATTAGCTATTAGGAAGAAATTCTTTACCATGAGGGTGGTGAGACACTGAACCAGATTTCCCAGAGAAGTTGTGGATGCCCCAACCCTCGATATGTTCAAGGCCAGGTTGGACGGGGCTTTGAGCAACCTGGTCTAGGGGAAGGTGTCTCTGCCCATGGCAGGGGGTTGGAGCTAGATGATCTCAAGGTCCCTTCCAACCCAAACCCTTCTATGATTCTCTGATTCTATGAAATGACAAATAAACATACCTGGGAACAAGTCCCCATGGGCACCTTTTTTCTCCTTTTTCCCTTCCAGGTGACGCTGGTCAAGCCCAGGCACCTGCAGCCACTCACTCTACACAAGTCCCCTGATGCTGGATAGCCGATACACGTTTAATAAAACAAGGTACCCCCAGAGGTTTTGTCTGTTCACCTTGAGCTGGGGAGAAGGTGTGTATGTGCGTGAGGACAATCTGCGTTATCCCTTTAATTTTTATACCTCAGCAAAAACACTGCAAGATTTGGACTGCAGGAGAGCACTGAAATCAAAGGGTGAGTGACCAAGAAGGCTCCAACCACACATTTCCACCCGACTGCCTTAAACAAAACAGAGTTTGGATCCTGATTGCTCACTGCGGCCTGGAATAGTCCCATGCCTCATGTGAAAACTCCTGCGTGCGTGGCTGAGGACAGACACAATCCACACAGAGAGCGATCGGAGCTCAACCCTGCACTTTCTTTGGTCCTATGGCTGGCAACAAAAAGGGGTTTTAGCTAGTGTGTACGTCTGCTGCCGTCTTTCGTGATCCAACACATGAACTGCAAGACAAGAAAAGTGCAAGCAAATCCATTCAGCCAAACCTCTGAATAGTTACGCTGACCTTTACTTAGCTATATATTTTCTCTTCCTTTGATATATAACTAAACACATTCCCTCCTACCCACAGTCTTTCCTCCCAGCCTCACAGCTCTCCTACATAAGAAACATAAGCTATAGAAGCTACAAAAGAAAAAAAAACCCTGATTTGGTGAACACCAAAACACCCGTGACTTCCTCAAACCCTTCATTGCCCCATCTGAGAGTCAAGAGACAGGATCTCCTGATAGCTCTTTCACAGGCACTGCCCTGAAACCCCTCCACACTGCTTCTCTACTAGTGCACAAGGAAGACTTTCATTTTTAAGTGTATGTTGACAGATTCTCAAATTACACAAGTAATTTTGAACAAGGACAAGCCCTGTGCCTCGCATCTGGCAACCAACAGGGATGGGGACCCAGCAGCACAGACCAGTGCCATGCACAAAGCACCACCCTACGCACAGGGAAAGCACGACAAGCCAGGTGCCCAAGAATGCTGAAAAAGGGCTCCTCACATCAGTCCTCTGTATGACCCGGTTAGTTCTTTTAGTCAGATACAGAAATCGGAAGGGATTTCTTCTTCTTTTGCTGAGGTACCCTTTTAAGTAGATATTGCCAAAGAAATGCAAAGAACACCCCAAGAAGTGAAAGTGGGTACTTACATCCTCACTAGATGCGTATCACTGAAATGTTTCTCACATTCTCTTCTCTACTCTAGAGGGTCCCCACTTAAGATGCATTCCAGTTAGGTTACCGTTAAGCATACACCACTGCCAGACCTTTCTCTAGGCTGAAGGCTGACAGCAGGGTACAAGGACAGTCCTTTCTGGACATCTCCCTCCTGGATAGAAATACTAGAGACTTCCTGTAAGGACAGAAACACAAAGAGCTACAATAAGCTTTTTAAATCAAACACAGCAAATAAAAAGCAAGCAAAAAAAAAAAAACAATTGACAGAAAAACCTCTGAGGCACTCATGAGGAATAAAAGGTCTCCTGTTAAGTCCACTACCCCTCACTAAACAGACAAGTGGCTTAAAGAGATGCCTGCAAAGAAACTGGGGATGGGAGATAACCATGATAACTCTAGTACAAGTGACCAACGTGGAAAAAGCAGCACTGACCCTTCTCCTGCTCCCCCTACGAGCTCCTCACCAGCCCCGTGAAGAAAAGGCCAAACCACGGATGATTGAACCACACCTCAGAAGAAGCTGCCCCCCCCAAATTCAAAATGATCAAGAAATCCATTTGAAATACGGATTCACATCCACTATCGTGGATGATGAACCTTGCCCTAAGCACATGTGGTGCCTTCAGAGGGGAGCTAAGGACTGCATGAAGTCACCGCCACGAGCAGATGTTCAAACCCAAAGCACCCAGAACATGCAGACAAACCTCCACCATCTTTTCAGCAATGTTTCAAGTCATGCGATACTCGGTCCAGGACTTCACAAAATGTCTCTAAACTTAACAATAGCAGCCTCTTTGCAGCTTTCTTACTCAAAAGCAAAAACCAAAGAGCCACGGACCCTTGGGGATACTCTTGTCCTTCCGTGTGGCTGGTGTCTTCCCATGGCTCTTCCTCACGGCAGGAGAAATGACCATGCATTTGGAAGTCCACATAAATTCAGAAGTACACGTAGCCCTCTGGCAGTCATTCCCTATGGGCCAGAAGTCCTCTCACCCCTCCCCAGAACTGCCTGTTAGTCGTCTGGCAGTCATTCTCCATGGACCGCAAGTCCTCCATACCTACATACCTACCTGCCTACCTACCTACCTACCAACTCGCAAGAAATGAGTCGAACTGCACCAGAAGTGACACTGCCCGACCTGCAGTAGATATATTAGACCAGAAATGATGGTTTCAAGACAGAAAACACAGCACAATCCACCAGAACAGCAAAAACGCAACCAGAAGAAACACGGTACACAAACCAAAGGCCCCTATCCAAACCCTAAATGTCAAACAAGCTGAAAAAAGGACTCGCCGCAAAAAAAGACCGTGCAGAATAACCTAACCCCAGGAACCCAGGGCCAACAAACCCAGATTCTGTCCGTAACTATAACACGCTTTAATCCTAACTCACTTAAAATCTGGAACCACATAATCCTGTCACCCCATAACCATGGCACATTGTAGCCAAAGCCACCAGGACATCCCCAGCGTCCATCTTCTCCCCCTGAAAAATGCTCCCGGGAAGAAAGGTTGAGGCACTCAGAAGCTTTGAACTGGCCAGCCATGGCCACGGGGCTTCAGCTCATCATTTCTGTGCCACAGCCACCAGGCAGATGACCCTGTCCTCCCTGTGAGACCCCTCAGGGCAGCTGTACCCAGCTCCAGGCGGCTGGATACGGCCTCTGCTCTATGGGGAGGCGCTTCCCAGGAGCAGGATCTCTCACGAGGGCACTGGGAAACCCTCCTCAGGCCTGGAAGCCTGCAAAACATCTCTGCGCTGCTCCATCTCTCACCAAAACCATGGGTGGAGAGAAGGCTGCTTTGCTGGCCTCCAAGAGAACCAGCTCACCCGGGCTGCTCTGCGGCCACCGGGCGACTTTGCTGTCAGGCGGGTCTCAGCGTTACTCTGCAGCTGGCTCTCACCTCCCTGCAGGACGCTCTCCAGCACACGGTACATCTCCACTTGGTCACCCTGGGGACAAAGATTCGAAGGGAGGGATGGGATAGGGGTTGCTTTGTCCCCATTCCCAGGGTGCCACAAGAGAGACCTGCCACGCTGAAATCAGCTGTGTGTCGTGGACACCACGTACGAGCTGCAGACGTGGGTCAGGACAGCTGTGGGGAGGGGGCAAGACATTCTGTGGTGCCCCCGGCAATAGCAGAAAGCAGAGCTGGAGACAATGGGGGGCAGCCCAGGGCAGCCGGCAGCCGGCGGTGGAGCCCGGCAGGGTGCAGCGCCCCCAGAAATGCCCAGCTCCTTGAGCTTTGGCACCGCACCGGGGCTGCAGCACGCGGCCGGCATCAGCTGGGGATTTGCTGGGGAAACGCAGGAAGGGCTGACCTTGACGCCCCACACACGTACTCGGCCCCAGGATTTGATCACCTGTCTCTCTGCCCACCGCCACCACAGGATCCAGAAAGCAGCACCGCTGGCCCTGCTGCCATCCTGGGCCATCTCTTGACGTTGACTCTTTAACCAGCAGGCCTAAGAAGAGGGAAAAGTGCCCAGAATTAAGCTGGTAGTGCTCGAGGTAGTGCAGGCAGGATGGTTTTTTGAGCTGCCTGGTGCTGCCGTGCCAGTATTCTTCCTTCCTCCACTCCCTGCCCTCCTTGTCCCTCTGTCATTCTCCTCCCCTATGGCCATCTCCCATCCCTCTGTCTGTCTCCAGTTCCTCTCCTGCCACCCCACCGCCCTGCCCCACCCCTCTCCGCTGCTCTGTCCACCTCTTCTCCTCCTCTCGACTCCACCGGGGCTCAGGGGCCTGGGCCTGGGCCTGGGCCTGGGCTGGGGCAGCCCCGGGGCAGGCGGCCATGGGCCCTGCGGAGGGGCGGGGCTGGGCAAGGGGACGGTGTCCCTGAGAGGCAGCCAGCAGGAAGGGGTGCCCCGGGGCATGCTGGGAGCCGTAGTCCTGGAGCATGGGGTGGCCAGGCGGCCATGTTCCTTCCCAGCCCATGCTGGGAGCTGCCACTTCCCCACACTTGGCTTCCCCGCAGCCGTGTTCTCTCGGGAGGCACAGCCTCTGCTCCAGCTGTGGCCCGGCTGAGGTGAGGGCTGGGGGCGCCCAGGGCTGGTGGTGGGGAGCTTCAAACCGCCCGGTGCGATAGGGTCCCGGTCAGCTGGAGCCAGGCCCCGCAGGTCAGCCTCGGGAGTGACCGGAGAGCTGGGGAGGGGAAGGAGACGGAGACAGACCCCTCCGGCCACAGTCACCAGGCACCCTGACTCCCAGAACCCCCGGGAGTGGCCCCAGCATGTTTAGTGACTACAAGAATAGGAGCACTGTGGTCCTCTGTTAACTCTTACAGGGCTTTCACTGCAACTGCCCTCTTGAGGGACTGGGAATAGTCAGCTGCCTTGGAAAATTACCAGCCAGATTATTCTTGCTCGAGCCTTCTCTCCCCTGCTAGAAAAGACTTCATTTTGAAATACGTCCTTGCATCAGCAAGATCCAGGAAGTCGGGATCGTTTCCTGATGAATCCAGGCTGCTGCCGTTCAGTGGCAGAGCTGAACACTTCTCCCCACAAGCGCTCGGCCAGTGGTTTTGCAGGGGTGTGTGTTTCCGCGTGTGTTTCTGAGCAGGCATGTGCATGAAACATCAGTGTTTCTCTGTGCTGTAGCTGGGACTGGTGACAGCCGGGTGGGTGGGAACATGTGCCATCAGGGAAGACACTTCCTGCAGCTGCCCTGCCATGTACTGCAGGAGAAAAGAGCTCTTCTGGTCGTGTCCTGCCATCGAGAGCTGCTGAGTGCCTGGGAAGGTGTTGGGTTCCTCCTGCCTGCGGTCGGCACTGGTCCGTACTGGGTAGCCTCCCACAGCAGCCAGTGCTGTACGCCCCTACCAGTTGTCAGGCAAACATCTGGAGCTGGAATGTGTGGCACGTTCCTCTGATTCGTCCATTCTCCACCTCGCGCAGCAGCGCATTTAAGACACTGAACTGTGCTCTTTTTTTGCTGTTAACGTTCAAAAATCTTGCTTTGGGCTGGTCAGCAAGGGTTTTGGAAAACATCGCTGTTGCATTTTGAGAATAAAATAGGTTCCCATGGGATTATTTCCCATAGGAAATCCTCTTACAAGCATGCACTCTATGGCCCTGTGGATAGTACCATGTCATGACTGGTAATTTTCCTTTTCTTTTCTGGTACAAGGATGTATTTATGAAGGCAAATCCAGGGTACAAGTGGTGCCCCCCCAGCAAACCAACCTGTGAAAACCCAGACATCCGCTGTTACAAAGAGGAAAAAGCTGTAGGCCTTTGCTTCAGACTCCGCAAAAGATTTACCAAGCCCGAGGAAAGTGACAAAAAGTGAAGAAAAGCCACAGCGTACGTTTGAGATGGCAGGTGAGATTTCCATCCGCATTCCTCAAACATAGCAGCCTCATTTTGTTTGAGGACGCAGCGTTGGAATCGAACTGCAAGAGCCCTTTTTTTTTTACTGCACATGGTATACTGTAGTGCAAATACCTTTCACGTCCCAAATTAAATTGCCAAGACTCTAGTGAAACCTCTGCATAACAGCCCAGAATTTTCCTTAGTGCGTGATTGCTTTCAAGAGTCGAGTCCAGATAGGTGGCATTTCATAAGCCATATGCCACCTGGGGTCCAGGCTTATCTGCTGTTAGAGATTTTCATTTTCTAGTGAAAAAGGGAAATGCTGATTGTGTGCATGCTTTTTCTCTTTCCTAGATTGTTGCGCTATGTTTAGTAATGTGCTGTTTACAAAAATAATTTATGGGTGTCTATGAAGTTGGAGTTGTTAAGGTTCTTGTGGATGAATGTACCAGTGGAGCTAACTTTGTATTTAAATCAAGGGAAGCGTAATGTAAATTCACTTAAAATGTGCTCTTATACCTTGGAGGGGCAGATTCTGACCTTTTAAACATTAAAAAAAAAAAAATCAAATCGGGGAAGAAGTGGAGGTGGAACGTCTGAACTGGTGAAAGGCAAATAATCTCTCACTGATGTCCACAAATAGCAGAACTGATGCAGTCATGACCTTGAAATACAGAGACATTAATGTTAAATACCGGCAGCTTAAGAACCTAACAGTCAAGGTAGAAAATAATTTTTCCCCCACCACCCTTTTTCTTTTTTTTTTTTTTCTTTTTTGCATTTTAAAGTTTCTACTTGTATAAATACTGATGTATTTGAAAGGTTGCCATATCCTATGTAGCTGATGAAGTGTGGCAGATAGGACTTTTCTGCATAGAGAGATGGTAAGCTGGAGAGTGGAAAATGGTTTTATGGAACAAGTGTAAAAGTATAAAATAGGATAAAAAGGCTTGTAAAGCTTTCTGACATTTTAGTGGTATAAAAATCCCTGAATTTACTAAAATCAGAAGAGTGGCTTGATTACAGATTTGAAATGGTAATACTATACTTGCTATCGAGTCCGCACGTTGATTCACAGACGCACACGCACGGACACAAAGGTACAGCTGTATGTACAAAGGTACCTGTTAAAAATTCCCCTCAAGTTCCGTGAAATACTCACTTCATACGTCTCAGCATTTCTCAGCTGGTGAGGGTTGAGCCTTGAGGAGGAGAGGGTTTCAGGCCAGGTCCCATCGCCAGCTTTCAGCGGCGGTGCTCCGAACTTTGCAAGCTGGCGAGTGTGTGATTCCAACACTGTTTCCGATGCCATGAGTACCTTAGATGGGCTGTAGGAAATCACCATAGAAGTTGGCAGTCACCATCACTCGTGGTAATACTAGTGTCTCCCACTGTATGTTGAGGACGCGTTTTTCTGTGCAGCTCAGTGAGAAACCTGAAGAAATGCTGCTGCCAGCTTGTACTGTGTGATGGAGCACGGGAGAGAGAGGTGCAGGCTGACCAGGCGCAGCGCAGCTCCTGCTATGTCTTTTAGGCCAGTTTCAACAACTGTAGAGCTGCCTAGACTCGAGAGCAAGCTTTTGTGCATACAGTCTGCCTTTCTGCAGTCCCTTAATTGCCCCAGTAATGTTGCTTTCAATTGCGAGGGCAGACCGGGATGCTCTTCCCTGAGGAGTAACATGCTCCGGTGCCTCCCGTAAACATGTCCCGAGTCTCCTGTGTTGAGATGCACCTGAGAATTGCAGGGTTTCCTCAAGACATATTTGGAAGGAGTCCGGCCCTGTCTGTCTCAAGACCCGGTCCAATTTCTAATTGAAATTGTGTCAGTTGCTCCTGCTGTGTCTGAAGTCAGTTAGTGAGTTTGGTCAGATTTGCATACTCAAACCTGCCCATGAGATCCTGAATTCCTAAGCTGCTGCTTTGAGGGCCATTAGTTAATGCAAATGGCCTGAAAGCTGTAGTCAGTAAGAATAAGACAATGTTGAGTTGTGCAAATTGCCTTCTAAAGGTGAGCAAATGGGTGCCATTTTCTCCTGAAAGTGCTGAAGAAGGGCAGTTTTCACTTGGGGCTGCTCTGCTCCACTCCGCTCCGCTCCGAAAAGTGACTGGATGGGAAGAGCTGCCCAAGTGCTGCAGCCCTGCTGCCTCTGTGTCTGTGTATGTGTGTGTGTGTCTGTGTGTGTGTCTGTGTGTGTGTGTGTTTGTGTCTGTGTCTGTGTGTGTCTGTGTGTCTGTGTGTGTGTGTGTTTGTGTCTGTCTCTGTGTGTGTCTGTGTGTCTGTGTGTGTGTGTGTGTGTGTTCAGAACTGCCTTTCTCCACCTCGCTGCTTCTCAGTCTGTTGAGCTGCAACTCATCTGTGAATGAACGCGTGCTCTTTCATTCGAGCCCATGTTGCCACATGGCTGAACGGGGTTTCATCTTGTGTCTCTGTGCAGAGTAAAGCTGGGCAAGTGTTAAACCAGGGAGAACTGGAAGGACATGAAAATTCATGAGCAAGCGATGGAAGATGGAAGATGGAAGAACCATGGGATCTCTCCAGCCCATGCCAAGGGAATCACAGCACCTTCCGCTTCTCGAGGTATCTTTTCCTTCTTGGGATCTATATCCTGTAACAACAAGGCTGCCGCCTCCACATATTTAGTTTCTGGAATTAAAATCTCTATTTCACCTCCCTTAAATTTAATTTCTGCTTCTAGTTTTTCAAGTAAAACCCTCCCCAGTAACAGTTTTGGAGAATCTGGCAAGTATAAAAATGGGTGGGTGACCCATTGTTTTCCTAATTTCGTTTGTAGGGGTTTAAAGAGTGGCAGAGTTTCAGGAATCCCAGTTGCGCCAATAACATTTCTGGTTTTAATACTTAATTCTCTCTCTAGTGTATTTAAAACAGAGTAAGTAGCCCCCGTGTCCACCAAAAATTGAGTTTTCTCGTTCGCTAGCTTTGCTTTAACCCGAGGTTCCTCTGGGAGAGATTCCTGCGGTTCCCTTCAGTCTTCACTGATTGAGAATAGAGGCTTCGGAGGGGAATTTTGTTTCCGGAAAGGGCGCTCCCGTTTCCAATGCCCCTGCTTTTTTTCAGTTGGCACACTGATTCCTTCCCAAACGGGGTCTAGCCTGCAAAACATCCCCGGGAGATTCTCCTCGCCCTTGTCCCCTTCTTTGGTATAATCCTTTTTCTTTACCCCGAACATTTTCTTCTAACACTGCTATTAATCTGCTGTTTGTTCTTTCCTTCTCACTATCCCTGTTTCTGTATGCAACCCAAGCCATGTCTAATAATTTTCCCAAATGACAGGCATAATTTCCTTGTCATTTTTGTAATTTTCTTCTTACGTCATCCACGGACTGCCCTATAAACAGGGGAGCTAACTGATTTCTACCTTCCTCTGACTCGGGATCAATAGTAGTATATTTACGGGCGGCTTCCTTTAGTTTATGCATCAAATCAGTGGGGGATTCTTTCCGATCCTGTTTAATTTCGTATCATTTAGACCAACTGATAGCTTTTGGTGATGCATTTTGAATACTAAACAAGATCCATTTCCGAGACTTTGTCAGAAGCTGTCTATGCCCATCCATGTTTGGATCCCAGTTCGGGTCTGTGGAGGGGAGGTGATTTTCCACCATTCCCTGCAGATTCCCGGAAGCAACTTGTGCTTCTACTTGGGCCCTATCCGCTTTGCGAATCATTTCCCTTTCAGTACTATCAAACAATACTTGCGTAATGGCCTCAATATCTTTCCAATCAGGATCCTGTGTCTTAATCGTAATTTCAAAGGCGTTAGCCACCTTATCCGCATCGCCTCTGTAATTCCCAGCTGCCAGCTTCCAATTATTAAGGTCAGTGATCAAAAAGGGAACTCTTTTAAAAGACTTACCTCTTTTTAAAGACTTGGGTTTTTTTTCTTGAGTCAAGGTGCTTAATAAATCACTCAGGACAATTACCCGTGGAGTGAATTAACTTTGGTTCTTCATGAACTTCTTTTATGAATACAAAACTGGGTTTGAATCATTGGGAGTAAAGGAGAAGAAGATATTGCAGAACTGCCAGGGGGATCTCTGACTTTAGAATCCCACCGGTAACCCTGGAAGGGAGAGCTGAATTTGCCTGCCTCTTTCCCATATGTCAATCAGACTAATATTTAAAAAGCCTATGAATTCATCGCTGTACTTGTGCACAGTTTCACAGCAATGTGTAGACATTTGAAAGTAGTGCAGCCTCACCTCTTCCCTCATTTATCCCATTCCTTTGCCTTGTGGAGTCCTTTGCAAAGAGGAAAGCATGGTCTGAAAATGAATGGGCTACCAGTTTTTTTTCAAGTGTAACTCAAAACATAGTTCTTAGCTGTTTTTCATCATGTCTCTTATGAATCAAACCCCCCCCCCACAAACTTCCTTTGTGTCGGAATAGTGGCATCAGCAATCTCATCACACCAACATTCTCAGGTGGTCGTATTAAAAGCAAAATCTTCAGTCCTTTGCAGCTATCTTCCAGGCACGTAGGGGCTCTTAAAGAGAGGTAGTTGCCTTTTAGTGTCCGATGGCCTCCTGGTCAGCCAACTCCTTACCCACATCAGCTTCATCAGCAACAGCCTTCCTCTTCACTAAATGCCTGCAGAATTCATTTAAAAAGTCATCAGCGACCTTTACTCACAGTCCTGAAGAGTAAAGCTGATCCCCACAGGCAGCAGTGCCACGAACTGCATCGCACTGACCCACCAGCACTTCATTTGTTGCAGCTTTTTCAACGTCTGGGCTGATTTGGCTCTTTCTCCAACGAAACTGCCAAAATGGAAGCTCAGTTAATGCCAGCTGTGGTTATTTTCTTCCCTAGGAGGCAGACACGCATTTTGAAAGTGGCTGGACAGACACCACCAGCCTCATGCTCAGAGCCCACCCACAGAGCCCGTCCTGCTGGAGGGCTGGATCTGCTGGTCGTGACTGCGTGGAGCTTGACTCCAGCAAGCTACCGATGGCTGAAAGCCTCCTTAACATATCTCTCAGGCTCCAGCCTTCATGCTTTGATGCCATCAGGTGTATGAAACAGCAAAGTTCATGGTCAGGTCTTTTAAATTTAGATTGCAGAAAACCATCATTCAAGATATGTAGGCTTCCTGCCTACTTCAGCTTGGGAAGGGAAAAAAATAAAGACACGTTCTCTGCTCTAGCCCGGGCAGACACTGTTCTTGTAGGCTCCCAAGACGATTGTGGTCTCTCACTTGCTCATAGTCCCGCGGCTGCCGGCACATGACAGGACACCAGGAGGAAAGGTTGTGGCCACGTGGCAGGAAGCAGTGACCCACATGCTTCAGCAAAACCTGTGAGTGGCTGCTTGCAGTGGCACTGCATTCAGGAGCTGGCAGGCTGGGTCACTCCGGCCTCCATTCTGCAGGGCCTTTCCCCTCGGTAGCAAAACCTGCGAGCGGCTGGAGAAGCTGTCAGGGAGCAGCCGGGGCTGTGATGGAAGGTGGCTGTGGGGTCAGCAGGGATAGGGCTTTGGAGACAAAAGGACTGGCTACGACATTGCTAGACGGAGCCCACGGGATGGGGTGCAACCTGCAGCGGGTCCATGGGGACAGCATCGCTTGGGATGGGGACAGGGGTCCACGGGGCAGTGGGGCCACCAGAGATGGGAGCATGGGGAGTGCGGGAGACCGGGGCCGTGGGGCTATGGGGAGGGAGAAGGGCACTGGCTGGGCAGCTGTGGTGTGAGAGGAGGGGTGTGGGGGCCATAGGGGCTGTGGGACACTAGAGTAGGCGGGCAGCTGTGGGGTCATGGGGATCTGCAGGGAGGAAGGGAGGGGGTTTGGGATGGGTCTAGGGGGCTGTGGGTGCTAAGATTTGCCAGCCTGCGTGTAAATGTATCCCCGGCTGCTGGAGCTGGAGTAGTTTCAGACACGCTTACAGGGGTTGGCCCGCACGTAGCTAAATGTTTGCCGAAAAGGTGGAGTAAAAAAACTACCATGGCCTGAGAAGACGGTGGTTCCAGCTGATTACACAGCATCATAAATACTGCGGGGACAGAGGGTGGGAGGGCAGGTGAGGCTGGCACGCAAGGCCCTGGCTTGCATCAGGCAGGCTGGCAGTGCCCAGTGCCTAGCAGATGAGACTGGGCCTGGCCTCCAGGGGCTGCAGGGACTGGCACGCAGGGCAAGCCCCTGTCCCTGCACCCCAACAAAGACGCCCGAGCACATGGAGGTGGAGATAGAAAAGGCTTTATTGGGGGGGGCTGTCAAAAGGGCAGCAGCCCCTCACTGACCGTGGGGAGGATCTTTGCCAGTACATATGCCAGGTGGGTGTAGGTTTCCTCACACAGCACACGCAACAACAGGTGGTAGAAGAGCTCAGGGTCATACGAGGAGATGCAGAACTGGCCCTTGACAGTTCTTCTGTCAAGCTGAAAGCCTGGAGAGGCATCAGCTCAGGTTTGGCCCTTTTGTCCTGGGCTTCTGCTGTACTGGTCAAGTCTGCAGGCAGCAGACGTCTGCCATGCTCCTGCAGAGGCTCACTGCTGAGGAGGGCTGCAGACTCCTCCAGGGCATCCGTGCCTGATAAGATCATGGAGCACATCCTCCTGGAAGACTTATGAAGACATATTGAAGACAGGGAGGTGCTTACAGACAGCCAACATGGCTTCACCAGGGGCAAATTGGACAGGCGCCAAAATGGACTGAGAGCAGCCGTGCGGAGAAAGACTTGGGAATCCTGGTGGACGAAACCTTGGACTTGAGCCGGCCATGTGCACTTGCAGCCCACAAAGCCAGTCGTAACCTGGGCTGCATCCAAAGAAGCGTGGCCAGCAGGTGGAGGGAGGGGATTCTCCGACCTCCGCTCCACTCTCGTGAGACCCCACCTGCAGTACTGCATCCAGCTCTGGGGTCCCCAGTACAAGAAAGACACGGTCCTGTTAGAGCGGATCCAGAGGAGGGCCACAAAAATCATCCAAGGTCTGGAAGACCTCTGCTGTGAAGAAAGGCTGAGAGAGTTGGGGTTGTTCAGCCTGGAGAAGAGAAGGCTCTGGGCAGATTTTCCTGTGTCTTTTCAATATCTAAAGGGGGCTTGGAAGAAAGATGGAGGGAGACTTTTTACCAAGGCCTGTAGTGACAGGACAAGGGGCAATGGTTTGGAACTGAAAGAGCGTAGGTTTGGCTTGGACATAGGGAAGCAATGTTTTACGATGAGGGTGGTGAGAGACTAGAACAGGTTGCCCAGAGGAGTTTTGGCTGCCCCATCACTGGAAGTGTTCAAGGCCAGGTTGGATGGGGCTTTGAGCAACCTGATCTAGTGAAAGATGTCTCTGCCCCTGTCAGGAGGGTTGGACTAGATGATCTTTAAAGGTCCCTTCCAACGCAAACCATTCTATGGTTCGATGACCTGGAGCAGCCCCTACCCAGCTGCTTGCCAGGAGTAGCACACTCCCTTGGTGCCCAGACAGCCATGGGCTAAGGAACATCCCTGGGCAGCCAGGAAGGCAGAGGAGGTGGCACAGGGCTCATCTGATAAAAGGTGATTGAAATATAGCTTGAGTTGGAAACGTGTGAGAAAGTTCTTACTGCCATGAGTAGAATACCGCACAGTTCATCCCAAGTCATCAGAAATTCTTGATTTAAAAATTAGAGCTCTGAAGACAGATGGCATAGCTGACCTGGTTCCATTCACCTTCACTCACATCATGTGGAGCTAACTCACTCATGCCTCTGCGTGCAGTATTTTGTGAAGGCAGTTAGCGCTTGCCAATAAATCTCTCAAGCATGAAAGCAGAGGAGTT
This sequence comes from Gavia stellata, assembly GCF_030936135.1. Classification (NCBI taxonomy): domain Eukaryota; kingdom Metazoa; phylum Chordata; class Aves; order Gaviiformes; family Gaviidae; genus Gavia; species Gavia stellata. The sequence goes on from NC_082626.1 coordinate 3,994,347, forward strand.
TCCTTTGAACCACAGAAGGGCGAGAAATGTATCCTCACCTTGTTGTAAATATTCTGATTCTTTTTAAATCAAAATATGATTATATAGAAAAGGTTAAATATAATTAATAGATAAATAAGATAGGATTGTTAAGTTAGAAACAATAACCATAGGAACCTCACCAGGGAGTCGCCGTTCCATACTGAGGAACTAACAGTAACGAGATGGAACGATGAAGAATTGAATAGAAAATTTTTGTTTGAGTCTTGTAACAGTGTGACCTGATATGCACCAGTGATGCTGCTTGAAAAATCCCCCTTTACCCTCCCATCTTGATATGAATAGGAAGAATGCCAATCGATAGATACTAATAGAAATAAACATTGATTATTCATAGGCATGGAAATTGACAGAAACTTATAAGCTAGAAAAGTGATTATTAAAAGATTAAGATTTTATATATATATGTATATTTTCTGTATAAGGGTAACTAGGTATGAGCTATCCCTGATTTAATCATAAACTAGCTATGAACAATGTAGCATTGTGAAGAGGTAGAATTTGCTTGTCAAGAGAATGATCAAGTTGTAGGCCTGGTCAGTAAACCGGGGAAAACTTAAGAAGATTCCAAGAATAGGATTTTGCAACCAACCTGAGCATGCGCAAAGATTGGGTTCAACTAAAGGACACCATGAGGAAGACTATGGATGACCACCAGAGGACCTTAGATGACCACCTGTGTACCTGAAGGCGCATGCGTCACGAGCATTTACATATATTAATGAGTTCTCGGAAATTGTATGAATATGTTAATTGTTTCTTAGAAAATATGATGAATATGTATATTTTGATTGTATATAACTTTGGTAGCGGAGAAGCTAGGCACGCACACTAGGTGGAGCGATCCCCTGTGCGTCCAGCGCTGCAATAAAGAAGTGCCTGCTCACCTACATACATTGTGTAGATGAGTTTTTATATTACAGATTTGTAACAGTTTTGGCGACCCAGATGGGACCTTGCGAGTGAGACTGGAAGGGATCGAGCGTGGATCAGACTCCAGCCGGCACCGAGGGATTCTCGGAGGAGGACCATCTTCCTCGACCCAAAAGCTCCTCGCAACGTTCCCTGGAGAAATAAAAAGGTAAGGCACTTCTTTTCTTTTTTGGAATTAATGTGTTGCATTTTGCAACATCTGGTTTTGGATTCCGGAATTTTGGAATCGGTGTGTTGCATTTTGCAACATTCGGTAGCCTGCCCGTAAGGCGCGGTGAAAGCTTCGCAGGGTTGGGGCTTGGAGGGTACCCCTTTGTGGAATGGGAGCCTAGGCGTCTGCCCGTAAGTCCTAAGCGAAAGCTATTGCTGGGTTGGACATTTGGAAATTGGACAATTGTCTCTGGTATTTAATTTATATTGGTTATGATATTTGATATTCTATGCTAATTTCGTATTGGTACTAGAATTCAAATATTGGTATTAGTAAAGGTATTATTTATATTGGTATTGGTTTTGGTATTTGATATTCTATGCTAATTTCATATTGGTACTAGAATTCAAATATTGGTATTGGTAAAGGTATTATTTATATTAATATATAATTATATATTTATTAAATAATATATTTGTTATTTTTATATATATATATAAATATATATACATAATGGTGCTAACAAAATTGTTTAAGAGTAAGAATGTGGGGAATTTAACTATTGATGAGACGTCACTTTTGGAATGTTTATTAGCACATTGGAATAAGCTGCATGGTGATTTAAGCAAGAGTCAAATGATTGAATATTGTCATCATTGGTGGCTTTTATATGTTTTAGAAGACCAGGAAAAGTGGCTAATAATACTATCTTGCAGTTAATGTTGTTTTGTAGAAGGGAAGGAAACTGGAAAGAAATACCGTATGTAGATTTGTTCTTTTACTTAAGGCAGTGAACCGATTGGCAGAAGGAATGTAAGTTGGTAAGTCGAGATAATTTAGTGATGGCTTTAGCTGTTGAAAAGATATGTGAAAGTTCCGTTTTCTGTTGTTGATTTAATGGCATGAAAACAGGCAGCAGGAGTATATAGAGAAGATCCGGAAAGGGTAGCTAGAGTTGTGGAAATGATTATTAGGATTCAGGATCCCGATTGGAATGATTTGCAAGTGATATTCGATAACTTATTAGACAGCACTGAAAAACAGATGGTGTTAGAGACGGCAAAGACACAGGCAGAGGCAGCAAGTGTAAGTGGTGTACTTACTGGAACCCTAGAACAAAATTTCCCTTTGGGCAATCGGATCCCCAATGGGATCCGAATGTTGTGGATCACAGACAGAAATTGGCTCGTTACCAAGAATGGGTACTGTATGGAGTTAAGCATGCACTGCCAAAAGCTATGAATTGGTCAAAACTATATGAAGTAAAACAAGACAAAAATGAATCCCCCTCACTATTCCTGGAAAGGTTAAAAACTACTGCCAGGAAATATACTAATTTGGACCCTGAAAAACCAGAAGAGGCTGTTTAATTGGCTTCTATCTTTATGGGGCAATCAGCCCCAGATATGAGAAAGAAACTCCAGAAATTGAAGGGGGAAGATTCAAGGGATCTGAATAAGCTGCTCGAAGTGACATGGAGAGTCTATAATAATCGGGAGAAAGAAGAGGAACAGAAAAAGGAGAAAGAAAGGAAAATTAGGGAAAACAGGCTGTTGGCTGTTTTAACAGGAAGTTTGACAAGAGGCAGAGGAAGGGGACAAGCGAAGGGAAGAGGAGGTTTTAGGAATGCTGGGGAAAGAAGATTTGATAAGTCATTAGGGATAAATCAGTGTGCATACTGTTGGGAAGAGGGGCATTGGAGGAGAGATTGCCCCAAATTGAAAGCAAGTCAGCAGGAAGCTGTGAGAATGATGACTTTGGATGAATGAAGGGGACCGGAGGGGAGCCCAGCTGAGCCTCTGGTTACAATCAAGCTGGGAAACTCTGCAGTAGAATTTTTAGTAGATACCGGGACAACATATTCTGTTTTGAACACCTGTAAAGGGAAATAGGGAAATAAAACTGCAAATATAATTGGAGCGACCAGGAAACAAGAAGAAAGGCCATTCCTAAAACCCCTTAATTTGAAATTTGGAAGTAAAGAAATTACACATGAATTTCTATATATGCCAGAATGTCCGATGCCCTTGTTGGGACGAGATCTGCTTTCTAAATTAAATGCACAAATAATTTTTGAAGAAGGGGACATTTATTTAAAAATACCTGAATCAAAGACAGGGGATATATTAATGATACAAGAAAAAACAAAAATGAAAGAAATACCACAAGAAGTAGATGAGGCTGTGACACCTACGGTCTGGAACACTGAAATACCTGGAAGATCGAAGGTAGCCCAGCCTGTAAAGGTTGAATTAAAGGAACTTGCCAAACCAATAAGAATAAAACAATACCCAATAAAATCAGAAGCTAGGCAAGGAATTAAGAAATTAATTGATAAATTTTTGGAATATGGAATTTTGGAAGAATGTGAATCCGAATATAATACTCCAATCTTACCGGTTAGGAAGCCTTCAGGTGAATACAGATTAGTTCAGGATTTAAGGGCAATAAATCAGATAGTAAAGGACATTCATCCTGTGGTTGCGAATCCATATACCCTTTTTAACAACTTTAAGGGAAAGTCATCAGTGGTTTACAGTGCTTGATTTAAAAGATGCTTTCTTTTGTATACCTCTGGAAAAGGAAAGTAGAAAACTGTTGGCCTTTGAGTGGGAGAATCCACAAACAGGACGAAGAACGCAATTAACATGGACCAGACTACCACAAGGATTTAAGAACAGCCCGACCATCTTCGGCAATCAACTGGTAAAAGAACTCGAGATGTGGAAACAAAGCAATCCAGAGTTACCTGGTCACCTGCTTTTACAGTACGTGGATGATATACTGATCGCCACCGAGGACAGAGCAACCTGCATAAAGGTGTATTCCAGCTGACAGGACCTGAAGGACACACCACTGGAGGATCCTGACTGGGAGCTCTACACAGATGGTAGCAGCTTTGTGGAGAATGGAGTTCGCTACGCTAGATATGCGGTAACAACGGAGAAATCAGTCATAGAGGCTAATGCTTTGCCCAGCAATACCTCAGCGCAAAAGACAGAGTTGATAGCCTTGACGAAGGCGTTAGAACTGAGCAAAGGAAAGAAAGTAAATATTTGGACTGATTCAAACTATGCTTTTGGTGTAGTACATGTCCATGGGATATTGTGGAAAGAAAGAGGACTATTATCCTCTCAAAGGGCAAACATCAAATACAAAGAGGAAATATTCAGTCCAGAGACCAACAAAGGTGGCAATCATGCACTGTAAAGCACATCAATCAGGGAATATGAAAGAAGCTGTAGGGAACAGATTAGCTGATAAAGCAGCTAGAGGAAATGGCATTACTTCCCACAAAAACATTACACTACCAAAACAGAAACCACAATATTCAGAGGAAGATCAGAAATTAGGAAAATTATTAGACGCAAAAAGGAATTTAACAGGATGATAAGTCACAGTTCAGGGACAGGTAGTAATTCCCCCACTTCTGATGAGAGAGGTATTACAGACAAAACATAAAGAGTGTCATCGGGGGCCCAAAGGCATTGATCACCTTTTTAAAAGATACGTGGTGTCTATAAGAATGTTAGAAATGGCTAAAATGATTTCTGCCAAGTGTGAAATTTGTTTGCGAAACAATCCGGTGATAAAAATAAGTTCCAATGAGAACCTTGAAATCGGGAGTACAACCTGGAGATTATTGGAAAATTGATTTTTCAGAATTACCCAGACAAAAAGGGGTATTGATACATTCTGGTGGGGGTTGATACTTTTACAGGATGGCCTGAAGCTTTTCCTTGTTGGACCAATCAAGCAAAGGAAGTCATTAAATGATTGTTACAAGAAATAATTCCAAGATTTGGGGTATCTATTGGAATACCTTCTGATAGAGGCCCACATTTTGTTGCCAAAGTAGTACAAAATGTTAGTAAAGTTCTGGGAATCACTTGGAATTTACATACCCCCTGGAGGCCTCAATCAAGTGGAAAAATAAAAAGAATGAATCAGACATTAAAAAGGCAAATTAACAAAATATGTCAGGAGACAAATTGGCTACTACAATTAGTAATTGGCTAAATTACAACGGCCTTTGCAATCTTCCCTATTGGCTTTAGAAACTAACCAGTGGCTGTTGTCAAATATATTACCAAAATGAGAAAAGGTGAATGTGGAAGACCATGAATTGATTATAGATGCACTTGGTGTGGTCCAAGATAGCCTATTTTGGCTCTCAGTTGCATCCAGGCACAACTGTGGGCACAATCCGTGGCTGCTCCAATCATAAGAGAAGGTGAAAAAGACACTCTTCCCACTAAGATTCGAAAAATAATTTAAGATAGTGCCATTAATTTAGAGAAAAACTGCAGTCCTGGTGGAATTTGATAAACTTTACCTATGATCCCGTCACAAATACAGCCACAACCTTTGTATTAACTATGCATAATGCATCAATACAACCAATTTACCCTGTTATTGCATTAGGATTAAATCAAAATGGAACCATACTCTATCCATTTGAACATAGAGTGTGGGCCCAAAAGGTGGGACAGAAGTGACAAACTGTGGATTTGGAATCTTGTGTTGTACGAAAACAACAAGGGTTCATCTGTGAAGGTAATACAATCAAAGGTCAGGATATCTGTTTAGATACTGAGCAAAACGTTTGCCATTTTGAGACTCGCCCGGATGAAAACCCCAAAACAGTGATCATATATATTGGTAAGGGATGTGTATGCTTGAGAACAACCTGTGACTTTATATCCATAAATGATGTTACAGATACTAGAAATCACTCAAATTTTTGTGTTTGTAATTTCACTAGAATAACGGGATGTGATTTCTCTTATTTGGCTCCAGTCACATCTCACCAGCTTTTGCAATCTAATTATAAACTGTTGCCTACACCCATTGGAATGAATCTCACTTTAGTGAAACAAGTGCTACAACACCAAGATTTAATCAAAATTTTGAAAAAGGTCAAGGAAAACGGACAAAGAACTTAAATAACTGTACACCACAATGTGAAAGAGATACATCGTGTTTTAGAGAGGGTGGAAAAGGGTGCGGAACATAAATGGTGGAACACACTTTTTGGATGGTCACCTACTGCTACAGGCATCCTAAATAAGTTATGCCACCCTATTGTGGCTCTCCTGATATTGATTCTAATCAGTCTTATTCTATCAGTAATATTATATATTATAAATTGGAGGATGATGAACCGTTTAACTCATTTGACATCTGTACTTGAAGCATATAATATGCTTAACTGATTAAAATGAAAGTATTGAAATGATTTTCAAAACTTTCAAAGGGGGGAACTGTTGTAAATATTCTGATTTTTTTTAAATCAAAATATGATTATATAGAAAAGGTTAAATATAATTAATAGATAAATAAGATAGGATTGTTAAGTTAGAAACAATAACCATAGGAACCTCACCAGGGAGTCGCCGTTCCGTACTCAGGAACTAACAGTAACGAGATGGAACGATGAAGAATTGAATAGAAAAGTTTTGTTTGAGTCTTGTAACAGTGTGACCTGATATGCACCAGTGATGCTGCTTGAAAAGTCCCCCTTTACCCTCCCATCTTGATATGAATATGAAGAATGCCAATCGATAGATACTAATAGAAATAAACATTGATTATTCATAGGCATGGAAATTGACAGAAACTTATAAGCTAGAAAAGTGATTATTAAAAGATTAAGATTTTATATATATATGTATATATATTTTCTGTATAAGTGTAACTAGGTATGAGCTATCCCTGATTTAATCATAAACTAGCTATGAACAATGTAGCATTGTGAAGAGGTAGAATTTGCTTGTCAAGAGAATGATCAAGTTGTAGGCCTGGTCAGTAAACCGGGGAAAACTTAAGAAGATTCCAAGAATAGGATTTTGCAACCAACCTGAGCATGCGCAAAGATTGGGTTCAACTAAAGGACACCATGAGGAAGACTATGGATGACCACCAGAGGACCTTAGATGACCACCTGTGTACCTGAAGGCGCATGCGTCACGAGCATTTACATATATTAATGAGTTCTCGGAAATTGTATGAATATGTTAATTGTTTCTTAGAAAATATGATGAATATGTATATTTTGATTGTATATAACTTTGGTAGCGGAGAAGCTAGGCACGCACACTAGGTGGAGCGATCCCCTGTGCGTCCAGCGCTGCAATAAAGAAGTGCCTGCTCACCTACATACATTGTGTAGCTGAGTTTTTATAGTACAGATTTGTAACAACCTCAACGTTTTGTTTTCGGTTAGGTTTCAAATCCCTGAATTATAAATCAATGTGTTTTGACAGGTTTTAACTGTGATTTTTATCAGTGGCAGGAACAGAGGCGATCATCTCCCTATCTGCTTACAGGAACCTGCATGGGTAAATAACCGGAATACTTCACAGAGTAGTGATCTTCAAATGGTTAATTAAGCCATCATAACAGCTATCTCTATATGTTAGTTTAAATATATATAAATGGCATCCTAATGTCAGGTATACTAATTCTGTTTATTGATATTTCTAAGTACTTGAGTTTGGGGGTTTGCTATCCGAGGCAGTGGCAGGTTTTAAAGACTGCTGTTTTATTCCCTGTGAAACAAATATAACAGCCTTTCTCCTGAGCACTGTAGGGGCTCTCCGTTCTTCACGAAGAATATTTGTTGCCTAGGTAATGTATCTGTAGCTTCTTAGTCTTGGAAAGAACTAGGGAGTGCCCAGCAAGAGGGATCCAGGTCAGGTGAGATGATCCCCACCAGGACTTGGATGTGCCTCATTTTCATGTTAAGAATCATGAAATAATTGCATACACGAGAGTCATCAATGCTATATTTAGACAATGAAAGCCTTGATGCTTGTACATTGTTCAGTGGTACTTTTACTCCGCTTTGAACTATGCTCTGTCCATTTGCCATTCTGCTCCTCGGCCCTCAGGAGTGACTCATGGTAGAGGTTTAAGCAAGTCAGGAAAATGCTCATGCCGTTAGAAGACGGAAGCATATGTGAATACGGTAATGCCTGCACCGTGTTTAGCATTTCATTTAAAAGCATGTAAACCAGGATATCCTTAGAGGAGAATTTCCCCCTTTTTTGTCCATTTCCTGTTTCTGTGGTCCTTCTGAAGCAGTGAATTACCAGGAACTAAATGTATGCTTCATGACATGTCCTTTACTTGTCCCTGTGGTGATACCTGCAGAAGGTCTTTACCCTGAGGAAGGAACAAAGAGCAGCATAGAAGCAGAACTATTCCCTGGAGGTTAAAAAGATGTCAAAATCCAATGGCTTGGTTTTAGAAAGGAAACCCACTAAAAGCATACGAAAGAAATGGCCGAGACCATGAAAGCCTCTGTCTCTGCTGAGTCTCAGGGAAGGGAAGAAATTCTATTCCAGTATTCGTCAACTGAGCCATGACCCAGTCAGGAATAACCGCCTTCGCCCACTGATGCAGGTTCATGGGCTGAAAACCCCTCACAGCAAATAAAGCTGAGAGTTGATTTGCAACAATAGCTGTGTATTGGACCTGCATAGGTGTTTAAATGCAGGCTGGTTTTAAGTTAAATAGCAAAGTGAAAGTCCTGGCCGCCTCTGGGGCTTCCTGAGGAGCCCTGACATTGGCAAGCAGTACCTCGTAGCTGCCTTGCGAGACGGCACTGACTTTGTGGGTTTGGGGAGATCATTTCTGAGTAGACACCGCCGACCCCCTCAGTTGCCCTCAGACTCCCCCGACCCCCTCAGTTCCCAGCCAGGCACCACCGATTACCTCAGCTCTCCCACATGCACCCTTGCTCCCCGCAGTTCCCCTCACCAACAGCCCTGATGCCCTCACTTCCCCCGCAGACACTCCCATCCCCTCCCTTCTCCCAGACTCCTCCGACCCCCTCAGGCACCCAGGTACCCGCTCCCTTGCTGCCCCTCCAGAGACCCTGGCCCTGGCCTGCTCCCCGGCTCAGGGGAAGACAGCGATGACTCTTCTGGCAGTAATGCAAGAAATGAACCTTTCAGGAACGTGTAAAGACAATGAGGCCACTCAGAACTTTTGCAAGGTGTATTTGCTATCGGTGGCGGTGAGTTTGTGTTTCTTGATGGAAATACATGAAGTCTTGTAGCTTCTGGGATTGTGTGACTGTGTTGGGGCGGTGCTTAGGGCACTGTGGATGAATCCAAAGCCAATACTTAACAGCCTGGGTCTTTTTCAAGCAAATCATGATGCAAGCGACACTCTCCCATTCTGATAATTTTGATGTTAAAAGAAGTCTTTGACAGAAAGAATGAGCAAGCACAAGGCCCAGAAATTGCAGACTGACCGGGAAAAGGAATGCTTAAACCAGCCTTTGAAGAAGATGTTAAAGCAGGGTAATGTTCACCATTTTGTTACTAATAATGAAGCAAAATCCTCTGCCAGGGAGTGTCTTAACGGGATGCTGAAAACCAAGATGTGGAGCTATTTTACAGCCCAGAACACCTTTTGCTACATTGACGTGCTGTCAGAGTTTATAAAGAGCTTGTCATGCTGTAACCCCAGTGGGCAACTAAGCACCACACAGCCATTCACTCACTCCCCCCACAACGGGATGGGGGAAGAGAGTTGGAAGGGTAAAAGTGAGAAAACTCATGGGTTGAGATAAAAGCAGTTTAATAATGGAAATAAATAAATACAGAAGTTGTAATGAAAAGGAAAATAACAGAGAGAAACAGACCCCAGGAAAGCCAAGTGATGCAAATGAAAACAATTGCTCAGCACCAAAAGACCGATGCCCAGCCAGTCCCCGAGCAGTGGCCCCCCTGCCACCCTCCCCCCTAGTTTTATTGCTGAGCATTATGTCATGTGGTGTGGAATATCCCTTTGGTCAGTTGGGGTCAGCTTTCCTGGCTGTGTCCCTTCCCAATTTCTTGCGCACCCCCAGCCTACTCGCTGGTGGGGTGGTGTGAGAAACAGAAAAAGCCTTGACTCCGTGTAAGCACTGCTCAGTGCTTACTCAGGAAAACATCCCTGTGTTATCAACACTGTTTCCCGCACAAATCCAAAACATAGCCCCATACTAGCTACTACAAAGAAATTTAACTCTATCCCAGTCAAAGCCAGCACAGAGCTGTAACTAGAGTTACCCCAGAGCTGTCAGAGCCAGGCCTGTGGACGTGAACACTTCAGACTCGGCAAGGGTTTGGAAAACTGGAGATGGGGGTGTGTTTGAAATGAAAGGATCTGCGCCTCTGCTCCAAAAGGGAGACCACGTCAGGGTGTCTAGAACCAACGAGAGATTTGACAAAGGTTATGAACACACGTTCGCAAGGGAAATTTTCATAGTAGCGGAAAATGAGAGAAGGGGACAGATGCCTGCGTATCGCTTAAGAGACGATGGTTGGGAAGCAACGGGGGGGACATTTTTCTCTAAAGAACTTCAAAAAGTGGATCCTGACAAGGACAAGAGCTACAAAATTGAGAAGACCATTAGAGCAAAAGGGAAAGGAGGAAAGAAACAGTTGCTGGTGAAGTGGCATGTCTGGCCCCAGAAATTTAGGGTAGGAGCTTCCCAGGTATAGGACATCTCGTGACTGGCAGTGGAGTGGGGGAAGAAGAAGGGTGGCAGACGGGATTTCTACATGATGCTCCCCAGCAATGCCAGAAGCTGCCTGCAAAACACCGGCTCACACTTTCCCCTACAGCTGGTGAGGCCCCGTGGAGCTCTGTGGGAAGTGGAAGGTGAGGCTGGTAGAAACACCATAGCCAAACAGCTGGAATAGCATCAAGCAGGACACCATCTTTGAAATAGCACCGCAGGGCAAGCTGGGAATGGGGAAGATTGCATAGATCCGAACAATACCCTTCTGTACCTGTGCTGCAAGATTGTAAAAGCTGCCAGTCAAACCTTGGAGCTGGTGAGGCTGTGGGTCTCATGAATTACCCACTGGCCTCTATTTTCAGCCAGCTGGATGTTATGCTGGGGGACAGACTGAGAAGCCAGAGCAAAAACTGCTGCCCCTCCTGCACCTTCATTGAGCTGCCTGTCAATCACAGCCCTGATGCGCTGTCCACGCACTTCTCCACAAAGACCCAGCTGGGCAGCAGGAAGATTAGGGGACTGAGGCATCGCTCAGCTCTGACAGCCCAGAGTAGGAGGACTGAAGTATTCGGACCTCTCCGCAGCCATCTGTTCTTTCAAGACAAGATTTTGGTGAATGGTGTGGATGTAAAAAACTTGGGCTGACGTGCAGCAAAGACAGCTTTTTTTTGATGAGCTCTCTGGCAGTTTGTCATAATTTATTCATTTATTCATAAATTAAATAATGCGATTGCTATTCCATCCCTGGGATAAGGACGTTCCCCATTATTGTAATTACTAGCTATAATCCAGTCTTTGCTTCTTTTTCTTTTTCAACTCTGCTATTCCCGGTTGCTCATGACATTTTATCTTTTTTCTTTCCAAAACCATTTGTTTCAACTCATTTTATTTCTCTTGCTCTCTTCTTCCTCGTTCCATCCTCTCACATACCAGTTTCACTACAACATAGTATCAGCTGAACATAACCACCAAAGTTCGTAATCCAAACAATCCCCCAACAAAATATACTTTAATGCTGTGTTAAGTTACATCCACCTCTATTTTCTGTTGCAATTTGACTTTCCCCTTCATTTCGCCCTTTTGTGAGTGGTTATGACTCACATCCATTCCTCACTGCAAGTTGTCAAATTCCTCAATATGCATGGGACCAAGGATCCCAGGAAGATAATCTGAGTTCCCAGTTGGCCATGTTGCAGTTAAGGTAGGTAACCTGAAAGAAAAGACAAATCCAGCTTCATTCCCTTTGGCTATGAGATATTTTGGATATCCACTGCTCGGAAACGAGATGTTCATTACCCTGGTGGTCAAAGCACCTTCCACATGGCACTTCGAAGGAGTGTTTGTAATAAGCAAGGAAAACTTCCTTTTTGCAGGTGGTTAACCTGGACAGTTTGTCCTACAGATAATTGATGATTATCTTTTTTGCCCAAAGTGAAAGTTACACAGGGGCTGCTATCAAAAGCTTTCCAGATCGGACTGCCAGTCATGGTCCGTCAATTGTTTCGAGCAGTGACTGCGTTGTTAAGGTGACGGGGCCACCCTTTAAATGAGGAGGTACTAGTCGAGGCTTTGGACTCACCGGTCCAAGTGCAAAGTGGTACTTGAGTCTTACGAAGTCCATTGCTGTGTTCAATAATACCATTAGACTGGGGATGGTATGGAATGTGGAAAATGCATCAAATTCCTTGGGCTTCAGACAACCTGTGTATATTTTTATTTTTGCAAGTCGGATGGGGGTGGTGCACACTGAATGGGTGAGGGCAGCATATCAGGGGGTGGCATGGCACCCCGTTGCCATTGGATATTGTACTCTGTCAAGCTCCCTGTAAGCCCCGTTCCCACCACGATCCAGGCCTGACATCACAGAATCACAGAATCGCAGAATCACTAAGGTTGGAAAAGACCTGTAAGACCATCAAGTCCAACCATCAACCCAAGACCACCATGCCCACTAAACCATGTCCCACAGTGCCTCATCCACACGTTCCTTGAACGTCTCCAGGGATGGTGACTCCACCATCTCCCTGGGCAGCCTGTTCCAGTGCTTCACCACTCTCAGTAAAGCAATTTTTCCTAATATCCAGCCTAAACCTCCCCTGGCGCAACTTGAGGCCATTTCCTCTTGTCCTGTCGCTAGTCACTTGGGAGAAGAGACCAACACCCACCTCACCACAACCCCCTTTCAGGTAACTGGAGAGAGCTATAAGGTCTCCCCTCAGCCTCCTCTTCTCCAGACTGAACAACTCCAGTTCCCTCAGCCACCCCTCATCAGACTTGTGCTCCAGATCCCTCACCAGCTCCGTCACCCTTCTCTGGACACGCTCCAGCACCTCAATGTCCTTCTTGTAGTGAGGGGCCCAAAACTGAACACAGCATTCGAGGTGCGACCTCACCAGCGCTGAGTACAGGGGCACGATCACCTCTCTACTCCTGCTGGCCACACTATTTCTGATACAGGCCAGGATGCCGTTGGCCTTCTTGGCCACCTGGGCACACTGCCAGCTCATATTCAGCTGTGCCGGCTCATATTCACATGCTATGTACATTGTCATCTCCTGAATTGTACTGGAGTATGCAATTCCCTGGGTAAGGGGAGCAGGCTCCCTCATTATTTTGAGGACAGGCAACGGGGTCTGAATTTCAAAGGTTGTGTCTGATGCCATGGGTTCAGTATCTAATAGGGCTGTGTAAGTAGCCAGTAGTGATTTTTCCAAGAGTATATACCGTGACCGGGAACCTTGCCACCCCTTTGATCCAAACCCTGCGGGAGTTATTTGGGCATTAGTGGACCACAGTCTCCATTGGCTCAGCACTTGCCCTGCCACCGAAAGGTCCCAACACACTCTCGATCTCTCTCGCCAGAGTCCATCACCGAAATTCAAAATGTCCAGCGACTGCTCCAACACAGAAGGTGCCAGCTCTGCAAGCGGTTTCTGGCCTTCACCTTCCCTTGGCAGACCAGTCTGTCACCTAAATTGAAAATGTTTATAATGTTCCCAACATTCTCTCGCACTCTCTCCAGACCCCATCAACTAAATTCAAAAAGTCCAGTGACTGTCCTGTCACGGATGGTGCCAGGACAGAAAGCTGTTGCTGGCCCTCACCTTCCCTGGGTAGGCCTTTCACAGCCAACCAACACTGCGGTTCAGCGCTTGCTTTGCCTCCTAACAGTCACAAGGTGCTCTCTCTCTCTCTCTCTCAATCTTACAAGAGCCCAGCCCTGAAACTGAAAATGTCCAGCAACTGCTCCCACGTAGAAGGTGCCAGCACTGAAAGCTGTTGCTGGCCCTCACCTTCCTCTGGTAACCTCTTAAATAAACCACCAACTCTTGGGCTCTGTGCTTGCCTGGACTCTTAAAGGTCCCAATATCCTCTCGCTCTCCTGCTCACTCTCTCCAGAGCCCATCACTGAAATTGCAAAAGTCCAGCCATTGCTCCTACTCTAAAGGTGCCAGCACTGAAAGCTGTTGCTGGCCCTCAGCTTTGTTGCGTTTAAGGGAATGTACTTTCAAAATTTGTCTGTCAGAGTCCCAAGACTTTCACTGAGCAGATCCACAAAAATTGAAATCAGTTACTTTATTGAGAGCGACAGAAACAGATTCAAAATTGCCGTTGATAAATTCACTAACTACAATAGTGCTCCTAGTTAAGGTTAATATTGCTAGAAAACTTGATAGTGATACAACAACCCGGGGATAACTTTCACCCAGAGGGTGAGAGGCGTAGCGTGTACCCAGAGAGGCGTCCCTGCCTGGGGTGGAGGAAGAGAATGCAGTCCGTCGACTGGTCCGTCAGGTATCGAGGTTCTTCTCTCCCACTTTAACAATCATTTTCTCTGTCTTTTGTCCCCAAAACTACAAGGTTCCCCCCCCACCCCCCCCGCATATGTGACGTGTAGCATGATGTGGGTGGAGAGACGAGTGCTATAGTCATACATACGTTTAGCATGACCTCTATAATCTTCACTAGCATATGCAGGGGGGTGAGTTGTAGTGTGCATTTCACCGGTAATGAGGCAAAAGTCAGTTATCGGACACGAAGCCTTTTGAAGAAACAAAGAACCATTCATGTTTTTGTTATCTTGCTATCTTTGCTGACCACAAGCAGGGCTGTCCTGGCTCCACAGGGCCCCCTCCTTATCTGCACCCTCTGTTAGCCAGGGTGCAACAACACACAAGGCTAAACAACAATTACTATGATCCATGCAGTTTTCTACAGCCCAGCTGCAGGTCACTTGAGCGTGTTTACAATCCTCCTCGCCAATCTTCCGTTATTTTCCCATGCTGCCCATGCTAACTTTCAGCAAATTGAGCTCAGGAAACCAGCTGGCATGGAGCTCTAGATGTTTTCTCTCAAAGCCATTTTTGTGACTGTGGTGTAAGCATGCCAAAAGGCCCACATCTTCATATCATATTCTGCTGCTTGCAAAAATAGCCCTGTAGTTCTGTGTGTGCTACTGTCATGCAGAAAGCTAACCACGTAAATACCTGTTTGCAGGACTGCAGAGTAGCTGCAGAACCTCATTTCATTTCTAGCCAGCGTTCTCCTGAAAATGAGCTGAGCGTTACCTGGGACAGCTCTTGAACACAGGACTGGGAGGAAACAGAAGGGATATGAAATGAATTAAAGGTATTATTAAAGACAAATGCAGGGAATTAAACTAGTTTAGCCCTGTCCCTTTGCACAGCAGAACCAAGGCCTGGTTTGGAGCATCCGTATGGCTATACCTTGCCAGTGGAAGCAATGGGGTGCTGTTCCTCTTGAAGGAGGTGCAGGAGGACCCCTATCAGCACCCAGCTGAGCTATATGGTTGTTGAAGCATGGACTCCGTTCTCCTCTGGAGTTCAGTGCAACGGGTCGCGTGGGTGAAGCCTTTGTATGATTTCCTCCAAGTTAGGTTTTATGTCAGCTTCAATAATAACCCATAAAGAAGTCAATGAAAGGATTTCTCCTGCCAACGTCCTCTAAGACTGCTGGAGAAGAAAAAAGAAGCTCTTCCCTTCAACACCCACCCTCCACTCCCAACTCCCCACTCCCCCCCCCCCCCCCAAAAAGAAAGAAAATTCTCATTCACTCTTCACCCTTAATCCTTCCTTCTTCAAAGCTGTACGGCAGCCATGTTACGATGAAGTGATAAAGAGCTTACTTTGGAGCTAGAGGAGGAAAAAACCATAGAGGACTCTCAAGTCTCATTCCAAGGATTGAGAAACCTTAAAACATGGAGAGGGAACATCCTTGCTGCGCCCTGAGTTTGTCAGCCACCTTCTGCTCTTTCTTAGTCAAACACGCCAATATGCTATACTCCTGCAACTAAACTGTTGCATATTTTCTGAGGTTTATGTCTTGAATAACTATTGTTTCTTTTTATTTTTACCTTCCCAGCTTTTTTCTGATCTTTACTTTCTGGAGCTCTTTGATGCATTCAATACAAGAGAGAAAGCAAATGTAAAAGGGGGCTGTCTACTGTATGGACCAATCAAGTTCATTTCCAGTGACCTGACATGCCTTGTGATAGACAACACATCTAACTCAAAACATAACAAATCAGGTTTCTTTCTATTGTATGTTGTTTTATTGTTTGAAATCATGTCTGAGTATTTTTATTACATGTAAAAACCAAAGTGACTTGTATTACTAAGATTAAAGCCATTCTAAACTCAGTCAAACTAGAATTAAACGGCACTGTCAAAGTACTATCTAATACAGCAAATCCCCAGATCAGAATTAACAAATAGTGTTGGACTACAACTAAACCATTCCATTAATCCATAATCAACGCTTATGGATTCCCAAATAAGAAATCTGGAGAGAAAGCTGCCCTTTTAATTATACATGGTCTCAGTCAGCGCAGTAAGCTTATCTGAACATCTCGCTGTTAGCCCAGCTGAGCTACTTGAAAGTCACAGTTGCAGTCCTTGGTGCTTCTACTTAATTGGACTGTTACGGGGCAGATGTTTTCGTGTGATTTCTCTTGCTCTCTTTACAAAAAATAAGTTTTACAGCAGAGCGCTGCTCTGGAAAGGCTGGCAGCTCTAGCTAAACACTGAGAAAAACTAATTGATGCTGTGTGCTTTTTTCCAACATGAAGAGCATGCACAAGTTCAAAAATGTTTTGCAAGAGATAATATGAAGATGAATTAAGAACAGAAACGCATTAAGGTTGGCTGCTCCTCCTTCACTTTTTTCACAGCAGGTTCCATTGGAGGGGATTTGTCACCATCGGTGTTCACCTTCTCCTGGGAGGCTTTTGCTGGTTTTCTTATATTGTCTGTCTTAGGAGGAACAGCCACCTCTACTTTCCGCTTTGTCTTGTCAGTTTTTGCTTCTGGCCTATCCTTCTCTTTTTTCTCCTTTTCAGGTGCTGCTTTGAAAGCCATAGAACCTGCTTCCATAGGCTCATCTCGCACAGGGGTGGCATCATCTCTGCTTGGGAGCATGAACAGAGAGTCCATTTTCACGTCTTCTGCTGTAAGTGGCTCTCTTGGTTTTCTCATTCCTTCTAACCACTCAGCATTGGGAAATCCTCCATTCTCATCCCCTTTTCTTCTCTTCCGGTGCTTTTTGTCTTTATTTCCTTTGTCACCTCCCAGTCGATGTTCCACCTCCTTCTCTTTTGATTTTGTAGGATCTTTGATGCCATGCCTCTCTCTTCCAGAAGTTTTTCCAGGGTAATTTCCAGCGATATTACACTTTTGGTGGCTCTGCCCACCATGATAATCCTGCCTCCGTCCCCGAGCATATGGTGAATTCTCTCGTCTGGTCCCAGGTGGACCAAACCTGTCTGGAGAAAAGTAGCCTCTTCTTGCATATGGCGGCGATCGTGAGTAGGAGCGAGAAGGGGAACGACTAAATGACCGAGAGTAGGAGCGAGAGCGGGAAGAACCGGATCTTGACTTGGAGTAGGTATACAAACTTGTAGAGGAAGATGAAGCACTACAGGGAGACTTGGGCCTTAAAAACACCACAACACACACAGACAAAAAAGATAAGTTAATTCAAAACAGTCACTCTCCCCATTTTTTTTCCTCCCAAATTTGGTTTGTTTTCTTTTTTCCTCTCCACATGCTTACGTCAAAGGTTCTTTCAGCTGCTGGCATAACGCTACTGCAAATTGCAGAACTTGCAAAAGTTTCTGCTTACAAGACAGAGCAGCTGCTGCTTTGTTAATGTAAAATCATACAGGAAGGGTAAGTCTATCTCCACTCACTTCTATCACATGATCGATCTCCCACAGCTATTGATTGATTTACGGTGGTGTAGCCGGGCCTCTACTGGCACGTGAACGCGCACATTTTTCACTACTCCGCAGCTACATGCAGTGCAAATCATTTTTGTTGCAGTAAGATGCAACTTGACACTGCAATAATAGATACCACAGACTCCTCTCTCTCCAACTGAGAGAAAGCAGCTTGGCTATTTGAGATGACTAAATAGAAGAAATTCAAAATTGCCATAAAATGACAGCGTTGACTCTTCCAGTACTTTGCTCAATCAGTATCAACTAAGTTGTTAAAAAAAAGAATGTTGGAGGTTGACTTCTATTGGGAAATCAAGTTCTTCATCCCTGTTCAGCTAGTAATCAAAAGGCTGGCTTTCCACCTGACCCTTTAATTGTATTTCATTTTCATATGTAATTATGGTTTCCTCAAAAAGCGTTGATTTTTCAGAGTCCTCTTTTCGGTCATGTACTGGAGTTCTATTTTCAATCATCTTACCGCAAGCACAGATCCCCTTTGTTAAAGCCAATTCAAATGAAGCCATTTAAAAATGAATTACCACTTGTACTCTCCACAACGACCTGTGCATACGTTTTGCATTATAAACCAGCTGTTGTGTAAGCTATGTTTTACGGCCTCATTTAACAGCTTACAAGTCGTAATATATTGAATTTCTGTGGAATACTTACAGTTCCCAGCCCGGTCTGCCACCTGCTGAGCGAATTGTACTGGCACTCATTGGGCGACCTTTTGGAGTGGGGAGAGGGAAAAGAAAAAAAATCCCACTCAGTTTCTCTGAAGATCATCTTTTTAAAGAAATTCTACAGTTATAGTTACTTACCGGTGGTGGGTATTGATTGTCCTTGGGGGCCCAGAAGGCTTGGTAATGCTGGTTGCCTTGGTACAGGAACCTGATAGCCCTTGTGAATCAATGCAAACAGTCGGAAAATAAGCTCTACTAAAATACAAGAATCACTGCATATCTTGAAATAAAACTCACGTTCTCTTCCAACAAACTGCTGGCTGACAGAGAGGAAGATTTAGAAAGTTCAGCGGCACTCACCAGAGCAGCAGGAGGTGTAACAGTCAGGAGCGGTGGTGGAGGTGGTGGCGGCTGCTGTGGCTCCTGAATCTGCTGACGGAGCCTCTTTGTGTAGCCAGTTCCATTTTTGAAGTTGTTCACAGCCTAGAGGCAGAAAAACATTGACAAAAAGGTAATAGGAAACTTCAGTAGAGGGACGAACAAAGGCCTGCACAGAGTAAAATTGCTTGTGTCTTCCTGTAAATGCTATCAAGCCTAAAAGAAATGGACGTACAGATATATGAACACATCACATTAAACCCTGATACTAATGATTGGTAACTCGGAGTATCTGTATTTAAAGTACGTCAGTGTTAGCTCCAAACTTGAAAGTGAGGCAATCATGTTAAACAAAAGTGGGACCTGAACTTGCCAGATTGTCTCTTCCCTTTCAGCTTTTAAGCTCTTTTTCTTCCCTTTCAGCTTTTTACAAATTGCCTTTTCTTACAAACAGTTTCTGTGAAAGGCATCGTGTTACCTTGCGTAGGAACAGGTTGGCAATTAAAGCGTCAGGAGAAACATCGGTTTGATGACACGCTGGGCAGGTATGCTCCTCAGAGTCCAGTAATGCTGTTCTAATACCTGTGAATCATTAGAATCATCAGAATAGTTTTAGCCAAACTAAGGCAATTTTCGGGGTTCTAGCCAAGTATAAAAACACGTATATGATTAATGGGTGAATATGGTCTTGAATTGAGAGCATGAAGCTCTCCATGTTCAGTAATGTAAATAACTTCTAGTATGCAGCAAATCACTCCAGAGTTTTGAAATTTCACTGTTGTAACATTTGAAGTCGTAGAGTAGGCTGTGTCTTGATGTTTCGACTAGTCTTTGTTCCGCTACCTAGTACAATGAGAAGTCACCAACCTCAAGGCTCCTGAATAAAACACATCTCAAAAAAGCATTAGGAGGTTTGAGTTCTGAAGGTCTTAAGCAACTGTCCCGTGGAGAAGAATGTGGATTAAATGCCTAACTAAATGCCCTTTGTGGCAGACCACAGTGAGTCACCAGAGTTGGCTATCTAATTTTGTATGAGAGAAAGGGCTGTCGACAAACTAAATGCATTCGATATCTAATACTGTAACCACCTGCACAATTACGCACTCTTCTCATACTCGTCCTTCCGCATGTAAAGAGGATTTACCTGGATATGTAAAAAGGGAAAAAAGGTTTCTGCCTTTTTTTTTCCCTTTATGCAAGAGGAGTCCTTTCCTATTCAGGGGATACTCAAGTATTAAGTAGAACTGGCAACAAAGTAATGGCGTTATCTCCTACTTCTACTTTCAGAAGATCAGACGTGATGTTTTGAAATAACAAACATGGGAGTAACACTTACATTCGTCACAAAAACTGTTTCCACAGCAGGGAATAACAGCTGCATCAGTTATTAGCTCTTTACAAATGGGACATGACAACTCATCTGGAATGGGATCATCGGAGGAGGAGGAGGAGGGCTCCTCTGGTGAAAAGGGAGGCTTTTCCTTCTTTCCTCTAGCATAAGCTTCCCTAGAGGGCAGGTGGGGAAGGAAAAAGAAACCAGTCAGAGATGGGTAAAGGAAAACTCTTCCAAGCTTTTATCAAAGGGCAGATAATAGATGGAACTCTGCTCACTCCACATTTGGCTTCTAAAAAGTCGCCATTTAGTTTAAACTACTTTCCTATAGCCACAATACTGGAAGAGGGAGGGGGGAACACTTTTCCTTCTGCAGAACTCTCCCATTCATTGGGATCAACTAAGAGATGAGCTCAGACTAGAAAAATCATTTTTTGACAGCTAGAAATCAGGTGAAGTGAATCCCACCACTCCTTTGCCAGAGGCTAAATGTAAATGGCAGGCTCAGGATGAAGTTAGTCTCCGAATAATTACGTTTTATAAATGGAAGAAGTCTACGGTGCAGCTTCTACAAAAGGAGATCCACGACAGAAAAGCAGAAGTGCGGCCAAGTGCATTTTCAAACAGCCACTCTTGTCAGCACACAGTAGTATTTTCTTAGTTTAGAGCAACAGGAAAACCTCAGTCTGTTTCACACATGGGATTTGACAAGAGTCAGAGGGGGAGGAAATCTCAGTCCAGCAGCTCTGTGTTAAATTTTGCAAGAAGCCTTTGAAACATAAAAGAGAAGCAAAACGAGCTTTCCAAGAGAACGACTCCACTGTGAACACGACTGAAACGTTTTGCAGAAATACATATTCTTAGCACACCACAAGTTGAACCAACTTCCAGGGGCACGAACAGTAGGACCACCCTATGTGAGTACTAGAAAGTATCACCGATTTTAAGGTTAAGACACAATGACAATGCTTCCTCCCCCGTAACTACAGAGGCTGGCCAACTTGGTTGCATTGCCACTCAGGCATTCACGCATGGTTTCGCTCGTTCACTTTTTGGTCAGTCCAACTAATGCCATACTTACGCATTAATAGTTGGTATTGCGTATTTTCCAGTGCTTGTCAGCATAGCACCCTTTGTGTTGGGATCTTGCACCTCCATCATGAAACTCCTTGGAATTCCTGTGCTCTTTTTAAGTCTGGGAGCAGACTCAAAATTTTTGTTCTGTTAAGAAAAGCCATGCAGACATATCTCATCTGATGACCCGCACTTAAAATGACATTTCAGTGATTATTTTACGCAGCAAAGCCTTTCATCCTCTCCTTTTGCCTAGCGTAAGGGTTGCTCAGCTGAAACACTGATTTTCCTAAATGAGTATCGTCAGCATGTTCCAAAGCCTGGAGCAGTGTTTTGAACTCAGTCGACATTCTTTGGCTTAACTTCAGGTTCCTTCAGGGTGAAATATCCCTCAGCTCAACCAGAGACTCGTGCAATTAACACACGCAAATATTCAATAGATGGGGTCAACAGAAACATCTTGGTTTTATACAAAATACAGAAAATGATGAACTGTCATTAAAACCACAGTTAAAACCACAAAAATTCCCAGTAATATTGAAATACATAAAAATATGCATGAAAGTTCACAGAGAAAGATCTATGGACATATTTAATGTCTATGACCTAGAAAAAAGAAAATTTCACATTTGTAATTCCAGGTCTCCCTTGAATTTTGAAGGGCTTTGCAACATTGCCATATAAAGTGCATTTCACCCCAAGAGAAACAACTCTTCATATGCGTGGTCATGTATTTGTTACCTAACTGCCAAGGTAAAAAAAAAAACAAAACTAAGACCAGAAGTCCCCCACAATCTTACCCCATTTGTCGGGCAGTCCTTTATATAGTGGCCAGGGTTTCCACAACGAAAGCAAGTATATGACGGTGGAGGTGGACCCAAGGGTTTCTTCATGTAACTAAACGTTTTTGGGGAGAAAAAGAAGAAGATATGCATGTGTCTCTTGTGTTAAAACAAACATCTCTACCATTTTCCCATCAGCTTCAAAGAACAGATTTGACATTATCAGCACTTACCTGGTTGGATCATATCCACAGCAAGACTGCATCATCATAGCTTTTATCTTGTCTTCTTCGGAAGCATTGGCTTCAGCCAGATTGGTGGTCTGTTTAAGAGGTAATTATTGGATGCACACATTAGAACCACATTTAAGCCCACACAGCCAAAGACAGCACCACTCACCCAGTCCTGTAAAGAGCAGCACAACGCTCACTGAGGTCGCATGAAAACAGCTGCTTAGGCTCTGTTTGGACCTTACCTAAAGACCTGTCTAATCGATCCCATTTTCTTCCAAGTGGACTGAAGCTATGTGTAGAAAAAATTAGACTATCCACGGCCTTTAAACTGATTTTTAAGCTCCAGACTATTTGAAGGAGAAGATGTCCACTGTACATTTAATTGAGAAAGATGTATGCAAATATCACTAGTTACATTTTGCAGCATTAAAAGGACACACAACTGAAGAGCCGGAGAGGTTGTTTCTCCTTGCTGAAAGCCAGCTTCAGACACAGAAGCCTTAGAAGGAGTCAAATTTTTTATAACCCCTCAGCAAGACAAAAGATTCTTCTCTAACTTCTCTATGTTAAATGATTAAACTACAGTAAGCAGAACCTGCAGTTTTTTCCAGCTGACTGTGTCCTTTTAACGTACAAATTGTAATCCAAACCTTATGCAGAACTAGATCTTCCAATTATTGACGGCAGTTGATTGTTTTTAAGTAGTATTTGTTCAAATGTTTTTATTACACACTAGTCCAGGTACAAGCAGGCTCTAAGGGAGTGACTGTAAATGATGTGGACTTTCAAGCACCTATCATTCCGACCAACCACTCATGTTTTTCTTCTTCTATGCATGCATTCACAAAAGCAACCAACTACTTTCAACATTTTATTAAATGGGTGTTTCATACAGACAGTAACATTGTCCAGATCGACATCTCTGAGAGCGCTTCCATTAACGTTTACAGAAAACTTTACAGATACTTGACTAGTTTGTGTGAACCCAAACGGTTTACAAAACACATCCAAACCCCACAAAACGTTCCCAGGAATAGAGCAAAAGTCAAAGATGGCATTTAATACATAGTAAGAGTCAAAAAGAAAACTTTTCACAACACATTGCCTCCATGCTAAGCCAGTCTGCACAAAAGAGGTTAGAGGAAGTAACAGTCTGGAGCTGCTTTATGCTATGTCCCTGCATTTTTCTGATATACTTAAATTTTCTCGAAAGCTTACATGTGTACACCACTTGGACAGTTTTCCACATTTTAGAGTAAAACTTCACAGGAGTTTACGGAAACAAGGACACGTTTAGGGACAGCACTAATGGAGACCAATTTCTTTTGCTGGCTACCTTCCCAAGGAATTTTCTTGTTTGTGTTTGGTTTGTTGTTTTTTTTTGCCAAATGGACCCAACTTAATTTCTGCAGTGAGAGATGGAAGAAGGTAGCAGTGGGAAGAGCTTTCTCCTTCTCGGAAATGAACTCCAGCCTTTCTTTTCAGAACAAAGAACTAGCTCCTCTGCATTAGGCCCTGCCTTCTCTCATCTTTGTAACTTTAAAGACTAGTCATTTCATTGGCTAGCACTGTGCCTTTTCACAAAGTGCAACCACTAGTGCTTTCCCAGAGAAAGTTACACATTGTTGAGCAAAAAATGCAGGCAGTTCCATGGCAAAACATGGCATTACAACAGTTTCAGAAGGTCACATCTGCTAATATGCCACACGTACCCCTTGGTCTAGTCCTATAAACAGTTAGGTATATTTACACAATTGACACAGCCTGCGTTCAAACAAAGTCTATTGTGTTGTCCACTCTCTAGCTACTCTGATTTATGAAATCGTGCAGCATTCAAAGAATGGATCTATAACTATAATGACTAGAAATTGAAAAATAGCCATGCAATTGTCCACGTTCCAGAAACGCCTCTAATTTGGCTGCTGCAAACCCCCTGAAATGTCCGTAACTCAGAGCCAACTAAATTCTTCTGTGAAAATTGGGTGAGTTTCCAGTGCAAAATTAACGAAAGGTATGAAAAATGGTAAACAGCTTCTGAAGTGCTGCTTCTTTGTGTCTTGAAGACGAGTAATACTGCAACATTACGTTGAGGCTGCTAAGGTACTCCCCTTCTATCTTCCCAAACTGGCGACTACTCTTCACAGGATAGTATCAAAATACACACACACTTTGAAGTTAAAAGAAATACTTTAAATTCTTAAAAACTACATTCAAGCTTTGCTCACATTACAACAGTTATCCAGCTACAGATCACAGTATAAGATTTAAAAAGACGAAGCAACCCCTTTTTTTTTTAAAGTATTTGACAAGACTCTAGAGATACCTTAATAAGCTGGGCCAGAGGAATCGGTGCGGAAGAGTCATCAATCTGTTCAGAAAAAATTAAACACACGTTCAAGTTCTACAATCAAAACATAGCAATAGTTAACCTCTACTGTAGCCTGAAAGTCTGCACTATATCCTCTGAGTGTCACGGAAAGAGGCATTTCCAACCTAGTGTAATTTGTATTTGTTCCAAACAAAGTCCAAACCTATGACAGCTTAAGAGTGCCTATGTGGTTAATGAGGAGAAACAACAATAACCAAACCTGCTGGAGATCAACTTACTGCTCCAGAGTATCTCAGAGAGGGACCCTTGTCAAATGCTTACAACTGCTTAGAAGTCAAAGGGCTAAGGAAGCTGCCAATTTTCAGCAAAAAAAAGGATTTGAAAAAAAATTTAAGTTTATTTGAGAAGGAAGCATCACTACAGGAAACTTATTTTCAGGGTAGTTTGGAAATTAATCAGTGAACGTCTCCTCATTTATAAATGCACATGGTCATGCTTTTTATGAACACAGTCTAGTTGCCGGTGAAAATGAAGCACAGGCAGATCAGCCCTGAAACACGAACTCTGCCCCTCCTGTCAGTAAGTTTAGAAACGCCAAACTCACCATACCCCACAAAACCCCAATAAAAATGCCAACCCAAAACATCAGCCATAGCAGTAACCCACCACTTTGTCTAGAAAAAAAAGAAACTGCTCAAAGTATTGAAATAAAGGTGTTTACCATGACAGAGTAGCCTATAAAAACTGATTTCTTGTATTTTATTAGACCACAGGCCATACTCTCCAAATTGGTTATGGAACTGTGAGAATTTAATATTATTCTCCTTGCTACCAGTCCAAAAGCAATTTCTAAGGATGATGAAAACATGGACTCAGAGCACAATCCTGTCATTTTTTTCTCCATTGCAGCCATACTCCTCCCTCCCTGCTGCCTACTGGAACAGCTTGCAGGAATGAAGTCCTCAGGCCACGGGTTAGTAATGGACTGCAGTGTCTAGTGAGAACTAATACCGAAGGGCAGTTTTGCCACAAGTGAAAAGGGTAACTCTTCTCTTGTTCCTTTTCCAGCATATTGAATTACATTGTGCCACGAACAGCACTTCAGCTTACACTAGTAAAACATTATCAGAAAGACACCGGAATCACTGCTTACGATGTCTGAAGTTGTTCAAAAACATAGAAAAATTTTCACCATGTAAACTGAACAGCTCTCCTCAAGGGGCCATGAAACTGGTCAGAAGAGAAACTAAAACCCTTCCCTGGAAAAAGCTCTTGTCCTTTATTACCTCATGTAGTGGAGGAATTCAAGGGAACAGTTTTAGCAGAGTCTGGGGGAAAAATACCTACCTGCAGAAGATGCTTCCTCCCTCCAGTTAATCCTTCCCTCTCCCTCCGTTTAGGAAAGCACATGCAACATTACTATATTACCAACTCCAAAGTTCTTGAAAATGTGCCTTTGGAGAGGAACACCCAGATCTGGAAAAAGAGGCCACCTTTCCATTGCCAAGTCTTACCACAAGATCCAACTTCCCTTCTTTTGAGAACATTTGGTACCTAGTTCTGTTAAAAAGGAAGCCTGCTCAAGCATTTTGAAGCTTCATGCTCCGCATGCCACTCTTCTTTACTTGTGGGAAAACAGGCCTATGTTCTCTCCTGGCAGGCACAACCACTGTCACGTGGTGCTTTTTCAGCAGCAAACAAGAAATGAGGAAAGCTCTCGACTGGAGTCTAGCATTAAACAGTCTAATATTGACCAGTAACTGAAACAGAGCAGTTAATAAACTATTAATTAGTTCTTCTGGTTTTTAGGAAGCGGTTATTATATGGCCTGCAGGCAACAGTCTCATTTCTTAATGGAGGTGATAGCACTCCTTTCTACTAAACAGCTATCAAAAGCAGCAAATAGATAATTAATGTACTATTTAGTACGTTTGCCCAACGGCCACCTTCCAATCACCCGACATTCTTGTGTCTTTTTTTTTTCCCTTTAAATGTCTACTGGAGTATTTCCTGCCAGTCCCTCCAGTCAGTCAAGTAGAAACAACATCTCCATGAAACGTGTATACAGCCCTAAGGTAATACTGCAGAAGAACTGGGGGGGAAAAAACCCCACACACCAAAAAATAAACCCAAAACCCCAGACTCGACAGTCAATGTATTAACTCCCATTTCAAACAGAAGACTAAACAGAAACTAACACAAAGCAAGTGGGAAAGGGGACAGAACAGAGGACGAAAAGGCTAATTTCACTGCTGGGGTGCTACATTTAAATTACAGTGGTTTCCTAAAGCCCGACAGCTTGGCTAAACTAAAAATTCAGCCAGGAAGGATCCCAGTTGTGCTCAACAGCGCTAAAACGATGGGCACGACTCTCTGCATTTCTGCAGCCTCTAAGGACAAATTCCAACTAGAGATCCTTGCAGCTACTGACATAGTAATGCTAAACCAAAAAGGATCCCCTTTCTTGCCTTGGCTGTAGTAACAGTAGGCCAGCAGCACAAATTTGGAAGTGTACAACAACAACAGCTAACAGAACAGCAAGACAATGAAGGAAGAGTTAAAGTATCAGCTTTTGTGCAGCCTTTTTAAAAATACCTTAACTAAACTTCATTTTGCTGCCTTACTGTTCAACAATAATTGGCAAGCTTTCCAGTGATTTATTCCCACCACAGTAAGATCCAGGTTCTGCTTTGAAATACCTACAGAAATACGTGTATTAAAAAACCAACCAAAGAAAACAAACCCCCCACCCTTCAGACCAAGACCTGAGCTAGCTTTAAGAATAAAGCTCATTGTGCCTCCAAGCCTAGAAGCACCTGAGGCTGCCGTGCTTTGACAGTGAGAGAGAGAGAGAGGACTTGTAAAGAGAGATGCAAGGCTTCCACCCTCCCTGTGGCTACCCACAACCCATGTCAGGTACAGTCAGAGCAAACAAGAAGGGAATGTTTTTGCCTGGTCTTTCATTTACTTTAATTAGTTCTAACAAACACTAAGTCTTCCCTCCCACTCCAGGAGTCTTCCTTTTTCTGGGTTTTTTTGGTTTTTTTTTTTTTTTTGAGACATCTATGTTAGCTTATGGTAAGATGCTACTTAGAAAGGTAACACAGACATGCCAGGGAGCACACGAGGCTAATGTTTATAACAATAACAATAACAACAACAACAACAATAATAATAATAATGTTTGAACATGAGAGTTGTGTTTATACACATGCTAGTAAGCAAAGAGGAAAGCAACTGTTTTCAGGAAATAAAACCCCATCAGAATTAGACCAAATACTCTAAACGTGGTTTACATAAATGCATTACTTTAACTGCTAGGGTCACTGGGCCAGTTAAACTAACTCAAAATCACAATGAGAGGCATTCATGTCCAAAAAGGAATTTGAACCAATCAGTGATAGAATTATGGATGTCAGATTTAGATGTAGTGGTTTTAGACCTACCTACAAAAAGTTTTCAATTTTAAGTTGATTGCCTACCATTCCACGAGCATCAGAGGCTGTATTCTTCACACAACACAGACCCAGAGTTCATGAATTTCTAGATTAAGTTACCCTAACACCTTATCAAGTGATCAGATCCAATGATCCAGGGTTAGTGTAATGCCTCACACCGTTCCAGTGAAGAAAAAGCAGAATGTGAAAATGGCAAAAAATACACTCCAAACACCCTTTATTGCAAGAAACAAAAAGCACACAACAACCTACACAAACATCCAGATTACTAGCTGTCGACAGACAGCTGTAGAACATGGCACCATGTTCAACTGTGCAAACCTTGAGCCTACACGATCTAAAAATTATCATACGTTACCTGCACAGTACACAGTCATTCAGGAAATATTCTGGCATATTCAATGTGAAACACAATGCATTACTAGGCACAAAGACCAAGATTCACATTAGAACTGTGCAAACGATGGCATGACTCAGTTATGCTGAATCCAATACATGGTATTCACAACATATACTATGGTTTACTGGAAAATATATTAAGTTAATGTTTGGAAAATTAATACAAGGCTACATTGTTGACAATTAAGTGCAGTGTGGAGAAAAAAGTCTGAGATGGTGTTTTTACATACTGCTTTTGGTGTTCCACTCACTGGCTCAGTTCGACTTCTAGAAGAAGAAATCAAGGAGATGAGAACTTAAAGCACTTGTACCCAACATCAAGCAGTGAAAACACATTATAAAACCTGAACATCAAAACATTATGTTCTGATAGTCTAGTGAATGTGGAAATTTCTTCCTATACATAAACTCGTCTCTCTCTTTTGATCACATTCAATGCATTAAACACCACCCCCCCACCCCCCAAATCCCACGTCTACTTTGTCTGAAATCACTCGAAGACTTAGAGATCGAGAACACAACAGTGCAAGAGGAAGTCTTCAGACATTTTGTCTCTGCTGCGTTAAGTTTTGTGTTCTTAAATGCTCAACCCTCAAGATAATGAAGGAAACTTTAGCCAATCCCTATATCCCGCCCTAGTCTTACAAATAGCTACCAGAGAGAGTACTTTAGTTTCTAAGAAAGAACAGGGGTAGTCGAGACCCTTTGAAGCGCTAGTTTACTTAAGACAAAAAAATCAGTCATCTGACAAAGAAATAACAACAGTTTTAGCAGCACAGTCTTCAGAACAGTGTTTCTTTGTGGCAGCCCAAGCACTGTGTTCAGATATCTACCGTACTTAGCCATGAAAGTGCCAAAATACTACATGGGTTACCTATGCTACATTGACTAAAAATAGTAGTAGAAATGTCACCTGAAAGCAGTTCCCAGGGTTTTGTGCGCTTTAGGAGCCCTGTGACAAAAAAAAAAAAAAGGTCTTAATTGCCAGAATTTGCTTTAAGAAAATCTTGAAAATGCTACAATATCTTAGGAAATACTTATTACATTTGAAACCTTGCTGAGCTTCCACATACTCCTTGATCTGTATCTGCATGCTGCTCATCAGGAATCAGACATGCAACCACTGATATCGTTAACAAACCATTCACACATCATCCAAAGTGTCCCATGAGCAGAGGCAATTCAAAGGCTGCTGTGGAACTGATGTCCAAATAGAAAGGCTCATGCTTCCTGCCACTGCTAGACCACCACCGGGCTCGCAGTTAGAGCCATGTACCTCCTGAAGATGAGCAAGTTCGAGGAGATACTTTAGATTGCCACACAAGGGTTTCTTCATCCACTGACCCTGAAGAACATACTCCAAGGCGAGTAACGCATTTTGAAGGCCTCTCCACCATTACAGCACACATTCATCATTCCCAAACGTTAACCACTCTACCAGTCGTTTCTGCAATGTTTCCAGCTGAAGGAATAGAAAGCTAATCTGCCTGGTTAATTTTCAACGTTAGAACAGCAGTGCCATTCCTTCCTTACCCCCACATCCAGCTACTTATTTAATCTTTGAGGCTAGCAGCACCTATCCTCTCGTTTTAGGGCAGCGTTACAATAGCAGGAGAGGGTGACATCCAACCAGTAAGGGAGGATGCACTGACAAGACAGCACTAAGCATCCATATTTCAATTAACCCCCCCCCAACAAGGCCACGTTTATAAGCACAACGCTGTGGCGTCCCGAATTACTAGGCAGTGCCTGAAAGCACTGCAGCAGCTACTGCAGTAATATGCCCAAAGTTTACATGCAGAGCCACATAAAATCAGGGGTTTTTGCTTGCAAATGCTTCATGGGCACCAGCACGCTGCTGCAGTGTTTCTTCAAGACACACTGTAACTCATCAGTCTACTTGATTTATGAGAACCAACGTTAGAAAGACATGGCAAAACCACAAGCTAATAATAGCTACTGATTGTGGTGGAGAGGCGTACCTTTAAGGCGGCTGGAAAACATGGCCATTCAAACAATGCTAATGTAGCTGATACAGAACGGGACTGTATGAATACATACATGACATGCATTTGAAGAGCTGTAATTTTAATCAGTACACCCGATTCTCTGTCCTCCGTAAATCTTAGGAACACAGAATTAAAACCTGGAGCACAGATACCAGCTTAGGGTAAAAACAGACAAAGAAAGACAACCAGTAACATTTAGGAACGTGCGGAACTGCTTACTGAGTTTCAAGTTTGGAAAGGATTAACTGTTCCTTCATCGTGCTCGCACAAAAGGCAATACACTTTAGGATATTGTTGTTCTTCTCTTGCCTGAAACAGGCACTGTCTTTAGGAAACGAATAGGAATCACTTGTGAATGGAAATTCTTGTTTGCCTGGCTGGCCAGCTGGCAACCCTTGGTCTTTCCTCTATAGCTAGTATGCAGAACCCCCAGATTTGGGGCGTAAGAATACCTGCCATATCCCGCCCCCCTCCCCCAAATGCAAGAAATAGTTAAACACTCAGAATCAGACTCTTCTGAGACGGGAACAAATTACAAGTTTACACTACAGTGCGTATCTCTCTTTACTATAAAAGCAATAAAAGCAAACACATATAATAAGGAATCTCTCCACCTAGAGGGAACAGGATCTACAACTTGGATCTCAGAACAGTCAACCCCAGGAACAAACCCCACAGAATCATCTTACAAGTTACCATTGTTGGAGTTCGAACCCCGTGCCCCAGCAGGCCAAAAAATGTAAGTCTACTTTGGGACAGATGCGCTAAAATCTACCCCCTGACAACAAAACTTAACAGCAGCTTTAACAAGAAAGATACAAGCGGAATGCCTCTGTAAACTAGTATCTGTAAAAAAAGTCAACACACTGAAACCCCTAACAAAGAATACAATGCTTTATGGATACTTACAGAACAAAGGTTTTGCTGGTAGCTTTAACTCCTCCCACAGGGATTCTTCTAACAATTACCGATGAGTTCTTAGGAATCAGGGCATGATCATCTGTGTATTCTGAAAACAACATAAAGACAGACATAAACCAACATAAATTCAGGTTTGAGACTCAAACACAAGCAGCAAAATCTCCCTCATTTTTTAAAATAGTTTGAATGCCAACAGCAAAATGGTCTCAAAGGTCACTAAAGGAGAGTCTGCTAATGCACGAGGTTCTTTCCTCATCTAGCTTAGGTTGCTTTGGCTTCCGTTAGGCTACAAAACCAATAGACCTCTGGAGAAAAACAAACCACAGCAAAGTCTCACCTGCATAAACCAGATTCTAAAGCCTGCCTAGCTTGCCCTGCAGCAAACCAGGCACTTAGCTAAAGCACGAAAACTCTGCGCCGTCGCTTTCATAGCTCTTAACTGAAAACGCTTCACCTGTGCTGCTAGTGCTCCAGACTGACAGAACACAGAAGAGAGCCTGCCATGGCTGCCTATTTCTTGGGGCTTAATCCATCAACAACCACACTTCTCAGCTGCTCAGTGCTTTGCATTTCAATGGAAACAGCACTGACGCCCAGACAAACAATGGTAGATCACGCCAGCTGCAGTTCTGGAAGCCGAAAGCAGCTGTTTCTACCTGCTGAACGGAGTCATACGGAGTATTCCTTCTGGTCCAGACCACAAATCACCAGATTAAGACCAGTCCAGAGTCTCATGTTTGTTTTGTTTGGGTTTTAATTTTGCCTGATAAGCAGAATAGCACATTCTCCAAGTGTTTGGAGTCAGAATGTTACAGGGCAGGCAAGAGTACTCAAGAAACCTCAGTTCTGGAGTTTGCAGTTCTTCCACTATATTGTGAGAACATCTATTGTAAAAGACAGGTCAAGAAATCCAGATCAAATTAAAAGGAGGCAAGTTTAAATGCATCATTCTCGAGTATAGGCTTTTTGAAGGGCCAAGTGCCGGGTTCTACACTTCGGCCACAACAACCCCATGCAACGCTACAGGCTTGGGGATGAGTGGCTGGAAAGTTCCCCCGCGGAAAAGGACCTGGGGGTGTTGATCGACAGTCGGCTGAATATGAGCCAGCAGTGTGCCCAGGTGGCCAAGAAGGCCAACGGCATCCTGGCTTGTATCAGAAATGGTGTGGCCAGCAGGAGCAGGGAGGTGATCATGCCTTTGTACTCAGCTCTGGTGAGGCCGCACCTCGAATACTGTGTTCAGTTTTGGGCCCCTCACTACAAGAAGGACATTGAGGTGCTGGAGCGTGTCCAGAGAAGGGCGGCTTGTGAGGGATCTGGAGCACAAGCCTGATGAGGAGCGGCTGAGGGAGCTGGGGTTGTTTAGCCTGGAGAAGAGGAGGCTGAGGGGAGACCTTATCGCTCTCTACAACTACCTGAAAGGGGGTTGCAGAGAGGTGGGTGCTGGTCTCTTCTCCCAAGTGACCAGTGACAGGACAAGAGGAAATGGCCTCAAGTTGCGACAGGGGAGGTTCAGGCTAGATATTAGGAAAAAGTTCTTTACTGAGAGAGTGGTGAAACATTGGAATAGGCTGCCCAGGGAGGTGGTAGAGTCACCCTCCCTGGAGGTATTCAAGGAGCGTGTGGATGTGGCATTGTGGGATGTAGCTTGATGGACATGGTGCTGTGTGGT
Organism: Gavia stellata; assembly: GCF_030936135.1. Lineage (NCBI taxonomy): Eukaryota > Metazoa > Chordata > Aves > Gaviiformes > Gaviidae > Gavia > Gavia stellata. The sequence goes on from NC_082626.1 coordinate 4,027,498, forward strand.
GTTGGGTGGGTTGTGGCTTGTTGTTGTTGTGTGGTGTGGGTTTTGTGGGTTTTTTTTTTTTTTTGGTGGTTTTTTTTTGGGGTGGTTTTTTTGGGGGTTTTTTTTTTTTTTTCAGGTTGGACTCGATGATCTTACAGGTCTTTTCCAACCGTACTGATTCTGTGATTCTGTGATTCTGCCTTTATAGAACTTGCCTCTGCAGTAAGCATGGAAGAGGACACCCCCCCACACCACCCCGCACCTTTTAAAATAGGTCCCAACCATCCATTTTGCCTCCCCAGCATCTTAAAGAGAGTCCATCACATCAGTTTTTTCCACTGGTATTTAAAATCCTGTTTCCTTTTAGCTTATATTAGCATTGCTTCTATTACTAGATTGCCATGATGAAAAGTAACAATTACTGAACTGTAAAAGCTTAGAGTGCTCGGCAAAATCTGAACAAGTAGGCCACCTTCACTCAAGGTTCACTTTGTTCTTTCCACGATCATTTCAGCCTTTAGTCAGGACTCCTGCACAGGCAATGTTATAAAACCCCAATACTTTATGTCCACGTGCAAGAATGCCAAACATCCCATTTAGGCAGAATATCCGGGTCTAGTGTTTCCCTTTATCTTCTGAAGGTGAGTTTAAGCATCTGCATCTGCTTAACAAAAACTGAAATTCACGGTCACGCAGAGAAACCAGAAATTGGGCATACATATACATGGCACTGAAATGTATTCTCTAGCTTTGCTCTGAAAACCACTGGGGGATTTTTGCCTTTTCACATGGAAAACACCCTTAGGAAAGCTTCAATAAACATCAGTGTCACTCATATACGCAGTGTAAGATTTTATACTCATTTTACAATGGCCAAAGGGCAACACAACCTGCCTAGAGGAGGATCTTGTCACTGTCAAACAAGAGGGATGCTCTTTAAAGCAGGGAAGATACTCCTGCTTTAACTTCACCTCTAGGCAACACCACATTTAACAGAACCTAGTGAGGCAGATACTTTTCCTTCAGTGGATTCTGATTACGTATGAAAACAAAGCAACAGACTTTGTAAAACCTGGTATTATGGATATAGAGTAACACTTTGGGGGGGAACATACTTACGAGCATAAGTTTTTGTTCTAAAACTTTATAACAGAATGCTATATGACTTGATAACAGTTTCTGCTATAACAGAATCCACATGTTTGGCCTATTTCAAAACATTTCTCCTTCTGGTGATAATAACTGGTCTCCATCACAGTTTATTACCATCCACCATTCTGGTTTTAAGGCTCTGTTTGACACAGACCCAGCTATTACAGGAGTGACGTCAGCCAGTTGGCCATTCAGCCCGCTAGCACTTGTGAAGCTGAAAGGACATCAGCATCTGAAGACAAAATTCAGAAACCCTCTGCAGCAAAGCCCTTCAAGCCAATTAAACACTGTTCAAAAGCTCTTGACAATTGTATTCAATGCTACTAGAGAAATTCAAGACTTCTGAAACATATCACTACCTACGCATGTCATGCAATCCAATGGCATCCCTAAGACCCCTAACATTGTGCTGTGAAGTCTCTTCGCAACCATTCTCCTGAAAATAGTTTTAATGTCTGTAGATACACAGCGAGCTTTCGGTCCGACCACTCTAAAGGCTAGGGCTGAAGTTACGGTCCCCACAGCATACATATTATCCTGTTTAAGCTTTAATACATCACACAGGAAGAGGAAAAAAACACCTGTACACATTTTAAAGAAAAGACGGTTGTAAGAGTGTCACAGAACCAGAGGAAAAAGACAAGAAATTTCATGTTTAGGGAATGAAAACACTTGACAAGTCTTTTTGTTTCCGAAAAGTCACAACCCAAGGTATTTAATCCCATTCAAACTCACCAAGATGGCAGACTACCAAACTGAAATGTCATACTAAGTAATACAAAACCATTATCACCTCCGAGAATCAAGCACCATTTACTAGATTTAAAAGAATATATGCCTTCTCTAAGAACATTTCTTATGTATATTGACCATAAATGTTCTGCCATAAAACTTCAGTACTGCCCTGATGTGGTTAACACGTAGTAGCAGGAGAAAAAGACACGGGTAGAAAGGGATGATGAAAATGATGCTCAGTAGCATCTGAATGGCAATGTCTTTGGTGTAGAAAAGAAGCTATATTAACAAGAAATTCCAAAGCATAATTTAGATACAGAGAACACTCATGGGCAAGTGTCCTCAAGGCTTTAAAGGCTCTGTATAGCTTATAACTCACAGATTCACTCTTGATCCAAAACGTGGCAGGGAGCAGTTTCTGTAACAGCCACAAAACCAGTTTTCCAATGTAGTGGAGTAAAACAAGTCGAAGACAAAATTAAGTCACCAAACCCACTTTTTGTCTTCCAATTAGCCATCTGTTCCATTTCTATCACTTTCAGCTTCCTCCACCAGATTTCAAAGAAATCTGGCAAGTTTGTTATTACAAGTTATCCTCCCACATTTCCTTATCATTCTACCTAGAAGAATTCCAGGAAACCAAAACGTTTGTAAGCACTACATGTCGCACATCAAGCACACATTCTTCGCCGCCTAGCTCCGCCTCTAAAACACAGATCTGAAGGTTGTTGTCAGAACAGCAACTACGAAAGAACAGCAACTATGAAAGAACAGCTCTGTGAGGCCCCCAACACAAGTCACAGCTACCGATCGTGGCCGAATCGCATTATGGCTTCCCGGCCCACTTAAACCCCGGTGCCGCTTGCCCTCCTGGTCCCCCTGCACGCCGGCGGGATGGGTCCCAGGCTGAGACACGCTACGTGAGGACGAGCCACAAAGTGTGGGTCCCGCAGGCCACGGCCGCCGTGGGGCCATCTGCGACGATGCCAGCCACACGGTCCCCAAGGCCCCACGCCCGCTGCCTCCACGCACCTTCTTTGGTCTGGGCGTTGGTGATCTGCAGGTCGCAGTTGGCCGCCTTCAGCTTTTCACGGCCCATGATCCGGCGCTTGAGGTCGCACAGGGAGATGTGGAGGCCGCCAAAGGTGACTGTGTCATAGCTCAACTTGGAGAAGAACTTGTAGTGGACACAAGACATGGTCAGGGCCAGGCGGTGCCCGCTCCGCGACGGCGTCTACCACGGCAGATGGCGTTGCGACCTCTGCGCCCGTTAGGGCCCACGGCGGCTCGGGGAAGGGCCCACCGAGGGGGTCGGAGCAAGCAACACAGGCTGAGCTTGCGCTCCTCCTCGCAGCCCAGGCAGACAACAGGGAGAGGACCCTGCAGCCCCCGGCTTGTCCTCCGCTCCCTCCCTTGCACACAGCGATTCCAGGCCTGACCGCTCGCTATGGCGACGCCGGAGCCCCTGCCTCAACATTCCGCAGAGGGGTTTCCCGGCCGACAACTGCACGGGGCGTGGCTAGCACATCACTGCGCATGCACAATGGCACACCGCGCCCACCCACACCCCCCTCCTCATGCGACCCAGCGCATTATGACTAAAGGCCCACCTAACGTGACCGAGGCGGCCCCGCCATCTTCTTCCTAACGCCAAGCACCCCGAGGGGAGAGCTATCACCGGTCGGGGTCACCGCCTGTCAGCCCCGGGCCTGTCACTGCCCCAGCCAGCTACTGCAAATGCGTCAAGAGAATTAGAAAAAGCCACTAATGAAAGCGCAGGTAGTATTACAGCCCTACAGGAAGAAAGCAAATTATTATCACCAGTGGTAACATAGACTCGATTAGCCCTAGACCACCTTTTAGAAGTCCAGGACAGAGTATGTGCATTATTGCCTAACAGCTGCTGGAGTTTTATGTAAATCAAGACCAGAAAACGGAAACTGACAGAAACAAGATAAAGACTCATTTAAAAATATTACATGAAGTAAGGCAGGGATCTCCCCTAAATCTATTTGGGTGGCTAACCTCTTGGCTCCCAGGCTTAGGTGGAGGACTGTGAACTAAAAGGATTTGGGTTGTGTATCCACTCTCCTGGTTTGCTTTGTAATTATACATGTGTGTTTACACTGTTGTGTTACCTTATGAACTCGACTTACGACTTAATGAATAGTGTAGTGTGTCCCTGATGGTCAAAAGAAAAGGAGGGACTGTTAGGGAAATCTCATTCCCTAACTATTGTACAAAATAGTCTTTAGAGTATGAAATTGTATGACCTTTCTTAAGATGTATCTAGTCGACATTGTGTACTGCACAGCCATGGTTCCGTCAGCATGACTGAAGGACCCCAGCTCATTGCGTGGAGGAGAAGGAGAGCCCCCACCCTGAAGAAGAAAGGGTATCCCTGGACTGCCCAGATGACGCCAGCATCCCAGCCCCTCCGACACCTCTGGGAAACCCTCCCATGATCTGGCATCAGAGATAAGGAACTGCAGCGAGACCGACTTCAGGGATGTCTCGATTGAGGAAGAAGCAGGTGGATGACGATGCGATAGATTTAGAGTTGCTTTGCAAAACAACAGTATATGGGTGTGTTCAGTAGCCATTGGTCAAATCATGTTGTACCTGAATTCTTGAAATAGCATAAGAACCAGGTGTAAAACCACATTCGGGGTGCCCCAATTTGACTGGGACACCTCATGTGCCTGAACTGAGAATGCCTCTTGCAATTCTAAACTTTGTGTCCTAGCCTCTCTCCTCGGACGGCACGGGCCAGTTGCAAACTTTTCGTGACAACATCCCTCTCCCCATTCTGACAATTATCCTCCAAGGCCAAGAATTGCCCCTGGGGTTGGCCCAGAAGCCCACCGTTCAGCAGTGGACCCTTTACCTCCATCATCGCGCTGTCCTCCCAGGAAATGATTGTTCACAAAGGGCTCCCACTGAAACCATACCTCAAATAGGACTGCCGCAAGAATATGAGAGCGATGCACCATCCTCTCCTATGCAAGATGCTCCCTCTTTCGACCCCAGTCATACTTTCAGAGTGTGGTTCACAGACAGAAGTGCCCACTTGAAAAATGGTCTTTGGTTCGGTAAAGCCACAGCCATTTCTGCGGATGGAAAAGCAGAGTTAACTGAGGAAATAAAAGGTTCCGCCCAATGAGCTGAGTCCCCGGCCATCACCCGAGCCTTTGAAGCTGGAGCCAGCACAGTTTATACTGACTCCGACGCTGTATGGGCTGGAGCCACCCAGTGCCTTGGGAATGGGCAAGAGCTGCTGCACTCCCTTCAGAGAAGATGCAGGCAGGGATACATCTCTGCTTGTGCCTTGCCTGGGAGAACCAGGATAACAGCAGTGGCCTGGAGCCTAACCTGGTATTTGGGCCCTGCGTTGCTGCTGTCCAAGTACTTAAGAAAGGCGATTAACAATTGAACTTGTGACCGGTAACCCCTGCTCCTGACTCCTGGTAATATGGTTAGCATAACGAAGGCCATTTCATGAGGCAAACGGCCATGCTCTGTGACCGTGCTGGTCACCTAGCAGTCCCCCTTCCCCTCCTCAACAGGCCCTGAAGGTCCCGTGCACCAGGCAGACTTCTTCTCCCCCTCCCTATCTGCCTCAAGGTTCCTGGGCGCCAGGCTGACTTCTTCCTTCCTTACGGGCCTTGAAGGTCCCAGGCACCCGGCCAACCAGGTTGTGATGACCCCGTCACAACCCAGGGAGGCGCAGCAGCACACAGAGCACCATCTAGAAAATCAAGCAGCACTTCTTCCCTCTTCTCCTCCAAGGGCTAATTTGTGGAGGAAATGACAAATGCCCCCTTCCCCTCCTGTGGGGCAGAGGTTTTCTGCCTTGATACAACACATAAAATTCTACGGGAATGGCGTGAACCTCACCGAGTTGCCTGGCTCTTCCACCTGCCCTACACACCCAAAACTAACAGCGCTTAAATAACAATGCTTTAATAATGGGCAGGTACCCACCAGATGCCCAGTGGCATGAGCTCATTCTCCTGCTCTCTCCAACCCACAAACCCTTTAAAACCCCCAATGGCAGCCTGTCGTTTTTCCCACGCTGACATGAGAAAAGGGCCTATGGCAACCCATTTCTAAACGGGGAATCCCTTTCTCTATCACTGAGTCCCAGGCACCCAACCAACCAGCTTGTGATCATCCCGTGACAGAGAATTAAGAGGAGGACAAACAGGAGGAGGAGAAAAAGAAGGAAGACAAACAGGATGAAGCAGAGGACGGCAGAAGGAGGACGAACGGGATGAAGAGGGTGAGGAACATAGAAAGACAATGAGAACAAGGAGGAAGAAGAGAAAGAAAAGAAGGAAGAGGAAGCACATGAGGAGGAGGAAGAGGAGGGGAAAGAAGAGGTGGAGGAGGAACACAAGGAACACTCAGAAGAGGAACAGGTGGCACAACAGGTGACACAAGAGCAGGAGGAAGAATAGGAAGAGAAAAGGATGAGCCGGAGGAGGAACCAAAGACAGAAGAACATGCTATAGAAAAGGAGGAGGGGACAAACATGATAAGGAAGTTAAAAAAGGAGGAGAAAAAGGAGGAGGAGGAGGAGGAGGAGGTAGAGGGGCAGCAGGAGGAGAAGGAGGAGGGAAAAGGAGAAGGAGAATGAAGAGGAACGGGAATATGAGGAGGAGGAAGACGAAAAAAAAGAAGGGGAGGATGACATACGGGGTGAAAAGGAACAGAACAAAGAGGAGGCGGTGGAGGAGGAGGTGGAGAAAGACAAGAAGGAGGAGGAGAAACAAGAAGAGGATGAGCAAGAGGATGAATAGGAGAATAAAGACGACTAACAGGAGAAGAAGGATTAGGATGAAGTTGTGGAGGAGGAGTGGGAGGAAGGGGGAGGAAGGGGAGGAGGATGAGGACAACTACAGCAAGAACAAGCAGTAGGACAGACAGAAGGAGGACAGGAAGGCTAAAAGAATGACAATGAAGAGGAGTAGGAACAGGAGGTGGAGGAAGATGATCAGGAAGAGGAAGAGGGGGAGGAGAAGAGGAAGCATTGCGAGCTAAACGCTCCAAGGCGCACACACAGCAATGTACAAGGGCATGCAGTGAAAGGACAAGGGGTAATGGCTTTAAGCTGAAAGAGGGTAGATTTAGATTAGCTATTAGGAAGAAATTCTTTACCATGAGGGTGGTGAGACACTGAACCAGGTTTCCCAGAGAAGTTGTGGATGCCCCAACCCTCGACATGTTCAAGGACAGGTTGGACGGGGCTTTGAGCAACCTGGTCTAGGGGAAGGTGTCTCTGCCCATGGCAGGGGGTTGGAGCTAGATGATCTCAAGGTCCCTTCCAACCTAAAGCATTCTATGATTCTCTGATTCTATGAAATGACAAATAAACATACCTGCGAACAAGTCCCCATGGTCACCTTTTTTCTCCTTTTTCCCTTCCAGGTGACGCTGGTCAAGCCCAGGCACCTGCAGCCACTCGCTCTACATCAAGTCCCCTGATGCTGGATAGCCGATACACGTTTAATAAAACAAGGTACCCCCAGAGGTTTTGTCTGTTCACCTTGAGCTGCGGAGAAGGTGTGTATGTGCGTGAGGACAATCTGCGTTATCCCTTTAATTTTTATACCTCAGCAAAAACACTGCAAGATTTGGACTGCAGGAGAGCACTGAAATCAAAGGGTGAGTGACCAAGAAGGCTCCAACCACACATTTCCACCCAACTGCCTTAAACAAAACAGAGTTTGGATCCTGATTGCTCACTGTGGCCTGGAATAGTCCCATGCCTCATGTGAAAACTCCTGCGTGCGTGGCTGAGGACAGACACAATCCACACAGAGAGCGATCGGAGCTCAACCCTGCACTTTCTTTGGTCCTATGGCTGGCAACAAAAAGGGGTTTTAGCTAGTGTCTACGTCTGCTGCCGTCTTTCGTGATCCAACACATGAACTGCAAGACAAGAAAAGTGCAAGCAAATCCATTCAGCCAAACCTCTGAATAGTTACGCTGACCTTTACTTAGCTATATATTTTCTCTTCCTTTGATATATAACTAAACACATTCCCTCCTACCCACAGTCTTTCCTCCCAGCCTCACAGCTCTCCTACAGAAGAAACATAAGCTATAGAAGCTACAAAAGAAAAAAAACCCCTGATTTGGTGAACACCAAAACACCCGTGACTTCCTCAAACCCTTCATTGCCCCATCTGAGAGTCAAGGGACAGGATCTCCTGATAGCTCTTTCACAGGCACTGCCCTGAAACCCCTCCACACTGCTTCTCTACTAGTGCACAAGGAAGACTTTCATTTTTAAGTGTATGTTGACAGATTCTCAAATTACACAAGTACTTTTGAACAAGGACAAGCCCTGTGCCTCGCATCTGGCAACCAACAGGGATGGGGACCCAGCAGCACAGACCAGTGCCATGCACAAAGCACCACCCTACGCACAGGGAAAGCACGACAAGCCAGGTGCCCAAGAATGCCGAAAAAGGGCTCCTCACATCAGTCCTCCGTATGACCCGGTTAGTTCTTTTAGTCAGACACAGAAATCGGAAGGGATTTCTTCTTCTTTTGCTGAGGTACCCTTTTAAGTAGATATTGCCAAAGAATGCAAAGAACACCCCAAGAAGTGAAAGTGGGTACTTACATCCTCACTAGATGCGTATCACTGAAATGTTTCTCACATTCTCTTCTCTACTCTAGAGGGTCCCCACTTAAGATGCATTCCAGTTAGGTTACCGTGAAGCATACACCACTGCCAGACCTTTCTCTAGGCTGAAGGCTGACAGCAGGGTACAAGGACAGTCCTTTCTGGACATCTCCCTCCTGGGTAGAAATACTAGAGACTTCCTGTAAGGACAGAAACACAAAGAGCTACAATAAGCTTTTTAAATCAAACACAGCAAATAAAAAGCAAGCAAAAAAAAAAAAAAAAATTGACAGAAAAACCTCTGAGGCACTAATGAGGAATAAAAGGTCTCCTGTTAAGTCCACTACCCCTCACTAAACAGACAAGTGGCTTAAAGAGATGCCTGCAAAGAAACTGGGGATGGGAGATAACCATGATAACTCTAGTACAAGTGACCAATGTGGAAAAAGCAGCACTGACCCTTCTCCTGCTCCCCCTACGAGCTCCTCACCGGCCCCGGGAAGAGGCCAAACCACAGATGATTGAACCAGACCTCAGAAGAAGCTGCCCCCCCCAAATTCAAAATGATCAAGAAATCCATTTGAAATACGGATTCACATCCACTATCGTGGATGATGAACCTTGCCCTAAGCACACGTGGTGCCTTCAGAGGGGAGCTAAGGACTGCATGAAGTCACCGCCACGAGCAGATGTTCAAACCCAAAGCACCCAGAACATGCAGACAAACCTCCACCATCTTTTCAGCAATGTTTCAAGTCATGCGATACTCAGTCCAGGACTTCACAAAATGTCTCTAAACTTAAACAATAGCAGCCTCTTTGCAGCTTTCTTACTCAAAAGCAAAAACCAAAGAGCCACGGACCCTTGGGGATACTCTTGTCCTTCCGTGTGGCTGGTGTCTTCCCATGGCTCTTCCTCACGGCAGGAGAAATGACCATGCATTTGGAAGTCCACATAAATTCAGAAGTACACGTAGCCCTCTGGCACTCATTCCCTATGGGCCAGAAGTCCTCTCACCCCTCCCCAGAACTGCCTGTTAGTCGTCTAGCAGTCATTCTCCATGGACCGCAAGTCCTCCATACCTACATACCTACCTGCCTACCTACCTACCTACCAACTCGCAAGAAATGAGTCGAACTGCACCAGAAGTGACACTGCCTGACCTGCAGTAGATATATTAGACCAGAAATGATGGTTTCAAGACAGAAAACACAGCACAATCCACCAGAACAGCAAAAACACAACCAGAAGAAACATGGTACACAAACCAAAGGCCCCTATCCAAACCCTAAATGTCAAACAAGCTGAAAAAAGGACTCGCCGCAAAAAAGACCGTGCAGAATAACCTAACCCCAGGAACCCAGGGCCAACAAACCCAGATTCTGTCCGTAACTATAACACGCTTTAATCCTAACTCACTTAAAATCTGGAACCACATAATCCTGTCACCCCATAACCATGGCACATTGTAGCCAAAGCCACCAGGACATCCCCAGCGTCCATCTTCTCCCCCTGAAAAATGCTCCCGGGAAGAAAGGTTGAGGCACTCAGAAGCTTTGAACTGGCCAGCCATGGCCACAGCCACCAGGCAGATGACCCTGTCCTCCCTGTGAGACCCCTCAGGGCAGCTGTACCCAGCTCCAGGCGGCTGGATACGGCCTCTGCTCTATGGGGAGGCGCTTCCCAGGAGCAGGATCTCTCACGAGGGCACTGGGAAACCCTCCTCAGGCCTGGAAGCCTGCAAAACATCTCTGCGCTGCTCCATCTCTCACCAAAACCATGGGTGGAGAGAAGGCTGCTTTGCTGGCCTCCAAGAGAACCAGCTCACCCGGGCTGCTCTGCGGCCACCGGGCGACTTTGCTGTCAGGCGGGTCTCAGCGTTACTCTGCAGCTGGCTCTCACCTCCCTGCAGGACGCTCTCCAGCACACGGTACATCTCCACTTGGTCACCCTGGGGACAAAGATTCGAAGGGAGGGATGGGATAGGGGTTGCTTTGTCCCCATTCCCAGGGTGCCACAAGAGAGACCTGCCACGCTGAAATCAGCTGTGTGTCGTGGACACCACGTACGAGCTGCAGACGTGGGTCAGGACAGCTGTGGGGAGGGGGCAAGACATTCTGTGGTGCCCCCGGCAATAGCAGAAAGCAGAGCTGGAGACAATGGGAGGCAGCCCAGGGCAGCCGGCAGCCGGCGGTGGAGCCCGGCAGGGTGCAGTGCCCCCAGAAATGCCCAGCTCCTTGAGCTTTGGCACCGCACCGGGGCTGCAGCACGCGGCCGGCATCAGCTGGGGATTTGCTGGGGAAACGCAGGAAGGGCTGACCTTGACGCCCCACACACGTACTCGGCCCCAGGATTTGATCACCTGTCTCTCTGCCCACCGCCACCACAGGATCCAGAAAGCAGCACCGCTGGCCCTGCTGCCATCCTGGGCCATCTCTTGACGTTGACTCTTTAACCAGCAGGCCTAAGAAGAGGGAAAAGTGCCCAGAATTAAGCTGGTAGTGCTCGAGGTAGTGCAGGCAGGATGATTTTTGGAGCTGCCTGGTGCTGCCGTGCCAGTATTCTTCCTTCCTCCACTCCCTGCCCTCCTTGTCCCTCTGTCATTCTCCTCCCCTATGGCCATCTCCCATCCCTCTGTCTGTCTCCAGTTCCTCTCCTGCCACCCCACCGCCCTGCCCCACCCCTCTCCGCTGCTCTGTCCACCTCTTCTCCTCCTCTCGACTCCACCGGGGCTCAGGGGCCTGGGCCTGGGCCTGGGCCTGGGCTGGGGCAGCCCCGGGGCAGGCGGCCATGGGCCCTGCGGAGGGGCGGGGCTGGGCAAGGGGACGGTGTCCCTGAGAGGCAGCCAGCAGGAAGGGGTGCCCCGGGGCATGCTGGGAGCCGTAGTCCTGGAGCATGGGGTGGCCAGGCGGCCATGTTCCTTCCCAGCCCATGCTGGGAGCTGCCACTTCCCCACACTTGGCTTCCCCGCAGCCGTGTTCTCTCGGGAGGCACAGCCTCTGCTCCAGCTGTGGCCCGGCTGAGGTGAGGGCTGGGGGCGCCCAGGGCTGGTGGTGGGGAGCTTCAAACCGCCCGGTGCGATAGGGTCCCGGTCAGCTGGAGCCAGGCCCCGCAGGTCAGCCTCGGGAGTGACCGGAGAGCTGGGGAGGGGAAGGAGACGGAGACAGACCTCTCCGGCCACAGTCACCAGGCACCCTGACTCCCAGAACCCCCGGGAGTGGCCCCAGCATGTTTAGTGACTACAAGAATAGGAGCACTGTGGTCCTCTGTTAACTCTTACAGGGCTTTCACTGCAACTGCCCTCTTGAGGGACTGGGAATAGTCAGCTGCCTTGGAAAATTACCAGCCAGATTATTCTTGCTCGAGCCTTCTCTCCCCTGCTAGAAAAGACTTCATTTTGAAATACGTCCTTGCATCAGCAAGATCCAGGAAGTCGGGATCGTTTCCTGATGAATCCAGGCTGCTGCCGTTCAGTGGCAGAGCTGAACACTTCTCCCCACAAGCGCTCGGCCAGTGGTTTTGCAGGGGTGTGTGTTTCCGCGTGTGTTTCTGAGCAGGCATTTGCATGAAACATCAGTGTTTCTCTGTGCTGTAGCTGGGACTGGTGACAGCCGGGTGGGTGGGAACATGTGCCATCAGGGAAGACACTTCCTGCAGCTGCCCTGCCATGTACTGCAGGATAAAAGAGCTCTTCTGGTCGTGTCCTGCCATCGAGAGCTGCTGAGTGCCTGGGAAGGTGTTGGGTTCCTCCTGCCTGCGGTCGGCACTGGTCCGTACTGGGTAGCCTCCCACAGCAGCCAGTGCTGTACGCCCCTACCAGTTGTCAGGCAAACATCTGGAGCTGGAATGTGTGGCACGTTCCTCTGATTCGTCCATTCTCCACCTCGCGCAGCAGCGCATTTAAGACACTGAACTGTGCTCTTTTTTTGCTGTTAACGTTCAAAAATCTTGCTTTGGGCTGGTCAGCAAGGGTTTTGGAAAACATCGCTGTTGCATTTTGAGAATAAAATAGGTTCCCATGGGATTATTTCCCATAGGAAATCCTCTTACAAGCATGCACTCTATGGCCCTGTGGATAGTACCATGTCATGACTGGTAATTTTCCTTTTCTTTTCTGGTACAAGGATGTATTTATGAAGGCAAATCCAGGGTACAAGTGGTGCCCCCCCAGCAAACCAACCTGTGAAAACCCAGACATCCGCTGTTACAAAGAGGAAAAAGCTGTACGCCTTTGCTTCAGACTCTGCAAAAGATTTACCAAGCCCGAGGAAAGTGACAAAAAGTGAAGAAAAGCCACAGCGTGCGTTTGAGATGGCAGGTGAGATTTCCATCCACATTCCTCAAACATAGCAGCCTCATTTTGTTTGAGGACGCAGCGTTGGAATCGAACTGCAAGAGCCCTTTTTTTTTTACTGCACATGGTATACTGTAGTGCAAATACCTTTCACGTCCCAAATTAAATTGCCAAGACTCTAGTGAAACCTCTGCATAACAGCCCAGAATTTTCCTTAGTGCGTGATTGCTTTCAAGAGTCGAGTCCAGATAGGTGGCATTTCATAAGCCATATGCCACCTGGGGTCCAGGCTTATCTGCTGTTAGAGATTTTCATTTTCTAGTGAAAAAGGGAAATGCTGATTGTGTGTATGCTTTTTCTCTTTCCTAGATTGTTGCACTATGTTTAGTAATGTGCTGTTTACAAAAATAATTTATGGGTGTCTATGAAGTTGGAGTTGTTAAGGTTCTTGTGGATGAATGTACCAGTGGAGCTAACTTTGTATTTAAATCAAGGGAAGCGTAATGTAATTTCACTTAAAATGTGCTCTTTTGCCCCTTATACCTTGGAGGGGCAGATTCTGACCTTTTAAACATTAAAAAAAGCAAAAATCAAATCGGGGAAGAAGTGGAGGTGGAACGTCTGAACTGGTGAAAGGCAAATAATCTCTCACTGATGTCCACAAATAGCAGAACTGATGCAGTCATGACCTTGAAATACAGAGACATTAATGTTAAATACCGGCAGCTTAAGAACCTAACAGTCAAGGTAGAAAATAATTTTTCCCCCACCACCCTTTTTCTTTTTTTTTTTTCTTTTTTGCATTTTAAAGTTTCTACTTGTATAAATACTGATGTATTTGAAAGGTTGCCATATCCTATGTAGCTGATGAAGTGTGGCAGATAGGACTTTTCTGCATAGAGAGAGATGGCAAGCTGGAGAGTGGAAAATGGTTTTATGGAACAAGTGTAAAAGTATAAAATAGGATAAAAAGGCTTGTAAAGCTTTCTGACATTTTAGTGGTATAAAAATCCCTGAATTTACTAAAATCAGAAGAGTAGCTTGATTACAGATTTGAAATGGTAATACTATACTGGCTATCGAGTCCGCACGTTGATTCACAGACGCACACGCACGGACACAAAGGTACAGCTGTATGTACAAAGGTACCTGTTAAAAATTCCCCTCAAGTTCCGTGAAATACTCACTTCATACGTCTCAGCATTTCTCAGCTGGTGAGGGTTGAGCCTCGAGGAGGAGAGGGTTTCAGGCCAGGTCCCATCGCCAGCTTTCAGCGGCGGTGCTCCGAACTTTGCAAGCTGGCGAGTGTGTGATTCCAACACTGTTTCCGATGCCATGAGTACCTTAGATGGGCTGTAGGAAATCACCATAGAAGTTGGCAGTCACCATCACTCGTGGTAATACTAGTGTCTCCGACTGTATGTTGAGGATGCGTTTTTCTGTGCAGCTCAGTGAGAAACCTGCAGAAATGCTGCTGCCAGCTTGTACTGTGTGATGGAGCACGGGAGAGAGAGGTGCAGGCTGACCAGGCGCAGCGCAGCTCCTGCTATGTCTTTTAGGCCAGTTTCAACAACTGTAGAGCTGCCTAGACTCGAGAGCAAGCTTTTGTGCATACGGTCTGCCTTTCTGCAGTCCCTTAATTGCCCCAGTAATGTTGCTTTCAATTGCGAGGGCAGACCGGGATGCTCTTCCCTGAGGAGTAACATGCTCCGGTGCCTCCCGTAAACATGTCCCGAGTCTCCTGTGTTGAGATGCACCTGAGAATTGCAGTGTTTCCTCAAGACATATTTGGAAGGAGTCCGGCCCTGTCTGTCTCAAAGACCCGGTCCAATTTCTAATTGAAATTGTGTCAGTTGCTCCTGCTTGTGTCTGAAGTCAGTTAGTGAGTTTGGTCAGATTTGCATACTCAAACCTGCCCATGAGATCCTGAATTCCTAAACTGCTGCTTTGAGGGCCATTAGTTAATGCAAATGGCCTGAAAGCTGTAGTCAGTAAGAATAAGACAATGTTGAGTTGTGCAAATTGCCTTCTAAAGGTGAGCAAATGGATGCCATTTTCTCCTGAAAGTGCTGAAGAAGGGCAGTTTTCACTTGGGGCTGCTCTGCTCCGCTCCGCTCCGCTCCGAAAAGTGACTGGATGGGAAGAGCTGCCCAAGTGCTGCAGCCCTGCTGCCTCTGTGTCTGTGTATATGTGTGTGTGTGTGTGTGTGTGTGTCTGTGTGTGTGTGTGTTTGTGTCTGTGTCTGTGTGTGTGTGTGTGTGTGTGTGTGTGTGTTTGTGTCTGTGTCTGTGTGTGTCTGTGTGTCTGTGTGTGTGTGTGTGTGTGTGTGTCTTTGTGTGTGTGTCTGTGTCTGTGTGTGTCTGTGTGTGTGTGTGTGTGTGTGTGTGTTCAGAACTGCCTTTCTCCACCTCGCTGCTTCTCAGTCTGTTGAGCTGCAACTCATCTGTGAATGAACGCGTGCTCTTTCATTCGAGCCCATGTTGCCACATGGCTGAACGGGGTTTCATCTTGTGTCTCTGTGCAGAGTAAAGCTGGGCAAGTGTTAAACCAGGGAGAACTGGAAGGACATGAAAATTCATGAGCAAGCGATGGAAGATGGAAGATGGAAGAAGCCTGGGATCTCTCCAGCCCATGCCAAGGGAATCACAGCACCTTCCGCTTCTCGAGGTATCTTTTCCTTCTTGGGATCTATATCCTGTAACAACAAGGCTGCCGCCTCCACATATTTAGCTTCTGGAATTAAAATCTCTATTTCACCTCCCTTAAATTTAATTTCTGCTTCTAGTTTTTCAAGTAAAACCCTCCCCAGTAACAGTTTTGGAGAATCTGGCAAGTATAAAAATGGGTGGGTGACCCATTGTTTTGCTAATTTCGTTTGTAGGGGTTTAAAGAGTGGCCGAGTTTCAGGAATCCCAGTTGCGCCCATAACATTTCTGGTTTTAATACTTAATTCTCTCTCTGGTGTATTTAAAACAGAGTAAGTAGCCCCCGTGTCCACCAAAAATTGAGTTTTCTCGTTCGCTAGCTTTGCTTTAACCCGAGGTTCCTCTGGGAGAGATTCCTGCGGTTCCCTTCAGTCTTCACTGATTGAGAATAGAGGGTTCGGAGGGGAATTTTGTTTCCGGAAAGGGCGCTCCCGTTTCCAATGCCCCTGCTTTTTTTCAGTTGGCACACTGATTCCTTCCCAAATGGGGTCTAGCCTGCAAAACGTCCCCGGGAGATTCTCCTCATCCTTGTCCCCTTCTTTGGTATAATCCTTTTTCTTTACCCCGAGCATTTTCTTCTAACACTGCTATTAATCTGCTGTTTGTTCTTTCCTTCTGACTATCCCTGTTTCTGTATGCAACCCAAGCCACGTCTAATAATTTTCCCAAATGACAGGCATCATTTCCTTGTCATTTTTGTAATTTTCTTCTTACGTCATCCGCGGACTGCCCTATAAACAGGGGAGCTAACTGATTTCTACCTTCCTCTGACTCAGGATCAATAGTAGTATATTTACGGGCGGCTTCCTTTAGTTTATGCATCAAATCAGTGGGGGATTCTTTCCGATCCTGTTTAATTTTGTATCATTTAGACCAACTGATAGCTTTTGGTGATGCATTTTGAATACTAAACAAGATCCATTTCCGAGACTTTGTCAGAAGCTGTCTATGCCCATCCATGTTTGGATCCCAGTTCGGGTCTGTGGAGGGGAGGTGATTTTCCACCATTCCCTGCAGATTCCCGGAAGCAACTTGTGCTTCTACCTGGGCCCTATCCGCTTTGCGAATCATTTCCCTTTCAGTACTATCAAACAATACTTGCGTAATGGCCTCAATATCTTTCCAATCAGGATCCTGTGTCTTAATCGTAATTTCAAAGGCGTTAGCCACCTTATCCGCATTGTCTCTGTAATTCCCAGCTGCCAGCTTCCAATTATTAAGGTCAGTGATCAAAAAGGGAACTCTTTTAAAAGACTTACCTCTTTTTAAAGACTTGGATTTTTTTTTCTTGAGTCAGGGTGCTTAATAAATCACTCAGGACAATTACCCGTGGAGTGAATTAACTTTGGTTCTTCATGAACTTCTTTTATGAATACAAAACTGGGTTTGAATCATTGGGAGTAAAGGAGAAGAAGATATTGCAGAACTGCCAGGGGGATCTCTGACTTTAGAATCCCACTGGTAACCCTGGAAGTGAGAGCTGAATTTGCCTGCCTCTTTCCCATATGTCAATCAGACTAATATTTAAAAAGCCTATGAATTCATCGCTGTACTTGTGCACAGTTTCACAGCAATGTGTAGACATTTGAAAGTAGTGCAGCCTCACCTCTTCCCTCATTTATCCCATTCCTTTGCCTTGTGGAGTCCTTTGCAAAGAGGAAAGCATGGTCTGAAAATGAATGGGCTACCAGTTTTTTTTCAAGTGTAACTCAAAACATAGTTCTTAGCTGTTTTTCATCATGTCTCTTATGAATCAAAAAAAAACCCCACAAACTTCCTTTGTGTCGGAATAGTGGCATCAGCAATCTCATCACACCAACATTCTCAGGTGGTCATATTAAAAGCAAAATCTTCAGTCCTTTGCAGCTATCTTCCAGGCACGTAGGGGCTCTTAAAGAGAGGTAGTTGCCTTTTAGTGTCCGATGGCCTCCTGGTCAGCCAACTCCTTACCCACATCAGCTTCATCAGCAACAGCCTTCCTCTTCACTAAATGCCTGCAGAATTCATTTAAAAAGTCATCAGCGACCTTTACTCACAGTCCTGAAGAGTAAAGCTGATCCCCACAGGCAGCAGTGCCACGAACTGCATCGCACTGACCCACCAGCACTTCATTTGTTGCAGCTTTTTCAACGTCTGGGCTGATTTGGCTCTTTCTCCAAGGAAACTGCCAAAATGGAAGCTCAGTTAATGCCAGCTGTGGTTATTTTCTTCCCTAGGAGGCAGACACGCATTTTGAAAGTGGCTGGACAGACACCACCAGCCTCATGCTCAGAGCCCACCCACAGAGCCCGTCCAGCTGGAGGGCTGGATCTGCTGGTCGTGACTGCGTGGAGCTTGACTCCAGCAAGCTACCTATGGCCGAAAGCCTCCTTAACATATCTCTCAGGCTCCAGCCTTCATGCTTTGATGCCATCAGATGTATGAAACAGCAAAGTTCATGGTCAGGTATTTTAAATTTAGATTGCAGAAAACCATCATTCAAGATATGTAGGCTTCCTGCCTACTTCA
Source organism: Gavia stellata (assembly GCF_030936135.1). Taxonomy (NCBI): domain Eukaryota; kingdom Metazoa; phylum Chordata; class Aves; order Gaviiformes; family Gaviidae; genus Gavia; species Gavia stellata. The sequence goes on from NC_082626.1 coordinate 4,045,508, forward strand.
GCTTGGGAAGGGAAGAAAATAAAGACACGTTCTCTGCTCTAGCCCAGGCAGACACTGTTCTTGTAGGCTCCCAAGACGATTGTGGTCTCTCACTTGCTCATGGTCCCGCGGCTGCCGGCACATGACAGGACACCAGGAGGAAAGGTTGTGGCCACGTGGCAGGAAACAGTGACCCACATGCTTCAGCAAAACCTGTGAGTGGCTGCTTGCAGTGGCACTGCATTCAGGAGCTGGCAGGTTGGGTCACTCCGGCCTCCATTCTGCAGGGCCTTTCCCCTCGGTAGCAAAACCTGCGAGCGGCTGGAGAAGCTGGCAGGGAGCAGCTGGGGCTGTGATGGAAGGTGGCTGTGGGGTCAGCAGGGATAGGGCTTTGGAGACAAAAGGACTGGCTACGACATTGCTAGACGGAGCCCACGGGATGGGGTGCAACCTGCAGCGGGTCCATGGGGACAGCATCGCTTGGGATGGGGACAGGGGTGCACGGGGCAGTGGGGCCACCAGAGATGGGAGCATGGGGAGTGCGGGAGACCGGGGCCGTGGGGCTACGGGGAGGGAGAAGGGCACTGGCTGGGCAGCTGTGGTGTGAGAGGAGGGGTGTGGGGGCCATAGGGGCTGTGGGACACTAGAGTAGGCGGGCAGCTGTGGGGTCATGGGGATCTGCAGGGAGGAAGGGAGGGGGTTTGGGATGGGTCTAGGGGGCTGTGGGTGCTAAGATTTGCCGGCCTGCGTGTAAATGTATCCCCGGCTGCTGGAGCTGGAGTAGTTTCAGACACGCTTACAGGGGTTGGCCCGCACGTAGCTAAATGTTTGCCGAAAAGGTGGAGTAAAAAAACTACCATGGCCTGAGAAGACGGTGGTTCCAGCTGATTACACAGCATCATAAATACTGCGGGGACAGAGGGTGGGAGGGCAGGTGAGGCTGGCACGCAAGGCCCTGGCTTGCATCAGGCAGGCTGGCAGTGCCCAGTGCCTAGCAGATGAGACTGGGCCTGGCCTCCAGGGGCTGCAGGGACTGGCACGCAGGGCAAGCCCCTGTCCCTGCACCCCAACAAAGACGCCCGAGCACATGGAGGTGGAGATAGAAAAGGCTTTATTGGGGGGGGCTGTCAAAAGGGCAGCAGCCCCTCACTGACCGTGGGGAGGATCTTTGCCAGTACATATGCCAGGTGGGTGTAGGTCTCCTCACACAGCACACGCAACAACAGGTGGTAGAAGAGCTCAGGGTCATACGAGGAGATGCAGAACTGGCCCTTGACAGTTCTTCTGTCAAGCTGAAAGCCTGGAGAGGCATCAGCTCAGGTTTGGCCCTTTTGTCCTGGGCTTTCGCTGTACTGGTCAAGTCTGCAGGCAGCAGACGTCTGCCATGCTCCTGCAGAGGCTCACTGCTGAGGAGGGCTGCAGACTCCTCCAGGGCATCCGTGCCTGATAAGATCATGGAGCACATCCTCCTGGAAGACTTATGAAGACATATTGAAGACAGGGAGGTGCTTACAGACAGCCAACATGGCTGAAAGCACTGAAAGTGTTCTGGGCATCTCCATCCCTTGGCAGCCCTTTCACAGCCCAACAACGCTGGGGCTCTGCTCTTACCTAGCCACTTCACGTTCCCAACATTCTCTCACTATAGCGAAGGCAGATTCCAAAACAGGAAATGACGAGCGACTCCTCCCACATGAAGGTGTCAGGAATAAAAGCTGTTGCTGATGCTTACCTTTCTTTGGCAGCCCTTTCAGAGCCCTAGCAACCCTGGGCCTCTGCAATTGCCTAGTCACTTCATGTTCGCAACGCTCTCTTGTCTCTTTCACTCTGACAAGAACTGATCACCAAAATTAAGAATGTCCAGTGACTGCTCCCACACGGAAGGTGCCAGCACTGAAAGCTGTTCCCGGCTCTCACGTTCCCTTGGCAGCCCTTTACGAGCCCTTCTAAATACTGGGCTCTATGCTTGAATAACCACCTAACGGTGCCCTCACTCTCTCTATCACTCTCACCAGACACCAGCTCCAGAACTGAAAACATCCAGCGACTTTGCCAAAATGGAAGGAGGCAGCACTGTAAGCTGTTGCTAACGTTCACGTTCCCTTGGCAGCACTTTAACAGCCCAAGAAAGACTGGGGCTCTGCCATTGCCTAGAGACCTAATGAACCCTCACTCTTTCTCTCACTTTTGCCAGAGCACAGCTCTAGAATTGAAAACGTCCAGCCACTGCTCCCACGCGGAAGGAGGCAGCACTGAAAGCTGTTGCTGGCCCTCACCTTCCCTTTCAAAGCCACAGCAACACTGGGGGTTTTCACTTTCCTAGCCACTTAACAGTCCCAACATAATATCCCACTCTAGCCAGAGCTGAGATCCAAAATGTAGAATGTCCAGAGACTGTTCCCGCATGGAAGGGGCCAGCACTGAAAGCTGTTGCTGGCCCTCACCTTCCCTTGGCAGCCCTTTCAAAGCCCCATCAAAACTGGGTCTTTTCACGTGCCTAGCCACATAGTTGTCCCAAAACAATCTCGCACTCTTGCAAGTGCACAGATCCGAAATGGAAAATGTCCCGTGACTTCTCCCACACGGAATGTTGCAGGACAGAAAGCTGTTGCTGGCCCTCACCTTCCCTGGGTAGGCCTTTCACAGCCAACCAACACTGCGGTTCAGCGCTTGCTTTGCCTCCTAACAGTCACAAGGTGCTCTCTCTCTCTCTCTCTCAATCTTACAAGAGCCCAGCCCTGAAACTGAAAATGTCCAGCAACTGCTCCCACGTAGAAGGTGCCAGCACTGAAAGCTGTTGCTGGCCCTCACCTTCCTCTGGTAACCTCTTAAATGAACCACCAACTCTTGGGCTCTGTGATTGCCTGGACTCTTAAAGGTCCCAATATCCTCTCGCTCTCCTGCTCACTCTCTCCAGAGCCCATCACTGAAATTGCAAAAGTCCAGCCATTGCTCCTACTCTAAAGGTGCCAGCACTGAAAGCTGTTGCTGGCCCTCAGCTTTGTTGCGTTTAAGGGAATGTACTTTCAAAATTTGTCTGTCAGAGTCCCAGGACTTTCACTGAGCAGATCCACAAAAATTGAAATCAGTTATTTTATTGAGAGCGACAGAAACAGATTCGAAATTGCCGTTGATAAATTCACTAACTACAATAGTGCTCCTAGTTAAGGTTAATATTGCTAGAAAACTTGATAGTGATACAACAACCCGGGGATAACTTTCACCCAGAGGGTGAGAGGCGTAGCGTGTACCCAGAGAGGCGTCCCTGCCTGGGGTGGAGGAAGAGAATGCAGTCCGTCGACTGGTCCGTCAGGTATCGAGGTTCTTCTCTCCCACTTTAACAATCATTTTCTCCGTCTTTTATCCCCAAAACTACGAGGTTCCCCCCCCACCCCGCATATGTGACGTGTAGCATGATGTGGGTGGAGAGACGAGTGCTATAGTCATACATACGTTTAGCATGACCTCTATAATCTTCACTAGCATATGCAGGGGGGTGAGTTGTAGTGTGCATTTCACCGGTAATGAGGCAAAAGTCAGTTATCGGACACGAAGCCTTTTGAAGAAACAAAGAACCATTCATGTTTTTGTTATCTTGCTATCTTTGCTGACCACAAGCAGGGCTGTCCTGGCTCCACAGGGCCCCCTCCTTATCTGCACCCTGTGTTAGCCAGGGTGCAACAACACACAAGGCTAAACAACAATTACTATGACCCATGCAGTTTTCTACAGCCCAGCTGCAGGTCACTTGAGCGTGTTTACAATCCTCCTCGCCAATCTTCCGTTATTTTCCCATGCTGCCCATGCTAACTTTTAGCAAATTGAGCTCAGGAAACCAGCTGGCATGGAGCTCTAGATGTTTTCTCTCAAAGCCATTTTTGTGACTGTGGTGTAAGCATGCCAAAAGGCCCACATCTTCATATCGTATTCTGCTGCTTGCAAAAATAGCCCTGTAGTTCTGTGTGTGCTACTGTCATGCAGAAAGCTAACCACGTAAATACCTGTTTGCAGGACTGCACAGTAGCTGCAGAACCTCATTTCATTTCTAGCCAGCGTTCTCCTGAAAATGAGCTGAGCGTTACCTGGGACAGCTCTTGAACACAGGACTGGGAGGAAACAGAAGGGATATGAAATGAATTAAAGGTATTATTAAAGACAAATGCAGGGAATTAAACTAGTTTAGCCCTGTCCCTTTGCACAGCAGAACCAAGGCCTGGTTTGGAGCATCCGTATGGCTATACCTTGTCAGTGGAAGCAATGGGGTGCTGTTCCTCTTGAAGGAGGTGCAGGAGGACCCCTATCAGCACCCAGCTGAGCTATATGGTTGTTGAAGCATGGACTCCGTTCTCCTCTGGAGTTCAGTGCAACGGGTCGCGTGGGTGAAGCCTTTGTATGATTTCCTCCAAGTTAGGTTTTACGTCAGCTTCAATAATAACCCATAAAGAAGTCAATGAAAGGATTTATCCTGCCAACGTCCGCTAAGACTGCTGGAGAAGAAAAAAGAAGCTCTTCCCTTCAACACCCACCCTCCACTCCCAACTCCCCCCTCCCCTCCCCCCAAAAAAAAAGAAAATTCTCATTCACTCTTCACCCTTAATCCTTCCTTCTTCAAAATTGTATGGCAGCCATGTTACGATGAAGTGATAAAGAGCTTACTTTGGAGCTAGAGGAGGAAAAAACCATAGAGGACTCTCAAGTCTCATTCCAAGGATTGAGAAACCTTAAAACATGGAGAGGGAACAACCTTGCTGCGCCCTGAGTTTGTCAGCCACCTTCTGCTCTTTCTTAGTCAAACACGCCAATATGCTATACTCCTGTAACTAAACTGTTGCATATTTTCTGAGGTTTATGTCTTGAATAACTATTGTTTCTTTTTATTTTTACCTTCCCAGCTTTTTTCTGATCTTTACCTTCTGGAGCTCTTTGATGCATTCAATACGAGAGAGAAAGCAAATGTAAAAGGGGGCTGTCTACTGTATTGACCAATCAAGTTCATTTCCAGTGACCTGACATGCCTTGTAATAGACAACACATCTAACTCAAAACATAACAAATCAGGTTTCTTTCTATTGTATGTTGTTTTATTGTTTGAAATCATGTCTGAGTATTTTTATTACATGTAAAAACCAAAGTGACTTGTATTACTAAGATTAAAGGCATTCTAAACTCAGTCAAACTAGAATTAAACGGCACTGTCAAAGTACTATCTAATACAGCAAATCCCCAGATCAGAATTAACAAATAGTGTTGGACTACAACTAAACCATTCCATTAATCCATAATCAACGCTTATGGATTCCCAAATAAGAAATCTGGAGAGAAAGCTGCCCTTTTAATTATACATGGTCTCAGTCAGCGCACTAAGCTTATCTGAACATCTCGCTGTTAGCCCAGCTGAGCTACTTGAAAGTCACAGTTGCAGTCCTTGGTGCTTCTACTTAATTGGACTGTTACGGGGCAGATGTTTTCGTGTGATTTCTCTTGCTCTCTTTACAAAAAATAAGTTTTACAGCAGAGCGCTGCTCTGGAAAGGCTGGCAGCTCTAGCTAAACACTGAGAAAAGCTAATTGATGCTGTGTGCTTTTTTCCAACATGAAGAGCATGCACAAGTTCAAAAATGTTTTGCAAGAGAGAATATGAAGATGAATTAAGAACAGAAACGCATTAAGGTTGGCTGCTCCTCCTTCACTTTTTTCACAGCAGGTTCCATTGGAGGGGATTTGTCACCATCGGTGTTCACCTTCTCCTGGGAGGCTTTTGCTGGTTTTCTTATATTGTCTGTCTTAGGAGGAACAGCCACCTCTACTTTCCGCTTTGTCTTGTCAGTTTTTGCTTCTGGCCTATCCTTCTCTTTTTTCTCCTTTTCAGGTGCTGCTTTGAAAGCCATAGAACCTGCTTCCATAGGCTCACCTTGCACAGGGGTGGCATCATCTCTGCTTGGGAGCATGAACAGAGAGTCCATTTTCACGTCTTCTGCTGTAAGTGGCTCCCTTGGTTTTCTCATTCCTTCTAACCACTCAGCATTGGGAAATCCTCCATTCTCATCCCCTTTTCTTCTCTTCCGGTGCTTTTTGTCTTTATTTCCTTTGTCACCTCCCAGTCGATGTTCCACCGCCTTCTCTTTTGATTTTGTAGGATCTTTGATGCCATGCCTCTCTCTTCCAGAAGTTTTTCCAGGGGAATTTCCAGCTATATTACACTTTTGGTGGCTCTGCCCACCAGGATAATCCTGCCTCCGTCCCCGAGCATATGGTGAATTCTCTTGTCTGGTCCCAGGTGGACCAAACCTGTCTGGAGAAAAGTAGCCTCTTCTTGCATACAGCGGCGATCGTGAGTAGGAGCGAGAAGGGGACCGACTAAATGACCGAGAGTAGGAGCGAGAGCGGGAAGAACCGGATCTTGACTTGGAGTAGGTATACAAACTTGTAGAGGAAGATGAAGCACTACAGGGAGACTTGGGCCTTAAAAACACCACAACACACACAGACAAAAAAGATAAGTTAATTCAAAACAGTCACTCTCCCCATTTTTTTTCCTCCCAAATTTGGTTTGTTTTCTTTTTTCCTCTCCACATGCTTACGTCAAAGGTTCTTTCAGCTGCTGGCATAACGCTACTGCAAATTGCAGAACTTGCAAAAGTTTCTGCTTACAAGACAGAGCAGCTCTTTGTTAGTGTAAAATCATACAGGAAGGGTAAGTCTATTTCCACTCACTTCTATCACATGATCCATCTCCCACAGCTATTGATTGATTTACGGTGGTGTAGCGGGGCCTCTACTGGCACGTGAACGCGCACATTTTTCACTACTCCGCAGCTACATGCAGTGCAAATCATTTTTGTTGCAGTAAGATGCAAAAAGAGCAAGTCTTAATGGCTACAGTGCACTATCACTATCACTTCCATCTCCCATGTGCCGAGTGCCCACCGCTCCTCTGCGGTGATATACTCCTTGATATGCTTAATACTTCCCACTTCTGATCTTCAAAGTACTGCACAGATATAAACTAATCTTCTCTCGAACTTCTTTTAACTTTTGTTTTATCTTTCAGATTTTATAAACACAATACACCCTGACAAGCTATCTATAACAAATACATACCAAAAGGAAGGACTAACTTGACACTGCAATAATAGATACCACAGACTCCTCTCTCTCCAACTGAGAGAAAGCAGCTTGGCTATTTGAGATGACTAAATAGAAGAAATTCAAAATTGCCATAAAACGACAGCGTTGACTCTTCCAGTACTTTGCTCAATCAGTATCAACTAAGTTGTTAAAAAAAGAATGTTGGAGGGTGACTTCTATTGGGAAATCAAGTTCTTCATCCCTGTTCAGCTAGTAATCGAAAGGCTGGCTTTCCACCTGACCCTTTAATTGTATTTCATTTTCATATGTAATTATGGTTTCCTCAAAGAGCGTTGATTTTTCAGAGTCCTCTTTTCGGTCACGTACTGGAGTTCTATTTTCAATAATCTTACCGCAAGCACAGATCCCCTTTGTTAAAGCCAATTCAAATGAAGCCATTTAAAAATGAATTACCACTTGTACTCTCCACAACGACCTGTGCATACATTTTGCATTATAAACCAGCTGTTGTGTAAGCTATGTTTTACGGCCTCATTTAACAGGTTACAAGTCGTAATATATTGAATTTCTGTGGAATACTTACAGCTCCCAGCCCGGTCTGCCACCTGCTGAGCGAATTGTACTGGCACTCATTGGGCGACCTTTTGGAGTGGGGAGAGGGAAAAGAAAAAAAATCCCACTCAGTTTCTCTGAAGATCATCTTTTTAAAGAAATTCTACAGTTATAGTTACTTACCAGTGGTGGGTATTGATTGTCCTTGGGGGCCCAGAAGGCTTGGTAATGCTGGTTGTCTTGGTACAGGAACCTGATAGCCCTTGTGAATCAATGCAAACAGTCGGAAAATAAGCTCTACTAAAATACAAGAAACACTGCATATCTTGAAATAAAACTCACGTTCTCTTCCAACAAACTGCTGGCTGACAGAGAGGAAGATTTAGAAAGTTCAGCGGCACTCACCAGAGCAGCAGGAGGTGTAACAGTCAGGAGCGGTGGTGGAGGTGGTGGCGGCTGCTGTGGCTCCTGAATCTGCTGACGGAGCCTCTTTGTGTAGCCAGTTCCATTTTTGAAGTTGTTCACAGCCTAGAGGCAGAAAAACATTGACAAAAAGCTAATAGGAAACTTCAGTAGAGGGACGAACAAAGGCCTGCACAGAGTAAAATTGCTTGTGTCTTCCTGTAAATGCTATCAAGCCTAAAAGAAATGGACGTACAGATATATGAACACATCACATTAAACCCTGATACTAATGATTGGTAACTCGGAGTATCTGTATTTAAAGTACTTCAGTGTTAGCTCCAAACTTGAAAGTGAGGCAATCATGTTAAACAAAAGTGGGACCTGAACTTGCCAGATTGTCTCTTCCCTTTCAGCTTTTAAGCTCTTTTTCTTCCCTTTCAGCTTTTTACAAATAGCCTTTTCTTACAAACAGTTTCTGTGAAAGGCATCGTGTTACCTTGCGTAGGAACAGGTTGGCAATTAAAGCGTCAGGAGAAACATCGGTTTGATGACACGCTGGGCAGATATGCTCCTCAGAGTCCAGTAATGCTGTTCTAATACCTGTGAATCATTAAAATCATCAGAATAGTTTTAGCCAAACTAAGGCAATTTGGGGGGTTCTAGCCAAGTATAAAAACACGTATATGATTAATGGGTGAATATGGTCTTGAATTGAGAGCATGAAGCTCTCCATGTTCAGTAATGTAAATAACTTCTAGTATGCAGCAAATCACTCCAGAGTTTTGAAATTTCACTGTTGTAACATTTGAAGTCGTAGAGTAGGCTGTGTCTTGATGTTTCGACTAGTCTTTGTTCCGCTAGCTAGTACAATGAGAAGTCACCAACCTCAAGGTTCCTGAATAAAACACATCTCAAAAAAGCATTAGTAGGTTTGAGTTCTGAAGGTCTTAAGCAACTGTCCCGTGGAGAAGAATGTGGATTAAATGCCTAACTAAATGCCCTTTGTGGCAGACCACAGTGAGTCACCAGAGTTGGCTATCTAATTTTGTATGAGAGAAAGGGCTGTCAACAAACTAAATGCATTCGATGTCTAATACTGTAACCACCTGCACAATTACGCACTCTTCTCATACTCGTCCTTCTGCATGTAAAGAGGATTTACCTGGATATGTAAAAAGGGAAAAAAGGTTTCTGCCTTTTTTTTTTCCCTTTATGCAAGAGGAGTCTTTTCCTATTCAGGGGATACTTAAGTATTAAGTAGAACTGGCAACAAAGTAATGGCGTTATCTCCTACTTCTGCTTTCAGAAGATCAGACGTGATGTTTTGAAATAACAAACATGGGAGTAACACTTACATTCGTCACAAAAACTGTTTCCACAGCAGGGAATAACAGCTGCATCAGTCATTAGATCTTTACAAACGGGACATGACAACTCATCTGGAATGGGATCATCTGAGGAGGAGGAGGAGGAGGAGGGCTCCTCTGGTGAAAAGGGAGGCTTTTCCTTCTTTCCTCTAGCATAAGCTTCCCTAGAGGGCAGGTGGGGAAGGAAAAAGAAACCAGTCAGAGATGGGTAAAGGAAAACTCTTCCAAGCTTTTATCAAAGGGCAGATAATAGATGGAACTCTGCTCACTCCACATTTGGCTTCTAAAAAGTCGGCATTTAGTTTAAACTACTTTCCTATAGCCACAATACTGGAAGAGGGAGGGGGGAACACTTTTCCTTCTGCAGAACTCTCCCATTCATTGGGATCAACTAAGAGATGAGCTCAGACTAGAAAAATCATTTTTTGACAGCTAGAAATCAGGTGAAGTGAATCCCACCACTCCTTTGCCAGAGGCTAAATGTAAATGGCAGGCTCAGGATGAAGTTAGTCTCCGAATAATTACGTTTTATAAATGGAAGAAGTCTACGGTGCAGCTTCTACAAAAGGAGATCCACGACAGAAAAGCAGAAGTGCGACCAAGTGCATTTTCAAACAGCCACTCTTGTCAGCACACAGTAGTATTTTCTTAGTTTAGAGCAACAGGAAAACCTCAGTCTGTTTCACACATGGGATTTGACAAGAGTCAGAGGGGGAGGAAATCTCAGTCCAGCAGCTCTGTGTTAAATTTTGCAAGAAGCCTTTGAAACATAAAAGAGAAGCAAAACGAGCTTTCCAAGAGAACGACTCCGCTGTGAACACGACTGAAATGTTTTGCAGAAATACAGATTCTTAGCACACCACAAGTTGAACCAACTTCCAGGGGCACGAACAGTAGGACCACCCTATGTGAGTACTAGAAAGTATCACCGATTTTAAGGTTAAGACACAATGACAATGCTTCCTCCCCTGTAACTACAGAGGCTGGCCAACTTGGTTGCATTGCCACTCAGGCATTCACGCATGGTTTCGCTCGTTCACTTTTTGGTCAGTCCAACTAATGCCATACTTACGCATTAATAGTTGGTATTGCGTATTTTCCAGTGCTTGTCAGCATAGCACCCTTTGTGTTGGGATCTTGCACCTCCATCATGAAACTCCTTGGAATTCCTGTGCTCTTTTTAAGTCTGGGAGCAGACTCAAAATTTTTGTTCTGTTAAGAAAAGCCATGCAGACATATCTCATCTGATGACCCGCACTTAAAATGACATTTCAGTGACTATTTTACGCAGCAAAGCCTTTCATCCTCTCCTTTTGCCTAGCGTAAGGGTTGCTCAGCTGAAATACTGATTTTCCTAAATGAGTATCGTCAGCATGTTCCAAAGGCTGGAGCAGTGTTTTGAACTCAGTCGACATTCTTTGGCTTAACTTCAGGTTCCTCCAGGGTGAAATATCCCTCAGCTCAACCAGAGACTCGTGCAGTTAACACACGCAAATATTCAATAGATGGGGTCAACAGAAACATCTTGGTTTTATACAAAATACAGAAAATGGTGAACTGTCATTAAAACCACAGTTAAAACCACAAAAATTCCCAGTAATATTGAAATACATAAAAATATGCATGAAAGTTCACAGAGAAAGATCTATGGACATATTTAATGTCTATGACCTAGAAAAAAGAAAATTTCACATTTGTAATTCCAGGTCTCCCTTGAATTTTGAAGGGCTTTGCAACATTGCCATATAAAGTGCATTTCACCCCAAGAGAAACAACTCTTCATATGCGTGGTCATGTATTTGTTACCTAACTGCCAAGGTAAAAAAAAAAACAAAACTAAGACCAGAAGTCCCCCACAATCTTACCCCATTTGTCGGGCAGTCCTTTATATAGTGGCCAGGGTTTCCACAACGAAAGCAAGTATATGACGGTGGAGGTGGACCCAAGGGTTTCTTCATGTAACTAAACGTTTTTGGGGAGAAAAAGAAGAAGATATGCATGTGTCTCTTGTGTTAAAACAAACATCTCTACCATTTTCCCATCAGCTTCAAAGAACAGATTTGACATTATCAGCACTTACCTGGTTGGATCATATCCACAGCAAGACTGCATCATCATAGCTTTTATCTTGTCTTCTTCGGAAGCATTGGCTTCAGCCAGATTGGTGGTCTGTTTAAGAGGTAATTATTGGATGCACACATTAGAACCACATTTAAGCCCACACAGCCAAAGACAGCACCACTCACCCAGTCCTGTAAAGAGCAGCACAACGCTCGCTGAGGTCGCATGAAAACAGCTGCTTAGGCTCTGTTTGGACCTTACCTAAAGACCTGTCTAATCGATCCCATTTTCTTCCAAGTGGACTGAAGCTATGTGTAGAAAAAATTAGACTATCCACTGCCTTTAAACTGATTTTTAAGCTCCAGACTATTTGAAGGAGATGTCCACTGTACATTTAATTGAGAAAGATGTATGCAAATATCACTAGTTACATTTTGCAGCATTAAAAGGACACACAACTGAAGAGCCGGAGAGGTTGTTTCTCCTTGCTGAAAGCCAGCTTCAGACACAGAAGCCTTAGAAGGAATCAAACTTTTTATAACCCCTCAGCAAGACAAAAGATTCTTCTCTAACTTTTCTATGCTAAATGATTAAACTACAGTAAGCAGAACCTGCAGTTTTTTCCAGCTGACTGTGTCCTTTTAACGTACAAATTGTAATCCAAACCTTATGCAGAACTAGATCTTCCAATTATTGACGGCAGCTGATTGTTTTTAAGTAGTATTTGTTCAAATGTTTTTATCACACACTAGTCCAGGTACAAGCAGGCTCTAAGGGAGTGACTGTAAATGATGTGGACTTTCAAGCACCTATCATTCCGACCAACCACTCATGTTTTTCTTCTTCTATGCATGCATTCACAAAAGCAACCAACTACTTTCAACATTTTATTAAATGGGTGTTTCATACAGACAGTAACATTGTCCAGATCGACATCTCTGAGAGCGCTTCCGTTAACGTTTACAGAAAACTTTACAGATACTTGACTAGTTTGTGTGAACCCAAACGGTTTACAAAACACATCCAGACCCCACAAAACGTTCCCAGGAATAGAGCAAAAGTCAAAGATGGCATTTAATACATAGTAAGAGTCAAAAAGAAAACTTTTCACAACACATTGCCTCCATGCTAAGCCCGTCTGCACAAAAGAGGTTAGAGGAAGTAACAGTCTGGAGCTGCTTTATGCTATGTCCCTGCATTTTTCTGATATACTTAAATTTTCTCGAAAGCTTACATGTGTACACCACTTGGACAGTTTTCCACATTTTAGAGTAAAACTTCACAGGAGTTTACGGAAACAAGGACACGTTTAGGGACAGCACTAATGGAGACCAATTTCTTTTGCTGGCTACCTTCCCAAGGAATTTTCTTGTTTGTGTTTGGTTTGTTGTTTTTTTTTGCCAAATGGACCCAACTTAATTTCTGCAGTGAGAGATGGAAGAAGGTAGCAGTGGGAAGAGCTTTCTCCTTCTCGGAAATGAACTCCAGCCTTTCTTTTCAGAACAAAGAACTAGCTCCTCTGCATTAGGCCCTGCCTTCTCTCATCTTTGTAACTTTAAAGACTAGTCATTTCATTGGCTAGCACTGTGCCTTTTCACAAAGTGCAACCACTAGTGCTTTCCCAGAGAAAGTTACACATTGTTGAGCAAAAAATGCAGGCAGCTCCATGGCAAAACATGGCATTACAACAGTTTCAGAAGGTCACATCTGCTAATATGCCACACGTACCCCTTGGTCTAGTCCTATAAACAGTTAGGTATATTTACACAATTGACACAGCCTGCGTTCAAACAAAGTCTATTGTGTTGTCCACTCTCTAGCTACTCTGATTTATGAAATCGTGCAGCATTCAAAGAATGGATCTATAACTATAATGACTAGAAATTGAAAAATAGCCATGCAATTGTCCACGTTCCAGAAACGCCTCTAATTTGGCTGCTGCAAACCCCCTGAAATGTCCGTAACTTAGAGCCAACTAAACTCTTCTGTGAAAATTGTGTGAGTTTCCAGTGCAAAATTAACGAAAGGTATGAAAAATGGTAAACAGCTTCTGAAGTGCTGCTTCTTTGTGCCTTGAAGACGAGTAATACTGCAACATTACGTTGAGGCTGCTAAGGTACTCCCCTTCTATCTTCCCAAACTGGCGACTACTCTTCACAGGATAGTATCAAAATACACACACACTTTAAAGTTAAAAGAAATACTTTAACTTCTTAAAAACTACATTCAAGCTTTGCTCACATTACAACAGTTATCCAGCTACAGATCACAGTATGAGATTTAAAAAGACGAAGCAAACCCTTTTTTTTTTAAAGTATTTGACAAGACTCTCGAGATACCTTAATAAGCTGGGCCAGAGGAATCGGTGCGGAAGAGTCATCAATCTGTTCAGAAAAAATTAAACACACGTTCAAGTTCTACAATCAAAACATAGCAATAGTTAACCTCTACTGTAGCCTGAAAGTCTGCACTATATCCTCTGAGTGTCACGGAAAGAGGCATTTCCAACCTAGTGTAATTTGTATTTGTTCAAAACAAAGTCCAAACCTATGACAGCTTAAGAGTGCCTATGTGGTTAATGAGGAGAAACAACAATAACCAAACCTGCTGGAGATCAACTTACTGCTCCAGAGTATCTCAGAGAGGGACCCTTGTCAAATGCTTACAACTGCTTAGAAGTCAAAGGGCTAAGGCAGCTGCCAATTTTCAGCAAAAAAAAGGATTTGAAAAAAAATTTAAGTTTATTTGAGAAGGAAGCATCACTACAGGAAACTTATTTTCAGGGTAGTTTGGAAATTAATCAGTGAACGTCTCCTCATTTATAAAGGCACATGGTTATGCTTTTTATGAACACAGTCTAGTTGCCGGTGAAAATGAAGCACAGGCATATCAGCCCTGAAACACGAACTCTGCCCCTCCTGTCAGTAAGTTTAGAAACGCCAAACTCACCATACCCCACAAAACCCCAATAAAAATGCCAACCCAAAACATCAGCCATAGCAGTAACCCACCACTTTGTCTAGAAAAAAAAGAAACTGCTCAAAGTATTGAAATAAAGGTGTTTACCACGACAGAGTAGCCTATAAAACCTGATTTCTTGTATTTTATTAGACCACAGGCCATACTCTCCAAATTGGTTATGGAACTGTGAGAATTTAATATTATTCTCCTTGCTACCAGTCCAAAAGCAATTTCTAAGGATGATGAAAACATGGACTCAGAGCACAATCCTGTCATTTTTTTCTCCATTGCAGCCACACTCCTCCCTCCCTGCTGCCTACTGGAACAGCTTGCAGGAATGAAGTCCTCAGGCCACGGGTTAGTAATGGACTGCAGTGTCTAGTGAGAACTAATACCGAAGGGCAGTTTTGCCACAAGTGAAAAGGGTAACTCTTCTCTTGTTCCTTTTCCAGCATATTGAATTACATTGTGCCACCAACAGCACTTCAGCTTACACTAGTAAAACATTATCAGAAAGACACCGGAATCACTGCTTACGATGTCTGAAGTTGTTCAAAAACATGGAAAAAATTTCACCATGTAAACTGAACAGCTCCGCATGCCACTCTTCTTTACTTGTGGGAAAACAGGCCTATGTTCTCTCCTGGCAGGCACAACCACTGTCACGTGGTGCTTTTTCAGCAGCAAACAAGAAATGAGGAAAGCTCTCGACTGGAGTCTAGCATTAAACAGTCTAATATTGACCAGTAACTGAAACAGAGCAGTTAATAAACTATTAATTAGTTCTTCTGGTTTTTAGGAAGCGGTTATTATATGGCCTGCAGGCAACAGTCTCATTTCTTAACGGAGGTGATAGCACTCCTTTCTACTAAACAGCTATCAAAAGCAGCAAATAGATAATTAATGTACTATTTAGTACGTTTGCCCAACGGCCACCTTCCAATCACCCGACATTCTTGTGCCTTTTTTTTTTCCCTTTAAATGTCTACTGGAGTATTTCCTGCCAGTCCCTCCAGTCAGTCAAGTAGAAACAACATCTCCATGAAACGTGTATACAGCCCTAAGGTAATACTGCAGAAGAACTGGGGGGGAAAAAACCCCACACACCAAAAAATAAACCCAAAACCCCAGACTCGACAGTCAATGTATTAACTCCCATTTCAAACAGAAGACTAAACAGAAACTAACACAAAGCAAGTGGGAAAGGGGACAGAACAGAGGACGAAAAGGCTAATTTCACTGCTGGGGTGCTACATTTAAATTACAGTGGTTTCCTAAAACCCGACAGCTTGGCTAAACTAAAAATTCAGCCAGGAAGGATCCCAGTTGTGCTCAACAGCGCTAAAACGATGGGCATGACTCTCTGCATTTCTGCAGCCTCCAAGGACAAATACCAACTAGAGATCCTTGCAGTTACTGACATAGTAATGCTAAACCAAAAAGGATCCCCTTTCTTGCCTTGGCTGTAGTAACAGTAGGCCAGCAGCACAAATTTGGAAGTGTACAACAACAACAGCTAACATAACAGCAAGACAATGAAGGAAGAGTTAAAGTATCAGCTTTTGTGCAGCCTTTTTAAAAATACCTTAACTAAACTGCATTTTGCTGCCTTACTGTTCAACAATAATTGGCAAGCTTTCCAGTGATTTATTCCCACCACAGTAAGATCCAGGTTCTGCTTTGAAATACCTACAGAAATACGTGTATTAAAAAAACAGACATGCCAGGGAGCACACGAGGCTAATGTTTATAACAAGAACAACAACATCAACAACAACAATAATAGTAATAATAATAATAATAATGTTTGAACATGAGAGTTGTGTTTATACACATGCTAGTAAGCAAAGAGGAAAACAACTGTTTTCAGGAAATAAAACCCCATCAGAATTAGACCAAATACTCTAAACGTGGTTTACATAAATGCATTACTTTAACTGCTAGGGTCACTGGGCCAGTTAAACTAACTCAAAATCACAATGAGAGGCATTCATGTCCAAAAAGGAATTTGAACCAATCAGTGATAGAATTATGGATGTCAGATTTAGACGTAGTGGTTTTAGACCTACCTACAAAAAGTTTTCAATTTTAAGTTGATTGCCTACCATTCCACGAGCATCAGAGGCTGTATTCTTCACACAACACAGACCCAGAGTTCATGAATTTCTAGATTAAGTTACCCTAACACCTTATCAAGTGATCAGATCCAATGATCCAGGGTTAGTGTAATGCCTCACACCGTTCCAGTGAAGAAAAAGCAGAATGTGAAAATGGCAAAAAATACACTCCAAACAACTTTTATTGCAAGAAACAAAAAGCACACAACAACCTGTACAAACATCCAGATTACTAGCTGTCGACAGACAGCTGTAGAACATGGCACCATGTTCAACTGTGCAAACCTTGAGCCTACACGATCTAAAAATTATCATACATTACCTGCACAGTACACAGTCATTCAGGAAATATTCTGGCATATTCAATGTGAAACACAATGCATTACTAGGCACAAATAGCAAGATTCACATTAGAACTGTGCAAACAATGGCATGACTCAGTTATTACTATGCTGAATCCAATACATGGTATTCACAACATATACTATGGTTTACTGGAAAATATATTAAGTTAATGTTTGGAAAATTAATACAAGGCTACATTGTTGACAATTAAGTGCAGTGTGGAGAAAAAAGTCTGAGATGGTGTTTTTACATACCGCTTTTGGTGTTCCACTCACTGGCTCAGTTCGACTTCTAGAAGAAGAAATCAAGGAGATGAGAACTTAAAGCACTTGTACCCAACATCAAGCAGTGAAAACACATTATAAAACCTGAACATCAAAACATTATGTTCTGATAGTCTAGTGAATGTGGAAATTTCTTCCTATACATAAACTCGTCTCTCTCTTTTGATCACATTCAATGCATTAAACACCACCCCCCCACCCCCCAAATCCCACGTCTACTTTGTCTGAAATCACTCGAAGACTTAGAGATCGAGAACACAACAGTGCAAGAGGAAGTCTTCAGACATTTTGTCTCTGCTGCGTTAAGTTTTGTGTTCTTAAATGCTCAACCCTCAAGATAATGAAGGAAACTTTAGCCAATCCCTATATCCCGCCCTAGTCTTACAAATAGCTACCAGAGAGAGTACTTTAGTTTCTAAGAAAGAACAGCGGTAGTCGAGACCCTTTGAAGCGCTAGTTTACTTAGCCATGAAAGTGCCAAAATACTACATGGGTTACATATGCTACATTGACTAAAAATAGTAGTAGAAATGTCACCTGAAAGCAGTTCCTAGGGTTTTGTGTGCTTTAGGAGCCCTGTGACAAAAAAAAAAAAAGGTCTTAATTGCCAGAATTTGCTTTAAGAAAATCTTGAAAATGCTACAATATCTTAGGAAATACTTATTACATTTGAAACCTTGCTGAGCTTCCACATACTCCTTGATCTGTATCTGCATGCTGCTCATCAGGAATCAGACATGCAACCACTGATATCGTTAACAAACCATTCACACATCATCCAAAGTGTCCCATGAGCAGAGGCAATTCAAAGGCTGCTGTGGAACTGATGTCCAAATAGAAAGGCTCATGCTTCCTGCCACTGCTAGACCACCACCGGGCTCGCAGTTAGAGCCATGTACCTCCTGAAGATGAGCAAGTTCGAGGAGATACTTTAGATTGCCACACAAGGGTTTCTTCATCCACTGACCCTGAAGAACATACTCCAAGGCGAGTAACGCATTTTGAAGGCCTCGCCACCATTACAGCACACATTCATCATTCCCAAACGTTAACCACTCTACCAGTCGTTTCTGCAATGTTTCCAGCTGAAGGAATAGAAAGCTAATCTGCCTGGTTAATTTTCAACGTTAGAACAGCAGTGCCATTCCTTCCTTACCCCCACATCCAGCTACTTATTTAATCTTTGAGGCTAGCAGCACCTATCCTCTCGTTTTAGGGCAGCGTTACAATAGCAGGAGAGGGTGACATCCAACCAGTAAGGGAGGATGCACTGACAAGACAGCACTAAGCATCCGTATTTCGATTAACCTCCCCCAAACAAGGCCACGTTTATAAGCACAACGCTGTGGCGTCCCGAATTACTAGGCAGTGCCTGAAAGCACTGCAGCAGCTACTGCAGTAATATGCCCAAAGTTTACATGCAGAGCCACATAAAATCAGGGGTTTTTGCTTGCAAATGCTTCATGGGCACCAGCACGCTGCTGCAGTGTTTCTTCAAGACACACTGTAACTCATCAGTCTACTTGATTTATGAGAACCAACGTTAGAAAGACATGGCAAAACCACAAGCTAATAATAGCTACTGATTGTGGTGGAGAGGCGTACCTTTAAGGCGGCTGGAAAACATGGCCATTCAAACAATGCTAATGTAGCTGATACAGAACGGGACTGTATGAATACATACATGACATGCATTTGAAGAGCTGTAATTTTAATCAGTACACCCGATTCTCTGTCCTCCGTAAATCTTAGGAACACAGAATTAAAACCTGGAGCACAGATACCAGCTTAGGGTAAAAACAGACAAAGAAAGACAACCAGTAACATTTAGGAACGTGCGGAACTGCTTACTGAGTTTCAAGTTTGGAAAGGATTAACTGTTCCTTCATCGTGCTCGCACAAAAGGCAATACACTTTAGGATATTGTTGTTCTTCTCTTGCCTGAAACAGGCACTGTCTTTAGGAAACGAATAGGAATCACTTTTGAATGGAAGTTCTTGTTTGCCTGGCTGGCCAGCTGGCAACCCTTGGTCTTTCCTCTATAGCTAGTATGCAGAACCCCCAGATTTGGGGCGTAAGAATACCTGCCATATCCCGCCCCCCTCCCCCAAATACAAGAAATAGTTAAACACTCAGAATCAGACTCTTCTGAGACGGGAACAAATTACAAGTTTACACTACAGTGCGTATCTCTCTTTACTATAAAAGCAATAAAAGCAAACACATATAATAAGGAATCTCTCCACCTAGAGGGAACAGGATCTACAACTTGGATCTCAGAACAGTCAACCCCAGGAACAAACCCCACAGAATCATCTTACAAGTTACCATTGTTGGAGTTCAAACCCGGTGCCCCAGCAGGCCAAAAAATGTAAGTCTACTTTGGGACAGATGCGCTAAAATCTACCCCCTGACAACAAAACTTAACAGCAGCTTTAACAAGAAAGATACAAGCGGAATGCCTCTGTAAACTAGTATCTGTAAAAAAAGTCAACACACTGAAACCCCTAACAAAGAATACAATGCTTTATGGATACTTACAGAACAAAGGTTTTGCTGGTAGCTTTAACTCCTCCCACAGGGATTCTTCTAACAATTACCGATGAGTTCTTAGGAATCAGGGCATGATCATCTGTGTATTCTGAAAACAACATAAAGACAGACATAAACCAACATAAATTCAGGTTTGAGAATCAAACACAAGCAGCAAAATCTCCCTCATTTTTTAAAATAGTTTGAATGCCAACAGCAAAATGGTCTCAAAGGTCACTAAAGGAGAGTCTGCTAATGCACGAGGTTCTTTCCTCATCTAGCTTAGGTTGCTTTGGCTTCCGTTAGGCTACAAAACCAATAGACCTCTGGAGAAAAACAAACCACAGCAAAGTCTCACCTGCATAAACCAGATTCTAAAGCCTGCCTAGCTTGCCCTGCAGCAAACCAGGCACTTAGCTAAAGCACGAAAACTCTGCGCCGTCGCTTTCATAGCTCTTAACTGAAAACGCTTCACCTGTGCTGCTAGTGCTCCAGACTGACAGAACACAGAAGAGAGCCTGCCATGGCTGCCTATTTCTTGGGGCTTAATCCATCAACAACCACACTTCTCAGCTGCTCAGTGCTTTGCATTTCAATGGAAACAGCACTGACGCCCAGACAAACAATGGTAGATCACGCCAGCTGCAGTTCTGGAAGCCGAAAGCAGCTGTTTCTACCTGCTGAACGGAGTCATACGGAGTATTCCTTCTGGTCCAGACCACAAATCACCAGATTAAGACCAGTCCAGAGTCTCATGTTTGTTTTGTTTGGGTTTTAATTTTGCCTGATAAGCAGAATAGCAGAAAAGCAGAATAGCACATTCTCCAAGTGTTTGGAGACAGAATGTTACAGGGCAGGCAAGAGTACTCAAGAAACCTGAGTTCTGGAGTTTGCAGTTCTTCCACTATATTGTGAGAACATCTATTGTAAAAGACAGGTCAAGAAATCCAGATCAAATTAAAAGGAGGCAAGTTTAAATGCATCATTCTCGAGTATAGGCTTTTTGAAGGGAATTCTGCCTTTATAGAACTTGCCTCTGCAGTAAGCATGGAAGAGGACACCCCCCCACACCCCCCCGCACCTTTTAAAATAGGTCCCAACCATCCATTTTGCCTCCCCAGCATCTTAAAGAGAGTCCATCACATCAGTTTTTTCCATTGGTATTTAAAATCCAGTTTCCTTTTAGCTTATATTAGCATTGCTTCTATTACTAGATTGCCATGATGAAAAGTAACAATTACTGAACTGTAAAAGCTTAGAGTGCTCGGCAAAATCTGAACAAGTAGGCCACCTTCACTCAAGGTTCACTTTGTTCTTTCCACGATCATTTCAGCCTTTAGTCAGGACTCCTGCACAGGCAATGTTATAAAACCCCAATACTTTATGTCCACGTGCAAGAATGCCAAACATCCCATTTAGGCAGAATATCCGGGTCTAGTGTTTCCCTTTATCTTCTGAAGGTGAGTTTAAGCATCTACATCTGCTTAACAAAAACTGAAATTCACGGTCACGCAGAGAAACCAGAAATTGGGCATACATATACACGGCACTGAAATGTATTCTCTAGCTTTGCTCTGAAAACCACTGGGGGATTTTTGCCTTTTCACACGGAAAACACCCTTAGGAAAGCTTCAATAAGCATCAGTGTCACTCATATACGCAGTGTAAGATTTTATACTCATTTTACAACGGCCAAAGGGCAACACAACCTGCCTAGAGGAGGATCTTGTCACTGTCAAACAAGAGGGATGCTCTTTAAAGCAGGGAAGAGACTCCTGCTTTAACTTCACCTTTAGGCAACACCACATTTAACAGAACCTAGTGAGGCAGATACTTTTCCTTCAGTGGATTCTGATTACGTATGAAAACAAAGCAACAGACTTTGTAAAACTGGTATTATGGATATAGAGTAACACTTTGGGGGGGAACATACTTACGAGCATAAGTTTTTGTTCTAAAACTTTATAACAGAATGCTATATGACTTGATAACAGTTTCTGCTATAACAGAATCCACATGTTTGGCCTATTTTGAAACATTTCTCCTTCTGGTGATAATAATTGGTCTCCATCACAGTTTATTACCATCCACCATTCTGGTTTTAAGGCTGTGTTTGACACAGACCCAGCTATTACAGGAGTGACGTCAGCCAGTTGGCCATTCAGCCCGCTAGCATTTGTGAAGCTGAAAGGACATCAGCATCTGAAGACAAAATTCAGAGACCCTCTGCAGCAAAGCCCTTCAAGCCAATTAAACACTGTTCAAAAGCTCTTGACAATTGTATTCAATGCTACTAGAGAAACTCAAGACTTCTGAAACATATCACTACCTACGCATGTCATGCAATCCAATGGCATCCCTAAGACCCCTAACATTGTGCTGTGAAGTCTCTTCGCAACCATTCTCCTGAAAATAGTTTTAATGTCTGTAGATACGCAGCGAGCTTTCGGTCCGACCACTCTAAAGGCTAGGGCTGAAGTTACGGTCCCCACAGCATACATATTATCCTGTTTAAGCTTTAATACATCACACAGGAAGAGGAAAAAACCACCTGTACACATTTTAAAGAAAAGACGGTTGTAAGAGTGTCACAGAACCAGAGGAAAAAGACAAGAAATTTCATGTTTAAGGAATGAAAACACTTGACAAGTCTTTTTGTTTCCGAAAAGTCACAACCCAAGGTATTTAATCCCATTCAAACTCACCAAGATGGCAGACTACCAAACTGAAATGTCATACTAAGTAATACAAAACCATTATCACCTCCGAGAATCAAGCACCATTTACTAGATTTAAAAGAATATATGCCTTCTCTAAGAACATTTCTTATGTATATTGACCATAAATGTTCTGCCATAAAACTTCAGTACTGCCCTGATGTGGTTAACACGTAGTAGCAGGAGAAAAAGACACGGGTAGAAAGGGATGATGAAAATGATGCTCAGTAGCATCTGAATGGCAATGTCTTTGGTGTAGAAAAGAAGGTATATTAACAAGAAATTCCAAAGCATAATTTAGATACAGAGAACACTCATGGGCAAGTGTCCTCAAGGCTTTAAAGGCTCTGTATAGCTTATAAGTCACAGATTCACTCTTGATCCAAAACGTGGCAGGGAGCAGTTTCTGTAACAGCCACAAAACCAGTTTTCCAATGTAGTGGAGTAAAACAAGTCGAAGACAAAATTAAGTCACCAAACCCACTTTTTGTCTTCCAATTAGCCATCTGTTCCATTTCTATCACTTTCAGCTTCCTCCACCAGATTTCAAAGAAATCTGGCAAGTTTGTTATTACAAGTTATCCTCCCACATTTCCTTATCATTCTACCTAGAAGAATTCCAGGAAACCAAAACGTTTGTAAGCACTACATGTCGCACATCAACCACACATTCTTCGCCGCCTAGCTCCGCCTCTAAAACACAGATCTGAAGGTTGTTGTCAGAACAGCAACTACGAAAGAACAGCAACTATGAAAGAACAGCTCTGTGAGGCCCCCAACACAAGTCACAGCTACCGATCGTGGCCGAATCGCATTATGGCTTCCCGGCCCACTTAAACCCCGGTGCCGCTTGCCCTCCTGGTCCCCCTGCACGCCGGCGGGATGGGTCCCAGGCTGAGACACGCTACGTGGGGACGAGCCACAAAGTGTGGGTCCCGCAGGCCACGGCCGCCGTGGGGCCATCTGCGACGATGCCAGCCGCACGGTCCCCAAGGCCCCACGCCCGCTGCCTCCACGCACCTTCTTTGGTCTGGGCGTTGGTGATCTGCAGGTCGCAGTTGGCCGCCTTCAGCTTTTCACGGCCCATGATCCGGCGCTTGAGGTCGCACAGGGAGATGTGGAGGCCGCCAAAGGTGACTGTGTCATAGCTCAACTTGGAGAAGAACTTGTAGTGGACACAAGACATGGTCAGGGCCAGGCGGTGCCCGCTCCGCGACGGCGTCTACCACGGCAGATGGCGTTGCGACCTCTGCGCCCGTTAGGGCCCACGGCGGCTCGGGGAAGGGCCCACCGAGGGGGTCGGAGCAAGCAACACAGGCTGAGCTTGAGCTTCTCCTCGCAGCCCAGGCAGACAACAGGGAGAGGACCCTGCAGCCCCCGGCTTGTCCTCCGCTCCCTCCCTCGCACACAGCGCTTCCAGGCCTGACGCTCGCTATGAGCCCCTGCCTCAACATTCCGCAGAGGGGTTTCCCGGCCGACAACTGCACGGGGCGTGGCTAGCACATCACTGCGCATGCACAATGGCACACCGCGCCCACCCACACCCCCCTCCTCATGCGACCCAGCGCATTATGACTAAAGGCCCACCTAACGTGACCGAGGCGGCCCCGCCATCTTCTTCCTAACGCCAAGCACCCCGAGGGGAGAGCTATCACCGGTCGGGGTCACCGCCTGTCAGCCCCGGGCCTGTCACTGCCCCAGCCAGCTACTGCAAATGCGTCAAGAGAATTAGAAAAAGCCACTAATGAAAGCGCAGGTAGTATTACAGCCCTACAGGAAGAAAGCAAATTATTATCACCAGTGGTAACATAGACTCGATTAGCCCTAGACCACCTTTTAGAAGTCCAGGACAGAGTATGTGCATTATTGCCTAACAGCTGCTGGAGTTTTATGTAAATCAAGACCAGAAAACGGAAACTGACAGAAACAAGATAAAGACTCATTTAAAAATATTACATGAAGTAAGGCAGGGATCTCCCCTAAATCTATTTGGGTGGCTAACCTCTTGGCTCCCAGGCTTAGGTGGAGGACTGTGAACTAAAAGGATTTGGGTTGTGTATCCACTCTCCTGTTTTGCTTTGTAATTATACATGTGTGTTTACACTGTTGTGTTACCTTATGAACTCGACTTACGACTTAATGAATAGTGTAGTGTGTCCCTGATGGTCAAAAGAAAAGGAGGGACTGTTAGGGAAATCTCATTGCCTAACTATTGTACAAAATAGTCTTTAGAGTATGAAATTGTATGACCTTTCTTAAGATGTATCTAGTCGACATTGTGTACTGCACAGCCATGGTTCCGTCAGCATGACTGAAGGACCCCAGCTCATTGCGTGGAGGAGAAGGAGAGCCCCCACCCTGAAGAAGAAAGGGTATCCCTGGACTGCCCAGATGACGCCAGCATCCCAGCCCCTCCGACACCTCTGGGAAACCCTCCCATGATCTGGCATCAGAGATAAGGAACTGCAGCGAGACCGACTTCAGGGATGTCTCGATTGAGGAAGAAGCAGGTGGATGATGATGCGATAGATTTAGAGTTGCTTTGCAAAACAACAGTATATGGGTGTGTTCAGTAGCCATTGGTCAAATCATGTTGTACCTGAATTCTTGAAATAGCGTAAGAACCAGGTGTAAAACCACATTGGGGGTGCCCCAATTTGACTGGGACACCTCATGTGCATGAATTGAGAATGCCTCTTGCAATTCTAAACTTTGTGTCCTAGCCTCTCTCCTCGGACGGCACGGGCCAGTTGCAAACTTTTCGTGACAACATCCCTCTCCCCATTCTGACAATTATCCTCCAAGGCCAAGAATTGCCCCTGGGGTTGGCCCAGAAGCCCACCGTTCAGCAGTGGACCCTTTACCTCCATCATCGCGCTGTCCTCCCAGGAAATGATTGTTCACAAAGGGCTCCCACTGAAACCATACCTCAAATAGGACTGCCGCAAGAATATGAGAGCGATGCACCATCCTCTCCTATGCAAGATGCTCCCTCTTTCGACCCCAGTCATACTTTCAGAGTGTGGTTCACAGACAGAAGTGCCCACTTGAAAAATGGTCTTTGGTTCGGTAAAGCCACAGCCATTTCTGCGGATGGAAAAGCAGAGTTAACTGAGGAAATAAAAGGTTCCGCCCAATGAGCTGAGTCCCCGGCCATCACCCGAGCCTTTGAAGCTGGAGCCAGCACAGCTTATACTGACTCCGATGCTGTATGGGCTGCAGCCACCCAGTGCCTTGGGAATGGGCAAGAGCTGCTGCACTCCCTTCAGAGAAGATGCAGGCAGGGATACATCTCTGCTTGTGCCTTGCCTGGGAGAACCAGGATAACAGCAGTGGCCTGGAGCCTAACCTGGTATTTGGGCCCTGCGTTGCTGCTGTCCAAGTACTTAAGAAAGGCGATTAACAATTGAACTTGTGACCGGTAACCCCTGCTCCTGACTCCTGGTAATATGGTTAGCATAACGAAGGCCATTTCATGAGGCAAACGGCCATGCTCTGTGACCGTGCTGGTCACCTAGCAGTCCCCCTTCCCCTCCTCAACAGGCCCTGAAGGTCCTGTGCACCAGGCAGACTTCTTCTCCCCCTCCCTATCTGCCTCAAGGTGCCTGGGCGCCAGGCTGACTTCTTCCTTCCTTACGGGCCTTGAAGGTCCCAGGCACCCGGCCAACCAGGTTGTGATGACCCCGTCACAACCCAGGGAGGCGCAGCAGCACACAGAGCACCATCTAGAAAATCAAGCAGCACTTCTTCCCTCTTCTCCTCCAAGGGCTAATTTGTGGAGGAAATGACAAATGCCCCCTTCCCCTCCTGTGGGGCAGAGGTTTTCTGCCTTGATACAACACATAAAATTCTACGGGAATGGCGTGAACCTCACCGAGTTGCCTGGCTCTTCCACCTGCCCTACACACCCAAAACTAACAGCGCTTAAATAACAATGCTTTAATAATGGGCAGGTACCCACCAGATGCCCAGTGGCATGAGCTCGTTCTCCTGCTCTCTCCAACCCACAAACCCTTTAAAACCCCCAATGGCAGCCTGTCGTTTTTCCCACGCTGACATGAGAAAAGGGCATATGGCAACCCATTTCTAAACGGGGAATCCCTTTCTCTATCACTGAGTCCCAGGCACCCAACCAACCAGCTTGTGATCATCCCGTGACAGAGAATTAAGAGGAGGACAAACAGGAGGAGGAGAAAAAGAAGGAAGACAAACAGGATGAAGCAGAGGACGGCAGAAGGAGGACGAACGGGATGAAGAGGGTGAGGAACATAGAAAGACAATGAGAACAAGGAGGAAGAAGAGAAAGAAAAGAAGGAAGAGGAAGCACATGAGGAGGAGGAAGAGGAGGGGAAAGAAGAGGTGGAGGAGGAACACAAGGAACACTCAGAAGAGGAACAGGTGGCACAAGAGGTGACACAAGAGCAGGAGGAAGAATAGGAAGAGAAAAGGATGAGCCGGAGGAGGAACCAAAGACAGAAGAACATGCTATAGAAAAGGAGGAGGGGACAAACATGATAAGGAAGTTAAAAAAGGAGGAGAAAAAGGAGGAGGAGGAGGAGGAGGAGGTAGAGGGGCAGCAGGAGGAGAAGGAGGAGGGAAAAGGAGAAGGAGAATGAAGAGGAACGGGAATATGAGGAGGAGGAAGACGAAAAAAAAGAAGGGGAGGATGACATACGGGGTGAAAAGGAACAGAACAAAGAGGAGGCGGTGGAGGAGGAGGGGGAGAAAGACAAGAAGGAGGAGGAGAAACAAGAAGAGGATGAGCAAGAGGATGAATAGGAGAATAAAGACGACTAACAGGAGAAGAAGGATTAGGATGAAGTTGTGGAGGAGGAGTGGGAGGAAGGGGGAGGAAGGGGAGGAGGATGAGGACAACTACAGCAAGAACAAGCAGTAGGACAGACAGAAGGAGGATAGGAAGGCTAAAAGAATGACAATGAAGAGGAGTAGGAACAGGAGGTGGAGGAAGATGATCAGGAAGAGGAAGAGGGGGAGGAGAAGAGGAAGTATTGCGAGCTAAACGCTCCAAGGCGCACACACAGCAATGTACAAGGGCATGCAGTGAAAGGACAAGGGGTAATGGCTTTAAGCTGAAAGAAGGTAGATTTAGATTAGCTATTAGGAAGAAATTCTTTACCATGAGGGTGGTGAGACACTGAACCAGGTTTCCCAGAGAAGTTGTGGATGCCCCAACCCTCGACATGTTCAAGGCCAGGTTGGACGGGGCTTTGAGCAACCTGGTCTAGGGGAAGGTGTCTCTGCCCATGGCAGGGGGTTGGAGCTAGATGATCTCAAGGTCCCTTCCAACCTAAAGCATTCTATGATTCTCTGATTCTATGAAATGACAAATAAACATACCTGGGAACAAGTCCCCATGGGCACCTTTTTTCTCCTTTTTCCCTTCCAGGTGACGCTGGTCAAGCCCAGGCACCTGCAGCCACTCGCTCTACACAGGTCCCCTGATGCTGGATAGCCGATACACGTTTAATAAAACAAGGTACCCCCCGAGGTTTTGTCTGTTCACCTTGAGCTGGGGAGAAGGTGTGTATGTGCGTGAGGACAATCTGCGTTATCCCTTTAATTTTTATACCTCAGCAAAAACACTGCAAGATTTGGACTGCAGGAGAGCACTGAAATCAAAGGGTGAGTGACCAAGAAGGCTCCAACCACACATTTCCACCCGACTGCCTTAAACAAAACAGAGTTTGGATCCTGATTGCTCACTGCGGCCTGGAATAGTCCCATGCCTCATGTGAAAACTCCTGCGTGCGTGGCTGAGGACAGACACAATCCACACAGAGAGCGATCGGAGCTCAACCCTGCACTTTCTTTGGTCCTATGGCTGGCAACAAAAAGGGGGTTTAGCTAGTGTCTACGTCTGCTGCCGTCTTTTGTGATCCAACACATGAACTGCAAGACAAGAAAAGTGCAAGCAAATCCATTCAGCCAAACCTCTGAATAGTTACGCTGACCTTTACTTAGCTATATATTTTCTCTTCCTTTGATATATAACTAAACACATTCCCTCCTACCCACAGTCTTTCCTCCCAGCCTCACAGCTCTCCTACATAAGAAACATGAGCTATAGAAGCTACAAAAGAAAAAAAACCCCTGATTTGGTGAACACCAAAAGACCCGTGACTTCCTCAAACCCTTCATTGCCCCATCTGAGAGTCAAGGGACAGGATCTCCTGATAGCTCTTTCACAGGCACTGCCCTGAAACCCCTCCACACTGCTTCTCTACTAGTGCACAAGGAAGACTTTCATTTTTAAGTGTATGTTGACAGATTCTCAAATTACACAAGTACTTTTGAACAAGGACAAGCCCTGTGCCTCGCATCTGGCAACCAACAGGGATGGGGACCCAGCAGCACAGACCAGTGCCATGCACAAAGCACCACCCTACGCACAGGGAAAGCACGACAAGCCAGGTGCCCAAGAATGCCGAAAAAGGGCTCCTCACATCAGTCCTCTGTATGACCCGGTTAGTTCTTTTAGTCACACACAGAAATCGGAAGGGATTTCTTCTTCTTTTGCTGAGGTACCCTTTTAAGTAGATATTGCCAAAGAATGCAAAGAACACCCCAAGAAGTGAAAGTGGGTACTTACATCCTCACTAGATGCGTATCACTGAAATGTTTCTCACATTCTCTTCTCTACTCTAGAGGGTCCCCACTTAAGATGCATTCCAGTTAGGTTACCGTTAAGCATACACCACTGCCAGACCTTTCTCTAGGCTGAAGGCTGACAGCAGGGTACAAGGACAGTCCTTTCTGGACATCTCCCTCCTGGGTAGAAATACTAGAGACTTCCTGTAAGGACAGAAACACAAAGAGCTACAATAAGCTTTTTAAATCAAACACAGCAAATAAAAAGCAAGCAAAAAAAAAAAAAAATTGACAGAAAAACCTCTGAGGCACTAATGAGGAATAAAAGGTCTCCTGTTAAGTCCACTAGCCCTCACTAAACAGACAAGTGGCTTAAAGAGATGCCTGCAAAGAAACTGGGGATGGGAGATAACCATGATAACTCTAGTACAAGTGACCAACGTGGAAAAAGCAGCACTGACCCTTCTCCTGCTCCCCCTACGAGCTCCTCACTGGCCCCGTGAAGAAAAGGCCAAACCACGGATGATTGAACCAGACCTCAGAAGAAGCTGCCCCCCCAAATTCAAAATGATCAAGAAATCCATTTGAAATATGGATTCACATCCACTATCGTGGATGATGAACCTTGCCCTAAGCACACGTGGTGCCTTCAGAGGGGAGCTAAGGACTGCATGAAGTCACCGCCACGAGCAGATGTTCAAACCCAAAGCACCCAGAACATGCAGACAAACCTCCACCATCTTTTCAGCAATGTTTCAAGTCATGCGATACTCGGTCCAGGACTTCACAAAATGTCTCTAAACTTAACAATAGCAGCCTCTTTGCAGCTTTCTTACTCAAAAGCAAAAACCAAAGAGCCACGGACCCTTGGGGATACTCTTGTCCTTCCGTGTGGCTGGTGTCTTCCCATGGCTCTTCCTCACGGCAGGAGAAATGACCATGCATTTGGAAGTCCACATAAATTCAGAAGTACACATAGCCCTCTGGCAGTCATTCCCTATGGGCCACAAGTCCTCTCACCCCTCCCCAGAACTGCCTGTTAGTCATCTGGCAGTCATTCTCCATGGACCGCAAGTCCTCCATACCTACCTACCTACCTGCCTACCTACCTACCTACCAACTCGCAAGAAATGAGTCAAACTGCACCAGAAGTGACACTGCCCGACCTGCAGTAGATATATTAGACCAGAAATGATGGTTTCAAGACAGAAAACACAGCACAATCCACCAGAACAGCAAAAACACAACCAGAAGAAACATGGTACACAAACCAAAGGCCCCTATCCAAACCCTAAATGTCAAACAAGCTGAAAAAAGGACTCGCCGCAAAAAAAGACCATGCAGAATAACCTAACCCCAGGAACCCAGGGCCAACAAACCCAGATTCTGTCCATAACTATAACACGCTTTAATCCTAACTCACTTAAAATCTGGAACCGCATAATCCTGTCACCCCATAACCATGGCACATTGTAGCCAAAGCCACCAGGACATCCCCAGCGTCCATCTTCTCCCCCTGAAAAATGCTCCCGGGAAGAAAGGTTGAGGCACTCAGAAGCTTTGAACTGGCCAGCCATGGCCACAGCCACCAGGCAGATGACCCTGTCCTCCCTGTGAGACCCCTCAGGGCAGCTGTACCCAGCTCCAGGCGGCTGGATACGGCCTCTGCTCTATGGGGAGGCGCTTCCCAGGAGCAGGATCTCTCACGAGGGCACTGGGAAACCCTCCTCAGGCCTGGAAGCCTGCAAAACATCTCTGCGCTGCTCCATCTCTCACCAAAACCATGGGTGGAGAGAAGGCTGCTTTGCTGGCCTCCAAGAGAACCAGCTCACCTGGGCTGCTCTGCGGCCACTGGGCGACTTTGCTGTCAGGCGGGTCTCAGCGTTACTCTGCAGCTGGCTCTCACCTCCCTGCAGGACGCTCTCCAGCACACGGTACATCTCCACTTGGTCACCCTGGGGACAAAGATTCGAAGGGAGGGATGGGATAGGGGTTGCTTTGTCCCCATTCCCAGGGTGCCACAAGAGAGACCTGCCACGCTGAAATCAGCTGTGTGTCGTGGACACCACGTACGAGCTGCAGACGTGGGTCAGGACAGCTGTGGGGAGGGGGCAAGACATTCTGTGGTGCCCCCGGCAATAGCAGAAAGCAGAGCTGGAGACAATGGGGGGCAGCCCAGGGCAGCCGGCAGCCGGCGGTGGAGCCCGGCAGGGTGCAGCGCCCCCAGAAATGCCCAGCTCCTTGAGCTTTGGCACCGCACCGGGGCTGCAGCACGCGGCCGGCATCAGCTGGGGATTTGCTGGGGAAACGCAGGAAGGGCTGACCTTGACGCCCCACACACGTACTCGGCCCCAGGATTTGATCACCTGTCTCTCTGCCCACCGCCACCACAGGATCCAGAAAGCAGCACCGCTGGCCCTGCTGCCATCCTGGGCCATCTCTTGACGTTGACTCTTTAACCAGCAGGCCTAAGAAGAGGGAAAAGTGCCCAGAATTAAGCTGGTAGTGCTCGAGGTAGTGCAGGCAGGATGGTTTTTGGAGCTGCCTGGTGCTGCCGTGCCAGTATTCTTCCTTCCTCCACTCCCTGCCCTCCTTGTCCCTCTGTCATTCTCCTCCCCTATGGCCATCTCCCATCCCTCTGTCTGTCTCCAGTTCCTCTCCTGCCACCCCACCGCCCTGCCCCACCCCTCTCCGCTGCTCTGTCCACCTCTTCTCCTCCTCTCGACTCCACCGGGGCTCAGGGGCCTGGGCCTGGGCCTGGGCCTGGGCTGGGGCAGCCCCGGGGCAGGCGGCCATGGGCCCTGCGGAGGGGCGGGGCTGGGCAAGGGGACGGTGTCCCTGAGAGGCAGCCAGCAGGAAGGGGTGCCCCGGGGCATGCTGGGAGCCGTAGTCCTGGAGCATGGGGTGGCCAGGCGGCCATGTTCCTTCCCAGCCCATGCTGGGAGCTGCCACTTCCCCACACTTGGCTTCCCCGCAGCCGTGTTCTCTCGGGAGGCACAGCCTCTGCTCCAGCTGTGGCCCGGCTGAGGTGAGGGCTGGGGGCGCCCAGGGCTGGTGGTGGGGAGCTTCAAACCGCCCGGTGCGATAGGGTCCCGGTCAGCTGGAGCCAGGCCCCGCAGGTCAGCCTCGGGAGTGACCGGAGAGCTGGGGAGGGGAAGGAGACGGAGACAGACCCCTCCGGCCACAGTCACCAGGCACCCTGACTCCCAGAACCCCCGGGAGTGGCCCCAGCATGTTTAGTGACTACAAGAATAGGAGCAGTGTGGTCCTCTGTTAACTCTTACAGGGCTTTCACTGCAACTGCCCTCTTGAGGGACTGGGAATAGTCAGCTGCCTTGGAAAATTACCAGCCAGATTATTCTTGCTCGAGCCTTCTCTCCCCTGCTAGAAAAGACTTCATTTTGAAATACGTCCTTGCATCAGCAAGATCCAGGAAGTCGGGATCGTTTCCTGATGAATCCAGGCTGCTGCCGTTCAGTGGCAGAGCTGAACACTTCTCCCCACAAGCGCTCGGCCAGTGGTTTTGCAGGGGTGTGTGTTTCCGCGTGTGTTTCTGAGCAGGCATGTGCATGAAACATCAGTGTTTCTCTGTGCTGTAGCTGGGACTGGTGACAGCCGGGTGGGTGGGAACATGTGCCATCAGGGAAGACACTTCCTGCAGCTGCCCTGCCATGTACTGCAGGAGAAAAGAGCTCTTCTGGTCGTGTCCTGCCATCGAGAGCTGCTGAGTGCCTGGGAAGGTATTGGGTTCCTCCTGCCTGCGGTCGGCACTGGTCCGTACTGGGTAGCCTCCCACAGCAGCCAGTGCTGTACGCCCCTACCAGTTGTCAGGCAAACATCTGGAGCTGGAATGTGTGGCACGTTCCTCTGATTCGTCCATTCTCCACCTCGCGCAGCAGCGCATTTAAGACACTGAACTGTGCTCTTTTTTTGCTGTTAACGTTCAAAAATCTTGCTTTGGGCTGGTCAGCAAGGGTTTTGGAAAACATCGCTGTTGCATTTTGAGAATAAAATAGGTTCCCATGGGATTATTTCCCATAGGAAATCCTCTTACAAGCATGCACTCTATGGCCCTGTGGATAGTACCATGTCATGACTGGTAATTTTCCTTTTCTTTTCTGGTACAAGGATGTATTTATGAAGGCAAATCCAGGGTACAAGTGGTGCCCCCCCAGCAAACCAACCTGTGAAAACCCAGACATCCGCTGTTACAAAGAGGAAAAAGCTGTACGCCTTTGCTTCAGACTCCGCAAAAGATTTACCAAGCCCGAGGAAAGTGACAAAAAGTGAAGAAAAGCCACAGCGTGCGTTTGAGATGGCAGGTGAGATTTCCATCCACATTCCTCAAACATAGCAGCCTCATTTTGTTTGAGGACGCAGCGTTGGAATCGAACTGCAAGAGCCCTTTTTTTTTTACTGCACATGGTATACTGTAGTGCAAATACCTTTCACGTCCCAAATTAAATTGCCAAGACTCTAGTGAAACCTCTGCATAACAGCCCAGAATTTTCCTTAGTGCGTGATTACTTTCAAGAGTCGAGTCCAGATAGGTGGCATTTCATAAGCCATATGCCACCTGGGGTCCAGGCTTATCTGCTGTTAGAGATTTTCATTTTCTAGTGAAAAAGGGAAATGCTGATTGTGTGCATGCTTTTTCTCTTTCCTAGATTGTTGCACTATGTTTAGTAATGTGCTGTTTACAAAAATAATTTATGGGTGTCTATGAAGTTGGAGTTGTTAAGGTTCTTGTGGATGAATGTACCAGTGGAGCTAACTTTGTATTTAAATCAAGGGAAGCGTAATGTAATTTCACTTAGAATGTGCTCTTTTGCCCCTTATACCTTGGAGGGGCAGATTCTGACCTTTTAAACATTAAAAAAAAAAAAATCAAATCGGGGAAGAAGTGGAGGTGGAACGTCTGAACTGGTGAAAGGCAAATAATCTCTCACTGATGTCCACAAATAGCAGAACTGATGCAGTCATGACCTTGAAATACAGAGACATTAATGTTAAATACCGGCAGCTTAAGAACCTAACAGTCAAGGTAGAAAATAATTTTTCCCCCACCACCCTTTTTCTTTTTTTTTTTTCTTTTTTGCATTTTAAAGTTTCTACTTGTATAAATACTGATGTATTTGAAAGGTTGCCATATCCTATGTAGCTGATGAAGTGTGGCAGATAGGACTTTTCTGCATAGAGAGATGGTAAGCTGGAGAGTGGAAAATGGTTTTATGGAACAAGTGTAAAAGTATAAAATAGGATAAAAAGGCTTGTAAAGCTTTCTGACATTTTAGTGGTATAAAAATCCCTGAATTTACTAAAATCAGAAGAGTAGCTTGATTACAGATTTGAAATGGTAATACTATACTGGCTATCGAGTCCGCACGTTGATTCACACATGCACACGCACGGACACAAAGGTACAGCTGTATGTACAAAGGTACTGTGCAGCTCAGTGAGAAACCTGAAGAAATGCTGCTGCCAGCTTGTACTGTGTGATGGAGCACGGGAGAGAGAGGTGCAGGCTGACCAGGCGCAGCACAGCTCCTGCTATGTCTTTTAGGCCAGTTTCAACAACTGTAGAGCTGCCTAGACTCGGGAGCAAGCTTTTGTGCATACGGTCTGCCTTTCTGCAGTCCCTTAATTGCCCCAGTAATGTTGCTTTCAATTGCGAGGGCAGACCGGGATGCTCTTCCCTGAGGAGTAACATGCTCCGGTGCCTCCCGTAAACATGTCCCGCGTCTCCTGTGTTGAGATGCACCTGAGAATTGCAGTGTTTCCTCAAGACATATTTGGAAGGAGTCAGGCCCTGTCTGTCTCAAGACCTGGTCCAATTTCTAATTGAAATTGTGTCAGTTGCTCCTGCTTGTGTCTGAAGTCAGTTAGTGAGTTTGGTCAGATTTGCATACTCAAACCTGCCCATGAGATCCTGAATTCCTAAGCTGCTGCTTTGAGGGCCATTAGTTAATGCAAATGGCCTGAAAGCTGTAGTCAGTAAGAATAAGACAATGTTGAGTTGTGCAAATTGCCTTCTAAAGGTGAGCAAATGGATGCCATTTTCTCCTGAAAGTGCTGAGGAAGGGCAGTTTTCACTTGGGGCTGCTCTGCTCTGCTCCGCTCCGCTCCGAAAAGTGACTGGATGGGAAGAGCTGCCCAAGTGCTGCAGCCCTGCTGCCTCTGTGTCTGTGTGTGTGTGTGTGTGTGTGTGTGTGTGTGTTTGTGTCTGTGTCTGTGTGTGTCTGTGTGTCTGTGTGTGTGTGTGTTCAGAACTGCCTTTCTCCACCTCGCTGCTTCTCAGTCTGTTGAGCTGCAACTCCTCTGTTAATGAACGCGTGCTCTTTCATTCGAGGCCATGTTGCCACATGGCTGAACGGGGTTTCATCTTGTGTCTCTGTGCAGAGTAAAGCTGGGCAAGTGTTAAACCAGGGAGAACTGGAAGGACATGAAAATTCATGAGCAAGCGATGGAAGATGGAAGATGGAAGAAGCCTGGGATCTCTCCAGCCCATGCCAAGGGAATCACAGCACCTTCCGCTTCTCGAGGTATCTTTTCCTTCTTGGGATCTATATCCTGTAACAACAAGGCTGCCGCCTCCACATATTTAGCTTCTGGAATTAAAATCTCTATTTCACCTCCCTTAAATTTAATTTCTGCTTCTAGTTTTTCAAGTAAAACCCTCCCCAGTAACAGTTTTGGAGAATCTGGCAAGTATAAAAATGGGTGGGTGACCCATTGTTTTCCTAATTTCGTCTGTAGGGGTTTAAAGAGTGGCCAAGTTTCAGGAATCCCAGTTGCGCCAATAACATTTCTGGTTTTAATACTTAATTCTCTCTCTAGTGTATTTAAAACAGAGTAAGTAGCCCCCGTGTCCACCAAAAATTGAGTTTTCTCGTTCGCTAGCTTTGCTTTAACCCGAGGTTCCTCTGGGAGAGATTCCTGCGGTTCCCTTCAGTCTTCACTGATTGAGAATAGAGGCTTCGGAGGGGAATTTTGTTTCCGGAAAGGGCGCTCCCGTTTCCAATGCCCCTGCTTTTTTTCAGTTGGCACACTGATTCCTTCCCAAACGGGGTCTAGCCTGCAAAACGTCCCCGGGAGATTCTCCTTGTCCTTGTCCCCTTCTTTGGTATAATCCTTTTTCTTTACCCCGAGCATTTTCTTCTAACAGTGCTATTAATCTGCTGTTTGTTCTTTCCTTCTGACTATCCCTGTTTCTCTATGCAACCCAAGCCACGTCTAATAATTTTCCCAAATGACAGGCATCATTTCCTTGTCGTTTTTGTAATTTTCTTCTTATGTCATCCGCGGACTGCCCTATAAACAGGGGAGCTAACTGATTTCTACCTTCCTCTGACTCAGGATCAATAGTAGTATATTTACCGGCGGCTTCCTTTAGTTTATGCATCAAATCAGTGGGGGATTCTTTCCGATCCTGTTTAATTTCGTATCATTTAGACCAACTGATAGCTTTTGGTGATGCATTTTGAATACTAAACAAGATCCATTTCCGAGACTTTGTCAGAAGCTGTCTATGCCCATCCATGTTTGGATCCCAGTTCGGGTCTGTGGAGGGGAGGTGATTTTCCACCATTCCCTGCAGATTCCCGGAAGCAACTTGCGCTTCTACCTGGGCCCTATCCGCTTTGCGAATCATTTCCCTTTCAGTACTATCAAACAATACTTGCGTAATGGCCTCAATATCTTTCCAATCAGGATCCTGTGTCTTAATCGTAATTTCAAAGGCGTTAGCCACCTTATCTGGATCGTCTCTGTAATTCCCAGCTGCCAGCTTCCAATTATTAAGGTCAGTGATCAAAAAGGGAACTCTTTTAAAAGACTTACCTCTTTTTAAAGACTTGGATTTTTTTTCTTGAGTCAAGGTGCTTAATAAATCACTCAGGACAATTACCCGTGGAGTGAATTAACTTTGGTTCTTCATGAACTTCTTTTATGAATACAAAACTGGGTTTGAATCATTGGGAGTAAAGGAGAAGAAGATATTGCAGAACTGCCAGGGGGATCTCTGACTTTAGAATCCCACCGGTAACCCTGGAAGTGAGAGCTGAATTTGCCTGCCTCTTTCCCATATGTCAATCAGACTAATATTTAAAAAGCCTATGAATTCATCGCTGTACTTGTGCACAGTTTCACAGCAATGTGTAGACATTTGAAAGTAGTGCAGCCTCACCTCTTCCCTCATTTATCCCATTCATTTGCCTTGTGGAGTCCTTTGCAAAGAGGAAAGCATGGTCTGAAAATGAATGGGCTACCAGTTTTTTTTTCCAAGTGTAACTCAAAACATAGTTCTTAGCTGTTTTTCATCATGTCTCTTATGAATCAAAAAACCCCCCCACAAACTTCCTTTGTGTCGGAATAGTGGCATCAGCAATCTCATCACCCCAACATTCTCAGGTGGTCGTATTAAAAGCAAAATCTTCAGTCCTTTGCAGCTATCTTCCAGGCACGTAGGGGCTCTTAAAGAGAGGTAGTTGCCTTTTAGTGTCCGATGGCCTCCTGGTCAGCCAACTCCTTACCCACATCAGCTTCATCAGCAACAGCCTTCCTCTTCACTAAATGCCTGCAGAATTCATTTAAAAAGTCATCAGCGACCTTTACTTACAGTCCTGAAGAGTAAAGCTGATCCCCACAGGCAGCAGTGCCACGAACTGCATCGCACTGACCCACCAGCACTTCATTTGTTGCAGCTTTTTCAACGTCTGGGCTGATTTGGCTCTTTCTCCAACGAAACTGCCAAAATGGAAGCTCAGTTAATGCCAGCTGTGGTTATTTTCTTCCCTAGGAGGCAGACACGCATTTTGAAAGTGGCTGGACAGACACCACCAGCCTCATGCTCAGAGCCCACCCACAGAGCCCGTCCTGCTGGAGGGCTGGATCTGCTGGTCGTGACTGCGTGGAGCTTGACTCCAGCAAGCTACCTATGGCCGAAAGCCTCCTTAACATATCTCTCAGGCTCCACCCTTCATGCTTTGATGCCATCAGATGTATGAAACAGCAAAGTTCATGGTCAGGTATTTTAAATTTAGATTGCAGAAAACCATCATTCAAGATATGTAGGCTTCCTGCCTACTTCAGCTTGGGAAGGGAAAAAAATAAAGACACGTTCTCTGCTCTAGCCCGGGCAGACACTGTTCTTGTAGGCTCCCAAGACGATTGTGGTCTCTCACTTGCTCATAGTCCCGCGGCTGCCGGCACATGACAGGACACCAGGAGGAAAGGTTGTGGCCACGTGGCAGGAAGCAGTGACCCACATGCTTCAGCAAAACCTGTGAGTGGCTGCTTGCAGTGGCACTGCATTCAGGAGCTGGCAGGTTGGGTCACTCCGGCCTCCATTCTGCAGGGCCTTTCCCCTCGGTAGCAAAACCTGCGAGCGGCTGGAGAAGCTGGCAGGGAGCAGCCGGGGCTGTGATGGAAGGTGGCTGTGGGGTCAGCAGGGATAGGGCTTTGGAGACAAAATGACTGGCTACGACATTGCTAGACGGAGCCCACGGGATGGGGTGCAACCTGCAGCGGGTCCATGGGGACAGCATCGCTTGGGATGGGGACAGGGGTGCACGGGGCAGTGGGGCCACCAGAGATGGGAGCATGGGGAGTGCGGGAGACCGGGGCCGTGGGGCTATGGGGAGGGAGAAGGGCACTGGCTGGGCAGCTGTGGTGTGAGAGGAGGGGTGTGGGGGCCATAGGGGCTGTGGGACACTAGAGTAGGCGGGCAGCTGTGGGGTCATGGGGATCTGCAGGGAGGAAGGGAGGGGGTTTGGGATGGGTCTAGGGGGCTGTGGGTGCTAAGATTTGCCGGCCTGCGTGTAAATGTATCCCCGGCTGCTGGAGCTGGAGTAGTTTCAGACACGCTTACAGGGGTTGGCCCGCACGTAGCTAAATGTTTGCCGAAAAGGTGGAGTAAAAAAACTACCATGGCCTGAGAAGACGGTGGTTCCAGCTGATTACACAGCATCATAAATACTGCGGGGACAGAGGGCGGGAGGGCAGGTGAGGCTGGCACGCAAGGCCCTGGCTTGCATCAGGCAGGCTGGCAGTGCCCAGTGCCTAGCAGATGAGACTGGGCCTGGCCTCCAGGGGCTGCAGGGACTGGCACGCAGGGCACGCCCCTGTCCCTGCACCCCAACAAAGACGCCCGAGCACATGGAGGTGGAGATAGAAAAGGCTTTATTGGGGGGGGCTGTCAAAAGGGCAGCAGCCCCTCACTGACCGTGGGGAGGATCTTTGCCAGTACATATGCCAGGTGGGTGTAGGTCTCCTCACACAGCACACGCAACAACAGGTGGTAGAAGAGCTCAGGGTCATACGAGGAGATGCAGAACTGGCCCTTGACAGTTCTTCTGTCAAGCTGAAAGCCTGGAGAGGCATCAGCTCAGGTTTGGCCCTTTTGTCCTGGGCTTTCGCTGTACTGGTCAAGTCTGCAGGCAGCAGACGTCTGCCATGCTCCTGCAGAGGCTCACTGCTGAGGAGGGCTGCAGACTCCTCCAGGGCATCCGTGCCTGATAAGATCATGGAGCACATCCTCCTGGAAGACTTATGAAGACATATTGAAGACAGGGAGGTGCTTACAGACAGCCAACATGGCTTCACCAGGGGCAAATTGGACAGACAGGAGCCAAAACGGACTGAGAGCAGCCGTGCGGAGAAAGACTTGGGAATCCTGGTGGACGAAACCTTGGACTTGAGCCGGCCATGTGCACTTGCAGCCCACAAAGCCAGTCGTAACCTGGGCTGCATCCAAAGAAGCGTGGCCAGCAGGTGGAGGGAGGGGATTCTCTGACCTCCGTTCCACTCTCGTGAGACCCCACCTGCAGTACTGCATCCAGCTCTGGGGTCCCCAGTACAAGAAAGACATGGTCCTGTTAGAGCGGATCCAGAGGAGGGCCACAAAAATCATCCAAGGTCTGGAAGACCTCTGCTGTGAAGAAAGGCTGAGAGAGTTGGGGTTGTTCAGCCTGGAGAAGAGAAGGCTCTGGGCAGATTTTCCTGTGTCTTTTCAATATCTAAAGGGGGCTTGGAAGAACGATGGAGGGAGACTTTTTACCAAGGCCTGTAGTGACAGGACAAGGGGCAATGGTTTTGAACTGAAAGAGCGTAGGTTTAGCTTGGACATAGGGAAGCAATGTTTTACGATGAGGGTGGTGAGAGACTGGAACAGGTTGCCCAGAGGAGTTTTGGCTGCCCCATCACTGGAAGTGTTCAAGGCCAGGTTGGATGGGGCTTTGAGCAACCTGATCTAGTGAAAGATGTCTCTGCCCATGTCAGGAGGGTTGGACTAGATGATCTTTAAAGGTCCCTTCCAACACAAACCATTCTATGATTCGATGACCTGGAGCAGCCCCTACCCAGCTGCTTGCCAGGAGTAGCACACTCCCTTGGTGCCCAGACAGCCATGGGCTAAGGAACATCCCTGGGCAGCCAGGAAGGCAGAGGAGGTGGTACAGGGCTCACCGGGGAGCGCTCTGGGTGCCTGCAGCAGCTCTTCCTGGCCTGGGGACAGCAGGTGGCCCCAGCACTGGGAGGAGGGAGGAGGGAGGCAGGGAGGCAGGGAGTGAGGCCAGGACAGCAGCAGGACTTGAGAGAGACCACGCCTCCCCTGGCTGCTGATCATTTCCACGATGCACATTTCCTCCGTTCGCACCCTTAGCATATTCCGTGAGACTTAGGACATGTCTACAGACATGTAGACTGTATGGGGCGCCACAAAAATAAATAATTTTCAGATTCCTGATTAACTTTCGTATTGTTTTGAGTTGGTTTCACTGAGCGTTATGACTCTTTTTTTTTTTTTTTTTTAATATTGATTCCTTGTGCTTGTTAGGTGCGGTTGAATGTCTATCTGGCTTTTCTTTTGTTTCTTGGCAAGTCAATGAAGAGAGGATATTTGCTACCTAATTTGGGGGGAATTTCACATGGTTTCAAATGAACACTTGGCATTTCCAAAGGCTGGGCATCCTAAATAAGTTATGCCACCCTATTGTGGTTCTCCTGATATTGATTCTAATCAGTCTTATTCTATCAGTAATATTATATATTATAAACTGGAGGATGATGAACCGTTTAACTCATTTGACATCTGTACTTGAAGCATATAATATGCTTAACTGATTAAAATGAAAGTATTGAAATGATTTTCAAAACTTTCAAAGGGGGGAACTGTTGTAAATATTCTGATTTTTTTTAAATCAAAATATGATTATATAGAAAAGGTTAAATATAATTAATAGATAAATAAGATAGGGTTGTTAAGTTAGAAACAATAACCATAGGAACCTCACCAGGGAGTTGCCATTCCATACTGAGGAACTAACAGTAACGAGATGGAACGATGAAGAATTGAATAGAAAAGTTTTGTTTGAGTCTTGTAACAGTGTGACCTGATATGCACCAGTGATGCTGCTTGAAAAGTCCCCCTTTACCCTCCCATCTTGATATGAATATGAAGAATGCCAATCGATAGATACTAATAGAAATAAACATTGATTATTCATAGGCATGGAAATTGACAGAAACTTATAAGCTAGAAAAGTGATTATTAAAAGATTAAGATTTTATATATATATGTATATTTTCTGTATAAGGGTAACTAGGTATGAGCTATCCCTGATTTAATCATAAACTAGCTATGAACAATGTAGCATTGTGAAGAGGTAGAATTTGCTTGTCAAGAGAATGATCAAGTTGTAGGCCTGGTCAGTAAACCGGGGAAAACTTAAGAAGATTCCAAGAATAGGATTTTGCAACCAACCTGAGCATGCGCAAAGATTGGGTTCAACTAAAGGACACCATGAGGAAGACTATGGACGACCACCAGAGGACCTTAGATGACCACCTGTGTACCTGAAGGCGCATGCGTCACGAGCATTTACATATATTAATGAGTTCTCGGAAATTGTATGAATATGTTAATTGTTTCTTAGAAAATATGATGAATATGTATATTTTGATTGTATATAACTTTGGTAGCGGAGAAGCTAGGCACGCACACTAGGTGGAGCGATCCCCTGTGCGTCCAGCGCTGCAATAAAGAAGTGCCTGCTCACCTACATACATTGTGTAGATGAGTTTTTATATTACAGATTTGTAACAACCTCAACGTTTTGTTTTCGATTAGGTTTCAAATCCCTGAATTATAAATCAATGTGTTTTGACAGGTTTTAACTGTGATTTTTATCAGTGGCAGGAACAGAGGCGATCATCTCCCTATCTGCTTACAGGAACCTGCATGGGTAAATAACCGGAATACTTCACAGAGTAGCGATCTTCAAATGGTTAATTAAGCCATCATAACAGCTATCTCTATATGTTAGTTTAAATATATATAAATGGCATCCTAATGTCAGGTATACTAATTCTGTTTATTGATATTTCTAAGTACTTGAGTTTGGGGGTTTGCTATCCGAGGCAGTGGCAGGTTTTAAAGACTGCTGTTTTATTCCCTGTGAAACAAATATAACAGCCTTTCTCCTGAGTACTGTAGGGGCTCTCCGTTCTTCACGAAGAATAGTTGTTGCCTAAGTAATGTATCTGTAGCTTCTTAGTCTTGGAAAGAACTAGGGAGTGCCCAGCAAGAGGGATCCAGGTCAGGTGAGATGATCCCCACCAGGACTTGGATGTGCCTCATTTTCATGTTAAGAATCATGAAATAATTGCATACACGAGAGTCATCAATGCTATATTTAGACAACGAAAGCCTTGATGCTTGTACATTGTTCAATGGTACTTTTACTCCGCTTTGAACTATGCTCTGTCCATTTGCCATTCTGCTCCTCGGCCCTCAGGAGTGACTCATGGTAGAGGTTTAAGCAAGTCAGGAGAATGCTCATGCCGTTAGAAGACGGAAGCATATGTGAATACGGTAATGCCTGCACAATGTTTAGCATTTCATTTAAAAGCATGTAAACCAGGATATCCTTAGAGGAGAATTTCCCCCTTTTTTGTCCATTTCCTGTTTCTGTGGTCCTTCTGAAGCAGTGAATTACCAGGAACTAAATGTATGCTTCATGACATGTCCTTTACTTGTCCCTGTGGTGATACCTGCAGAAGGTCTTTACCCTGAGGAAGGAACAAAGAGCAGCATAGAAGCAGAACTATTCCCTGGAGGTTAAAAAGATGTCAAAATCCAATGGCTTTGGATTATCAAAGACAAAATTTCTGATTTTCTGCTTTAACATCTGGGAAAAAACAGCACGCTTATGTAAGATGATAAGCAGTGCAGGACTGAAGTGTTTCATAAACAAGAGAAAACAGATATTCTGTCACTGCATCCTGTCTTCATCCTTAACTGTATGTTAGTGAAGACTTTCCAACTATCAATACCGTTAAACTGAGAGGCCAAAAAGGAAATGTTATCTGAGCAAAGACAAATGCTGGCCAGCATTGTCTTTACTTGCTCAAATCCAGAGTTTTAAAAACCCTTGTCTTGAAGTTAAAGACACTCTACAGATAAAATGTCTCCAAATAATTCTAACTTTCATGTACAAAAACGTACATGCAATCTTTATTTCTAGCTTCTGCTTGATTTCTTTCTTTGTTGCTATTATGCTAAAGAAACTTGCTAAAAACCAGGTACACAATACTG
This sequence comes from Gavia stellata, assembly GCF_030936135.1. Classification (NCBI taxonomy): domain Eukaryota; kingdom Metazoa; phylum Chordata; class Aves; order Gaviiformes; family Gaviidae; genus Gavia; species Gavia stellata. Next base: position 4,089,118 of record NC_082626.1, read on the forward strand.
GGTTTCAGGTGAATATATTTTGGTATTGAAGTGTTTTATTGTTCACTTCTAGCCTCTTGTGGTGCCTCATAGGAGTAAGCATGTGTAATATGACAACATTAAATATTCTTAAAATAATCATTGATATTCACATATTTCAACTAGTATTCTGCATAGCTGACGTATATAGAAACATTTTTAGTGATACAGAGGAAAAGAAAAACTTATGCTGTTTCACTTACGGATATAGGTTCTAGATGACTATGCCAAAGAAACATTAGTGTGAAACATTTGAATACACCTTTTGTCAGCACTTCAGCAAATCTCACTATTGCTTCATCTTAACTGAACAGGACGCAACCTGAGCTCTTCTGAGAGCTGGTTGGTATCGCTTCATACGCCACTGCAGGAGAGATATTCGGAGTGATGCCCGATTCTGCTAGGTAGCAGAATGGCAGAGGAAGATTTTTCTGCCTTAATTTAGTCTCTTGTTGTAGTTTGAACTGAAACAGTCCTGTAGAAATCAGGAAAAGAGGTGGTTGATCGCTGGCCATTACAAGCAGACTCCATTCCCCAAACTGTAGTCATTCTTTTGTTTGAATTAAATCAGAGCAATCCTTGGCGCTTTAGTTGTCTTTCCTGAAGCTAAAATTGAGGGAAGGAGTGTTAAAGAGCATCTGCCAAAGAGCTTTCCTAGAAGATGCGATAAGCTCTCTCCAAACTTCATTCATGGCTCTTTAGTGCTCGTGAATCCCCCCAGAGAACAGACCCAAGAGCGAATTCCCACAATGGCTGTGTGTTTTATCTAAATTACATCTGTATTGCTGCTCTAAAGAGGGCACTTGACAGCTTGTTTGCTGAATGGTTTTCCTCATCTTTCTAATCGCAAGTGGCGATGGTGCTGCCTTTGTGACAGAAGAGTACTTTCTGTGCCCCTTAGTTTCCAGCAGGCACAAGTTGGGGGTGTGCCTGTGTCAGAAGTTTCCATCAGTGGGGCTGTGATGCACTCATTAAACGGGATTTGTCTTTTTTGTTAGCCTTTGGAGCTGAATTGGGTCTAATTGCAGTCCAGCTTAGATTCTTGTTTTCCTTTTCTCCTCTTTAGTTGGTCAAGTAAAATTTGGTCCACCCTTGAGGAAAGAGACGGAGCCACATGGTGAGTTTGTGAGTTACAAGCAGCATGGGCTATGCTCTGCACATTATTCCCTGCAAATGTCTGTGGAGGAGGAGAAGTCCAAGGTGTGTAGCAGACCTCCTTAGCGCTACTGAAGTTGGTAGTGATTTTTCTGACAAGTAACTTACTGGTCCTGGATCTTTTGGTGCCATTGCAGTATATGCAGCAAGACCCCTTATTTGTGGGCTCTGCCAGGTGTGATGTATGTGCTAAGCAACAGCCCTTGGTCCTGTGGGTTTCCGCTATGCTTTATACCTCATTCTCAAGTATATCATTCCCTTTATTTATAGAGTTATTTTTTTAATTGTAGAATGCCTGTGCATATTCAAATGTTCCTCTCCCTTGTGCTTGTATTGACAATGATTGAGAACAGAAAGAATAAAATTGAGAGCCTGGGAAAGAGGTATGATGCATTTTAAAAACTCGAATTTCTGTGGGGTTGTGATTTTCCCAGGCAAACAATCTTTCTGTGGCCCGGCACGACACCCGAGCCCCGTCGAGTCTGGCAGTTGATGTATTCTGTGAAGGTGTGTTGCCAATGTTTTCATCCTACGGACCTGTCAGTACAAGGGGTGTGAGAACTCGAGCAGTGAGGGAAAAGCTGTCTGTGCTGCCTCACGCACAGGATTGCAGCAGCTTCCTCTCTTCTGTGGAGACTGTTGCTTTCCACACTTGTGCACTTGGGCAGTTTCTTCACATTCCTGGATAAAAAAGACACTCCTTTGCTTCCTTACTGCAGACTTGTGTGTTCTCTTTTTTTTTCTAAGGCAGGTGTTGAGGTGAAAAAGTTGGCTTAGTGCATAGGTGGGAGGGACATTGGCTTTGCTCTGAGTTGGTTTTGGGAAGGGTGTGCAGCTAGGAATGCAATTCCTCTTCTCTAGGCTACAAACTACACGAGTGGGATTTCTGACGTAGGTTTCCTTGTACTGCTCTGTCGTTGTACTCAAATCTCCTTCCCGGTGCCTTGTCCTTTGGTAGTGGGTCAGCTCGCTCTGGGGGTATGAGGTTGTCCGTGATCTTGCTCTTCCTCAGCAACGGCTGGACAGGTACTCTGCAGGTTCTAGTGCCTGTTGGAGACAGAAGAGAATAGCTTACCACATCTCATGTAGGACTTAGGCAATTGTTTCAGATATGTTATTTAGACCTTGACATAACTGCATAACAACATCATTTCGGAGCCCTGGTTATACAAGTGTTTATTAAACATGGTAATGAAGTCAGTGTTTTACCGTAAACTCATCAGTTAACTCCAAAAGATTTCTGAACTGATTCCAAGTTATCCTGGCTTTGCTTCCCTGTTGCATTGTCTGGATTATAAAGAAAATGCAATTGGTAGGATCGTATCGTTCAAATTATGCTGCTTGGCTCCTTAAGAATTTCATTTATTTCTACAGACACAGAATCATAATTGCAAAGAGATGTTAAGGCAGAAGCTGAAGTTTTAAAAATACTTTTTCCATTTCTTTCTTGATCAGTTACTGACGAAACCAAACCAGTTAGTGGACAACTTCATGGGGCAGAGACGTGTTTCCATTGCACCTTAGGAACCCGAGTTGCTAAAGTGGGGAGAGGGATTTTCTGCAGGGACTAAAGCACAACTTTGGAGAGCACTTCTTTGTCCGGTGTTGTTGGGAGGGAGGAACAGAGCCTTCTCCTACCTTGTGGGTTAGCAGTCAGGGCCTTTGCACTTTGGAATGGCAGAAGCCCTTGCTGCTCCAAGAAGGGACATGAACGATCCAGATTAATTCTGCTGATAAGGAAATCTCTTAGTATTGTCTGCTGCTGTTGGAGTTTGGGTGTTTGAAACCTGTCCAAAGAACTTGCCTCATCTCCCTGCCTGTAAGGAAGATCCCTGATTGCTTGTTTGGATCCTTCTGAAGAGGGCAATTAACTGGTCCACTGCTCGTATCAGAATGAAGCATGCAGTCCTGATCTGTCCTTTCCAGATAAAACAGAGCTATGATTTTGAAAATGATGATGTTGGGTCTAGAGACCAAAGAAAATCTGTATTTTGTCATTAGATATAGAACCAATGGACAATTTAAATTGGCTTGTCAAATGCAAACTAGAGATCTGTTCAAAGAATGGCTGCTCCAGCAAAGAGCCTTAGCACAAAGCAGCTGAGGGAGAAGTTTGTAACAACCTACACGCTCTGGGAGAGAAAGTCTTTTAAATGCAAGCGGGAGCAAGAGATGCCTGTCTCTTCCTCCAGCACTAACAGTGTGGATCCCTTTTCATTACAGCAGTTCTTCTGACCCTTTTGCTTCTGTCTCACTAAAGCATGCTTAAATTTGATGTTTATAAGCCAAAGGAGTGGACCACTGCAGCATGAGGAGTTACTGGTGGTGGTGCACGGAGATGTGGAACTGGCACATACTTGCCTCTTGCTGAGGCAGTTTGTCGCTCATTGCCACAGCTCAGATGGTGAACAATAATCCATTCTTTTGGTGTGACTCGGTAGTATCTGGTAATGTGACCGTACCTTTCGCTGTGTTTTACCTCCATCCCCAGAACTGGCTTAACATGTTTTGAGTTTCAACTAACAACTGTTTTTAGCAAGAAACTTTTCCTTTGTGTCTACCTGGCTTTCAGTCACAGTCTAAATAACTTGAGTGACTTGATCTCTGTCTAACGAACAGCCTGGCAATAGTGATTTTTGGACGATTCAGAAGAAAAATACTACACTGCAAGATCTAACCTGGTATTTTCCATCTTATACCTTTCTTTGTCAGTGTTAGTTCTGTCTTTGTTTTCCTTTTTCAAAGCTCATGTTTTGCCCTGTTGTTGTACTGGTGTTTTCATCTGTGTAAGAGCCATTTAGTCTAAGCATGAGTCTATATGTGTGTTTCTGTAATGTAGGAAGGAATTCTTAGTATGTGCAGTATTGAAAGTAATTAACCCATATTCATGTTTAGTTGAATCGTTTTTATAGAAGGGGCTCAGTATTAGGCACTCATTCTAATTTCTTTATTTAACTGCCTTGCAATGCATAACTTGTTAATTTTTTGGAGGGTGATTAAAAATAGAAGAGACAGTCTCTTTGTATTTTTGTCTGATAGTTCCTTTAAACAGTCCCATGAAAGAGTATGAAATTATATAAATGTAAGTCTCTGAATTCTCCATATGGTAATTATGTGACAGGGTGAATATACACTGAATAGAAATAAGAAAGTGGGGTCCTAAGCGTTTGCAATGGCATTTGGCATTGCTTACAGTCGGATACATTTTCGACATTTTCTTTTACTGCACTGGTAAAAAATTTGGTTCTTAGTATTGCAGTGTGGAAATTACTCTAGAAAGAGAGTTTTCTTATTTCTGTGCTCTTTAGGTAGTGTGTAGTTCAAAACGTAATGCTTTTAAGCATTTTAAGCATCTTGGACATCTTCATATACTGAATGAAGGGTTAAATCACTGACGGTCCCTGGCTGAGACACTACTGTGATACATAAAAGCTTTACTTGCATAGTTTTAGTTATTCCTTGAGCAGAATTGATAATAGGATGTTTCAAGATATGTAACTCCCTTCCTGATAAGATCAAATGGGCCTTGAGGTAGCTCGTTAACATTCCGAGGCCAAAGGATGGATAAGCCAATCTTTGTATGGACAAAGGAAGCCCGAAGTTCAACTAGCAGACAGTGTGAGGAAGACTATGAATGACCACCGGAGGGTGAAAAGACCCTAACCCTACTTTTACTGCACATGCTTGGACTATGCAAATGAATTCCAGGAACTCATCCACATAAGACCAGATAAGACCAGCCTTTGTAGAAATCTGATGAATATGTATGATTTTTCTGTATATGAACTGAGGTGCTTTGCTAACCTGTTGGAGCACTCGTGGTGTACAAATCCCCAGTGCTGCCCAGCGCTGTATTAAAGAATGCCTGCTTAATAACAAACTTGTTGTTATTGAGTTATTCATCTCGGAAAACCGTCCCGATCGCGGGCTCGGTACCGACTTTGTTGTTTCAATACTGTTAAAAAGGTTAAAGAAACGTTCTGTACTAGAGGAAGAGCATTATTTTGCTAACTTTCTTTGATTTGTGAGATGTTTCATAGAAGTGCATGCAGTGAGGGGAAAATGGAAGACTGGGCTGCTTGGGAATGTCTTGTTTTGTTTTTCATGTGGTGTTTTTTGTTTTGGATTTGTTTGTTTGTTTTGACATGAGTTGGCTTGGTGTGACGTGAATCTGCCAATACCATAGTTACTGAGAGCTTAGACTGTCTTCCCCATTCCTGGAAGGAACTTCCTGTATTGCTTGATTATGAAAATGTTTCATAAATTGTGTTAAGATCTGTAGCTTAGATTTCTCTGTACGCGGTGGGAACACCTCCATCGTGTGCAATTGCTCTGTTTTGGGGAGTGTGGTTTTGGTTTTTTGGTTTGGTTTTCTTTTGGTTTCATCTTTTCAGTTTAACACTTCTTAAAATCTGCCTTTTTCAGGATACTTTCAGTGCTTGTCTCGTATCTTGCTAGCCTCGTATCTGTGGGTCTGAGAGACCATGTCATTTCATTTATTTTCATTCTTTCATTTCATTTTTTCATTTCCTCCTTTCATGTCATAATTTTTTCATTTTATTCGTTTCATTTCATGGTTTCATTTCATGTCATGTTAAATTTCATTCTTTCACTCAATTTTATTTTATTCTTTAATTTCATTTAATTTCTTTCATATAATTTCATTCTTTCATTTAATTTCATCGTGCATTTCAATTAATTTAATTATATTTTTTCCATTTCATTTCTATTGATTTTTTCATTTCATTTCATTCTTACACTTCACTATTTAATTTCATTTAATTTCATTTCATTCTTTCATTTTATTCTGTCATTTCATTTCATAATTTCATTTCCTTTCCTTTAATGTCATTTCATTCTTCAATTCATACTTTCATTTCATTTTTAAATTCTTTCATGCTGTCCATATTTCATGTAATTTCTTTTCATTCTTTCATTCTTTTTTGGTTTACTTCATCATTCATTATACGTAGTAGATGAAAGAAAAAGACATGAAATGAAAAGAATGAAATGAAATGAAAGAATAAAACGAAAAACTCCACGAAAGAGTAACATGAAATTTAATGAAATGAAATAAAAAACAGAAATGAAAAATGAAAGAAGGAAATGAAAAACTAAATGAAACAGTGAAACAAAAGAATGACACGAATGAAATTAAATGAAGGAACTAAATTAAATGAAGAAAGAAACGGAAACAGAAATGAAATGAATGTATGAAATGAAATATAAGAATGAAATAGCGACATGAAAAAATTAACTACTGTAAAAATGAAAGAATGAAGAAATGACGAAGTAATGAAACAGAATAATGAAATAATGAAAAAATTACTAATGAGATGAAATAATTAAATAATACAATTAAAAATGATACAATGAAATATTTTCATTTCAATTCATTCTTTCATTTCATTTTATTTCACTTAATTCATTCATTTCCTTTCATTTAATATAATTTCACTTTATTTCCTTTAATTTCATACCGTCATTTCATGATTCCACTTTATGATTTGACTTCACAATTTTACCTCATCATTTCATATCATTTCATGTCATTTCATTCTTTTATTTCATTGCATTCATTTCATTTCACTTCATTTAACTTCGTTTAATTTCATCTTGTCATTTCATGATTTCACTTTATGATTTCAACTCATTTCATTTCGTATTTTATTTTTCATTTTCTCCTTTCATTTCATTACATTATTTATTAATTTTTATTTTATTTCATTGTCTTTTTCAATTTATTTTATTTCTTTTCATATAATTGTATTTCTTTTAATGTCTTTTAATTTCTTTTCTTTTTTCATTTTATTTCATTTCGTTCTTTCACGTCGTTTTAGATTTCATTCTTTCATTTAGCTTTATTCTTTAATTTCATTCTTTCATTTCATACTTTCATTTGTCTTTTTGTTTAATTTCATTCTTTAATTTCATGTCCTTCTTTCATTTAATTTCATCCTCCATTTCATTTAATAAAATTTCATTTAATTTCATTTGTATTCATTCTTTCATTCCATTTCATTTTTTTGTTTCATTTAACTTCATTTCATTTCATTTCATTCTGTAATTTCCTGTATTCACTTCATGATTTCAATTCATGATTTCATCTCAGTTCATCATTTCATTTCATTTCATGTGATTTCACATCATTTCTTTTAATTCTTTAATTTCATTTCATTCTTTAATATAATTTTTAATTTCATTCTTTCCTTACCTTGCATTTTTCTATTTCAATTCATGTAATTCTTTTATATTGTTTTATGTCACTTCATTTCATTCTTTCATTTCATTTTACATTTCAATCTTTCATCTCATTTGTTTCATTTCATTTTTCATTTCTCCATTTCATTTCAGTCTTTCATGTAATTTTTAATTTCATTTTATTATTTCATTTTTTCATTTCTTAATTTCATGTCATTTCATTTAAGAATTTCATTTAATTTCAATTAAATATATAATTTTGTTTAATGTTATTTCATTTCATTCCTTTATTTCACTTTGTATAATTTCTTTTGATTTCACTTAATTTCATTTATTATTATTCAACTTTCAATGTCAAGATTTCATTTCATAATTTCATTTCATTTCTTAGTTTCATTTCATTATTTCGTTTCATTCTTTCATTTCATTGTTTAATTTAATTTCTTTTTCTTTAATTTCATTTTGTGATTTCATTTCATTCTTCAATTCACACTTTCGTTTCATTTTTTCATTGGTTCATTGTTTCATTTTTTCATTGTTTCATGTCAGTATTTTTTTTATTTTCATTTTTTTATGGCATTATTTCTTTTTATTCTTTCATTCCTTCTTTTTTTTTTTTTACTTTATCACTTCACTATTACCAATGAAATAACATAAAAAGACATTAAATGAAATGAAAGAAGGAAATTAAAAGAATGAAATAAAAAATTACATCAGAGTGAAGCAAAATGAAATGAAATAAAATTAAATGAAAGAAAGAAAGAAAGTGAAATAATGAAATGAAATGAAATGAAATGAAATGAAATGAAATGAAATGAAATGAAATGGAACCTAAGAATGTATTAGTGACATGAAAAAATGAACTACTGGCAAAATGAAAGAATGAACAACTGACAAAACAAAATAATTAAATAGAATAATGCAATAATGAAATCATGAAATACTGACATCGTATAATGATATAATGAAATAATTAAATGAAATAATGAGACAATGAAATTATAATTTTTTTCAATTCATTCTTTCACTTCATTTCATTTTGCCTTATTTAATTTCATTTCATACTGTCATTTCATGATTTCACTTCATGATTTCATCTCATTGCATTAAATGCAGTGAAGTGAAATGCAAAGGTGAATAGAAATGAAATTAAATGGATAAAATAAATTATATTACATTAAATGAAGGATGAAATGAAATGAAATGAAATTAAATTAAATTAAAGGAGGAAATGAAAACTTAAATGAAAGAATGAAATGAAATTAAATGACATGAAATTAAATTAATTTTTAAAATGAAAGGCAATGAAATAAAAGGAAAATCTGAAAGGAAAGAAAGCAATGAGTGTATTAAGTGGAAGGCTAAAAGGAAAGAATGTAATGAAAGAATGACATGAAACGAAATCATGACATGAAATGTAAGAATTAAAGTATGAAATGAGATGAAATAAAATGAAACAAAATTAAATGAAATGAAAAAATGAAGTGATTAAATAATGAAAGGAAATCGCATCACATAATGAAAAGAAGTGAAAGGATGAAATGGAATGGAATGAACTGAACTGAAATGAAATGAAATAATGCAATGAAATTCAATGAAACAATGAGATGAAATGGTGAAATAAAATGAAATAATAAACTGAAATTAAGTGATGCAATAAAATTAAGTGAACTAAAATGAAATGAAAGAACGAACAGAAATAAAAGAAATTTAAATGAAAGAGTAATTAATATTAATAAGATTTTTTAAAAATGAAATTAAAGAATAAATGAAATAATGAACTATCATGCAGTAAACGAATCAAAGGAAATAAAAAATGAAAAGAAATGAAAGAATGAAAAGTAAGAATGAAATAAGTCAAATATTAAATGAAGGAATGAAATTCAATGCAATTAAGTGATATGAAATAATGAAAAAAAAAATTAAGTGAAAGAATGAAAAGAAATTAAATAAAATCATCAAATGAAATGAAATAGTGAATTCATAAAAAAAAGAAAATCATGAACCGAAATGAAAAAAATGAGTTAATGAAATAAAATGAAATTAAAGGAAAGAATAAATAAAAAAATTAAATTAAATTACATTAGACTAAATTAAATGAAATTTAAATCACATTATGGAATGAAATGAAACGAGAAAAAAGAATGAAATCAGATGAAGAAATGAAAGGAATTTTTTAAAAATACTGAAATTAAACAGAAGACTAAACAAATCAAAAATTGAAATTAAAGGAAAAGAGAAGAATTGAAATTAAATGAAAGAATAAAAACAAATGAAAGAATGAAACTTAAAAAAGCAATTAAATGAAATGATGAAGTGAAATGTAAGAATTAAATGAAATGAAGCAATTAATGGAAATCAAACAAAAGAGTGAAATGCAATGAAATAACGACATGAAATGAAATGAAAGAAAATGAAACGAAAGAAAATGAAATGAAAGAAAATGAAATGAAATTAATTGCAATGAAATGGAAGAATGAAATGAAATTGAAAGACTGAAATGAAATGAAGGCATGAAATGAAATGAAATGAAATGAAATGAAATGAGAGAATCTATTGAAAGAATGAAATCATTAAATGGCATGGGAGAATGGAGGAAAATTATAAAATGAATTTAAATGACTAACATGAAATGAGTAAATGAAATGAAAGGAAATGAAATGAAAAAATGAAATGTAGGAAAAATGAAGTGAAGGCATCAAAATTGAAGAAAGATGTAAAAACGAAATGAAGTAATGAAACAATAAAGGAATAAGAGGATGAAATGAAAAATTACATGTAATGAAAGAATGAAAAGACTGTATTATATGAAATGAAATGAAGTGAAATGAAATGAAATGAAATAATGAAATAAACGAAGAATGGGTTGAAAGAATGAAATACAATGCAATGCCATGCAATGAAATGGAAAAATTAAAGGAAATTAAATAAAAAATAAAAAATGAAAAGAAAGCAAGCAATGACAGGATTAAATTGAAGAATAAAATGAATGAAATTAAAAGAATGAAGTGAAAGTATGAAATAGTGAAATTCAATGAAATAATGAACTTGAAAGAAAAAAGAAATTAAATTAAATTAAATCATATTAAATGAACAAAACTAAATGAAATTAAGTTAAAGAATGACATCAAAGAATGAAGTGAAAAATGAAGGAATTAGTTTAAATGTAATTAAATGTAACGTAATGTAACGGAATTTAATGAAGTGAAATGAAATGAAATTATTAAAAACGGAAATGAAATGAAATGAAAGAGGGAAATTAAAGGAATGAATGAAGTTAAATACAAGGCATGAAAATAAATGAAAGAATGAAATGAAAGAATGAAATAAAATGAAAGAAAGAATAAAATTAATGACATGAAAAAATGACATGAAAGAACAAAATGAAATTAAATGAAAAATGAAAAATTAAATGAAAAAGAACGCAATGAAATGAAATTACATTAAATGAAGTAAAATTAAATATTTAAATGAAATTGGAAGAATGAAATGAAATGAAATAAAATAAAAACAAATTCAATGAAATTAAATTAAGGAATGAAAGGCAATGAAATAAAATTAAAAAGTGAAAGAAAGTAATAAGTGTAGTAAATGAAAGACAAAAATAGAAGAATGATAGAATGAAACAAAAGAATGAATTCATGAAATGAAATCATGCACTGAAATGTAATGAAAACATGCACTGAAAGGAAATAATGAAATAATGCACTGAACTGAACTGAAATTAAACTAAACTAAATTAAAACAAAACAAAATAAAATTAAATGAAAGAATGATATCGAAGAATGAAATGAAAGAATGTAGGAATGAAATTAAATAAATGTAATTGTAATGTAATGTAATGTAATGAAATGAAATACTGAAATGAAACAATTAAAAACTGAAATGAAAGAATGAAATTGAATGAAAAATGAATACAAATGAAATGAAATGGAAAAAATAAAATTAAATTATATTAAATTAAATGAAGGATGAAATGAAATTATATTATGAAATGAAATTATGAAATGAGATGAAATCATAAAGTGGAATCATGAAATGACAATATGAAATAAAATTAAATTAAGTGGTATTAAATGAAATGAAAGAATGAATTTAGAAATTAACGCACCACGAGGCTGATGAGGAACCGGAAATAACGACCCACACCATTCCTTATTCCCCCACTGATACAGCAAAAATTCAGGAGAAATATTCAAGAGAATCAGGAGAAACAGAGACAGAACATGTGTGGAGAGTCTCGCTTACGGGTGGGGATCCCATCATGTTGTCCGAGGAGGTGCCCAGGAGTCACTCAATTATGGATGGAGAATGGGGTTTATGAACACAGGAGGGACTAAGTCTCAGGCAAACCTCTGAAGGATAGCGGGACAAGGGGAACGGAAACAGCAGCATCCCACAGGCCCCTGTTCCCAAACCCATCAAAGAAGGATGCCGAACGCTCGGGATCATAGGAGATACGCTCTGTGGGCCGAAGGCATTGCAAAAGGGATTCCGAGGGAGGTCATGGACAAATTGCCCACGCCTAACCAGGAGGCATTAATCAGGACATGGAAAGAACTCCAGGAAAGCCAATGGCTCTCTCATATCCTGAGGAAAAGCCGGAGCCAAACGCCCTCTCCAATCCACTGCATAGGGACTTGATTGATTTAAGGGGCCCTGGTTTGGGAAGCTCCCCTTAACCTGTATGCCTGCACAGACACTGATGCCCATAGAGAGGAGCATAAAATTGACACTCGGTGCTAAAACCGGTCCTCGTTGGACTGGGGTGTCTGGGATTTTTTCTGTTCTCTTTTAGGAGGAAATATCGCAGAAGGTTAGAGAAGACCTACAGTCAAGCCTACAATGAACAGTGATTGTGAGCACTTGCAGCCGGCGTAGATCACCAGGCTAATAACTGCACAAACCATAGTTGCTGGCTCGCTGATCTTTGTAGAGTGTGTCTATTGGCACCACGAACGTTGGTTTGGGGGATCCTTTTCCTCTCCCTTGCTGACACCAGCGGCTGGGGAGATGAGGCCCCAAACCTTGCCTGGGAAATGATAAAGGGCTTTATGAGAATATGGGGGCAACCGGATCAAGGAGTATGTATTACTTTTCCCCGAGCAGCTGAAAAGGGGCTGAGATTTTTCATGATGCCGGTGAATTTGACTTTTATTTTGAACATGACTAATCCCACCTCTCTTACATTTTTGGCAAAGAAGTGGACGATTGCAAACCCTAACAGCAAGGTACAATGGAAGGGTAAGCCACTGATGGGAGGTGACATCTATGAAACATGGAAGGAGCCTCCTAGTTTGTCTAGGAATGCCACGTTAATGAGTCTGCTCTGTGATGTTACCAGGCCTTTGTTTAATGTAACGGTCCTGTCTCCAATAGAAGGATCAAACCCTTTGTTACGATGTGGCAATTTGTCTAGGGGTAATACTACTTTTGAATAATTGTCAGTATCCACGTAGACCTTACCCGTGGGATCCGATGCTCCATCCTCTCCGGAAGCCTGATCCCTTTGAAGCCAAGTATATGACAAAGTGGGAACCAAGTTGGCGCATCCAACTCCCCAAGAGAACACAAAGATCTCCAAAAGATGGAACTAAGCTGATCTGGGCCTGGTCTGGATCTACTACAACGCAACCGCCCCAAGACCCTCAATTCAAACCACCCACTGGGGGCCACCCAGTCCTCTTTTTAACTGTACCAAGGTGATGACATGTGACACTGGACCTGGAGATCCTCCTGAAACATGGTTGATTAGTAGGCTCAGGGCCCTGATCAGAGATATGTGCACCTGTTGGGGATATGCATCAAAAGGGTGGCAAAATCAAGATTCACCTTGTAACACCACCAATACCTCCTACATTCCCTCTGGTGGCATCCCACATACGCATTGTCCTATAAAGGGAACCCCCCTGGAGACAGAGCCGCAAATAACTGTCGTAAGGTTTGCTGACCATTATAATTGCAAGACAGCTGTATACACGGCTCCTCTGGGATTGGCTTGGGGATGTTCCGATGGAAAGTTCTATTCATATTTAACACTGGAACAACATGCGGGATTGAAGTGTGGTGTTGGAATCCCCTCTTTGTGTCCCTCTAGAGTATTCAGTTTCACATCCCACCGCCACAGAACACGCATAGAACACGGTAATAACCCCACAGCACGGGCCGGGTGGGGCTTCCCTTGCAAGTGCTTTCGAAAACCAGCCCCATGGCTTGACTCAAAAGCCTGACGGAGCCGTGAGCCTGCAGAGTCCGTGCTCCCCTCCATGGGGACCTGGATGCTCTGGCAGAGCCCTGGGGGCAACTTATTGAGCTTGTTCTTGTTAACGAGAGGGAAGTTCTAGAGAAAGACCTTCATAGGGACAGAAATCAGCTGACTTCCCATGCAAGGGACATCAACATAACACCTCCAGAACTGGACTGACCGACCCACGTGTTCAGCAAGTCAAACTTCCGCCAAGCTGCTAGCTCAAGGTAACGCAGCGTGACACCTTAAGCCACTTGCTTACTTTGACTACAACTCCGCCACCGTTTGGCCCGAACCTTAACCCCGCCTCCCAAAGGCCCTGCCCGCGCTGCTGGAGCCGCTTGAGCTGGGAGATAGAAGGCCCCTTCCCTGGGCTCCCGGGCCCACAGACCCCCAGGGCTGCAGCCCCCCGATGCCCCCGACCTCCCGGGGTGACCCCTTCCCCCGGACACCCCCGGGGCAAACCCTTCCCCCGGACCCCCCCAGTTCCCCCTCCCGCGGGCCCTCCGGCTCTCTGCGGGGTGCCCCCCTCCCCCGAAGCTCCCACCGGGGAGCCGGGCCGGTCCCCTCCCGCCCCAGACCCACGGCTGCACGGCGGCACCCCCGCCCGCCCCCCAGCATCCCGTGCCGGCTCCCACCACCCCGGGGCCGCAGGCGGCCCCAAGACCCCCTCCAGCCCTCCCCGGGGCGCCGGGCCGGCCTCCACCCCGCCGGGCCCCGGGGCAGCCCGGAGCGGCACCGCCCCGCTCCCCTCCCGGTTCCCGGCAGCCCCCGCCGCTCACTTCTCCACCTCGAGGGCCGCCACCTTCCTCTGCTCGTAGCGCGTGGCGTTCAGCGCCCGCACCGCGCCGGGCGACAGCGGCGCCACGTCCCGCCCGGCGATCACGGCCCCGCCGGTCCCCGCACCCGCCGCCACCGGCGGCCACGTGACCCCGCGCCGCCGGCCCGCCCACGTGACCCCGCCGTCGCGCTCCGCAGCGCCCCCGCGCGGCGCGGAGGCCGCCGGCTGCGCCCCGCCCCGCCGCTCTTGGCGCCCTGCCGCGGATCGGGCCCTTCCCCTCGCCTCAGCACGGGCTGGATGGGACGCACTGCTGGGTTTATTCCAAAGAGACCTTTAATTACCCCCGCAGTTAACTAAGGAGCTTGTCCCAGGGACCCCAGGAGGGGCACGAGTCACGGGTGAGGGGGCAGACCCCGGAGGTAGTACACCCAGGAGACCCCCGGCCCCTGACCGCCGGCAGCCCCGGGGCAGGAGACCACCATCCTGGTGGCGACGGGGGCCGGGGCACCCTGGAAGGCGACGGTGATGAGGGCAGTCTTCTTGGAGCGCCAGCTCTCGGGGCCCCTGAGGGTGAAGGCCGGGTGCTCCACCCTGTACTGGAAGGCCGTGGGCTGGAGGAAGACGTTTTTGAAGGGGATGGAGGTGGTGCCGCCGGCCTTGACGGGGAAGGGGCCCTGGGGCTTGGGCGGGAGGGCGAGGCCGAAGAGGGGGATGCTGTACTCCCCCCCGAGCCGGGAGGAGAGCCGCAGCGTGGCCCTGACTTCGCCCAGCTGGCAGGGCTCGTAGGTCACCTCCACGCTCACCGCCGAGCCCCCGGGGCTGGCGGGGGCCACGCTGATGGTTCTCTCTGTCTGGAAGTCGGGGCAGTCGGTCTGCGCAGGGGAGAGAAGAGACGGGGTGGCGGGTCACAAAAGCAGAGCCGGCACCTCGGGGAGAAAGCGATGGTCCCCCGCCATCACGCAGGCCGGGGTCCCTCTCCCGTGCCTGTCACTGCACCTGTCCCACCCACACCATACCCCTGGTGAGCACCCACGATCGACGGCCACGAGGACTGTCCAAACCTGCCGAGCAGGGACAACCCTGCACCCAAACCCCAAGAGACCCTTCTGCCAGAGCTGGGGTTTAAGGTGGAACTCCAGACCCCACAGAACCTGCAAGAGCGGCTCCAACAAGGGCAGCAGAGAGGGGTCTGCGAGTGAGGACAGTCCAGCTAGAGACAGATCCAGTGTCGGTGGGAAGACCCCCGGGCTCACGTGGCCGCCCTGGCTACGCCAGGGCAGGATCCCTCCACAGAGAGGGCTGGTGCTGGCCAGATGAGCTGCCTCCCCCCAAAAGAGCCCAGGGAAAGCTGGGGTCACCTGGAGGAGGTAGTCTGTCTTCTGTCGGGCGTAATTCGTGATTTTGGCGGTGATGGTCTGACTAGAGCCCAGTGTGGTGCGGAAGTAGAGGGGCTTCTCCGTCCTGCTCGTGGTGGCTTTCAGGTGCAGGTTGTAGTAGAAAGAGCCCAAATCGCTGCTCTGGAGCACCAGGCGCCCGCTGCTCTCGCCTATTTTCATGGGCTGGTACTCAAAGACAAGGTCAGCCTGGGAGGAATGAAGGGAAAAGCCACTGGGTCAGGCAGAGATGGGGAAGGCAGGGCCCGGATGGGGGAAATCGGTCCCTGGTGTGCTCACGCAGTGCTGGAAGGCAGCCCAGCACCCTCCCTCGCTCCAACTCCTTCTCTCTGGGTCAGAGCCCTGCTGCATGTGGGGGACAGCTCACTTGGGGGACAGTCACCAACATCTGAGCGCCCTCCAGCACTACCCCAGAAGCTTCCCACCCTAAAATGCCCCTATACTCCCCCAGGTCACACAACGCCTCCTGTCAATCCAGGCTGCAAACACCCTGCCAGTGGGGTGAGGCATGCCCTGCAGCCACTCCAAACTGAAAATACCCACGCTAAGTAAGGAGCACGTGGCACAAGGACCTGCCACGTGAGGCCTGATGGGAGCATATCACAAGGGGCAGCATGGCAGACTCCACCAACACAGGGCGATTCCCGCTAGGGATATTCTCACACACTGCTTCACCTCCAGATTACTAGCAGGTCGGAGCTGTCACCCTTGGAAAGAAGCCCCAGATGGTTCATGTAGGGCAGAGCACCCCTCCCAGAAAGGCTGCCGGAAGAGGAGAGCGTACAGGACGAGCTTTGCTCCTACCTCCGACTGTGCAGGAACAGTGAAATGTGGGGGAACGATGACATCGGGCACTTCGCAATCTGTGGCAAACGTCACCGGGACAGGCAGAGGGTTCTCCACTTTGACGGTGGAAGACACTCTCTGCCGAACAGCGGCGGTCATTTCAACAGTGCTGAGGGGTCCCGAAGCGGTGGCCTTGAAAGTCACCATGTAGAACAAGTACTCCTTGGTCACCTCGTTGAGGAAGGTCACCTGAATGAGAGAAAAAGGGAAGCACTATATAAAAATATACCAGCTGTGCTAAGCCAGCCCAAAGAACCCCCCAAGCTCAGCACCCTACTTCCAAGAACGGTGGTAAGCAGCCACCCAGGAAGAGTGCCAGACTGGGGAAAGCACGTGTGGTATTTCCACTCTGGAGTCTCCTGATTGCCTATTGCTTCCAGCTCACCAATGGCCTGACCCACCTGTGCTCTGCAGCCCCCAGTGGGACCCTCGCAGAGACTGACACGTGAGTGGGGCACGTGGAGAGGTGCCTGCTGTTCAGTACCCGCCCAGGACACCTACAAGCCCACCAGTGGGCACGTGGAGGTATGAAAACAGGCACGTAGCTTCTCAGTGAGCAAAAAGCTCCTTGAAGGGCTCCACAGTCTGGTGTCCACACTTACCGTTGCGTTAAAGACTCCTTCCTTGTAGGAGAGGAACGTGAGCTTGTAGTCCTTTTTGGCAGAGCCTGGCACGTCAATGTAGTCCAGCCCCTGCAGCACAGAACTGCTTTCCAGGTTTTCTGGTTTGAGTATGTCCACTACCACGAGGAACCTGTGGGTGAGAAGAATGCAGTGAAGCTCAACGGGAAGGACTCCCATAGGATACCCATCGTGGGGGGGCACAACACAGCTCCTCACACCCTCAATGCCTCAGGCAGAGGGAGCCAGCTCTCATCCCCTCAGAGGAAAACCCTCCAGGATGGGTCTGCATACGCAGAACGTGGGTAGGGTGATCCCAGACACCTACGGCCAGAAATGGGCCGAGGAGAGTAAAAAACTTGCAGGAAGGACCTTCCGGGCAGTGGGAAGCCCTTCCTTGCGCTGCTGCAGGGATTGCTGATGGGACGAGACTTCCTGGGCCGGACTCACCTCTGCGGTCTGTTCAGCCAGTTGGAAACAGGGATGAGCTCAGTGTAGGAAGTCCGACATGGTACCTGCCGGAAAATGGTCCCTGAACACTTTGGGGCCTCAGCAGTCCCTTGCAAGAGGTAGTACAAGCCTGTCCCATCCGGCAATGGGAAGAAGATGGAGCCCTAGAGACAAGAAATAGGATAAGTGAGCTCTCCTGCTCTCTGTCTGGACGAGTTACTGGCTCTCGAGCACACCTGGCCAGTCCCATGTCTCAGGCTGTCATTTGAGCAGCTTTGAGCAGGTCCAGCTGGCAGAGCTGTGACCGCAGCCCTGTGTCCCACGCAGGTGGAGATGGCAGTGTCATACCCGCTCGGGCTGGCACAGCCACGGGACACAGAGGCAACACGTCTGGGCAAGGCAAGGAAGCACCAGCCCTGCAGCAGAGCTGGTCTGACCGTCCTAGCACCCTTTTACTTGCCTTACTAACGTGGGCACATCAGCTGCCAGCCCTGTGCTTGTGCAGGGACAGCCGTGGTAAGGGGGTGGCAGTCCCTACTAAGCTTGACTGCCCCGGCAGTGCTGGGATTAGCCCCAGCATTACTGCCAGGAGAGCAGCCTGTAAGCTAACACGGCAGGGTCCCACCAGCCAGGGTGGGCCACGAGAAGCTCATAACCAGTACTCATCGGGTGCCAATGGGTCACAGCCACCTGCCTGCAGCACCTCCTCTGCCTCCAGAGCAGCATGAAGAGTCCTGCAGTTTTCAGCAAGGCTGTACATTAAAAAGATACTGAGCCTATGCAACCCTACAGGGCACAGATCTGCTCCGCACCCTGGAGACTGAGCCCAGAAGTCTCTGGCCTCCACTCTTGCTCTGGCCTAAATTCTGGCGTGGTGTAAGATCAGCTAGAGGGGGCCAAGGGGCAGGTGTCTGACACCCACCTCCAGCACCCCGGAGCCGTTCGGAATTGACCCCCTTGATTTAAGAGCTTGTCCCTGGTGCATCTCAGAAATAGTGCTCATGGAAACAGAGGGGCCAGTCACCCTACCTGCCCAGCCTGAGACCTGCAGGAAGGGCTCCTTCCAAAGCTCCCACATCACCAAAGGTGATGTCAAGAGAGGTATCTGTGTTGTTTCCCACCCGACTGCTCATGGTGAGGGGGGGCACTGAGAAATGGCAGGGCAGCTTCGCCCCCTCGTTCCCTGCATGCTGCAAAAGGACCCCAGCAGGGCAGTGCTGGCAGAAGCGGCCGCGCCCAGGGCTTGGGGAGCCTGTGCAGCCCACAGGGCTGAGCACAGGGTGGGTCTCCGAGCCCCCCTGGGCTGCACAGGCAGGGACCAGGAGCTGCACAGAACGAACTTCATTTCCTGGACCTTCAGACAACCTGGTTTTTCAGGTTAGCTGCTCCAACACATTTAATGGTCAGTCCAGACTTCCCACCTGCAGTTCCCTTACACCTGGCCTCTAGCCACCAAGAAACCCAGCTTCCAACATGGGATCACAGGATAATTTCAGCTTGGAGGGGACCTCTGAAGGTCATCTTGTCCAACCCTCCTGCCCAAAGCTGGGTGAGCTATGAGGGTCATGCTACCGAGGGTCAGCGTGCTGGCACAGCTCACATACCTGATGCTGCTGCTTCTCAGAGCTCATGGTTAGGGGTTGGTAAATGATCTTGTAGGGCTTGTTTTGTTGATTGGCCTCTAGATGGAAAAATTCAGGCCCCTTCCAGTGTTCCCCCTCAATGACAGGTTGCGTGGTCCAGGCCTCATTGCTTGGGTTGGACAGGAGGATGGTCTGGCTGTGCTCCTGGCGCACGTCGCATGCGAAAGTCAGTGTCTGCAACAGAGGAGCACAGAGGCTGCTTGCTCATACCGAGGAATCCTTTCCACTCGGACTCTGACTAGCTCTACGCACAGGGAGCAGCTTTTCCTCGTCGTATGCAAAATTCCCGTTTGAGCCATAGATTTTGGTGTAAACCAAACTGTCGGTTCTTAGAGAGGGAGAGGAAGGGGTGTTTTGCATGCTGGGTGAAGGGGGATGCCGCCTCCCAAGGAGGGGAGAAGGAAGATGGGGAGTCCTGGAAGGAAATCTCTCCTGTGCAAGGACAAGACCTGCAGCCGCACAGCCCCTTCGTGGGCAGGCTGGAGAGCAGCTCCGGGCTCTCTTTTGGGAGCAAGAGCCAACACCCCCCAGCTGCACCCTCCTGCGATGCCCGTGAGGGCCAGGAGTCCTCCAACGCTGCATCCCTGGGCCCTAGGAGCTGGATGCAGACGCCTTGCCCACTCCTAGCGCTGAATGCCCTCCCCAGTCCCGACAGGGAGGAAAAGTGTGGCTGCGGGTGCAATACTGGGAGTACAGCTGGGCAGCTCTGTGGGGAGGGTCTCAGAAGAGCCCTGCAGGGTGTCCCTGCAGCAAGGGTGCTGCAATGCAGAGCCAGGACAGCTGAGGTGCTCGCTGGAGGAGCAGCACCGTTAACAGGGGAGGAAGGCAATTACAGGGCTCAGAAATTTTGGGAATCCTGCCCAACGTTTTTTTCAGGTCTCTGGGATACCCAGGCAGGATGACAGGCAGGAGCGAGTCTATGCACGTAAATATCCTCCAGTCCCTGCCCTGGGAGAGATGTGGTGCAAACGGTGGTGCAAGGAGAGGACCCATCCTGTCTCTGCTCCAGTTACCTCTTTGGTCACAGGGGTCTCCATGCAGCATCCTGCCAGCGTAAGCCGGAGCGGCTCACTGCCCTGGATGAAGCACTTCAGGTCCTCGTACTGGATAGCATGGCTCAGCTTAGAGGGGTGGAAGGTCACAACGAAGGGGACATCCATTCCTGGGGAGAGGTAACCCTTGGCGGGGCTGATGGAGAAATCTGGCTTGAAGCTCGCGATGTCCCACTTAAACCTTGCCAAGGAAAGCACAAGGACAGGAAGAAAGGATTAGCAATGGGGAGGCTGCGAACGCAACGTGCCGTTTCTAATCCTCTTGTGGGCTTTTCCACCAGATTTCAGGCATGACGCTGAGCCACCTGGCAATAAGGCTGCAGGCTGGCCAGGACTCAGCTGCACCCATCTGTAAACAAGGTTTTGGTTGTATCCCTTGCTAACTTCCAGGGCCTGACGGCACAGCCTTGGCTGCCCAACTCTCCACTGGGACGGAAAAGCAGAGGGGAACTATCTGGGCAAGTTACAGCTCCATCCAACCCTCATCCAAGCTCTCAGCCCTCAGAGAGAACAGGGTTTTGCATTACTTGACTCCTATGTCGCCCGTGTTCTGCATGATGATGCGCCGGGATGTGTAGCTCTGCTGCACCACCGCTCCAAAGCTGAGGTGTTCCTGGTCCAAGCTCACATGGATGCCCTGGCAGGAGCCCCGCACCATGAAGAGGGAGCGCACCAGGCCGTTGCACTCCATCGTCACTTCTTCGGTGAATGGCTGGATGCGGCGTTTTGGGGAGAAGGTCACCTCCACTTTACAGGTGTCTCCTTTGGGCTTCAGACTTAGTTCGGTGGTGGGGTTCAAGCAGAGAACCTGCCCAAAGAAATGAGTGGAGACTACTACTACAATTGTAACTACTAGCTCCTGCCCAGAGCAGCTCATAGCTACCAGCAGGCACACCAAAGTGCTCTCCAAGTGAAGGAAGGAGCCTTACCCCAGCTTCTTGGAGCTCTGGCATGGTGGACATGAGACGGAGCTTAAAAGTAAGAGGGGCAGCACTGTTGTTTGCTATGGTGACCATCTTCTTCACCGTCTGTCCGATGGAGAGGGCTCCCAGCTTCACCACCTTTCCTCGTGGGTCCACAACATCAACCTGAGGCAGGAGGGATTAATATAAAGTGAAGGGAAAGAAGGAGAAAAGGTTTTCTGCCACCCTCATGGCAGAAAACCAAAACATGGTAGGCTGGGGAAGAGATGAGGAAAATGAGAGAGAAAGCCATGCTGCCTGCCTGCCACCTGGAGTTTTAGGGTTTGGATTTCATCTCACCTTCATTTTCATGCCCCTTCCTCGGACCTCAACAGTCTGCTGGCAAAGACCATTGATTTCAAAAGGGATGAGCTCACGGTAAGACGCAACCTCTCTGGGATAGAAAGTGATGGGCACCTCCACTGTCCCTCCTGGGCGTAGGACGTGCCCTGGGAAGTCCACCTCCAGGTACGCGGTGTTGGTGAACAAGCAGTTCAAACTGGCAGAAAGCACAGCAAAGAGGAGCAGAGGTGTCACAAGGCTGTGTGTGCTCAGACAACAACATCAGGGCTACTTGGGGCTCTCCTTTCTCCTCCCCCTGCATCTTCAGGATTTCACCCACAGTGGTCACGAGGACATGGAGCAGGCATGCGCTAAGCAAGGGTTGAAGGAGTGTGCGGAGAAGGCCTACCTCATATCCCTGTCTGCCTTGTTTGTGATGACAAGGGTCCGCTGGGCAGGTGGCATCCCAGCATGGTAGATGAAGCAGGCTCCAAAGTCGAGTCTGGTGGTGGAGAAGTGGACAGCGGGCACTACCACGGTGGCCAGGAACACGCAGGTAAACGTGGGACCCTTGCTGATCTGGTGGGGCAAAAGACAGCATGAGCCAGGTGAGGAGGTGGGAATTACAACCCCAAACACCAGAGATGGCTGAGGAAGAGGATGGGGGACAGCTGGCTGCAGTGACCATAAGGAAAAGCAAGTACCAAAGGACCCCAGAATAGAAAGAGAAGGCGGAATGCTTGGGCTAAGAGGGAAAGGGTTTTTGAAGAGTCATGGCCCTGCTTTGTGCAGCCATGTGCTGGCAAGACCGTTCTGAGCTGTGGGACCCGATTCAGGAGGGGCCTGGCAAGGAGAAACAGCTCCATCCCCGCGCACATCTAGAGCCCCTCCAAATTAGCGGCAGAGAGGGCCTGGGGCATACGTCCTGCCACAAAAGCACCTCCCAAAGTAGTCCTGGATAAGCACTTAAGTATTAAAATATTCCATTCAGAAGCTGTCAGGCTCTTTATTGCAGCAGCAGGAGCCTCTCTGCCTCGTTCAGGCTCTTCAGTGACGGAGCTCACCCCCAGCCCTGGCCTCCTGCTGCCAAGCTGCTGCGTAGGGAAGGCGAAGGTCCCGTATTAAACACCGGTGCCTCACCTGCAGCGTCAGCTCTACATCCTTTAAAGAGCACATCTTCTGTGGGTGAAACACCAGCTGGGCCTCTGCTTTCCCCTCCGCCTGCACGGTGCCCGTCTGAGGGGTGACGGCAAGGACCTTCTTACGGGCTGGGGGGCCGCTCAGCTCCCACGAGAAGGTGAAGCTGAACTTGCCATTATTGCGGATGCTGAAGATGCGCTTGATGTTCTCGTTTAGCTGTACCTGCAGGGAGAAGACGGTGAGGACTAGGGCTTGGAGCACATGCAAAGCGCTGGCTGGCCCAGCAAGTGCTCCTTCATCTTTCACATTCAGCTAATGACCTGTCTGAAAGATCAATCTCCCTCCCTCTAGAGACCCACAGATGAAGAAAAAACGTTCCCTCTTAGTCAAACATATCTGCAAAGCTCCTGGTTAAGGCCGAATCTTGCAGGGCTTTGTGGGGCAAATGGTTCAGGGAACCAGCGCTGCTCACCTCCTTGAGATCAATGACGTTGACCTCCTGTGCGCTGAGCTCAGTGACACAGCCGTCGCCGTCCTCACAACTGACAGACGCGTTCACGCTGTAGCCGGTGGCCTTGACATTCAAGGAGAGGGGCTGGGTCTTCCTCTTGACATTGCACTTGAGGTTGAAGACCACCTCTCCTTCTAGTGTTGGTGTGAAGATGACTGTAATGGGAAGCCTGGGGAGAAAAGATCCTTTTTGCTCCATTCACTGCCTCTTTGCTTTCTTGGCCCCACATTGCCTGCTCTGGGAGGGCAGGCTGTGCAATGGCTGTGGTGAGACCCCAGGCCTGGGAGAAACCAGGAGCAGCACTCTGCCCTCCCAGGGCCTTCGCTATGGAGCGAGCCCTGGTGAGAACTGTTTAGGGTATGATGATCCCATGCAATGAAACGGCAGAGGATACAACGACAAGGCAGCAAACCCTGAGCTAACGCTGACCTTACTGCCCTGCCCATGTGCTACAAGGCAGCACTGGGTTAAGACCCCACTTCTGTCCCACACACAGAGGAGGGCACTCCTAGAGACCCCCAGTCTCTCTGATCTATACGACAAGGGTAACAGCCTCTTTGCAAAGAGGAATCACCCAGCTCCCGTGACAGCTGTGCAACGCGGGTGCCACCAAACTGCCTCTTTGTAATTTCTGTGGATAATTTCTGGGTACGTGATCAAACACAACCAAACTACAGAGATTGAAGGAATTACCACCTCTCAGGTGAGCCACAGTAACTGATACAGGATGTTCTCTTATCTTACACCCTGTGGCAAGCCAAAATTCAGCATCTTTTAAGCCACAGCAAAACTGCCTGGAGCTAACGCGTTCTCCTTACACCCAGGCAGGCTATGAGTGGGCACAGGGACATTTGTGGTGGATCAGCAGATGAGCTGGTGACCTGCTTGAACTCATGATCATGTCTGATCACAAGTCACAGCTGCAGTTTACAAGAAAAGAGCATCCATTTTCTGACAGGTGATCCTGCAAAACACAGCTAGCTGTGTAAGCCTGTTGCTGTCCCCCATGATGGGCTTATATGCTGCTTGTGTGCTTTGCTGCTCTTGGTCGCTTTGCCCAGACCACGCGTGGTGGACTCTGTCACTAAAGGAACACAGAGGAGAGAGGAGACCTTGCACACTTAAGGCTGCTAGCTCAGGGGAATCACAGAGTTAAAACCTCCAAACATGCTTTTGTCATCAAAACTAGAAGATCCAAAGCTTGAACTTCTCCAGGAAGGGGGCCTAGAAGACCGGGGTAACCCCGGCACAGCCACTCTATGGAGAAACCTGAAGTTTCATGGTGTCCCCATTGGGAAGGAACAAAACAAGGCAGATGTATGCTATGGCCAAGAGTCACCTGGTGAATGTGGAGGGGAGAGCGTCTCAAAAGCAAAATGATGGTGCTGCATGTGGCACATGGGAGAGGGAATCTGACCCGTGAGCCCTGTTACCTTGACAGAGGAGCGATGGAGCCTTCCAGGGGCTCTATTTTCACGGAGGTGTTGCATCCCTCTGAGAAGAAAGAGCTTTCTCTGAAAGCAAAGCTGAAGGCTTCCTTCTCACTGTTGATCATATAGACAGTCTGGCGTACCTCGTGCCCTGGGGAAAGGACAAAGCAGCTGCTGAAAACCTTTTGTTCCTCTGGCCACCAGACCACCACTGCCCACTGTGCTCCTGCCTGCTGGCTGAGCCCAGCAGGCAATCTGCAGTGAGAAGCACTGCCTGCAGCATGGCACGCTCAGGATGCCAACATGGAAACGTACTTCTGACCCCCTGGGCTCCCCCGCATCACCCCCAAATCCTCTCTTGGAAACAGCCCCAACTACATGCCGTATCCCTGACACATGCCTTCCTCCCTTCCCCTTCCTCTCCCTCGTAACACTTGGGTGCCAGGAGCTGGATGCTCTGCTCACAAGTGCCTGTTTCCATTTCCACCTTCCTCGTGGGAGCTTGCTGGAATGATGGGACTGCTGGGCCCCTGGAGAGGTACGCTTCTGAGCACATAAGCTATAATCATGGTGCTCACCGATTAACAGCAGGTGGAAGTTCAGGTGGGATCTGTCCAGAGTCACGAGCGGGTCGGTGGTGTTGCCCACCAACAGGAACGGGACCGAAATGCTTTGCTCAGGGATTGTAAAGACCCAGAATGATTCTGTGATGTCCAGGTGCCGGGGGACAAATTCAAACTTGATCTGGGGGAGAAAGAGGCAAATGAAGGAAAGTTGCTCCCCTGGCTGGGTAAGGGGAGCGGGGTGCAGTCTATACCACCAAGAAACCCCCCAAACCTCCACCTTATGTTGCTGTGAGCTCAGAGATAGGCTGTTGTGCCACTTACAGCCCAAAAGCATGGCAGATGCGGGGTACAGGGTGAGGACAGGTTCATCTGCCAGCTCAGTTACATTGCAGTCAAAAGTTTCTTCATGGTCTTGGCAAGCTCACAGAGACATGGGATGCCCAGTAAGTGTAGATATAGCCGGTGTTAAATTGGCATACACGTGTACCGGATCTACTTTCTTAATTTTCTGCACCCACCTCTGCTTTCTTCCCCGGCTGGATCTGACCTCTCTCTGTGAGGCAGAAGAAAGCCACCTGCTCTGGTGGGGCTGCAGGGTCTTGGCAAGTCCACTGGAAGGAATACACGGAACTGGTTGGGTTCATAACCCTGATGGTCCTAGGCACACAAAGCAAAAAAAAGGACTACTAAGGTCGTGTTGGGATGTTAATGACTCTGTCCTGTAGCAGACATCAGGCACTGCCAATCCTGCACACCATCTGGAAGGGGTTATGTGGTACAGGGGAACGATGTTGGGAGCACAAACATTTCACCTGCTTTCTAGGGGCCCTGTTTGTCTCTCAGGTGGCTAAAAATTAATGGCTATCAACAAAGAAATTAGCAAAGAAATTAGCCAAAACCTCTTGCATATTAAAACAGTGAGATCAAGTGAAAGTGGTAAAATGAAGTCCAGCAAGACTCCTTTAGAAGATAGTACTCTCTGTTGTGGTTGCAGCCTTCGCTGACCCTGTCTAACTGGTATCTCAGAGGTGCAAGAATGTCCCAAGGATGCTCTTCAAAGGGACAAAGGTTGTACTGGCCACATTACATGGGCTGGGGATATGTGGTCCTCCCAGACTGACCCATACCTTACTGAAGACAAAGAACAAAAAATTGGCCAGTTGGTCTTCAGTGAGCAGCTTGTTCCAGCCCCAAAACAGACTGGTGGCCAAGTCTCAGCAGGTCACAGACAAGGTACCTCAGGGCTTGGAAGAGTAGCTAGAGAGGTCTCTGGTTAAGGAGGGTGACTAGGAGACCACAAACAGGGGAAACCATGCCCACACCTACCTGCTGTTCCTGCCGCGCACTCCAATTGCCGCAAACTCAATCACTTTTGTGTTGAGATCGAACGTTGCCCCTTTTGGTCCCTGCAACTCTGGGTTGCGCCTTTTTGCAGTGATGTAGTCAGAGTCTTCCAGTTCAAAGTGGCAGTTTGGCATCAAGCTTCTCCCCTTCACAACCACCTCTGGGCACTTCTGATTTGGCTTCACGTTAGGAATACTAGGAAGAAAGGGACTGGTATTAGCCAAACTAACATTTCTGGACGGCAGCTGCTTGTCTGTCTCCTTGTACAGCACAGAGCGCTGCATCCTCTCTCCGTCCAAGCGTTGCTCAGCAAATCAAACAGAATTGCACTCCCTGCCATGGAGGCAGCAGAGGTGAAATGGCAGAAGCATGACCAGTTATGTGTCTAGAGACCAACCGCAGCACACAAGTTTCTATATAGGTAAGGAGGCCGTGCTTGTCTGATAAGGAAGCGTAGCTAAGGACTAGCTGGCCCCTTGACAGCCTTTCTGGATCTCTCGTTCCAGATTTTGCAACCCTCCAGGAGCTTAATATTTCATACAATGTCTTTTCCCACTGTCCCATACCTGCTTCTATCAAGGCTGGATGACCATCTTTCTTTGTTCCTGTACGTTAGTTGTTTCTGCTGCCTCTCTGGGGCTGGCTGTCCCCAGGTCTGCACTCCCACCCACCCCAGTCAGAGGTATTACCACGACTATCTATCAGTAGCATGAGTTGAAAAGTGGCTGGACGTTTCCTACCTGCAGAGCATACGGCTCTGAAAGTCCCCCATGTACACCGGAGAGAACTTCATCTGGAAGAGCTGCTCCTGGCCGGCAGCGATGGTGCCGCTGCCGGGCTCGACAGAGAACAGCGGGGCGGCACTGACGGCGTTCAGAGATGAGCTCAGGGAGGAGGAGACGTGCTCCACAGCATGGTCCAGCTGGCTCGAACAACGGCTAGACCGGAGCTTCACAGAGGTACCAGAAGTGGAGGAAAGGAATTCCCCTGCAATGAGGAAGAGGTTATAGCAGGATATCTTTCAAGGAGAAAATCCTCTGTTCCCAGCAACTCTGCCTTCTGCTGCAGGCGAACAGAAGGGAGGTGGGATGCACTTGGAGCATCCCTGGCCAAGCGCTTTCAGCAGGAGGACTCCCGATGAAGAAGAGGAAGAGGGGTCAGGTTGCTTTTTGTTTCTGTGTTACTGCTTGCTAAATCGTCATCCCAGAAAGTCCTGGGGACGGGTGTGAAAGTGAGGACGGACAGGAGGGAAAACTGAGGGTGGGGGGCAGCAAATAGAGTGAAAAGGCCCAGCAGAGACCCAGGGAAGCACGTGAATCAAAACACACAACTGAACATCAATCTGTAGAGATATTCAGATGATGGACAGGAAGGCTATGTCTATGTTAGCAAATGAAATGGGCCCAGGACTGAATCCCGCTGCTTCACTCCACGCTGTTAAACTCCCTCCATCTCCAGGACTGGGGAGCTAGATGCAAACTTCTCCTGCAGAACTGCTTCTGGCCAGCGTTCCTTCCCAAACCATACCCAGGAACTAACAGTAGAGATGTCTGGTGTTACAGCATCTGGGAAAATTTCTGGGCGCTGTTTCACGTCCCAGCACAGCCAGCCTCAGCGCTTAGCATTAAGGACAGCGTTAAGTCCTGCTCCCCAGTTGCCTACAGAACTGAATTTTGTTTGTTGTGCATGGTGGAGAGAAGGCTTTGGGGAACAGCACTGCTCTGTCCTTCACACCCTTTCCTTCCTTCCTCTTTGTCAGGCTTTCATAACCGACAACCAGCCAGCTAATGGCACAGCAGACCGGCTTCAGCACAAGCGTGCCCCGTGCCGGGGAACAGCCAACACCAGGACCCACAGGGGAGGGAGTTAAGCACATTCAGAGCGTCAAGGACTTTGGTTGAGGTCTCCCAGCTCGGCAATCAGACAAGCTGCTTGTGCTAGGAAACGCAAGGGTTGACAGCTCTCCTCATTCCTGTTCCTGATGAGACCTCTTGGACACACAGCCCTGTTTCCCCGCACAACCACGCTGCTCCCAAGGAGACCACGCGCTCAGACACAAACACATTACTGCAGGTTAATGAGTCACAGCCCCGCCGTTGAGCTCCGATGGCTGCTGTGAGCAGGGTCTCCGCCTGCAGCAAACACTCCCGTGCCCGAGTTAGGAGGATTAATTTAGACAGTGACTTTGCTTTTGCTGTAGACTGGGGAATTGCACACAGACAGTGTCTGCAGGTCAGCGAACCCGTTGTTACACTATCAATTTTCCCAGTCTCAGAGACTTGCCAAAGAAGTGCCCTGATGTCCCCCTTCCCAGTCCCGACCCACCACGTGGCTCTCCCCTGAGCCAGGCCCAGCTCCCGCGCAGAGCACAAGCGTCAGAGCAAGTGTAGGAGGGTCTGAAAGGCAGAGAGGGGGCAAGGAGAAAGTCTCCAGCTGCAGCTGGGAAGATGCTGGTGAAGGTGGGTGACCAGACAGCGATGAAAAAGCAATTCATGCTCTGGGTGGAAGTGGTATAGTCTTCTCACAAAGCCCTCAGCTACCAACTGAAACACCCCGGGCACTCCCAGCTGCCACAGAGAGCTAGTGCCTTACCATCCAGACTGGGCAGGAGCAGCTCCCCAGTATGGCTCACTGCCCTTTCATCCTCCACAGCCCTCATCCAGGTGTATTCCAGGGCCACATTCCCTGTATTGGACAGCTGGAAACTGAAAAGCAAGGAGGAGGCATAAAAAGAAAACGTCCAATAAATACCAAGCAAGTAGAAAAGTAACCCTGTACGGTGGGCTCCCGGCACCCCTTTCTTTATGCTGAGTAGCATCTTCTTCCCCAGACAACTCTGCCACGTCTAGATCGCTGCCCTGGGCTGCCCCGAGACAAAGTATTTCAAAGTTTGGAAGTTTAAGAGGAAATGGCAGACATGGTGCCCAGGAGAATTAATCCAAGGGTCTTACTCTGGTCTTTATGTCTCGGTTTGGTGTTATTTTGACTGAAAACTCGTCTTCAAGCAGATAAGGACAGGCAACACACAATGAAAGCAAAACCATGGTTGTTCTCAGCAGAAAGGCATGGCAGGATGGCAACCACCATCTCCTGCTTGGCTTTGTGTGTAGATATGCGGGCCCCAGCACCCAGCCAGGACTTGGAAAGGATGAAACCAAAAAATTATGTGTTTAAAGGGAAGAACAACAGGTGAGACTGCTCTAGGGAAGCAGACACCGTGTCAGCCCTGGGCAAAGGCAGCTCCCACACGCAGGTCCCTGCCTGGCCTCCAGCACTCACGTGAACGTCCTCGTCTGGAAGAGCAAGGTCTCCTCGAACTGAATCATGTCCGTATCCAGCTTGAACTCGGCGTAGTCAACGACAGCACTGAGGCGAAGCTCCACCTCACGGCTGCTCTTCTCCAGGACAGTGTGAGCTGGTTCTGGCTCTGGCTCGACCACCTCCAAACAGGACAGGAAAGAATCACTGAGCAGAGCCCAGAAAGCCAGGCTGAACAGGGAGTCTTTTGGCCTCCAAAATCAGCCACATAGAGGGGCTAGAAAGGACCATTCCCATTTATTTCCCTGGAAAGATGATAAATTGTGACCCTTCCGCTACAATATTTGTTTCTACCTACTGATCAGAGGAATCACCACGACTGCAAATACACCCATGGGGACTATGGCCGGGTATCGGTCCCCGTGTTTCAACCCTGCAGAGTGTCTGACCTTCTTCCTGGCTCCCCATAAATCTAGCAGGCCCCTAAATTAGGATTAAGTTCCGCTGCTGGAGCTCTGTGGATGGAGAACCCCAAGAATGAACAAACCTAGAAAGCACCTTTTCCTTCTTGTCTTAGGAGAAAGTGCTTTCCAGACGTCTCGGGTGGGGCAACAGCCACACTGGTGGGGGCTGGGGATGGGCATTTTGGGATGGGCACAAACTCACTAGGAAAGTCTCCAACTGCTGATGCTCGGATGGGGAAGAAGTTTGGTTTACAGGTCTTACAATGGTTCAGAAACTAGGGAAGACCCATCACCCAAGACAAGTGTGTTTGGCAAGAATGATAGTAAAAGCAAGAGTTTCTGGAGATGATACTTCTCCGAACTCCCGCATGACTGCCATATAGTGCCTGGGCTGCCCCATAATGAGCTATCCCACACGATATAGAGACCACAACTAAAATCTCCAGTACCAGTACAGACAGAGCTCAGAGCTCACCCGCAATGTGCTGGTGGGCTAGCCAGCATACACGAAAGAGCGCTAGTGTTGCTCTCCACTTTAAAACAAGGGGACAGAGCGCAGTGGATTTAACTCCTTGTTGGTGAAAAGGCACTGATTCAGATGAATAGATTTTCACACCATAAAATCAGCAGAGACTGATAGTTTGCACGTGGCTAAATGTCTCTTGTAAACTAAACATCTCTCGTCAAAAAGACTTCCCCATCTTGTGCGAGCGTAGCAGGTCACCGTGCATCCACCTCTCCCCTAAAAAGCACTGCTGGTTAACCTCACGGATGGATTAAATGTCAGGAGGAAGCAGGAGCCAGCTTAGCCAGCAAGGAGGGTGGTCTGCTGCCGTTGGCAGCTCTTTTTGTAGAAGCTCAGTTAGCTTTTTACCTTCTTCTTGAGAGGCCACGTGGCTGCCGGGCCCCTCGCGGCATCCACCCACTTGACGGTGCGCAGGCGGTCGTCCCAGTCGGTAACCAGCTCTGGAGGCAGCTGGAAGGCGATCCTAGCCACCTGACACTTCACAGGGTGCTTTTGGAAAGCGACCGCAACATCCGATTTCAAGGTCACCGTGATGTCCTTAGCACAGCCAGCATGGAGGTGTCCCACCTAGGGAGAACCGGAAAGCCAAGACCAAACTGGAATCACTGGCAAGGGCAAGACTGACAGCAAAGGGATTGATGTGTTGAGGAGCTGTGCCAGGGATCTGCATTTTATTGTGTATTTATCTGAAGTTTGATAGGGAAAAAGTACAAACAAAAGATGCCACCTCCCATAACACGGAGCCTTTTCTGCCGGGCTGACAGCCCTGCCCCAGCAAAGCCAGGGATTGCATCTCCTACGTGGCACTGGAATGGGCTCTCACTGGGACGTGGTGACTCCCTGCTAACTCCTGGCAACCCGCCGGGAAGGGCTCGACCAGTGGGGAAAGGCAGAGCCGTTCAAACTCACCTGGGGGGAGAAGTGAAACGGGGTGTCTGCCAGCCACTCAAACCGCACCGCCTCCCCCCTGCTGCGATTGGTGATGGTGAAGGTCACGGGGTAAGGTGTCCCGATGTGACAGTCCCCGAACTGGATGTGATCCACTCTGGTAGCTGTTAAGAATGAGAGCAAGGGATCTCAGCGTGCTGTGAGGTCCGCCCGCCCCCCTCACACGCACAGACACACGTATGTCCAACTCCTTTCCTCGCTCCAAGCCTTCCTCCCTCTGGGAGGTGCAGATCCCCATCCTACCACTTTCAGAGATACACCCTGACATGTCCCTAAACACGCGGCTGTGTCTGTGCAGAGGGGACATGCGGTGCAGCACGCACGGCCTCTGTGCACAGGGCTGGCACGCTCACAGACCACCAGACCTCCTTTTAGAGATACTCAGCTGAACGCTGGCATCTCTGACCCTTCCCTCCCAGCCTGCACGCGTCCCCCTTGACAGAGGATCCTCCCTTGTGTTCTCAAGCATGGCTGCTCTGCAGGCTACAAAAGGCAACAGGATCTGTCCGCTAAGTCTGGACCACACCTGCACTGGCACAGGGTGAGCAGAAACATGTATTTTCCTCTTCCTTGCTCCATCTTGGCAGCCTCTCCTTTCTTACCCTCAATTATGTCTTCTTCCAGATTGCCTTCAGTGTTCTCTTCGTTGCTGTCTGCCACTAGTCCATGGATGTTATCAAGCGTGAAGTCATCCTCGTAGCCTTCACCCACCAGCTGAATGTCGGTCTCTTCATAGGGGTTGTCCACCACTGAGAGGTGGATCTTCCCTTCCACACGTTGGGCCAGGCTGGGTTTGAAAAGCACGTCAAACTCTGCTAATTCCCCGTGATGCAGGACCAGGCAAGCGGTGTGGGGCTTCCTCCCTGCACAGCAATGGAAATCAGAGACAAGTGATACAGCTGTACAGAGGAAATATTCCATCGGGTATAAGAGGAATAAGAGGTTGAAACACAGCTGTCTCTAAGCACAGGTTCGCCCACCACTGGTTCCAGACCCTCCTCCTATATTCACAAGACTATGAAACCACCATGTATATCACTGCTTAAGCATCTCAACATTAGGTTAACACGCAGCTCTCACTCAGACTTCTCAAGCCGTACGTAAAGCTGAGTCAAAGAGCGGTTTTGGCTTTTGTTGGCTGGCTGTGGGCTCAAGGGCTGCCTCTGTTCAGGCTGGTAACTCCCCACATGCAGCAGAGACCTCAGACGGTCCATTCAAGTGCTGATAATTCCCCGACAACTCAACCCACCACGTCCAGAAGAACAGAAAAACTTCCTACAACTTGCTAGGAGGAAACTCTGCAAAGAGTCCACGGGAAAAAATAGGGGTACAGAGAGCCCCAGGAAAGAAAGTATGTCTAACATCTGGCTGCTGCTTGGCCAGGCCAAGAGCAGGGCACGCATCTTCCCTGTGGGAATGACCACACTTCATGGTTAATGAATTTACCTTCTCCAGGAGAGTCCTCCTTCGTGCCCGCAGCTTGGTAGATGCAGTGTGTGGTGGGCCTGGCTTTCAAGAAGAAAACTCCCCCTTCATCCAACAGGTCTATCATCAACTGAGAAAAGGGAACACAGAGAACGACCACACTGGTGTGGGTACAGGGTGGCACGCGGATCGACACCGTACCGCTGCTGGTCCAGCACGGGGAGCCCAGCACGCTTCCCCGCTTCAAACACAGCTCTTAGCACAAAGTTTAAGTAAAATCAGACAGAAAAAAAGAGTGTTCAGAGGCATTGGGATATCATTAAATTAGAACCAAACAGGACAGAAAGTACTAAAAGCAATGAGCAGAATGGAATTAAACTACAACTGAGTTTAATTAAAATGTAATAAAATGTGATCAAATACAATCTAATGTAACTAGGACATGCCACATTCCCACATGAGAACCAAAGCATGAGAAGAGAGTCGGGAGGAAAAATACCCCATCAACTTTCTTGTGTTGTGTTGAACTGAAAAGGATAGACTGGTCAGAAACTCACATTGCCAAGAGGAACACCCTTCCTGGAAAGCAGAATTCAGTCATTTGCTTAAAAAGAATTTCTGAGACCCATTCCTGTGCAGTTCACTGCGGCACAGAGTGGAAAGAGTAACCGGCATAAAACCCACGGGTGGGTCAAGACTAGCGGAGACAGCAGCAGTGGTTGCAAAGGAGAGGGGGACAAAGACGAAGGGCTGATGGAACTTTCCTAGAGGGATCTGGCTGAGAAACGAGACTTTTCCCACTGGTTTGCCAAAGCATCTTCCAGAAAGTCAGAGGGAGTTATTCTCCTGCGATGGAGTGGCTCTGAGCGCAAGGCAAGGGTTTCATTTGGTGTTCAACTGCACACACAGAGTAGCGGTGCATCTGTGCACCTCTACCACGTTTTTTGGTGCCCTTCCTCCATGGCACAAGGACTTGTTCCCAGACCAGAGCATTCCCTGAGCAGGTCCTCACCTGGACAGGTACGACGCCATCATTCCGAAGGACCAGAGACAGTTTTTCTGAATCACCCAGCAACAGCTTCTTGAAGAGCAGCAGTGGGTTCCCTCTCTTATTGTGAAGGACCGGGCGCAAGACCGTCACTCGAGGCAGATGCCCATCTCCACTGATATCGAAGGTCAGGCTTTGTGCTTTAATTGCTGCAGGGCTGCAGGAGAGGCAGAGGAGAAATCCTTATGGCTGGCACTAACCCATTTCCCACTTGGCAATCAATGAAGCGAGTGCCATCCACTGCGTTTTCCCTGCCTGCTGCTCCTGTACCCCACGACACAGCTCCCTCTCACCCCTCTCCTCCCAGTCAGATCAGGGCCATTCACAAGAAGAATCTGCTCTGAAGAGACAGAGCCTTCCAGAATAACAGTTAAAAATAATTTCACTTCATCGAATCATGCACTACAGCAGGTAAATAATGAAGCAACAGAAGATGAGACATGGCAAATTCACTGGCTGCGGTGATATGAGACATACGCAAAAAGCACAAGCACAGCATGAAAATAGTAGAAAAGCAAGAAGGGAGAAGTAAATAAATAACACCATCACTAAGGATTATTTCCAAGGACACTAAACCAGGAATTGCTTATTACGGCAGAAAGCTGACTTATCTCGTCCCAATTCAGCGACTAAAGGGTTGGGGAAAAGCAGGTCAGATCCCCAGTACAAACACAGGTCCCAGGACAGAGGAGCTGGGCTACTCTTTCGTAAGGGGTCCAATCGCTCCTTTAACATAAAATATGTTAATATACCCCAGGTAATCACATAGGATCATCTCATTTTAACATAAACAAGGAGGAAATAATGCATGCTGACTTGCTGGCACAGAAACCGCTTCATCTAACCCTTTGTCCTTGGAAAGCCCCAGCTCAGCTGTCGCACATCTCCGTTGCTTTCTGATTCAATAACTTCCAGTTGGCTACCTGATGTTCTTCATAGACACTCATATAGGCTAAACTATGACCCTTATTTTTCTGCTCTGCTCTATCTAGTAGTTACTGCCTCCTATATTACCTAATGCTAAGTACTCGACCTAAGGCTAATGAAAGCATTAGGGTTAACAAGAGGTCGACGTCCTCCCAGAGGAGAGGCAGCTATCAGAAAGGTGTCCCCGACAAGATGCCCCAGGGTGAATTACCTTGCCTGGACATCAAGGGATGCCTCAAAAGTGCACTGGTAGCTCTGCATCGCTTGCGGAGTGAAGGTCACTGTAGCAAAGGCGTGGGAGCGGCTGGGCACGCACATCCGAACGGGATCCACCTCGAAAATGTGGCTAACAGGGCTGTTAAGCTTGGGGAACCCACAAAGAGGTGTTAGGAGAAAACATCCTTCAATATGATTTGCCTTAGTCACATATTCGTCATGGGGAACAGCCCCAGGCAGCATTTTCCTTCCTGCTTCCCTGGACAGGCTCCTTCCATCTCAGGGGTGACTCCAAAGTGGCGCTGACCTTGCACACGAGCTGCCAGAAAGCCCAGGAGTGCAAAAGCTTGCTCTGAGCGCTGGGCAGCCAGCCCAGCGTACTTGGGAGGTGGGGACTGCATGGCAAACCCCACAAATAACCTAGAATTGGCCTTTAAAGAGAAGGGAAAGATCAGGGAGCCTGAGGAAATGATCTGCTTCGAGCCCTGGCACATCAGTCCAGTAAAAGCCCCCATCTGAGCATGCTTCCAAGAAGGGTTCAGGTCTCCCACCAAAGATACAGAGGGTTGAGCCAAAACCTTGCTTGAATCACGGAATCACTACGGTTGGAAAAGACCTGTAAGATCATCAAGTCCAACCATCAACCCAACCCCACCATGCCCACTAAACCATGTCCCACAGTGCCTCATCCACACATTCCTTGAACACCTGAGACACACTGAATTCAATTGCCACCCCAGCATTGCTGCTCTCCCCTCTAGTTTGACCTGCACTGAGCTGAACTAGTCCAGACGAGAGGAAGCAATGAATCTGGAGAAGGCGGCAGGCTACAACACAGCCTTTAAAGAGCAACAGTGGCCTTGGCCTCTTGTTCCTACCTTACTGGGGATGGGTTTGATGGAGAAAACCACGTCACAGGGGACTTTGTTCACGTTGCAGATCTTGAAGCGAGCTGTGGCCCGGTGCCCAACCAGAACGTTGGTGAAAATGAACTTGTTCTCATCTGTGACGAACACGCCCTTGTCTCGCACTGTCCGTAGGATCCGGCAGAGGTTGATGCTGCTGCAGATCCGATGTTCCTCAAAGATGGACTCCATGTCATCAACCACAAATGCTGTGAGCAGACAAGAGGGAGGGCTGAGGATGAAGAAGCCTTCCTGCTCAATTTATCTGGACCCTCTTGGCCTCTCAGAAGGCTTGATAAGCCCTTTCTGCCTCGGTCACTGCAAAACCCAACCTGGGTGGGGAGTTGGCTGTGAGGATGGAGCTCAGTCACCCTCAGTCTTAAAGGGCAGCGCTTTCCCTGTATCCTTCCATGCTTCCCTCCCAGCCTCCCCCCACTGGTGGACTTGAAAAGGACTGGAACCTCTGAGGATTTTAAGATGGGACTTTAGGGTTAGGGCGTCTCTCTGTAAGCCTGGGTGCTGATCAGCAGCAGGTCTGGCCAGGGGAACCTGTGGACGGGGCGTACCTGGGAGGCAGGACTCAGCAAACAGGGTGTAGGGGATGCCAAGGGGATTGTCCGTAGGGTCTCTGTCGCTGATGTCGATGGACAGGTACTCCTTGCAGATCCCCACTGGCTCTGCGTGGCAGTCCACTGTGATCATCTGCTGGCCCCCAGGAGGGATGGAGCCAAAGCCAGGGTACACCATGAACATGCCTAGAGTGAGGCGAGCCTGCAGAGAGAGTCCCAGGAGAGGCTTGAGCATCCCCAGCAAGGAGTATGCCACTCCTTGACCTCCAGCCGGGCCCAAGCCCCCAGTCCCAGGGCAGGGAGGGATGATTCCATGGCCCAAAGGCAGCCCCAGGATGACATGAACAAGCTGGGAGGAGGCATAGGCTTGTCCCAAGTGGTATGGAGAAAGGAGTTGCGGTGTGAAGGGTGGAGGTGGTGGCTGGGATCCTTCAACCTCCAGGGGTAAAACAGGAGAGCAGAAACGATGGGAGAGGAGAGAGGGGGCTGGGAAGAAGAAAAAGCAAGGTCATCTCATATCAGCGGACTGGGAGTTCAAACAGGGATGTTCCGCATCTGTGGTATTCATAGACCTGTTTTGGCCAGCAGCTACCAAACACAGGACCTGCTCCCCTCCCTTGAGCCCACAACTTCAGGTCTGAGCCAGAGCATGGGACTGTCAGTGGGACTGAGCAGCTCCTGCCTCTGCTTGTGGCTGGGAGATGACCTCCGTCATGCAGACCACCAGATCTCATGGCGACAAGCCCCCCAGGCTGGGCACAGCAGCGTCCTCCCACTCCAGCTGCAGTGGCACGTGTTGGGGAGCCAGAGCCACCCACCTGCAGGAAGGTGTTTGTGTCCTTTGGCAGCGAGCGCTTGCTTTGTCTGACCGAGGGAGTCATTTTGCCCAAGTTTTCACTCTCGTGGGAGCGGGCAGATTTGATTCGATGTGCACTGAGAGGAGAAAGCAGAAAACATCCATCACGCTGAGCTCCCCCTGCCTTTCTCCGAGGCCAAAGCTGGCCTTCTTCGCCATGGAGGAAAGTCCTCCTGCTCCCGGAGAGCTGCCTGCACCACCCATTGCTGTAGCTTATGGATAGGTCAGCTGTATCACCGGCTTTGTCCTACACATGGGGATACTGAGGGGTTTTTCTGCTCCCTGCTCACAAGCCAGTGACGCAGATGGACAAGAACCCAGGTGTCCTGGCTGCCTGTCACACCCCAGCCATGCTGTGGTGCCTCCTCGGGCAGGAAGGGTGGTGCAGGTCTTCTCTCACCTTTTCCTTGGCAATACAGGTGCAGCCTGGTCCGCTCGGTAGATGACGAATTTAAAGTCAAGGACGCCTTTGTTCTCCAGCGTGAAGGTGCAGGTTTTCCTGGTGCCATTCGTCAAGGCACCCAAGTTGATGAGCGAGGCAGGGTAAATGCTGTACTTGCTGTACACAGCTTTTGCTGACACCCTCACTGGGACGACAGCGATGGTCTCGCCTCCTTCACAGATGCTGGGCTCAATCACCTGCAACCGGAGGAGGGGTTGGTAAATGCAGCAGAGGCCAGCCTCTATCTCTGTCCCCTGATGCCACCCCAAGTCCCCATCAGCTCACCCTCCCTGCTTAAACGCCTCCTCCAGAGCCAATTTCAGCTCTGCTTAGGAAGCATCACAAATGGTTTCTGAAAGACTTTATTGTATATGGATGAGAGAGGATTCCCCAACTAAAGCCTTCCTCCCAGAAGACACGTGTCCTGCTTACACTCCCAAGACGCGGTGTGCTAACACCACCTGGCCCAGGCAGCTCACCTGGCACTGCAGGATGGGTTTGTTCTCAATGCTCATTTCCATCTTGGGATGGAAGAGCAGCCGGACCTGCACAGGGTGCCCGGAGGCAGTCAGCACGCCCTTCTGCGGCTGGATAGTGAAGTGGGATGCCAGGTCGCGTATGTTGGTATCTGCGGCTTCCAGCTTGAAACTGGGGTGAAAGGGAAGGAACAGACCTCTGCAGTTAAAAATACCGGTGCCACCAGCACAGCCGGGACTTTGCATAGGACCATAAAAAAAATAATAAAAGGGAAAGAGTCCAGATCTGCTTGGGGAATCCCAGATCTTGACACAGAGTGCAGACAGTCAGCAGTGTTGTAAGCTAACCTTGACACCAAATTTTTTCATTCCCTCCTTTAAAGAGTCTCAAAGAGAAATGAGCTGACCCTCAAAGGAGGGCAATGAATCTCAGCAGTGAGGGGTTTACATTTCAGGGCCCCTCCTTCTGGTTCCTGCTGAGCTGTGAAGAATTGCTGGTGTGTGGCTGGATTCTCTATTAAAGTATTTGAGCTTAGAGAGCCCAGGTTTTATATTTACCTGGAGCATGAGGTAGTCAGCATGGGAACAGGTTCTGACCATGGACAGAAGGAGAATGCAGGCCTGGGTGGCACCATGCATTCACAGGTGGTGGCACCATGCATTCACAGACCAGGCAGCTGGACCCACCTGTACGCAATCTCGTATTTCCCTTTGTTCTTCAGGGTTAGCACCTGCTTTGCCTCATCCAGGACCTTACAGATCCCAAAATCCACGCTGCCATCTGTACCTGCAGAAAACCCCCAGAGAGAGGTAAGAAATGGTGAATATTTGTGAGCTGCTGCAGACTACACCAAGTGACAAGATACAGATTTGGAGTTCTCAGGTGGCACAAAACCCTTCTCGGCAAGTTTCTGTTATGGAAGGTTTTTCTAGCTACTTTGCTGCCCTTTCCCTTACTTGGAGAATATGTGTAGGGTTTAGTAGCTAAGGAGCTCAATTTCCATCTGCCTGCTTCCAAGCACAGATCCAACAACTCTCTGTGCCATGCCGAGCCTTCACGAATTGCCAATTGCTTGTTCACATCACTGTCGTTTCAAAGCCCCCAAATCAATCTGCACATGAAGTTGCACACTTCAAAGTTTGGAGGCGAGAGACTCAAGGCTCTCTCTGGGTCCTGACAGTGCTTCACTCCATGCAGCTTGCAGGATACGTGCGTTACGTATCCGTGCCACGCTTGCATGGTACCCCATCCTGCTCCAAGTGCCCTGGTTGCTCACCTGCCAAGGCAATGCCATGCACCGGACTACTTGGCTTCGGGGGCATCCACTCACCTTTAGAAATGCCGATGCTCAAAGCAACGTCATAGGCCTCCGCAAGGATTTGTATATCTTCAGTCTGAACAATCCCCAGGATGTTTTCTGCATCTGAAACCTGAGATGTCAAGAAACAAACACTGCTTAGACCATTCTCAATTCTTTTGGAGGACAACATACGAGGGCTTGCCTCTGCTGCTTCCACCATGGCCTCCCCTGCTTGACAAGCATTTGTGACTCCCAAACTTTCCTAACCCGTTCATCTCACGGGCTGACCCAGCGGGATTCTGACGCAGGAAGAAACCCTGTCAGCCCACCTCGGCCCTCCTCTAGCAGCAGTGTTGCTGCTAAAGCGCCCTGGGAAGCAAGGGGATGTTAAAGCAACCACAAGAAGCGTGAGGTGTCCCAGAGCACCTGGCATTGATGCCCAACCCTCTCCTCTTCAACCACCCAGCACCCTCACTGAAACACAGCCCCTAAACCATGGGGAACAAAATCCCAGGCTGAAAGTTTGTTGCTCCATGTTAAGAGCCCCAGACGGACTCCAGGATGGCTGCAGGGAGCACGCCCAAGTCTGGACAACCAAACGACAGCACTCAACCATGCACAGCAGCAAGGTGGTTGTTGTACGGGCTCAGGACGAAGCCTCAAAACCCAGACGTAGGCCACGCAGATGCAGCACCTCTTCCTGAGGTGCTGTACACAGCAGTACATCTCTTCCGGACTCCACAGCGTACTTGCCCCATGAAGCTCAGCTACAAGAGCACCCTAGGAGTCACCTAGTTTCCACAACGTTATCCTTCAGTGAGAGTCCCTTGCTGCTAAGGGACTGGCCCCCGGCAACGCAGGTAGAAGGGAATCTCAGGAAGGCTCATCCTTTTGCCCTCTTGGCAAGGTACCCTTCAAGCACAGTCTCCATCCCCAAGAGCACAGCGATCACTCTGCCCTGCTCTGCCAGGGAGGGCACAGTCCCCCTCACCTCTAGTCGGACCATCTTCTCAACAGTTACAGCCTTCGTGGCCTTGAAATACAGACGCACGCCAAACTCCGTGCAGGGAGCAAT
Source organism: Gavia stellata (assembly GCF_030936135.1). Taxonomy (NCBI): domain Eukaryota; kingdom Metazoa; phylum Chordata; class Aves; order Gaviiformes; family Gaviidae; genus Gavia; species Gavia stellata. The sequence goes on from NC_082626.1 coordinate 4,130,196, forward strand.
GATGCCCTCATCCTGTGACAGGGAGAAGTCCTCGCCGAGGTTTTCCAGCCCGCTGAGCCGCCAGGCCACGGGTAGTGGGGTGCTGTTTCGCAGCACCAGCGTCTTGCTGTCCCTCCTGTAGAGACAAGACGACACTCAGCACCGATTGCTCGACAGTCGTGCTAGCCTTGCAACTGAATGCAACTTGGAGCAGCCCTAGCCATGCGTATGAAATCATATTTTAATGTTTTCCCTATGTCACAAGTCTGAGAGGTGAGGTCCTTGGGGGACAGCTTGGTGTCAGAAGTGTATCCAAGAGAAGGGAGATAAGGAGGAGCCACTGGACTGCTCTGCAACCAGCAGACAAGATACCAATGCATCGAGATGCCCATGGCACAGCATTGCTGGGGGGCTATGGAGCTCGTGGCTGTTACAGGATATCGGAGCCAGCAAGGAATGGTGAGCAAGGGACTGGGAATTGCTGAAGAAAAAGGGATGCTAGCCCAGCCTCCAACCTGAGTGGCCACACAGCCGGCGAGAGAAGCTGAAGGGAAGCCCTCTGTCAGCTCTCGTCCCCAGCAGAGTGGCCGCGGGATGACTGACCTGTGCAGAAGCAGCCTGTCGAAATGCACCTGCTTGGAGCTGACCCCCAGCTCCACCTGCACCCCCTGGCAGCACAGGCGGAAGACCACCGGCTCCGGGTTCTCCTTAATGCAGCAGATGAGGTTGTCTTCCACGAGGCCAGCTGAATTGGGGTACGCCCAAACGCTCAGCTCCTAGCCCCGTCCCCGCAAAAAGAAATACAGAAGAGCATTCAGTGAGCAGGAGGAACAGCTCCTGGGCACTTCTACCAGAGCCTGCCCTACCTGTCCGTCTCCTACCTGCTTCTCGTTAGGTTTCAGCCTCATGCTGGGAGGGTCTAAAAGGAACGTGTCCGCTTCGACATCGTGCTCAAAGAAGAAATGCACCTCGGCCTCCAGTGGGGTGACATTGAGGATGGTTAACTTCTCACAGTTGCTGGGATACTGCAGCGCCTTGTACCTGTCCACAAAAAAGGGAAAAGGCTGCAGAAGAGATGCCAGGACCATTGTCTTCATCACACATCGAGGAAAGCACTGAGTCCTGGCAGCGGGAGGTTGCACTGGAAGACCATGGTCTAACAAGCCGGCTAAGAGAAAGGATCACTTTCACGGGCACATTGCATGGTATGCGCATTCATCCTTGTGTTACTTTGATGTCCACCTCTCTACCTGGTGCCTCCATCCCAGAGGCGTTACGATGCACAGGCCACTTAAAAGAATGTTTTATAAAATAGAAATTCAAAGGCGCCTGGAAAAATAAAAGTACGCCAGGCACATGGGTTCTTCCCCCTTCTTTGTTGGGTTTCCTTCCCTGCAGGGTATAAAGAAATGCTTTTGAAAAGAGGTTTTAAAAATAGTTTAGCTTATCTCTTTCAAAAAACTCATGAGGCTGTCTTTTATTTCATGGGTTAGCCCAAAGTCTGAGGGAAGGAAATAGAAAGGATTCATTCCCAAGAGGAATGCTAAATTTTACAAGTGTCCCTTCTTCTCAGGTGTGGAACAGAATTTGGAGTTAAAGGGTTAAAAAAGCAAACAGAAACCTGAGACCATTCATCAGCCTAGCTAAAGATCCTCTTTTGTTTTTTAAACTGTTTTGATTTAATTTCCTTGGGTGGTCAAAATACCACTAGCTCTCCAGAGCTCCCATGAAGACAAGAACTTCATTTCTAATATTAAAAAAAAAAAAAAAAAAAGCTATGTTAAAAATAGAAATACACCACCAGCTACAATGCCAACTTTTTTAGGCAGACTTCAGCAGTGAGGATCAGGAAAATGTAATTCCCATTTTTCTCCCTCTGCAGGTTCCGCCCCCAGCACGCATATTGGCAGGTCAACTCCAAGTCTTACAAATATTAAAGATTAATGGATGGTTTCCAAAACCATCAGCAGAATAATTGCTCATTCAGTTCAGCTCAAATCACTTTAAAAAAGCACCATAAAGTTCATTTCACAGGTGGTGAGGCTGAGATGTGGAGGGCGGACACAAGTTGCCCCAAGTCACCTTCAGGCTGGAAGCAGCACGTGGCTCTGGCCACTGAGGCGCCCACCATGTTGGAAGATCATCTCCATCTCTTCCCAGCTCCTCCAAGACTCATGTGCCTGTTTATCTACCCAAGTTCACACATCCGCGGTCCTTCAACCCCAGGTATCTCCCAGGTCTTTGCCTGGGCCTGCCCGGAATTGTGCCGCGGGGACAGCATGTCTCCAAGCATGTCCATGAAAGCACAAGGCCCTGGAGATCCCATCCCAACATCAAGAGATCATCAAGACGTACCGGTCTCTTGACTTCCCACACAGCAGCGGTCCAAAGTGGAATACACCTGTGTCCATGACATACTGCTTGAAGATGATGTCGTCATCCGCCTTGCTCTTCCTCCACTGAGGAAACACCAGCCTGGGCAGAAAAAACAGGGAATGAGGAGCTGCGAGATACTCTAAGTAGAAAACCTGGTCAGAAAGCCATAACCCTTCCTGGTGGCTGAGGCACCAGTACTGGTTCCCAGCTCAGGCAGCACGCTCTGCCCAAGCCAGAAGGCCACAGGGGTACAAGGGACAGCTCTGGCTCGGAGTTTAGGGGGGAGCAGTGTGGGAGAGCTCCCACGGGCCAGCCTTACCGCGGGTCCTGGCTGATGGTGGGATACAGGCAGGTGCCCCTGCAGTGCAGCTGGTACAGACGGTTTGTCCCCAGGATCTCAAAATGCAGCCTCTGATCGAACTGGCCCAGCACTGTGGAGCTGAAGTGGACCTTCAGTTCCACCTCGCCGCGGGCAGGCACTATCCACCGGCAGCTGCTCAGCCTGGCAATTAAAGAGGAGGCTTCAGACATTGTTAACGAGCAAACGAGACAGGGAGGAGGGTTGTGAACTCGCCATCCCATGGAGGCACTGGCAGAGGGTCCCTGCAGAGCTGGGGACAATGGGCCTCGTTTGGCAAGATGGACATGAAGCAGAGGGATCACCTCCTCCCTCACAGCTCACCTGACGGATCTCCCTGGGCACGGGACCGCGTCCATGCTGCTTTGGTCCGCCTCAGGGGGACGTGTGGGTGCTCCCGTGCCTGGCCCCTGGAGACTTCGCCTCCTGCGGCTGGAGCTCCGCTTCTCCCTTGCAGCCTCCCGGCTGCCTGTGGCTTTCTGCTTCCTCGACCGGCCCCTGGTTGCGGTGACCTGCTCCTCTGGCATCTTCACACCAAGAGGAGAGAGAGAAGGGAGAGAGGTGAGACCTGCCCTGAGACATCCCCATCCCGGAAAGAAAGCTGCAGGTCTGCTAACAAACAGGAGAGAGAATAAATAAGTAACCAGCATCTGCTGGTTTCAGATCTGCCCAGGGACTTGGACTTCCTTATTGGACTTTGTTTTGCCTACGAGACCTCTCCTCGCCCAGGACGACCCTCTCCTCGCCCAGGACCCTCTCCTCAAGGGAAGTTGAGGACTTTAGGTGATTTTTTTTCTCTCGTCTTACAGAACCGCCCTATGTCTCAAGCACAGCTGTCTCTTTCGGACAGACAAAAGGGATGCTTGCAGACATGGGACCCTGTCATGTCTTCACTGCCCTTCCACAGTGATCTTTTTCCATCCTCCCCCCCACCATGCCCCCAACCCAGCCTGGTCCCTTGCCCTGGCACCTTCACCGCAGGCACGGTCGGGGCATCCACAGGACTTTCCATATCCTTCTTTTCATCTTCCACAGCAGCGTCTTCTGGCACAACAAAGACGAAGTGCTTGAGGGCTTCTCCTGCTGCAGGGAGCATCCGCTTCTCCGGGTAGTGGACCACAGAGTAAAAAGCCGTAGGGGGAATAGGAGGCCCGGAGGGACCCAGTCCCAGGTCATCCAGGATCTAAAGCATAAGAGAAATTCCCATCACCTTCATCCTCACACTCCTTCCTTAAAGGCAGGGAGCTTTTGGCAATGGGGTTTTTTTTGTTGATATGGAGTACAGTCCTTTTTTACGCCCAGTGGGGTGGGCAGGCTCCAGAGCAGTGCCAGGACCTACAAGCGGGACCTAGAGAGAAACCTCTCCTTTGAGCGACTCAGCTGCCCTGGGACCATTTTTAATGATTTCCAGACCGGGAAACTCTCTGAACAGACAGGATGCTTGAACAGAGAGAGCACTCCCTCTTTCCACCCATCTGAGGGATGCTGAGAACCTCCCCAGCCACGTGGCTGCTGCGGAGCCGTTGTGGAACATCATCAGTGGCCTGGACAAGGCTCTGTGCCATTGTCACCTGGCAGGACACAACACACCAGGGCCCAGACCATGGCAGGCTCAGCATCTGAACCTTGCAGGGCTTTACCTGCTCTGCTGCTGGCAGCTTGCCGCTCTCCAGGATCTTCTTACTCACATCTTCTGAGCTCAGCACCTGGATGTTCAAGCAGGGCACCCCGACATCCTGGCCTCTGGCTGACCCTTCTGCACCTTCCCCTTCCAGCCGAGATAACTTGGAGTCCTCAAGAGCCTTCAGTTTTCCCAGCCGCTCCTTCTCCAGGCGCTCTTTCTCCGCGCGCTCCTTCTCTCTATCCTTCCGGCTCCTGCGGCTGGATAAATACCGGCGCTGGTCTTCTGCTTGGTGCCGCACCTCCTCTTGGTTCAGGGGGGACAGCAGGATACCCTGAACCCTGTCCCAGGATGACAAAATATGCGTGATGTCCTTCTGCGATGCCTCATAGATCTTAAACCTCATGGCCAAGTTCTTCTCGCTGTCACTCAGGGCCTCGTTTTTGGTTTCCCCCTGTTCTGGGTCTGAGGGTTGCACAACCACCGCTGGGCACGCATCCGTCAGGGGAACCTTGCCTCGCTTCTTCGTATCTTCCTTGTCACCTGCAACAGAGTCTGGGCGCTCCTTTACAGATCCCTTCTTGTCCACCCCCTTGGTGACATCCGACCAGTTGCTGGTGGACACGTTGGTGTTGCTGGTGGATGTGTTCATATTCTGGGCAGGAGGAGCAAGAAAAAGCAGTGAGCATTTCAAAGCACCGACTCAAATGCTGTAGGACAGTGATGACCTTTACAATAGCACCCCAAGCCTCGTCCGAGACCGGTGCTAGGTGCTCTACAAATCCCAGTTCAGAACGCAGCTGGTACCCAGTTTAGCTCAACTGAAACCAAACTCCCCAGTGCCAGACTGATGAGGAGTCCTGCAAACCAGATGAAGAACAGAACAGCTTCCCAACCCAAACAGGGAACTTCAGACACCTCCTTATTTCTGTGCAGTCCTCTGGGCTCATTTGTGGTGTGCTGAGCATCCCTGTGGCTGGCTGACTCTGGGAAGTCTGGTTGCTAATGAATACCTAAGGCTTGGTGGTGTCTCCTGCCAGTCATGTAGGAAAAGACACCACATCCCAGACGGATCGTGGCTCAGAGGTGTAAGTCACATGCAGAGTGGGGAGAAACGCTGGACTGAAACTATCCAGGGTTTCACAGTGAATGTACGGAGTTATTTGAAGCCGTGACTCCAAGGCAGCATGATCCTAGAAGAGCAGTTCTCCAACAAACCCAGGGGAAAACACACCTCTAGCAGCATGATCCAACACTGGCTGTTGTTTCCCAGCACAGCCCCATGTGTTACTCATGGCCAGGTACTCGTCCCCAGCGCTGCATGTGACTGCTGGCTTCTGGGGGAATGGTCCAACTCAGCGGGAAGGTCCCCAGGGCTTTTACTCATCTCTATAAACACAACCACCCACCTGTCTGACTCCAGGCTGGCTTTTCTTCCCCAAAGCATTATTTTTGTCTTTGCCAAGCTCTCTCTTGCTCCGCCTGGACTTCTTCTTCAGCTCTTCTTCCTCCTTCAAGCGTTCTAGCTCCCGCCGGTGCTTTTCCTCCAGCTCTTGAGCCATCCGCTCCATCTCCCTTCAGCAAGCCAAAGAGAAAACATCCCTGAGAGTCACCACCAGAAATCTGGGCTCACCGCAATCCCAGCTGGTCCTGCACTTCAGCCATTGACCCTGAGGCCAAGCAGAACCATTAGACCATCTCCATGGACTTCCCTCAACCTGGGGAGGCTGGGAACATCCAAAGTGAGGAAAGGTGGGAGACGACCTCCAGGACCAGCCAAATCTAGGCTTTGCTGTCATAAAGCCTAAATTGCCCTGCTTCTCCAATAAGGTCCACCTGGACACCTCCAGCACACTGCCAAAGACTGATCCACCATCGCTCCGTACTGACGCCTGAAGTCCTCTCTTGATTTCCCGGTGTATAACAGCTCACAAATCACTAACACCTACTTATCCCTGCACCAATACTTCCTTGGCTTAGCCAGCCCTTCTCCCTGGGCATATCCTGCTCCTTAGGGACAATAATCACATCCATCAGAAAGCAAAGGCTGCAGGAACTGCCCTCCTGCAAAGCAGGCTCTGAACAAGCAGGTTTCCTGCTGGAACCCAGTCATGAATCATGGAAAACTTGTGCTATTGTGCTGGTTTTGGCTGGGACAGAGTTAATTTTCTCCATAGTAGCTAGTATGGGGCTGAGTTTTGGATTCATGCTGAAAACAGTGTTGGTAATACAAAAATGTTTTAGTTATTGCTGAGCAGTGCTTACACAGCGTCAAGGCCTTTTCTGCTCCTCACACCACCCCACCAGCGAGTAGGCTGGGGGTGAACAAGAAGTTGGGAGGGGACACAGCCGGGACAGCTGACCCCAACTGACCAAAGGGATATTCCAGACCATAGGACGTCATGCTCAGTGTATAAACTAGGGGGAAAGCTGGCCAGGAACTGCTGCTTGGGGACAGGCTGGGCATCGGTCGGAGGGTGGTGAGCAACTGTTTTCATTTGCATCACTTGTCTTTCTTGTTTGGTTTGGTTTTGTTGTTGTTGTTGTTATTTTCTTTTTTATTACAATTTGTATTATTATCATTATTTCATTTCTTTTCACTTACGAAACCGTTCTTATCTCAACCCATGAGCTTTCTTTTACTTTTCCGATCCTCTACCCCATCCCGCTGGGGCAGGGGGGCAGTGAGCGGCTGGATGGTGATTAGTTGCCAGCTGGGCTTAAAGCACGACAACAGTCTGTCCTGGAAATCACAATTTGAAGCAGCCCTAGTGACCTCCTCCCAGGGAAACAAACTTCAGCCTGGGCTGAAAGAAGTGCTGAAACACGTGTTTGCTTTAAGCAAAGCCCTCCTCGAGTTTCAGGCGGGGATTAATACAGGCTTACGCCTATCCTATGCATCCTCCTGAACACGCTGCTCTGCTGGATGGGAGCTTCTCCCGGGCTCACCTGCTGCTGCCGCAGCTGAAGGTGAGCCTAAGGACACCAGCTTTTATGGCTGGGGTCACTCAGTATGGAAAACCCTGGGAGATCGGCATGGCGAGGACTTCACCTGCGAAAGGGCTGGTATCCAAACCAAGCCAGCACAGCTGCGCCTCACGCCAACCCCCAGTGTTGAAGAAGGGGGATGAAGAAGATGAGAATCGAAATAATTAACTTGGAGATACTTAGAAGCGCAGTGGCAAGGCAAGCAGAGAGCCCAGCTCCCTGCGTCTCACCAGAGGAAGCTCCTTCCTCCGTTGGCCATCCTTGTGGCCCTTGTAATAGACACTTTTGGCCTTTGCTCTGTAACCCCTCTGAGCTCAACCAGGGTCTCCAGAGCAGGGAAACCCTTCAGGAACACTGTCCTGGGGAGGTACCCATGGAAGGCTTACAGACCTCTTCTTCCTCTCACGCTGGACTTGTCGTATATTGTTATCAAACTGAGCTTTCTGCTCCTCAGAGAGGGCATCATACTCTTCCTCATCCATCTCCCAGAGACGTGCTTTCTCTCTCCTGGCAGCTTCTTCCCGCTCCCGTCCTTCAGCACAGACCAGAGAAGAAACCATTAGCGACCGCAAGCAGAGCTTGCTGTTCTGCGTGAGCTGCGAGGATTCACAGCTCTGCCCCGGCCCAGACTATCATTGGGCCAGGAGATACTGGGGAGCTCATATCCCAGCTCCAAAATTCAGATAATCCCCCAAACTCTCGCTGGTCAGTGAGTTCTTGTCCCTTGCTTGGCTCACGTGCACCAGCGGCGTGGGCAGCGGGCCGGTGCTTAGTTATTGAGCCACACACTTGGGCACAAGCTTTAATGTTAGAGACCAAGATAAGTTTTACAGCCTCAGCTCTGATGTATTTTAAGCAACCGGGCGCTGAGCGCTGGCTACACTGAGGCAGAATGAGGAAGGATTAAGAAAAACATTTCTGACAGGCTCTGCTGGTAACCCAGATACACATGGATAAGGTTGAGGGCTTGAGAGAGAGGATTTGAGAGGTACGGAGATGAAGAGTCTCACCTTCTTGCTCTCTTGCGGCTGTCTCCCTGGCTTTCAAAGAAGCATAATCCTGCAACAAGTTCACAAAATAGATAGAAGGCCGATTTCTGACAGCTTTGAGCAGGCAGAGGAGAGCAGACGCCGTGTTGCATGCAAAGAGGGTCTCCAGGCCATCAAACACCACTCCCTGGTAGCAGTCACTCAACTGTGAATCAAATCGAGAAGGAAGAGAGTCACCTATCGCACGCATTGGGCTCTCAGCTAGTCAAACCCCAAGGTCAAAGGACACCAGCCATCATTGTTCCAAGCGCATCAGCTCAGACCAGCTCTGATCTTCCCCCATGCTCTGCCAACTTATGGCATCTGCAGCTTCACCCAGGGATCCCTGCACGAAGCCCAGGACTCCTCCAACAGCAGATATAAATCTCCTCCTCTCCAAATTGTACCTCTCTGTGTCTCGCTGCCTGTCTCTGTAGCAGGGACATTTCATCTGCCTCCATCCCACGTACCTGCAGCCTGTCAGAGAGGATGGCCACCAGCAGGTCCTCGGGCAGCACGCAGCTCATAAAGCCTGTCTCTCCCGTCGTGCTGCCACTGATGCTCAGCCATCGCTGCGCAGGAATGCACGGAGAGGGCGAGATGAGATTAGAACTGGATGAGCCCTGCAACATTGAGCACCACGAGAAAAATCAGCCACTTTGGAACCCCCTAAACAATTCCAGCTGCTGGGCTTGGAGTTGGGCTCTCTCAGTAACGGGAGACCAGAACAAAACTGCAGACCAGCAGCTCCAGGGGACAACCCTGGGGGTCACATCCCTCGGCCAGCAGAGACCCAAGCTTGCAAGCCCCTGGCACAGCATCCCACAGCTCTGCCCACTGCCTGCAGCCACGTTAGTCGGGACTGCACTTTGCCAACAAACCGTAAGACCCAGTAGAGTTTTTCTACTGGTGCACAGGGTTTCGTTCCCACCCTGAGCCATCCCCAGCCTGCCCAGCTGGCTCTCTGCGCTATACAGCCCGGCACCAGGCTCTGGGTGACACGGAGGCCCCACTGCAAGCAGCCTCTTCACTTCTCAAAGGCAACTGGAAGGTCCCAGGCATTAACCAGTGCAGATCACACTTCACCTGGGAGCCTGTCAGATCTGTTGGATGCTGCTTCTGGGACTGGGATGTGTGGCTATCCGTCTTCCTCTTGTCCACTGCGGCACTCACCTGGCCTCGGGAACTGACGGAATGCAGGCTGGCTTTGTCCCCAGAGCTGGACTGGCTCATGTCCGAGCTGTGCTTGGCCTCGGCGCTGGACGGCAGGCTGAGGAAGACATCTGCGTTTTGACCTGCGGAGGGGAGAGACGGCTCAGTGGGGCTGGGGACGGCCCTGTGCTTCAGGCACCCTCCACCCCAATGGGCACAGCCCTGCGCCCTCGCAGGGATGCAGCACGCGTCCCCCAGCCTGCCAGGGACTAGCAGCACTGCTTCCCAGAAGCAGCTCCTTCCTTACTTCTCTTATTAGCACGATAAACCACAACATCAGATACTGGATTTTAAAGCTACAGACTTTTCAATGCACAGCCCTATGTCCCTCCTACCAAACGGAGCAGTGTGCACGCAGGTGATGCCATTTGCACAGTACCTCCCGGGTGGACCAAGCCAAGGATTTGTCCTCCAGGACCATCGTTTCCATACCTTGCACCCGTCCTGCATTCTCACACGAAGACCGTAATACGCAGCCTTGCCCTGGCTGCAGTCACCCGTCTCCCCTGGAGTTAAATCCTCCGGTGTGGGATACCCCCACCCAGGACCCACACTCTTCTTCCTTCCACCAGCTCCCAACTCAACCAGGTTCAAAGCTGAGTGATGCAAAACTTCTCCCCACCAGAGCCAGGGTCCCCACCTCAGCCTGCAGAGCTCGGGGCATCAACTGCCCAATAAAGTTCCCTAAAAGTCTCTGGTCTCACATGGAGAACAGCACAACATGTACGAGCTGTGCGACCTGACAGCGTGTAGGAAAATTTCTGGAGAAAAGAGCTCATCTGCAGTGTGTCTCTCATCTGAAACTCTCCCGGGAGGTTATTCTTCCCTTCCTCTCATGTTTGTGAAGCCACACTCCAAGTTAGTCCTCTAGTGCTTAACGAGCCGCTTCAGAGGGCTTTTTCCTCTTTAAAGTGGGCGGCAGTTCTACCTGACGGCCATGAGGAGGAAGCTGGATTCAGCTTTGAGGAAATATATAAAAACCCCGAGAAAAATACAGGTGTGCTTCACCGCTCCTAGGAAAAGGAACATGTGCTGAGAAGCCCAGCAGCAGTAGAAGTGTCTCTGAGCCCTTAAAATAGAGATTTTGTTAATAACCTGAGATGCTTTATGAAATGACTTTGCATTTCTACACCCATGTTCCCTAAGAGACCCAAGGGCTGTCCAACTTCTTCTCTGGAGCAAGCAGAAGCGGACGGTCACGGTGGGTTTCCAAAGCGCTGCTCTGGGTTCACTGTTTCTCCTTACCGGCATCCTCCGTCTCCTTGTGGCTCTGCTCGATGGCAGCCCTGATGCACAGCTCCCGGGCACGGAGCCCTGCCGAGCTGCTCCTGTCCGAGATGGCTTCTGTCACCACGGCATCGATGGACAAGCACGCAGCACCGTAATATTTGGACAGGGCGACTGCTGCCGACGTCTTGCCTTGAGAGAGAGGAAGACTGCTTGGTGACACTTGCATATGCGGCATTTTCAGGGACAGGCTCTGGAAAGCCCCCAAAAGGGATTTCAAAGTTTCAAGGACAGTCTGAAAGCAAAATGCCACTTTAGGGGAAACCACGAGGGAGGCAGCTTGAGCATGGTTAGAAGTGTTGTCCTCTAGAGCCAGGTGGATCATCTCCACTTCACATTCACCTAAAGACTTTGTCCCTTGCGGCAACCTCAACCCTGGGCCAGGCTCTGGAGCCCTGTCCCACCACCATTCAGACCGTTTGCTAGCCTGTGCTGGACGGCGCTGTCTCGGGCAACGTCTGGGCACGGTTTGGGGGTCAGTATGGGCTAGGGACTGCTCCCACAAGGCAACATGGTCACTAGGCAATGTGGTCCCAACAAGGCAACGGGGACGTGGCCACCCTGTTTGGGGGAACCAGAGCCTGGCTGTATGGACGCAAGATGAGCCATGCCACTTGCGCCGGCTAGGTGAAGGCCTGGGACCATTTAACGTACCAGCAAAGCTGTGGCTTACCTTGCTTCGCTTCAACTCATCAACCAGGCAGCACGGTCCACCAGGATACTCCTCTCCTGCTTCCCCCACTCCTTGCAGCCAAGGGCTGCAGCTCACGTACCTGTCAGGGGTGCCCCGTGGACGATGACAACAATCCCTCTGCGGTTTCGGGCTGCGTGCCCTTCTGCAGAGATATCGATGCCAAGGTGGCGGGCGATAGCCCTATAGACAGGGCTGTCATCCAGTTCTCCCGTGGCCTCCTTGCTGCTGGCGGTGCTTTGCCGATGCTCTGCTGTGTGGGACCGGGTAGAAAAGTCAGCCTCCTGCCTACCTGTGATGCTGATCATCCTCCCCATCCCCTCAGATCCTGGCAGAGAAGACTCTGCCGAAACCAACGTCACGCCCAGGGTCTCCCCGTCCCCTTCCTTAAGGCTTGTGCAGAGCAGGGTCTGCCCTAGATGCTGGGAGAGGTTCCTGTTCAGAGTATAGTAAACGGGATGGCAGAAAGAGGAAAGAACGAGCATCTGGCAATACCTAAAAGGACTGGGCCAAGTCTCCTTCCCTGAACTGTCAACATGGTCCTCATGGGAGTTTGGTCCCAGGTCCTGCTGAGTAAGCGGGGGACAGGCAGAACCGGGCATATTACACAGTCCCACGGGAGCTCCTCCATTTGGGAATCAAGCGATTATCCAAAAGCTGGATGCTTTAGGAATATTAGAGCCGCAGATGTGCTGGGCTCTGAATTCACCATAACAGCATTTACAAAGAGTTGCCACCTTTGCCCTTGGAAGGTCAGCCAAAGCCATCTTGGCTTGCAACGTCATATAGGACAGGGAGCGCGCTGCCCTGCCTAGGAAAGGGACCACCACCATCCTGATCCCAGCAGCTCCTGGGAGAAAAGGCGCTCGTTTGGCAAAGCTAGGCAAAACCTCCCTGGCCTCTCCCTTGTCTCTGCCCCAGACTCTTCTCAGGATCCTACAGACTTCATATGCAAGAGTGGATTCAGGGCCCACAGGAGCGAAGATGGCATCAGGCTGCAGTGAAGTGATGGAGGTGACGCTGAAGTCCGCCACTGAGGCCCTGTTGCCACAACAGACGTAAAATAGGTGAAGGGCTTCGGGTTATTACCTGTCCCATGTCTTTTGTCCGCACCTTCCTCCTCCTCTTCTCCACATTCAGATTTAAAGACCACCTTGTTGGAGGGGCTTTCATCAAAAACGGTGGAGGGAATGACTGAGCTATGGGATGAGATGGTGTCAACAATCCCAGCAGAGCGCTTTCCTCCTTCATCTGACCCCGTCCGGATGTCTTCAAGGTTTGCTGAGGAGGAAGGACATGGGGAGGGAAGAAGAGGGTGAACATGGCCAGGCAATCTGCTCTTTGCCATTCGCCACTTCACATGGCCACATGCAAACCACGGAAAATTTCCCAAGAAGGGAAGCTCCCAAGGCAGAGGTTCCCTGCCCAGGAAAACCTGCCCAGGCTGCCTCTGCCCTCAGGGGAATTTTGAGCTTGTGCTTTTGTTGCTGGGAAGGAGCAAATATCAAATAGCTACTGAAATTAGACCTGGTTCTACCGGCTGAAGAACTCATCCAGCCCTACTCCTTGTGGATGAGGGACACAAGAAGATATCCTGATTATTTCCCCAGTCCATGGCAGGCAGATATGAGCTTGCTTAGGCTGCACTCAGGGCTGGTAGAGGATGCACATTCCAAGCCCCAGGAATTCCTTTCACCCAGGAATTCCTTCACCGAGCTGGGGAAGAGGTGGCTGCTAAAAGCGTGGACTTTCCGTGGAGAACAAGGTCACAGAGAGCTCAGGGGAGGTTGGGCTGGACTCCCTGCTGTGTCCACACTCAGGACAGCCAATGCCAAACCCTCACCATTGTCCTGGCCCGCTGGTTCCTCCGTCTTGGAGTGTGCCTGTTCACCCTGCAGTCTCTTCTGGTGCTGGTAGTATTCCAGCACCTCCGGGGGCAGCTTCTCACCCGGGGCACGTGGAGGCAGCAATAAGGTGTTGTGTGAATCGTAGTCCTTCAGTGTCTGCAGGATCTGTGTGCGCAGGGAAGAGAAACCATGTATGGGATGTGTTTCTTGACCTCCATCCCATGAACAGACTCCCCAGCCAACCCATCTTCTCCCTCATTCCTTCCTCCCAACAGCACGGACTATCCAAGCCCCTCCACAGCCTGCCAGCCCAGCTGGCTAACCCTGAAATGCCACCAGGCTTTGCCCTGGGGACTGCCTCCGTCTCCCCAGCACAAGCCTGGGAACGCTGGAGCACTGTGGAGCTATGGGATTACGCATGTGGGGACCAGACCTTCCCTCTCACCTGCTCCTCAGCAAGGTACTGCTGGTCAAACTCCAGCGAGTAAAACTCGATGGGGAACTCGCACGGGTTCTTCACTACGACCGTCCCCTCCGCCCCACGGCTGTACGGCAGCACTGCTCCCAGGTCAAGCACCGCGGGGCTGAACTCCAGCTGTGGCTCCAGCCCCTGCCCCGAGACCAGCAGCTGGAGGGGCTGGGTGCGCTGGCAAATGTTAACCTTCATCTCGCTTCTGTAGGACTTCTGAAAAGAGAGAAGTGCAGAGAGCTCCTCCATGAAGTCCCAGGGTGTTCCTGGGGACCTCTGCACCAGGGTGTTCCTGCCTGCAAACACGCCCATGCAAGGGGGAAGACGAGGGGAAACATTTGAGGCAGGGCCTCAAATGCAACCCTTGCCCCAAGGTCAGGGATGTTACCAGTACCTCTAAGGGGAATGGAAAACAGATATTAACTTACAGCAGGGGCTATGGCACCTGCATGCTGGCTCTGAGGAACTGGGATGAATGCTGGTGTGAAGTGTAACTGCATATTTGGGTATCAGATGGATCTAAAATGGACTATCAGATGTTTCCACCTAGTCATGAGGGAGCGCAATGCTCATAAGAAAGGTCCTCATGGGTGGACTCAGCTCTCACAGGACTCAGGGGCTGCTTCACCTCCTTCTTCAGGGTTATGTTGCCCAGACACAGTCCTGGCACTGCTGCATCAGGCAAACATCAGCTACATGAAGGAGGCAGATGAGCTCTCACGGGCTAGAAATAAGGGTCTTCCTCTCTGCTCAAGGCTTGGCTCTGGTTAAAGCCAGAGACAAGATGGTTACAGCTCTACTACCAATTCAAACATCCCTGGGACGCTTCCTAGGGGTGGAAACACTCGTGTCCATACTGTTACACACTGCCAGTTTCCAAGTCATGGTGGCCGCATGCAAACTACCTCTGGGAACACTCCGTCCTTTATGCTGACTCCCAAACTACCTGGGAACATGCAGGCAGGCTGGGCCAGAGCCACAGGGACCGCTGGCAGCATACCACTACAGGTGACTGTCCTGCCGTGCCCAGGAAGGGGTCTGGTGGCTGTTTTGTCTGCTGGTACCAGCAGCAGGATTAGCCTAGATCGGCCCTTCCAGGGTTAGCTATCTCCTGCGAGCGTGCCAGCTGCTCTGCACCAGGGTGTTCCCGCCTGCAAACATGCCCATGAAAGGGGGAAGACGAGGGGAAACAGGCAGATTTCCCCCCATGCGCCGAGAGGAAGCTGCACTTCAGTGCCTTGATGCTCTCTGTGCCAGCTCCTCATTGGCATTTCAAAGCCCCTCTCAGAAGAGTGTGCTGCAGGGGAAACTAAGGCACAGTGGTATGGGGCTTGCAGAAAGCTCCATGTGCAGATAGACCTCCTCTCGGGCTCCCTGCGCTGGGCTAGTTACCGCACTGCCCTGCCACACCTCCTGGGGGTGACACCCGCCAATCTCACCTCTTCCACGGGTGAAAACCTGACTCGCACATTGCATCGCTCTCCCGGAGCCAGGGTTCCAGCCGAGGGCAACACCTTGAAGACACGGGGCTTGGTCTTCCACTCCTGGAACAGCTTCCGACGCACCCTCACCGGCAAATGCTTGTCCCCCTGAGCGCAAAAAAACAATTGTGTGAGGTCTCCTCGGTCTGCGAGGACAGACCCTCGGGTCCTGCAGCGCTCTGAGATACTGTCACGGTGCTGAGAGCACCCGCATCCAAACCAGCCGCAGCTACCACTGCTCTACAGCTGGAGGGAAGACATATAGGCAGGGCAGGCAGATGGGGAGGCACTGTCCTCGGAGGAGGAATGGGGGAAGATGGCAGAGAAGTGAAGCATCAGCTAGTGAACAGGTCCAGGCGAACCAGATTTGCTCGGTACTCTCTAAAGCTTCCTCACACGAGCTGTAGCCCAAGTGCTCAGGCAGCCACAGGGGCAGAAAAGGCAAGAGAGGCAATGAAAACTCAACCAAGAAGTTAGGCGCTACACGTCGTCTGCGCTTTACCTTCTTAACAGGCTCAATCACAGTGATGAACCATTTACAGGGGACCTGGAGCTGGTTGTGGAGCTGCACAGTTTCTTCCCGGCACTGCCCACACTGGACAGCGGAGAACTCCAGCCTGTCCCTGGAGAGGCAGAGGGACGGCACAGTCACGTAGGCACGGAGGCGGACATGAAACGTGGGGCCTTCTGCTACCTAGCAAAGGACAGAGCATCCAGCTGAGAGCCTGAGTGACACCTCCTGCTGTCCCCAACCTGCTGCCTGCCCCAAAAGGTGGTGCGGGCACAGGGAGGTGAGGGACCATGAGGTACCTTGATGGGCAGGAGCACGTCCACCTCTCCCAGGGGCAGGTTGGCACTTTGTGGGTCAAAGCGCACTTCAAACGTCTCAGTCTCGCAGTAGGGCAGGTGCTTCACATGGTCCAGGTCCGCGCTGAAACCTTGAACAGAGGAAAATAAAACAGCTGAGACACTCAAGCGACATGAAATGTGTCACAAGCACGTTAAGGCCATACAGGTGTCCTGGCTGGCAGCTCTGTGAAGAAGAGGGCTCTTTGCCTCTCCGGAAAAGCCTGCCACTCTTTCTCCCTTGTCACCTGTCAAGGAGAAAGGCTTTTCACAGCCACAAGCCAAGGTCCGCATGGTAAAAAGGAAACATTAGCTGAGGAACACTGGTAATTCCTTATCAGGCATCCCAGGGAAGGATGCCCAGACCTCTGCAAAGGAGAACTTCCAACTACGATTCCCACGTGCTGTGGTGCTCCCTGGAAAACAACTTAAGAGGAGACACCTAACCAGCCCTCAGACACAGTGAGTCACCATTTGATGGCACTGCAGCCTTACCTCAAGGCCTGTTTCGGAAGTCTATTTTGATACACCAGAGGACCTCACAGACTGTTTTCTCAATAAAGGCTGAACAGAAGTGCTGTGACATTATGAACTCTAAACCAAAGCACTTCCAAACCACCAAGGGGCCATCTGTTTGCAACGCAAACCTACTGACTGCACAAAAACTCAGACGATGCTCACGGTAGCCAAGAGCAGAAGATGCTGAGAGGTGACCACAGTGATCAGCACATCCAGCCCCTGCAATCACGTGTTAGGGCAGCCACAGGCAGGCCACGTCTCTGGGCACTGCTGGCCAGGAGAACTCAGGCTCCAAAGCACCAAGCAGGGGGTACTAAGCAGGACAAAGCTATACAAACAAGCACTCAAAAAACGTCCCCATGTCCAGTGGCTTAAGCCAATCTGTCAGAGACAGCTCCTTCAAGCCCACGTGAAGTCTCCCCAGCACTGGTTACCTGTGTCACACAGGACCCGTCCATCGGCGCAAAAGGTCACGGGGAACTGCCCGGTGTTGGTGATCTTCACAACATGCGTGTGAATGTTCCCGAGAATGATGTAGCCGAAGTCCAGGACGTACTCGGGCAGCTCAGCTCTGAAAGGAGGAGTAAGGAGAACCCTTAAACCACAGCCTGGCTACGTTTCCAAGTGGATGGAAGATGCAAATAAGATGGATATTTCTGTATTCACTGCTGTAAAAACTCAACTCTAGCCAGTGAAACCCAAGCCTGACCACCTGGTAATAAGTCTTTGGTAAGTCATGGGGAGTCTAGGTCCTAGCTTTTGTCAGCTACCAATGGGACCTTAACAAAAAATTAGGTTGCACTGCTCTGCAACCAGATCTGTCCCCAGAGGAGCACCGGTAAATGCAGTAACCAACACCTCCAAGATTCGTGGGAAGGTCCTTTGCCAGAGCCATCCCACTCAGGAAAACACCTAAACAATCTGTTTTGCAGAGCCTCTTCTTCCTGAACTGGAGCCTACGGTGCCCGTCCCTCATCATGAAGGAGCAAAAGGAAGGACCAAGTTACCTAGGTGAGCCCTGCAGTCCCACCAGCACCCAAGCCACCCGATTTAGGGCTTCTCAAGGGGTTGTCAACCTGTGCCGTTCCCTGCTCTTTTTGTTTAGTGTGAGCTGTTAGTTGGAACAAAGATGCCAGCTTTGAGTCACCTCTTTTGGAGCTGGTCAGCAGGGATGGTGCCTGGGCTGTCTGGATGGGCTTGATGGTCTGCACTGGACCCCCTTAGCTCTAAGAACAGAACCCATCATCTGTGGGGAGCTGAGCATCCCCAAAGCTCGGGGTGGCACTATAGAGGTGAGGACACTCAGCTGCTCACAGGGAACATGTAAATCCATCAGGATCAGACCCTTTCTGAAGCCCCCAGCTATTCCCAGCTCTGCAAACACAAAGAGCTCTCAGGAGCAGGGGTGTGCCGCCGGGTGTTACCCTCGGGGTGCCAGGAGATAGGGTACGGGAGTCCCCACTAACTTGAGAAGCCTCCGACGAGCACGCTGGTCAAAGACAGTGTCCTGTGGGGAACCAGAGGCAAGAGCTTTTTGCTGCTCCAGGGCGTGTTCCTCTACCAGCAGCTGCTCCATCTGCATCTGCAGCCAAATGTCAAACTGAGGAAAGCAAAGACAGTGGCTGGTTAGCAAAGGTCCTTCCCAAGGGAGAGGCTTGTCTCTGAAAGAGGATCCCACCCTGCTTTTGTTGAAGGGGGTGATGGGGTCCTCCTGTCTCCCTGCTCAGTGTCTCTGACACCTCCCGCTCTCCTAGCCAGGACCTTATCTGGGGGGAAATGAACTCCAGCATCTTCGCCTGTCCGGTCACTGTTATAAAAGCTGATCTGGCCAGACAAACGACAGACAAGCCAGGAACCTGCCAGCGCTCCAAGTATTTGCCTGCCCCCAGCCACTGCCAAAGCAGCTTGGACAAAAGCTCTCTCCAAAAGGGAACCACGACGAAGCTGGTGCCTCTTGGAAACGAACCCTGACAGCGCGGTCCCAGGGCACAGTCAGGCTGCTGCTATGAAGCTCTGTAAACCTGGCAGGGCTTGGGGTGTGAGCCACAAACACCCCAGCGATGACCTGCATCTCCATTCACAAAGTACCATAAATTCAATCACGTCAGCATGGTCTTCAGGATCTCCCCCTGGGGTAGTCTGGAAGCTGGTGCATCTACAGGAGGGACAGCTACCAGAGCTGGGCAGCCCCCGGGGCAACGCTGAGCTGATGCCTGATCATGGCCAGATGCGGGCAGGGAGGTCCCAAGTGCCAGCAGGGCCCCAGGAAGCCTGCTGCAGGGTGCAAGGGGCCCAAGTGACATGGCGGGAGGGTGGCACGTGACAAACAGGGCAGCAGCCGTTCTCACCACGGTGCCCGAGTCGTCCGTGGGTGGCTCCACGGCTGCAGCCTCCACCAGAGCAGCTGCTTCATCTCTCTGGCCGTCCTTTTTCATCTTCTCTTTCACCTCCCTGAGGATCCTCTCATACTTTTCATTTCCTGAAGGAAGAAAACATCCACAAATAGAAGGGTGAGCGCAGCACCATTCTCACTTAAGCTGGGAAGTCCCACTCCCCCGATGCTGGGCTCTCCCAGAAACAAACTCCTCGAGCAACCTATGGAAAATGGATGCTGCGACTCCCCTCTGAATCCTGATGTTCACTCCCACCCATCTTCCTCCCCACATAGGAGCATCTCATCGCCCGCAATGTGATGCAAAGCCAATCCTGCCAAAATCCCTGCCAGCCTGACAGCTTTCCCAAGCTTTTCTGTCTAGGCATCATCTTTCCAGGCCACCAACAGATACGCTGGCAAGCTCTGCAGGATGGTTCCCGGGGCAAAGCCCACGTGGGCTCGTCTGCTAGAGACTTGGGAAACAACCAGAGGGTTGAGTGTCGGTCTGACAGCCCTGAAACCTCCAGGCTTGCTGGAGATGGGTGGGAACTGCCCTATGGCCATATGACATGGGGGAAAAAGCTGAGGACCTCCCTGGGGAGCAGACAGGCAGTGCTCACCTTCGATGTTCCTGGGCAAGTCCAAGGAGATCCTGGGAAAACTCCCCTCTCCTTTCAGGGAGATTTCCTTTGGTTTTAAGTGACCCACTTGGATCTCGAAAGTCTTAAAGAAGATTCCAGGCACTCCCGGCAGGTAATAGACTTTCAACACGTGCTGCTTGCCAGGTCCAAGGTAACCCTGCAGGGTGTGGGAGAAGAGGGAGGGAATGCAAATCAAAGAGGGTTTGGTGGAGGGATGCCTCAGACGATAGACATGCTGAGAGGAGAAGGCAGGTTCTCGAAGAGAAAAAAGCATCAGACAACATCGCCTTCTAGCTCTCTTCTATCCAAAAGCTCAAGTCTCCTACACCAGGATGCAGCGTGTCCTTCAGAGGGCTCGTAGGGATGCATTCCCACAGCACAGACTGCCCTGCGCTCAGCAGGAGCACAGCTCTTCTGCTAACGGTGTTCACTCTCTGCTAGCCAGAGCCAGACCGAAGAAATAAAAGCTCTTTTACCAGCCGCTGTGGAAGACGAGTGAAGTGCCTGCGCTCTCAGCAGAGCCAGCAGCTCCTCTCACAGCACGTCAGTGGTTCCCAGGCTGGTGCCGAAGGGCCTCGCCCCTTATTAACGACCCCAACCAAACATCTCCTGCCTGTGCGGTTACACCGAGGGTGCACGAGCCTATCTGGACTCACGATGACCGGCAAACATACATCTCTGGAAACGCAGGAGCAGAGACTAGGATGAGATCTAGGGAAGAAGGTGTTGCCAGGAAGGTCACCTCCTCTCCGGGCTTCCAGAAGGACTGTCTGATCCCCGGGCTGGGCTCACGCCAGCCAGGTTGAGAGCAAACACAAGCAGATGGCAACACAGCTCTGGATGACAGGACACAGCCGCAGCTTTCCTCGGCTTGCCCTCCGCACGTGGGGCTGGACCCTCGGCTCCCCGCTCCCCTCCACGCTGCAGGGACGAGCTACTGAGCGGGACGGATCCTGCCACTTGGGCCCCCGAGCCCTTACTCCAGTGCACAACACAGCTGCAGTGAAAGCGAGCCCTGTCAAGCTGCCAGGGCCGACAACGCCGTTACAGCAACAACTGCGCGGGTCCGAGCAGAGCTGTGTGTTGGGAAGCTCGCAGGAAGAGGGCATCAGCGCGTCATCCCTTGTAGGAGACAGGCATGAGGGAATGTGAAAGCCATGTGGCTTCCTCTTCCCATCGCAAAAAGCGTCCAAGATAGGAACACTGCTTCAGCTCAAAGACATCCATGCAGGACTGAGAAGCTGGGATGGTGGGATGCTGCAAACTCCTCTCCTTGCTATTCCAGCCCTGCTCCTCCCTGGCCCCCTCACTGCCCCACAAAGCTGCTGCAGAGCAGCAAAGCTGGAGGAGCGAGGGACCAGCACAGGGGCTGTTACAATTTCTGGCAAAAGAGCGTCATGCCCAAGCCAGAGAGTATTGAAGTCTCACCTGCTCATTGCTGGCAGGGGGCAGTCAGGGTTTGTTACAGGCAGGGACAAGGACTAAGTCCTCTCCGATCACACAACCTGGGTACGGTGACCCTCGGGAGAGCCTGCACCGGCCAGCGCCAGCGCCAGCACAAGCAGAGAGCTCAGCAGCTGGGGTCCGGAGAGCTACCAAAGCACTCGTGCCTCCCGCCCCTGGCTGCTGAATGACAGCAGAGCCACCCGCCAGCAAAGGCCATTCAAGGCAGTCTATTAGGACCGCGCTTGCCTGACCTTCTCTGCCCCCCAGCAGCAATTGCTTACAGCCCTCTCTCTCCTGGCTGCTTTTGCAGGGTTTTTCATGGCTTTTTTCCCTTTTTTCCCTATAACCCTCTCCTAGGCAGCCTGACAAAGGGCCAGGGTTAATCGCTTGCGCTACCTCTGTACTCACCGTGCTGGGCACGACCAGGGGCACGGCGGGCAGAGGGCTGTCGGCAGCGGCCGCGCTGGGGCTGAGCGCCGCGTAGGTGAATCCCACCTTGCCGCTGTTCTGCAGGGTGACCTCTGCTTCGATGACTTTGTTAAACAGCTGAAGAGAGGACAGAGGAGCGGGAAGTTACAGACACAGGCCTGATGCTGGGAATCTCCTTCCTCTTTCATTGGCTTGAAAGGAAACGAACCCAGCGCAGCAGCAGGGACCGCAGAGGACATATGGGCACTTGACCCTCCCGGGTTAACCCGGGGAACCCACAGCCACAGGGCACCTCTTAGCCCTACACAGGAACAGATATTTACGGCAGCACGCAGAGGTGCAATGACAACCATGTAAAGAGCAGTAACAAAGAAACCAGGGGATACAAGCCCTCTGCGCTTTAAGGTGTCATCGAACAGCTAGCTGAAACAAAGACGGAGGCATTTCAGAGGAAAAGGCACCTGCATACAAGTACTTGCAAGCAAAATACCAGCAAAAAGGGACACAGACAGTGCAACACATGCAGGGCCAACAGCTGGAAATATCTATGGGGTTTTTAAATGAAAAGAAGTAAAGTGGGGATTCTTCTGGGGAACTCTCTCCAGCTACAGTGACGGGAAGCCCAAGTTAACTTCCTCCCTGGTTTATTTTGTTGATTAATTGAGAGCACTGAAAAAGAGCATCTCCTTGCACCTCAGGCTTTAGGAGTGGATCAGTGGCTGGATGTCTTGGGGCATGTCCCTCTGGAGATCACCACCGGGATCCTGCCTGCCCCAGGAATTCCCAACTTTGGCGGGGGGGGGGGGGGTGGAGATGGCCGTTAAAAACCACCTTGGATGCAGGATGTATCGCTCAAAGGTTGTACTTCCAAGCCATACAGCTGACAAAGTAGCTGGGAAGGGGAGAGAGCCCTAGACCTAGGTGGGCAGCAACCCGCCAGCAATGGTTTCAAAGACCTCTGCCAAGAGAAGGGCGCGGTACCTGCAGCCCGCAGTCGATCTCCGTAACATCTAGGAGATAGTCGATGAGCGAAGCCTCCCCACTCAGCGAAATCTTGTAAGTCGGGCCGCCCTCCACCTTGCACAGCGCCGTGACGCTGGCGACGATGTTCGCGTGGCCAAAGAAGGTGAACGTAACCCGCTGGCTCTCACCCGGCTGCAGCACACCGTACAGTGGCACGATGTCAAAAATCTGGAGGGAGAGGAGGAGAGATCAAGATGTCAAGCATCCAGATGGATGCAGAAGAGCCATGGCTTGAAGCAAAGGACAGACATGACTGGAGGGGCCTGTTCCTCAAACACAGGCAAAATCATCCTAATCCCACCCTACATCCATTACACTTTCTAGTGGAGAAACCATGGGAAAAATCTCCCATACTCATTAAGTAATACAGTAATTAATACACTACATTAAAGTAATTTGGGAGGTCTCCTCGCACTCTCTCTGATTTGCATGCTGCTCTCTCTCAGGATGCTACAGCAAAATCTACTGCAAAATCTTCCTGTCAACCACTTGGTTAGGAACAGCAGGATGAATAAGGCCCTCCATAGGTGCCGCACAGGTAACGTCCTTGGCCAACCCTACGACACGTCCCACATGGCCTCTCCAATGACCGGTTGCTTCAGCAGTGCTGTGCGGTATGCTTGGAGGGGTGTGAGGCCACTCCGTGAGCCGCACCGAGGGCCACCAGTGGGAGTGGGGGCTACATAAGCACGTCAGATTCCCACTTACCTCCTCCACTCCCAAGGTGAGATGCTCCGCCTCCACGAACGGCGTCAACTTCTTGACCCTCACCAGGCTCCGAGTCTCCACAGCACCTTCCAGCTCCGCAGCAGAGGATGGTAGCAACTGGAAAACAAGCACATGGGCTGCAGAAAGCAGCTGCCTGGTCTGGGTGAGACCACTCTGCTGCAGGATCCACCACCTCACCAAGCCAGCAGCAGCTGAGATGGGACCTGGGCACAAATCAAGCAGGGCCATGCCCGTGCCATCAGTTGAACATGGGTCCAAGCCCACCCACAGATGAGACATGGGCTCCATCTGCACTTCCTACACGCAAGCTTGCACGAGGAAGCTGCGTGCGCCCAGCACTGAGTCCTGGCAGAGATCTCAAGGGTATTTTGCACCGTCATGCCAGCCTGGCTTTGCTCACTCCCACTCAAGGAACACACCAAGAACAGGAAAGTAAGGACTTAGAAAGTTCTCAGCACAACTATCCTGTTTCAGATGGTGCTTAGGTTTCATCTCATGCACTCATCGGTGCTGGAGAGCTGAGGATCTCTGCTCAGGCATTCTTCTCCAACGGCACCTTCCTGAAGAAGGCAGCTGAGATGGCTTTCTGTCTTGCAGCAGCTGAGAGCTGGTATTTAACCTCAAAGGCATCACCTCTCAAAAGGAACCTCATCCCTGGGCTTCTGACCCCTATTTATAAAAGAGGGCTTTGTGACTGCTCTTGACATTTAATACTCCCTCGCTCACTAACGCGAAGAAGTGCTTTGTGCTGTGGCCTTGACTTCAGCAGAATCTACAAGAGTATTTACAGGACATCCTTAGACCTAATCAGAGGCTACATCTCCCCAGCAGATAAAGCACTGGGGAGAGAAGAGTTTTCTCTCATTTCATTGCTCTTTCGGTTGTCTCCACATTTTCAGGCTTAGCAAAGCTTTGCCAAGCGTATATTCCCAAAGATGCTAACCCGCATCTTGCCTAGGCCTGTGGTCTCCCACCTCCCCACGGAGGTTATATGGAGCTTGCGTACAGTGACACAAGCAGAAGACGAAACTGCAATCCAGAAGCATCCTTTGAATCCAGAAGAATCCTTTGAAGTAATTTTGGATCCTACTTAGCCTGGTCCACTTGTATTTCCCTGGTTTATTTGCGCATACATGGCAACAAAGCAGGGAATAAAGATGATTTCATATGTCTAGCCAAAAACATTCAGCCACGCTATTCTTTACGTCTACAGGGCATCATTTCTCCTGATTCAGAAAAAATGTGCAGAGTTATAGCATTCAAACTGCTGATATTTGGATGGAAGCAGGTGCAAGCCCCCTCCTTGAACTTAATGTCAATGCTGGCACTTTCAGAACCTCTCGAGCTCTCTTACATCCTTTTTTTATTGCCCCAGGAGCAGCCTTCATCCCACACGATGCACAACAAGGTGCCAGCTCCCACTAGTACCAAGGTCAAGCTCCAAAGCAGCGAGGTTCACCAGGAAGGTCAGCAGATCAAAGGCGACTTTGTCTGCAAAGCCTTGTTTTATAAAAATCGTCTCTGTGGCCGTCACTGCAACACCGGCTCTTGGGGGAAGCCAGAAGCATGAAAACGGGTGGCTCCAGCTGGGGTTGAGAAGGTGCTACATGGAGATCAGTACTTGGCATGGCTTGGTACAGAAAGGAAACTGGAAGCCTTCACATCATGATGCAGATAAAAGCCTCATTTGGTGTTGTAAAAAAAACCAAACCAAACAAAAACCAAAAAAATCCCAAACCCAACGGAAGTCAGCAGAATCTGAGTGGGCTTCTCCAAGGAAGAGAAGGTGCAGAAGAAAATCTACCTTTGCTCCCAGGGAGTCATCTGCAGCTGCTGGCTCTTGGGCAGGATCCCCCGCTGCTGCCAGGACTTCGGCCGGCTCCTCCGCACCCCCGACCCTGGAGCTGCTCTCTGCAGACGCTGAGCGCTCCGACAGGGCTCCCTCCTTCTTTGCTGGTGGGGGTCTGATGAAAAATTTAGGTGCTGGAGGGCTGAACCTGGAAAAGAACATAACTTTGGTCACGGACCTGCAGTGGGAAGGAGGAGAGCCTACACCAGCGGTCCCTTGGCAGAATGTGGCCCCTGGTGTGGCACTGGTGGGGTGAGCTCAGCGATGGGTCTGACCCAGCAGCTCCGAAACCAGGATGGAGCAGGACAACGCTTGGGGCTGCCCAGGGATGATGCTGCTGTAGCGGCTGTGCAGGCAACTAGCAACAGGCTGCAAGGAGAAATGGAAGAGGACAGAGGAGAATAGCTTATAGGGAGGTAAAGAGCGCAGCAGGAAAGGAAAAGGGACAGAAACTGTACAAAAAAACGTGAGACCGAGATGCAAAGGGGCAGATCCGGACAGCGATGAGCCAGTACAGACCCAGCAGTGCCCTCCTGAAAGCACCCACTGCCGTGGACCATCCTTCCTCACCCAGAGGGCCAAAGCAAGAACTACTACACCTCTACTACACCTTCATCCTGAATATTTCCCCTGATAATTACCCGCAACCGTAGGTCACTCCGAGCAAGCAGTAATGCTGGTGGCTTTCTCAAAGCGCGATGGGGCAGGAGCAGGGGTGGAGCCCGCAGCCTGCTGTGCCCTGACCGGACAGAGCCCAGCACCGCTCGGGGCACCCACGGAGCCCAGCGTGGGACACCCTCGCACGCGCACGGCAACACGGAAAGACACGTCGAACAATTCCCGGCAGAGACGCGCAATTAAACAGCCCATTGATCCCTGATGAGCGCCAGAGCAGCAGCGATTAGTACTTTGGGAAAGAGAGCTTTGGTCATTTTTAATCAATATATACCAAACGTGGATGACAAGATACAGCTCCCTGCCACGCTGCAGGTATTCCCCGGCTGCAGAACAAGGGCTCCAACAGCACCTCGTGCTAAAAGGGCAGCAGCTCTGCTGAAAGAAGGTTATAACCAACATGGCAGTTACCAACGGCGCGGTTACCTCCCCGGCAGTTTCTAAACGCAAACCGGTTGAGGATCAATTGGCAAATTATTCAGCAAAGCAGTTCAACAGCTCGTTTCACAAATGGAGCTGAGATTATAGGTTGACCAACATCTCTCAGGAAAAGGTATATGGTTTTTAACTTTTTCAAATGTTCCTAGGTGACTCTGATTACATTCCCTGCACAGTAACTCTGCTCCTATTTCTAATGCCACACACTCGAACCGTTCCTGCCTGTCACCGTGCCTATTTGCAAGTGTTCCCCATAGGCAAACAAGGCAGATTTTTTCACAGCAACCTGGGTGCTTGCACCTCGAATGCTGTGTTCAGTTTTGGGCCCCTCACTCCAAGAAGGACATTGAGGTGCTGGAGCGTGTCCAGAGAAGGGCGACGGAGCTGGTGAGGGGTCTGGAGCACAAGTCTGATGAGGAGCGGCTGAGGGAGCTGGGGTTGTTCAGTCTGGAGAAGAGGGGGCTGAGGGGAGACCTCATCGCTCTCCCCAACTACCTGAAAGGGGGTTGTGGGGAGGTGGGTGTTGGTCTCTTCTCCCAAGTGACAAGCGACAGGACTAGAGGAAATGGCCTCAAGTTGCGCCAGGGGAGGTTCAGGCTGGATATCAGGAAAAATGTCTTTCCTGAGAGAGTGGTGAGGCACTGGAACAGGCTGCCCAGGGAGGTGGTGGAGTCACCATCGCTGGAGGTGTTCAAGGAACATGTGGACATGGCACTGTGGGACATGGTTTAGTGGGCATGGTGGGGTTGGGTTGGTGGTTGGACTTGATGATCTTACACTCTTTTCCAACCTTAATGATTCTGTGATTTATTCCCAGCTGGGAATTTGGTGCCTCTAATGACATGCTCCCAAATAAATATTTGTCCTTAGCTTTGTAGCTTATTATTTTCATTTCTGGATGAGCGGCTCTGCTCTTCACAAGCCCCAAGAGGTCTCACCTGACTTATCCTTCCTGCAACCACATGCAAGAACAAGGCTTGACCCAGGCAAGCTTCCCCAAACAGGGACCGATGAGCAGCGGTGCCGTCACCCCTCCCCAACCCTCCCTCCGCCTGCTGCTGGGACCCCATGGGGGACCCCAAAGACAACCTCAGCACTGTCTGCGTGGAAGGACAAACCAGGACTGGAGGGGACAAAGGCATTCGCTTGCCCCTGCAGAGCATCACCCATCTCCAGGCCCACCTGCATAACCTTCGCTCCTCTCAGCTGAGGCACCTTAATACATTTCACACTAGGCAACCAAACCAATCCACACCTCCAGCAGCCACTAAGTTGGGCATCTACGTAAGGATGAAATAAATTCAGCTCAGCTGCGACAACAGTGTCTCTGGGCAACACTACTTCCCCTGGCTGATAAAGGAGATGCCTGCAGCATAGGGGTACAAATATCCAGGGCCAGGAGCACTCGGAAGCCCTCCACCTATGCACCGGTCCATGAACCAGTTCAGCACATGAGCCTGGCCATCATCACGGCGGCTGTCCCAAAACTGCTAGCTGCGATCCATCCTAGCCAGGAAATGAAACTGCGGCTCTTAGAGTGCTTGTGATAAATACTGCGGGTTAATAACAACTCCTGAGGAGAGAGAAACCCCTGAGATGGAAAATCCATAATCGTTTATTAAATTACCTTTAGTTTTATAGAATGGTTTGAGGCAACTTCACGGAACCACGGTGCCTAGACAACAACAATATTTTTCACTCTAAAGGAGAAGCCCTCTGGGACCCAGTGCTGGGAGATGATGTGATTAGCGAGTCCTGCTGTTCAGAAGCACAGAGAACCACAAGGGACTTTTTCCAGTGGGGAAAAGTCAAAATGCATAACAAGAAGCGTAATGTGAAAAGGGAGGGAGCGAGGAACCCAAGGTGTCAACAGAAAGCTGCCTTATTTCTGATCTCTGAGACAAGAAATCGTCTTGGCACTGAAGGAAAGAGAGCTGTCTCAGAAAAGGAGAAGGAGGGGGAAGATAAGAAGCTCAGCATCAGCTCAGGCTTTAGGCAGCTCTTCCTCTTCCTCCCCAGCACCTTCTGGCCAAGGTTGTGAACGCAGGGAGGAAGGCAAGGAGCAGAGAGCAGCTCCTCCACTTGCAGAGAGGACCCATCCCAAACCAGAGAGGCCAAAGGGCTGTGGAATTGCCTCCACCAGTACCGTGGAGCTGAAGCAAGGAGCCTCCCGACATAAGCAGGTCAGCCTGGAGCTGGAGGGGCCGAAAGCAAGGTGTTAACCCCTCTGGGTCTCTCTCATCCAACCTGGCCACCCCTCAGACGAGACAAAATGCATCCAGGAATTAACAGGGGGCATTTAATGGCAGCACGGGTGGATTGACACCGGGGAGAGAGGAGTCCTTCCTGCTAGGGCCAGGACAAGCTTGTGCCACCCATCGTCCCCAGCCTCTGAGACATTAGAAAAAAATAAATCTCACCCTGTCTCTTGGTTTCTGAGCCTGCTAGGGACACAGCTTCACACCTCTTCCCACACCCACCTCCCAAAATAGAGGAGCTAGAAATCACACTGCTTCTGCAAACCCCATGTGAAGATTCACGTGGGACGATGTGACCCTGCCGACCCAGGCTGTGCGAGAACCATCGACATCAGGAGCGTCACCCCGAACCTGCAGCGCTGCAAGGGGAGCACCCGAGCTCCCCGCAGCCCCTGTCAGCACCAAGGACATGGGCCAGAAGCCACCACCCCTTCGCATTAAACAGTGCTGAGGCTGCTTCCCTAGTGCATGGCACCCACATGTACCCTCATCCTTGCCTGGCCTTCCAAGGACCACCCGCTGGTGCACCCATCAGGCACAGCCATGGCAGGGGGTACAAACAAGCCTCTCAACAAAGCACGAGCTCTTTTCAGGTTATCACAGGGCAAGGCACCGCAGACCGCATGCCCGTGAGGCATCTACACAGGCTTACAGACCCCTACGATGCACTTTCATTTCTCCCTGGGGCCATCAGATGCATATTAAAAAGGCACTTTGGACCAAGCCACAGACAGCTCAAGGGTGTTTGCAACTGAAAGCAAAATAACGGAACACCGGAGCAAACCGAAACCCTTCCCAGTGCACCATGTGGAAACACTGGGCTTGAGCTGGGCCACCTGGCCAGCAGCTGAGGAAGGTGGTGGGGATGGTTTGCCCTCATCAATAGCAAATACTAAACTGCATTTCGTTCAAATGGCCCCGACAACTATTTCTTTGCTAGGATAAATTCCTCTGCTGAGCTAAGGCTTGGGTATTTCCTGAACCACCCATTGAAATTCAGACCAGGCAGTGGAGAGAGAGAGAAGAGAAGCAACATCACTGCAGTGAGATCCGACACCTCCAATTTCTGACTCGCACACGCTGGAAACGATTAAGCTGGATTCGGCGTTCATCTGAATGCAGCGAGCGGTCCTGGGGATGTCCCCCTGTGACCGAGTATTAATTAACTCAAAGTTAATAAGCAGTTTTAAGAGCCACTTACTTGAGTCCAAAAAAATGTCAGTTTTGAGACATGAGGGAGAATTTTGATTTCTTCTTTGGAAATAGAAATTGTGTAGGAATGGATGCAGGGATGTTACTACTGAAGAGAAGTATCACATTCCTGGGGCAGCAACCAAAACGCTCCAGCACCTTCCAAGCAGGAGCCACAGGATTTGATTTTGGGGTGCGCCGAGAGTCCTCGGCTCCTGCTGAAGCCCACTGACCTCAACTGTACCATCACTTTTGATGAGAAGAGTCAGAGGAGGAGCTGAGGCCCCTCAAGCTCTTCTGACATGGTTTGTACCTCCCTCAGAGTATTCCCACGGGACATGCCTGGTCTGGTTTTGCAGGGTGCAGGCGCTAAAGCTCCTCAGCCACCTTGGTCCAGCCTAAGCTGAGTCAGGGCCAGCCACCAGCACTGCAGGCACAGTGGGTCTTGCTGGAGATCACCCTTCGGCAGCAGTACTTGCCTCTTGGCAAGTTATAGCCCTGGAAGAAGTCTCCACTGACTTCACCGGAGTTATTCTGACTTGCTCTCATTTTACAGATGGCAAAACACTACCCATTAAGTCCTCTCCTTCCTCATGCTTTGCACATCAGCCAGGTGATTTAGAAGCATCAGGTGAGGCGGTAGGAAGCTCCGGCTTCTCGACCAGACAGAAAAACGCTTCTTAAGCAGACTCCGGCCAAAGGTCCCTCTGAACAAATCAGTAGCTCTAACGATAAAGACGATTTGTCATCTTTGTTCAAAATTAAACGAGCCCCAACAGCTGTAATTTGGAGATGCTATTTAAAGTAATCAGCACCAATTACAATCTTACCAGCTACTTCAAAAATTGGCTCTGCAAACAGACAACTGTGTTGACCCCCGTAACTGATAGCAAAGGAGGAGAGATGTGCTCCAGCTCTCTTTGTGGCAGGGATCTGGACATTCACCATTTTGAGATGTCTTCATAGGGTCAAGCCTGAGAGCTTGGCAAACCAAGAAGGGTACGGCTGCAATGGTTAAAATTATTAGGAAGCGGGGGGGAGCCAAAGAACTCGTTGAGAATAACCAGTTGAGAGCAGCAGGCTGGTTCGGGGAGCGTTAGGCAAGCAGAAGGCTCCCAGCCATGGGAAGAGAGAGATTCCTGATCTAGCCTCTCCTTAGGGGAAACGCTGTAGGAGACCAAAGCTGGATCTCAACAAGTTTGTGAAAGGGATGAACAGGAGAGAGCCTGAGGTCACAGGGAGCAGGCTGGGTGGGCTTGGCAGGCCAGCTTCACCCTACAAGAAGTCAAAAAGAAGCTCAAGTCTGAGCTGAGGCATCCTGGGGGTTGAGGACCAGTGTGTCCCTGGGCTCTTCTGCCCACCAGCTAGCACCCCTGTCCCTCCAGGGTGCCAAGAGCAGAGCGTGGAAAAGGAGGGAGATGAAAAGATGGAGCACATCCTGAAGTCCCCACCTAGGGGGAAACGTCCCTGCTCGTCTCGACTGCTTCTGCAGAACCCCAGAAGGTGTCTCCACCGGCCCGCACTGATGCGGGCTGCCCGGCACGTCCCGGACGGGCAGCAATGCCACAGCCCAGCGCGCCCTCCCAATGGGACTCCACAGCAGGTCACCGCAGTGAAAAGCGGGAGAAGGTAAAGCAGCAACGATAACAAAGGCAGAATGAAAAACAAACCAAGAAAAGCTCCAGTTTAATAGACTTCCTAGGGTCGCATCCCAAAATCAATCAGATGCACACTGAAGCTCCACCCCGCTGAGTACGCTGGCACCGCCATCCATCCCCTGTCCAGAAGGAACAGGGCTTGTCACAGCAGCAGAAATCACAGATTTAAGGCTGAGCGTGGCTTTCACCCTGATTTATAGGGTTGGTGTAAAAGGCTAGTTAACATGGCTGCTGAGTTATTAATTAAAGGTCACTCACAGAGTACAACAGAATTACCCCCTGCTTTACCCAGAGCAAGGCAGATGTACTGCCGGGAAACGTGCTCACAGTCCAACGGCCCCACTGAGCTCCTGGGGACGGGGCGAGGGACGACCGGACAGGGTTGGCCTGGTCCAGGCGACACCGGGGACAGCTGAGGACAAGTGTGGGGTGACGGAAGCAAGCGGGCGAGGGAGAGGGGACAGTTCCCACCGAAGACGAAGCAAGCAAAGCAAGCTCACAGTTGGAAAGGTTTCCTGCAGAGGAGAAAGATGACTCTTCCGAGGGCAGAGCGGCTGAAAAGGCGGCATTAACTGAGTCAGGCGCTCTCGAAAACGCATGGCATGCCAGCTGGCCCAGAAGGACCCTTGGGGTGCCCGACCCCCCAGGGACCCCTGCCTCCCTCCCCTACACAAAGCAGACGGTGGGGAATAAATCAATCCTTCTCGCACCAGCCCACACCACTAACTCTGCGGTGGGCATCTCACTGGGCTGCCCTGCTCTTCACGGAGCCCCATGAAATCTCCCTGTGAGCTGAAGTCCTCCCCAGGCTGCTCCTTGGAACCCTCCGAAGAGAGGGTTCCCCTCTCTTCGCCCCTGCCTGCCTCCCTCTCCGAGTCAGGAAATGTAGATCTACGGCGATACCTCCTCAACTTCCTGAGACCTGATGTTTGATTCCCTCAATGGCAGACTGAGTTAGTTTGATCTGACAATTTAGAATACCAACAGTGCTTAATGTGGACCAGAAATAATATCTGACATGTTGCCCTTCTGCAGGGCTCTTAATGAGCAATTTGAGGTGTTAATAGCTTGGAGACCGTCTTCATTTCCAGCTCTGCCACAGAGGATCACATGGTGTCTGCTGAGGGACCCGGAGAGAGTACATTACCGCTTAATTAATATGCAGAGCAGAGAAGGGAGCTGTCCTAACGTCCACAGCGCTAACGAGCCAGCAAAGGGGCTATACCAAACCCTGTGGAGCAGAGGCTGCTATCCTGCCAGATGCTCAGGACCCTCAACTGCTACCGACTCAGCAGAGTCGGGTGACTCCGCACCCACTGGAAGAATGAGCACCTGCAGGCTCAGGTCCAGCAAAGCCAATGTAGGTGGAGACGGCGTAATTAAAAGCTGAGAACTGATTCAGCATTCGCATTTTCAAAAACCTAAATTGGTTCTAAAAAAAAAAATAAGAGTAAAGATAAACAGGCAACCGGCCAACAAGTGGCCCCAGAGGAAATTAATTCCACACAGGCTTCGCTGTAATGTGTTTGTTTCTCTTATTATAAAATATATGCATTGTTCCATCATCAAAATTAGATTTTCCCTTTAGCTTGTCATTAAACCCTAATCTCATTTACCAGGAGATGACAGGGGCCTCCAAGCAGAGCTTACAGCCCTGCTCCTCTTCCCCTGCACGCCTCCCTCCACCTGCTTTGCAGACTTTCCTCTGCATTTTAGGGTCTGTTCTTGAAGGCGCTGTGCATCAAGAAGGGCCACACTAAAGACTTCTTGTTACTTGGCAAGAGCCAGCTGTGGACGGGCTACCCCAATGCCCAGATCTTCTCCCCCAAGCCCTCCTCATAGCCATAGCTAATTTCCATTTCCCAATAGGTCGTCTCCTCTGAGCCAGATCCCAATGCCCTGAACAAAACTGTTTATTGATGATCTCTGGTATTTGTAATAGCAGCACTTCAATGCACAATGGGTGATTTTGCTTGGTTTCCTAGGGCATTATGGAAAAACCATTTGTGACTGTAATTAAAACTGCCCAGACAAGACTTTTATACTATGCAGAGAGGCCACAGCAGGAGGAACTGCTAGAAATCTGTTTATAGATGTGCTCCGGCATGACTACAAGATTGGCTTGGAAACCACAGACCAGGGCGGGGTGGCCCTGCTCCCAGGGGATGTTCAGACAAGTCCTCCCCCCAACATCTACAGCTGTACCCAAAGCTGCAGCAGGACCTGCAGCAGGACCTGCCATTTCGCTGTAAAACACTAAAGAGCTGTTTGGCAAATATGACGTGCAGTTGAGCAGATGAAAACTCACTTCACCAAGGTGGTGTTTGCCTCAGGCCACAAAGGTCTGAGAAAGCAGCTTTCCACACCAGCTTTCCTTCCCAGGGGAACCAGTACGGGGGCTACGGCATAGCAGCAGCAAGACTGGGGCAGCAGCACAGCGTTCTGGTGGCAGTGCCTGTGTAGGTTCTTTGTATGACATGACGACAAGTAGGGTTGGCAGGGAAGGAAGAGAGCTCCCGTTATAGATCTGCTTCTCCAAGCACCTAAGCATGGCCCTGTAGCTCCAGACACCAAGCAGGATTCTAGGCTACGGGCTATGCGAAAAGTGTTGGTCATGTCTTACGGTCCCAGCTTGGCTGGAGAACGCTGCCTCTTTCCCAGCATCAAACTGGTGGAGATCACCTATTCCCTATGCATCGACCCTGACCACACCTGGTAGGTGTTCTTTCCACAAGGGAAAGTTGAAGGCAATTTGTCGGATCCCAGGCAAACAACTTGGTCTTTGCAAAGTACAAACGGGACACCAGGAAGAAGAGCTTCAAGGAAAGGGCATTGGTGCACGTACCTCATCTGCTTCGCGTGGCTGTCCACCAGGAATGACCAGTGGTACTGGACAAGCAGCGGGCTGCAGTTAGTCATCTCGACATACTGGACAGCTTCAGTGTCGTTCAAGATGCAGCCGAAGTCCAGGGCCGTGGTCTGGATGTGGAGATTCGGGAAGTAGACCTCTCCCCGAATGGTGATCTGTTCCTCATGAGGGTGCTCGAGAAAGTGTATTTTCAGAGCCTTCTCTGCTACCCAGGTGTTCAAATGCTCTTCAAAAGCAGGGTTAAATCTGATGGAGAGGTGAAGCTCCTCCCCGACCTCCAGCTTCATGGGCTGCAAGGAGATGAAGAGTATTAAGCACCAGTGTGATGAAGTCCCAAGGTCTGATGGCATGAAACATGTAAATATTCAACATGTGACCCCAACGTGGCCTTCTCAGTTCATCCTTCCTTTTCTTTACAGCGTGCACGTGCCCGCAAGCACCACACCACTCTTGTCTGAAACTATCTCAGGCTCATGCCTCTGGGCTCTGCATCAGTACAAGAGGGAAGTAAATATTGTTCTCCTGAATTCTGGACCCACAGAAGCTATATGCTAAATACATAACCAAACCAGCACTCTGGCAAGCCAGGACCTTTTGCCCTGACTCTACAGGAACTCCTTTATCCTCACAGCACAAGCGCAACGGCATTGCAGCCTCACCCTTGCAGGTGCTAGTCACTGGCACGGCACAGAAATGGTGGCCGTGCCTACCACAACACGTTTAGCAGAGTCCATACCCAACACCTTCCACCAACAACGGGGGCAGGTGCCGGGGAGCGGCTGGAGGAGCATCCTCAGCCTTCTGGAAAGCAGGGCTGCTCTTGAAGGGAGCAAGCTGCTTCTTGAGGTTATCTGGATGGCTGCTGGAGAGCTAGGATGGATTCCAGGAGACACCTTTACTACATGGCATGCCCAGACCTAGTTGCACGCTCCCTTCTCATGGCTTAGAGCCAGGACGTATTTCCCCAATTCAGATGATATTTTGGTTCCTTCAGCAACTTCTTTCGAATCTAATTTAGTTTGGGCCAGTCTACTGCTGATTCTAAAGAATAAACCTCTCTACCAGAGGACCTCCCAACAGAAACGCACCACCACACTCCTCCCTCTTCAAACCCCACCAGCACGAAGGTCCACGGCTGCTCACCTGAACATCTGCGGGGAGGGGCTGCTGGTCGGCATTGCAGATCATGAAGGGTTGCTCTAGGGCCAGGACAACGCTGAGTGGCAGGGAGGAGTTGTTTTTTAAAGAAAGAGGCTTGTGCTGAAGAGCAAGGACATCACCGGGTTGCTACAGAAACAGGAGACAAGGAAAAAAAACAACCTGAAGCGACCACGGACGTCCTTTCCTTTCTGATGCGTTTCAAGTTTTTCAACCCCAGAAGAGCATACACCTCTATTTACTATTTTTATTCACTTCTACCCTTCTAGAAAGGTTTCCCTGAAGTAGATCAGATGCTTTTCGTCTTTAGAAACTAGAGCATCCCCCGGGGGACAGGGAAACAGTCTCATGTACAGATGGGGGGATAGGACCCCGAGAGGAGGCAGCTGCTTGAACAAGATCAAAAGAGAAAGTGAACCCAATTCGTTTGTCTCCAGTTTTGTACCCTCTCTTGGGCGGAATGGCACAAGACTTTTCACGCACATACGGTCATTTCTTATAAGCCTATCGGTTCTGGTAGCCTCATAAAAGCAGTGATGCTAGTCAGAGGAGAAAAGCAAGCAGGATTTAGCATGTAGTGGAGAGCCTGCAGTAGCCTACGGTTAGCTTTGAACATTTCCATGCACATACAGCCAGCGAGAAACCTCGACAGTTCGTTTGCAACGTGTCTCCTGCCACCCCTGCTACAGTGACAAGGTGTCTGTAGCCTCAAAGCTCAAGCTCAGCCTAAGCTATTTCTTCCTGTTTACGCATTGCTCTGGGCTTCCTGCATGGTTTATATAAACTAGGCAGTGTTTAGGAAACTAGTTCTGGGTGTATTGATATCAAACAGCTGCAGCATCGTAACGCTCGATAAATCGGAGCGCGTGGCATCAAGCAGACCACAGGCAGACATCAGGGAGAGCTGAAAAGCTTCTAATTAAATCTGAACTGCCTGCTCACAGGATTCTGTGCTTCTCTGGAAGCCTGGGAACCGGAGGAGAGACCTGAAAACACAGAAACTAAATAATGAAATATCTTCTCTTTTTCAGGCTCCTCGCGGGAGAGGGAAAGATGATGCAGGAGTCAGGATCCAGAGACTAAAGGGCACCTGCTTCACGTTGGTGTTATCACCACTGCGGCTGAAGGACGTCTGTGGGTCCTTTGAAGAAAGTGAGGCTTGGGGAAATGCAAAGAGCTACCATCCATACCAACAGCAGAGAAGGCAAAGAGAGACAAGAGATGACAGTTTTTCCTCATCAGCCTGAGGAGTTGACAGCTAAATCAGTTTTTCTCAGCTCCCCTACAGGATCAGTGTTCAGACTTCACCGTGCCTTGGAGGATCCTTAAAAACCTCCCGTTATACTGAGTACAGAAACTGGTGTCTCTCTACAAGTGGCCACGATCCCCCCTCAGCGGAGCCGCTGTAATCTCAGTTTTACTTTGGTGAAGTTAAGAAACAGTCCCAGCCCTAAAAATGTCCTCACTTATTTTACAAAGCGCCTCAGGAGGGGTGAGGAGCGGGTTTAGCATCGCTCAGCTGCAGCCCCAGCACACGAGGTGGCTGAGCAAAGCCCACGCTGTCCTCGGGGGTCCCACACATCTCACCCTCCGCCCTTGGCTCAGCAGCTCAATTCTGTCTCCCCATCACAAAAGGCAGAATAGAGCTGCTGAGACTGTCCCCCAGCCCAGAGGAGTGAAATAATGATCTCTGTGTTAATGGCAAAAGCTTTGTCCTGCTCAAATCAATAGCCAAAGCCCCGAGGACTTGGAGAAGATATTTAACTTCCCCCTTTGAACACAAGCGCACACACCCCACGGGCTCTCAGTCATCAGCCAAGCTATTCAATGTCAGGATGCAATCCAAAGACTTACCTTCTCCACGCGGAAAGTGACTTCTCTGGAGGATAGCTGCACAACGGGAACAACAAACTCACAGGTGACATCCACTTGCATGATCTGTGCCTTCCCTGCCTTGCTCCCCACCATGGCATGACACAGCAGCCGCTCCTTCACCACCTGCATGCAAGAGGCACACGTCACTCAGCGGGTGCTAGCAGGGCATCCAGAAAACACCCTGCAGTTGCTAGCCACCCGACCATGGACATAAAGGATTTTGATAGCCTGGATAAAAACCATGCCATGGGATCTTGGCCATCAGCAGCTATTACTGCCATAAAGTTACAGTCACTCATCTCCTCAACAGCCCCCTCTCTTCCTATGCTGCATCCTATTTATGCTGCACTCAAATGTCCATAACACTAGACCCCAACATCCGCAAAAGGCACTTGAGTCATGTGCTGTCTACAATTGTAATAATCCCTGCCCCAAATAATGATTTGATGTGCCCCATCGCTAAGCATAATGCTTACAGAAGGCTGTAGGAATGGATTAAAAAATACGCAACTATATTAAGGGAAACAAGTGGTAGAAAGGCAAATGCCAGCAAACCCTCCCTTGGAAGCTTAGTGGAAAGGATCCATGGGAAAAACCCAAACAGCCAGCCTGCCTTCAGGTAAAGAGGGGATCACTCATTCCAAGGATGTACTGTGCCCTCCTAAAGCTGGTTTTAAAAGCAATCTCCCCAGAAAAGAGATGTCTTGCACTTCACACGAAAACCCTCTGCTGAAGCGGGATGCTCTTGCGTTCAAGACTTTTTCCTGATTTCTCATGGTTTCACTTTCCCAAATTCCTCCCGTCATTTCTCACTCTTCCCTCTGGTACAACACCACAACTCAACTCCTCATTGGAGCCTACAGTCTCCAAAATCATCTGTGTTGCACAGACAGTGCAGGCAGTTGGGCTTCTGGCCAACCTGAAGAGTATTAAGTTCTCCAGACCCAAGTAAGGTGGAAAGCCCACTCCCAGGGTCTGGGCTTTGACTGCACGAGCCAGGCAGCCACAGCTGAGCTCACAGATCCCCTTTGGCCTTTCCAGGCAAGACACCCTCACCAGTGCCCTGATCACTTTGTTTCCTTTCCAGTACCTTTTTCCCTCTTCAGCAAAACCTTTGGGCTCAGAACTGCACAGGAACAGTCCCACCACAGTCAACTGAGTCAGTAATCAAGTCTTCCTCAAGCTGCTACTGAGGCAACCCTTTAAAACACCTTTCAAAGCACTGCTATCAGCAGGAGCTTAATGGGGATTTATTCCATAGTTGCTTAAACATCTGGAGCCAGGGAATGCACACCAGAGTTAGCTGGCAGTTTCTCTGCAGAGCTGGATTTCCCCTGGAAAGAAGGGTCCAGGGAGAACACCCAGTGACCCTGCTGAAATCCCCCCTCTCAGCTGCCATCCAAGGGTGCTGCAAGACCTGGCTGCCCTTGGGACACCGCGGCTGGCTGAGAGACTGGGGTGAGCTGTTATGGAAATATTGACAAAAGTCAAGCTGCCAAGTATAATGATCCCTGGGAACAGGCTCCCCCGTGGAGAATGATCATTAGAGCTGACACACCCTGTTCGTTTTTCTCCTCCAGGACTCAGTGCTAGACAAGCCCTCGGCTTATGTTTGTCTACAGAGGAAAAATGATGCTGCTCCCAGACACTCCCTCCCCTCACAGGTCGTTTGTTTTACTCTTACTCACTGCTTCCCCCAGATATATTACCTTGCATTTTTTAATCTACTTTCTGCCTGTGTTCCTAGTCTAAGTGTAACTTATTTTCCCTGCCCTTCCTTTCTGCCTCAGCACACGACACCTCGTAACCTGCTGTTTGCCCCTGAAGTAGCAATACTTCCTTCAGCCCGCATTTTGGTGTCAGCAAGTTGGGTTTATGGTAGCTATAGAAACACGAAAAAAAGCCTTAGCAACTGATGGTGGCCAGCAAGAAAAGCATCTGGTGCTGCCGTGGTAACTTGTGGCATTAAATCAGTTTCTGGAAAGCTCTTGCTCATTTTCGCAGGAAAATGTCAAGGGGCTGCAAAAGAAGTCCCAGTGGATGTGATCTGATGGGAAAGGCTCAGCCCTCATGGGGGACCTCACCTGAGGAGTGCTGGAGAAGCCTTCCAGCGTCATCTCCACGGTCTTGCCCGGCATCAGCTCCACCCTTAGCGGCCGAAGCCTGAACACGGGGCAGGCGGGTTTGGGGCTCTGGGAGGCATCTTTGCCCTTGCTGTTACTGATGGCCGGGAGACGATGACGCAGGCGAAACGGGG
Organism: Gavia stellata; assembly: GCF_030936135.1. Classification (NCBI taxonomy): domain Eukaryota; kingdom Metazoa; phylum Chordata; class Aves; order Gaviiformes; family Gaviidae; genus Gavia; species Gavia stellata. The sequence goes on from NC_082626.1 coordinate 4,169,768, forward strand.
AAAAACCTTCCGTCGTCCAATAGAGCTGATGGGTGCGTCGTCCTTTATTGGTCAACTTGAAGTGGTAACTGCAGGGATCCAGGCTAGAAGAGAAACAGAGATGGAAAATGTCATGGGAGCTGCTATTTCCCAGTGATCACCCAGCTTCAGCACCCTGATGGCGTTATCTGACTGCACACTCAGCAATAAAGGCACCTCCAAAAAGGCTGACCTAGCTCAAAGCTACAGCAAGAGCTGGACCTTGGTTGCCCCGAAGTTCATCACCATCCAGCAGCTGGTCTGGTTGTGCACAGCAAGGAAAAGCTTCATGGAGAACATAGTGGTGGGTTGACCTCGGCTGGACTCCAGGTGCCCACCAAGCCGCTCTATCACTCCCCTCCTCAGCAGGACAGGGCAGGGAGAAAATCAGATGGAAAAAACCTCGTGGGTCAAGATAAAGGCAGTTTAATACAGCAAAAGCAAAGGCTGTGTGCGGAAGCTAAGGAAAATAAAAGATTTATTCTCTACTTCCCATCAGCAGGTGATGTCCAGCCACTTCCCAAGAAGAAGAGCTTCAGTATGCTTAGCAGTTGCTCCACAAGACAAATGTTGTAATAACGAATGCCCCCCCTTCCTCCTCCTTTCTCTTAGCTTTTATTGCTGAGCAGGCGTCGTATGGGATGGAACATCCCTTCGGTCAGTCTGGGTCAGCTGTCCTGGCTGTGTCCCCTCCCAAAACCTTGCCCACCCCCAGCCCACCAGTGAGAGGGGAGTGTCGGAGAGACAGCCCGGATGCTGTGCGAGCAGCACCCAGACCACTGGTGCCTTATCGACACCTTCCAGCTACCAGTACCAAGCACAGCACTATGAGGGCTGCTGTGGGGAAAAGGAACTCCATCTCAGCCAGACCCAACACAAACATCATCTCAGTTGCTGCAGACAGAGCATCACCAGCCTTTGGGGCTTAATAATCCGAGTATTTTTCCAAGGTGCAGGTCTCGCTGCATCAGACGCTAAGCTGGCCTGGCCGCAAGTAGAGGGAGGAACAGCTTCGCTGCCATTTCACCTTCCCCTTGGGAGCTGCTGCCTCAGATGGCTTCCTCCAAAGACGCTGTTGGGGAGGCTGCAGGGTATAGAGACTCATCTGGTGATCCGGGCACCGCCTGCCTCGCTGGTGGGATCTCATCCCTTAGAGAGCAGCCAACCCTCATCGCTCCCAACGTATCGCCCTTTGCCTGAACAGTGCAGCTGGTTTTGTGTTTTAGGGAGATAAATGCACTCTGAGAACACGGGATCAACAGAAGTTTCCCCAATACGAACACGGCAGCAAGACCAGCTCTAGCTGCTGAGGGAACGGAACAACAGCAAGAGATGAATAACTAGAGCTAGATATAAAACCAAATGAATATTCAATGGAAATTGACTCCTTCAGGTAAAGAAACACTAACCGCAGGCTAGTCTGGAGTAATTCTTTTACCCTCTATAAATCCGAGCATGACCAGGAAATGAAGAGTTCCTGGAACAGTTAGTGTCTTTTTGAAAGGTACACAATATGTGGCTCACAAAATGCCTGTCTGCCATAAGCAGCTAAATACAAACACAGAAGCGACAGTATAGAACAAACTAGTCTGTGAAACAGACTGTTAAAAAAAATGACGTATACAAGTTTAGTATGACATGGTGTACATTGGGGAGAGCAACAGATGAAAGCTTGGAGCAGCTCTGGGGAGATGCAGAATCTGTGGCTCTGGGAAAGCCCAACTCAGAGATGTTACCGGGGTCCCACCTCAGCTCAGCCGGTGGCAGCTCTGCAGCTGACACCAACGGCAACAGCTCCAAACAGAGCCTGCGGGTGAAGGGTAGCAGAACACGATGACGTGAACCACCCTAACATTGTCCCCCGTGTTGCGAAGGCAATTTGTGGCTGCACGGAGCACAGGACACGCTGGACAAGCACCAACCTCCCTGCAATGTCCCTGCTGATGTGGATGGCTTGTGGATGCATATTTAAGTCCCTAAAAATCTATCCTAAATGCTTATGGCGGGATTAACCTGCTCCAACTAAAATTTTAGGTATCGGAGCACTGTGGACCCTCTTTGCAGCCAGGGAAAGGAACAGGCACCTCGAGAAGATGATGCCTCTCGCCCCAAAAGGTCTCCAAACACAAGGTGAGCAGCACTTTGCAAAGGCTTAGTTTCCCCCACTGTTTAAACAGGGATGTGCCTGGTTTCAGACATGCCTGTTAGGATCGATAAATCCCCTCCTCTGAGCCAAGCTCTTTCAGTTGAAACTCCCAATTTACCCCACCCAACCTCAGCAGATCTCTCCTCCTCTCCCTTTCAGAGCTGGGCCTGCAGCCACCCTCGCTTGCCCGTGCCCCGGGCTGCTGCTGCGGTCTTGACGGAGGAGACAGGGAGGAAAGCAGGCAGGAGAAACCAGGAAAGAGCGACTACGTCTAATAAAGAGCCGCCCGGCAGGGGAGCCGGGGATGACGAGTGAACTGAGGCATGATACAGGGCAAAGACAAATTCTGCTGCTCCTCCAGGACTCCCGGGCAGAGGGGAAATAAAGCAGCACCATTAATTTAGTCGAGGAGTTGCTAACAAGGTACCTCCACGGTTTTCCGCTGTTGCAAGATGATACTCCACAGTGAGTGAAAAAGCAAGCCATGTTATTGCGAAGGGAAATATGTTTATACTCGTAATGCAGTGTTTTCCAGCCGGAGGCTTCGGGGACCTGCTGTTTTCCCCCATATCTTTATTTGATAAAGTGAGGAAATAAATGTATTATAACTAAGGGCAATTCAGTGACAATTTAGCAACTGGTGTCCATTTTGGTGGCTTTTGAGGGTATCTAACGTCTTTCAACTGGCCATAAAATGCTTCTAAAGGAATTCTTGTGGCTTCAGTGAAATGGAGCCAGGACCTTGAGCACGGGAGGAGAACTAGCCTGAAGGACCACAGCAAAACTCCTCCTGGCTGAGCCCATGGCAGAAGCAGGTGATGAGAGATATCCTACCTGAAGTGGGGTCCCAAGTTGAGCTCCGGACCAAAAGGTTTGTCAGTGACAATCGTGGTGCCGATGCCGACAGCCTGGACGGGGATGACATAAGAACGACTGTTCTCTATGAACAGGTTCACCTCGTCCTTGAATTTCTCTGTGTCATCCAAGTTTGCTATGACGGTCACAGACACTTCGCTCTCAGGGGGGATCACTCCTCTACGGGGTTCAATCCTCCAGCGCGAGCGTTTGCCAGCCTGTAAGACAAGCCAAACACTAATGAGGATGGAAACCATGGACCCTGGTCTCTTGTGGGGCGCAGGAAAAGGAAGGACTAAAGATATGAGGGTAAAAACCAGAAAGGCTTCATTTCCCTAAATCTAAGCTACAGTGTCTGGAAAGAACAACTATGCAGGAGCTTACACAACCTGTAATTTGCCCTCCTTTAACAGACTCACTTCATTAACCCAGTCTTGCCCAAACCAAGAGATGCTCATCCTCAGGAGAAGGTTATTCCCCCTCTTCTTTTGGTCTCTCTTTCGGAGTGCGCACCAAGGGAAGCTACTTTATCTCTCCTGCCTTCCCAACCACGGTCACCCGGTTTGCATCAAGGCTCAAGGCCAGAGGAAGCCAGGACTGCTCAAATCCCACCGTGGCAGCGGGATACTGCTGAGAGCCTGAAGAATAACTCTGCAAAACCGGTCGATCAAAACCCCAACACCAAAGTCTTCTTTCCCAAGAGTTAGGCAGTGCTTTTCAACAGCCCCTGAAGGACTGAAGCACTCGGGCCCCACTGATCATCAGCTGCAGCGAGGTGTCCCACTGTCCTTGGCTTTGAAACATTCAGCTCTAAGTGTTTACAGCAGGGCAGTAAAGAAATAAGCCCAAAGAAAGGGCAAGACACGCCCTGTGGGCATGGCCGGGGCTTCCCAAGCGTTCTCTTCCTCTGGTCTCTCACAGACCTCCCTCTACAGATGGGGCAATAAGGGTGCTGGACCCCCAATTCCATTTAAAACCACGTTCGCAGGGAGCAAGCTTGCAGCAGACAAAGAGAAACGAATGCAATGCTCCCTGGCCAGCCTGAAATGCACTGGGATGTAGATGTACGGCTTCAAAGTGTCCACCACGATGTTAGTGGCACACGCACTCCACAGTTCAGTGCTGTGTTTGGGACAACAGGCACTACTCACCCCAAACACCTCAGTATTGTAAGAGAAAAGGGGTTTTTCTATTTTTTTTTTTTTTTTTTTTAATGAAAAGCAATGATGAGCTTGGAGGCCTGACATGATCCCAGTGCCTGATCCAGGTGAAGTCAGCTTGAGTTTCCATCTGTCAGGCTGGCGGCACTGAGCTCTAACAGGACACCAGCCAGCCCAAGGGAGAAGAGCATCAGTAAACCAAGCAGCACTTCAAAGTCATGGAAAGCATTTTAAATAACCCCCCAAAACGAGGGTAAGACTAGCGGGAGGCCAGGGAAGCAATAACTTGCTGAGCATTCAGGGTCCCAGCAGCGTGGGTAGGCGCCCCAGCTACAGTAACTCCTCAGGCTGACTGCGCCCTGCACGGAGAGCGGGTCAGGGCTGCATGCCTGCATCCCAGGATGGAGCACACCAAAGGCATCACAACTATTCCAGGCGCTGGCAAAACTAATAAACTCAGTTCCATTTCATTTATCCTCTAGAGATGCAAGAGAAAGTCTTAAAACAAAGGCAAGATAAGGGTGGAATCACAGACTCACAGAATGAGAGGGGTTGGAAGGGACCTCTGGAGATCACCCAGTCCAACCCCCCCACCAGAGCAGGGTCACCCAGAGCAGGTTGCACAGGAATGCGTCCAGGTGAGCTTTGAATATCTCCAGACTCCGCAACCTCTCTGGGCAGCTTGTTCCAGTGCTCTGCCACCCTCGAAGTAAAGAAGTTCCTCCTCACGTTGAGATGGAACTTCCTAGGACCAAGTTTGTGCCCGTTACCTCTCGTCCTGTCACTGGGCACCACTGAAAAAAGATGCCCTATCCCCCTGGCACCCACCCCTTCAGTATTTATAAGCATTAATAAGATCCCCCTCAGTCTTCTCTTCTCCAGACTAAAAAGACCCAAGTCCCTCAGCCTTTCCTCATAAGAAAGATGTTCCAGTCCCCTAATCATCATCGTAGCCCTTTGCTGTACCCCCTCCAGCAGCTCCCTGTCCTTGAGTGGAGGAAGGTAGTCGGCACAGGTTAAACCCCGGGGCTCTGCGTCTCCAGGGAGCACAGGCTAGGCTTTTTTCACTCCTCCTACACCTTCCACATCCATTATTACCTGCAACCTTACTCTCCAGCCTTCTGGTTTGGGACCTCATACTCTGTTAGGGAATATTCTTAAATTCCCTTTGAGGTCTGGCTAATTATCATTTTGGTTTCTGCACCCCCCAACACTCCCTGCCTGCGGAGGCGAAGCAGTGCTTGAAAACCAGGCTGAACCTCAGGGTGTCTAGCGAGACTGGAAGATGGCAAACAAAGCAAAAACCTGTCAGCAGAGCTCTACCTGCTTACCCAGAGAGACTACAGTCACTGAAAATCCATCAAATCAGCACCACATTTATTTTCGTCTCAAAGGCCAGTGACGCACACAACCCCAGGCAGGTAGACAAGAGAAGACTGACCTCACTCACCACATAGGATCCCACCAACCCTCTGCTGTTGTCCCTGCATCCCGTGCGTAGCCTCAGTGGAGCCTCAGAGGCATCCACTGCGCTGACATCAGGCAAGGGCTACCCAGCCAACACGTTCATGCCAAGCCGCTGGGTGTTAAGTCTTCACTGACGGTAATGTACAACTTTTCCTCTGATTCATGCTGACACAGGGTAGCTCGCTTGAAAAGGAGACCTGATAGCTCTGCTCCAGAGGTGAATCTGCAAGTCTGCTATCTGACAAAGCTCATTTATCAAAGCTTGGCAACAAGCCGGGCAGTAAATTGTACCCAAGAAACTATTACTGAGGAATAACGATGGGCTGTCTCGACGGAGCCAGACTTTGAATTTCCCAGGGTGACCCAGCGCAGACCCACCAAGCCCTACCAGGCCAACAGCCCACTCCGGAGGAGCGTGATTTGCATCGCGTCCTCATTCCTTCAGTCAGCGTTTGGTGTGGGTCCGAGGGGCAGCACAGTGCATCACTGAACAGGAGACCTGCCGGGACCAAAAGGCTCTGCCGGGCCACATTCACTCAGGTTTCTAGGTCAGCTCCTGCCTACACCCAGCCAGGCTGTGTCCCAGAGACAGGAAATCTCATGGAGCCATGCTGAAGAACTCCATCACTTTGGAGACCAAGAGCTAACTTCTGATGACACCCCTGCTACTTGCTTCTCCCTGAATGCTCTGGAAAACGATGCAATAGCTGTACGCACTGGATAGACAAAGTCAGTGGCTATTTTTATCCCTGTAGGAGCTTGCACTATCAGACATCAGAGTCCCTGAGTGCTAGGCAAGGGTAGGGATCAATCACTGGATCACTTGATCAAGAAGTTCAATGCTAAGATCATTAGCTTCTCCCAGGACAGATTTCCATTGTGAATAAGAGCTCCCAAAATTTGATGACAACAGACACCAGCGTGCATCTGAGAGACGGATGGATGGATGGATGGATGGATGGATGGATGGCTGCCCTAAAGGACGACTGAGGAGCCACCACACTCCGTTCTCTTGAAGCTACTCAAAGCGAGTTAATTAAAGGGGTCTGGTCATTCTGGCCTTGCACAAGCGAAAGAGGAAGCAGAACTCAGTATTAAAAATGCAGCTGTACTTTACCAAGCCATAGCTCTAGGGAGAGAGCCTTCCCACCACGTCAGGCTGACCCATTGCTCCTCGTGGAGGTTGCACATGATGGAGAAATAAAACCCCATCCTACATCAGTCGTGTGGAGAGCCTTGTCCCAGGTGTTTTCGCAGTCCTGAGGTGGGGGACCCCACCTTCTTCGTTTCCAAGCTACTCTTTAGCCGCACAAACTGCCAGTGGCAGAAAACAGCACAAAAGCACCCCGAGCCCCAGCACGAGGTGGAGATCAGAGCACGAGGCTGGCTAGGTGCTCCCACCAACAACCAGCCTCCTCCCGGCACCTCAGCACCAGCATCTCCTCGGCAGAAGCATGGGGACCACCTTGGTTTAGCCTCTGCCCCAGCGCACCATCAAAGGGATGCTTTATGAAAGCAAGAGGCAGAGCCTTTAAAGCCAGTAAAAATATAAAAACTAAAGCATGGCACTCACTGCCACTGACAACGCAGCCTAATTTGTCACGCTTGGTTCAGCTAATAGCAGACTGGTGAGGGAGCTAACGAAGCCTGTCTCCACCTTTGGCCCCTGCCCACAGCTCACCCCTCCAGACCCCATCTGCCCTCCCCACTGAGCTGGGGAGACCAGTGCCACCGCTCCGCACATCGGGGTTCGTCAGCCAGGACTCGGGCACGGCTTGGCCGGCTGCTGCCAAGCACAACATTTAGTAACCAAACTCCTCCCGCTTTTCCTTTGGGAAAAGCACTCCGCTGAGTCACTCTTGCTTGTAGGAACATAATTGCCTTGAAGACTTCTACCCTTCTTTAATTCAGTTGGCCAACGGGCGCAGCGCAATACGATGAGCTTAGTTTCCCTAGACGAGCAGAACAACAACTTCTTCAATTACTGAAATACAGCAATTTTGAAAGGGCATGAACTCATATAAGATACCTGACATGATAAAAAAACCCTCTTCCCTGTGGTCACGTTTCAGGCACCTTTTCCAAGGTCTCCTCCAAACCTCTGCTCCCCTAAGAGCCACATGCCCTGGACCTAAGCCTGTGCAACCCTGGCAGGGACACGGCCTTCCACCTTCCTCAGCTTTTCATACAACCGGTCACCAGCACAAGACCGGACCCTCCTGGCCCTGACCCCTGTTCATGACCGATGGCGTGAGCTTCCAGACATGGTCCAGCTCTGGCATGACCAAGCTGGGTGGAAATCAGCAAATTGGTGCTGCTGTATTAGCAAAACACAGCCTTTAAAAACCAAACCAATGGTTTAAGTCTAAAGGTGAGCTTTCAGAGCACCACGAGGCTCTGGTGGGACAGCTCTGGAAAGAGTTAAGCCTATGCATCTTATCTTCAAAAGCTCTGCTCACCTTGGAAGAGACCACATATTCAGGGCCAATGCTGCCCATACCCTGCAAAGTTAATGTAACACTCCTCTCTAAACAGCATTGCAGGTATCATTTGAAGGGCACGGCACTGCCTGCGTCTCGCTACGAGCAAGCACTGACAGGCTGCCTAATTATTCGGATGCTCCGGGAAACAAAAAAATAAATGTAATTTACAGTAGATTTTAAAACCACCCTCTTGCCGATTCAAGTCTGCTCCGACTTCAGCGAGAGCAGTTGGAGAGAGCTACGAACAATGCTGACAGGCTCTGCGAAGCCTTCCCTCCCGCAGCCTGCACAATTCGCTCAGATAACAAAATCGCGCATCAGCCAGAACAAGAAACAGAATCACTAAAGCAGCATCCCTTTATCGGCACTGGTTTTAAGTTTATCTCCATGTTTTGCTGTCCCTCTGTACGACCATTTCTTTCACAAAGGGAATGTCGTCAAAAGCTTGAGATAATAAGCAATGAAATTAGTAAATGAAACAAATCCTGCGCTAAATGAGGAGAGAAGCAAGTATGGGAATGGGAACTACGTGTTCTCTCCTTGCTTACACCGAGTTTGACCAAGAGCCTTTATATGCTGCCTCAAAATCAGTTGATTTTCTCCACTGAATCCCAGTGAGAAGATAAACAGTTACAGCTTTTTTTTTTTTTTTTAAAACAAACAAAACTTGGTCTCTTCTGCAATGTCAGCTCCAGTTGAACCTGACGGCAGCTCATCCCTGGGAAGGTGGAAGGGGATCTGCTCCCCAGGCACTCTCCTGAAGACGACAACACATCTGGCTGGACAACCGCTGCTGGAAAAACCAGGTGGCAGTGAGCTCCATCAGGAGCACAGGGCTCTGGATTAGGGAGGTCAAGGATCCCGTCAAAGGAGACCGGACCTCAAAATTAGGAAGCAGAGCACCGTCACTAGAAGGGGAAGTCCCAAGAAAGTTTTTTTCTCTCCTCCCTCATTACAAGGCACCAGGAAACCACCGTTTGCCTCCCTGCGGTAGCACATAACAGACCCAGCGCGGTGGTTATGCAGGCAGAAGAAAGCTGCTGCTGATTAATAAAAATTGCACCCTAAGCCTGTCTTCTCTTTCCTGATCACACAGGCGTGATACGCAGCTGCCTTCCGTGATGCCAAGAGATGTCATTCTTAGCAGCCGAATAAAAGATGCCTGAGAAGACAGAGTGACAATGAACAAGTAGGAAATGTTCAAAGAAAGATGCTTTTCCTTCTCTGCCTTTCTGCAGGGAGAGCAAACACTTCCATTAATCAATACAACTCTTCCTCACTTGTCAATATGGCAAAAATCAGACACTTAGGGAAACAGGAAAAAAGATGACAGTGGCGGCAAGGAGGAGAAACAGCCACTTTTTTCAGCAGGTCGCATCAGCCCCCAGCTAAGCTGCAGCAGGTCCTTCATGTTGACCTACTCCTCCAGTCTTTTTTACCACGAAAAAGGCAAATCCTCCCCTTGCGGGATCCACAGGATGCTCTAACGGGGCTGCCTGGCAGCTGGGAAAGCAATCTGACAGGGAAAAGTACAGACAGACACAGGATTCAGTGGATGAGCAGGGGATGACACGCTGGCCCCAAGGGTCACAGCCCTGCAGCTACCCTGGCAAGCAGGGATAAGCCAACCAAGGACATGGGTATGAAGTCCCTACACTCCACTACAAACCCTAAAAGCCCCATCGCAATGCACTGCTTCGGAGGTTTTTATATTTCCTTCCTTCTAGTGGCAGAGATGCTCACTGCTGTTCCCCGCAACTCATCCGACGGAGAGAAGAGGGGTACAGGGAAGCCTGTGCACAAGGGGTACTCCAGGTAATTCCTTAAGTCGCTATCCCGGAGTGAAGTTATCCACAAAAAACATCTCTGCTTGCTCAGACAATGCTCTTTTCTCCCATAAAGCAAGAACAAAGCTCGACTTGACAGGAACAGCCATTTGCACGTGGTGGTTAAGGACACCACCATGGCCATCTGCATTACAGCATTTCCCTTTTCTGTTCTGAACAAGACACCAGCCTTTTATTTGCCTTGTTGCTGCCCCTTAATCTAATCTCATTCAGTTTGTTGAGCTGCCAGTCAGCGTGCTGTAATGTTGCTGTGAAAATTTCAATCAATAGCTCTTTCTTTCGAGTGGGGAATCGTGATCTAGACGCCTGACTGCAAAGAGCCACGGTTTCGAGATTAGCCATCAAACGGGAGACAGGGAAATCACAGCTCACTGTCCTGCAGCAATCTCCAAGCAGGAAATCAAAGCAGCAGCTTTGCCATCTTAGGGAACACAAGACTTGGGTTCAGGGGCACAACTGAATGAAGGATGCCCAAGTCACCCACCAGCTAGGCTCAGGGACAGCCGGAGCCAGTTCTGCTCTCAGATGTACACGTGCAGGTCACCCTGACACCCGACCACATCTCAAATTTTATCTCCAAAATTATTCAGTCCTCTCTTCTTCCCATCAATAAACTGCCAGGCAGCCTAAGGCAGCAGCAAAGGGCAAAACTTCAATCGAGGCAACAAAACAGCACCAAAGTAGGCAGCTGCTGGGGGCAAGGGAGGAGCTGGAGCACACCTCGCCTGCCGCAGCGCTGCTCCCATCAGGCAGGCTCAGCATCACCGTCCTGAAGAGTCTGAAGAGTCCTTGATGAAACGCCTGATCCAGCAGGTTCCCAGCACCTGCCTCCTTGAACACCTCCAGGATAGCAGCAGCTATCCTGAGAAGCCAAGACGTTCACCATGGGGTAACTCCATGCTGGGGAGTCAGCAGAGGGGCTATGGAACAGCAGAGGCCATCTTTACTGCAGGAAAAGAAACCATCCCTGAACCACCTCATATTACCATTCTAGTTATTGATCAGCACAATATTTGCAGAGATCGCAGGGAAGCAGGATGGGATTTATTGCCCAGTCCCATAAGTTAGGGCACTGAGGCAATGGAGAGGCAGATATACCCCTGCAAGCCCCCTGGGTGCACTGCAAGCTGCCCAGGGGAGGGAGGGAAGGCATCACACCCCGACGGCAGTACCTAAACAGAGCTCTGCAGGTCAGTCTTGGGTACAAGCATGCAAACCCCATCATTTATACACCAGTGCCACCCATCCGAGGTGGCTTGCTCTCTGCAGAGACAGAAAGCAGGTTTTCGTTGTGGAGCCAAAGAAAGCTGCCCTGGGAATCCCCCACTTTGAGGTTACATTTATGCTCCTGGGCACAGAAACTGGAGTGAAACTGCTGGAAAAGCAGCAGGAGGGAAATTTCAGCCTGGGTTAACCAGCCCCAGAACTCCAACCCACCACAGACAAGCACAAACCCCCTCCAAACCCTGTTTTCCTGCCTCGATCCCCCCTCCAGTGGGGAGCACATCCCACCCAGCCTCAGCACCCGAGCCCTTTCCGCCTGCATCAGCCCTGCTCCCCCTGCCAGGGAAGCAGCCAAGCTCTCCTCCTGCTACGCAGCTTGTCACACTAGGCAGCCTCCATGAATTAAATAACCTTCTTCTGCAGCTAGTCTCCACAGATGCTCTGCAACGCTACGGAGGCCACAGACTCCATCGCTACACCACTCTTACAAGCATATTTTTGTGCAACAACCCAGCTGGGGTGACCCCCAGTAAGGGGGAAACTCGCCTCACCACCAGCAGTTGGAGGACAGACCTCGCACCCTACTCTCTATCGTTAACAGGAGGTTGAGGCAAAGGAGATGCAGAGGGAACAGGGAAACCACAGGAAAATCCATGCTCTTTCAGGAGCAAAGGGCCACATGGTTCCCTTCATCTCCTAGAGCTCCAAAAGCATGACTCTCAGAGCTAAATACCTTCCACAAAATAAAGGGACAACTTGTAAAAATGATCCAGACTCATTTCTGCTCAAACATCTATACAAACTCTCTATTTTACTGAGGGGTGCCCCAGCTAAAACCACCCCCAGAACCAGGCTGCTCTTGCCACATTGTGATGGAATATCTTGCTTTCTCTCTCGGAGAGCGATACGGAAATGTTGTGCATAAAAATCAAGTCACGGGCTGTTATGGACCAGTCATTTTTGTTGGGAAATAGCCACACAGATACTTACCATCTCTGCCCAGAAGGATGCAGGGATGACAGTCTGATTGGAGAGGTGGAGAGTTCGGGAAGCGTCTTGCAAAACTTGGATACTGCCGAAATTTATCTTATTTGGATGCACGTAGACAACTGGTCCTTCTCCAATGCTCACTAGATGGATTTTCTGCTCCAGGAAGCAGGTAGGAAAGATCAGAAAGAACAAGGAAAGTTTAAAAAGATTAGACAGCTCTAAGGGTACTCCTAGACTGAGGGATAATTAGGGTGCTTTGAAGTTTTCAGTGTTGCAAGACTGAAACAGAAAGCCTGGAGCAAGTGTGGGATCTGGAGGGATCCCATCTGAAAGCCACAAGCTCCCGCTATCAGGGGATAAAGAAACCCAGTTTCCCATGCTTGCTCTTTCACACCTCCTCCACACTGTTAGCTCTCCTTCCGCTACCCTGTGCCTGCTCAGTCTTGCCCCAAACCACCCTCCCTGACTCCTGCTACTGCACAGCCCCACTTGGAGAGTGACTTTGTTAACATTCCCAAAGCGACACCGGTGAAAACCAGCCCAAGTCAGAAGCAAAGCAGGCTCTTCAGAGTACGGATCACAGAATCACTGAGGTTAGAAAAGACCTCTAAGATCATCAAGTCCAACCATCAACCCAACACCACCATGCCCACTAAACCATGTCCCGCAGTGCCACGTCCACACGTTCCTTGAACACCTCCAGCGATGGTGACTCTACCACCTCCCTGGGCAGCCTCTTCCAATGCTTCACCGCTCTCTCCGGAAAGATATTTTTCCTAATATCCAACCTGAACCTCCCCTGGCGCAACTTGAGGCCATTTCCTCTTGCCCTGGTGACCCCTCACCAGCTCCGTCGCCCTTCTCTGGACACGCTCCAGCACCTCAAGGTCCTTCTTATAGTGAGGGGCCCAAAACTGAACACAGTATTCGAGGTGCGGCCTCACCAGCGCTGAGTACAGGGGCACGATCACCTCCCTACTCCCGCTGACCACACTGCTTCTGATACAGGCCAGGATGCCGTTGGCCTTCTTGGCCACCTGGGCACACTGCTGGCTCATATTCAGCCGGCTGTCAACCAACACCCCCAGGTCCTTTTCTGCGGGGCAGCTTTCCAGCCACTCGTCCCCAAGCCTGGAGCGTTGCATGGGGTTGTTGTGACCCAAGTGCAGGACCCCGCACTCCGCCTTGTTGAACCTCATACAATTGGCCTCAGCCCATCGATCCAGCCTGTCCAAAAGTATCATGCAAGTTAGTTGCCTCTGACTTGTGCTTATGTGTATTCCTGGTATTATATGAATAACAGACATTAATTATTAATTACATCATTCAAGCAGTATTTTTTCTTTTGACAGTCTGAGACCCCAAAGTTTTCTTCCTGCAGAACTGGCGCAGACTATTGGAGGAGGAATACGGATCTCTTTGCTAAACCACTTTCTCACATCATTAAAAATGGGAATTTATCCAGTCTGGCTGGATTTCATCGGTTCCAAACACCCCAACTCTTAAACAGCATCTGAACACATGAAGCTCCCAACCCTGACAGGCTGCTCCACAATTCACTGGAGGGCAAAGAGTATGATTTAACCACAAAAGAAACCAGACTGATGTAAAACCTTTAATAATGTCTGACTCAAGGAAATGGCATTGGCAGCTGTCAGGATCGCTAGTCCAACTCAGCCAGAAGGAACAGCATCCAGAAACGCTCATCCCTTGACAGAACACTACTGCGTGCAAGTAAGAGCCAAAAATCACATACCAAGGCTGGTACCTCAAAAATAAGGGACCTGAAGCTACACATGATGCTGGACCTTTTATCCCTCTGGGAGAAGGGAGGGACAGAGACCTGCAGTCTGGGTGATGCTGCCCAAAGCTCCCAGGAAGAAGGAGCTGGAGGGAAGAGCTGTGCCTTGCCAGCTGGCCTTGCCTCCATGTGACAGCAGGGCATAAGCAACAAAGGCAGAGCAGAACCCTTTGGAGATGGGCAGAGTAACATCTGGGGGATGCCCAGGCTAGCTGGCTTCAATTAGAGTGTCTACTAACACCACATATCCTCGCCAAGGAACGGGCTTATAAAAAAACCCTTCATCTACAGTTGTCTTAAAAGGGATGAGAAAAAAAACCCGTTCAACAGTGTTACAGGCAACATGGCACACGGGGAAAGGCAGTAAAAGGAGACAGCAACTTTGCCATCAGTCATATTGCCACACATACACACACACCCCTCCAGCAGCACTCCTGGCTTTGTCGATGGGTATGTAATGTCACATCTGATCATTTAGCAATGAAGAGCGTCCGTCCCCGGCAAACAGCCATGGTTTGAGTGACCGCTTCATTCTGATAGAAACCAGCTGCCAAATGCCCTGCGCGTGGCACACGAGGCTGCCTTGCCACCGTGACCCCAGGGCTGGGGTTTTACCAGCTCCTTAATGCAGGACATCACCTCCAGTGATGGTGACTCCAACCAAAAAAAAATAAGGTGTTCAAGGAACATGTGGACGTGGCATCGCGGGACATGGTTTAGTGGGCATGGTGGGGTTGGGTTGGTGGTTGGACTTGATGATCTTACAGGTCTTTTCCAACCTCAGTGATTCTGGGAGATTACATACACCAAATGGAAGCTGGCATGCAGTCACTGACAAAGAAAATACCAGGCAACAGACCCATGGAGGGACCCTACACAACCTGGATGAAAGATCTGTATGATATTTCACCTAAAGACTCGGTATCAATACCAAACCTAAGATAACAAGAGCAAGCTTAAATTTTGCTTTATTGAAATACATTGCAGCGATCCCCCTGAGGTCAGATTCGCATGATATGATCTAGACGGGCAGGATTTGCCACCAGCGCAGGGTGTATAACAAGACGGTTAGCTGTTCTGCTAGCTCAGAAAGCTCTGGACCAAGGAATGACTGAAACAACACCCAAACTCTAGGGCAGTCCTATAGAAAATGCAAAGAATCTCACCTAACGGCCAGAAACTCAGGTCTGTGCTGCCAACATACCCAGCGAGGTTCCTAACAGCACTTGAGCAACTGAGCATAAACGCTGCACGTTCAAGTTCAACTTAATGGGTGCATGTACTCGCTCAAGCTCATGCTGGTCATTCCTTTAGGGACAGCTAGGATTCTCCAGCTGAAATGCTCGCCCTTTGGGCCAAAAATTGACACATTCCTCTCCAAACAAAAACAATTAAGGTAAAGTTTTAAACTATACATGGTTTAGCCCAAGGGTAAAAGCTTTGCAAGAATACTGTAGGTTAAACAAGCTAACAGTTAAACAGCCAGGTTATTCTAGGGGGGAGAAACCCTCCTTTTTAAGGGAAGCATGCCTTCTATTTACGAGCAATTGTTTTGTCAACTTCAGACTTCCCTGCCAAGCCTGCATTGCCCAGCCTTCCTGTTGACTGGTTTACATGGCACACCCACAACGGCCTGGGTTGAGAGGTTCAGTGGCATCTAGGGGCTTCAGCAGCATCATTTCCATTCCTTTTAATGAAAGTTTAAATCCCTAAACTACTTTCAAAATGTCAGCCTTCCTTTCTGTTACAGAAAGCTTCAGGTTCCCAGCAATCCTCTGACAT
Organism: Gavia stellata; assembly: GCF_030936135.1. NCBI lineage: Eukaryota > Metazoa > Chordata > Aves > Gaviiformes > Gaviidae > Gavia > Gavia stellata. The sequence continues at coordinate 4,185,541 of NC_082626.1, forward strand.
CCTCTTTCACGCTCAGAGAGATGACAAGACATTTTAAAACAGCTGCTTCAAAAGTTAATACCATTTTCAATTAAAGATTAATTAACTAAATTTGCTGTAGATTTCAGCTAGATGAAGCCAGGACACTACACACAATGTTCTCTTGCCTACATTTTGTTGCTGCTGCTGTCGCATATGCCTGAATGCAAACATCTTTTAGGAGGCTTTAATCGAGGAATGCTTTGCCTCATCCATTTCCAAGCTTGGTAGAAAAAACTCCCTGTGCTCCAGATGCAAATGGTGCTGAGACTCACGTGTCTGTGGCTGGGACTTCTGGCAAAGAGATTTGATGGATATTTCTCAGACACGATGGGCCTGACTTCAGAAAAGCTGAAATCCAGCTTTGCACAAAACATCACTTCAGCATGGTTTCTTACAGGCTCGCTTTAGCAGGATGCGGGGAGGTCCCTGTGCGCTCCTGAACTAGAGTCCTAATGACACAGCAGTTGCTGCTCATCTAATATCACAGCAGAGTGTGAGACCCAGGGATTGGGCTGCGTTTCAGACTGGGCTTGTTATCCCACCTCACATATCTGTAATGAAACGCGGTGTCAGACACTTAGATTACCACCTAAGAGAATTCCAACCTTCCTCTTCTCTAGGCGTTAGCCGTTGCTCATGCCATGAATTCCATCTTTCCTTGTCCACGCCAGCCATATATTACAAGCTCTTGTTTTCCCAGGAAGAATCCCTGTACACTTTATGCCCCACCAAGACGAGTCGCACAAAGGCACACATCTCCCCTAGCACTCACCAGTGGGGATCCTTTGCTCCCAAAGACCGCGACGTGAGCAACTGTTTCCTTCTCTCCCGTCACCTGGGCTTCCAGCATAACCGGGACCTCCACCAAGCTGTGAGGCTGGATAATCCCACACGGCACAGGGCTGGAGTACCACACAGGAGCATCCTTCTTGTGTTCCTGTAAGGCACAGAATCAAACCCAACATTAAAGCTTCCTCAAAGGTCACTCTGAACTCCTTGACATCTACCACAATGATAATACCCACATATTTTTTAAAAAATCCCTAGGAGAAAGCAGAAAGGCACAAAAACAGATGCAAGACTAGGATGAGCTTAGCGTCCTGAGGGGGTCCAAGAGCTGCTGCAGGCACAAACACCCGCTCCTGTGCTGGCAGCCTCCTTGCAGCAGCCTTTCGTGACCCTCTAAGTCCTCCTATGTCAACGCACCCCAAAGACTAGACTATAAACTGTTTCCTAAAGTTTATATTCAGGCACGTTCCTATTTAACTGCTTCCTAAAGTCTCTATTCGGGCAGGTTCCTGTTGTCAGCAAACCTTTAGGTTTGAATATAAACCAGCAAGGTCTTAGCCAAAACTCTTTTTTTTCCCTAATAAACCCCTCAATAACATTTGAGGGCAGGAGGCGGATGCGATGACAAACCTGAGGAAGAATCATGTAGCAGCCTGGAAGATTGCTGTCGTTCGCAAGGCTCAGCATCTGCCGGTAAGGGAATTTCAGAAAGCACCGTCCAAATGTCATGACTGGGTTGAGCACTCGCAGCTGAGGAACTATGCATCTAGGCAGAGAGATGACCAAAAGGGAATCAGAGATCCTGAGAGAATGTAGAATTTATTTACTCCCCAAATAGCACGAAATAGAGCATACCACGTGTCACTGTCAAATGGATGTTTAATACCCCTACAGCAATAAATTGCCTTTAATTTCTTTTTATACAACAACCCCTTGTAAAAGGAGGAGCAAACCCTGAGTCTCAGCATTGTAGGGGCTGCCAAGTGCCCAGGCAGAGCACCGTGCCCTGTCCCAGAGATGTATGATGGGCACCTTCGCCCCAGGAGGCTTGCGAAGACACATTGCACCCTCCTGATGCTCCCAGCAAGGCATGAGCTCCAGGGGAGCCTTCCCACCCATGACCAGGGCTCACCAAGCCTCAAGGAATACAAGACACCAGTATCTCAGTAAAAATGACTCCTCTCCCACACCACTCTTGCCCTGCCTGAAAACTCAGCCCTTTACCCCAGCAACAGAGGGCACAAGCCACCACCTGCCCCACGCAGCGGGTGGTCACCCTTTCCCCGTGTCTGTAGCTACCTTGCTCTGCAGCCCCCACGGGGCCATACACTGTCTGCTCCCATTTGCACTCATTTTACAGAATTGCAGCCCAGGCACTGACTGGACGACTCTGCCTCTTGCAATTAAACCGACACCCACTGCAGCACAACAGCATCGAATCCGGCTGCAGCAAGAAAAACTTTTGGCTTAAGACCGGGAACATTAACGCTCAAAAGAACCAGAGGAAAGAAGAGAAACCTGAGCTCCCAGAATCACTGAGGTTAGAAAAGACCTGTAAGATCATCAAGTCCAACCACCAACCCAACACCACCATGCCCACTAAACCATGTCCCACAGTGCCACATCTACACCTTCCTTGAACACCTCCAGCAATGGTGACTCCACCACCTCCCTGGGCAGCCTGTTCCAATGCTTCACCACTCTCCCAGGGAAGAAATTTCTCCTAATACCCAGCCTGAACCTCCCCTGGTGCAACTTGAGGCCATTTCCTCTTGTCCTGTCACTTGTCACTTGGGAGAAGAGCCCAACACCCACCTCCCCACAACCCCCTTTCAGGTCGTTGGAGAGAGTGATGAGGTCTCCCCTCAGCCCCCTCTTCTCCAGGCTCAACAACCCCAGCTCCCTCAGCCGCTCCTCATCAGACTTGTGCTACCAGACCCCTCACCAGCTTCGTCGCCCTTCTCTGGACATGCTCCAGCACCTCAAGGTCCTTCTTATAGTGAGGGGCCCAAAACTGAACATGGCATTCGAGGTGCGGCCTCACCAGCGCCGAGTACAGGGGCACAATCACCTCCCTACTCCTGCTGGCCACACTATTTCTGATACAGGCCAGGATGCCGTTGGCCTTCTTGGCCACCTGGGCACACTGCTGCCTCATATTCAGCAGGCTGTCAACCAACACCCCCAGGTCCTTTTCTGCGGGGCAGCTTTCCAGCCACTCGTCCCCAAGCCTGGAGCGTTGCATGGGGTTGTTGTGACCCAAGTGCAGGACCCCGCACTCCGCCTTATTGAACCTCATACAATTGGCCTCGGCCCATCCATCCAGCCTGTCCAGATCCCTCTGCAGAGCCTTCCTACCCTCCAGCAGATCAACACTCCTGCCCAACTTGGTGTCGTCTGCAAACTTACTGAGGGAGCACTCGATCCCCTCATCCAGATCATTAATAAAGATATTAAACAAGACCAGCCCCAAAACTGAGCCCTGGGGGACTCCGCTTGTGACCGGCCACCAACTGGATTTCACTCCATACACCACGACTCTCTGGGCTCAGTCGATACCTGGCTGTGAGAGGCAATGCCAGCACCTCCTTGCCAACACCATCCACGTCCACCACCAGCGCCAGCTCGTATCTCTTCACGGTGTTGGAACACAGGGTGACCTGGCGGAAGAGAAGACCATCAAATACTTCATCACTCCCAAAAGCCATTGTCCATGTGTGGTGTCCTCCAGTTCTCCTTCCACAGTAAGGAAACGGACGATTTTGCTCTAATTCTTCTGCTGGTCCATGTACAGAGCACAGGCTCTGGCAGTAATAAAAGTCTTCTGACAATATCTGCTCTGTTAAACACACTGTGCAGTTATCAGGGTATATACAAGGGTATATACAAGGTAAATTAAAGCACAATTAGACTCACCACTGTATTAAAATTAAGGGACCAATTTGTAATCTTGACTACAATTAGCGTAAATCCAGAGGAAATCTGCTGACTTAAACGGAATGAGTTCAGCTTTACGGGGGGAAGGTGAGAGCAAAACGTGGCCCAGCAGATGCTGTGCAGTTCACGGCTCCCAGAGCTTTTTCAGTCCCCATTGGAGATCGCTGCAGTGAATACAGCTCCTTCTGCTCAACAGGACAGGAGAAATAAGACCGGGAAGAAAGGCAAACTGCTTTATACAATGACATCTCTCTTTTTAACAGCCACCTTCTGTTCTCATTCTTCCTCTGCCCACTTTAAATCAAAGAAATCACTCTAAGCAGCTCTCAAAAACACAGGAATGGCTTCTGTACTTGACTATATGGTACCAGACCTTCTGCTTAGGATTCTGGAAACAAAACGGTGCTCCTTCTGAAACGTCCCAGAGTAACCCAGCCAACAAAAGCCTAACACTAATGCATATATATTACTTGCATTATGCTGGCAGCACTAAAGCCCTCTCATACATCAGTGAAGCTTCAGCTCCACCTGCTAAAGCACGTATGGCCGGACTCTTCCCATACCTCGATATCCATGATGCCCTGGGAGCGGATGGTCCCTCTGCACGGTGTTATGGTAAATTCAGTTGGCTTGACGTAACCCTGGGCTCCCCTTCTCCAGGATGGGGGAGCGTTGTCCGACATTTGAACAAAACTGCTAACGCTGGGCTCTCCTGAGCCGTCCCCAGGAATGCGAAGGGTGAAAGTCATGGGCACCAAGGAGGTGTTAGTGAGGCGACATGCCAAGGTGCGAGGGAAGCCTAGGAAAAAGACACAAATATGAATTTATGCGCCAATTATCCCGTGATTCCTGGTGTGAATATTCTGTTATGATAAAACTGCACCTGCAGTTTAGCTCTTCTCAATCTGAATTAGACCTAATTGAGAAGCTAAGCAAGGAATTAGTTGTCACTTAAGCTCCCTTTTATGCTGGCCAGAGATTGCTTCCTCGGCAATGGCCACTCTTAATGATGCCGAACACCAGAATTTCGTCTCTCTAACTGAGGACTGTTCTCACATGCCCCAAAAGCAGCACCAATTATTTCTCACTTACGAGCGTGCATCCAGACAGACCATTGATTCTGAAAATTCAGTCCATAAAATTCCCTGTTAACTTTGCGAACACTCCCACAGTTTTCAATATATAAAAGCAGTGTATTGTCATCGAGGAGAAGCTCCAGTAAGAGAAAGGATGGATGCAGTTGGGTACCACAGCACGATGCAAAGCACTCGAATGCAGTTTCTCTAGGCAGCATCCTTAAGGCATCTCCTGTTTTGGGGTAACCAGACTCAGCTTGTGACAACTTGCAGCCCACTTCACAGGAGGCAAGCCTGATGCTTGCTTAGAAATTAGCAGGAACCGTGTCACACCTTACCTAACAAACGGGGACATCACATCCACGCTGCACACTGGCTTTGGTTACTGCCCACAAAGGTTTACATCACTTTAGCTTGGATACTTGCTTTCCATAATGGAAAAGCAGTGATACAACCACACCTGGTGGGAATGTGCTGCAGAGACAGGACATCAGCCTACAACCTGCTCTGGAGTGGACATCTGCCTTGGATGGCCAGCTCTGTGAGAAGGAGACATCTCCCATGGCCTGGTCACCAAGCGTTACTGGAATACAGGTGGGGAGGAAAACCATCTGCAGACACAGCAGATCGTTCATCCATGCCCACCAACAGTGACCACTGCCCACCTCCAGCAACTACTCCAGCCAACAAAAAGGACAAACACAGACTTCACAATCCCAAAGGAGACCGAAGTCTCCAGGGGCAGACAACAGCCAGCAGCAGAGCTAAAAGAAGCAAAAATACAGTAGCTGCCTTCAGCTCTAAAGGCCTTATTAATGAAATCAGATTAAAAGGATGAATCTCCTATTGCATAACCAGATTTCCGCCTGGTGCGTTTCTTGTTTTATTTATTCAAAAGGAAATAAAGAAGTGGCAGAGTGGTGATGTAGGGAGGGGAGGAAGCAGCTCAGGGAAGGTAATGAGTTTTCTTAGAAAGTCCATGAACAGCATGAAAACACAGAGGCATCCTGGGTGCAGAATGATAATGGCCCTTCAATCAACCCACAATTGATTTCACATTTCAACTTTACAGCATCTCACTAAAAAGCCTTTTGTGAGATGGAGATAGAGAACCAGAATCTGCATTTCAATGGAGACGCTCTGGATGCTCAGCCACCAGCTCCATCAGCAGAGCTGGGCTTTCGGCAGGGAAGGAGAAGGAGCCCAGATCTCAGAGGACATCAGTGCCCCATGCCGAGCTATTGCTTGGGCATATTACCTGGGAGGTGAGAATGAGGTGCCCTCACAGCACTAATTAACATCTCACACTAAAGGTCAGGTGGGAAATGGTGTCCTTGCCTTGCAACAAGCACATTCACCCAGAGCAGCTACAGGCTAGGATGTGGCTTCAACTCCCTTCTCCTGCAGTCCCATCCCCTGGGACCTTCTGGCACAAGGATTTTCACAGCCATTCTGCTGCCAAGCATTGGGAGCTTGGGGCTGAACAGACTATGACGGACACCAGAAAATACTGACTTTCTGTTCCTTTGGTCCTATCTGATCTCACGATGGCACAATACTGCCTAAGCAACCTGCAGCCCTGGTTTTAACACCTGGAAGGCTGCTATGGAGGAACACAAGTGACATGCTCTTATGTGAAGTGCTCTGTTTTGGTGATGCACAGACCTCTCAACCTATGCTCCAAGCCCAGGGCACACTCACCGAAGGAGACGTCACCAAAGCAGAGGGAAGGTACACTGAAATGAAAAGTTGGTCCGATGACACAGCCCCTGTGAGGACAAAGACAGGCAGAGAAGGCATTGGTTTGGTTAAAGAGAAATGCAAAGTGTTCAGCTTTCGTTACTGCCCGGAGGGATAAATGCTGGTCTCAGAACCACAGTGGGTTTCAAATCAACCCGTCGCCCTTCTGCTCAGCACGGCATCCATGTGGACAGGAGACAGGCAAAGCAAAGTGGTCAGCAGCTGATAGCTGCTGATGTGCCTTAGGGCACCATGTCAGGCAGGGTATGCCCCCAAGTTGCTGCTGGCCTGATGAAGGACCCTGAACTAGTGATGGCTCCGTGCCTCAGTCTCCCCATCTGTAACGTGCTGACACAGAGGTCTCCACACAAAAGTGGACCCATTGTACTAGCTTTGCCAGCTGCAGGTTCTCTGCTTTGGTATTTCTTTGCTGGAACTGGTGTTCCCATGGAGTATATGAACATCTTGTCCTCAGAGCATCTTGACCCATGCAATCATTAGGCATGCAGGATTTTGAGGCATGAAGCCAGAGGAGAGCCCAGACACCCACTGACACAAGAGCAACAACAGTTCTACACAGCGGACAGCTGAATCTTGGGGGAAAGGATCAGCTTGTCACCAGTGCACCAGCTGACACATCCAAGAGCAACACATGTCTCCAACCACCGAACATGGATGTCCTGAAGCCACCATACCCATCCTTAAATTCAGCAGCCAGGCTCCAAACTCCAAAAACTCACCAAAATGCACCGAAATCAGCACTTGGAGCTGCACAACGTTCATTAATTTATTTCATGGCTGATGCCAATCAATGCCAGCTCTGCCTCTTAGTTAAAAATCAAGGACCACAGTGAACGCTGCCTTCTAGTTTTAATCACAGGACTGCCACTGGCTCTGTTCGGCACATCAACAGACCCCAGCATCCCGCAGGAGGGACCTGCGTTCATCCGTGGTGTCCCATTTCCAGCATCCCTTTCTAAACACCAAAGAAACAAGCATTCAGGACCTTGTAAGGTTGGGTTCCAAGTAAAGAAGAATCACCTACGGTTTGGGCATCTTCTGATTGCATAGTCAAAAAGCACTCAAAACCTGACTTTCAGGAGTTTCAATCCAATACTAATTCTCAGTTCTTGGAGCTGAAGCAGTTCCTGAGACTAAGTCAGGGAGCAAATCCCTGCTGCTGATGAAGTTCCCTCCCCAAGGACCTCACATAATCAGACCTAACCGCCCAAGCCCTAACAGCTTATTTTGGACGGAGCAAAGGGAGCAGGCATGTTTTCCGTCACAGCACTTGCCAGGAGACAATGGAAAACTACCTCCAAACAAACCATGACTGGGGATCACGCTGGGAAACTGCCAAGGATGAGCCTTGCCAGGCAAGGGGAGAAATGACTGCCATTTCTGCTGAGTGCACTGTATCTGGGCTCAAGTGAGTTAACCTGAATGACTGCCAGAAGGCTCGGGCAAGGAGCCAACCCGGAGCCCTGTGCACCACAGCTGATAACAGTACAGCTTGTGAGAAAATGGGGGAAAAGGCAGTGGTTTTGGCAACCACCGTGTTTTACAGTAGCATTAAATAATGCACTTGTGAAGGAGATCAGGGTCCTTGCAGAGCACAAAGGATAACACAAGGTGGGAGAGGAACCACTTCAACACACATCCCCATTCCTTCCTTTGCAGCCCACTGTCCCACCAGCCAGCTCACCTCCGTTCAAAAGAACTGGGAGTTTTTCTCCATGGAGGACTAAATCCAGTGCTTAAAACCTCCCGACGAGGGAGGATCAGCTTGACCTGGTGGGTGGACATCTCAAAGGCTTTTGAAAAACAAACAGCTTGACTTGTGGGGCTGGAGAATGAGAGGTAAGGACTGAATAGGGATCCATGAAACAAAGGCAAGGCAGAAATCAAGGAGGCAGATGACATGTCAGAAGAGTGGATTGCAATGGGAATTACTGCTGAGGGATAGGTGTACGGGAGCAGGCGCGGATGCTGGGGTACCCTCACATGGGCTGCACAGGAACCACCAGCCAGCAAGGAGGAATACAAGGATGGGGAAGAAATAAATAAAAAAGGACCAGCAATCCTCTTTCACTGAGACGGACGTGGTTTAGTGGGCATGGTGGTGTTGGGTTGATGATCTTACAGGTCTTTTCCAACCTTCGTGATTCTGTGATGAGGTCTGCACCGAGCTCAGGGCCGTGCTGGCAGAACGGGGCAGAGCGGCCACAGAGAAGGGGAGGACATGCTGGGCACCGGGAGCCAGGGCATCAGTGGGGGAAAAAAGACCACTTCATCTGGTTGTGGGGAAGCCAGAAGACAACTATCCCGCTGACAGCTCTTTCCTGCCCCAGGAGCAAGGCCATTGCAGGGCAGAGGCAGTGGGCACTACCCAAGAAAAACTGTATTCTACCTGTGATAAGCACATCTTTACAAGCAAAACCTGCCCTTGGCTCAAGGAGAAAGCTGCTTATGCTATAACATCCCATGACCAATTGGGGGAGGGACAGAACAGAATAAATTATTTGATTGTGAAATGTTCCCTCTTGATTTCCAAAACAAGCAGCACTTTCCCTCCAAACACAAAGCCAACATAATTGTTTCTCTACTGAGGTCAACAGACCTACTCACCACTCTTCTCTTGCAAAGTAATAACCTTGTTGTTCTTTTTTTATCCATTTCCCCTACCTTACTGGTAAAATCAACTGCAGACTCCTTTTGTTTCTTTACTACCTTGATCTAATCCCTCCCCACAGCAGCCATCCGGGAGGCTGGCTGCCGAGGAGGCACAGCCAGCCCCAAAGCTCCAGAGCACCCAGCATCAGCTTCCCTGCCTACACCACGTTATCCCGCCAGCCCATGGTTAAGACTAGCTGGGACGAGTTCGCATGCTGCTGTGCTCCTGAGAAGCGAGCTTGGCCTCTCCTGTCATCAGCTTTTTTTCCCCCCCCTTCTCCCCTTTGCTCGGTGAGGATTATCTTTTCCAAAGGCACCAGCCCATGGGATGATGCCCAAGTCCTTGTGACAGTACTTGCTGCAGAGCTTCCCGTCTCCCGCATCAGCACTTTTCCGGCTGCAGAAAGAAGGTACCGTAGCACTCGCTGCACAAGAGCCGGGAGGACAGCTTGTCCCAGTGCGTTAGCATGAGAAATTATGTTGAGGCTGCTGCTACCCATTTTGTATGGCTTATTAACAGAGGATTTTAAAAACACTGCTTCTGGCTGCAGAATCACCCAGGCTGGCCCCTCTCCAAAACCCTCCTGGCCTTGCTGGGTGTTCGGTGGGACATCCCAGACCATCTACTGCCCAAAGCTGATACCATCACACTGTCTGCCATGGCCCAAGGGGGAATGAGCTACCTGTAGCAAGGAGTCACTTCAGCTCCTGGGTACAGGGAGGACAGGGCAGAAGGCATCTCCACACCTTTCCCGTCAAACTTTTTTCCAGCATGGGTAGCCACTTAAAGCCCCAGGGTCCTCACACAGAGATGTCAAAGGGTCACAAAAGGAACCTGCTGCTGCTGAATTCGGTGCAAACAGTGTCCTGGAAAGTTACAGAGCCACCCTGCCTCAACCATGAAGGCAAAGCTGCTTCCCAGAGGAACCCAAGACTTGGAAAGTTAAACTGGGTTTTGAGAGCAGAGGAGGCACGGTCATAGGTGGCCAGCAGGTCGAGGGAGGTGATTCTGCCCCTCGGCTCTGGTGAGACCCCCCTGCAGCACTGGGTCCAGCTCTGGGGTCCTCAGCACAACAAGGACATGGACCTTTTGGAGCGGGTCCAGAGGAGGCCATGAAGATCATCAGAGGGCTGGAGCACCTCTCCCATGAGGACAGGCTGGGAGAGTTGGGGTTGGTCAGGCTGCAGAAGAGAAGGCTCTGGGGAGACCTTCCAGGACTTAAAGGGGCTTATAAGAAAGATGGGGACAGACTTTTCAGCAGGGCCTGTTGCGACAGGACAAGGGGCAATGGTCTTAAACTAAAAGACAGCAGATTCAGACTAGATAGAAGGAAGAACTTTTTTACTATGAGCATGGTGAGACACTGGCACAGGTTGCCCAGAGAGGTGGTAAATGCCCCATCCCTGGAAACGTTCCCAGCCTGATCTAGTTGAAGATGTCCCTGCTCGCTGCAGGGGGGTTGGACTAGATGAGCTTTAAAAGGTCCCTTCCAACCCAAACCATTCTATGAGTTCCTCTCGTGGACAATTACACTTTCCTGGCTGCTGCAATTGCAAGGGTCAAACTGGAGTCAAGGTGAAAAAGCCTTGGCTCTTAGTGGGGGGGTGCTAGGATCTGAGCCAAGACTAAGAGCTTAGACAACCCCTTTTTTCTCTGCTCCATCATAAAACGAGGTAGGGGGGAGATGATTACCCAGAGAGAGCTACAGATGTGCCCACCAAGCTCCTATAATTCTTCTCACCTGATAGTCAAGGTCACAGGCTCAGGCGATCCATTCACACTGAAACTGAACTCTTCAGTGAACTGCCCCAGGATGGTGGAACTGAAGGAGATCCGGATGACCTGGAGCCCATCCGGCAAAATGGTGCCCTCCTGGGGGAGAAAGGTGAAGCAGGAGCCCAGAGCTGTAGCTGGAGGGATCAAGTTGAAGGAAGCATTGATGGCTCCTCTGTTAAACAGGACCGCCTGCAGCAGCAAGAAAGCAAAATGGAAATACATAAGGAATCTTCCTTTCTTACACAAGGCTGATTTGTTTCCCGTTAAACAATTAACATCTGTAAAAGGCAGAAGATGCCATGTGCTGCTGCTTGCCAGAAGCCAAAGAAAATGCAACAGGACAAGTTCTGCCTTTGGTTTTTTTCATGCAACGCAGTGATAACTTCATCTAAACAGAGTCACGCTGCGTTTATTCCACTGACACAGAGCAGTCCACTTTGACTTGGAGTGCTCAGCATCACCAAGTTGATTCAGACCCATCCCTAAGAGCAGCGAAGGGCGGTTGCAGCATTACTAGTGGATCATCACACAACTGCTTCTGCTCCAGATGAGCCCGGTCCTGCCACGGGCAGAACACGTTCAGCTTCCATTGCAGCCAACAAGTTTATTGCATGTAGAAGACACCTCAGACCAGCACTATAACCAACTAAGTGCTCCCCAACTCTGCTACAGCAGAGAATTTAGGGTTCAATTTAGGTTTCTTTTATTTTTTCTCTAATGCGATTCTTTCTTAATCTTTGCTCAAACAGACATGTCAGGAAAGGAGGAGCGTGAGGTGCATAGCAGCTCCATCTATTCCAAAGAATTTCTCTTTCCTAATTATTCACAGCCACCACCTAAGATTTTACCATTATTAGAATAAACTGCAAATTTAGAATCAAGCTGTATTTTGTTGAATACTCGATCTACTGCCTCTAACAAGTGACACAATCCCACAGCGTTTGTTGAGATTCAGCTCTTTTCATGTTGGGCAAGAAACGCCCGCATCTGCCTGTGAGTACCAGCATGCTGTCAGTCACCTACAAACCTACCCAAAGCAAAGCTGTAGTGTTTCTGATTGCTGCAGGGTGAAATCCTGCCATTTCCATGGACTTAGCTATCTGCTTTGAATGTCTTTTCCCTAATTTTTGTCCTTGCAAAACCTGTCAGAAAAACTGAGACAGAAGCATAGAAACATCCCTTGTCTTTCCATTTTGCAGCTGCTCTTGAAAATATGCATGTATTCAAACTCCACAATGGTGACTTGAAAACTACTCTCTCCTCTCATGTGTTCTACACCTTAGTTACAAATTGCACTTAGGGAGCCTACGCTGAGCTGGGGTTTACCTCCAGTCTAGCTGCTTAGGAAAGCACTAACAGCATCATCTACTTATTCACATTTTCTCAAGTAATGAAAATCATAAATTGATAGAGAGAGAATCAATAAAGTAGCAGCATTAAAAATGCACAGAGAGCACAAAATTTTGGCAAGAAAACACCTTAATGTGTCCTTCCCTGCCATAGTCAAGGTTTTGAAAGTGTCTGGCATGATGTATTGCCTCATTTTCTACCTCTTTCGCTTGCGCTTTTTTTTTTGCGGAAGACTTGACACCATTGGGGGGAGGCAAATATATAGAAAGTGCCTTTGCTTTATTTCCAGAAATGCTTTGCTCTTTATAGAGCCAGAGATGCACCAAGTCTGAAGTGTGGTGAGGCACTGGTCGGCGAGGGGAAGCACTCCCAATTTCTTTGCTGGGGACAGCTCTGAGCCAGGAGGCTGCACGGCTTCCCTCCGACTCCCAGGAATCGGTAGGATGCACTTAACTGAAAACTCTTTGCAAGGGACTTGAGTTCAAACACAGTAACTTTGTTCCAGCTGCTTTTTAAGAGCCAGAGTACAAAGGTCCTTTGCATCTAGGGCTGAAACAAAAGCCTCTGGATACTTATCTTTTTGACCCAGTGCTGCTTTCATGTGTCAAGGGGCTTTTTTGCATGAAGCCTCCCAGCTGACCTCAAATGGAGGTTGCCAAAAAGCAGGCATTAGGGCTTCCTAAACATATATACCTTTCTGACCCCATCAAAAGTATCCAGATTGTGTGAAACCCCCCAAATTTGGCTATTATGTATGTCAAATATTCCCTGCTCACAACTGCCCGAGTTGCCAGGAATCCCCCAGGTCCACAAGGCTCAGCGTTGCCCCGGGAGCCATGAGGATCCAGCCCAGCCCCTGCGAACCCCTCCTGCTCACCTCATAGCTGTGGGCTGATCCAATGAAAACCTTCCCGATGTCCAGCTGGTCAAAGTTGAAGCGGAGCCGGGGCCCTATGCCTTCCCCCTTGATGCGCAGGGGCAGCCTGGTCTCTCGGCCTGGGGAGAGATTGCCGTTTCAGTACAGTAATTCCCTCTGTTGTCCTGGATTTTCCAGCCTGCCTCAATGCTAGTCCCTGACTCCGGGATGGATGGGACCTGCTCTAGATGCTCTAGGAGAGGATACAGGACCTTTCTCGGCCCTCAGGAGATATGCCCTTGGGCTGGTTTCTAATTGCACACCAACCCCTTGGGCTGGTTTCTAATTTAGCGAACAATTTGCACCCTGAAAAAGCAATGCCGAGTTTAGAACATGATCTCTGAATTTTTTCCCCACGCGCTTAGACGAGCTCTGAAATCCATTCAGTGAAGGCACAAAGCTCACGAAACAGAACTGAAGATAAAAATACGCCATCTATACTGGAGACGACAGCACAAGAGCCGAGAAGTACGAGCCTAAGCAAGGCGAAGCTCCCTGCTAAGGGCCATACACACATCCGAGTGCTGCCTCGAGCAAGCAGAGCATCTCAGCCACCGCCTGTGCCCAACATACAGCTCCGTACCTGGGAGCGAGCCCCAAGTCTCACCTCCTGCAGCAGCGCCTAAATAACACAGGGCTTTATGATCTCCAGAGAGGAGAAACACTCACCTATTCCCACCACGACACCAGAGCTCAGCTTCGTAAAGACACCTTAGCTGAAGCACGCTGAGCAGTTATGGAAAACCAACCTCCTCACTACTGAGATGAAATAAGCCATAAACATACCGCGAATACACACATCCCTTGCTGCAAAGGTAACTGAGACCGCAAGGCTCATAGCTAAACTCTAAGGTGTTCGTTCTCATCCATAAGTCTGCTAAGCCGACAGAGTGCAGGGTCTTCCAGTCTGAAGGCTCTTCTGAACCACCGGAGCAGCCCAAAGTGCCTGAATCCTAGCTGGAATTTCAGGTTGGGTCTCCCTGCCTTCCCATTCTACTCTGCATGGAAAGCGAGTAGCACAAGGAGGAAGAGAGTGCCCCAGAAGTTGTGTACAACCCTCACTGTAGCTTTTGTGCAAAAATATTCCTCTTGCCTTCAAGTTCCCCTTGCGCAATGCTCACTGCTTAGTAAAGAGTAGGGATTGAAGGTTGCTTTTAGGAAAAAAGTCTTCTGCAGAGCTATTCGAGAACATCCAAAATGACTTTTTATTGGAAAGAGCAGCCCAGGTGTGGCAACACAGCAACTAGATCACAACTTGAAAAAACCCTCCTGGAACAGCCTTTTCAACGATTACTGACTTTTTGATCTCGCAACCATGGGATGAGGATGTTTGATAATGTCCAAAGCCAGAAAGGAAGAGCTAGGAAGCTTTTGTTCAATTCAACATTTTTAGCATGCATCCAGCCAAAGCCCAGCTGACACCAATGATGAGAGTTACGTTCCACAGCTCCGGTGTTAACAGAGGGCTGTGTATTTCTATTTCTCAGACACCGTAAAAGAGGCAGTGTTGGGTGCTCACTGTCAGAAGAATTCTCCATCTTGCATCACGTGTGGCTTCATTTTAAAAACTCTAGGTCTGAGCCATGAAAGCTCTTGGGAAATGGCAAAGATTGCCAAGTGACAAGCTTTCGTCCATGACCTTGCTGAGACACACGTCCCATGGCCACTGTGATGGAAAAATCAGTGGCAGTTCTTCCCCTTGTGCAGTAGGTCCTCATCCTCTCCTGAAGGTCCAGAGAAACCATCCTTTCTTCTACCCCTACACTGAACTTGAAACTCTAGGAAATCCCTGAAATCTTGCTCTTCCTCTGTCCAGGTGAACCTCAGAGTGGGCTTTTCCCAAAGGAGGAGCAGCAAACTAAACGACAGGCAGCATTCAGCAGAGCTGAGAGGAAGAAAGACGAGAGTACATCCTCCTCTTTGCTAGCAGCTGGGGCTTTCAGGAGCATCCAGCCTTTGCCCAAGGCCTGGGTACAGCTGGCCTGTGGCCCTGTGATGCTCCCACCATGACGTCTCCCAGAGCACGCAGACCAAGGGCATGGAGGAGCTACAGCCTCCTCATCCTCAATCCCAAATCCACACCTGGTACGAGAATTTGGATCTCAGGAGGAATAATACCTTGGCACGTCATGCAGGGTGTACAATTTGGCACTGCTGCCTTGCTTTCAAATCAAGAGGGGCGCAGGTGGCCCAACAGCACAGCACTTGGTTGCCAAAGTCCTTAACTTCTGATGCTTTCTGACACTCAGTTTCTTGTTCACAGAACGTCCCCGTGTTTTGTGACTGTTTTTGAACATGATTCTCATCTGACCACGTCAATAAACAGTTTCACATGATGCAGGACAGATCTCTCACAAGGTAAGGGAGTGATTGTCATTTGGGATTTTGCTTCTCCCTGCAAGAGTGGCTCAGAAAGGGGTTTTGCAAGCTGCAACCTAATACAGTTCTGTGTGCAGACAAACCTAAAAATGAATTTTAGGTGTCTCAGCCCCCCACCATATGCTTCCTTCCAGCACTCACGAGCTCCAGCTTTGTTTGCATGAATAACTAAGAAAGTTCATTTTGAGCTTAAATATTTGCCAAGAGCACATTTCAAACCACTTCTTAACTGCCAGCTTTGCAAGTTGCCCAGTGCTGATTAGTTCTGTAAATCCCCTGATCCAGAAGCATCTGCTAAGCAATTTATGGAGGCACCTGCAAAAAAGTGGAGGCCAGCAAAGCCCCTTTCCAGTGGGGCGTGAGATCCAGCTGCACTGGGGCAAAGCTTCCAAATATTCCCCGCGAGGGGCAGGCACGCCATCTGCACAGCACGCTCCAAAGGGATGTGTGACTGGCACGCCGATGTACGAGGAAGGCAGTCATGCTTCTCAGAGGAACCAAGAAGCAAGATTAATTGACTCCCTAGTTAAAGATCGTTGTTTTCCTCTTTAAAGTCTTTTCGCACCCAGGGACCTTGACTCTGGCACAGCTTCCATCCTGACGACACAGTGGAGCAGCTCTGTTTTGTCACGGATGGGGTGTAGGTGCATCATTTAAATGACCTCCTCGACATCCTTTTCCAAGGAGCCAGTGGAAGAGTTAAGCTCTCCAGAGGGCCCATCAGGGTCTTTCAAAAGCAGGATCCTCTTTCTAAACACACATCATTTGCCCAGCTCCGTTTCCTGTAACTCCCAGACCAGCTCAAGGCTTGCAGGCAAGTAGTTTTCCCATTTCTCTGCAACGAAAAAGCTCTCCTGGCACAACCCCTGGAGATCCCTGCAGCAAAGAGATAGACAGCCCCCCATCACTACAGCAAGAATCCCAGAGCTATGAGCATAGCACTGAGCAAGGAATCCCTTGGGAGCAACTTCTTAAATCAATCCTTGCCTTCCACAGCTCTAACAACTGCAGCTGGTGGGCAGGAAGACAGTTTGCTAACACAAGCCCTCTGTAATTACTGTAGGTGGCATTTGCCAAGTAAACTCTGCGCAATTACTGTGTAAATAAAAAGCTGCTTCATGACATTTGTGTCTGTCAGCTTGGAGCGGTAAGGAAAGCAACAAAGCAGCTGGGTTAGTGATTTCAGCACCCTCCAAAACGGGAGCCTGGGTGCTGGAGGGCCACGGGTCTCGCACCTCTTCCATGGGGAAAACCATCATGTTCCCTGGAGGGAAATCTGACAGCGATGTCTCACTCAAAAAACACCTTAAGCAGCACCGTGCAGAGACGCAGAGGAAGGACAAGGTAACCCGAACCACGCAGCCTGCTGCAAGCATTCCCTGCCCCGTGCTAGCACAGCAAAGGGATCACCTCTGAAGGGCAAAGATGGTATAACTCGGGTGGGTCAACAATAACTGCTCCCAGAAGAAGACCTGACAGCACTTCTGTAAGACAGGATGAGCAGAAAGCTTGTCTAGCAGACTGCTCGGACTCCAATTTCCAGGGAAGGCATTCACTCTGCTGAGTACAGCAAGGCCTGTGCAACGCTACCCGTATGCACCATAGACTCCGAGCCACAAGGTGACAAATCCCAGGCAGGGAGAGAAGCGTGGACTAGCCAGAAGCGGTCCTTTCGCAGACACCCCGCGCTCAGCAGGGCTCAGTCACCTGAGGCCTGGCAGCATCTGAGGAGCGGGAGGTGATCCAGGGTCTGGGAGCACATTTGTAACTCAGCTCCTGCTGCCTCAGGAGTCTGATGATGCATCCATGTAATAAAGACTCATCCGGGAAGGAAATGGTCTATAGGGGCTTAGTGCTCGTCCACAAAAGCTGTTCTGCTGTGTCCTTCTTTGGCATTCCCAGGCACCTCACAGCAGAGGAAACGCTGGCAAACCCATGGCATGAAAGCTTATCCCTTCACTGCTTTGGTTGTCTGGGATCAGTGATCCAAGCTCATAGCCAGACATCCCGAGGGCTGGCCGCGGATAGGAGACCACCTGGAAACCGCAGGGACAGCGGGCATGTGCCAACCCTGCCTTGCTGACCACCCACCCTTCCCAGCAACTACACGAGAACCGAAGGGGCTGGAAGACTATTTGTGCCTCGCCTCCACCATGGGTAACAGAAGCAGGAGAAAGGAGCTGTACCTGAGATGTCACAGTAGACCATCTGTTGATAGACTCTGGCTTCACGGGGTTTAAAGACCACCTTGATTTCAGCCGAAGAATTTGGCCAGACATCTCCCTCCTAAAACAGAAGCAGACAGCAAACCATTTATCTTCCAACGTTACATGTCTTGTTTTCAAGCCCAGCCCTGTAGCCTATATTTAGAGCATCAGTGAGGAGCAAGGAGCAAGCAACACTTGTCAACAAAATTTATAAGAGAGTTTGGAAGCAGCTGCAAAAGACTAAGCCCCTTACCTTTACTGGCACCTGGTAGAAGCATTTTGTTAAATTAGGGCTACAACAAAGCAACCAAACTGGCAATCAAACTCCAGCGAATCAAGCAGGATTTCTTCAAAGGTGCTAGCCAGACTACGGAAAAAGGACCTCTCTCCTGCAGACCTTCCCGTATATCCCTGTACCACTATGGCTACGTGAACACTTCTGCTCAGATCAGAAGAGATTTAGCAAATCAAATGGATTTTTCCATTCTTAGTTATGAAGGTTCTGCCTCTTCTCCCCTTCACCCCTACATGTATTTAAATATATAACGTACTCCGGTGAGTTGGGGCGCTCAGCAGAACAAGCCCTCCCACCTGGGGATCAACGAAGAACAGACTCCTTGTCGATAGCTGCTTCTGCCCCGTGCCGTGAGCAGTCAGCCAGCACGTAGGTTACAAAAGATCTGAGAATGAAATTGAGAGTTGGATGTGACCTGATTACCTCTGCAAGGTGCATGCGCTCTTGGTTCCCTGAACACAGGCTCCAACAATAAGAGATGGGATTTGCTTATAGCTCCACACCTCTTTCAACCAAAAATCAAACAGTTCTTTCCCTTGTCATGCTCAGAGATTGAAGTCTGGGCCATGCCACCAGTGCTTCTGCAAGAGTCTGCCGCTTCCTTGGGGTCTTCTCGCTCTACTTCACCCCCAAAGAGTCCTGGCACTGGTGCCCAGTCCCAGGGAGCCCTGTCGCTCATTTTTGGAGGCATCCCTGGTTTGTGAAGGCTCTCACTCACTTCTTGCAACTGCTTTAAACAAAGGCACCACTTACATCCCCTCAACTCCTACCATTACAAGCATCTCTTCGTGCATTTGTTGACGTAAATATAAGCACATCTGACAGCTGTAATAATACTCTACAAGGAATGAAAAAAATAGCTATAGAAGAAGACAAAAAGAACAGAGTTCTTTTTCTATCAGTAAAGTGAGGCTTTGATTCTGCTTGCTGCTGGGGACCCTCAATACAGAAGAGTCGTGAACCGACTGGAGCCTCCGGCGCTCCTGCGGCATAAATATTCAATAACTATAATACTTCCCATTGACTTAGCACTTATAGCTCAAAGGACAGTCCACACAAAAATTAAAGGGCTGTGACATGGTGAGTTATTGGGCTGCAGCTGCAAATAATTCCCTAATGCACAGCCTGCTCGGAGTCAACAGAACAGAGGGAAGAACAGGCAGCGAGAACAGTTGCGAACACCAACCACCCATCACCACCACAATAATAAGAAAAGGGAAGTCTGAAAGCATAAAGTCACTTGGATTCCTCTCAAAACCTAGAGCAAACACATTTGCCAGACCAAATGTACTTCGTGTTTCCCCCCAGCAAGCGACTGGATGAAGATGAAGCCGCCTTCTATGACGACACGCTTGCTTGAGGAAGCAAGCTGGGGACATCAGCCTGCAACCCACAGTCAGCGTGCCAGGTATCAGAGCCTTTGGGTCCCACAGGGATGCTGCATGGACTGAGCACCCACAGAATTATCTCAGATTTGCAGGAATAAAAGCATTCCGGGTGCTCCATACAACAGAAGCTCTGCTACGTCTGGAGCTTGCCTAAGCTGAGGCACTGAGAAAAACCACTCCGATGATAGATTTCCCTGGCTTGGCTAATTAGAATTGAGTAACTCGGCAGTGCGCATCACCCAGCAGCTCCCTGTGTGTTCAACAGACTGAATTCAGTGGTCTCACCCTGGGCAGAGCATCCCTGGGGAGGGGGGATGCACTAGGCAGCTGCTGGCATTTGCTTCAAGCCCAACGCCTGTAGTTGAACACAGATCTCAGCTCACCGGCGTTCTACGCTTCTCCTTAAAGGGTGCTGCACGGGCTGAGCTGCCCAGCGGCACCGTCTGATCCTCCAGCTGCTGTGATCCTCTGCCCAGAGAGCTGCAGAGAGCCCTCATTCCTGCACAGCAAACGGTGCCTTGCCAGCACCATCAGCTATGCAAACACTCGCTGCTGCTACGCTGAAGCAGTGGTGATCTTTGACGTCTTCATCTTAGAGAGGGGCAGAAAGCAGGGGAGGATAGCACATCCTGAGCCTTAAAACCAAAACACAGGCATGCACTAAAAGAGGACTTCAGCAAGGAGTGGGAGTGAAGAGAGCCCAATTTCAGAACAACCACCCAGATCACACCAAGGGGAAGTCTCCATTTGCTCCACAGAGCCCCACGGGCCAGACAGCAAAGCCGGGAGAAGGTATTGGAATGAGACAGGACAGAACCAGAGAGGCTGAGGGTGAAAACTGATGCCAGGATTTGACTGGAGGTCTGCAATCAGGCTTACGAGGGCTGTGCACAGCCAGACTACCAGGGGCACGCAGCTTAGAGTTTGCGCTGGCTGTCAGACGGACGATGCCTACCATAAACTGAGCATCCCATTTGCTGGGATGGTGTTACTGCTTTCAAGACTTTGGGACCTATCTGAAAAAGCAGAGTGAGATTTATACCATGTCACCATTTAGTGCGATACTGGCTGCTCTGAAGCAGGAGTTCATACGAACAGGTTCCATAGAGCCAAATCATTCCTGGGAAACTCGGACAGCATCCTTCCCTCCACCGAGGCCAGGAAACAAACTTCTCTGAGCCTAACGCAGCAGTATCAGTCTTTCACGTCAACGATCTGACAAAGTACTCTTTTGCTGCTGGCTTCTGCTGGATCGCAAGCTGATGGTACTCGCTGGTCTATTTTATGTGCCGCAATCAGATATATTGGCCCTGCGGACACTTCAGGCCAGTTTGGTTATTACTCAGAGGTTGACAGAGGCAATACATCTCCCATTAATACAATTCACAAGCAAAAGTGAAGCTAAGCAGGAAAGGCAGAGAATTCAAAAGAACCATTGGCCTGATGAATATGTATCTGCTAACAACGGGCACTTTTCTAGCTGAGCGAGTTTAGCTGACTTTGGGATTTGATGAATTCCAATGCCGGCACATCTGTGACAGAAATATAACCGACACGCTGATCTTACCCCATTGTTTTGGAGCACAGTAACAGCAATATATCACGGAGGCAGCGATAGGGACAGAGTTGACAGGGCGGGGGACCTAGGAAGGCGGTGCAGAGCCAGAAGGCAGGGACAGGAGTGGGAGACGGTTCAGAAGCAGCCTGTGCTCGATGCTCACGACAGCTCTGCCTTGCTACGAGCTGCACCAACATCACCTGTCCGGCTCTGGTCACTGCCAGTTGAGCTTTGGGTGAACAGGACTAGGATGGCAAACTTACCTGTTCCCCTGCTAAGCTCTGGCAGTCAGACAGACAGATACTCTGCATGCCTGAGCCCCTAACGTGACTTGCACGGCAACAATCCCGACTGCAGCGGTGAACATGCACAGGGAGACATTGTGACTACAGCAGGGAGAAGGGAATAGAAAGAGAACTTCATAAAAAAATTCAGTAAATCTCACTCCCCCATTTTACAGCACACCGAAACGGAGGCACAGCAAGGCTTTCACTCACCGCAGAGTCCACCCAGGCTACTGCAGGACTTCCAATGCTCCTCTCAGGGCAGCGAAACCTTCCAGAAGCTCCCCTGGCAGGGCAGCACCGTTAGCCCCAGGCGCTCCACGGAGGTTCCAACATACAGAAGGAATAAGGGCTGAATCCTCAAGGCCTGAATGCCCTCAAGCGTTCAGGAGAGATGTGGGAGTATTCACACTATATAAACTTTCTATCTCTAACTTGGATCATCTACAGGGAGCCTCGGGCTACAAAGCCTACATCCCCTTGAGCGCAGAAGCTGAACTGCCCAGGTTCTCCACCACCCCGGGACACCGGAGGTTTGTGTCAAGGGCAGGCAACGGGGAAACCCCTCCTCCCCAGAGTAACACAAAAGCCTTTCATAGTCCTCACGCCACTCCGGTGGTGTACTAGCCCCAGGAGTGCACGACTACACGCTATTTCATAGTCCAGAGAGCAGCCTCTGCACATGCCCTGGGCTCTCTGCAGGCACTGAGCTCCATACCAAGGGCTGCCCCTCAGAGGAATCCCTTCGGGTCTTCGCGGCTTTGGATTAACCTGGTTTGGATAACAACGCCCACACTTAGCCTGTTCTCAGGGGGCACTGCCTCTTGCCACGAAACCGCCTTGTGCAATACCAAGTCCGCTTCAATAGCCTTTCTCTCTCTCTCCACCATAGGACCTGTCCCCACTGAACTCTTGCCCCCACCTAACCCCCATCCCCCTGCCCCCCGTAGCACACACATCTGTAACAGGCACCAGGTAGCTGGACGCTGGCAGAGCCAGCAGCGATACCCTGCCTCCCGCTGCGTGCCAGGCCTTGCACCCAGCAGGACATCTCAGATCAGCTCCTGCGGAGAAAACCATGCCCACCTCCATCTTTGCAGAAGGTACTTGGAAACCAGCTCGCAGATGAAGGCTGGCAGGGAGCTGGCTACCCCAGCCAGGACTCGCTGTCCAAGGCTCCCTCTGCTTACGGACAAGTGGGCACAGAAGGCAGGAGGGCGATATCGGGGCTTTGCAATCTGCTCCGGCTGCCTGCTGGTCTCCATGTGGGATATGAGACACTGGTCGGGACACAAAGCCCTAGTTGTCCTGGCCTCCTCCCATTCCTGCATCACCGTTGCTGTCGGAAGGGGAACCGGAGCTGGGTCAGTGCTGGCAGGGCATATATCCGACTCTGGAATTTGATCCTGGCCCAAGATAGCCCAAAGTGAACATCAAAATGGGGAACTGCCACTGCACCAAAAACCACAGCTTCAGCAAGAACCTGGGAGAACACTGCAAGTGCACATCCCCAAACAGCGAGGGAGTGGAAGTGAGTCCCTGCAGGCGTTACTTGGAGTGCCCGAGATCCTGGTGGGATGATTTGCTCAGTACCGCCAAGACCACAGTGATGGCTGCAATGCTGCCAGGATCTCTCTGTACACTGTATAATTAACCAGCGCGGGAGGGAGCCTAGAGCTTTGTGCCGATGTCATGTCTTCTTTTACAACCTAAACAGACAAACCCCCCTTGCCGGGGAAGATGCCTTGCCAAGCTCCAGGAAGCCGTTCAGTGGTGCACCAAGATCCTGACAAGGGACACATCTCCATACATCTGAGGGGCTGCTGGATCCCAAAGCACAGTCACATGAGACGCCTCTAAGGCACCAGGAGGAAACAAACCTCCGGACTAGCAATAAAACCCAGCCTTCTGTATGCATCAGCACAGCTCTCTGGAACGATCCTCATGCCGCATCATTACTGGAGCCTTGTGCTCATATCCCCGCTCCCAAGCAAACCTGCACCAGCAGTTAATAGATTCAGTCTCTTGGGCTCCCGATACGAAATCACCATTCGGCAGGATCCAATCTATTTGGGCGGAAACTTCTGGCAGTACGTCCACAGATAGCTTCCCTCTCCTGTCAGTGAAGCTATAAGCCAGATCGTTTGACTCCAAAGGTGGAGAGCAAGAAGAAATAATCAGTTACACTTTCTTCTACTATACCATAGCTAAAACAAAGTCTTTCAAGACATAACTAGTCTGGGAAATTTCTGTCATTTCTCCCTTCATTACTGCTGTATCTTAGACTATCAAACTAGAAAAATACTCTGAGTTATTTCTCCTGGGAAATTAAAATAGGCTGTTGAAGAGGTTCCTCACATTCCTGCTACCCCACAGGGAAGAAAAGAGCTGCTGGTTAAAAGGATATGCTTCATTACCCACCCTCGCAGGCTGCCGCTACATGCGTAAGAGCCTCGGGACGCCTCAGGAGCCAGCGGTCTGCCTGGGCTAGCGTGTTCTCTATAGGATGGCAGTTGAGTCAGAGAACGAAAAACTACCATGGATGCTAACCAGGACAGAAATAAAACATATAGTGCTGGGAACAGGATATTGCAACGCTTCTGGCTTCACGTCAGTCTCAGACAGGCTGCAACTGGCAGGTGGCAGAAAATACAGACAGTGGCTGTATGGTGATACAGCACAAAAACTCCAGCTGTCGTACCCTGGCTTTGCTACAGCGTAAAGCAACGTCACACGGGAGGGGAAAACACACCGTGACTCACAGCTCCAGAAGCGATCTCTATGCAAGAGCCCAACCGTAAATACTTGCAGAGCCTATTTTCCCCCCCTCAGGCCTAAATAATGAGAATCCGCTAGATACCCACCAGCCTGAACAAGAAAAAGCCTGTCTTGAACAGCTGGGGACGACCAACTGTTGCCAAATCCCCTACTTGCTTTTGCAGAGGGGGAAGGCGAGCCACCGAATGGAAATCGCTGCTCAAAGTGGACAGAAAACCAAAGACAGAGCTGGCAAGAGAAGTACCGAAATGCCACCCAAAGCGCACCCTGCTAGTTCAGGGCATTTAGGAGAAGGGCAGTGCCGAAGCAAACATCTGCCTCTTCCCATAAATAACTGAACCCCTGGAGATAGTGTCTTCTGCCAAAAACTGAAGTGCTCTGTAGTAACCTTTCATTTGGATGGGGACCAGCTTGGTTCCCCAGCTGAGGTGGAGATTTGCAGGAACAAACAACACAGTTACCTCCCAGCCCAGCCTCTGGATCAACAACACGAGCAGCTTCATAACCTGGACATCTCGAAGACCACCTCCCTCAGCTCAGAGCTAACCCATGGCACTGAGGAGTCACTACCAAGCAGTCACAGGACAGGTAGGACTTGTCAAGGTCAGCGCAATGGTAACAAATCCTTGCCCTCCCTTTCCTCTGGTTTCCATTTCCAAGGAGTCAGCACCCACGGGTCTGCAATGTGACTTACAGCTAAGCTGTGCTGCGGAGGGTGCAGCAAAAAGCAAGGACCTTCTCCTTTGGTAGCCACCTGGGCTTCTATCACAGCTGCTTCTGCTGACATAGCATGTGTATTTGCAAAAATAAATTAAACCAAATTCGAGATGCACTCAGAAAGTCAGAGTTGCATAACAGCTTGTTTCCCACAGGCTTGGACAGCTGCTCAAAATGTTCATGGTCACGTGGTAATTCCAAAATCACTGCCTCCTCTTTTTTGTTATTATTTTCACCAGCAAATTAACCCTATACAGACTGAAGTCACCTGCTGCAGCTTCTACAGATAGCAACACCTGGAAAAAACAGCAGCTAATGGTGCATTTACACAGCAAAGCTTCTGCACAAGCCCTGCAAAGCCACCCTGCCCAGAAAGCATTTCCCAGACCGCTGGCCCTCCATCAGCTTCCTAACCTCTGGAAGCAATTGCTTCCTCCAGTCACTTGTTACAAGGGTTTGATTATTTTTATAGGGTGCTCTCAGACATCACAGGTGATAGGTGGGAAGAAGAGAGCAGCCACTTTGGGCCAGAAGCTCTGTGAGGCAGCAAGGTCCCAGCTTTGGGGGGAGCTCTCCAGCACGTTTACACAGCAGTGCAGGAAGGGTGTCTGTCCAAGCTAAATGTTACAGGGCTGTCACTGGAGAGAAGGTTGTGGAAGTCAGTGGTGGTGGATTTGTAGATTCTACATTTGATAAAAAGGAGAAAATACTTGCTATCTTTTGAGGTAAAGACACCCAAATGTCAGGCGGGAGGGAGAAGACAGACATGAGCAAAACTCCGAGTGTGAAACTGATTGTTCCATAAATAATGGAAATAATGGAAATCAAAAGGTTGATAATGCTGGCCAAGACAGAAGGGGAGAGACCCATGTAGTAGCCCACTTATATTCAGCCCTGAAGCAAACTGTGTAACGTCACCATAGCCATTCAGGAGATGTTTCCACTCAAGACCTGAGGCCAGGCTACACTTCATGTCCATACATCACCACGTTGGGTACCAGCACGCAGTACTGTGGGCAGCCAGACTTCGGGACCTCACCGTACCTATGTAATGCATCAAGGGTGGGTCGAGCTAGTTCTGGAGACATATGCCAACTGTAACGAAGCAGGAGCCCTGGGACACGCTCCAAAACCAGCTCTAATGCACTGCAGGATGCCCTTCCTGCTCAGCTGATCAGCTCCCACCCTCCACAATACTCCTACAGCTCTCACTCTATCTCTTGGTCACACCATGCTGCTGCCAGCTACAGTGGTGTGAAACCGCAGCTGTGCTGACATTGCTGGCTCTACAGCCTTAGATGGGCTCTAGGAACAACCAAGAAGAGAACACAATCCCCTTCCTTGAAAGGAACCAAGAAATTATTTTCACCTATTTTAAAAAAAGAAGAGGTTGGGCTTCTTCTAGGGTTTACTCCACGATGAGAAGGGATTTTGCACTGCTCAGGCAGCAAGCATTCTTCGTCTCAGACCATGCAAATACTCAGAATCAGAGCTCTGGTTAATTGAAGGACATGGGGTTTTGCTTGCAGAAACAGAAAAGCAAAGAATGTTCTGTACTTATGTACAATACAACTCAAAAAGACCGTTTAAACCTGCCAGTCTTGTGTCCAGGCTCACAGATGATCCTGGATGGGAGATTCTGACATGGTGTAAGTCCAGGCTATACGAAGCGATTGGTATTGCCATGACTAAACTTGGGCTGAATTTGGCCTCCTTTCCACAGAGGACCATTTCATTCTTCAGGTCAATATGTGAACTGACAATGCTCTAATACCCTTTGTTACTCCCCATACAGTATGCGTAAAGGTGTGCCCTTACGTATAATAATCGATACCTCTGAACACTAAGAGCACTTATTTATAGCCCTTGCAGTAGCTCAGCTTCAGGCAGGCTCTCGCTGCCTGTCAGGAGCCCGCAGTTCAGAAGTGGTTTTTGTAACAAGCTCTCCCAGCCTCGCTAGAAACCTGATGTGTTCTCTCGGCACATCAAGGCAGCTGATGCAGGGATCTGCCAAGTGACCTCATTCAGGGAGGAGGAAGAGGAGGAGGAGGGGAGGTTCTCAGCTAACAGCTTACCGCTGGCTCAACGGTGAAGATATCATCGGAGAAAAGCATGGAGTCTCCTTGCACCTTTGCCCTCTGGTTCCGGAAGGTGCGGGAGAGAAGGGAAAGGCGTTCTCGGAGAGTGGGGTCCACCGTGCACTCCTTGAGGATGCAATCCGTCTTGTCCTCTTCCTGCCTCTGCAGCCTGCGACACAGCCTGCGGCCACGGGGAGAGACAAACCAAACAGATAATTCAATAAGCAACATATTTGCAGAGACTGCCGGGTAAGTGCAGGGGCAGCAACGCACTCAGGGAGGAACAGCAGCAGCTCAGCAAGGGGCTGACCCCGAGCCATGGGGTCCCAAATGGATCAGATGATCCCTTGTTGCTCGCTGGCGTGGCAGGTAGTTTTACTCCACACTCACAAGTTAAGAAGAGGTTTTGGAAAGCTAGCAGCCCTCAAGAGAGCCTCCCGGCTCAAAGGCGCTGCCGCAACTGATGGAGAATCCACCAACCTCAACCGCCTTTTCCAACCATAGAGCTGCTCAGAGGAGGCAGATAAAGATGAAGGAGCACCCGCTGCAGGGCTTCACCAGCAAGGGGAGAAGCAGCTGGGGTACAGCTGCAGGTTACCAGCATCACTCTTTTCCCTTCCTTTTTGGACCTGCGACGATAAGGAAACAATCTCTGCTCTCTGTTCCCTATACGGCCTTCCACCAGAGGAGCCCAGAGCACTTGACAAGCAAACTAATGAATTCAGGCATCACACCCCCTCGGTGAAATTAATGGGTTGATATGCATGCAAACAGAGGCCCTAGGAAAGGAAGGGACTTTGCCCAGCATCACCCCATAAAGAAGTCAGGACCAGCACCTCTGAATCCAAACCCTTCAGTCGAGCCTTGAACCACCTTATTTTTTCCCTTTTTGGCCTTCTCTCCAGAGCTGTGACACCGTTACTCTCTCCCTTACTTGGCAGTTGTAGCAGAAATCATTCTAGTGTTTCAAGATCGCAACCAAGAGATGAGAAGGCAGCACTGCTACAGAGCCGTTGCTTCCGAGCTGGCATATTCCTGTCCCCCCTTCACGCTCCAGTCCCCTGGCCATCAGGAACCAGCAGATGACAACACGGGGGGGGGATGAGCAAAAGGCTCCCTATGCAACAAATCGAGGCAGTGTGGTATAAACAGGAGAGCGATCATCACCCAGCTAAATTCAAACACAATTAGAAAGGAAATACAGTCATGGATGTTACTAGCTGCACACAGACAGAGCCTCGGGCAAATGCCGTCACCAGAGCCAAAAATACGTGCTTTGGCTAGCTCCCTGTGGAGGGCGATGGAAATGGTTCTCCGTGGCTGACCTGCAATGCCGCATATTCGGGGGGCTTACAGCCACTGAGATGAGCAACCCTCAACTCAACCTCAAGGGACAATAATTCCACTGTTACATCCCAGAAAGTCCTGCAGGAAGGAGACGATCCAGGTCTTTTTGGGTCACATCCCAGTGCAGGGTCCTGCCTTCTCCCGTGAAAAAGTCCTCCCTGCTCCAAGACCTCAAAAGCTTCTCTGACACCAGGACAGCGGCCTTAGAGCTATGACCATCCCTATGACTTCCAAGTAAGGCAGAACAAAATGTCCTGCTCAGACTTTAAGACACAAACTGGCATAGAGATCAAATGTAATTGGGAAGAAAAAATAAAAATGATCAGGTTGAAGTCGACTGGGGGGAAACCTGGATGCTTCTGAGGGGAAAGAGGATCACTCAGGGTCCAGGCTGAGACAGGCAGCTGGGAGTTATGGTGAAGGAATGGGCCAGGGAAGTACCAAGAGAAGGTCACGAGATTTTCTTTCAACACACTGAGCTTGCACAGAAGTCACACACTGTGTCATTAAAAAGAGAGAACAGTGGAAAACTAGTTTTGCCCTTCAAGGCATTTCTGACCTAATTACGTTGAACTTTATTTGCTCAGAAGCCCTTAAAAATCGCTCCACTTTAAGGCAGTTTCCTGATCAGCTATGGGTTCAGACTAACTCCAATATATCCACATCCACCCAAGTCTGAAAAGTCACACAGGGATTCCCTAAATCACCCAAGCTTTGAAGTGTCATTTCCAATTCACACCCCCGCCCCGGGTTGTGTGTGCTGCCCGAAATGGGAATTTCAAAGCCTGAGCACAGACACGCTTTCAAGAACCTGCCCCATCTCTCACCACCATGAAGACACAGGTGACTGAAGCCCAAATGCACTTCCAGGTCCTGTGCAGCCCTACCTTCCCTGCAGAACCCTCCACCTCCAAGCTCTCCCCAGCCTCGAAGGAAGGGCACAAATAGCTCCTTGTGCTGGAAACCAGGGCAGCGCGAGGCAATTAACACCCGACAGCAGGGTGGTCTCAACTTCCACCCTACCCTGCACATCGCTGGAAAAGGAGCCTGCCACCTTATCAAAACTGGAGGGGAAGAAACTGCAGTGACTATCGTAATAGTTATGTTATCTGCAGCTACATTACGTCCCAGGTAATGAGTGCTGACACTTTCCTCAGCCTCATGGACCCTCTGTAGCCCAGGGATGTCTGGACCTCAGTGCTTTGTGCTCCCACAAACCACCAATTTGCTATCCAGTCATTGCAACCAACCTTCCCTCCCTTAAACATCATCCTCAGCTGGAATATTGGTGGAACTGGAAAGGGAAGTGCTGAGCTCCAGTACCCTGAAGCTCAGTGACACATACCCTGACACTGGGGATGGTTTACTTGTCCTAAACCGTTCAAAAGCACCAACATCCTTGAGGCCACACGTCAGTTTTACCCTTGGGCAGCATATGTTATGGAAACGAATCTTTCAAACGAACCTCAGCTTCCGCTGATCCTCCTCTTCCTGCGTAGCAAAAGCCTTCCACTGGAAGTGGGCTATGATTTCACTCTGATTGTGGATGATGATGGATCCGTGGTTTGACAGCGAGAGGTAAGTCTTCTCAACTGCCAAGGAGTTCCTGTCTAGCCTGATGTTGACATCTCCAGCTGCTCCATAAAGGCTTGTGTGAACATCTTCACCTGCAACAAAGCAAAAGGCAGTCTTTGCTCATCTCACTTGCCGACAGAAGTACAAGGAACAGAGCAAACCACAAGTAACAGAAGAAAGCGTTACAGCTTTTAGCTGTATTAGCAGTTCCACGGATCAGTACGTTTATCACATCCTGATAGATACATGTGTACAGCACAAGGATGTCCTGGACACCACCTTAAGCACTTAATTTCTGGGTGTGTTTGTAGAGGTTTATCCCCAACGTGACAGCATTTACAGTGAGATTTTTCGGATGTGCCCAGGTGCCCTTTGGGTTGCCATCTCACTCAGGTCACAGGGAATTCTGCAAAGTCATTCAGGTGACTCTGAGGAGTCCCACCACAGTCACAGCTTGACCAGGGTCTCCTGCAGGCACACCACCAGTGGTGGGTCTCTCCTGAGGACCCCTTGTAACTGACAAGCAAAGATGCCTGGGGGCATGTGGACAGAAAAGGGAGGTTCAGAGGAACAAGTCAAGTGACAGCCCACCGCAGGATGACACGCAGAAGACAACCTCACTGTGTTGTAGAAGCAGTGCCCTCACTTGCTGTGGGTTTGTGAAGATATGGCAAAACGAGACTGGTGGGGCACAGCCCACACCAACCCGCCCACTGCAGACCTGCAAGCCCATTTTTTCAGCCTGGATCCTGTTGCCTATGCCCGAGGGCGCAAGTCTATGCTGAATATTCCCAAGCTGTTCAACAACCAGAGCGAGGACATCTTTGCTTTCCAACTCACACCAAGCTGAAGAGGAGCGAGCCCCTGGCTGTGCACATCAACTGATTAATGACCGGAGTCTTGCTGGGGTACCTGCCAGCATCACACCCTCCAGAACAGACTCCCACCAAAGGCTCCCTCATTCCCAGAGCTTTCAAACCTTCATTCTTCCCAACCAAGGAACTCCTGGGAGTCAACTGAGCTCAAACTTCACTACCAAGCCCACTCTTCCTGTTGTGGGTGAGTGTTTCCCAGGTGAGATGCAAACAGCAAACATCAGACATGCTCTCCAGAAACAGCATTTCTAGGGAGTGGTGCTTCAAGCCTCCGAGCCAGCCCCAACTGACAAGCGCAACAACCCGGCCATGGCCTGGAGGGCATCCCTCTGCAAAGGCACAGCCTCGTCCTCACTGCAGGGGTTCCAGCAAGGCAGCCAGTGGATGGACCTGCCTTTAAAAGGCTGCCATGCAACAACACAAGGGGAGAGCTGGATGGACTCCTTCAATCCTAAGCCAGGCAACACAGCAGAATCACATTCGCTTTGGGAGCGGGGAATGAGGCAAGACTCACCCTTAAAATAGCAGATCTCTACAGTCATTCATTCATCTCCAAACATGGAGAATTCAGCCTTCATGCCTGTATAAGCCTCAATTTCTTTGCTCTTAAGGGAGTTTGGAGTGGCAGGGATTTGTGGCCAGAGCTGAGTTATGTTGGGAGAAAACCAGCAATGTTTCCAAGGACTGGACAATCCGCCTCCCATAAGGGACAATTTAGCATATAAAAATAACTGAAGTTCAGAAGAGTTAGAGGCAGGTATGCTTTATAAGCATTACCTTTCCCCTGCGCTGAATCCTCGGCATACACTGGCAAGCAGATGAGCCAGGACCCAAGAAATGGGAGATAGGCACAGTGCTTCGAGCGTGCACAACGCCGGTTTCTGGAAACACAAGCTAATCCTCCACAATGATCAAGACAAACTACTACAAAAGAAACACCATGAAAACTATCATCTCACTGTCCAAACCCATGCCCACATGGGTCTTGAAGTATTGGGTATAGTTCTGATCTCAAAAAACGTTTGAAATTAAATAGAGAAGGGCAGAAAGTACAATTAAAAGTATGGAGCAGCTTCTGCATGAAGACTGCATAGGATTCCTCAACCTAGCAATCATATGGGAGATAGATGGGAGAGGTTTGTAAAAGCATGAATGGCCTGGGAAATGTGAATGAGGAAAGATTTGTCAGGATTTGTCGTAAGACAGGAACCTCAGGGCCTGAAATCATGTTATTAGTCAGAAATGACACAGAAGTAGTAGTACTTTTCCAGCGAATATTCCTTCCTTTCCAACATACTGCCATAGGATGCTGTAGAGGCTAACAGCTATAAATCCAGAGAGCAACCGGACAAATTCTCGGGAGATAAAACCATCAGAAGCTCTTAAACAAAGATGAGAATGAAGCCTCCAGCACAGAAAACTGCTAACTCCAGAGCCCACGGGGGAGAAAGCATATGCACTGCCTGTTTCTACACGCTTTGCTGAGCATCCCCCGTGACTGCTCTTCTGGAGATGAGCTGGGGACGCAGCCACCCTTACACTCCTGGCTGCAGGCACCGAGGACTCTTTTGAAGGCTGGAGGGCTTGCCGGAGCACCTTCTACCGCAAGGAGAAGTATTTGACATCGTGCTGAAGATATAAACCCAGAAATGGCTCGGTACAGTACAGCGTGCACAGATGCCGGTGAGTCAGGAGGAAGCCGCAGCTCTGTCTGCCAGGCAGATGAACTGACACAGAGAGCGGAGCTGCCACGGTTGGCCAAGGGCAGCTGCAGACTTCATGTCTGGGGTGCCAAATTAGATGTGACATGTCATTTAAGACTCTTGGTTGTCTAATACATGAGGTTAAAAAAAAATCTCTCTACTGTAACAGTGATGTAGCACTAGGCATTGCACTTGACAAGGTAATGTCCATGGTGTGTAGTCTGGGATGCTTTGCTGCCGTGAAAGCACATTTACTGAATCTAGATGTATCTGCCCTACCATTATTTACACAACACAATCGTACTACAGGCTGTCAATTCTTTCCTCCTTACATGCTTTTGATACATTTCCTACAGGCGGCAGGACACAGCGCTCACTCTGCAACCCAAACAAAGCAAGGCCTAAACTTGAAATTAAAAGCTAGACTTTTTACACAGCAGTAGGGCAGACGCTTTGGGTTGTGCACTCCCGGATGATGCTCTTTGACACAGCAGAACCACCACTGTTTTATTCCACCATCCATCTGCATGACTATGGATGCAGGTGTCTTAGCACATCATTACTTTTTACTGTGTTGAATCAAGAAATCTAGTATTGGGTCATCCTTCCTGGGGCCTATTCTGCAGGAAAAAATGTTAAAAAGGGGGAATTTACAGGACAGCTAAAACATCTCTCTGAATTCTTCTAATGCTACATGATCATCCTGGTGCAAGAGGAAATAGTTTTCAGAGCAGTACAAATTGTTCTTAAATAGAAAGACAAATTTGGTTTAGCCTGAACGTGTAGCTCAATGAATGGATGAGCAAACCCTCGAACAAGATTTCAAAACAATTTTTGGGATTTATGAAGAATGCTTTCCTAATATTCAAGAGTAGTACTTTCCTTCATTGATCACCGCTCTAAATACTAGAAAGCTGGCAGCCAGATTGATTAGACCGAATAGAAACAAAACAGCACCCTGCTGCACCTCGCCTTCACTGAGATGATTCTTCCTTTATCCCTGTCACTCCTCACATCGATCTGCAATAAGTAATTCTTTTGCTCCCGCTACTATCATACCCAACTGCCTCACCGCTGCCGGCACACTCTTGTTTTTCAAACAGCATGCAAAGGACAGCTATTACCACTCCACCAGGCTAAGCCATCTCTGGGAAGCTAGAGAAGTCACCTACAGCTGGAGCCAGCCCTCCCCAACAGATGCTTTTTGCTGCACCTCCCGCAGAGCTACTGCTAGATCAGAGTCAGGAGCACTGCTCTGAGCCCTTTCGCTGTCGGGAAGCTAATGGCATCACCTATGAGGTGCGTTGGGTCTCCACCGGCCTGAGGAAGGCAATCTGTCAGCCCCCACGCTTGAACTGCCAGCACTAGAACAAAATGCAGAGCAGCGACAGTCATTTTTAAGTGTTTCTCCAAGGCAGTGTTCATGAGCCACCTTCAGACTCTTAAATCATCACGTTATTTACTCCAGCCCTAGGAGCAGCTTGTTTAAAAACCTCACCACTAAATAACGGCTGCTGCTAACACGGGTGTTTCCGAAGAATCATTCCCAGGCTACAACAAAGCTCAGAGCATCCTAATCATTACCATTGCCACAGTTATCGCTGTTAACGGACAGAAGTCCCCGGCATGGCCCAGGCCTCAGCAAAGCACCCGCTGAGCCCATGCGGCACATCGACAGAAGAGGGTCTCTACCCCAAAGGCATTGCAAGGAACCGTAAGACAACAGATGGGGAGGAAGAGGGAGATGGAGAGCAACGACAGGCCGGCAGTGGTCTACGGGACAGGCTGCAGGCTCTTCAGACAGCTCTCTTCCACATTAAAAGTCATTTCCTTGTCCATCAGGCTCTTTGTTGTGCATCCATCTGTAATGGAGCACCCAAAGTATTCCCCATTAGCTCCTCTGCCCCACGCTTAGGAAGAGCTCTTTGCCTCGTTATAGGATGAAATACTCCGGCACGGGAATATCTGGGAGCCAGCAGGGAGGCTTGTTTCTGCCCTGCGTGAAGGAGCCTCACAGAATGTGTTGAAAAGGACAGTAAAACTATCGGATGATGAAAGACAGTGCTGCCGCGGGCTATTTTTAATCATTATTGCTACTACAGTAACGATACGCTGGGGTACCTGACTGGCTGAAACATTGCTCTTGGCCCACGGGGAAAATAGTGCAGGAACTTTCATTCTGATTGCCTGGCAGAGACATGCCCAACACACCACTTAATAAATCAATCACCCTTCAAGCTGCTCTTCTGCTTCTCAGCAGATACTGATTGATCCACAAGGAAAGGAGGTTAACGAATGGTCAGTTCTGCCCTGAAACCCATCCAGAGTCAATGACACTTAAGAATGTATTACTGATTTCCACTGATGATAGGGTAGACAAGCTGCGCTCAAGGGTGACCTGCAACGAGATGAAAACCACCTTCTTCCAGAAATTTGTCATGCGCTAAAAATGGGATCTGCAGCGTCACATGAAAGTCTGTTTCTGTGCATACCTGGGGATGAACAAAAACTGCCAAAAGGAGATATTTAACTTCCTAATGACCCTCCAAGTACACCCCCCCCCCCCAGTCTGTGCTCATGCAGCCAACTCCATGGGTTGCTTTAGCAGGGTTTTTGTCAGGACGGGTATTAGGTAGTTGTGGAGATATAAAGCCATGCAAAAAAACCTCAAGCACAAATGAAGCACAAACCTGATTCCCCTTCATCTACCCTCAAAGCGATGGACCATCTGTCTTGAAACACGAGGCCCTGGAGAGGGGGCAGAGGCCATACTCTGTTTGCAAGAAGCATAACAACCTTACTTAAAACAGTATAAAAAAATCATTCTTGCAAGCAGCGCTAGAAAAGGGGAACAAAGACAGGGAACAGTTGTGACCTATTAGCTGTTTTGACATAAACAAACACTTTGGAGACCAATTAGACTCACCCATCAATCTAATTGATTTGGACTATAAAAGCCTATAACCAATCCGTTGGATAAAGTATTAGTTACCAATCCTCCATCTTTTGCAACGCCGCTACTGTTAAGATGCAAAGTCAACATATAATTGCACAAACTCCTATTTACACCTTTTTTTCACCTACAATATGCGCCTCCCTCCACCCACCTAGTTCCCACTCCCTTCGAAGCAGGCATACAAGAACATAAGTCAGTCAGAAACCAGCCGTACTGCTGGGAATTCGCGCAAGCAAAGGAAGAAAAGCCCAACCCGCACTCACCACCTGCCACAAGCAGAATGAAAAATCCCTTTGCAAAGCTGTTAAATGCCTGATGGCCCAAGAAAAAGCTAGAGAAGCCTCTTGTAACAGCTACAGCATCAGTCTGACTTACACCTTACGATAACGTGGGAAACAAGGTCTTTATAAACTCACGGAATAAAGTAAGTTTCTAAACATCTCCCAGCACTAAACACAAACAAAAGAAACTGTGTCAGTGCACTACAACAAAGCTTCGGAGTCAAAAGAGGCTGCTGCTTAGGAAGCAGATTTCCCCAACTCTTAGCACTTGTAAGGAGCTACTATAAATCTGTCTGGTGTTGAAGGAACAGAGAATTGCACGAAGACGAACAACTATAGAGGTGAATAGCAACAGCACACAGCGGGGGCAATCAGAAGCTCAGGGTCTGTTGCCGTGAATTTAGCTCAATAGTAGCTTAACGCCACTCACAGCAACATCCGAGCCCCCGTAAACACTCACACAAGACTAAGATTAAAGCCAGAAAACGGTTTTGGTATTCCCACCCTGGTATCCTCCACAACACAGGGACGACTCAGATAAATATCTAAAGAGGTAGCAAGTTTGCTCAGGCAAGAGTTGAGCCTCCTCCATTCTGGCTGCGGTCAGTACAAATTGAGAGCACTCAGCAACCTCTTTGAGTGATCTCAGGAAGGGAACATGCAACACGACAAGGGCTAAACCTCAGCGAAACCCTGCTGCCTACCCACATCCATCAGCGGATTTGCAAAGAAGAACAAAAGAGAAAGGAAAAGGCTTGATCTACAGACTAAATCAATAGGATTTTCATTTCATTTCCAAACAAGTTCCTGGAAGCCACTCATTGCAATGCCGGCCTTGCAAGACAGATGACAAGACCCTTGGTAGAAAAGAGGTTCTTAAAGGAGAGAGAACAGAGCTATGCAAAGGTGCTTGTGTTCTCCAAAGTCTACACACCAACACACATGAGTAGCACAGCAAGGCAGCGCTTTTCTCAGATGCTTTAGCCTTGTGGGTAGCTGAGATGTTCGGAGGTGCTGGCACACCCGTGCTACAGTCACTTGTTCAGCCTCAAACAGCGAGAAACAACCAGGGCTGGGATTTAATGAGTTTCCTGCACGCGCACAGTGGTCACTAACACACCACCAAGCCCTCGCACGGGTGGCCTCATTTACCAAAGTAAGCCAATTCAGCTAAACCCAGCATCGATTTTACCTGAAGAAAGGGATTCAGCATCCCGACACGTTTACATTCCCAGCTGGCAACCCCATGCTGATCCACGTAGGAACTGAACGGTCACTAACACGGTTGACAATTCCCCTTGGCCCATTTGCCATACGACGTAGCCCCTACTACAATTTAGCACCGTGGCCAAGACGCACAGGCTTTCCTTCCTCCGCTGCCAGACAAGCACACCCGGTTCTGTAGTTACCCATCATCTTCACCAAACCCAAATGGATCTAACACATCACGTCAAACTCGCTGTCATTCCACGGGTGACTAAAGAGCTCCACATCAGCTCTCTGCCTACTCAGTTTTTAATATGCCTTAATTTTTCCTGTGATCTCATGCCTCGTTCTCCCCATTTGAGATGAAATGTCAGTGTTTTCTCAAGCTGGCAGTTTTTACTCATGGCTCCAGAGAATGCTGCAGCACAGAAAAGCTGTCTGTGCTTAGACCAAGAAGGGCAGAGGCGTCTCAGGGTGTCCTACGTAGAGTAGAAGACCTAGAATCATCTCTGATAGCCACTTGGAACCCTGAGCATTGCTGCCACACTCAGTACAGCCATGCCCATTCAGTTCTTTGAATCACAGAATCACTAAGGTTGGAAAAGACCTGTAAGATCATCAAGCCCAACCATCAACCCAACACCACCATGCCCACTAAACCACGTCCTGCAGTGCCACGTCCACACGTTCCTTGAACACCTCCAGGGACAGTGACTCCACCACTTCCCTGGGCAGCTTATTGAGATCCACCCAGGAAAGTTTTTACTATTTTTTTCCTTCTTACATTGCCCCAGGAAGTCGTATCTAGCCTACGAACATTCGTGCTGGCTCAGAGGAAGGGGATGATCACAGATCTGCTAAGCACGCTCGCTCCAGACACCCGTAGGGCTAGCAGCTGTAGAGGCAGTCCATGCAGGCAGATCCTGGCCAACCCAAACTGCACATCGTCTTGGCTCTCTGGTGCTCAGTACAAAAATCCCCTGCAGTGATTCCCCTCAGCGCAGACAGCCTAAGCACCTCGCAGCTTTCAGGACTGGAAAGGACCCCAGGAGAGACTAGAGGGGCACTGCCAGGGAGGAGACATCTCAGGCCAGGGCTTGCTTCTCCACACTGCAGCCTAGTGCTACGTAACACAAGGCTGATGTCTTGCCTTCCATCTAAAAGCGAGCAGCAATGGGGAGGAAACGATGCTGGGGACCCCATACTTCCAGGGCCAGCCAGCAAAGCCCAGAAGCAGGGGAACAAGGCAGCCAGACCCTTCCCTGACCCAGGGCTGGGCAAGCTCAGCTCCACATTGTGTCCAGCACTGGAGAAATAGTTAGCTGCTCTCTCTTTCTCCCATACAGGAATAACCTGAATTTGGTAGAGGGCAAGTTTTGCTTCCCCACGGCTCAGGAAGGAAGGCGTTACTTCATCCGCTTCCTACAGGGACAGTAACTAACCCAGTGCAGGAAAACTCCATCTCATTGACAACTACGGAGCCAGAGGCAGACGCTGCCCGCATCTTCTACCTGCTCTTGAAGTAATTAATCAAGGAGCTGAGGCTGAGCTCTCCCTTCCTTGCCCTGGCTGTGCAGAGCCACAAAGGATGCTCTGAGCCTGGGTCTGGCATCCACATCAAACAAGCTGATATTTGCTTTAGGAGACCTCCTGCTCAGGAACTGTCAAGCCCTCCCGTAAGTTCTGTAGGAAGTGGAGGGAAAAGAAGGTATTAATCTGCCAAATACCCAGATGGTTCCTCAGCAGGCTTTTAGCACGAGACTGGAGGCTTCCAGTAGGACTAAAACCACTGAGAACTATTCCTGAGCCACACGTTCCCTTTTCTTCTGGGGAAGCTGCTTTCTGGGGCTCTACACCAAGGGCAGACAGGACAGTAATGGAGTAGACACTCCTGCCTGAGGGCTGGCTCTTCTCGCATGTGCCATCTCCGAAAATTCACATATGAGTACTGGCTCTGATCTCTCCCCCTCGAAGAGGACGAGATCCTGCCCCCAGGCTTTTGCTTCTGTGTTACAGTCTCACAGAGCCACCGAAGGAAAATGCTCTGCAGGATTACACTTATTTCTGACAGCAATAAAGGCATCTCAATATATAGTGTCTGTCAGCCACGCACAAGCTCAGTGAGGCTTTGCTAATTACTGACGTTTCCTGTGCTGACAAAGGCATCCCAAGGGATGCAGTCACTGATGGGGAAAAAAACCTCTACAGAGGACTTTCAGCACCGCACAACAGATCTCCTAGACTAGAAGCACGTTGTAGCACCTTGCCACAGGGTGCCGGGGGCACTGCAGGCACCCACCTACAAGCACAGAATCTGGTCTTACACCTTGAAGGCCACCCATCATACCAGAGTAGGTACTTCTTGGAGACAGGAGTCTAATGTGAGTCAGGATTTAGGGAGCTCCGAGCAGAGAAGTGATTCTCCTTCCACAATTCCCACCATCTCTCCAGCACCTCCTGTCTCTGGCAGCCTCCTTTACTTGCGTCGAGGATTGCCATAGACATTCTTGTTTCTGGGTGCCATGGGACTGGTGAGTTTGTTTGCAGCTCCGGCACAGCTCTGGGAAGCTGCCACGCATCTCCTTAACCACGCGTCCCTGAGCAAAGCTCACCCTCCCGCCCCAAGCTTGTGCTATGCCGTCAGGTTGCAATGAACGCTCTGATTGCAGCACACTGGGTTTGATGTACAAACACAGCAGCACGCAGGGCAAACAGCTTGGGTAGCTCACTTGAGAACTGCTTGAAAGCTACAAGAATATCTAAGCTTTATGAATAATGACTTGGTTGAAACTAGAGACTTAACTCCATAAACTTATTTTCCCACAACCACATGGGGTGGGCTAAGTGTCACCTGGGAAGGGCCAAGCCACCGACCAACCTTCAAGCCGTCCTGAGGGCAGAACACTTTCCAAACCTGTACATCTGCTTGGCATGCAGGCTTCAGAAACCCCTTCTGATACCATCATGAAGATGATGAATAGAGAGGACCACTAGATGATCTTGGAGGTCCCTTCCAATCCAAACCATTCTATGATTTATGAGGAGGAGCCCCGAACATCCCAAGTCACCTTCATTTCAGGATGGGCAGGGATTTTTCGCACCCACACACAGGTGCATGGGGCAATTTAGAGGAGTTTGGACATGTAAAGCACCGAAGATCAATTTTTCATTGGAAATCATTATGCTTTTAGCAGCAAAGACACTTCCTTCACACTCATCTGTAAAGTCTGTAGCAACAGGACTATCAATATACGTACTGTCTATCGAGGGGACAGTACCTACATTCCTAGCCAGGGCAGTCTAAAGGATGCACAATTTAAATCAACCAAGTAATAGGCAAAGGGAAAATTGTGACTTACTGACATTGAAGAGCTCCACATTTGCTTAAGCAATGCTAGCGACAGATTTGACCCAATTTCAGCAAAAATTAAATCAAGGCAACACGCACCTGATCCTGCGTAAGTCACACTCACAACAGCATGATTTATTGAGAACTACTGCCATTTGTGAGCTGAGCAAGTCAATACCCATATGCAGCAAAGCAAGGAAAATGCCTCCCAACATCCTAAACCGCTGTGATGCTCTTAGCACTTCTGTTTCGTAATAAACAGTCGGTTGGTGGCTCTGATAGAGCAACACAGCAGCTTTTTGTATGTGAGTCACACGGAGTCTGACTTAGTGCAGGACAAATTAGCCAGGGCTTGCCATGCGAGGTTGGGTAACATTGTCTGGTGCTCTGCACTACACCTGCAATAAGCAGCTTTTAAGAAGGATTGATTAAATGTTTGGGTTTCACTTTAGCAATTAATCACAGCAGCCTTTTACTTGTATGCTTCAACGCTAGAGAGATAATCCCTTCATTATTCCCTTGCTCTCCTCCTTATTCCGTGGTTTATTTAAAAATAACTGCACTGTTGTACTGACAGGCGGGAATGAAATCCTAGGTTTATCTCCCAGGTAGCTGCACGTGTTCCTGCGAGGTCGCCCATCTCAGAGCCAGCAGATAGTTTGATCTCCATGGTCTAGCCATGCAAATTGCTTCGGCAAAGATTAACCACGAAGGAACCAGGTGTTTCAGTAAGAACCAGACTCAGGTTTTCAAAGCAAGCCATGAAGATCCTGGCCCTAATTATTCACTCAGTCTTCTCAGTCACAAAGTAGAAACCCTACAGCCCTAACCTCTAGCGTTACTACTGATTTACCCCAGAGAAAGATCTAGCCCTCTGAATTTTATCCTATAGACTCTCTATTTGCATACAAATGAGGTACTTTTTGTGCTCCTTTCAGTAGTTCTTTCAAGAAAGTCTTACCCAAACCCATGAGCTTCCCAGAGTGAGCATAAACCATTCTCTGGGAATACGTCACTAACTGACAAATATTGAATAAAGCTGTGATAACTCAAAGCCACAAAGAGCATCTGGAAGATAAAGGAGCCTTTTTATAACTTCTACAAACTCAAAACAACTAAGATGTTCACTGCTGGGCTAAAGCATCACAGCATCACCTAGATGAGGACATGATGCTTCCCAGGACCAACAGTCAGGAATAGGGACAAACCAAACCTCTCTTTCCAGCAAGAGAAAACGCACACCAAATGCATTCATGCAACGGAGAAAGCGTCTCCTTCAGCATCACAAGATACCTCTCCTGAACCAAGGCCGACAGAAGCACTTTAACATGTCGCACCTTCTTCTTGAGTTTTCCCCACTCACTCCTAAAGCGACTTATAAAGCTGACGGTATTTCTGTGGCCTGATCTTGGCTTCTCGTACCCTAGCATACATTTTACACCTATCTCGGGAGGCACTGAGCACTTTCTGCCAAATCCCAAGAGCCCTCAAGTCCTGGCTACTTTAGTCCTGATCTTGGGAACCATGGGCTGTAGATGGGTAGAGGGCAATACGGAAAAAAAGGTCTGTGGCAAGACGATGGAGAAGCAGTACATGGGACAGAGGTGTGTAAGAGACAGCGGGCACTGGAGAGAGTCTAACAGAGATGTGTGTTCCCTGGGTTACGCTTCAAACATAGCATTGTCTAGGAATAAAACCTCACGCATACATATGCAGGCTGCAATGGTGAGTCAAGGTTTCTCCTTCCTCCGCTCAGCAACTCCCAGAAAAACAGCATTCCAGAATCTCATTCCCATTTGAGGGGCATCTACTTTAACAACCCCCTCAACACCAACTATTCTTCACTTTTATCCGAGGTAAAGCTGGGGCAGGGCAGGTACCCCTGGAGAGGGAATTGAGGTGGCTGGGACAACGGGGAATGATGGTGGAAGACTGTCACGAGGAGGTGCTGGGTGCAGAACACCATGCTGACACCAGGGTCCCCCAGGGACGGACCAGCGCACAGGACATACAGAACAAGGACAGGCTCAGCCTTTGACCCTTATCCGCTCACTTCTAAGCACTGAAACATACAGAGCTTTTGGAAGAAAAGCTTTTAGAAGTTGCCCACAAAGCAAACTTAACATTATTCTGCTTAGAAAGGGCTCTGCTTTGAAGGATGCAGAGAGCGTGCACCACGCAGCGCCCAGCACTTACCTGTGTCGTAGTGAACTACCAAGGACCTGGAATGGTGCCCGGTCTTCAGTGGGTGAAACTCCACTGTCACTTGCATGGCATCACCAATCCCAAGAGTCCCGACGGAGGGATCGACAGAGAAAGGGCTGCAAGGCAAAGACAGCTATCAGGACTATTGCGGGACATTTGGGGACTGTATTCCTTTGGCAGTCTAGTTCCCTTCAGCTCACTTGGGCAAGCAAGGAGCAAACAAACCACAGCCAGCAGAAGACAAACACAACATACAGGATCAGAAACAGAGCAACTGACTCCCGCTTCTGCAGAGATCCAGCCCTCAGATCCCATCGCATAAAATGACCTCATCTCCCCCATGCTCTGCGTCCAGTTCTCTGCAGCCTCAGGAGTCCGACTGCTAGCACTACGATCAGAGAATGGCTTATGAAGAACACAGAAATGGTAACAGCTATTTGCACACATAACCTGATGCTGATTTCCTCAGGAATCTGTCTTTTCCTGCTACCCAGAAACCTCACCTCAAGAGATGCAATACCTGTTCCAATGAGATTACAGCCTAGAAATCAGACAACAAAAGTCTTTTCTAAAGACCAGAGACTAATTATGGTTTAATTTGCAGAATTCATTTTTTTCTTTTTACCTTGGAAACATTCTGGTTTAGCCTAAGAAAGGGCACGTTTTATCAGCATTTCAATGAAAGCTGCTCCAAAAAAAGGAACCATCAGAAAAATCTGAGTGCAAATGCAGATCGGAGCGATCCCATGGCATGGAAACAAGACACAAAAGGAGTATCCCATTTACAGCCTGAACAATTAAATCTCTAGCTAAATGAAGCGCCATTAACAGGAGCATATCAAGGCGAGTTTAACAGGAGGTTTTCTCTCTGTTCACAAGCAACGCAATCTGGGACTCTGGGTTGTAATCCAAGCTCGGTAACTGTTTGCCTGGCCCACCAGACAAAGTCTGTGCAATGTGTTGGAAATAATTATGAAAATGCGTTGGCCTACTTTGGATTTAGTATGAGTTATTATGATTTGTCACCAGGTAAACAGCTCTTGGCTGGTAGACACAAAACTCAGTGCTTTAACGCTTAGGGCTAAGTCAGATGAAACATGCTTCTGCACAACGGCAGCTGGGCTCCGTGGCTCTTGTGCAGCCCCACTTAGAAAACAAAAGTTACTGGGTTTAGTGCTTTGCTGGTGGTCAATTTGTCACCGTAAAAACACGTTCTGGAGAGTTTTACCGTGATCAGAGAACGCAATGCGCACACAAAAATAATGAGAACAACCGGAGCCGTGCGCAAGCTGAACTTTGTTCACGTAAGTAGTGACAGCGATGAAATTGCTGGAGTTTCTGCTCGTTAAGGAGATATTACTGTGATTAGGGGCCTGACCTCTTCCCATTACAACTAGTGAGAACATTACTGCTGACTAATGGAGAAGCATTGGGCCTGCAACGTTTACGTGCTGGACTTGAGACTTCTGAGAGAGAGGAGGAGGAGGAAAGACAAGGCACCACCAGCCTCAGAACCGGATTGCTCTACATGCTGCTGCACCTCCACTGGTGGTTACGCCAGGACTGCTGCAGGTCTCTGCTGGCGCGTGGGGGGGATCATGGCCTGCTGTGGGAAAGGCACGGATTTTTTTTCCCCCCTTCTTTTTTTGCCAGAAGCGTTGCCAGAAAAGCTGCTAGCTAAGGAAGGGGACTCCTGGCAACACTTCAGCACTGCCTCCCATCCCATCATCTTCCTACTCCTTCCCCATGTCTAGGTACTCCTGCCCTCACATGGCTGGGATGGGAATAACACTCCTGCGGGTGACTTCAGGGGACCCCTGAGAAAGAAGTATCTTCCTATTTTCAAATTCTCAGAAGAGGACCTAGCCAAGTTCAGGACTCTGTTCTCAGGACTGAGAAACCGAGCACAAATCAGACACTGCATCTCCTACACCCCACCCCATGCTGTACCCACAAGACAACTCTGTTACTGCTGTAGCAAGAGCTCATTATCCCTCACATAGACCAGGTTCTCCAAGACCCAAAGATGCAAGCTCCATGGCTAAACTTAACTCCTCCAAATTGCAGTCAACATCACTAAGCTGTTCCCTGCAGCCTACAGATAAGAAGAGATGCTACGGAAACATCCCTGACGCATTGTAAAAGCCAAATGAAGACCACTGCCAAGAGATGAAGCTGGCAAGGTAAACTTCGGCCTTTTATCCATTCAT
Source organism: Gavia stellata (assembly GCF_030936135.1). Classification (NCBI taxonomy): domain Eukaryota; kingdom Metazoa; phylum Chordata; class Aves; order Gaviiformes; family Gaviidae; genus Gavia; species Gavia stellata. The sequence goes on from NC_082626.1 coordinate 4,230,211, forward strand.
TGTGAGCTGCTCTTTAAGATAATCCCGGTCCCGTTCAATCTACCCTTTTAATGAATCACTACCGCTCCCAAAAAACAGGAATGACAAGGCTTGCAGGTTTTTTTAATAGCTTGTTTTCTTCCAACTTGCTTCTTAACTATGTCCACTTGGACGTTTGCGTTGTTGTATGACATCTAAACTTTCACAGGCCCAGATCTCCCAACGGTACCTTGCAATCCCCAGCTTGTATAAACTCATCTAGCCACAGCAGTTTAGGAGAGATCTTCCCACCAGCACCTGCTGAGATCTTGCCTATTACTGTCCTTTAGAAAGAGATCAACGCTAGATTGGTAAGCAATTTCATAATGATATATTTTAGCATTTACATCTTGCTTACTTTCTCCAGGCATCAGCCCCCCGTCTTTACAGAGCTGGGCAAAAGTTATGGCCCATGAGGATACCAAGGGCCAAATACTCCTGACGTTATTTAGAAACACAACTGACGAGTGAACAAAGCTGGCAATTCAGGCTCTCAAGCCACCATGCCACATTTTCTCCTGCAACCACGCAGTTAGCAAATGCAGTGTGCAGGGAGGCTGCAATATCCTTTCCTCAAGTCCCATGCTATGTTTACCTTCTACGACCAAACTTCCTTTGGTCTACTGACCCCTTAATTTGCATTATAAAATTAACTGAGTTTGGGAGAATCAATTTCATCCAAAGCTACCTCCAACCCCATGGAAGGCAGAAAAATCTACTGGTGATTGAATTGCCTCATCTGTCCACTAAGATCTACTGCAGGAAAAACTCAAAGATCATTTAATCTCAGTATACATTACTTTTAGTAATGGTAGAGCAGCCAAAGTCAAGCAGTGTCACTATTCCAGTAAACCCAGTCGGTTAGGTCAAAGCATCCAAGACTCCATCCCTGTGCTGAAAAAGCCTGTGTAGAGTCAGCATCCCACAGCTCTATCTTTCCCTCTTTCACTGCACCTAGGCTCTATTTTCATATTCTTGGATGGTCTTTGTCCGTCTTATTGTAACTTTTCAATCCCATGCCTCCATGTAGTCTGTGGGTACTACAGGGAGGGATGCAAGGGGGCTCCAAGCACTGTGCCTCGTAGGATAATCGTGCCCCTGTACTCAGCACTGCTGAGGCCACACCTCGAATACTGTGTTCAGTTTTGGGCCCCTCACTCCAAGAAGGACCTGGAGGTGCTGCAGCGTGTCCAGAGAAGGGCGACGGAGCTGGTGAGGGGTCTGGAGCACAAGTCTGATGAGGAGCGGCTGAGGGAGCTGGGGTTGTTCAGGCTGGAGAAGAGGAGGCTGAGGGGAGACCTCATCGCTCTCTACAACGACCTGAAAGGGGGTTGCAGAGAGGTGGGTGTTGGGCTCTTCTCCCAAGTGACAAGTGACAGGACAAGAGGAAATGGCCTCAAGTTGCGCCAGGGGAGGTTCAGGCTGGATATTAGGAACCATGTCTTCCCTGAGAGAGTGGCGAAGCACTGGAACAGGCTGCCCAGGGAGGTGGTGGAATCACCATCACTGGAGGTGTTCAAGGAACGTGTGGACGTGGCACTGCGGGTTTAGTTTAGTGGTCATGGGGGGGTTGGGTTGATGGTTGGACTTGATGATCTTACAGGTCTTTTCCAACCTTAATGATTCTGTGTGATTTGTGATAATTACCTGGGCTTTCAGAGCTTGGTGGGGACATTCCTAAATGGATCTTATCTCAGACTGATCCTCTCTAGACCTATAGCATGGCATAGTACAGTGTCTGTAACGTCAGAAAAAGGCAGTGCTGCCCTGAGATCTTCTAGACACCATTTTCAACTCAAATGTACTGGAATGACATTTATCTCCCTGAATGTCATGGAGAAGAAACTCATTATCCTGCCTTAACAATGAGAACGACAGGAAGAGACTTTCTATATTTATACTATTATTATTATTACTAAGCTATGCAGTTAAGAGCTGGGTATGGACGTGCAGAGAGAGGACAGGCACAAAGCCAGACCGCATGATGAGTGCTTTTAGTGGGTTTTTTTTTTCCTTTTTCAAAAAGTGGTTAAAATGTGGCCATGTTTTCTGGTAGACACCATGGCAAGGGAGAGCTCTGAACAAGGAGCAGCAGAAGGATGCTGTATTGGCCCCACGGATTCACTTAAGAGGTCTTCCTTGGAGTGAAATGCACAACAGAAAACAAAGTCCTTAGATAAATGAATAACAGGCGGGGAACATCATGAACTGACCAGATGTAAGAGCCGAGCTGTCCATACTGACAGCGGGAAGGTTAGGATGGGAGATGGGCTGAAAAATGCACCGAAGGTGAAAGCAGATAGGTAACGCTTGATGCTATAGAGAAGGGAATCCAGAGAAAGGAGGCCAAGAGAAGCGATATGAGCAGTGCAAGGGACTACGAAAGGGTGGCATCTGCAGCTGGCTTGCGAATGTGCAAGACCCTGAATTTGCTCAGGCCAGAAAACAAAAGTTGGGGCAACTAAGACAGAAGCTTCAATTGTGCAGAGAGAGAGTAAAGGACAGAGGGCAGCTGATGGGTCTAGAAACTTACACAGATCTCTCATTCCCTTCTACTCCACTAATCCTCCTCCCTCTCTCGTATGCATGCATGTGCTTGTACGTATCAACACACACCAAAGCTATTATGGGATATTAAGAGTGCCTTTAACACAACACCGCATCCTTACTCAGCAGAAGTCAAGCATACATTCAACTTAAGCTGCTTAAATTCTCCACTAAATAAGAAAGACTAAAACAGTCCTGAAATTCAGTCTGGAAGGCTGGCACTCTTTTCCCTAACTCTTGATTATGCATTTCATTTACACTATAAGCTCTCCAGGACAGGGAACATAACTCGTTCATTTCCAAACCACAGTTTTAAGTGTTCTGTGATAATAATCAATCACCACGTTATTAGGAGAGTCATTCAAAAGAATTAGTGACATTAAACCTTCACTACCTCTGTTGTTAATAATGATGCAGCCTTTGTCATAGCCTCTACAACAGGGAAATTATTCCCCTAACGTTAGTAGGAAAATGGCCTCTCTTGTGAAAGCCTCTGTAAATATATTTGTTCAAAGACAATTGCCAGCTAATAATCTACTAGCCTGTGGAGCGGTGTATCAGTCTGATTCTCAAGCCAGCTTGTCACGCCACCTGGGAGGCCAATTCTTGTCTGCTGGGGTTGCTAGAACCCCAGGGCTCACCTGGGAGCTCAGTGGTAGGTATCTGAGCAACTTCTCATAGCACAGGCAGCAAGGAATCAACCATTGATCACTGCTATCAAGAGACTCAGTCAATAATGGGAAAGTTTACAGCTACGGTAGAGGGTCCAGAGGCACTCAGACAGCAAGAAAAGAGTTGGTGCAATGCAGTGATGACATGTCACACGGTACAGTCGCCAGCACTGGCTGCAATGACCACTCCTGGCACACCACAGCCTCATCGCAGAGAGACAACATGGTTGTTCTGGTCTTGGGCTGCAAGGGGACATCCTGACCTGGTCAACAGCAGGGAACACTCCAAATGTGCTGGAGGATACCACGCTTTGGGGAGTGGTCGACACACTGGAGGGCTGGGCTGCTCTGAGGAACCACAACAGGCTGGAGAAACAGGACGATGTGAACTTCATGCAGTTCAGGGATGGAAAAAGGCAAAATCCTGGACTTGGGATGGAATAACCTCCAGCAGTACACGCTGAGCACTGATGGCACAGAAAACATTTCTACAGAAGAGGACCTTAGGGGCTGGAGCACAGGACAGGCTGAGATAAATGGGTTTGTACAGTCCTGAGAAGGAAAGATGAAGCGTGATCTTAGTGCTGTTCACAACCACGTAAAGGGAAGGTGTAAAGAAGATGGAGCCGGGCTCTTCTTGGAGATGTACAGTGTAGAATAAGGGAAAATGAGCATAAGTTGCAGTAATGGGAAATCGGAGCAGATATTAAGAAAAAAAAATTGTCACCATGAGGGTGGTCAAACACTAGAACAGAGACCCAGAGAAGCGAGGGAACCTTGAAGACATTCAAAGCTCAATACAAAAAGGTCCCGAGTAGCAAGCTGTGTTGCTTGCAAACTTGATCAAACTTTGACGCTGCTCTTGCTTTGAGCAGGGTGCTTGCTCAGATGACCTCCAGCGGTCCCTTCTGAAGGTACTCTACGATTTTATCTTCTAAATCAGCCCAATCCCATTTCACATACTCCTCAAATTTCTCATTATTATTTCCTATACATCTGTGCATGTCTGTATAGGCAGATGGTAGACAGACAGGCATTAGAGGAACTCAACCTTTAAGAAAATTCCCAATGAAGAATTCATTATGACATTTTGCTGAACACTTAAAGCAAAAATAAAAAAGAGAGAGCAGAAACACAGGAACTTCAGAGTATTTAAAAAGAAATCTGAATAAAAGTAGGACCGACTTAATTAGAATAAAATGCTGATTATATTCAAAGATTTAAATCATCTGTTTGAAATTTCAAACTGCCTGTCAAAAGTTCATAATGAAATGGAAGAGATGACTGCTGCCCTCAGCAAACAAGGGAAATCATATTAGCTTTTGAGCTCTGTAAACATGCAATCCGGTTATTCAGAATTCTACTTTTTTGTGGAGTTTGAAGTAAAATTTTCATAATGCTTCCCATCGCTTTATTGCAAATCAGGACTGAAATACCTAATTGCTGAAGTTCAGAAAAGTCTTAAAATCTGTATCAAGCAGGATTCAACATACGCTGCATCACGCAATAGAATAGTTGGCAAGTACACTGCAAAAAGACGCTAGACTTTACTGGGGATTTATTTTAGTTGTGACAACCAGATCTGGAAATCCCAGAGGAAAACTGTACACTGATTTGCAAGTTCCTGCCTATGCATTCTCCATGGTGAAAAGCAGCAGCCTGCTTAAAGAGCATCCTCGAAGCCTGCTTAAATGGCTTTGCCAGGCTGTGGTGGAAGCTCCTCTTGGACCCTCACGTTTCACAGGACAAAAGTAAGAAGTCTTCTTTCGAGCCCTGTTTTCCTGGGGAAGAAATTGAGGCAATGCAGGTGCACCAAGTCAGACAGCGGGTCTTTGCTGCATTCTTGACCTCAGCTCCTACACCGAGACCTCTGGGACCAAGCCACTCTCAACTCATTACCAGCCAACTGAACTGGTTTCCTTGCAGATGCGGTGTCAAAAAACTCATTACCCTCTCCAATTCAGCCAACTGGAAAACCAGTGACTGCCTTCTGAGACCAAAAGGAACAGCACAGGCTGTCCGCAACACAATTCCCATCAGGCATTTGATCAGGGGACCACCGGAATACCCTGTGCTTGTGGCCTCCCAGAGAACGGGTGTATCTGGCTGACAGTGGTATGCAACCGTTTCAGAAGGTACTTACCATCAGCAGGTTGCAAGCTAGCTACTAACATTCTAGCACTCTCCAGGAAACCTAGGGGAGATAAAGCTCCAGGAGAAAACGCTCCCAATCCATGCACCAGATTTTTGCCGCATCTTTTGCCTGTGCCCTCAGTAGCATTCTGCTTTGGGGCTGTAGGGCAATCTTGAAGCCAGTGTCTGCTCATCTCCACCTAAGAGCTCATTCTACTTAAGAATATTTTGGTCCCAAGGACCAGAAGAAACCTACTGGAAAACAAAGTTCCTGGACCACACGGTGTTACTCTCAGGGCCTCAGTACCCTCAGCTTTCATCTACTCATCTCCAATTGCTCAGAATGACTTGCTAACATAGACACAGCTGCTGATCAACTCTTAAATGTCTCTTCCACCAGCTCATAGCCAGCCATTTCCTAACACTGCGTTTGGTCTACATAACTGAGCTCCCTAGACCTGTCATCTGCCACACACTATCCCATACAGCCCAAGAGCGGTCAGGTTGCCTTCCTTTATTTGTTCTTTCAAGCTAACAGAATTCATCTAGTGAGATGCTGTGCTGGAGACACCACTGCAGTGTAAAACTTTGCTGCAGCTTGCAGAGTTTTATCAAAGGTTGTATCATGCTTAAGACACCGTAAGCAACTGCCAAACCCACATGTCCTGCCCGTTTCCAGCTACGGCTGCAATACAGCAGCTCAGATGCTCTCATTCCTTTTTGTTACCGTTTACCAGCTATATTATCACGCAACAGTATTTTGCACAAGATGTTGAGTTCCTTTACCTCTGAGTGCTCATGCGGTAGCGGGCCTCCCGGTTCCCGATGTTACGAACCAGCAGTGTTTTCTGGGTGCTGTACTTGACGGGACAGACACCGAAGCTCAGCTGGTCAGGGAAGTCCAGGATGGCTCGGGCACCTATAGCTCGGATCGGCACAACGAACTTTTCCCTTTCCGTGATGCAGGTGACCTGGTGGAAGTAATCCTGCAGGGAAAGAAACAATCTCAGCACAGTGCGTTTAGTACCATCCCCACAGCAGAAGGAAAGCTGCTGTTTTCTAGGACTCCAACAGACGCATTCAATAATGTAATAGTCCTTTTTGCCTTAATGACCTTTCAGTCCAGTAGCATGACTTGAACAGGGCTGCTAACTCGCAAAGAAGGAACAACCCCCTTGAGTCACCTGCTTTCCCAGCAAGCTGGCAGAACCAGACAAAATCATCTGACACTTGGATTCTGAGGCACCAAAATAGAGTCATTTCATGTACGGGATTACAGCAGTAACAAGAACCTGCCTTGATCACCACTGCAGACTATTAAAGGCACCACTAAGAACCCAGTTGTGCCACAGGGCCAGCTCCAATCCCAGCAATGCAGTGACCTCCTTGAAGCTTGGCAGGAGATGCTCAGGTACATTTTCAGAAGGACTTCGCCACATGCACAATCAAGAGTCAGTCTGGTGAAATACTTAACAAGCTGGACACAATACTTTTTTTCTATCAGCTGAGTGTAGGGTACAGGTGTATTTCCCACCCCTTCCCATAGCATTATGGAGACAAAGCTGGGGACACACACCCTTAAAAGGTTATCTGATCCATCTCCCCACCCCAGAACTGGCTCAGCTCTGTACCCACACTACTCAAGAGATGTTTGACAAGTACTTGAAAGCACTAACAACTCCACCCCTGCCCTCAGCAGCCTGTTCCAGCTCTGCCCTAGGCTTAAAGAGAGCTCTTTCTGTGTCTAATCTCAATTTCCCTTTACATCTCCTCCTAGCCTCAGCGGAGGCAGCAAACAGCTTTGCTTCCTCTCCGCTGCATGACTGATGTCTTCATCACCTCCTTTTTCTACAGTCTCCAGAATGCTGCCTTGCTAGCATGCCTCCCTGAGGCAGGTCAGACATCCCGACCAGAGCAAACTCAGCTCTGCTATTCCCAGTCATTGGCTTGCTCAGAAAAGAGACAGACAGACCCCCCCTCCCCTCAAGCTGTCTGGCATTTAGCAGTAGGGAGGTGAATCAAATCACCAAAATCATGCTGCTGTAGGGTTGAGCAGATCGATCTCCAGATCTACAGTGTGGCATAGCTGGGCTGGAAGTATCACCTTGCCCCCCGCTGAAATCAGTGGTAAAACTGTTTAGTAGGGCCAGGAGCCATTACCTCCAGCAGCTCTTATTGACCAGTTGATAAAAGCTCTGCCTCTGATCACTCACTCACTGTCCTGATCTTTTTTCCCCTCAGTGCTTTTATCTCGTTTGGTATTTTTGTAATTGTTGAAGCAGCAAGCAGGTGATTTAGGAATTGCACGCAGCAGCAAACCCCCTCAACCAGACAAGATTCGCATTCCTCTGCCCTTGGGATTTCCTGCTCCCATACCCACCCTCTCCAAGCCTGCAAGGGACCTACAGCAGCCAGAGGAGGCACAGACACAGAGCTACAGCTTTAGCACAGCAGTTAACACCCAGCGCCTACCAACCGCCTGCTCGGCTGGGGTTTAAGGTTGCACTAACAGACGCTGTCACATCCAAGGTGGAAAAAGAATAAAGAAGGATCTTTTATTCTGGGTATCTCAAATATTCACACTGGATATTGCAGAAGGGCTTTTCCTTCTCATATCTGGAAGGTAAAATACCAGGAAAGGAACTGCAGCAAACGACCTACAGACTGGAAGATCACATTTCAGGAATGCATTTCATCTTCAGCAAGTCCTTCTGAATTAGCAATTTTGTACTCAACCTTGCAGCCTAAGCCCTCTAAAATAAAAGCTATGGGCAGCCCATGTGAATTTAAAGCACCTATTAGCTGGGTACTTCACATCCTGGACTGTTTAGATCCTCAGAAACTGCATTAGCAAATAAAGAAACCTATTTACTTTTTTTTTTTGTTATTTTGGCCACACTACTGTAACAAAGGCATTGTAAATCCAATTGAAATCTGCGTGCCTTATTAAGTCTGGGCATGCCATACTGACTTATCTCTCCCTTCCAGAAGCCAGGTAGACAGAGGAGGACGCAAGGAGTTCAGATCAGCAGGGGGATAAAGAAAAAAGAAAACTTCAACAATTGGAGGCATTTGAGGGAAGTAAAAGGAAATAATTTTCAAGTCATTGTCATCGCTAAGGAGCAGATCAGCAGCAATGTAAATAAGAGCCCAAGGAATCAATCCCCCCCAAAAGCAAGCACAGGCAGCCTTCCCAGCTCTGCTGCCGGTGAGGGGCACTGGGACTGCCTGCACAGCAGCACCTGGGGAAGGGACTTCTCCAGGCGTGCAAAGACAAAGCTAAAGCAACAAGGATTTGGCCTCGCAGAGACAACCGCAACCTTTGAGAGAGAAAGCTGCCTCTTGCCATTCACCTACACACATGTTGTGTGCTGAGCCCCTTCTCCAGGGACACCCTGGGACAGTGCATCCTCTACAAAGCTTGACTCAAAGCACTTCAGCACGTGCTGACCCTTCAACCATGCTCTAGGACCCCAAAGTGGGACCTCGCAGCAAAGTTGAATGCAGCGTCAGGCCAAACGGGGGGGAAAAAGCAAGGAAAGAGGGGTGCTAGGCAGAAGCTGGCTGCTCACGCTGCTGTGAATCCATGGTGGCTTTACAGAACCATTTCCCAGAGCCTGCCTCTTCGCTAAGGGGTTTTCAAGGTGCTGGGCACCTCCTGACCATGCTACTGATGCATTTCTAGCTGAGCTACAGCACTCAGGTACTTCGCTGACTCACGCTCCACCAAGGACGAGACAAATCATTCCATTTGTACAAAATTCTGATTCGGCTGTATAAACCCCTACGTGCTCCTCACCGAGCAGCACGCACCCCTCTCCCGATGCCCTGCACAACCCCTGCAAGGGGCACAAAACCCAGTTCAGCAGAAACCCGCCGGGCTGTCACCGAAGCTGTGCAGAGGACCTCTCGCTGGCAGAGCTCCCTACTCCAGATGCTCGCCAGTTCAAGGGCAAGACAAGGGACAAAGTATTGGACATCAGTGCTCTTGGGGTTTATCTCACCCTACTTCTACTTGGGGTGATGTTCACGTGTTGCTCTGCTGCCTCTCGAAACTTGAAGAGCAGCACTTTGCCGCCCTTCATGGGCACCCATTTACCTCTTCCACCCCAAAGATGAACACTAATTTATACTAATAAATCACATTTTAAAGGCACCAGTGTACTTTTCAAGGCCTACCTCAGTGACATTAAGCTCTCGTGTCACTTGGGGAGCATGGAGAACTGCCCTAGGCCAACATAATTTTTACCCTACATATTAATGATGTTAAATAATTTCTCAGTCCCTCCAAAGGAACAGATTCTTTCACACGCATGGGGAGCCAGGCACCACAGGGCATTTCCTCTTTAGTTTTCTATATCCGTACTGTTTGAGGACAGGACAAAGTGTTAAACTGAATCTAAGCTGCAAATGGAAGATGAGAAAACAGCTATGCCCAAAGAGATCTTGCACCTCTGGCCTGCTGCAGAAACACCAGCTGGCTCAGAGCTATCCCCTAACCTTGCCTCTCCAACAAAGTCATGCGAAAAACAGTGCTAAGGGGTGGCGGGGGGCTGGCGGAAGGAGTCAGCCTGCCTGTCTTTGTATGCCTGCAATGCTTCCTCCCTTCCGTGCCATGGACTAAACCCTCTGTATTAACAAGTCTCCAGGTAACAGCACTGACCCTTCGCATCACAGCACTGAGAATCAGACTTGCCAGGCACTGGTGTTCAAACCTCCAAGCAAAAGTATGTGTGGCACGGAGTAGGCGCCAGGTGACAAAGCAACCACAATAACACGCATGAAGACACAGCCACACCAGTATTTCTGCCCACAGGCTCTGGGGTAAGGTGTCTGCCTGCAGACTGTACGTGCCCCTTTAGTCCTATACGTGCTCTGCCAGGCAGATGTCTCACTGTCATCTGCAGCACATAAACCTCTCGCTGAGTTAAGAACATCTAGAGCTCAGTGGCCCTGCACCAGGCTGGCTCCCTGCCATGGGCACAGCACTCCTTCTCCCCTAGACTTGCAGCTGGATCACAGGCGGGCAAGTATCCTCAGAAACAGCACGGCTGCAAGGCTTGGAAACACAGGGGATGAAAAAGCTCCAGTCCGGAGCCAGGCAGGGAAGTGGCTGCCAGATGAGACAGAGAAAAGCTCTCTGGATCTACTCATGCCTCTAGTATTTTCCGTAATAATTACACCCCTGCCATTGAGATGGCTAAACATCTTATTAACACCCCTCCCTGACACTTTCCTACTGTTCCACGTGCACCTTCCCTCACGAACGCTCAAGAAAGCACACCGAGGGAAAGCACAGCCTGCAAGTCTCTGCTGCAGCGCCTGCAAGTCCCTGCTGCAGCGCCTAGCAGCACCCTGCAATGCCAAGATGTGACCAGCTGCAGCCTGGAGCAGACCTCACAGCAGGGGGTGGACTAGAACCGGCATGCAAAAAAAGCGATTACTTTAGACACAACGTTCAGCTGTGTCACTACTGTGTCCAACGTGATATACATTAAGGTGACTGCAGTTTTCAAAGGTGGTGGTCCTCACTCTGATCAGGCTTACTTCGGGTCCCCCAAATAACACGTCACTTCTAAACAGACCTTTGTATTTATAATTAGTGGAGCAAACCCATAATTATGCAGCAATGGACAGATACTAGAAACCAACACCTTGAGAGGCTGCCCCACCACAGACAGTAGACTCTCTTATCCCTGAAGCCAATACACATTACGTTAAATGTGCCCGCGCTGAAGGATAAAAACAGTCTGAAACACACAAGAGCCTCCAGCCTGTGAGAGCATAATCTTCACCATGGGCAAAGAGTTTCCCCCAGTTCTAGATCCAGTGCAACCCCACCAAAACCAGGACAGTTCCACAAAACCCACACCAGATGCCCTGGTCTGAATCCGGCCCTGCAGGTGCAGCTTCCCCTGAAGGCACCAACCTCTTGGCACCTCCACTCTCACCTTGTTCTCCTCAGGGGTGAAAAGGATGCGGAAAGTGGAACGCATGCCAGGTGCTACCTTACGGTACACATCCTTGGGGCCGATCAACTTGAAATAAGGTGAGCTCTCCAGGACGACCTTCACCAGACGAGGAACCTGCAGGAAAGACATGAAACTATGACTTTGCCAGTTGTGGAAACACGAGGAGAAGAGACCTAGCCATGCCCTGGTGACATCCTGCCTCAACCACCTTTCCAAAGCACTTTTACCTCTCGAGGTACATACACATAATACACAAGGGTGGACCTGAATCCCTGCTGCTGGGGGAAAATAGCTCCAGGCCAGAGGCAGTAGGGCAATGCCCTGCTGTGAAGGAAGTGCCCAGCAGATAAGACACCAGCAGCATGGCGATACGATACCAGAATTAAGTCATCCACATAGTCAACAAACCCAGAGAACCTGCTTGCTTCTGCCTGCGCACATCCATGCCATCGCACCTCTAAAGGGGGAACGTATTATCTGAAGGCAAAACAGGATGTGTTATACTGGGGCAAGGAAGAAATTCACTTCTAACATACCGGGTTTGAGCAGGGCAGTCAAGCTGCAATGCTACAGAGTCATGCAGGCAGACCAACAAGAGAAGGAGACCACAGACATTGTGGCCTTGCTGGGAATAAAAGCAAGCTGAGGAGCAAAAGGAGGAACATAGGAAAACAAAGGGACAGCCCCAGAAACAAGGAGATGGCTAAGAGAATTTAAAGGGGGCTGTAGAGAAGCAAGGAAGAAGCATGATACTCTACAAGGAAAGGCTGATGCAGAAGATCAGAGCAGTCAACTTACCACAATAATGGCAAGCCAGACGACCCCCCAGGCTGTGCCTATCAATTATGGGCTTCAAAGGCATTTTCTGCCCTGAGATACATGACCAGCACTGACTCACACTGTGGTTTCATTACTAAAAGCCAATCTCAGCTCTCTGGAGGCTCTTGCTGCCTGCTGATTGTAGCCAGGCAGCTGCCAGTGCAGGCAAGGCAGATCTCTGGGCATTCCTCCCCACACCCGCGAGTCCCTGCAGGCACCCTGCTGCAAGTTTCTGCCCTCTGGGATGCCACAAACACAGAGACTGCACACAGGCATTTTCTAGCACACGGATATCAACCCCTGAGCACCAAATCTCATCTCAGAAAGTCTAAAACAAGTGATTTTGACTGACAGGCAGCTTCACGGGGAAACAACTAACCCACATGAGGCTTGGCAAAAGTGGACATTCATTCTGCACCACCCACCCGAGCCTGATAACCCACGGCCCAGGCAGTCCTGAACCCTCCAAACACCCTTTGCTCCCAGCAATCCCCTGGGGCAGCGAGCTCCCAGAGCCAATTTCACACTGCAGACAAACATTTGGGTCACCAAGTCCCTTGGGAGATGAGTTAAGACCTTCAGCAAAAGCCACCCAGAAGACGTGAGGAGCAGCCTGAAGACAGAAAAGCACTTGTACAAAACACAGGTACAAACAGGAAGTATGTAGCAAAGCACTTCTGTATTTGAATGATTACAGAGCCTCTCTTTGGAATACACTTTGCTGTCAGCTGGATTTTGATGGAGCAGACAGCACCAGGCTACCATGCAGTATAAGTCAGTATGACTCAGAAGAATCTGCGAAACTGGTGAGAAAACTGAGACAGAGCACATGTTGCTTTTCTCTAGGACATTATCAAAAGCCAACAAAATTAAAATATAATAACCTCTCTTAGGACTATCATCATCTCTAACTTTGTGTACTTAAATATGCCAAGGATTTTCCTTAGAGCCGATCTTACTTTCACACCAGCACTATCCAATGGTTGAGGTCTTACTAGCTTCAAAACTAACTCATTTCGGGAAAAAATCAACAGTTCACACATTGCCTCCTCTTTACAGGGCATACAAATCCCAAGGTGCAGCTGTACAAGTTTATTATTTTTTACTGGGAAAGGCAGAAATGTTGATGCAGTTCTTCTTTTCCACTTGAGGAAGCATGAATAGAGCAAATTAACTGTTTGCCTGTTGGCTGGTACTTGGCAAAGACAAACATTTTGAAGTACCACATGGATAACGGAGCAGCTGAAGCCAAAACACTTAGTGGGAATGAAGCAGAGCCATAGGGAAAGAGAAACGGAGGCACACTTTAATCAGGAAAGGATACCTACAGCAAAGAGTGCCCAGAATCACTGTGGACCACACAAGTGGTATCCCTGGGGCATGGGCATCCACGCTGCATCTTTCCAATATCCCCGAGCTGAACGCCAGACCAGGAATGGCGCAGCACTCTCCAGGAATAACTGAGGGACCACGCCTGCATCCTCCCTTGCCAAAGGGTCTCCTTTTCAACCGTGTCCCTGTCAAAACCTGTCATCTCCAAATATACTTTGACTTCTCTTGCTGTTCCTCCACCTGCCATATGCCCCAACAGCGCTTTTTTGTCCACCTGTTTGTTTCCCCCAACAGGGAGATTTGGAGAGGTGGTTAATTCACCCGCTCTCGTGCACACTTCCATCTTCCCATCCTGCCGCCCTCCTCTCAGGGATACGTCTTACTCTTCAGTACAGAAGACTGTCTTTAATTACACCTTTCTTTTTCTGACCCTTCTCTGCTGCCAGCACACTTACTGCTAGGTGTCAAGAGAAACCCTTGCCTGTACAATGTTCTCTCCCAGAGCACCTTCTAACTCAGCTCCTTTCCTCGCTCCTCTCTTTTCCCACCAGCTTGCTCTTGGCACATGCCTCACTCCAGCAAATATCTCCCCTGCTGAAATTCAAAAGGTCTCAATTCTCCTCTTTACAGTGGAACAAAATTGCTGACGTTTTTCAACTTTTCCCTTCTCAACTTCCTTGGGAAATCTCAAAACAATCACAATTTTTTCAAGGAAAGGTGGAGACCTTCAAGAGCATGTTACTGTGGATGGGCTGTGGTTCTCCAAAGGGAAAGCAGAGAGCCACGTTGCCTTAGAAAAACCTGGGCAGAACTGAATTAAACTTACCAGGAGCCTAAAGTGGCCCCTAAAGGCCTCCCACTGCTCCTGCTAAATCAGTCCGCTTCCACTGCTGTTTCAAAACGCCCTTTCTGGAGTGCTAACACCACTAATTGTAACTTATTCCAACATAAAGCGGAGAAGACTCAACCCTTGTGCTCTGACAGTGAGCTGCAGAGGCAGCTAAACAGGTTGTGAGAGGCAGAGATGCCCTGCCAGAAACCAAGGTTAACCAAGGAGCCACCAGAACGTGATACACACTCGAGGTAAAGCATGAGGGCAGATACGGACTGTACAGCCCTTGACATTCCCCTCAGTCCGGGGCTTTCGAGAGGAAGGATGCTGACTAGAAAAGCTCCTTTGGGCTAGATACCACCAACGCATGGCCAAAATCAGGGGGAGAATCTCCAGCATGGGAAGATTTCCACCAGCTCGCAAAATAAAGGTGTTGAGACATTTGATTCTGACGTGCTGCGCTGCAGCAGATAACTTGCTATGCTGTATACCACGTGAATTACACTGCTCTCCTCTTCCAGCACAGCGTTAAACCTCCACGTCCCAGCACTTACCTTGTCGGTGTTCCTCAGAATCAGCGGCGCTTCATAGACCTCGCAGGGGACGTAGCTCTGAAACACCACCTCTGATGGAAAAGGCTGAAACAAGCTCTGGTCCAGGTCAACTGAGGAGAACTGGAGATGCAAGAGAGAGCAGTGAGAGGTTCAGCTGCTGGGAAGAAGATTCATGAATGAGATTCCTACATTGATCTCCCGTGAAGTACAGTCTCTTGGTGACTATGTCTGCCCAGCTCACACTAGGGAAACAGGAGCTCACCCACCTGTGTTCTGAGCTCAGCAAAAGTTTCTGGGCCACGCTGAGCGGGCTCAAGCTAAGAAGCTCTTTTGGGAGGTGTTTCTCCAGGTTTCCTTCTCCAAAATGCAAGGCAGCGCTTACCTCCAGCAGAGCCCTGTGCTAACGGGGTCACACAGCTCCAGAGCACTTACTGAAAGAGCCATGAGCGCTCATGGAGCAAGCGAAACCCAAGAATTTACGTGAGACTCCGTGGGAAACCATTTCGGGATGATCTTTACTCTGAGACAGAGAGACCACGTCCCACACATCCCCAGATATCATTTTTTGATACAGAGCCTAGAAATCCGTAAGAAGAGAACAGTACCAGAGGAGGTAAGGCCAACAAGAAAGTAACAGTAGTTAGGAAAAAGACATGTGAGGTGAACATTGGATGGTGATAAGGTTCAGCTCTTTTCTCAGCATTACTGGGCAACTTGAGTAAGACTGGACTTGAGATCTCCTTTTGCCATGAGCTTTAAAAGGGATGCTTTATTGTATTCTATTATTGCTCTTAATTAACACCACTGCAGAAGCATGGCTGAAAACACACAAACAGCAAATGCTTACAGAGCAGAGGCACTACTTTGAGGAAATTCCTCCCTGCTTTGTCTCCCCTCTTCCAGCTGCACTGTTCCCCCTCGAAAGACATGGGCAGGTCTCCACGTGTGGCTGCGGCACACTGCCAGTTATTTGTGCACTCGTCTGACGCATTCCCAACTCCCGTGCTGTCTAGGGCAATCCTTAACCAATTCGTTACAGGTCTCTGGCTGGCAATTTTCCACTCAACAGCCTACCTCAGTAATCTACCCATTTGGACTGCGTGTTGTACTGAGCAGTCCTGTAAGAAAAGCAGCTTTAAAGTAAACGTTGATCCAGGTAAAGCACCTCCACATCGCCTCTGCCCAGCGTGATTCCCCTGTATATTTGGCACCCTGCAATTTCTAACACCCTGCAAGGGTCCCACACATTGTTCCAACCCAAAGCATTAATGCAATTGGTTTTGTTAAATCTTGAATAATTACCGTAGGCCCTCAGCTTTCAAAGACCAATGCTGCCACCGTTGAGGGAGTCCGATGACCCCAAGCATTTGACAGCAACTGCACCGAAGCGAGATGCGACTACTTCAGCAGGAGGATGGAAAATGGCAAGCTCCTGCCCTGGTGCCCTGCCCCAGCCTTCCCCCAGTATCGGGCTTTAGCACTGGTAGCTAAATTCCAGCAACATCCACCAAGTTCAGCAGAGGTTATTCGTATTGGCTACTAAGCATATCAGGACTTCAATGTCTCACGGGGGAAAAATGTTTTACTTTTCCCCCAGCAGAAGGAACTCCACCACCACCAGCAGTTCACTAAGGTTGGAAAAGACCTGTAAGATCATCAAGTCCAACCATCAACCCAACCCCACCATGCCCACTAAACCATGTCCCGCACTGCCACGTCCACACGTTCCTTGAACACCTCCAGGGATGGTGACTCCACCACCTCCCTGGGCAGCCTCTTCCAATGCTTCACTGCTCTCTCCGGAAAGACATTTTTCCTAACAACCAACCTAAACCTCCCCTGGCGCAACTTGAGGTCATTTCTTCCTGTCCTATCGCTAGTCACTCGGGAGTTTGAAAGGACAACAGGACCTAGTCACCGAGGTATTCAGAGAAGCTGGAGGCAGGCCTGTCACAAGCACGCACCCTCTTCAAATGTCACCAACAGCAAGGAAAAGGGCAGGAAAAGGCTACCTTTTGATGGGAGGTTTCACTCATGTCTAGAAGCTGGATAATTCGGGGCCGCCTCATCTCCCGAGTGCTGGCCAGCCTCTGCTCCGTGGTGAGAGACATCTCCTTCACGAAGGCGGAGGGAGTCAGCTGAAATGCAAAACACCAGCAAGAGTTACACAGATGCCTTTCTTCAGAAAGGCTTTTCTTCTTCAACTACCACTGATGAATAATTTGTGATCACAGCCACTAGGATAGTCCTGGAAGTCCCCTAAGTTACCTGCTGAAATATTTAACATCAGTAAATTAATGATACAGAGTGGAACACACGCTCTAACCAAGTGGCTCTGCCCCGCCATTAGCTTCTCCTTCATGATTTCATGTGACATGTTTGGGGATTTCTGCTCTTCGGGCATTTGTTTTCTCTTTAGTTTTGCTGCATTGAGCCAGTGACCTTTGAAGACAGTGGCGAGGAGTTATCAGAAATCCCCAAACTCTATCCTTGCACAATGCTCACAACCAACACGTGTGTGATGTCACAGCTGGGTGAGTCAGAGGAAAGCAGAAAAGCAGCGTTGTGCCAAGGCTGACGTGGAGAGGAATGGCTCCAAGTTTTAGTTATTTCTTTTTAATTAGCACTTGTTTTCTCTCTGTTCTGGCCTCACAGACCCCTCTGCAGAAGTACACAGAGATATCTCATTCACAGAGCCTGAGCACTAGGTCATCTCCAGTCAAGTGAGCTCCAGTCAGCAAAGGGGACGTCTGTGGATGGGAAGGAGGAATCGCCCTGACTCCACTGCTGTTTGCAGGGCTGGATCCGTGCTCCACACAGGATACGAGATACAATTACTGTTTTGCAACCTGTTCTGTCTGGGACCAGCCACGTCTTCAGGCAGAGCTCAAGCAGCCCACCACATGCCCGGCTGCCTGGAGGGCAGGTACGGTCAGAGCAGCACTGGCAAGTATGCCTACGTGACAGAAGATATTACTGCCCACACAAAGAGGATGGAACGAAGCACACACTCACGCTTCAGCTATGCCAGTGCAATGCCCAGGACATTCATTTAACTTGGCATCCAGGCAAGACTCTGGACCTTCCCCGAAGCAGCGCGCACTCCATTCCCCACTGCACCATGACAGCCACCTCCGGCAGAAGCCGGGCAGCAAAGCGATGGGGAGGTGGGGTCCAGCTTCACAGTGCTGCTAGACAACACGAGGGGAAGGCGCAGGAGGGACACAGGGGGAGTTTCCAGCCTTAACACAGGTCCTGCCCAGCCACAGCAGGTACTTACAGTTACAGACTCCTCTGTCTCTCTGACTAGCTTTGGAAAACGAGGTGCTACCACTTTCCTCTGGAATCCACCAGCCATTTTGGAGGACCCCATGGACAGATGCATCTTGCCAGTGGCCATCTCTCAGCTCACCTGCAAGGAGCAACAACGGAACTTTGAAACTCTAGAATCCCATTCATGGCAGAACCAGAGGACACACCCACGTCTCCAGGCTGCGGCATCCTTCCGAAGTGGAGAACTTAAGGCCTCCCCACCCTGTTCCGTGATTAGACCATATTTAAGTGGCACAGTCAACATTCATAGCAGTAAAACCCCAGAACAAACATTCCCTGAGCCAAAACAGCCTTTTGCTGTGGGTGCTGTCCCACGAGCCACAAACACACACCAGGGCCTGCTGCCATTTCTCACCTTCCCCCGCTTCCATTGCTTTTGGAATCCCATTTACTGGAATTATTAACCCAATCTCTAGTAGTAGCCAAACTGTCCTTTATTCCTCTTTACAAGTTTTCCGGGGGGAACAGAAGGAAGGGAAATGTCACTTAGCTGCTTCATTTTGCCAGGGCAGCTGACCTGATGTGACTGTGTGCCTGACCCTACTAAGTGCTCAGAGTACTATGAACAACCTTAAACCCAGGGATCGCTGCTGCCCCCAGCGTTAATAAAATCAGACTACTTGCCGACTTTGCAAACCCAATGTCCACCCTTTGTGCAAGGAGCCTGGTGATGCTTCCAACTAATGGAGCGTAGAGTTCAATACTCTCATTAAGAACTATAGTTTCTCAAGGCTAATTTGGTTGGTTTAAGTTACAAAAATTATCCAGCAAATACGACTCCTTCCAGGCATGAAATTACCACACTGCCCAAGAACATTTCTCCATGGCGAATGAGGGCCCTCATTTTCACTTATTAACACCCAAACTTAAGGCTCCCTACAGGCATTAGAGGCTGTAACAGCAGAAATAAAAGCATGAAACCATTAAAGGAACATGAGCAATTAGCTCAAATAGAAATGCAAATATGTGACAGCCGGGCCACTGAAGAAATTATCCTAATGGCAGTTCTTCTCCAGCATCCTTATCCTACAAGTAGCAGGGGTTAACAGGTCCATGGGCTATTCTTCTTCCAACCACCAGCCTGCCGACCACCTCTCTCCGTCTGCGTCACACAAAGTGGGGGTGCAAGAAAGGGCAAGAAGAGACAACAACCCCAGAAAGTGGTCTCCAACACAAACAAAGAGAAACACGTACAGTATTTGCTAAGCACTACTTTGGAGTAGAAAGAATTTCCCCTCCCTTTCTGGCTAACTGGACCAAGGAACAGATAGGTTTGCCTGCTTCTTATTTTCTGGCACTTGAAAGGCCAGTGCTCTCAAACCCAGCTCTACTCTGACTTTTTTTTTCTTCATTCTGACATTATCTGACAAAAATCACAGCTCACATTCCCTCCTGCTTCCTTCTGTTCCACATCACCTTTTTTGTGTGGATGATGTCTTGCTGTATACAGCAAGTCATCATCTATACAAAGATGACCATTCCCTCCCCCTCAAGGTTTACCCTCATCCTGCAAGCAAGGCAATAACTTCATTCCGTTACTCCCCAAACAGCTACAGCATTGCACATGTTCATGGTACTGGGCCCTTTACAGTGTTAGGAAACAACAACGTTGCTGTCTCCTTTTGTTCTTGCAAGAAACATGAGACAGCACAGCACAGCACTATGGACATGAGGACATACTGTAGCAAGAGCTAGGATTTAAAGCTGGAAATAACTCTTTTTCCAAGACAGAAATCTAATGGGGATGATACAACATTAATCTGGATTTCCACGTTTTGTTATTAGGTCTTGAGAATAACTGGATTATTTGTTCCAATTTTCTGCCTGTAATTTCACGTTGCTTGAAATTAATCCCGTTCATCATGCCCACAATGCTTATTTCCAGAGGGCTTCCAACCTCCACAGCCCTGACCCCGTCTTACAGCTTCCCCTGCTCTCCACTGGGGCACTATCACAGCCCTGCGGCTCCACTTCCCTAGAGCCCGCGGGGATCAGCCTCCCAGATTCAGAGGAAAAGAGCAGAATTAAGGAATCAGCCACATCTCCCTGTAGGGGCAAGACAAAACAGCAACCACACCACAGCACGCCTCCAGCCCACCACCCCTGGCTGGTGGGGGGAGATCTCCATCTTCCCCACCTCAGACAGCCCTCTACCCATCCCAGAAACATAAGGAAGGGTTGCAATTCCCCCTCTGCTCCAGGCTCAGGGCACAGACAGCACTGCCACCTCAGCTTTAGGTTCAGAGCACAAATGCCCTGAGCCTGGGCAGAGGAATCAGGACACAACAGCTAAGACCACCTAGAAAAGCAATGAAGAAATATGCCCAGGGCTGGGGTAGAAATTCCTGACGTGTCTCAGGAAACCAAGATGTATCGGAGCAGGGCACCAAGCTGAAGATCCCCAAGGACATCCAAGCTTCAGTCTCCTCCCCAAGGCTCCCTTTTACCCTGGTATCTACAGCTAAGCTAGAAGTGTCCACCATCGCTGCAAGTTGCACAACAATTTTCGAACCCATTAAAAAAACCTTTACCTCCCCAGACTTGCTCTTAGACCAGGTATATAATTCAATCCTACTGAGTATCACGTAGCTGCTGCATCCCTGCTGTTGGCCCTCCTGCCAACAAAACTGCCTCCTTCCTGCCCGCTGGCCAGACACTCCCTTAGGACAGGGAATTCACGCTTCTCCTGGAGGATTCACTTTGCGTAACGCCCACTCTTGCTTCATGAATCACCATGGGCTACTCGGTGGCTGTGGACAGCCTGGAGAGACAGGAGATGGCCAGGGAGCCATTGGTGTGACCATGCTCCCACCGGCGCAGCAATAACCGACACAGTGCCGGCAACTTCCAAGAACCCAGCGGAACCCCCAAGGCAACTGACAGGACTTGGGAATTGGGCTGCCCGGCGTCCCCTCTCCTCAGCTGCTACAGCCTTGCCAGGCAGAGCAGGAGGATTTTACCAGGACCTCAAGGAAGCAGAAGGTTCAGAGCTTGACATTAGCTAAAAGTATGCTCGTTTCTCTGCTGCTCAGCTCCCCCTGCTCTAACGTGGGGAGATACTGCACTGGGCAGTGCTCAAGGTGCTGTGCGGAGAAGCTTCTCAAAACAGCAGCATCTCATCCTGCAAGTAGCACGACAGGAAAGGGCCACTAACCCACTAAAGACTGGGGGTTTACCACCTTAACCAGTTCCACACCAAGGGAACAGATGCCTGTTCAAGCATTTGCGGCTTTGGGATTTCTTCAGCTCTAGGCTGGAGTGGAAACGATGCTTTCTGCCTTGAACTTTCTCAGCATCACAACTGGTCGACTCGGTCTCGTCTCTGGTGGTTTACAATGCCACTGAAATGCCTTCACAAAGTTATAGCCCTGCAACTCACTGCAGCCCATCCATTTCCTAAACATCTCACTCCGCAGTGAATGATTGCAGCAGTATTCTAAAGTACGCCTTAGAGTAGCATTTGTTCATGTTCCACGAGCTTCAGATCAATTAATTTAGACACTGCAGACTAGCTAATCATTTCTTTAAGGAGTAAAGAAAAAGTTTCCACGCTGACTTACAAAACAAGAACTCAATTTCTATTTTGCTCGCCCAGGAAGGACCCCAATCACATCAATACAAAAGACAGCAGGCAAATCAGTGTTGCCACAGCTCCGACAATGCCTTTGGGGGTGTCCTCTGTTGTTGCACCTGGTGAATACCCATCTGATGAGCTCGTTCCAATTCAATGTGCACACATATACACACACACCAGCCAGGGACACCCAACCTACAAGAGCATCTCAGCTGCCAGGGAGCTTCACGCATTTTCAGCACAGCAGATGCTATAAACAAAAGCTTCTCATGAGACTCTCGGCCACAGGCAAACCAAATCATCGCATCTGCTTGGCTGGGAACAAGAAATCCTCGGTCTGAAAACCACCATTCATTATTTGGGGGTTTACAATTCAGTTAAGGAGGATCTTAGCCCTGAAAACAAAGTGGCTCTCCAGCCACCTAGCCTGTGGAAACTCGCTCCAAAACATCTCCCACTTGGTGTCCAGCCACCGATTGAATGGAAACTGGAGAGCTCAGGCAAAGAAACCTCAGATGTGACACCCTTGTGCGCTCAAGGCACCAAGACAGAAGTGCTGTAAGGAAAGGAACCTGCATGCTGGGTGATGCTTCCAATCTCAGAAGGCAGAACTTGGAGACAGATGTCAAGGTGAGACCCACCAAGTCCCTCGTGCTTGGCCGGAGATGCACTCACAGGGCTGCCACCTCGTGCTCCTTCCCACAGCTCCAGCACCTTACAAGCAACATTAGAGCCTCCCCTGCTCAGCACAGAAGCAACTTCTGCCTGCTGCAGGCAAAGAGCACACCTGCAGCCAGCTTTCATGCTCAGAGGACTTGCCAGAGAAGCCTTGGGTGCTTAGCAAGGGAAACCGCTGGCCACAAAGCACCTTCATGGAGCTGCATGGCAGGAGTGACACGGAACCCATACAAGGCTTGCAAGCACCTCAGCACCCCAATGCCAAACCCGACGCTGGTACCTCGACCTGCTCCCATCAGCCTCAACAACCCTGCTCCCATGCTTGGCTGTGCTCCCGCTAGCAAACTCACCGTCTCTTTTTCCAGCCCAAACCTTCCTGCCCTCCCAGATAGACGGAGGGGGACAAAGCCATTCCTTAGTCCTGCTTGTCAGCGCAGACAAGGTCCCTGCCACATCTCCTAGCACTGCTGCGTGGAGAAATCAAGTGAGAAAAAGCCTGACCTCCAAGCTAGCAGCTAGGATGCTTGAGAGCTAAAGAAAAGCCTTGGCTGGGGGGCTCTGCCCCCTGCATCACAAAGTCTTTTACCTAACGACTATTTAACATGCAACACATGAGCAGTCTCCAGAGGGGAAAAAAAATAAGAGACCAGGATCATCTTCAAAGTGAAGGAGGAAAAAGATTTGTTTCATGATGCGGGCTCACAGCTAGTATAGGCTCCCTGCCTCACGCTAGGCAGAAAAGGAGGGTCTGCACAGGACCACTCTGCTCCCAGCTATTTTTGGCCCTGAGCTACATTAGGGGTGCAAAGAAGCACCTTCACCTTGTCTCTTCAGGGCAGCAACATTAACCTCTGAACACTCCCTGGCTCATGATATGGGCTAGGGTCATAAGGCCAAAGTGTCAGTAGGCACAAGGTAGGGCTTCACACAAGCTCAGTCGTGCCAGGACCTGGAAAATTCAGAAGGCTCAGCAGCACAAATACAGGCACAGAGGGGCCCTTCAGGGCCCCTGAGCTTGGCAAAAGCTGCGCTGAGGAAAAAGTTAATGTGAGCACTTAGATATGGCCCTAAAGCACCCAAAGCCCTTTGTGCATATGTCCAACAGCTTCCCTCAGTGAAATAAAACTGAACAGCTCTCTGATGACGCTGTGCTGAAAAAGACAGGAAATTAAGAATAAACAGCCAATTTCTTAATGGACATTAAGAAAAAAAATGGGAAGTTTCATGTAAAAGCACAGCTTCATGTCTATACAGATCCTGCGGCTGTCACTATGCCACGTGCCAGGGCTCTTATTTCAAGGGACTCCACGTCACTTGTGCTGAAGCAGCAGCACCAACCTCTGAGCTGGTCTGATACCAACCGATCGCCCTCCAAACTTAAAGGCTGGGGATGTATTGGCACGCTCTGCACTACAACACACTACACCCAGCTTTTCTTGTAGGAGCAGAGACTACTGGCTCAATCTTGTTTCAGTATACACAAAAAATCCTCTTTCTTCTTCCTTCTGCAAAGATAAACCATCTCTCTCTGGACTAATTGGTTAATTTCCCTTTCTATTACACTTTGCTGGAAGAGTGAGACAGGAGATCTGTTCAAAGTGAGTATCAGGATGCTATTGAACAATTTTGTTCGGCTACATCTTCTTGCCCTCTTCAGGCTTAAGTAGCAAGATCACATTTTGTGACTAGAAATCACCTGCTTAGCTATCATTACCATAGAAACAGCATCTCAAGGAAGCCAGGAAAGGAGAAGCACAATTTCCAGGACTAATCTCTTGTCCCTCCAGCCCACTGCTAAGTGGCTGAGTGCTTTCTAAATCCACTCTTGCTACCCAGGAAGCCTCATCCGTCACCTGTATAGTCCAGTGCCTCTGTATTTTATCACTTCGGTACTGTCATCCTGCAATTTATTACAAAAGCTCTACCGTAGCCAAGATAATTAATAGGAGCCTAGTGTTACACCTTCCTGTTATTTCTTTTAATAAACTTCAACTCTCAGCTGACAGCGAGTTGGACCAAGGGTCTGCTGGAGATTCCACAGCTCCACGTGCTATACTTTACAACTGTGGCTCCTGCCTGAAATATTAACAGTAATGTTGTCCCTTTCCCAACTGCCTCTCCCAGCACCTGATCTCTGCTTTCCTGGCTTTGCAACTTGCATCAACTCTCCCTTTTTATTTCCTCTTTTTCTGGCATCTGGACCACATTTCATTCCGGTTCGCAATACATCGGAGCTTCCACGCAGCTAGAGGCTTTGGAGTGGAAAAGCAGAAACCAAAGGACTACTAATGGATCCCCAGGTCAGGAGCACGCGGCTGTACGCGGGGTCAGAGCTGACTCTGCAATGGTGAATTCAGAGCAGCAGGTTCGCTAAGCAGTACCTCTCTTTAGTAGCTACTGTCAAGACCTCATCCAAAGTTCATGGAAATCATAGGAAGACTCCTATGGATATCAGATTGTTTCCCCATGTGATCCCTTACTCTGCAGCAAATGCTTGGACACGTCACATCCACTAGCCTGCTAAGGAGAGCTAAGATGAAAGCAACAATTCTGTACTCCCCGGGGGCTTAAAGCATATGAACCTCCGCTCTGCTGACATGCAATCGTTTGTTAATCTACCATTTCACTGCACACCCAAGCTGGAACAAGGGGCACTGCCAGCATCCCGAAAAACCACCCTCCCTCCCTTTCTGAACCATCTCTCAGCTTCCGCAGTATCCATTTGCAGTGCGCAGCGCAGGCGGCACGATGTTCACATCCTGACCAGCTGCCTTCCCCAACCAGGACCCCGAGAGGTCAGGCATCAGCCGAGTTCTCTGACAAGCTCCTGTGAACCTCAAGCCAAGCCAAGCTCTTTTAATCTCATTTTTCAAAACCTTCCAAGTGAAATACTTCTGCGTATTCACGCCCAGTTCTCAAACGAGTTTTAAGCTCTGGAAAAACATCAACATTAACTGAATTCAAAGATGCTAAACTGCAGACAGGTAAGCGGAGGCAGGAGTACCACCCCGCAACCTCACCTTGGCTGGCTCCAGCCTCATACCCAATTATCCAGCACACACACGGTCTGGCTGCCAGAATAGCAAATATTCCCTATTGACTGGATTACTCCTCTAACACTACAGCACTGGCTGTAACCCCGAGGTGCTACAGAGCAGGCTTTGGCTTCACCGAGTTATTTCCCACCCTTCAGCCAAGGGGCAAGGCTGGACAACCTGTTAGGAGCAAGCTGCACCCTCCTGGAGTAGTCCAGCCTTTGGCTTTTCCCTCGACGTAGACAGGAATTGCTTCTCAGGAAATCACCTATGGATTTAGAAGGCAAGGAAAGGACAGTCAGGGGGAGCTGGCTGCGCAGTCGCTCTGAGCTAGGCCATTTGTTGCATTTTGCATCACAATCCTTCACGGCATTTTATAGACAGAGCGAGAACAAATCGTCTCGTCCCTCATTTACAGACGGGGCCACACAAAGATTTAAGGCCAAAACATCCGAAAGCCCACGTGCGAGATGAGACGAGGGGGGCGAGACCAGCAGCGGCGAGGCAGGCAGCCTCCATCCCCCTCCACATTTGACCCACAGCCCGCGTGCAGTCACATCGGCATCCCATGGGGAAAAAAGGGAGCAGTTTGGGAAGGCTCTCCTTCAGGGAGCAAAGCTCGCTCCCTGTCCAGCCCTGGGGGGAAGAAGGGGCCCCTACTCCCCCTCCCCACACAGAGAAAGGGCTGCAGCCTCCGGGGGCACCTCACCCAGCACCACAGCCCCACTCTGCTCCACCCGCAACCTCACCCCTACAGCCTCCCCAAAAAAGCACCCTGGGCGCGCCGGCACCGCCTCCCGCTTTCCTCCAGGGAGGGGACACAGCCACCACCACCCCAGCACGGGGGGGTCACCAGCGTCCCCCCACCTCTCCACCCCGCGGGGCACACGGGGCACACTCACACCCCCGGTCCCCGCTGCCAGACGGGCTGTTGCCCTCCTGCCGAAGGCAACCGGGACTCCGGGCGGGCCCCACACCGCCATGGCAACGGCCAACGGCCGGGCGCCGGCAGGGGAGGGGGGCGCCGCCTTCGGGACAGGAGGGCGGACAGGGACACGGAGGCGGAGGGGCCCGCGGCGCTCAGCGCCCGGACGGCCCCGCTGAGGAGCCGCGGCCGCCTGCGGTCCCCCTGCGTCTGCCGGCTGGCTGGAGGGGACAGCCAGAGAGCACGGAGAGAGCCCAGGCCTGCCAAAGGCTTCACGAGCTCACACGGCTTCGGCAGGGAGCCTCTGCCCCAGCACCACAGAGACCAGCTGCGCTTCCCTCATCTCCGGGGGCACGGGCACTGCAGAGGCCCGGCTAGCAGGGCCTCATCCCAGAGCAGGAACAGCCGCGCAGGGACAGCCTGCAATGGCCACGGCAAGCACGCGCGGGAATTGCCTCCAACGCACCCTCCTCCCAGCTCCAGCACGGCCACATCCCTGCGGGGGTCACCCTGAAACAGAGCAGCCATTGGAGACACTCAGGGCAGAGCCCAAAGGGTTTCTCCCCGGGCGCAGCACTGACCACGAGAAGAGCCACACGCCACCTGGACACAGCCCGTGTGCCAACAGAGCCCAAAATCAACTCACGCCCCACGGAGGTGCCAGCGCTGCCCTCAGAAGGGACCATCTGCTCTTCTCCTGCTCTCTGGGTGATAACTCGCACCCCAGTCCCACCCGCTCACCTGCTCGGCTGCCACCTCCCACCTCCCAGTCTGCCTGTGGCACGGCGCTCGGCACAGGCGACACCGGTGCACAAACCGGCACAGCCAACCTCGTCATTTCTCAGGGAAGCGCTGTAATAAGTGCACCCCGACAAGCACAGCCCAACAGACACAGCTCTACACTCTTCGCTGAAGCCAGGCTCCCCCTCACTCCCTCACTGAGGAGCTCCAGATGGGCTCTGAGCTCCATCACGGGGCACACCGCTGGTCCACTCAAACGGATGCATTTCACCCGAGTGCCTCTGCCCAGCACTCCTGTGCAGGGTCTGACACAGGGCTGAAGGGAGCTCAGGGCTTGCGGAGTTCTCCTCAAATCCCTCATGCCCATTTCAAGGCCAGAGATGCTTCCGCGACTAGGAAAACGGAACCGGCTGTTTCCATCATGGTGGAAAACTCAAGTTGCCTAAGATGGCAAACAAGAGCACTTCCAAAGCAGATATCTGGAGGTTAATTCCTGCTTCACAGTCAGCATCACTGGTGTTTCATTAAGAAGCCATCCAGGACACTTCCAAACTCTCAGCCTTGGGCAAATGCCACAGGACTGCAAAGTGTGAAATCATTATCTAAAAGAACATGTCACCCGTTCCTCTTCCCCACACTGCCTCTCCAGCAGAAAGGCTCCTGCCTAAACAACTAGACCTGAGAAGACCCACAGCCGTTAACGCACTTCACCTGGGAGCACGTGCATTGTGCTCCTGGGGAACAGCAAGCCTTCAGGCAGGGCTCACCCAGTGCCACAGGACAGGCACGTAGCAGAACGTCTGCCTCTCAGCGTACAGTCTCTTCCAAGGACTGAGCAACAAAATACAAATGTACGCAATAAAGTGTCACCCCTGGTATGCAGCACATCACCCTCTGGTGCCTTCAGCATGAGCACAACCTGGGCTCATCCTCCTCCCACCATGCGTCGACCTTGGAGCTACATGCTACGGGCAGATTCATTTTTGCCCTATGTTCCGTTCACTGCCACAGAGACGAGCCAGTCATTAACTGACGGAAACGCAGGGCTCTGAGGTCAGGTAACCAGGGCAAGATGTGACCTGCAGTTCTTCCCAGCCACTGCTTTCCTTCCATCCGCCTCACAGCAGCAAAGGCCAGCTTATTCACCCCCACTCTACCAGGCGGACATTGGGATATGGGTCCCATAGCCTGGCTATTTCACTGCACTTTCTCATCTAGATTAAGACCCAGCGAGATCTTACAGATCTTGCACAAAGTTTAGGCAGGTTTTTTTTCCTAGAGAGGCTCAACCCAAAGTAAAGCAGAATTCACAGTACAAGAGAAGCCCGGGATGGGGGAGCACAAACATGCTGGCCAGGGAGAAACATATGCTGACATTTTTGTTATGCACACACCTTGACTCCAAAGCCTTTTTCTCCTTGGCTCCTCCTCCCACATCCCAACTCTCATACATAAATCCCTTATTTCAACTCCTGGCAAATCTCCATCTGCTCCTGCCAGACCCTGGGCTGGACGTACCCAAGCCCATCACCTGGAGGGCAACTACACCAGCACGCGCAGCAACACGGTTTATCACTGTGGAAATTCCAAATGACAGCCCTGAAGAGGTCACCACTTGGGAAGAGCACATCAAGACAGTCTGCAGGAGCTAATTTCAGCCACCCAGGCTACAGAAGCACAGCACCCAGAGGGCCCCAGCTCTATCCCTGCGCTCAGCCAGGCTCTTCAGCCTCCCTGCAGCACCCATCACTAGAGGGAGAGCCTGGGTAACCCTTGCAAAACCTGCTCCCAGCCCCGAGGGAGGTCAGCTCCCTTTGCCAGGGCCTTAAACACCCAGACAAAATCCTGGCAGGCAGCAGGCAATAGCTGATGCAGCCCCGTGAAAGGGGAGCCTCGGAGACCCTGCTGAGCAAGCAGAAGGGGACCGGTGCTTGGGACCCCTCTGCAAAAAGCAGCTTTCTTGGATTCTCTTGGCTGTTGCACACAAAGCCCTCGGGGGACTCCGGCGTTTCCCAAAACACACATGTTCTGCCAAAGCTTCTTAATTTCCAATGGCAGAGAAGGTGAACACTGCAGATTATTACTTTTTCAAGCTAACGGGGGCTTTGAGGGGTAGGAATACACTGCATTCCCAGAGAGCACAGCAGGGAGGTGTCGCTGCAGCTGTACTCTACCAGCCAGAGTGCTGGCAGCTGAGCAGGGGGAGGCCACAGCCAGCTTGTCCAGTAGCTTCTTCACCATAACCTTGGCTCTTGATGGATACAGACACCAGGCAGCCCTGCCAAGCTGCCATTTTTGAACAGCAACGGACCCGAAATTAAAATCAACATGGGTGTACATACTTTGCAAGCCTACACACACGGTTCAGGACGTCCTGCAGGATGTAGAAGACTGCAGCCACCGCTTTCTGACCCAGTCCTGGGCTTCACCATGCTCGAGGGGGAAAAGTTGTAAGACAGACCATCCCTCTCACAGAGCTTGCTGCCAGAGACACAGGTGTAGCTGAGACAGGGAAGACCAAGTCTCTTCCAGGCTTCTTCCTCAGGACAGGGCTTATCAGTTCCAAGAACACTTGCAAGCTAGCCACAAAGTGAAGCATCAGCCATCTTCCCCAGGGGAGACCCACGCTTTCAAAAGGAGAGCCCAGAAGCTGAAATTCACACCACCACGGATGCTCAGGACCACCAACTCAGAGGAGGTACAGGGTTTACATCACTGCTCCTTCTCCATTCCTGGGGCTGTACATACAACCCCACAGGGACCAACAAGCCCCTCTTCCCTTGCCAACACCCTCTCTGTCCCATGAGCTCACCTCTGTTTTCCTTCACAATATCCAACTCTCACCATTAGGTTCACCTTGGAGCCACCATTCCCCATTCACACCTGGCTCTCAGTTGGCTGCCTGCGTTTCTGGCTCAAAGGACACATTTCAAGCAGCACAGACTGCAGCTAGTCCCAAGCAAGCAGAGAAGGGGGGATCACACTTGCACACAGCCCAGCACAGAAGCCCAGGGGATTTTCAAGGGGAATGTCTGACATAGAGGTTAGCAAGGCAGTAACTGGGGCTGTGATTGCCCGGAGACAATGCACAAGAAGATGGGGAGGCTCTGGATGGAGGTTCAGGCCTGACTCAGCAAGGTACAGCCACAGGGGCACCACAGGCTGGGGAGTACTGGGCTCTGGTGGTGCATTCCTTCCCCCTCCCACTTTTTTCCTGGGCTGCTCTATGATCTCAGGAATTCCAGCTGGGCCTCGGCCTTTGCGCAACGAGTTGGGCGGTTAAGCGTCCCTTGACTGTACCAGGAACTCTTGCATGGCTGAGGTGGGGAGCAGCACTGACTGTACCAAGCACTCCTGTTACCCAACTCAAGGTGGTAACGAGAGCGGGAATAACCAGCCATCCCCTGACAGCCTTGGAACATCCCTTACCTGGGCCGTAGCCCGAGTGAAACAGTACCAGTGTTGCTGGAATTCCAGTAACTTTCCAGTAACTTGCTGATGACTAAAGCCAATCATCTTACAAACCTACAAACAGCCGGCCCAAGTGAGCTCTCCTGGACCGCAGCGGGCTGCCACCAGCATCCTCCTCGCAGTGGGACGCCTCTCAGAGTTTCATGAACTCTCCAGTTTGTGAAATGTGGAGGACTGCTGCCAAAAGCTGGCGACGTGACCTGGGCTGAAACCTTCTCCTCCTTGAGGCTCAACTTGCAATGGAGGGGTCTGCTCCATTGCTGTCCCCAGAGCATCCCCCTTGGGCTCCACCACAGAGACAGCCTTGCAACTCTCCCTTACTTATAAAGCAGCACGGGGACTCCCAGGACAACCGGGCCACAGAGAAGAAACCTTCCCCATTTTCTTAACCAACCCAAAACCTTTTCTCTTTCCTACAGATAGAAAAAAATCCCTCCCGTGCCACAGGCGGCACAGAAGATGCACCAAGGATGACACTGACGGTCGCAGATTCGCACTCATCTAATGACAGCTCTGCCAGGGACCAGGCAAGGTGTTTGATCTCACAGGGACTCAGCTTTCCTACCTGCGAGGCAAGTCCAGCAATACTTATTTGGGAAAAGGACAGTCACAAGAGCTAGCAAACAACTCACATTCAACACAGTGCTGTTACTACTATGGAGAGACTTGTCTAGCCTCTCTCTCTGTAATTAGCCCCTTTCTCTAATGTCTGAGCAGCCCAGTGTTTTTAGCAACATATAGAATCAGCTTTCTTAGTAGAAAATGGTATCTTTTACCAGTCTAACTTGGTGGGAAGAAAAAGTATCACTGAGAAACCTGATCTTATCCGTACCCTTACAGCATGCTGGCTAGATCAACATATCTTTAAAACACATGCCTGCAGCAATCCTGAAAGGCAGGGGAAAAAGCATCTCGGCTTTGTGGATAGAACTGCAATGCAGATGATACTGCACAGGAAAATTAAGGTATAAGTTTATCACGCATCAGCTGTTCTCCAGCAACTGCCTACAAGCAGGGTCTTGTCCCATAGCAGACAAAAGGTCTCACACTCCACATTTGCTGTGGGGTTAGATGTCCGGCATATCTGCAGTCAGGTACAGCCGCCTGCCTGGAGAGTTTCACGAACTCTCCAGTGTGAAAAGTCCTTCCATGTCTCTCTTTTTTAATGCTTGCCTAGCTTTACTGTGCTCAGAGACAGAAGATGAAGCCCCATTCAGCCATGTGGCAACATGGGCTAGAATGAAATAGCACCCATTCATTCACAGATGACTTGCAGCTCAATTACTAACAGACCCAGAAGCAGCAAGGTGGAGAAAGGCAGTTCTGAACACACACACACACACACGCACGCGCGCGCACGCACACACAAAAACACACAAAAACACACGCGCACACACACACAGACACAGAGACACACAGATACACACACACACACACACACACACACACACAGACACACAGACACACACAGACACAGACACACACACAGACACACAGACACAGAGGCAGAAGGGCTGCTGCACTTGGGCAGCTCTTCCCATCCAGTTCTTTTCTGAGCAGAGCAGCCCCAAGTGAAAACTGCCCTTCTTCAGCCATTTCAGGAGAAAAAGGGGGTCCATTTGCTCACCATTAGAATGCAATTTGCATAACTCAACATTGCCTTATTCTTACTGACTACAGCCTTCAGGGCATTTTCATTAACTAATGGCGCTGAAAGCAGCAGTCACCAATTTAGGATCTCAGGGGAGGTTTTGAGTGCACATCTGTATTAGTTGCAAATCTGACCTAACTCCTATTTACTTCAGACACAAGCAGGAGCAACTGACACAATTTCTATCAGAATTGGGCAGTCTGGATCAGGTCTTGATGTTACAGAACATCTTGAAAAACAAGGTCAAAAACAAGTGTTAAAAACAAGCAAGAAGAATCAGAAGAATGTAAAGAAGATACTGCATAACAAATGCACCTGGCACTTAAGTCATACTAAAGATAACGACTGTCTTCACTAACTCTCTACTAACTAGCAATAACGATTAACACAAGGACGAATCTTAGAAAAATAGAATGGACTGCCAAAACAGTGCCCTAGAGTTAACCTGTCTCATTATAATCTCCTTCTAACGCTAAAGAACACACCTCCTAGCTAGAAAAGCCCCCAACCCAATTAAGCCCCCTACTCTCTCAGCAGGTGTGGTGAACTAAAAGAGAACTATAACTTTAAGATGAAGTAAGAAAAGCATTAACCAAGAGTTAATTAAGGGGTAGAACCAGTAGGCCTAACTAACTTTGGTAATTGGTTTAAATACCTGTCATGATTTTAACCTGGTATGCATGTTAGGAGGAGAAATCCCCCATGCACCCGGCACTGCAATAAACCAATGTCGGCTTTCTAAACTATCATTTGGTTTGGAGAGTTTTCTTCGTTACAATTTTCGGTAACAGAATTTGGCGACCCAGATGGGACCTGCTCTCTGGAATCTTGATGGACCAGACGAATTGTGAGGACTCCTGAGCGCACTGGAGCATTTTCGCGGAGGCCCTCCGATTCCCTGGTTGGGTGAGTTTCTGTGACAGCTCTCTGGGAGACTAACGACATTGGTAGTTGATATTAATATTGATATTGGTATTGGTATTGGTTGCTTGCAAATAAGTCGTATCTGAATTCAGTACGTGTTGTTAAGTTGCTGGTATTGGTATCGGGAGTACACTACTGTATAATCTTGTGTAATCTGTATGCTACTACAGGGACGCCTGGAATCTGGATTTTGATTTGGACACATCTACGTGGTTGTTTTACATCATGGGTGCTGGACAATCTACTGAAGCGGGGATTCTTAAGTGTTCCCCTTTGGGGTGTATACTAAACCACTGGAG
Source organism: Gavia stellata (assembly GCF_030936135.1). Lineage (NCBI taxonomy): Eukaryota > Metazoa > Chordata > Aves > Gaviiformes > Gaviidae > Gavia > Gavia stellata. The sequence goes on from NC_082626.1 coordinate 4,263,720, forward strand.
CAAGTTTGGGGGTGATCCCCTTACTCGGAAAAAACGGATAGAATATTGCAATCATTGGTGGCCTCTGCACACTCTGGATGATCAGGAGAAATGGCCTAAGAACGGAAGTATAAATTACAACATTGTGTTACAGTTAGTGCTGTTCTGTAGGCGTGAAGGAAAATGGGATGAGGTACCATACGTGAATTTGTTCTTTGCTTTGCGGGATCATTATAACATACGTAAGGAGTGTGGCTTGATTGCAAGTGAAAGTGGTGTATTAGCCCTAGAGGCAGAGAAAAAGAAAGCGCCTAAGTGGTGGTGTTCAGCGTGCAGCATCGGCAAGCGATGCAATAAATATAAAGAAAGTGGTGAAGAAGAGCAACAGGAGGAGGTAGAGATGTTGGTTGTACCAAGGAGGGGTAGGAACAGAAGGAGAGAAGAGTGAGACAATGATTCTGACAGTTCCAGCGAAGACGATTTTAGTCTGGTGGCGGGGAGAACTAGGAGGGGAAATGCTCGGAATGTACAGGCCAACGTACAAGCCCCCCTCAGACAAGCCGTAGGACCAGATGGAGCACCAGTTTGGGTAAAAGTGCCATTTTCGGTATCGGATTTAAAGGCATGGAAGGAGATGGCAGGTGTATATAGGGAGGACCCCGAGCGGGTGGCAAAGGTTATGGAGACTATAATCAAAAATCAGGATCCGGACTGGAAAGATCTGCAAGTTGTCTTGAATAATTTAGTTTCTTATGATGAGAAAAGATTGATTTTTGGCTAAAGCTAAGGAGGACGCAGAGTGCGTGCATGTTCAAGCTGCAACAGCAGGATGGATATAGGATCATTTCCCTTCCAATAATCCCAATTGGAATCCTAACATCCAGGCTCAAAGGTTATTATTATCCAAGTACCAACAAGTGATTCTGTATGGTGTCTGGAATGCAATTCCAAAATCAAAGAATTGGTCTAAATTGTATCAGGTCGTTCAGGGAAAGAATGAGGACCCCTCTTCCTTCTTTGAAAGACTAATGGAGGCTGCAAGAAAATACACTGATTTGAATCCAGACAATGAAGCAGACGCTGTCTCGTTGGTCCACATCTTTATGGGACAGTCTACATAAAACAGAAATGCCAGAAACTAGAGGGGGCAGATGCCCGCTCATTGGACAAAGTGTTAGAGCATGCCTGGAAAGTGTACAACAACAGGGAAAAGGTGGAGGAAGTAAAGCAGAGAAAGGAGAGGCTTAAAGATAGTAAGATGCTGGCAGTAGCCATAGCCCAAGAAACTAGCAAGTTCAGAGTTCCCATAAAGCGAAAAGGATTTCCTGGTGGAGTACGGAGGGTCGGAATGCTGCTGGAGATAAATCAGTGTGCTTACTGCAAACAGAAAGGACACTGGAAAAGGGAGTGCCCGCAGTTAAGAAGACAAGGTCGTGAGGAGATGCCAAATCAGGCTGCTAACATGATGACAATAGCTTCAGACTGAGGGAGACCGGGGGAAGAATCGGAACCCTCCCCAACAGAACCCCTGGTTAGAGTAAAGTTGGGGAATGAAAAAGTACAATTTTTAGTAGGTACGGGGGCCACTTATTTGGTATTGAATACATGCAAGGCTAATTTGAGTAATCAGAGTACATCAGTTATTGGTGCCACGGGGCAGAAAGAAAATCGGCCATTTTTCCAGCCTTTCAGGTTTACAACTGGGAAAAGGGTGTTAACCCATCGATTTCTCTGATTGCCCTGTGCCGCTAATTAGGACGAGACATATGAAGTAAATTGAATGCACAAACTACTTTTGAAAAAGGAAAAATCCAAATCCATATTCCTGACAATAAAGCTTTGGATGCTCAAGTTTTTATGTTACAGAAGGAAGCCGAGTTACAGGAAATACCAGAAGCAGCTGAAAATCCTGTAACTCCTCTGGTATGGGCTTCAGGAGCACCAGGACGATCCCGAGCGGCAGAACCGGTAATCATTCAGTTGAAACCAGACACCAGACCGGTAAGACAAAAAGAGTACCCAATTAAATTAGAGGCAAGAAAAGGATTAGAACCATTAATAGAACGATTCATAAATTTTGGATTACTAAAAGAATGTCAATCAGAATACAACACCCTGATCTTGCCAATTAAAAAATCGCATTCAGAAGAGTATAGATTGGTCCAGGACTTAAGGGCTAGAAATGAAATTGTACAGGATGTTCACCCAGTAGTGGCAAACCCGTATACTCTCTTGACCATCCTGAAGGAAACAGACCAATGGTTTACTGTACTGGACTTGAAAGATGCTTTCTTTTGCCTTCCGCTAGCAGCCGAAAGTCAAGAACTGTTTGCTTTTGAGTGGGAAAGCCCTAAGACCGGAAGAAAAACTCAATTGTGTTGGACAGCATTACCACAAGGATTTAAAAATAGTCCTACGATCTTTGGAAATCAATTACCCAAAGAATTAGAAGACTGGCAAAAGATGCATAAAAATACCACCTTACTGCAATATGTAGATGACACACTGCTAGCAACAAATGACAAGAAGGATTCCATACAAATGACAACAGAACTCCTCAACTTTTTGGGGACAGCAGGGTACAAAGTATCCCGGGAAAAGGCACAGATCGCTCAGCAGGAGGTAATATATTTGGGGTACACAATTTCCCAGGGCCAGTGTAGTCTTGGAACTGAAAGAAAAGAGGCCATTGGCCAGATCCCCGAACCTAAATCGAAACAAGAGCTCAGAGCATTTCCCGGAATGGCTGGATGGTGTCGCCTGTGGATAATAAATTTTGGACTCACTCCCAAACCCCTATATGAAGCTGTACAAGGGGAAGGAAATCTCCTTTTCTGGACTCAGGAGTGCAGAGATGCATTTATGAAATTGAAACAAGCTTTAATGAATGCTCCAGCCCGAGGCCTTCCGCATTTGGAAAAAACATTTGAATTATTTGTGCATGAAAGACTGCATATTGTCTCAGGGATACTGGCCCAGAAGCTGGGATCCTGCAAAAGACCCCTGGGGTATTCTTCAAAACAACTAGACAATGTTAGCAAAGGATGGCCAGCATGTCTCCGAGCAGTGGCGGCTACAGTATTACTGATCCAAGAGGCCTGAGAATTGACGCTTGGGCAAAAATTAACTGTATTTGTACCCCATGCAGTTACAGCAGTGCTGGAACAAAAAGGAGGACACTGGTTGTCACCAAGCTGGATGCTGAAATATCAAGCCATTCTTCTGGAACAAGACAATGTGGAGCTGAAAGTAACCACGATCCTGAATCCAGCGACCTTCCTAACTACTGATCCTGCTGGAGAAGAATTAGCACACGACTGTTTGCAAACTGTAGAACAGATGCACTCCAGCAGACCAGACCTGAAAGACCTACCGATAGAAAATGCAGACTGGGACCTGTTCATAGATGGGAGCAGCTTTATGCGGAATGGAACACGAAAATCAGGTTATGCAGTAGTAACTGGTAAGGAAGTGATTGAGGCCAAAGCTCTGCCATCCAACACTTCAGCCCAGAAAGCAGAACTCATAGCCTTACTGAGAGCATTACAACTGTCAAAAGGTGAAATTGTTAATATATGGACAGATTCAAAATTTGCCTTTGGAGTGGTGCATGCTCATGCAGCCACTTGGAAAGAAAGGGGACTCCTCACATCTCAGGGATCCCCAATCAAATACGGGCCAATGATCCAACAATTACTACCGGCAATTAATCCACCCCGATTAGTGGCAATTATGCATTGCAAGGTACATCAAACTGGAAATAGCCCAATGCATATAGGGAACCGCATGGCAGATAGAGCTGCGAGAGAAGCAGCTGAAGGTCAAATATTGCTAGTTTTGCCAGAAAGGGTTCAGAGCTTGGGACCTGAGAATCCGCAGTATGCACCAGAAGACAATCCATTGGCTAACCTACTGAAAGCAAACAAAAATCAAGAAGGATGGTGGGTAACTCCTTCACACCAAGTAATAGTTACACAAGAAATCATGCGTGAAATAGCCAATAGGCAACACCAAGAAACTCACTGGGGAATTCAAACAATGGTGGAAGCATTAAAAACACAAGTGCTAAGTGTACAAATGACTGGAATAATTAAGAGCATAGTGAAGAAATGTGAGTTATGCCTGAAGAATAATCCTCACCTACCCTGAAGACCTTTACCAGGGGTGACAAAGAAAGGAAACAGGAGACTATTGGCAAATAGAGTTTTCCGAATTACCACGGCAAAATGGATACCGAGATCTTTTAGTAACGTTAGATACTTCCTCAGGTTGGCCAGAAGCTTTCCCTTGTCGCACCAACAAGGCAAAAGAAGTAGCAAAAGTGCTACCTAAGGAAATAATACCGAGATTTGGGGTACCCATAGGACTATCTTCAGATAGGGGCCCACACTTCATAGCAGAAGCTGTTCAAAGTTTGACTAAAGCATTAGGGATAAAATGGGATCTCCATACCCCACGGAGACGTCAATCAAGTGGAAAAGTGGAAAGAATGAACCAAAGCCTAAAAAGACAGAGAAGTAAAATTTGCCAGGAGGCTCAGATACAGTGGCTGGATGCTTTACCCTTAGCTTTGCTACAGATACGCACCCAGCCTAGAACCAAAGAAAAGGTTAGTCCTTTTGAGATCATATACGGTAAACCTTATCAGATGACTGAAACAGGAGTTAATCCTGAAATTCCAGGAAGACATTACCTAAAAGAATATGTTATCTCTCTGGGAAAGTTTTGTCCTCTCTCCACAGATACATCCCTGTGAGCACGCCACTATCTTTGGACGTGCCTGTGCATCACTACCAACCAGGGGACTGGGCGTATCCGAAGACATGGTCAGACGAGCTGTTGAAAGAGAAGTGGAAAGGACCTCGTCAAGTTTTACTCACCACCCATACTGCTTTCAAGCTGGAGGGAGTCGGTCCGTGGATACATCGCAGCAGCATCAAGCCAGCCGCGTCACCACAATGGACTGTCAAACAAGAGGGACCTTTACGTTTAAAATTAACGTGGGAATCATGAAGTTCTGGGTTATATCGCTTGCAGCGATGTCAGGAAGTGCGGAAGTTGATACAGATGGAGAGGTCAATACAGATTTGGATGAAAACCTAATTCTAACCTTGATACAAGGGTTTGGCAAAATGCATCGTCTTACCAGTGTTACAGCATGCGTCCCAGCCCCTCACTCGGCCAGTCAGCCCATCCCATGGGGCACTATACAGGTAAATTTATCTTTACTAGAGGAACACGACAACATCACAGGAGCCTTTAAGCAGGCCAATGTCTCTTACTATTTAGACAAAGACAATAAACGTAGACAGAGAGGAAGCGATGTTTTACAAGATGCTACTTTTTGGAGATCAGGGGACAACAGAGCAGTATTTGGGAGAGGCTCGGAAAAACAGTGTCCCAAGGGATCACATCCCTTACATGCCCAGTTTCTGCAAATAGCATTGGCAGCCTCTGGCGGACAGAACCATTGAAAGAAACATATGGAAGTAATAAAAATCTAACTACTTCAAAAGGGGGGATTGATACCAAAGAATTAAGGTAAAAACCAAAGTGGCCAAACCTAAACCGTGATCATATACGAGCAATTAATGACCCTAACTGCATCGCTGAACTCCTATAATGATAATCCCAGAACTTCAGACTGAACTAATATCCAAACCACTGAGAAGACTTGGTATCGACTATGCATAAGATAACTGATTTTTCCACAGAATTGCTTCAATAAGGCTCTTAGAAATTATTATTAATAATATTGGTAGTATTATAGTATTAATAGTATTATTGCGTGCATAATCAGGTTAGAATTGAAATATTTTCTATTCTATTTCTTTTTCCAGGTTGTAAGAGGACAGGTAGATTTGAGAATGTGTGACAAGGTTAATCACCTTCTGTTTAGTTGGTGAAATCCAGGTAAGAAGGATTGAGGCTTACGGAAATTATAAAATATATCCAGAAGTTTCAAAGGGGGGAAATGTTACAGAATATCTAGAAAAACAAGGTCAAAAACAAGTGTTAAAAACAAGTAAGAAGAATTAGAAGAATGTAAAGAAGATAGTTCATAACAACTGCACCTGGCACTTAGACATGTTACAGATAAAGACTGTCTTCACCAACTCTCTGCTAACTAGCAATAATGATTAGCACAAGGACGAACTGTAGAAAAAGAGAATGGACTGCCAAAATAGTGCCCTAGAGTTAACTTGTCTCATTATAATCTCATTATAATACTAAGGAACACACCTCCTAGCTAGAAAAGCCCCAACCCATTTAAGCCCCCTACTCTCTGAGCATGCGTGGTGAATTAAAAGAGAACTGTAACTTTAAGATGAAGTAAGAAAAGTATTAACCAAGAGTTAATTAAGGGGTAGAACCAGTAGGAATAACTAACGTTGTTAACTGTTTTAAATACCTGTCATGATTTTAACCCGGTGTGCATGTCAGGAGGAGAAATCCCCTTGCACCCGGCGCCGCAATAAACATGCCTGCTTTATAACTCTGTGTGAGTTGTGAAGTTTGTTTCCGCGTGTCAATACCTCTTTCCCAGGCTCTCAGTTTTATTATTTCCATTCTCAATCATTGTCAATACAAGCACAAGGGAGAGGAACATTTGAATATGCACAGGCATTCTACAATTAAAAAAAATAACTCTATAAATAAAGGGAATTATATACTTGGCTATGAGGTATAAAGGATAGAGGAAACCCACAGGACCAAGGGCTGTTGCTTAGCACATACATCACACCTGGCAGAGCCCACAAATAAGGGGTCTTGCTGCATATACTGCAATGGCACCAAAAGATCCAGGACCAATATGTCACTTGTCAGAAAAATCACTACCAACTTCAGTAGCGCTAAGGAGGTCTGCTACACACCTTGGACTTCTCCTCCTCCGCAGACATTTGCAGGGAATAATGTGCAGAGCATAGCCCATGCTGCTTGTAACTCACAAACTCACCATGTGGCTCCGTCTCTTTCCTCAAGGGTGGACCAAATTTTACTTGACCAACTAAAGAGGAGAAAAGGAAAACAAGAATCTAAGCTGGACTGCAATTAGACCCAATTCAGCTCCAAAGGCTAACAAAAAAAGACAAATCCCGTTTAATGAGTGCATCACAGCCCCACTGATGGAAACTTCTGGCACAGGCACACCCCCAACTTGTGCCTGCTGGAAGCTAAGGGGCACAGAAAGTACTCTTCTGTCACAAAGGCAGCACCATCGCCACTTGCGATTAGAAAGATGAGGAAAACCATTCAGCAAACAAGCCGTCAAGTGCCCTCTTTAGAGCAGCAATACAGATGTAATTTAGATAAAACACACAGCCATTGTGGGAATTCGCTCTTGGGTCTGTTCTCTGGGGGGATTCACGAGCACTAAAGAGCCGTGAATGAAGTTTGGAGAGAGCTTATCGCATCTTCCGGGAAAGCTCTTTGGCAGACGCTCTTTAACACTCCTTCCCTCAATTTTAGCTTCAGGAAAGACAACTAAAGCGCCAAGGATTGCTCTGATTTAATTCAAACAAAAGAATGACTACAGCTTGGGGGATGGAGTCTGCTTGTAATGGCCAGCGATCAACCACCTCTTTTCCTGATTTCTACAGGACTGTTTCAGTTCAAACTACAACAAGAGACTAAATTAAGGCAGAAAAATCTTCCTCTGCCATTCTGCTACCTAGCAGAATCTGGCATCACTCCGAATATCTCTCCTGCAGTGGCGTATGAAGCGATACCAACCAGCTCTCAGAAGAGCTCAGGTTGCGTCCTGTTCAGTTAAGATGAAGCAATAGTGAGATTTGCTGAAGTGCTGACAAAAGGTGTATTCAAATGTTTCACACTAATGTTTCTTTGGCATAGTCATCTAGAACCTATATCCGTAAGTGAAACAGCATAAGTTTTTCTTCTCCTCTGTATCACTAAAAATGTTTCTATATACGTCAGCTATGCAGAATACTAGTTGAAATATGTGAGTATCAATGATTATTTTAAGAATATTTAATGTTGTCATATTACACATGCTTACAGTTTATTTCAGAGCGTGTCTTTTCTCTTCTCCCATTTCTACTTCTCGAGTGAATCCTATGAGGCACTGCCAGAGGCTAGAAGTGAACAATAAAACACTTCAATACCAAAACATATTCACTTGAAACCCAGTATTGTGTACCTGGTTTTTAGCAGGTTTCTTTAGCATAATAGCAACAAAGGAAGACAGAAATCAAGCGGAAGCTAAAAATAAAGATTGCATGTACGTTTTTGCACACTAAAGTTAGAATTATTTGGAGACATTTTATCTGTAGAGTGTCCTCACCTTCAAGACAAGGGTTTTTAAAACACTGGATTTGAGCAAGTAAAGACAATGCAAGTAAAGACAATGCTGGCCAGCATTTGTCTTTGCTCAGATAACATTTCCTTTTTGGCCTCTCAGTTTAACGGTATTGATAGTTGGAAAGTCTTCACTAACATACAGTTAAGTATGAAGACAGGATGCAGTGACAGAATATCTGTTTTCTCTTGTTTATGAAACACTTCAGTCCTGCACTGCTTATCATCTTACATAAGCGTGCTGGTTTTTCCCAGCTGTTAAAGCAGAAAATCAGAAATTTTGTCTTTGACAAAACCGTAGGTGAAATGGAGTTTCAGAGCATAGAATCTGCAAGAAACACATACCAAACCGTTTGGCCAAAACAACTACAGGATCATTCTCTTCTCATAGGAAAGCAAATTAGGAACAAAAGAACAAGTTCTACAGAGGTAGAAAATGATTTTTACGAATGCTTGCTTTGCAGATGAATGGAAACATAATTCCACAAAGAAACAGAAAGCAGAATGCACGGCAGAACTCGGGACTGGAGAAGCAGTCCACACATACTGCTGCAAAATTGTTGAAGGACAACCACAAACAAAATTTTAAAGTGTTTTCATCTCTTTCTCTTTGAGCGTCTCTCCCCCAAATATAATGAATTTTGCTAAGGGCCTGGACGTGTGACAGAGCAGCACAACCAAAAGTAAAAGCAACCCTTGAGCCTGTTCCCAGATCACAAAACATTCTGTGCCTCAGTGAACCATAAGCATTTAGTTTTGTCGGCAAATGAAAACTTAATCTGATCCTGTGATTAAAACGTATTCCTACCTCAGGATCATCGTCATCAAAATCACGGTAAGTGGAATGATCAGGATTATTCATTTTATCCAAAAGTTCAATAGCAAGACTTGGATTTAATCGCTGGGTAACAAAAAGGATGCGGAAAGACAAAAGGAAAAACACAGATTAAAATTCCAACCGCTCATATTAAGCACATTTTAATTTTAGAACTTAAAAAAAATCCCATACATAAATTTATACCTGTAGTAACTTTTCAGCTGTCGGTCTTTTTTTAGGATTTTTTTTCTAAGTACCGTTTTCACAGAATGATTCAAACTACTGGACCTGTAAAAGGAAGTGGTAAACATGAGAATCAATTGCCCAGTGAAATACATGATCATTATCTACTGAAACAGAAAAGTACTTGCCATTTCATTTTGTCCCTTAATTCAGGAGGCTGGCAGTTGCTTTTCATCATTAGCAAAAGCGCTCTAAAAAAAACCAACAGTATTTCTGTGGGTGACATGGCACTACATTATCTGCCATGAATTTTGAATACATTGTTTAGTTGGCAGAAGAAGTCCATCCGTTTAAGAGACGCCACCAGGACAGCATGACGCCTTTATGCACCAAAAGGAGTTGTCACAATTTCTACCACGTACATCCAGAACACTTACAACCCAAAGCCCTCGCAGTACCCCCAAACACCACAAGCACACATGTAGCCACTACTCCAGATGGACGATTTGGGAAGCTGTACTTACACACCGCGCTTTAACCCCTTGCTAACCTCACGGGATGTAGGTCAAACACTGGAGGCTGAAGCTCAGCGAGCTCTGTAGCAGTTATTCCAGCTGCCCACAGATCACAGAGGTGCTTATAGCCACCTTTTCTTCCTACCGCAGCAACGCCTGGTGCCATCCTAAGGGGTAAAAGACAGTTTTAGATAAACTTCTCGCCACAAATCAAACATTCTTCTGTATGCAGTGGTTTACTACTCTTTTTCCTAAAGCTCTCAATCTATAAGCTCACAGCATATACACTTCCACATGTGGACATATACACAGGCGTGCTTGTGTGCGCGCACATGTGTGTAAAAAGTTAGGTAATGTATACATGAAGTTCTCCTCAATCACCTTCTAGTAACTAACAGGCAGTTTCCAAAACAGCTATTTAGCTGTTTTCAGTGGATGAAACCAATCTGCCTCAGGCTGTTCTGCAGGCACACAACAAACTACCCCTCCACAGCCAAAGAGCCTAAGGGGTAATTATTCAGCTACAGTAAACCCAATATACGTCTGGATCCGCGTCGCCTGAAAGGAAATGACTCCCCGCTAAAAGGCACAGAAGGGGTCCAGAACTGGACTCCAGTTTCAGGGGGGAGTGGGGTTTTTTTTGGGGGTGGTGGTGTTACACAAAGACGTACCTGTCCAGTGCCAGTGCCAGCAGAACACAAGCTGTCGAGATCTCCGTTTCAAACGTTTTTAAAGCCGTTTTCAGCACTAAACGAGCATCGCAAGCACACGTCGGTGAAGGATCCACAGCCGTCAGTAACTAAACGAAGTAAATCAGACACGAATTCCACACCTGGGACTTGAACTGGGGCTCCTCGCCCCGCGCACCCCCCCCGCGAGCAAACCCGAGGGGTGGCCCGAGGGAAGGAGGCCGGGCCGCCCTTCTCTCCAGCACCTCCAGCCGGGGCTTCTTCCGCAGCCGCCCCCCAGCCCCGCGTCTGCTCCGCCCCCCCCGCCCCGCTCCGTGCCGGAGAAGACCTTTCCCGACGCCGTCCCCCCGGGAAGAAGCGGAGCCGAACCCCCGCAGCCCCGCAGCCCCTCAGGCCCGCTCGCCCCGGGCAGGGCGGAGGGCAGCGCAGCCCTCGCCTCAGCGCGGGGGGCGAGGGGACGCGGGCAGGGACGTCTGCCGCTCGGCCCTGAGGGGTCCCTTCCGACCCGGGACCGGGCCCGGAGCGAAGCGACCGAGGCCGCGTTCCCCGCCGCGCCGCTCCGCTCCGCGCCGGGCCGCTCCGGGCCGCCCCGCCCCGGCCGGGCGCCGGCCCCCCCTCACCTCCGCGGCGCCGAGCCGCGCCCGCCCCTCCCGCGCCAGGGAGGGCTCCGGCAGCGCCCCGCCGCCCTCAGCGCGGGCCGGGGGGCCCGGCGGGACCGGCCCTCCGCGGCGGGGCCCCTCCTCGGGGGCGGCTCTCCCCCCTCGTCGGGGCCGGCGGGAGGCGCTCGGCAGCGCCCGGGCCGTGCGGGAGGGCAGTCTGCGGACCCCCCGCGAGGGGCTCCGCGGCCCGGGATGGCGCCAGAAGGTGCTGCGGTAGGAAGAAAAGGTGGCTATAAGCACCTCTGTGGTCTGTGGGCAGCTGGAATAACTGCTACAGAGCTCGCTGAGCTTCAGCCTCCAGTGTTTGACCTACATCCCGTGAGGTTAGCAAGGGGTTAAAGCGCGGTGTGTAAGTACAGCTTCCCAAATCGTCCATCTGGAGTAGGGGGTACATGTGTGCTTGTGGTGTTTGGGGGTACTGCGAGGGCTTTGGGTTGTAAGTGTTCTGGATGTACGTGGTAGAAATTGTGACAACTCCTTTTGGTGCATAAAGGCGTCATGCTGTCCTGGTGGCGTCTCTTAAACGGATGGACTTCTTCTGCCAACTAAACAATGTATTCAAAATTCATGGCAGATAATGTAGTGCCATGTCACCCACAGAAATACTGTTGGTTTTTTTTAGAGCGCTTTTGCTAATGATGAAAAGCAACTGCCAGCCTCCTGAATTAAGGGACAAAATGAAATGGCAAGTACTTTTCTGTTTCAGTAGATAATGATCATGTATTTCACTGGGCAATTGATTCTCATGTTTACCACTTCCTTTTACAGGTCCAGTAGTTTGAATCATTCTGTGAAAACGGTACTTAGAAAAAAAATCCTAAAAAAAGACCGACAGCTGAAAAGTTACTACAGGTATAAATTTATGTATGGGATTTTTTTTAAGTTCTAAAATTAAAATGTGCTTAATATGAGCGGTTGGAATTTTAATCTGTGTTTTTCCTTTTGTCTTTCCGCATCCTTTTTGTTACCCAGCGATTAAATCCAAGTCTTGCTATTGAACTTTTGGATAAAATGAATAATCCTGATCATTCCACTTACCGTGATTTTGATGACGATGATCCTGAGGTAGGAATACGTTTTAATCACAGGATCAGATTAAGTTTTCATTTGCCGACAAAACTAAATGCTTATGGTTCACTGAGGCACAGAATGTTTTGTGATCTGGGAACAGGCTCAAGGGTTGCTTTTACTTTTGGTTGTGCTGCTCTGTCACACGTCCAGGCCCTTAGCAAAATTCATTATATTTGGGGGAGAGACGCTCAAAGAGAAAGAGATGAAAACACTTTAAAATTTTGTTTGTGGTTGTCCTTCAACAATTTTGCAGCAGTATGTGTGGACTGCTTCTCCAGTCCCGAGTTCTGCCGTGCATTCTGCTTTCTGTTTCTTTGTGGAATTATGTTTCCATTCATCTGCAAAGCAAGCATTCGTAAAAATCATTTTCTACCTCTGTAGAACTTGTTCTTTTGTTCCTAATTTGCTTTCCTATGAGAAGAGAATGATCCTGTAGTTGTTTTGGCCAAACGGTTTGGTATGTGTTTCTTGCAGATTCTATGCTCTGAAACTCCATTTCACCTACGGTTTTGTCAAAGACAAAATTTCTGATTTTCTGCTTTAACAGCTGGGAAAAACCAGCACGCTTATGTAAGATGATAAGCAGTGCAGGACTGAAGTGTTTCATAAACAAGAGAAAACAGATATTCTGTCACTGCATCCTGTCTTCATCCTTAACTGTATGTTAGTGAAGACTTTCCAACTATCAATACCGTTAAACTGAGAGGCCAAAAAGGAAATGTTATCTGAGCAAAGACAAATGCTGGCCAGCATTGTCTTTACTTGCATTGTCTTTACTTGCTCAAATCCAGTGTTTTAAAAACCCTTGTCTTGAAGGTGAGGACACTCTACAGATAAAATGTCTCCAAATAATTCTAACTTTAGTGTGCAAAAACGTACATGCAATCTTTATTTTTAGCTTCCGCTTGATTTCTGTCTTCCTTTGTTGCTATTATGCTAAAGAAACCTGCTAAAAACCAGGTACACAATACTGGGTTTCAAGTGAATATGTTTTGGTATTGAAGTGTTTTATTGTTCACTTCTAGCCTCTGGCAGTGCCTCATAGGATTCACTCGAGAAGTAGAAATGGGAGAAGAGAAAAGACACGCTCTGAAATAAACTGTAAGCATGTGTAATATGACAACATTAAATATTCTTAAAATAATCATTGATACTCACATATTTCAACTAGTATTCTGCATAGCTGACGTATATAGAAACATTTTTAGTGATACAGAGGAGAAGAAAAACTTATGCTGTTTCACTTACGGATATAGGTTCTAGATGACTATGCCAAAGAAACATTAGTGTGAAACATTTGAATACACCTTTTGTCAGCACTTCAGCAAATCTCACTATTGCTTCATCTTAACTGAACAGGACGCAACCTGAGCTCTTCTGAGAGCTGGTTGGTATCGCTTCATACGCCACTGCAGGAGAGATATTCGGAGTGATGCCAGATTCTGCTAGGTAGCAGAATGGCAGAGGAAGATTTTTCTGCCTTAATTTAGTCTCTTGTTGTAGTTTGAACTGAAACAGTCCTGTAGAAATCAGGAAAAGAGGTGGTTGATCGCTGGCCATTACAAGCAGACTCCATCCCCCAAGCTGTAGTCATTCTTTTGTTTGAATTAAATCAGAGCAATCCTTGGCGCTTTAGTTGTCTTTCCTGAAGCTAAAATTGAGGGAAGGAGTGTTAAAGAGCGTCTGCCAAAGAGCTTTCCCGGAAGATGCGATAAGCTCTCTCCAAACTTCATTCACGGCTCTTTAGTGCTCGTGAATCCCCCCAGAGAACAGACCCAAGAGCGAATTCCCACAATGGCTGTGTGTTTTATCTAAATTACATCTGTATTGCTGCTCTAAAGAGGGCACTTGACGGCTTGTTTGCTGAATGGTTTTCCTCATCTTTCTAATCGCAAGTGGCGATGGTGCTGCCTTTGTGACAGAAGAGTACTTTCTGTGCCCCTTAGCTTCCAGCAGGCACAAGTTGGGGGTGTGCCTGTGCCAGAAGTTTCCATCAGTGGGGCTGTGATGCACTCATTAAACGGGATTTGTCTTTTTTGTTAGCCTTTGGAGCTGAATTGGGTCTAATTGCAGTCCAGCTTAGATTCTTGTTTTCCTTTTCTCCTCTTTAGTTGGTCAAGTAAAATTTGGTCCACCCTTGAGGAAAGAGACGGAGCCACATGGTGAGTTTGTGAGTTACAAGCAGCATGGGCTATGCTCTGCACATTATTCCCTGCAAATGTCTGCGGAGGAGGAGAAGTCCAAGGTGTGTAGCAGACCTCCTTAGCGCTACTGAAGTTGGTAGTGATTTTTCTGACAAGTGACATATTGGTCCTGGATCTTTTGGTGCCATTGCAGTATATGCAGCAAGACCCCTTATTTGTGGGCTCTGCCAGGTGTGATGTATGTGCTAAGCAACAGCCCTTGGTCCTGTGGGTTTCCTCTATCCTTTATACCTCATAGCCAAGTATATAATTCCCTTTATTTATAGAGTTATTTTTTTTAATTGTAGAATGCCTGTGCATATTCAAATGTTCCTCTCCCTTGTGCTTGTATTGACAATGATTGAGAATGGAAATAATAAAACTGAGAGCCTGGGAAAGAGGTATTGACACGCGGAAACAAACTTCACAACTCACACAGAGTTATAAAGCAGGCATGTTTATTGCGGCGCCGGGTGCAAGGGGATTTCTCCTCCTGACAA